>NC_141685.1:883027902-884321652 GCF_964263255.1 Lissotriton vulgaris
CTTCTCCCCTCTGCCTTGCACCCTTCTCCCCTGCACCCTTCTCCCCTCTGCCTTGCACCCTTCTCCCCTCTGCCTTGCACCCTTCTCCCCTCTGCCTTGCACCCTTCTCCCCTATGCCTTGCACCCTTCTCCCCTATGCCTTGCACCCTTCTCCCCTCTGCCTTGCACCCTTCTCCCCTCTGCCTTGCACCCTTCTCCCCTCTGCCTTGCACCCTTCTCCCCTCTGCCTTGCACCCTTCTCCCCTATGCCTTGCACCCTTCTCCCCTATGCCTTGCACCCTTCTCCCCTCTGCCTTGCACCCTTCTCCCCTCTGCCTTGCACCCTTCTCCCCTCTGCCTTGCACCCTTCTCCCCTCTGCCTTGCACCCTTCTCCCCTCTGCCTTGCACCCTTCTCCCCCTCCGCCTTGCACCCTTCTCCCCCTCCGCCTTGCACCCTTCTCCCGCTCCGCCTTGCACCTTTCTCCTCCGCCTTGCACCCTTCTCTACCTTGCACCCTTCTCCCCTCTGCCTTACACCCTTCTCCCCTCTGCCTTGCACCCTTCTCCCCTCTGCCTTGCACCCTTCTCCCCTCTGCCTTGCACCCTTCTCTCCTCTGCCTTGCACCCTTCTCCCCTCTGCCTTGCACCCTTCTCCCCTCTGCCTTGCACCCTTCTCCCCTCTGCCTTGCACCCTTCTCCCCTCTGCCTTGCACCTTTCTCCTCCGCCTTGCACCCTTCTCTACCTTGCACCCTTCTCCCCTCTGCCTTGAACCCTTCTCCCTCTCCGCCTTGCACCCTTCTCCCCCTCTGCCTTGTACCCTTCTCCTCCGCCTTGCACCCTTCTCTAACTTGCACCCTTCTACCCTCTGCCTTTCACCCTTCTACCCTCTGCCTTTCACCCTTCTCCCCTCTGCCTTGCACACTTCTCCCCTGCACCCTTCTCCCCTCTGCCTTGCACCCTTCTCCCCTCTGCCTTGCACCCTTCTCCCCTCTGCCTTGCACCCTTCTCCCCTCTGCCTTGCACCCTTCTCCCCTATGCCTTGCACCCTTCTCCCCTCTGCCTTGCACCCTTCTCCCCTCTGCCTTGCACCCTTCTCCCCTCTGCCTTGCACCCTTCTCCCCTCTGCCTTGCACCCTTCTCCCCTATGCCTTGCACCCTTCTCCCCTCTGCCTTGCACCCTTCTCCCCTCTGCCTTGCACCCTTCTCCCCTCTGCCTTGCACCCTTCTCCCCTCTGCCTTGCACCCTTCTCCCCCTCCGCCTTGCACCCTTCTCCCCCTCCGCCTTGCACCCTTCTCCCGCTCCGCCTTGCACCTTTCTCCTCCGCCTTGCACCCTTCTCTACCTTGCACCCTTCTCCCCTCTGCCTTACACCCTTCTCCCCTCTGCCTTGCACCCTTCTCCCCTCTGCCTTGCACCCTTCTCCCCTCTGCCTTGCACCCTTCTCTCCTCTGCCTTGCACCCTTCTCCCCTCTGCCTTGCACCCTTCTCCCCTCTGCCTTGCACCCTTCTCCCCTCTGCCTTGCACCCTTCTCCCCTCTGCCTTGCACCTTTCTCCTCCACCTTGCACCCTTCTCTACCTTGCACCCTTCTCCCCTCTGCCTTGCACCCTTCTTCCCTCTGCCTTGCATCCTTCTCCCCTCTGCCTGGCACCCTTCTCCCCTCTGCCTGGCACCCTTCTCCCCTCTGCCTTGCACCCTTCTCCCCTCTGCCGTGCACCCTTCTTCCCTCTGCCTTGCATCCTTCTCCCCTCTGCCTTGCACCCTTCTCCCCTCTGCCTTGCACCCTTCTCCCCTCTGCCTTGCACCCTTCTCCACTCTGCCTTGCACCCTTCTCGCCTCTGCCTTGCACCCTTCTCGCCTCTGCCTTGCACCCTTCTCGCCTCTGCCTTGCACCCTTCTCCCCTCTGCCTTGCCTTGCACCCTTCTCCCCTCTGCCTTGCACCCTTCTCCCCTCTGCCTTGCACCCTTCTCCCCTCTGCCTTGCACCCTTCTCCCCTCTGCCTTGCACCCTTCTCCCCTCTGCCTTGCACCCTTCTCCCCTCTGCCTTCCACCCTTCTCCCCTCTGCCTTCCACCCTACTCCACTTCCGCCTTGCACCCTTTTCTACCTTGCACCATTCTCCCCTCTGCCTTGCCCCATTCTCCACTCGCCCTTGCACCCTTCTCCTCTCCGCCTTGCACCCTTCTCCCCTCTACCTTACACCCTTCTCCCCTCCACCTTGCACCCTTCTCCCCTCCGCCTTGTACCCTTCTCCCCTCCGCCTTGCACCCTTCTTCCCTCCGCCTTGCATCCTTCTCCCCTCTGCCTTGTACCCTTCTCCCCTCTGCCTTGTACCCTTCTCCCCTCTGCCTTGCACCCTTCTCCCCTCTGCCTTGCACCCTTCTCCCCTCTGCCTTGCACCCTTCTCCCCTCCGCCTTGCACCCTTCATTTACCAAAGAGAGTGCCCCCCCCCACCCCCAACCGTGGGGGCATTTGTTACGCCCCTGTCTGTGGCTCATTAATGACCAGACTTATTTTTCAAGAAGGAAGAGTTGGAAAGCTCTTACCGTTTGGAAGGGTAGAGAAGTTCAGAATTTTTGTAATTCTGGAGGAATTGTTTTATCATTAGAAAGGTTGTGGCTATAAACATTTTCAGAGGTTTGTTTTTTAAAGTGCGCTGTGGCCAAGCCTGAACACAAGAGATTTCATTTAAGGCACTGTGTGACACAAAGTATAAAGTGGAAAATAGTTTTACATTTAACATGAGTACATTAACTTATAGCAGGCGATGTGTGAGATTTGTTTAATGTGTATCCTGTTTATTGAAGGGATGACACTTTAAGCCTTTCATTCATTCTATCTGTGCAGAAGGGTTTTAATTTTGGCACATTCTGGACATTCCACATATGTTGAATATCTATCTTTTTATATAAAAGTATTTGTATTGAAGTAGCACATGTTTGGCTGATGAGAGATGTAGTTAATGTATGGTCTTCTGACTCACTAAAAACACTGGTAATAACTCACGTTGAATTCTATTCCGTCGTTTTTAGCTCTATCTGTGCCATAACACACAAGGATTAGTCGTACAGAAATCAGCCTTGGCCCTGCCTGAACAGGGCATTTCAACCCAATCTGCCCGGCCATGTCCCCTCAAACTGGAAGAGTAAGAAATTCCAGGTTTTTTTTGGTCTGCTTGTCCGAATTGGCTGGATTAGTTTTTGTAAAATACCTGCAGAGATTTACAATTTTTAGGATTTAAAACCCACAGACATCCTGGGAGTATTCACCCCAAATCTTAATCTGTGGGGAATGCTCTCTCTGGGCCCCAACTCCCACCCTTGGCAGGGCCCTGAGCAGTGCTCAGTGCTGCCTCCTGCTCTCTGGGGCCCCCACCCCATCCTCTTTCCGGTGTTCTGAGAATCATTGGGTCCCCGTGAGTGGCTGCCCCCCCTACGTCACAGGGTACAATGATTCTCAGAACCAAGCTATTATCCGTCGCTCCCCCATGGCGGTTTGCCCCCCCTACGTCACGGGGGCGGAGCCGTCTGTGGAAGGCTCGGTGCACGAGGCTTCATGGCGGAGCCAGACAAGTCCAGGCGTGAATCCTCATATTTCAAGCACGCTTCTATAGCTCAGTTGGGAGAGCGTTTGACTGCAGAGTTGGAGGACCCGGGTTCAATCCCGGGTTCGGCATAGTTGCAATTTCGGCTTTTATTTTTATTTTATTTATGTATGTATTTATTTATTTATGCGATTTTATATAGCGCGGACTTTACCCGAAGGTGTCAGAGCGCTTCACTTTAGGACCAGTAATGATACAAGAGGAAACAATTGCAAATTAACAAATTACAAAAGCAAACGTTAAGTTACATGATAAAAAATGACAATAGTGAGCAACCAAAATACATGAGGTAGCAATCGGTACATTACAGGAGAAACAAGCACTGGCGTTGCCAATAGGTTTCGCCTTTGGAAAGTTGGAGCTATTGGTTTTGTAAATGACATTTTATATTTATATATTGTTATTGACCATGCCAATAACGATATATAAATATAAAATGTCATTTACAAAACCAATAGTTCCAAATGCGAAACCTATTGGCAACGCCAGCGCTTGTTTTAAATGACGCGGCATGGCACAGCTAAATTGGCCGCAACACCCCGCTGCGCCATTTCCTTGTAATTATAGCCCCCTGTTCCTTCCTTCCCTCCCAGGTGATGGTCGTCCCCTGCTGATCCTGGCGAGTGCGCGGGGTCAAAGGTTGCGTTTCACTCAGTGAAAGGCAGTAAATAAACTGAAACAGCCTCGAAATCAGCTCCCACCAAGAGGTGAGTGACGGGGGGAGGGGCTCAGAAGGAGGGGGCCAGCCCCGGCAGGGGGCCCACGGAGCGCTGCAGGACAGGCCTTCCGAATGGAGGCCGGAGCCAGGTGAGCAGGGCGAAGATTGTGGTGTCAAGGTGCATTATGGTATATTTAGTGGATTGCATTGTTTGGTTCATATTTTGTAAACGGCCCGTGAGATCCCCGGGGCCAGTGTGGCGGGAGGAAGCCAGGCAGGACTTGCAGTTAAAGTTCACCATCAGGCATCCGATCTCTAAACAGAAACAGCAGGAAAGCCCGTCGGCATAGCTCAGTGGGTTAATGCGCCTGAAAGTGAGATGTATCTGCAACCTGCAGCTTACACGCTGGAGGAGCCACTTGGGCCTTTCATCCTTCTGAGGCTAATAAAATGCTGCGCTCCAAGTTTGTATTATAAGATGACTCGCTCTTTGCAGCATTTCAAAGATAAAACTTGTAGCTGCGAGCACTACATACAAAACCTTCCATGCTGCACCCAATTACCCCACAGAGGCCAATGTACAAGCAACAGGCTACGAATCCTGCACCACGAAAAGCGCCCAGGGGGTCAGTGAAAACGGTAGCGCTTCCGTGACCAGGACAGGGCCAGGAAGCGCTAGACATACACAGAGTAGCCACTTAAGAAGTGAGGAAGCGCTTCAGGCCACAAGGGGGTACGGGTAGCGCTATGTAAATAATATTAAAAATGCATCTGATGCTCTGACGAACGGGGCAGACTTGGGGGGCAGGTGGGGGATGACTCCGCCTCCTTAACGTGGCACTGGGGGCAGTCGGTAGGTAGGCGCCAAGGGATGTGCTGAGAGCCTCCCGGGCACTGTGGCCCTCACGTGGGCACCGGCTGCTGCATGGTGTTCGGGCACAACAGAACGGAAGCCATGCCAGTGCAGAGTCGACTCTAGTCTATTGTAGGCAGAAGGGGAGACTGGCCCTGCAGAGGGGGAGTGGGGGTACAGACAGGAGGATGCTCATGTACCGGCATGATGGGGGCGGGGTAAGAAGAGGGGTGACGGGCACGAGAGATGCAGGATAATCAAAATCAAAAGGCGCACCGCCAGCTGGACACAGGAGGAGAGGGTGACAACACCCGCAGACAGACAGCGGGACAGCCAGAGATAGGTGGGGTGAGAAGGGCACAGAGTAAAGCAGAGGGGTGAGAGGCACGGGCGCCCTCAGGGACCCAATCACTCACCACGTAGGAGGACCCGCCCTCCCCGCTGTGGGTCTCGGTCTCTGGGATGGAGAAGTGCATGTCCCCCGGTCTCGCGCACCACGCTCCTCTCTCCAGGCACGGCACGCGCCGTCTCGCGCCTGCCCCTCCCACACACCTTCCCCTCTCCTCACAGCATCACAGACAGTGGGTGGGAGGGCGGGAGGTGGCACGGAGAGTGGGTGGGCGGGGGGTGGCACGGACAGCGGGCGGGAGGGAGAAGGCAGGACAACGGGAGGGAGGGGGATTTTATTTATGAAGGCATCGGAAACGGACAGTGGGCGGGCGGGAGGGAGGAGGCACGGACAGTGGGCGGGCGGGAGGGAGAAGGCAGGACAACGGGAGGGAGGGGGATTTTATTTATTTCTTTTATTTATGAAGGCATCGAACACGGACAGTGGGCGGGCGGGAGGGAGGAGGCACGGACAGTGGGCGGGCGGGAGAGAGACGGCTAAAAAAACAAGGCCAAGGGAGAGAGGAAAATCCCTGAACATCGTGAAAGAAACAGGAGCCAGTAGTTGATGTATCTAGGATGTTTCTGTTTTGCATGTACTACACTAAGGGGATACTCTCATCCATCACTCTGCCAGGTTTGTAGGAGGATATTGGGTGGTGGTGTATAAAACAACTGAGAGGGATAGGGAAGGTTCAAGGTTCTATAGATGAGTTATAGGGCCGAAGGGAATGGGATAATATGACTGGGAAACTACACAAAAAGTGCCTTTGAAAAATCATGTGCTGACTGGCTCAAAGTAGCGGGCAGAGCGGAGCAACAACGTGAGTGTGTACAGGAAACAATTCTCCAAAACGTAGTGTGCTGGCCGGCTCAGCTTGAGTACGTGAGCGGAGCAGCAAAACATACGATAAAAAGAAATGATGGGAACTCTGAGGAGTGACACCTATGACACGGCGTGCTGACCGGCTCAGGAATTAGGAGCGTAGCAGCAATGCGCGTGCAGGCAGAGCTCACGAGCAAAGAAATATGAGGCTGGGGGGGGTCGCGTGCTGGCCGGCTCCAAGTTCACAGGAGCGGAGCAGCAACTCGAATAAAGGCGAAAGGGAGATGCCAAAATTAAAGGTGTGGTGCACTGACCGGCTTAGAAGCGGGCGGAGCGGAACAGCGACGTGCACGCCAACAGGAATGTACCTCTCTTGAAAGGGGGCCAAGGAGGTCCGCAGGAGTCCGGGGCCAAGGCTGGATAAACCCATAATTAAAGACGGGACGGAGAGCTGGACAATACACCAAACGCGCAGCAACCAGGAACCAAAATGAAACAAGGGGGGCGTGGTCACGTGTCAAGAACAGTAAGCCAAGCAATGGCTTACGTAGGAGATGGCCTGTTACGAGCCTCAGGGACCATCTCAAAAGTACTCGCATCAGTGGATTTCACAATCCCTGGCCATGCATTAATGTTCTACCAGTTTGTAGTCCTCTGGAGGCATGGCGCTAAACCTAGTTCCTAACACACTAGAGATGTGTCATAAGTGTAAGGTGGTCCTGCTTTGGTGAGGGGGCGAGATAATAAAACAAGTCAGGTCCCGGGCCGTGCTGTGATTGGCTGACGTCACGGGGGTGTCCCGGACCGGCAGCCAATCACAGCGCGGCCCGTGAAATGACGTCACGGGGGTGTACCGGGCCGGCAGCCAATCACAGCGCGGCCCGGGACAAAGGGGCGGGACTTAAAAAAAGCCCGAGAAACGCCCCCGAATCGCGTTTTCCCGAGAAAGCGTGATTGACAGCCTCTGTCTCCCAATGGCTAGCCTCCATTTATGGAGCTAGCCAATGGGAAACAGAGGCGGTCCGAACATCCCTACTGTAGACAAAAGTTTTCGATCTGGGAGGGGCACTGTGTGCCCCTCGCCAGGTCGAAACCTAAAAAGTGATATGTGTGCAGGCTACAAAAGCATACAAAGTACAAGTAGAGGTATAATACTGCAATAAATGGCAGACACTCCAGCACAAGAACAAACGTTACGTAGGCAATGGTGGCACTTGTGCAAGTATCTAAAGCAAACAAAATGTGAGAGGTAGCAAACAGTGTGTTACAAGAGAAAAGTGACATGTGCAAGTTACAAAAGGGTACCATACACCGGTACAAGGATAATACTGGAAAAAATGGTAAACATTCAAACTACCAGAACACACTCGGAAGGAACTTCCATAGTCCAGGACAATAGACTTTTCGATAATGGGAGGTCTTCCTTCAGAAGATAGCGAGGGTGTGAATTAGATTTGGAGGTGTCTTTGGAGGAGCAGTCAGTCTTAAGTCAAAATCAAAATCAAATTAAGATCAAAATACGGCGGTCTATCCTCAACGCGGGTGGCCTTATTAGACTTAGTTTTTATACCCGTTTTACACCCCTTTTACAATAAAGGCCTGACGGATCTCTGTTATATGTGTTCATATGTATTTCCACCTGTAATAGAAGGGACCTTGCAGCTTTTCTGTGTTATTTACTGTCCCTTGGTTTCTCACGCTTACTAAGTGTTCCCGACAGGAATTGTTTTCGCCCACGGGCGGGATACTTGAAATGTTCCTTGACCGGTGGAGTTTTACCAATGTGCGCTTCTAGTTGCAATGCCTGTGCAATTTGCATTATAAGCTTCATGCCTCAACTGCCTAGACGATGTCTTTGTGTCATAACACGAAATGGTTAACACTTCCAGTCACGCAGCCTTAAGACGCTCACGTTGGTGTGGAGATGGCGTGCTCTCATGTTATAGATTGACTCTACATACGATGGCCCAACTGGACGCTAAATCCAGACGGGGCTGGGAGAGCTTGGCCCCGCTCTGGGGTTCCAGCGTTACTACTACACCACTGTCGGGTGATGGTAAGGTATCTTACTAATGCCAAGGGTTACGTATTCAGTGCAGGTAGGTACTATATATTGTCCCAAACTAGTACCTTCACAATGTACTTCCATGAGTACATCGGGGACTACTTCCTATCATGGCGCAGTTTCTCGCGTATCCGCGACAGGCCTTCCCAAGTGGCTGAGTGCGGATTAGAGACGATTACGAGCCGGGGGGCGTAACCCAATCAGGTTCCACTTATACCAGTTTGGATTACGCCCTTCGCTCGTGTTCCCAAATTGCTCCTAGGCTCCTAATGCTTCAAGTTCAGACGGAGCAATTTTTTGACTTACGCCTTACCGGCTGTAACAACAGGAGGGCCCTCGGAGTGCGCACACGCTCCTTATAACTAGACATGGCTCTTACGCCCTTGTGGGCTGCAATGATTTCGACTACAGCTCTGCTGAGGAGCCGGTTATATTATTAATTTCACTTCTGGTGTGCAAAGGGTTGGCTCCCCCTCTTACTCCTCCGTGATTGGTGCCTTGCACTACAATATTACATTCTGACACCCTTACACGGGCGTGATTGGTGCTTGGCACTACAATATTACATTCGGACACCCTTACAAGGCTGGGTGAGTTACAAGGAGGATGAAACGTACATTAAAGGAGCATTCGCCCCAGAATGCACTTGGTGCCAATCGGGATTTTTCCATCCCAGTGTCGGTCACCAGGGCCCCAGGTATACAGTCCTCAACACGGTGTGGTAAGCCCTATGACCGCCCATCATTATTATTTACGCATATCCTTTGGGCGTTGTTGTTTTGTCTTGTTTCTTATCCTTTTTCTTTTTTCCTATTTCATTTCTCCTACCGCCAAGGTCGGTCTTCTTCCTACCATTGACATCCACTCCCGCCTGATTCTAGATCTTAAATACGATGGATTTATCCAGCACTGTCGTACTAGATAGTTCGGTCTCTCTGGGGACTCCGCGGGTTGCAGGGTCCACGATACGGTTTTGGGTACGTTTTTCACCCCTTCTCCTCCAAGAGATGTAAATCCCTTTTCTGGGAAATGGATGATTTATCCATGCCACATGGGGGGTCGTTCACCATTAACTTTGTGGCAAGGTATCTGGAGTTTTTGGGGCAAGTTTAGCCTTCCCCTAGACCCCCGGGGATACGTCATAATAACGGTCCTTTACGTTTGCACCTTCTTATCGCCATTTTCGCCTATAACCCCTTATGCTTCAGGGTTTCTGCTTCCGGTCCCTTTTCGGGAATACACAATATCAGGGCCGGTTCCAGCTGCACTTCCGTTCCCCTATGCCTCAGGGGGTTCATCCATTATCTCGTTCTCTGGCATTGTCTGAGGGTGCAATTTTTCACATACTTCCCCTTGAAGCTCACTCTGGAGCTCTCCGTGCAAGGGTTCCTTCAGGCGCTTTGGTGTGCTGGTATTATTACCTTCGTTCCCATTAGCCTCTTTGGCTCTTTCCAATATATTGTAAACGGAGCTACCGCCAACTTAGGAGGTTCCTGTTCCTCCTACTAAAGGAGGGGTTGACTCCTTTTCCCTTAGACACCCTTCTAAGGCCTTATATTGGAAAGGGGTGTGGCGTTAAGGCGACTGACGCTGGAATCTGGGGATCACGGTTCGATCCTCGGCGCCAGATTAGCCTGGCACCATGTGACTCTGGCAATAGCTTGCTTAATCTTCCTGACGACCCCTACAGTGGAGGGGTGGAGTGGAGAAGCGTGGCTCAGTGGTTAGAGGCAGCAGACCCAGAAGCTGAGATCAGCCGTGGACCAGGGTTCGATTCCCCGCCTCGGCGGGTCTCGGGCTCAAAAAAAAAAATTCCACGGGGTCGACAATTCTCGCTCTGGTGCCTACTCGACTCACGGGGTCACACTCTGCGACTCTGGGCAATAGCTTGCTTAATCTCCACTACGGCCCCTCGCGGCGGGATGCCTGGCTTTCACCTTGTGGATACCCGGCCGGGGTATCTCACAGGGGAATACCAGGACGGGTTCCCTAAGCAAGCGCCTTGAGGCCCCTGGGTTAAAGTGCGCTATATAAATCGAAACACATTTACATTTACATTTACAGCTCGAGACCCTTACGGGTGATCGTTTGTGCTTTGCCAATGTGAATTATTATTACACCTTCACTGTCAGCAGAAACAGATCCTATAATTTCTGATGTATGAAGACCTCCATGCCGACTTCAACACCCATGGCCAAGGGTTGTGTCCTGATTACCAAGGTTTCTTGCATGTCCGCCGTCAAGTAAGCAATCACCTTTTTTGGGTTCAGGGTTTCCGATAAAAACTGAAAATTGTCAGGCGCTTAACTGCGTGCTGGCGCTCCCTTATAACTCCAGGTTCTTCAGTCCCTTGCGATTCATTCAACGTGGGAGTGCCAGGTTAGCTGGTGGATATATGACACAGGACTCTGCTGTGGGGTTAATTTTCCCCACATGGCGGGCGCTCTTATACCAAATGTGTGCATATTGATTTTTCGCTCGGTTTTTCCAATGGACCGGGTTTTAGACTATTATTTTCCAACAGAGGGTGAATGGATAGGCTTGAGCCAATATTTCTCGTTAGGTATTCCGTTCACTCCCTCCCAAATCAGAATATTCCTCAGGGGAAGGGTTTTTCTCTACTTTCCCTTATTGATAATGGCCTTTTCATACATACTATCCAGTGATGATAGGCCTAATCTACTTTGCCAGTGTGCGTTGTGTACGGTTTGGCTGGTGTGGATGGGGAGCAGGTAGTATTTCTGCTCCCCGTGGTTTTGTGTACCCCCTAACTCAAAAGGGAGCTTATACAGGCCTAATCTACTTTGCCAGTGTGTGTTGTCTAGGGTTTGGCTGGCGTAGTATTTCTGCTCCCCGTTGTTTTGTGTACTCCCTAAGTCAAAAGGGAACTTATACAGGCCTAATCTTGGTTGACAGTGTGTTTTGACTAGGGTGATGGTGTTTGTATACCCTCTTTGCAGCTCCTTAATCATTCTAACATATAATTTCTGCACTATCTTTTCAGTTTTGGACAAAAGAGTGTTACCCCAGTGTCTTCTCATCAGGTACGATATCTTTTTCACCTTTTTAGGGCTTGCAAGCGAAGCGAGCGAAAAGCACTTTTACTAGGGTTTCAAAAATGGACCTTGAAATTCCACATAGGTCGTGCATGTGCATTTCAAGGTCCATTGTGATTGGGCTTTGCATGCGTGCTGTTATATAACAAAACACGCAATAGGCCATAGGCGGTCGCTTAACTCCGCCTACGGCCTATTGGTGTTTGTTATGCGCACCAAAGCCCATGTGTCTTCAATTATGGCAGCCAGACACGGCGCCACTCAGGAGCTTATTTTTTTTGTTTGGGATCCATTTCACTGTCGAAGCAACTAAACGCTGGATGGTGCCTGGTTGCCCAGGGTGGTCACTCCTTGGCCACAAGGGAGATTCTTCAGTCTTCAGCTCAGGTGAATGTCGAAGGGCAAGGGACTGTGGGAAGTAGTGCTGTCAGAACCATTCGGGAACATGAAATGCCCCGTGTAGATAATCCAACCCTCTACAGTGCGTGGGCACAAGATAACATTTTACCTGGTAGTACTCATGCCCACGCTCTGATACCCACAGATCAGCCTGATCCGTTTTCAATATCTTCTGCCTCACATAATCAGGAACTAACACAATCACAAGGCTCCTCTGTTGCGCAAGTGGTCACTCATCACGCTAAAATTAGGTCATTGGCCTCCAAATCTAAAACTCTACTCGTAATTTTGAAGGTTCTGTCCTGGAACGTTGTGGGCATTGCCAACAAAATATATACTGATGACTGGGATGTCCTAGTAGCTAATAGTGATGTTTGTCTCTTTCAAGAGACTTGGGCTAGGGAACCCCTGTACAGAATGGGATATGCTACCTTTGAAATCAAGGCCAGTTGGAGTGGCAAGGGGAGACCCTCGGGCGGCTTGGCGGTGTGGGTAGCCAGCCACATTGGATGCACTGTGGAGAATGCAGTTACGTCCTCCCAGGACATACAGTGTGTCTTGCTCGAATGGCCCAATGCCCCTAAGTTAGCAATCATAAATGTGTACTTTCGTCCAGTTGGTCCCACCATGGAGTCACCTACACTTGATGATCTCTCGTCCTTTCTGGGCCAACTACCCAAAGACTGTAAGATACTGATGGGTGGAGACTTCAATAGTCACTTCGAACCACTGGAAGGGTTGAGGGAAGGCGCACTCACAGCAGAAGATGACTTTTGGGGTGTTCCGGTGTGTCAATCTCCACATCCCAAATCTTGGTCTCCTCTTGCAGTGCAAATTATGTCTTTGACACTTAATTTTGCTCTAAGGGCTTGCAATGGGCGAGCAATCTCAGACACCCCTTCAATATGTACTTTTAACAGGAAGGATCAGGAATCGCGGCTGGACTACATTTTCGTAGATATTAGCCTGTGGTCCAAGGTTAAAGATTTTAAAGTAGTTGCACGAACGGACAGTGACCACAATTCACTTTTATTAGACATGGTGTATCCTGTAGCTGCAGTGGGACCGCAGCCCGCTGAGACCAGGGAGGACCTAAGTAACCTGGTTCTCACCTTCAACAGGCGTAGGGTAAAATGGGAGAAACTGGTAAATTTGCAAGAAAGCATTAGGAAATTGTATGAGCTAGCACTCCCCAAGTTAGAGGACTTGGATAATTTAATTAACCAACCCAGACTTCAAAACTTTAATAATAAATTAGCTTTAATCCACGAAGAGTTAGTGGGCGTTCTGGGTGAGGTTCTTTTCCCGGAAGTAGTGCAGCGCAAGCAAAAGACTCGAACCTCTACCTGGTATAACTCAGACTGTAAAAAGTCCAAGTCTGAGTTAATAACAGCAATAAAAGCTGGAACAGACAGGGGCAAGGTCGCTGAGCTTAGGCGGGAATATAAGGACATGATGGCGCAGGCAAGGTCAGAGTGGGACTGGGACAGATGGCAGGATCTCTCTCTCGCCCTAGAGACGAGGGATTCTAGGAGATTCTGGTCTTTGGTAAACATTGGTACCGGCGAACCAAAAACTGCAGTGGAGCCCAACATTGCAGCCTCTGTGTGGGAAGACCACTTTGGTAAGCTCTACGAAGATATCTTCGAAGGTTCCAATGATGTGGCTTCTGCCGTCCTATCCCAATCTGGCGACGGATTGGAATTTAGCCTTGGGGAGGTGGTCAGCGCAATAGAGAGACTGGCACTGGGTAAAGCACTGGGGCTGGATAGATTGCCTGGTGACCTCTTTAGGTCCCATCCTGAGATCTGGGCCCTGTATCTTTGGAGGGGGTGTTTGTGGTGCTACAGCCCCCTAATAAATGCTTTATCTGGTAAATAGTTGGGTACAGATGCTTTAAGTCGGGTATGGTGAGGTGTCGGTCGGATTTCACCAGGAATGTTTGCATACATGCAGACAAAAAATACACTGTCTCCTCTCTGTTTTAAAAGTCTTCATAAATGTTGGTTATTTTACAAAATATTGTGTTTTCTCTCACTTAGTACCGCTACCCATCCTCATTTGTCTCCCTTTCCACTGCCACTTTAGCCCCTCTCATGCACCCTGCTTGTTGTATAATGTATTATAACATTAAATGCCAGCGCAATTGTTGGGAAATCTGAAGCTCACACCCCCAATCTTACTGACCAAACTACACCTCTGCGACTGCAAACCCGTATCCCCTGTGCTTCAGCAGCATGCTGTCTCACAGCTTCAAGGAACTATAAACAGCCAGGTTTGAAGGCTTTCACAATTTGAGGTGGATGTCAATTCTTCTTGCAAGAATTGAGTTTCAGAGGTGCCGCCCTGGACTGAGGAGCTTGCAGCAGTGCAGGACATCCTGAAGGAAGTCATCCTGTGTGAAGTTTATACATTTGTGGGTGGGGGGGCGCGAACTAGACCTGAAGGCATCAGAGCGCTTTACATGAGCACCAGTTGTGTTAGAGACGAACACATTAATTGTTAGGTCTCGCTAAACCAATGCGTAAGCATTGTTCGGCGAGATTATAGTAAGGCTTCCGAAAAGTCTCCCCAAACTGCGGATTCAATTCAGTTCATGGGAGCCAGGCGCGTGCACATCGCCAGCCACATCCCACACCATGCCTCGGCATCAGACTTGAAAGGAAGCCGCTCCCCCGCCCCACTCCGCGCAATGCCAGAGCTAGGTTTTCTCGCTTTTTTTTGGTGCTTCATTCCACCTACCACTTTGTTCACTTTCCTCCCATTTCTATCTCCTTCTCTCAGTCTCCTCCTTCATGTATTTCTCTGTCAATCTCCCTGTCTCCCATTCTTCATCTTCGATGCATCTTTTATTTTCTTACATGCTTTGGTGTACTTTCTCCTTTCTTCCCCTTCCTCCATATTTTCTACAACTTCATCACCTGTATTCTCATATCTTCTTTATTACTGGCTTCCTTATTTGATTTCCTCTTCTTCATTCCACCTTCCTTGTTCTCGCTCCGGTTTTCTCTTTCTTACCTCATTCCTCGTTCTTTCCAACATTGCCGCATCCTCTTCAGTCTCTTTCTCTGTCCGTCTGCCTTTCTCCGTCTCTACTTCTGCTCATTATTTCTTCTGTCCCCAATGTGCAGCTTCCAGTCTTTATTCCTTCCATTCTCTTCTTTCTATCCTGTTGATCTTTCCCCTCTACTCCTTCCACCCTGCATGCCCGCCTCTACTGCTTCCTTCGTTTTCGCGCTTTACTTCTGTAGTCTTTATTCTGTAATCCACTTCTGTTCTCCTCCCTCATAACCAATGTTCCCTCTAATTTTTTTCCTCTGTGTGCGGCAGTGGAGGGTCTCTGTGCGCTGCAACCATGGCTATGTGCGCCAGGAACCGAACCTCGCTTGTCTGCGGCGCCAAATGCCACTCATTTTTGGTGCTCTCCTGCCCTCTGTCCCACTCTTTTTTGGTGCCCTCCTGCCCTCTGCCCCACTCGTTTTTGGTGCCCTTCTGCCCTCTGTCCCACTCGTTTTTTGTGGCCTAATGCCCTCTGTCCCACTCGTTTTTTGTGCCCTTCTGCCCTCTGTCCCATCGTTTTTGGTGCCCTTCTGCCCTCTGCCCCACTCGTTTTTAGTGCCCTTCTGACCTCTGTCCCACTCGTTTTTGGTGCCCTTCTGCCTTCTGTCCCACTCGTTGTGCCTTTATGACCTCTTGCCCTCTGTCCTATCGTTTTTGGTTCCCTTCTGCCCTCTGCCCCTCGTTTTTGGTGCCTTTCTGCTCCCTGCTCCCTGGTGTCCGTCCCTCCTCCCTAGTGTCCGTCCCTGCTCCACTGTGTCTGTCCCTGCTCCATGGTGTCTGTCCCTGCTCGCTGGTGTCTGTCCCTGCTCCCTGGTGTCTGTCCCTGCTCGCTGGTGTCTGTCCCTGCTCGCTGGTGTCTGTCCCTGCTCGCTGGTGTCTGTCCCTGCTCGCTGGTGTCTGTCCCTGCTCCCTGTTGTCTGTCCCTGCTCCCCGGTGTCTGTCCCTGCTCCCCGGTGTCTGTCCCTGCTCCCCGGTGTCTGTCCCTGCTCCCCGGTGTCTGTCCCTGCTCCCCGGTGTCTGTCCCTGCTCCCCGGTGTCTGTCCCTGCTTCCTGGTGTCTGTCCCTGTTCCCTGATATCTGTTCCTGCTCCCTGATGTCTGTTCCCGCCCTGGTGTCTCTCCCTGCTCCCTGGTGTCTGTCCCTACTCCCCGGTGTCTGTCCCTGCTCCCTGGTGTCCGTCCCTGGTGTCTGTCCCTACTCCCTGGTGTCTGTCCCTGCTCCCTGGTGTCTGTCCCTGCTCCCTGGTGTCTGTTCCTGTGTCTGGTGTCTGTCCCTGCTCCCTGGTGTCTGTTCCTGTGTCTGGTGTCTGTCCCTGATCCCTGGTGTCTGTCCCTGCTCCACTGTGTCTGTCCCTGCTCCCTGGTGTCCGTCCCTCCTCCCTGGTGTCCGTCCCTGCTCCACTGTGTCTGTCCCTGCTCCATGGTGTCTGTCCCTGCTCCAGGGTGTCCGTCCCTGCTCCCCGGTGTCTTTCCCTGCTCCCTGATGTCTGTCCCTGCTCGCTGGTGTCTGTCCCTGCTCCCTGGTGTCTGTTCCTGTGTCTGGTGTCTGTCCCTGCTCCCTGGTGTCTGTCCCTGTCCCTGGTGTCTGTCCCTGCTCCCTGGTGTCTGTTCCTGTGTCTGGTGTCTGTCCCTGATCCCTGGTGTCTGTCCCTGCTCCACTGTGTCTGTCCCTGCTCCCTGGTGTCCGTCCCTCCTCCCTGGTGTCCGTCCCTGCTCCACTGTGTCTGTCCCTGCTCCATGGTGTCTGTCCCTGCTCCAGGGTGTCCGTCCCTGCTCCCCGGTGTCTTTCCCTGCTCCCTGATGTCTGTCCCTGCTCCCTGATGTCTGTCCCTGCTCGCTGGTGTCTGTCCCTGCTCCCTGGTGTCTGTTCCTGTGTCTGGTGTCTGTCCCTGATCCCTGGTGTCTGTCCCTGCTCCCTGGTGTCTGTTCCTGTGTCTGGTGTCTGTCCCTGATGTCTGTCCCTGCTCCCCGGTGTCTGTCCCTGCTTCCCGGTGTCTGTCCCTGCTTCCCGGTGTCTGTCCCTGCTCCCTGGTGTCTGTCCCTGCTCCCTGATGTCTGTTCCTGCTCCCTGATTTCTGTCCCTGCTCCCTGGTGTCCGTCCCTGGTGTCCGTCCCTGCTCACTGGTGTCTGTCCCTGCTCCCTGATGTCTGTTCCTGCTCCCCGGTGTCTGTCCCTGCTCCCTGGTGTCTGTCCCTGTCCCTGGTGTCTGTCCCTGCTCCACAGTGTCTGTTCCTGCTCCCTGATGTCTGTTCCTGCCCTGGTGTCTGTCCCTACTCCCCGGTGTCTGTCCCTGCTTCCCGGTGACCGTCCCTGGTGTCTGTCCCTACTCCCTGGTGTCTGTCCCTGCTCCCCGGTGTCTGTCCCTGCTCCCCGGTGTCTGTCCCTGCTTCCCGGTGTCTGTCCCTGCTTCCCGGTGTCTGTCCCTGCTCCCTGGTGTCTGTCCCTGCTCCCTGATGTCTGTTCCTGCTCCCTGATTTCTGTCCCTGCTCCCTGGTGTCCGTCCCTGGTGTCCGTCCCTGCTCACTGGTGTCTGTCCCTGCTCCCTGATGTCTGTTCCTGCTCCCCGGTGTCTGTCCCTGCTCCCTGGTGTCTGTCCCTGTCCCTGGTGTCTGTCCCTGCTCCACAGTGTCTGTTCCTGCTCCCTGATGTCTGTTCCTGCCCTGGTGTCTGTCCCTG
Organism: Lissotriton vulgaris; assembly: GCF_964263255.1. Classification (NCBI taxonomy): domain Eukaryota; kingdom Metazoa; phylum Chordata; class Amphibia; order Caudata; family Salamandridae; genus Lissotriton; species Lissotriton vulgaris. The sequence continues at coordinate 883,045,467 of NC_141685.1, forward strand.
CTCCCTGGTGTCCGTCCCTGGTGTCCGTCCCTGCTCACTGGTGTCTGTCCCTGCTCCCTGATGTCTGTTCCTGCTCCCCGGTGTCTGTCCCTGCTCCCTGGTGTCTGTCCCTGTCCCTGGTGTCTGTCCCTGCTCCACAGTGTCTGTTCCTGCTCCCTGATGTCTGTTCCTGCCCTGGTGTCTGTCCCTGCTCCCTGGTGTCCGTCCCTGGTGTCTGTCCCTACTCCCCGGTGTCTGTCCCTGCTTCCCGGTGTCCGTCCCTGGTGTCTATCCCTACTCCCTGGTGTCTGTCCCTGCTCCCCGGTGTCTGTCCCTGCTCCCCGGTGTCTGTCCCTGCTTCCCGGTGTCTGTCCCTGCTTCCCGGTGTCTGTCCCTGCTTCCCGGTGTCTGTCCCTGCTCCCTGGTGTCTGTCCCTGCTCCCTGGTGTCTGTCCCTGCTCCCTGATGTCTGTTCCTGCTCCCTGATTTCTGTCCCTGCTCCCTGGTGTCCGTCCCTGGTGTCCGTCCCTGCTCACTGGTGTCTGTCCCTGCTCCCTGATGTCTGTTCCTGCTCCCCGGTGTCTGTCCCTGCTCCCTGGTGTCTGTCCCTGCTCCCTGGTGTCTGTCCCTGTCCCTGGTGTCTGTCCCTGCTCCACAGTGTCTGTTCCTGCTCCCTGATGTCTGTTCCTGCCCTGGTGTCTGTCCCTGCTCCCTGGTGTCCGTCCCTGGTGTCCGTCCCTGCTCACTGGTGTCTGTCCCTGCTCCCTGATGTCTGTTCCTGCTCCCCGGTGTCTGTCCCTGCTCCCTGGTGTCTGTCCCTGTCCCTGGTGTCTGTCCCTGCTCCACAGTGTCTGTTCCTGCTCCCTGATGTCTGTTCCTGCCCTGGTGTCTGTCCCTGCTCCCTGGTGTCCGTCCCTGGTGTCTGTCCCTACTCCCCGGTGTCTGTCCCTGCTTCCCGGTGTCTGTCCCTACTCCCTGGTGTCTGTCCCTGCTCCCCGGTGTCTGTCCCTGCTCCCCGGTGTCTGTCCCTGCTTCCCGGTGTCTGTCCCTGCTTCCCGGTGTCTGTCCCTGCTCCCTGGTGTCTGTCCCTGCTCCCTGATGTCTGTTCCTGCTCCCTGATTTCTGTCCCTGCTCCCTGGTGTCCGTCCCTGGTGTCCGTCCCTGCTCACTGGTGTCTGTCCCTGCTCCCTGATGTCTGTTCCTGCTCCCCGGTGTCTGTCCCTGCTCCCTGGTGTCTGTCCCTGTCCCTGGTGTCTGTCCCTGGTGTCTGTTCCTGTGTCTGGTGTCTGTCCCTGCTCGCTGGTGTCTGTCCCTGCTCCACAGTGTCTGTCCCTGCTCCCTGGTGTCCGTCCCTGATGTCTGTCCCTGCTCCCCGGTGTCTGTCCCTGCTCCCCGGTGTCTGTCCCTGCTCCCCGGTGTCTGTCCCTGCTCCCCGGTGTCTGTCCCTGCTCCCTGATATCTGTTCCTGCTCCCTGATGTCTGTTCCTGCTCCCTGGTGTCCGTCCCTGGTGTCCGTCCCTGCTCACTGGTGTCTGTCCCTGCTCCCTGATGTCTGTTCCTGCTCCCCGGTGTCTGTCCCTGCTCCCTGGTGTCTGTCCCTGCTCCCTGGTGTCTGTCCCTGTCCCTGGTGTCTGTCCCTGCTCCCTGGTGTCTGTTCCTGTGTCTGGTGTCTGTCCCTGCTCCCTGGTGTCTGTCCCTGGTTTTAGTTCGGTTGTTAACCGAGGCCTTTCCATTTTTACTAAAATGATATATATATATATATATATATATATATACTATTTTTATAAGGACTTTCAACCTGCTCTCTTCACAATGGCCTGTTATGTTTGTCATTCGCATTTTATTACGCACACTATCCTGTAAAACATGGATCAATGTGGGTCAGCACGTTTTACCATTTCAAAAATATTTTTGAAGGCCCAGGTGTTTCTCCAGCAATAACTTTTTCAAAAATCTTGTTAATTTTTACTGTCCGTGTGAGTTACATTCAGTCGTCTGTGTTTTCGTCTATACTAATGGTCTTGATGATCGTTCCTCTCCCTTACAGGACAGGAGAGCTGGAGGAAGGCAACGCAACAAAAAGGATCACAAACAGCCCCTCAGTAGTGCACAATGACGATTCTTACAAGGCACAGCTGCGGGGCTGATTGTAGGTCCTTTGCATTTGTATTCGTGTTAATTGCAGCGCACGGGGGGGGGGGCTACAATTAACATTAATACAAAAGGTTCACAATCAGCACGCAGCTGTGCAGTGTTAGAAAAGGAATGCAGAGGAATGGTGAGTGTCAAACACAGCGTGTGCTAAAGCACACGCTGTGTTTGAGACTGCTTTTTTTTTTTTTCAAACTCCCGCAACGAGGAAATGGCACTTTTTCGCGCCGCTCGCATTTTAAAAGCGGCGCCGCTAACGGTGTTGCTGGAGTGCGCGGTAAATTCAGCAACCTGCGCGCTCAGGGTGACTTCTCTGCGCGCGCGCTCACCCGCGCAGCTTGTTGGGAACAGTGCTCATAACCCCCTCCTCCGTTTATCCCTGTCTTCGCCCCTCTTCCTTCTTCCTTATCATATTATTTTCTTCCTCCTCTCCTTTCCTCCCTCGTCTTCCCCGCTCTTTCTTGCTTCCTTGGTTCCTCCGTTCCTGTGTGTCCAGCCCCCTCTCCCTGGCACCTCTGACCTTTCCTGCTGCTTCCCGACCACCCTGACAGTCGGGAGCTGGTGCCTGTGGGTGCAGAGTCTGGCTCGGCGTGATTTATGCCATTGGTATAACAGCAGACACACTGCAGTCCATCACTGCAGTCCCCCCCTGATTAAAATTCAGCTCCGGCCCCGACTGCAGCACTCCACAAATGGAATATTCTACATAATTTCCGAAAATGCTTGTTTTTCTTGTTTAAAAAGTGACCTTGTGTGATGTAACTAGTGTTTATTTAAAGCGCTGCAATACCTTCCGATAGAGTTCGCGCTAAATAAAAGTGCAGAAAAAACACAAAACAAATCGAACGCTTTAAAGCAAGAAAGGAACACCTCGGTGGGTGAATCACCCAGCTGGTGTCACAAGGCCCCCATAGGCAGAGCGGATGTTTCTTTCCATCCTCACCTCTGCTGATTATGTAGAGGCTACCAGGCCTTACAGTGACACCTCGTCACCCAGAATACCCTCGGCACCCTCTCCAATCTCACACCTCAGCAAAGAGCCTTTGATCAGCATTAAACAGGCGAGTGCTCCCCCCTGGGGCGCTACCTCCGGGCATAAAACACCACCTTGAGTGTACCCCTTCTTTGAGGTAGACAGTACCACATAGGAGAGGTGCAAAATAAGTGTATAATCTTGTTGTAAGCCTTTATTACTGCAAGACATAATCAGGGTTTCTTTGCTACAACAGCTTGAATTATATACAACACTACATTGGGCGCTAAAAACTGGAAAAATTCACATTGGAATGTTTAGAACTCCAACTGCTCAAAATTACTCAAAACATAACCATGAACAAATCAATTTACACTGGAAGAATACTGAAGCATTTGCTGTGCGTAATATACTAAAAAAACAAAACATAAAACCGGTTTGCCCATAGGCAATTAAAACAGAAGTGGAATGCATGCAGGGTGAACGAACTGCTCAACTTTGCGGAAAATTGTTCTTTAAGTCCACCAATGCAGTGTGCTAAAGTGTTTGGTCTTTCAGGGCAGTTTCTCAACTAGTTTTCATCAGTGGTGGTTAAGTCCCCAGAGTAATCATTTGGGTCAGCAGCATCATCCGCATCTGCACTTTCTGCCTCCACATTATCTGCTCCTCATTTTCATCGTTTTCACCATCAATGTCCTCCTTTTCGTTTTGCTCATTGTCTTCATCATTCGCATCAGTTGTTTCCTCAACTACCGATTCTCCTGTTTGTTCAACGATTTCAAAGGGATTCTCACCCTAAAAGTAAACACAAGTTTTAAACCATCTTTAGCAAAATTTTGCAGAACAAATGCACACTAACTAGTACAAAAGTAACAGAAAAAGTCTTGTGTACAGTGCAAGTAAAGAACTCAGATTTCAGATCACAAAAAAGCAGAAAGAATGTATTATTAGAAAAGGCATCTTACAACGGGGAGAACATATGCAGGACTTCTAAATTTTAGAGTATGTCCAGACAGGCCATAGGATGGAAAAATCCATGCCATGTCTATGAACGCCCATGAGCTCTGAGGAGTCCTTGTACAGAGGGGGCGGTGACTGGAATATTGAGGGTGGGCATCACATTTCCAAGAAATTAATTTCCTGCGAAACTACAATTTTTTTTGGGTGAAACTCAGTACGGAAGAAGTGTTATTTGCAAAGCTGAGGAAGGAGTAAACAGATCTGAACATTCAATATGCAGTGTGAGCCCTGGAGGCAGGAAGGGTGGAAGTGCATCCACAGCATTACAGGCTGCAAGCTAATTGTTGATGGTCATTAACTTATCAGTTTGCAGCATGTGTACCTGTTTGATTTAATTAATGATTTTATTTAATTTGTATAGCTCTTGAATCACCCCCAGGGGGGTATCTCAGCGCTTGGAAGCACAGCATAGGTCATGGGTACTCACAAACGTTCTCTCAGGGGCCAAATTTACACTGTGGTTTGTGTCCGAGGGCCGCACCAGTGGGGGCGGGGTCAGTGGGGGAGGTGGCAGGGCTAGAGCAACAAAAAAATACACAACTGACCATGAGGTTGATCACTGGTCCCTGCAGCGGACACCTTCGTCCACTGAGCCACCAGACCCGGGATACACACATCTCTTGCTCTCTCTTTGTCTCCCTCCCTCACTCTCCCTACCTCTCCCATACTCTGTTCCCCTCCCTCTGTCTTCCTCCCCCTGTCTCCCTTTCCCTCTCTCACTCCCTCCCCCCTTTCCCTCTCACTCCCTCACTGTCCCTTTCCCTCTCTCACTCCCTCACTCGGTCTCCCTTTCCCTCACTCACTCCCTTTCCCTCCCTTCCTTTCCCTCTCACTGTCTCCCTTTCCCCCTGTCACTCCCTCACTCTGTCACTCCTTTTCCCTCCTTTCCCTCCCTTTCCCACTCTCACTCCCTCACTCTGTCAGGGCAGTTTTCAGGAGTCTTCTGAATTTAAGATGGTCCAAACACTGTCTTAGGGCCAGCTGTAGTTGATTCCAGATGAAGGGTGCGAGAAGGACTTGCCTCCGGGTCTAGCCTTTTTTATGTTGGGGCTTTTGAGGAGCGATTGGGAGCTGGCGCGCAGAGTCCGAGCCGGGTAATAGCGGCGAAGTTTCTCTACTACATCGGGAGGGCCATTGCCCCAGATAGCTTTGTGTGTGAGACAGCAGATCTAGAATTTCACGCGCTGTCGTATTGGCAGCCAGTGTAGCTGATGAGGGAGGGGAGAGGAAGCTGATCTGGGGGGAGCATTCAGAACCGTGCAGGCGGCTGTGTTCAGTATCATTTGCAATTGGTTTAAGGAGGACTCATTTGCTGCGATCAATAGGGCGTTGCAATAGTCCAGCTTGCTTGGTATCAGGGCCTGTGTTAGGGTTTTCCTTGTTGTGTCGGGGAGATAAGTAAAATCTTTCCTTAGTAAGCCATGGGTGTGGAAGCAGGATTAGACTGTGTGAGTAACGTGTTTCTTCATGTTTAGGGACTGTTGAAGGTGAACACAGAGGTTTTTGACTGTGGTTGCCGGGGTCGGGGGTGTGCCTAGTTCTGGGGGCCACCAGGAAGGTGACCAGAGGAGGGGGCATCTCCAAAGAGCAGAACCTCAGTTTTTGCAGCGTTCAGCTGAAGGAAATTGCTTTCCATCCAGTGAGATTTCCAGCATTCCTAAAGAGAAGGTAGATTGGGCAGAATGAGAAGTTTTATTGAAAGAGAACGTAAGCTGTTGATGCTTTTATGCCTGTGGCTGAAGGGTTACCCATGTGTGGTGTGAAATTCGCTTTTAAGTAGAACTGCAGAATGGCCATATTTCTGGTTGAATACAAGACTGCAACAGAAATATACTTACTAGAAATACCAATAAAGAATTTGCTGGATTACATTTATATTTAAAGCAGACATCTCCAACGGATAGCTCTGAATCTACTGGCAGCTCACCAATACCCTGGAAGATTGGGGGTTTGACAGTGTGAAAACACGAGTCAGGATACAGGTATCCTGAACCTATAGGACACATGGGGGGACCCCCTCATGGGCAATTGCTTTTTTTAAAAAACCTATTAAAATTATAAGTGCTAACTTTTCTATGGTTGTGTGGGTAAAAATGAAACTAACGTCCCTGGAACCTTTGGCATTTTCAGTGGGTTGTAAAACGTTTTTTTTTTTTTTTTTTTTTTGGTGTAAGACATTTATTCTGTATTAAAGAGACAAATGATGTACACTGCGTCACGCCAACAACCCGGAGGCAGGCCGCTATCAGGTATACAATGCACAAGGGACAGTAAAACAGTCCGAGGGCTATCGTCCAGCCGGAGCTGGCACTCCCAGTGATATATATAAAACAGTAGTAACGTGGTCGTGAGCAGTACAACACCTGCGCATAAGTGATCTTACTTTTCGCTCAGTGTCGCAGACATGCAGATGTATCAGGAAGCAACCAGGTCGCCTTGGAGCGAACAGCGGTCAATAACCCGCCGCGGCGGCCAGTAGGAAGGATACGTCCAGCAGCACTGTTTTCTCCCAACATACCCCCCCAACAGTCAAAAAAACTAAAACAGCAAACTGCGGTGCAAGTACATAGAATTGCTATGCAACATATCATCCGTCCTTAGGGCTGCGCGGACCTGTGCTGGAGTGTCATGAGTAAAGGCGAGTCGCGATAAGGGTGATGGTGTGGCGATTGCCACCTCCTCCACATGTAGGCGAGAGAATAAAAAAAAGGGGGGAGGAAGGGGGGGAGGGGGGGGAGAGGAGGAGGATAAGTGGGGCTATTCGCCGAGGTCTGGGGCCGCAGGAGGGTCTGAGGGGATAGGGTCAGCGGCATATGCAGGGCCAATGGGGTTGCATGGCTAGGGCGTGTGACAATACAGGGCAGGTCCGCACTACCTCAGGGCTGACAAGCAACAAGCATTCAATCACGTAATGAACACAGTCAGCCCATATCATCTGAAACACCTGAATCCGGTGATCTCCCCAGGGTGTCCGAGCCCTCACGTTCTCTAGCCCACTGTATGAACGGGTCCCAGATATCAATAGGTCTGGAAGCGGTGGGCATAGTCTCCCAGTAGTGTGTCAGTTGTGTATGGCCATATGTTACATCTCTAATCCACCCCGTGAATGAGGGGAGAGCCCTCCTACCCCAATGTAGCGCGATCTGTCGTTTGGCATAGAGAAGGAGTAGGGCATGTAGCTTCCTGTCGCAGGGTTCAGTGTCTTTAACATAACCTAGCAAACCCAGGAGAGGAGTTGGTGTATCATTCCTATGCGTAATTTGATTTATGGCTGTAAAAACCTCCGACCAGTATGAATCCAGTTTGGGGCAGCTCCACGCCACGTGGAGAAAGGACGCATCTTCCCCTCCGCATTTCCAGCAGGAGGCATCTGCGCGGATGCCCATTCGGTGTAACAATGTCGGCGTGCGGTAATAGCGGTGTAGGAACTTGAAATGTATGAGCCGCAGTCGATAGTTCGGAGACAGTGCCGTGAGTTGCTTACAGCAGTACTCCCAGATGTCATCCGTTAGCTGATCAGTCAGATCCGCGGCCCATGCCTGTTTGGCCATGGCCTCAGTGATCGGTGCCTGCTCCTGCATGCAGTTATATAGTCTCGATACCAGCTTTTTGGGGGAAGGCCGTGAAAGCAGATTCTGGAGGGCGTCTAGTGTGCATGGCTCCTCTGGGAAGTGGGGTCCTATCTTTTTGCAGGATTCACGGAGGGAATGGTACAGTAGCGTGTCCGCGAAAGATTCTGGCAGGACATCCTCGTTCGTGTCCATCTCGACGAAGGTACCATCCGGATATAAATCAGCGAATGTGTGCAGCCCTTTTCCCCGGATCGTGAGGACGTCTCCCCTGGCGGTGAGACAAGGCAGCATCGGGTTACCCCGAAGGGGGATGGCCGGAGCATAAAGCAAAGAGAGACCCGCTCTCTTCTGCAGTTCACGCCAAGCCCAGCGGATCATCTCCACGGTATCCACTTCTCGCGACGGGCAGGAGACCTTACCGTATAGAGCCACTCGCAGCGGCAAAGGGGCGACCACGGCCAGTTCAACCGCCACATGCGGTTGATAGGGAGTAGGGAAGGCCCAGAAGTGCAGAAATTGCGCTTGGGCGCAGAGGGAGTAAAGCCTCAGATCAGGAGCACCGAGACCTCCTTGTCGGAGCGGTAGTGTGAGTAGGTCCCAGGAGACTCTCGCTTGCCCACCAGCCCACACCAATTTCAGCAATAGTGAGCGAACACGAGCGTGAAAGTGTGCTGTCATTGGTAGCGGTACGTTCACAAACAAATATAAGAATTTGGGGAGAACCACCATTTTTGCTAAGGCTATCCTTGCGACTAGGGAAAGGGGCAGTTTGTTCCAGACCTCAATTTTCCCCTCCAGCCAGTCTACCGCCCTCCCGAAATTTAGTGTCCACAACTCCTGCACATCCCGACTGACCCAGACTCCCAAATACTTAACAGCGTCCGTCTCCCACCTCAAAGGGTAGTCCGGAGCCGGGCGATTAGTCTCGTCCGTCAAGGGGAAGGCAACCGATTTAGACCAGTTAATGGACACTCCTGCTAGGCCCTCAAATCTCACGAATTCCCGAAGTAGTGGATTCATGTTGTCCTTGGGATTGATGATGTATAGGGTGACATCATCCGCGTATAACGAGATTAGTAAGCTCCGAGAGCTAAATCCGATGCCCCTTGCAGTGTGGTGTTGTCTTATCCGAGCCACAAGCGGCTCCATTGCAATGGCAAAGAGGAGGGGTGACAGAGGGCATCCCTGCCTTGTCCCCCTGGAGACTCGGAAGGGCTTAGACACGAGACCGTTGACACTCACCCTAGCTCTAGGTTCCGTGTACAGTAGTTTAATCAAGGTCATGAAGTTTTGGCTAAAGCCCATCCGTTCCAAAACTTTAAACAGATAAGGCCACTCTAAGGAGTCAAATGCCTTGGTGGCGTCAAGGAACACCACCGCCGCCTGTACAGATGGATGCAAGTAGTGGAGAACAGAAAAAATGGTTCTGAGGTTATGTGATGTTGCGCGGCCCGGGATAAACCCCGACTGATCAGGGAGTGCAATCATAGGCAGCATAGGCTGCAATCGATCCGCAATTACCTTAGCGTAGATTTTAGCATCGACGTTTATCAGAGAAAGGGGCCTATAGGAATCTAGGTGTAGCTCGTCTTTATCAGGTTTAAGGAGTGTTAATTATTAGGGCTTCCCGCATGGAGTCTGGTAGGGAATTCAATTCGAGGGCCTCAACAAACACTGTATGCAGTTTCGGCGCCAACTCATCCACATAGGTTTTATAGAAGGCTGTTGTCAGGCCATCTGGGCCAGGGGCTTTGTTGGCCGGCATGCTTTTTATCACCTGGGCTATGTCCTGGACCGTGACAGTGAGGTCCATGTATTGTCGGTGGTTATTGTTAAACCATACGAGAGCTATGGAATCCAAAAAGGCTTGCAAAGTGGGCGGTATCGTGGGCTGCCTGGAGGTGTAGAGGGAGGCATAGAAATCCGCGAAGGCGCCTAGTACTGCCTCTTGGCCCATCGCGAGGTTCCCGGCCTTGTCATATATGGTGTGGATGTAATTGGATTGTGTGCAAGGAGTTATCAACCTAGCTAGTGTTCTGCTCGGCCTGTCCCCCTCCCCATATCTCCCCATATCTGCGTGCTTCTGCCCGTTTTCCCAGGAACCGTACTTCCCTCTCCGCTTCCTCATTAAAAGCTAGCAGCTTGGTTTTCAGAGCCCCAGCTATCTCCAATGATGGGTCAGCACTAAAGGCAGCGTCTAGGTCTCTCAGTTCCCCCTCCAGCTTAGCTAACGTGTCCCTTATGGCACGCAGGACTCCCGCCTTCCGTGCTATGCACTGACCTCTGATCACAGCCTTAAAGGCGTCCCATTCTATGGCCTCAGATGAGACTGATCCAGTATTTTCGGCAAAATAATGGACTATGTCGTCTCTAATTTCTTCTACAAATACTGGGTCCGTGAGCGCGTGTGGTGGGAGGCGCCATGTGAATGGTCTGTAAATAGCGTTTGGGGGTCGCAGCTCCAATCCGCATGGGGCGTGATCTGACAGCGACCTGGCCAGTATATCAACCTTTGTCACCCACGTTGCAACCTCCGGAGACACCAGCCAGAAGTCTAATCTGGACCAGGTAGCCTTGTGGCAAGTGTAGCAAGTACCCACTTTGGCATCTGGGTGCCTGGCTCTCCACACATCAGAAAGCATACCCTCCTTCATCACATCTAAGACTGCCTTTTGCGCTCTATGATGTGTCGGCTTGCTTACGCCTCTACGGTCCATTTCATCATTCAGTACAATATTGAAATCACCTCCCAACACAACTGACCCACAGTCCAGTAATGTAATTTCCGCCCAAACCCCTCTGAAGAAATCTGGGTCGTCCACATTTGGACCATACACTGCAGCTAGTACAATAGGCCGCCCCTGCAAGGAACCGTGTAATAAGACATATCTCCCCTCCACATCAAGCACGCGAGAATGTTCCCGCCAATCCAACCCCCTGCGTATGAGTACAGCAACACCCCTCGCATAATTTGAATAGATAGCAGAGTAAACATGAGCCCATCTGGAATTCTTCAACCTGGGCGAGGGGGTCGAGTTAAGATGAGTCTCCTGTAGGAAGCAAATGTCTACATTATGCCTTGACAATATGCCATGCATTAAACGAGCTTTCTTGTAATCTCCTAGGCCTCTAATGTTCCAAGTCCAAAGTTTAATCCCTCCCATCGAGCAGGTGTAGAAGAGACTGTTTTATCTCCGATCGCCCCCACCCCCCATAGCAGGAAGGTCGCCCACACATCATGACAATCAACACAATGCGCAAACAGGTAGTCCAAATTAGCCGTACATTGCACCAGATAATAACTAGAACTTGTAACGTCAAAAACCCCCCCCCACCACCCACCACCCTCATCAACCCCCCAATCAGGTCGTGAAAGAACCCAAAAGAAAGCACGCAGGGCGTGCGAAACCCCCAACATCAGCGATAGTGGGAAGCACCCCATGAGGCGTGGTGCGCCCAGCGTACACCCCCGTATGCACGGGGTGGCTACTAACAAATGTTTGACCTCCTGGTGACCAGCGGAACTCCCATCCCAGGGTCCACGAAACACGTCAGTTAACCACAGCCACAAAGAGAGCATGGAGCCAGCAGCCTCAGTTTGACGCCCAAGGGCGCCTCAGCGACTTACCACCATTTACTCAGTTCAGACGCAATACCTGCGCGCCCAAGGGAAACCAGGCGTCCCCTCGAGACTCGAAGGGGGGCGAAGGTGCAGCTGTGCAGTTCAAGTCTCCGGCCAAGTGTAGAGCTCAAATGGCGAGACTGCCCAGTTTTGCTGTGTAGCTGCAGCGTGAAAGGCAAGACAGCACCAAGGCACAAAATGGCGGGCACCGGAGTTCAAGTAGTGAGGCAGTGCGGTAGTGTGCCGACTAATTAGGCTGCAGGGCCAGTAGTGCAATGGAGACCCGGGGACCCGGGCAGCAGGGAGCAGCAGCGTTCAACCGGCACACAGTTCACAACAACGGTCAGCAGCCGATATGTCAGGAGTAATGGCTTTGCGGGCGGGTTCAGGCCGGACTTCGCCCCTCCTCAGCTCCGCATTGCTTCTGCCCTATCCCTCATGTGCCGCTCACCAATGGTGTCCCTGTCACCCAGCGAAGTCCCCGGTTCCCGGATCGCTTACCACAGCTCCGGGTGCAGACTCACGTTTAGCGCGGCGCCCCTTCTGGAGTCCCGGTCGGAGCAGGGGCGGTCTTCTTTCACCGCGGTGCCCAGGATCACAGCAGTCAGTCCCCAACAACTGCGCGATCGGGACTCACCAGTGCCTCGGACGGTCACAGCTTCCTCCCCGACACAGTTATCTGCTACAGCACGGCGGGTCCCCGGGTCTCTGGAGGCCCACTCAGCCGGGTCTGGCTCCTCTGGAATGCGGCTCCACCGGCGCAGCCTCGGCCCAGGCCTCGGGGGGGATGGATGCGGGCGGGCCACGGGCGCCTGCTCTGGGCACCAGGTTCAGGCAGAAAAGGGAAAGGCTGGTTCCGTCTGAACTCAACAGGAGGCAGTTCAGAGAGCAGCCGCTGGGCGGCGCGCCTGGCGTTTACAAGAGAGCGCCAACCTGCCAACCACTCCCAAAAGACAATGAGGCATTGCCCTGGCTGCCGTAGCCTGCCAGGGAGAAGAGCGCAGAAGAGCATGGCAGGCAGGGGGTGCACAATAATCGAGTGAAAGCCACAGACGTATGCCAGCTGCACCCTGGCCATCAGACCCCATCTCTGCCCGCCAGCGACATAATCTTCGAACTTCGCCCTCTGGTAGCAGCGCACACACCCAGTCTACCCAGCCCGTCATCATCCCAGGCTGTGCGCCTCACCCATCGGTGCCAGCTAAACGAAAACTGTTTAACCGGACCACACATACCCTGTCGTCGGACCTACCCTCTGGTGCCAGCCACACAGTGGCGGCTGAATGGCACCGGCTAGACTTGGAACCGCATTCTCCCTTACGAGCCAATCTCTAGAGATAGATAGAGGTAGGGCGATAGATAGAGGGAGGGAGGGCGATAGATAGATAGGAGGGCGATAGATAGAAGGAGGGCAATAACAGACAGATGTCCCTTCCAATGGCTAGCCTCCATTTATGGAGCTAGCCAATGGAAGAGCAGGCGGGACAAAGCACCCATACTGCTAAACAAAAGGTTTCGCCTGCGCGATCGCTGCTGCGCAGCAGATCGCCAGGCGAAACCTAAAAACCAGAAGCTGTCTATCTAGAAACATACCTTTTTTTGACCGCATTGCCATTTGATCCAGGTTTTCTCAATTTAGGTTTTTTGCCGACAAACGCCCCTCCAACAGGTTTATTAAGCGATTGCATCATCTTTCTTTTCATCCATCTTCCAGCAGGCCCACCAAATACCGCCATAATCCTGCAAATTGATAACATAAAATTAGCAGAGAGTATGCAGATAAGGCAAGTTACATGGTGTGCAAAAATGTGTTAACAGTTTTATAATAATGGCAGGCATAATCCAAGAACCAATGTTGGGTGGTCAAGGAATTCGTAGGCTAAGCAGCAGTTGTTGCCATTCTGGTAGGTGTAGATACTTCTTGGCTACAATTATGAAAACTGCAGTAAGGACACTGCTGTACAGGTTTTCATTTGCATTAGTGAGTTGAGAAATAAAGAAGATAAAATGCTTATAAATATGTGTGTGGTTGGGTCTGGTAGCGCGTGTGGTTTGGTTGTGTGTGGTGTGGTTGTGTGTGAGAGAACAGGGAGTTAGAGAAGAAGGCGGGGTGAAAGAACAGCAGATCAGCACGTGAGAAGACAAGAGAACAGGGAGTTAGAGGAGGAGGCGGGGTGGAAGAGAGCAGCAGTTCAGCACGTGAGAAGACAAGAGAACAGGGAGTTAGAGAAGGAGGCAGGGTGGAAGAGAGCAGCAGATCAGCACGTGAGAAGAGAAGAGAACAGGGCGATAAATAGAGGGAGGGCGATAGATAGAGGGAGGGAGGGCGATAGATAGAGGGAGGGAGGGCGATAGATAGAGTAAGGGAGGGGCGATAGAGTAAGGGAGGGGCGATAGAGTAAGGGAGGGGCGATAGAGTAAGGGAGGGGCGATAGAGTAAGGGAGGGGCGATAGAGTAAGGGAGGGGCGATAGAGTAAGGGAGGGGCAATAGAGTAAGGGAGGGCAATAGAGTAAGGGAGGGCAATAGAGTAAGGGAGGGCAATAGAGTAAGGGAGGGCAATAGAGTAAGGGAGGGCAATAGAGTAAGGGAGGGCAATAGATAGACAGATAGATAGATAGAGGGAGGGTGATAGATAGAGAGGGAGGGCGATAGATAGAGAGGGAGGGCGATAGATAGAGCGAGGGAGGGCGATAGATTGAGGGAGGGAGTGCGAGAGATAGAGAGAGGGAGGGCGATAGATAGAGAGAGGGAGGGCGATAGATAGAGAGAGGGAGGGCGATAGATAGAGAGAGGGAGGGCGATAGATCGAGAGAGGGAGGGCGATAGATAGAGAGAGGGAGGGCGATAGATAGAGAGAGGGAGGGCGATAGATAGAGAGAGGGAGGGCGATAGATAGATAGAGGGAGGGTGATAGATAGATGGAGGGAGGGTGATAGATAGAGGGAGGGAAGGCGAGAGATAGAGGGAGGGAAGGCGAGAGATAGAGGGAGGGAAGGCGAGAGATAGAGGGAGGGAAGGCGATAGATAGAGGGAGGGCGATAGATAGAGGGAGGGAAAGCGATAGATAGAGAGAGGGAAGGCGATAGATAGAGAGAGGGAAGGCGATAGATAGAGAGAGGGAGGGCGATAGATAGAGGGAGTGCGATAGATAGAGGGAGTGCGATAGATAGAGGGAGTGCGATAGATAGAGGGAGTGCGATAGATAGAGGGAGGGAGGGCGATAGATAGAGGGAGGGAGGGCGATAGATAGAGAAAGGGAGGGCGATAGATAGAGAGAGGGAGGGCGATAGATAGAGAGAGGGAGGGCGATAGATAGAGGGAGGGCGATAGATAGAGAGAGGGAGGGCGATAGATAGAGAGAGGGAGGGCGATAGATAGAGAGAGGGAGGGCGATAGATAGAGAGAGGGAGTGCGAGAGATTGAGGGAGGGAGTGCGAGAGATAGAGGGAGGGAAGGCGATAGATAGAGGGAGGGAAGGCGATAGATAGAGGGAGGGCGATAGATAGATAGAGGGAGGGCGATAGATAGAGGGAGGGAAGGTGATAGATAGAGAGAGGGAAGGCGATAGATAGAGAGAGGGAAGGCGATAGATAGAGAGAGGGAGGGCGATACATAGAGGGAGGGAAGGCGATAGATAGAGGGAGGGAAGGCGATAGATAGAGAGAGGGAAGGCGATAGATAGAGAGAGGGAAGGCGATAGATAGAGAGAGGGAGGGCGATAGATAGAGGGAGTGCGATAGATAGAGGGAGTGCGATAGATAGAGGGAGTGCGATAGATAGATTGAGGGAGGGAGTGCGATAGATAGATTGAGGGAGGGAGTGCGAGAGATTGAGGGAGTGCGATAGATTGAGGGAGGGAGTGCGAGAGATTGAGGGAGGGAGTGCGAGAGATTGAGGGAGGGAGTGCGAGAGATAGAGGGAGGGAGTGCGAGAGATAGAGGGAGGGAGTGCGAGAGATAGAGGGAGGGAAGTCGAGAGATAGAGGGAGGGAAGGCGATAGATAGAGGGAGGGCGATAGATAGAGGGAGGGAGTGCGAGAGATAGAGGGAGGGAAGTCGAGAGATAGAGGGAGGGAAGGCGATAGATAGAGGGAGGGCGATAGATAGAGGGAGGGAAAGCGATAGATAGAGAGAGGGAAGGCGATAGATAGAGAGAGGGAGGGCGATAGATAGAGGGAGGGAAGGCGATAGATAGAGAGAGGGAAGGCGATAGATAGAGAGAGGGAGGGCGATAGATAGAGGGAGGGAAGGCGATAGATAGAGAGAGGGAGTGCGATAGAGAGAGGGAGTGCGATAGATAGAGGGAGGGAGTGCGAGAGATAGAGGGAGGGAGTGCGAGAGATAGAGGGAGGGAAGGCGAGAGATAGAGGGAGGGAAGGCGATAGATAGAGGGAGGGCGATAGATAGAGGGAGGGAAAGCGATAGATAGAGAGAGGGAAGGCGATAGATAGAGAGAGGGAAGGCGATAGATAGAGAGAGGGAGGGCGATAGATAGAGAGAGGGAGTGCGATAGATAGAGGGAGTGCGATAGATAGAGGGAGTGCGATAGATAGAGGGAGTGCGATAGATAGAGAGAGGGAGGGCGATAGATAGAGAGAGGGAGGGAGTGCGAGAGATTGAGGGAGTGCGATAGATTGAGGGAGGGAGTGCGAGAGATTGAGGGAGGGAGTGCGAGAGATTGAGGGAGGGAGTGCGAGAGATAGAGGGAGGGAGTGCGAGAGATAGAGGGAGGGAGTGCGAGAGATAGAGGGAGGGAAGTCGAGAGATAGAGGGAGGGAAGGCGATAGATAGAGGGAGGGCGATAGATAGAGGGAGGGAGTGCGAGAGATAGAGGGAGGGAAGTCGAGAGATAGAGGGAGGGAAGGCGATAGATAGAGGGAGGGCGATAGATAGAGGGAGGGAAAGCGATAGATAGAGAGAGGGAAGGCGATAGATAGAGAGAGGGAGGGCGATAGATAGAGGGAGGGAAGGCGATAGATAGAGAGAGGGAAGGCGATAGATAGAGAGAGGGAGGGCGATAGATAGAGGGAGGGAAGGCGATAGATAGAGAGAGGGAGTGCGATAGAGAGAGGGAGTGCGATAGATAGAGGGAGGGAGTGCGAGAGATAGAGGGAGGGAGTGCGAGAGATAGAGGGAGGGAAGGCGAGAGATAGAGGGAGGGAAGGCGATAGATAGAGGGAGGGCGATAGATAGAGGGAGGGAAAGCGATAGATAGAGAGAGGGAAGGCGATAGATAGAGAGAGGGAAGGCGATAGATAGAGAGAGGGAGGGCGATAGATAGAGAGAGGGAGTGCGATAGATAGAGGGAGTGCGATAGATAGAGGGAGTGCGATAGATAGAGAGAGGGAGGGCGATAGATAGAGAGAGGGAGGGCGATAGATAGAGAGAGGGAGGGCGATAGATAGAGAGAGGGAGGGCGATAGATAGAGAGAGGGAGGGCGATAGATAGAGAGAGGGAGGGCGATAGAGAGAGGGAGGGCGATAGATAGAGAGAGGGAGGGCGATAGATAGAGAGAGGGAGGGCGATAGATAGAGAGAGGGAGGGCGATAGATAGAGAGAGGGAGGGCGATAGATAGAGAGAGGGAGGGCGATAGATAGAGAGAGGGAGGGCGATAGATAGAGAGAGGGAGTGCGAGAGATAGAGGGAGGGAAGGCGATAGATAGAGGGAGGGAAGGCGATAGATAGAGGGAGGGCGATAGATAGAGGGAGGGCGATAGATAGATAGAGGGAGGGAAGGCGATAGATAGAGGGAGGGAAGGCGATAGATAGAGGGAGGGAGGGCGATAGATAGAGAGAGGGAAGGCGATAGATAGAGAGAGGGAGGGCGATAGATAGAGAGAGGGAGGGCGATAGATAGAGGGAGGGAGGGAGTGCGATAGATAGATTGAGGGAGGGAGTGCGAGAGATTGAGGGAGTGCGATAGATTGAGGGAGGGAGTGCGAGAGATTGAGGGAGGGAGTGCGAGAGATAGAGGGAGGGAGTGCGAGAGATAGAGGGAGGGAGTGCGAGAGATAGAGGGAGGGAAGTCGAGAGATAGAGGGAGGGAAGGCGATAGATAGAGGGAGGGCGATAGATAGAGGGAGGGAGTGCGAGAGATAGAGGGAGGGAAGTCGAGAGATAGAGGGAGGGAAGGCGATAGATAGAGGGAGGGCGATAGATAGAGGGAGGGAAAGCGATAGATAGAGAGAGGGAAGGCGATAGATAGAGAGAGGGAGGGCGATAGATAGAGAGAGGGAAGGCGATAGATAGAGAGAGGGAAGGCGATAGATAGAGAGAGGGAGGGCGATAGATAGAGAGAGGGAGGGCGATAGATAGAGGGAGGGAAGGCGATAGATAGAGAGAGGGAGTGCGATAGAGAGAGGGAGTGCGATAGATAGAGGGAGGGAGTGCGATAGATAGAGGGAGGGAGTGCGAGAGATAGAGGGAGGGAAGGCGAGAGATAGAGGGAGGGAAGGCGATAGATAGAGGGAGGGCGATAGAGGGAGGGAAAGCGATAGATAGAGAGAGGGAAGGCGATAGATAGAGAGAGGGAAGGCGATAGATAGAGAGAGGGAGGGCGATAGATAGAGAGAGGGAGGGCGATAGATAGAGGGAGTGCGATAGATAGAGGGAGTGCGATAGATAGAGGGAGTGCGATAGATAGAGAGAGGGAGGGCGATAGATAGAGAGAGGGAGGGCGATAGATAGAGAGAGGGAGGGCGATAGATAGAGAGAGGGAGGGTGATAGATAGAGGGAGGGAAGGCGATAGATAGAGGGAGGGAGTGCGATAGATAGACGGAGTGTGATAGATAGAGGGAGTGCGATAGATAGAGGGAGGGAGGGCGATAGATAGAGAGAGGGAGGGCGATAGATAGAGAGAGGGAGGGCGATAGATAGAGAGAGGGAGGGCGATAGATAGAGAGAGGGAGGGCGATAGAGAGAGGGAGTGCGAGAGATTGAGGGAGGGAGTGCGAGAGATAGAGGGAGGGAGTGCGAGAGATAGAGGGAGGGAAGGCGATAGATAGAGGGAGGGAAGGCGATAGATAGAGGGAGGGCGATAGATAGAGGGAGGGCGATAGATAGAGGGAGGGAAAGCGATAGATAGAGAGAGGGAAGGCGATAGATAGAGAGAGGGAGGGCGATAGATAGAGAGAGGGAGGGCGATAGATAGAGAGAGGGAGGGCGATAGATAGAGAGAGGGAGGGCGATAGATAGAGAGAGGGAGGGCGATAGATAGAGGGAGTGCGATAGATAGAGGGAGTGCGATAGATAGAGGGAGGGAAGGCGATAGATAGAGGGAGGGAGTGCGATAGATAGAGGGAGTGCGATAGATAGAGGGAGGGAGGGAGGACGAGAGATTGAGGGAGGGAGTGCGAGAGATTGAGGGAGGGAGTGCGAGAGATAGAGGGAGGGAAGGCGATAGATAGAGGGAGGGCGATAGATAGAGGGAGGGAAGGCGATAGATAGAGGGAGGGAGTGCGATAGATAGAGGGAGTGCGATAGATAGAGGGAGGGAGGGAGGACGAGAGATTGAGGGAGGGAGTGCGAGAGATTGAGGGAGGGAGTGCGAGAGATTGAGGGAGGGAGTGCAAGAGATTGAGGGAGGGAGTGCGAGAGATAGAGGGAGGGAGTGCGAGAGATAGAGGGAGGGAGTGCGAGAGATAGAGGGAGGGAAGGCGATAGAGGGAGGGAAGGCGATAGATAGAGGGAGGGAAGGCGATAGATAGAGGGAGGGCGATAGATAGATAGAGGGAGGGCGATAGATAGAGGGAGGGAGGGCGATAGATAGAGGGAGGGAGTGCGATAGATAGATGGAGTGCGATAGATAGATAGAGGGAGGGAGTGCGATAGATAGATTGAGGGAGTGCGATAGATCGAGGGAGGGAGTGCGAGAGATTGAGGGAGGGAGTGCGAGAGATAGACGGAGGGAGTGCGAGAGATAGACGGAGGGGGTGCGAGAGATAGAGGGAGGGAAGGCGATAGATAGAGGGAGGGAAGGCGATAGATAGAGGGAGGGCGATAGATAGATAGAGGGAGGGCGATAGATAGAGGGAGGGAAGGCGATAGATAGAGGGAGGGAGTGCGATAGATAGACGGAGTGCGATAGATAGAGGGAGGGCGATAGATAGAGAGAGGGAGGGCGATAGATAGAGAGAGGGAGGGCGATAGATAGAGAGAGGGAGGGCGATAGATAGAGGGAGGGCGATAGATAGAGGGAGGGCGATAGATAGAGGGAGGGCGATAGATAGAGGGAGGGCGATAGATAGAGGGAGGGCGATAGATAGAGGGAGGGCGAGAGATAGATTGAGGGAGTGCGAGAGATAGATTGAGGGAGTGCGAGAGATAGATTGAGGGAGTGCGAGAGATAGAGGGAGGGAGTGCGAGAGATAGAGGGAGGGAGTGCGAGAGATAGATTGGAGGGCAATAACAGACAGATGTCCCTTTCAATGGCTAGCCTCCATTTATGGAGCTAGCCAATGGAAGAGCAGGCGGGACAAAGCACCCATACTGCTAAACAAAAGTTTTCGCCTGCTCGAACACTGCTATGCAGCGGATCGCCAGGCGAAACCTAAAAAACAGAAGCTGTCTATCTAGAAACATACCTTCTTTGACCGCATTGCCATTTGATCCAGGTTTTCTCAATTTAGGTTTTTTGCCAACAAACGCCCCTCCAATGGGTTTATTAAGCGATTGCATCATCTTTCTTTTCATCCACCTTCCAGCAGGCCCACCAAATACCAGACTTTTCTGGTAGTCGACAACAATTCCAGGTCTCTGAATACCGCCATAATCCTGCAAATTGATAACATAAAATTAGCAGAGAGTATGCAGATAAGGCAAGTTACATGGTGTGCAAAAATGTGTTAACAGTTTTATAATAATGGCAGGCATAATCCAAGAACCAATGTTGGGTGGTCAAGGAATTCGTAGGCTAAGCAGCAGTTGTTGCCATTCTGGTAGGTGTAGATACTTCTTGGGTACAATTATGAAAACTGCAGCAAGGACATTGCTGTACAGGTTTTCATTTGCATTAGTGAGTTGAGAAATAAAGAAGATAAAATGCTTATAAACATGTGTGTGGTTGGGTCTGGTTGTGCGTGTGGTTTGGTTGTGTGTGGTGTGGTTGTGTGTGAGAGAACAGGGAGTTAGAGAAGGAGGCGGGGTGAAAGAACAGCAGATCAGCACAGTAAAAGAACAGGGAGTTAAAGAAGGAGGTGGGGTGGAAGAGAGCAGCAGATCAGCACGTGAGAAGAGAACAGGGCGATAAATAGAGGGAGGGCGATAGATAGAGTGAGGGCGATAGATAAGATAGGGAAGGAGGGCGATAGAGTAAGGGAGGACTTTATTTTTCTGACACCGAATCCGACATTGAATTTCCTGCCACCCCTGGGGACGGGAGCGATTAAGGTACACATGAAAACACCCAGCGAGCGGACCGTTCTGTTCCTTCATCCAGACCTGCAGGCGCAAGGCGCAGACTACCTGTCGTTCCAACCCATGACGGGGCGAGACCGGTGGACATTAGCAGGACCGGCAGACTGTTAGGACCGCCAGCTAAACTTAAGGACTACATTTGTGGATAGTGGAACCTTATGTTCTCTATCTGTTTCTACTGTTCCCATCACCCCCAAAGGAGGGGGATGTGTTGTGTTTATAATACTTGTGTCCCTCCTAGGACACCTTACTAGACGTGCTTCCCAGTGTCCCTGCGAGGACACCGTTTAGCAGTGAGGTCACCAGCTGATAACTGTCACATATGACAGTTACCAGCTGATCGCCGAGCTGACTGCCGCTTCGCTCCATGTTAGGAGCAAACGTGTTGGTCGGAATAAAGAAGTTAAGAACACTCAATAGTTTTGTATTCTTAACACACTTTGCCAGGGCCGGTTCTGGTTCCCAGTCCGGCCCTGCAAGAGCATCGCCAATACCTGCTTAAAATATGCACTAGATGCAGTGGAAACATCAGACCGACATTATGATAGGAATCACTGAGAGAGCTATGCCTCGTTAAGAATTTCAGGTTTTAAGTTCTTAGGCGCTAGGTGGTACACTGGTGAATGGCCGCCATTAAGTTAGGCTCTCACCGTCCGGAGATCTAAATCCAGCATTTATCCTTTCAAATCGGAGTATGCTTGCTTTGTCATGGGCAGGAGAGCATCAGAGCAGTACCACCGTTGAGGAGTATGTATCCTCCTGGGAGCGAGAATGTCTGGGCAATAGTACTATCGAAGAGTATGCAGCCTGCTAGTGGGAGAACATCTGGTACTACTGCTATTGACGAGTGTGCAATTTAATGGGCAGGGGCATGTTCTCGCAGTACCACCATTGAAGAGTATACATCTGTTAAGGTGGGACAGCATCTGAGCAGTATAAATCCTCATGGACACGAGAGCAGTAACAGGGTACCACGGGTGGTTATGCGTGTGTCCCTCCCCAATCCCACTTGCATCGCTACTATTTTCTTGAATGTCTCCCCAATTCCTAGGTATTATAAGTTGAAAGCAGTAGAGGTGGGATCAAATGCCTCCTTTAAAAAACAGAGCAAATGCTCATTAACCACATCAGATGAGACTTGCCTTTTTAATATGCAAATCTTTACCCATGTGGACAGCAGACTCCTTAATCCAAGTATATGCAGGGACAGATGGACAGTGACCTGGGCATGACCTGGGCAGCCCTCTGGGCCTGGTAGATGGACCAAGGGCTGAGTGGAGCATTATCGGGGAGTGTTTATATCAGGGAGGGATGTAAGAAATGGCGACAGGCTCAGTGGTTCTCGCAAGGTACTAAAATGGATGGCCTTGCAACCGACCGAGCAAAGAGACTTATGATTGACTGAGGAGCAGAGTGTGGACCCTAATACCCTGGTCTTCATTGCTTGAATTTGCTCGCGAGAAAGAGTGGCCGAATCGTGTCACTCATAATTACACTGAAATTAAAAAAAATTCACACATAAGCATTCTGAAACTTGGCATCTATCTGATGTAAATATTATTTCTCTCTGGTCTCACAGTCGTCCCTGGCATCCCAAATTCGAAGGCGAATTGCGACGCGATATCACAGAGAAGAAGGTGGTGGCCTCTGTCTGATGTCGTCGTAGGTATTGTGTTTCACCACTGCGGCGCACGCACGGTCTCCGCGACCTCAGTCCACTCCCTGGAGGGCGCGTGACCGCGCTGTGATGAGTCAGAGAGCAGGTGCCTTTCTCTTGAGCTTCAATTGCAACACCGTTCACCGCTCAGATTCCATATCATTTACCGCCCGCCTTGTAGCAGTAGCTCTTCGTTTATAGAAGATCTCAAAGACTTCATCAGCGACCAATACTCTCAAAGTGACAATCAGACCATCGTGGGTGACTTCAATCTCCACTGGGGCGCACCACAAGACTCCTCTGCGAACTCACTGGCCACCTTCCTCTCGGCAAATGATCTTATCCAACACTGCACTGAACCAACCCACTCTAAGGGCGCAATCCTGGACCTTGTTATTTCTAAAGCAGGCATGCTTTCTACTACTACCCCTATTCATGTAGATTGGTCTGACCACCACCTCATCCCATTCTCTCTTCAACTTTCACACTCTATAACTCTTGGCCAACCCAAGAGGGCCATCTCCTGGTTCTGTGATGCCAAAAACATTGATGTCGGTCCCCTCTGTGAATCAGCTTTGCTTTCACTTCCAAGGCTAGACCCGAACATAGCTGTTGACGATCTCACCTCCCAATGCCTCACAGTTCTTGAAGCTGAAATTAATAACGTCGCTCCACTCAAAAGCAAAAGGATAAGGCCCACTCCCTCAGCACCTAGGTTCAACAAATCTCTTTATGAGGAAAGGAAGCAGCTAAGATTCCTGGAGAAGCAATGGAGGCAATTGCCTTCCACTGACAATTTAGCCTTGCTTCGCACAGCAAGATCCAAATACCACAAGCACATCTTCCTTGAGAAAGCGACGCACTTCAAAACCCTCCTTGATTCCGCCAAAAATAGACCCAAAAAACTATTCGATCTCATCAAGACTCCGAGCTGCTCTCCCCCAACCTCCAAGGTGGAGGATTCTACAAAGAGAGCAGCGGATTTCGCTACTTTCTTCGATGGAAAGGTGAAATCACTTGTGGATCAGGTTGCTCATCCTACACCTCCAGAGGAGCGCAAATCCTTAGCCATTTGGCAGAGCTTTGACCCCATATCTGAAGATGCCCTTCTCAAATGCATACGCGAAACAAAGCCCTCCAACCACTCGCTTGACCCTATCCCCAGTGCCATTGCCTTTGACTTCTATGCCCATTCCCTCCCCTGTTGGACCACTCTGATCAACCTCTCCCTCTGGCAAGGCTCCCTTCCTGTCCCCTTCAAAACTGGGCAGGTCAACCCTCTGCTGAAAAAGCCCACTGCTGATGCGAATGACCTCAATAACTACCGCCCCATCACTAACCTTCCCTTTCTTGCAAAGATAGCGGAAAGATGTGTAGCCAAACAACTCTCTCGTCATATCAAGGACAATGATCTTCTTGACAATTGTCAGTCCGGCTTCATCCAAAACTGCAGCACTGAAACAGCCCTACTGCAAGTGGTTGATGATGCGCTGAGGATACTCGACTCAGGGGGGTCCTGTCTGCTAATTCTCCTTGACCTCTCCGCAGCCTTCGACACTGTTAATCACAACACCCTCCTCAATATTCTTCAACAGAGAATGGGCATGGAGGGCACTGTGCTTAAATGGTTTGCATCCTTCCTCTCTGACAGATCTCAAATGATCAAAATAGCGAACAGTCTTTCGTCTCCTGTGGCGGTGGGTCAAGGTGTTCCCCAAGGCTCTATACTTGCACCCACACTGTTCAATCTCTACTTAGAACCACTGGGAAACCTCCTAAGCAAATCCGGGATTCACTATCATCTCTATGCAGATGACACTCAACTCTACCTCAAGGTTGCCTCCACTCATGATCTCTCCATCCTAAAATCTACTCTTGACTCCATTCAAAACTGGATGTCAACTCATCAACTGATTCTGAATCCCTCCAAAACTGAATTCCTCCTCTTCTCCTCCTCACTCTCTCCTCCCCCGGTTCAATCATGGATGGATCAGATGAATCTACTAAACAACAAACCCATCATTGTCGACAGCGCAAAATCTCTTGGTGTCATTCTAGACAAAAAACTCAATCTAACTCCCCACATCAATTCTATTGCAAAATCTGCTCGCTACCAACTGCGCCTTCTTTGGGGAATCCGTCGCTTCTTCCCGGAGCAGGACCTTATAACCCTGGTGCAATCGCTGGTCCTCTCCAGACTAGACTACTGCAATTCTCTTGTTACTGGCCTCCCCAAATCTCACCTGTCCCCACTTAAGTCTGTCTTCCATTCAGCAGCTCGTTTCATCTATGGGGCCAAAAGAAGCGATCACATCACACCGTTGTTATCCACCCTCCGCTGGCTTCCCTTCGAGGCTAGAGCTATCTACAAGACCGCTTGTATCACCCACAAAGCCTTGCACTCCTCCTCTCCCCGCTACCTGGTGAATAAACTGAAACTCTCTGGAGGCTGTAGACCTTCACGCAATGCCGAGAATCTACTGCTTGAACCTCCCACTTTCAAGAAGGAAAGAACAATGGCCCAATCCTTTTCAGGCAACGCAGTGAGAATCTGGAACTCGTTTCCGCCTGAGCTCCGGACCACCGCCTCCTCCCAGGCCTTCAAAAGGGACCTCAAAGTTCTCCTCCTCCAGAGACACCTCCAAAAGTAATTCACGTCCTCTTGCTATTCGGAGGAAGACTTCCCACTACTGATATTTTTTACTTTCCATGACCATGGGAGTGCCTTCCCAGTGTTTTCCTGTGGTGGGAGTGTCTGCCTTTTTGCAGTATTCTCCATGTACTTGTGTTCGGTGCCCTTTTGTAACATGCACACAACACTTTGCCCTTGTAACCCACGGTTGCTACCTCTCACATGTTTTTACCTTTGATACTTGCACAAGTGCCACCTTGCCTACGTAACGCCTGTTCTTGTGCCTAGCACTTATTGCAGTATAATACCTCAAATTATACTCTGTTTTCTCTTATAACTGCCCACTTGTCACTTTTCCTCTTGTGCACTTTTGACTACCTCATGTATTTTTGGTTGCTCACAATTTTTACTACCTCAAGTATTTTGTTTGCTCACAATTGTCACTATTACCTTTACTACCTCATGTATTTTTGGTTGCTCACAATTTTTACTACCTCAAGTATTTTGTTTGCTCACAATTGTCATTATTACCTTTACTACCTCATGTATTTTTGGTTGCTCACAATTTTTACTACCTCATGTTTTTTGTTTGCTCACAATTGTCACTATTACCTTATGTAAGTAACGTATGTTTTAGTAATCTGCTCTTCTGTAATGTTTCTCATTATGTTTCATTTCTGTTCCCAATGTGAAGCGCTCTGACGCCTCCGGGTAAAGTCCGCGCTATGTAAAAATGCATAAATAAATGTAGGACATCTAAGTAACTAGCTCCGCACCCCCGCACCACCCTAGTGACGCCACTGTGGCGTCTTCCCACGGAGCGCGACCTGCGAGCCTGTCGGATCTGCCACCCACGAGAGGCACCCCCGCACCACCCTAGTGACGCCACTGTGGCGTCTTCCCACGGAGCGCGACCTGCGAGCCTGTTGGATCTGCCACCCACGAGAGGCCGCGGCACTGCCTAGGGAAACGGGCCGCATAAGTACAAGGCCTGGAGGGGAGACCATCCTTACCTAGGCTGCCGCATTCACGGAGGAGCGTCCACCTCCTGGCAACGTAGAAAATGAATGTGCGCATGCGCATGTGCGCACAAACCTTAATGTGCGCATGCGCATGTGCGCACAAACCGGGGGTGCAGTCCCTGATGGGCGGGGTATTGAAACGTCATAAAAATTAATGTGCGCATGCGCACCATTGGTGCGCATGCGCACAATGACAGGGGGGGCGCTCAATCATGGGAGCAGCGGATTATAGAACACCGGCCTCGCTCCTCTGACTGAAGAGAAACAATGTATGTTGATACTTTGTTTCTCTTCAGTCAGAGGGAGGGGGCGAGGGGCTCCGAGCAGGCCGCAGGCTGCACCTGCTTCAGTCAAGACAAGACGGAGAGAGGCTGCTTCAGCAAGCCTCTCTCACAGCCCTCAGAAGAGCTGAGGGGGGCCGGGGCCCCCTTTATTTAATGAAGGGAGTGAGGCCCCCCTGCACTGCGGGGGCGTTTGTTACGCCCCTTCTGTGTACTCTACGCAAATTTAAGGCTGTGTTCCTATGTGGCATGGATTGATCGGGGTGTACTAGGTCCGCTAATCACTTTTACCAAACGGTTCGCCAGGAGCTTGCCTAAGATCTTGGGCTCAGCATTTAGAAGAGAGATGGGCCTATATGAGACTCAGTCCGTTCTAGCCTTTCCCTCTTTGTGAATCGTGACAATAGTAGCTATCCTTTGCTCCAATGGCAGCATTCCTATTTCTCTGGATTCTTCAAACATTGCTTTTAAGTAGGGTGCAAGTTTTTCTGGTCTGAGTTTATAAAGCTCGATGGGAAGCCCGTTTGGGTCCAGTGCCTTCCCGGAGTTCATCGAACGGATTGCTTGGGCAATCTCTTCCGTTGCAAGGGGGCTAGCCATATAGTCTCGGTTCTCAGGGGAGAGACAGGGGAGCTTGATTTCGCGAGTAGTTCCTGGGAGTCCGCCTCCAAATGAGGGGAGACCGACATATAGACTGCCTGAAAGTGATCTGCAATTCTGTCCACTATCTCCTGTGGTTCTGTAATTGGGGCTCCCCCCTCTATTCTGAGCACCTGAATAAGGCGTCTCGCCCATTCCCTCCTGTACAGCCATGCAATAAGTTTCCCGGCCTTATCTCCCAGGTCATAGAGTCTACCCTGTTGTACCCTGTTGTTCCCTGCTAAGGGCTTTGGCCTTGTCCGAAACCAGGGTCTTGTAGTCGTGTTGCTTCAGGCTTAACAAATGAAGTTTATCCGGAGTTATACCCAATTCCAAGTCACCTTCCAGCCTGTAAATTTCAGCCTCAAGATCGACTTCTTTATGCTTATCCTTCTTAGAGCCAGTTATCAAAGATAGAGCCTGACCCCTAATGACTATCTGGAGCGCCTCCCACAAGGACTGAGAGGAGGACACCGACCTCACATTATTGGTAAAATATATGTCCAAAGTTTTAATGAGATTCTTACGAATTTTAGGATTACGGAGATACCAAGGATTGATTGGGGCCAACCTCCCCGCGGTGCCCCAGCTCACGAGGAGGTGAATCCACAGTGGAGAGTGGTCTGAAATACCTCTAGCTAGGTGTCTAATATCTGCTATGTAGGAGGCTTGTGCTGCTGGAACGAGGCTGTAGTCTAATCGGGAGAGACTGTGGTGAGCCCCGGAGTGAAATGTATGATCTGGGTGGTAGAGCCTCCAGCCCTCAACTTGCCCCATCGCTTCTAAGAAATCTGGTAAACAACGGGTCGCCCGTAGCGCCTCCCGGGGCGGGTATCTGTCCAATGTGCCGGAGACGACTGCATTAAGATCGCCTCCCAGAAGTAAAAGCCCAACTGGGATGGTGAGCAGGAGTGCTCCCAAATCAGCGAATGTTGTACCCCGTAGGCCTGGAGGAACATAAATAGACATGAATGTTATGTGACGACCCTCCCACATGCCAGT
The DNA here is from genome assembly GCF_964263255.1 of Lissotriton vulgaris. Classification (NCBI taxonomy): domain Eukaryota; kingdom Metazoa; phylum Chordata; class Amphibia; order Caudata; family Salamandridae; genus Lissotriton; species Lissotriton vulgaris. The sequence continues at coordinate 883,073,434 of NC_141685.1, forward strand.
GATGCCAGTGTATCTGCCTCTATCATCCATCCAAGTGGAGGTTACCGCCAGTGGGATCGTGTTCCGAGTCAGAATACCCACCCCTCTGGAACCTGATGTAAACCCTGAATGTGCAGTCATCTTGTACCCCCCCTCCGTGCATTGCTTTGCATAAGTTTCCGACCAAATGTGTCTCCTGAAGCAGGACCACGTCCTGGGCATGTCTCTTGATATACTGGAAAACCACACTCCGTTTGATTTTATCCCCTAACCTGTTAACATTCCAACTCAAAACCTTCATAGTCTTATCCCCCATCATCTTTGGTATGCATATGGTAATGTTGACAATCCTCCGCATTTACTCTTCCAGACCCATTTATTGTGCCAATGTAACTAATAAACCACCAAACAAACGAACAAAATACTCCAACCCAACAACCCCCCACCCTGTTGCCCTGCTCTCTGGGCTCAAAACTGCCCATCAAAAACTTGCAAAGAGCCTGTCGCCCTAGAAAAATTCAAAGGAAGAAGAAAAAACAGGTGGGGGCGGGAAAGCAGTGGGCTCCATGTCTTTGCCCTAATCAGAATCATTATCCCATCTTTCTAGAACTAGTAATGTAAAGCCATAGATAAACTAGCAGTCCCCTTAATTACGGCACAGATATCTCCCCACCCGCACCAATTTTCTCTTTACTATCAAAGAGGCAGCCATTGTCCAGGCCTGCGCTTCAGGATGGCTGACTGTCCGCACTTTCCCCCGCTCCACGGTCAGCTAGGCTTTGAGTCCCTCGATATTCAATCCAGTCCACGACTGCCTCCGGACGATCAAAAAACCATGTTCTTCCCTGCACTTCAACCCGGAGGTGCGCTGGGAACAACATTGAGTATTTCAAGCCCCTCTCTCTCAGGTCGTGTTTAACTGATAGGAATGACCTCCTTTGCTTCTGCACTCTTTGTGTGAAGTCTGAAAAAAAGGAGATGGCTGCATTTTCATATCAGAGAGGGGCACTGGCTCTGGAGTTTTGAAGGATCAAGTCCCTGTCTCGGAAGTTCAGGACCTGAGCTAACATGGGCCGTGGAGGAGCACCCGGCTTGGGTCAACCGCCCGGGACCCTGTGAGCTCTCTCTATCACAAACAATTTACTGAGGCCCTTGGGTTGCAGGTGCTTGAGAATAAGGTCCTCAACAAATAGGTCTGGAATTTGCCCCTCCGATCTCTCCGGAACTCCTAGTATGCGGAGATTGTGACTATGGAGTCGGCCTTCATAGTCATCCAGCTTGAGGTCCATGAAGTTACGGGAGTCCTGAAGTTCTCGGACCTCCCTTTGCAGCTGCGTGATGTCCCCCACAAGGCTAGTGTTTGTAAGCTCTACCTGCTTGACCTTTTCATTAAGCTTTCCCAAGTCAGCCCTGATGAGATTAATGTCAATGGCCATGGAGTCCATTTTATGTTCCAGAGCGGTTTTAACGCCTGTGATAGCCTCCATGACATCCTTAAGGGAAAGCTCCTGCTCCTCCTCCCAAGGGCTCCCTCGCGCAGTCTCCTCAGACAGATGGCCCGCTGCGGCTCTTTGGAAACCGCGTAGCGGTCCAGCTTGTTGGCTCAGACTGGCTTCGGTCCCCAGGTCCCGGACCCCTTAACGCACTCCGTTGTGGCAGTGAGGGTGAGACTCGGGCGGGGTCAAGGTACCAGGGGTGATCTGGTGAATCACTACCCGCAGCTGCAATTTGAGGCTAAGGCATGTGTCACAGTGGGCCCCGCACTCCTACACCTTCACTACAGGGCGAAAGGTCTCCCGAAAGCGGGCTTCGGCTGTGCTGTCACTCCAGGGTCGTGCAGTTAGTGAGAACAGGAAGATCCCAATCAAAGTGGAACCCACCAGTCCAGCCGGGTAGGTATTTCCGGTCAATGGAACCGGCTGCAGTCCAAGCAGTTCATGATCTCATCCACAGGAGGAGAAGCTGCAGGGGGGCTACCAGTTGTCCGGGGGGGGGGGGGAGGGGGCCCAAGGCAACCAACAATGAGGCAAGCAGAAAAGAGTGTTCTAACCTGTGAAGGTGCACCAACTTCATGAATTATCCTGCAGCATGCTCACTGTGCCTTGCCTCAACTTGGAGTGTCCCTCGACTGCACCAGTTCTCCTCTGCAAGAGTGGAATAATCACCGCCATCAATGTTTGCCCTGACGCCCCCACTCCCCCCCCCCCCCAGGTATTCCCGCTGCATGAGGATCATGGAAATCTTGAAGAGTCACGGTGTCCCTGCTGTGAATGCGCAGGGTGTGCATAGCTGTCATCCGGGGGGGTTTAATTTCTGTGACTCCCGGCCGCAGGCTCCCCTGTGGGCTGCAACTTCCAAAGGGCCAATAGCTTCTGCAGTGGCGAGACAGGCAAAAGGAGGGTCTGCGCCGTCAATGACGCGTCACCACCATTAACTTCCCAGCGGCTGGCACGCCTGCTACTCAGTAGCTATGTGGGCCACGTCTTCCCCAACTCAGCGAAGCGAGATCTCAGGTGCCCCTGCTATATGGGGTTTACAGACCCTCCTGAACGTTCCAGTCGATCAAGGACTGCGGAGGCGTTCCAACCCACAACACCACCTCAGGGTGACGATGGGCCTAGGCTACTGCAGGCCTCAGTCCCAGGCTCGGACGCAGCCCTCTAGGGTGTGCAGGGCCTGCAATGATGGATCAAGCAGAGGGAGAGCCTCTGCCGTTAGGGTCGCGCCGCCATTTTCTGCCTTGCGACTGGCATGCCCTGTCTCGCTGCCGCAATATCACCGCTTGCCCTCACCGGCGCTCTGCCGTGCGTCCACGGTCACTTCCGCCACCACAGGCCCTCGAAGTCCCTTCAGGCGCTCACATTAGGTGGAAGTCCCGGCGGCGCCTGAAGTTTCGGCGCCACCTCTATGCCAGGATGGGCTGGGAGGAGCTATTTTCGGGGAAGCTCAGCTACTGTGGGCCCCAGCTTCGGGACCCCTGGCAGGCCTCCAGTTTTAATGGCGAAATCTCCTTTGTTCGGCACGATCTGCACACCGGAGCAAGCAGGATGGGCTCCGCTAGCGATCAGACATCAGGGGCTGCAGTCCGGTACGTTGGATTATTGTTCAGGATAGACGAGGGCGCAATCGGACGACGGAGCTCACATACTACGCGTCCATCTTCGGTCCGCGCTTGGCCATGCCCCCAAGCAGAAGCATTTTTAACTTGTCTTCCAGGGTCAGCACTGGGAATGGGCCATATCTGTGCGCTCACCTTCGTCGTGTTGTGAGAGTGTCCCTTTTTTGGGTTCAAAGCTTATTTTCGCCTGCTTTCCATATGTTTCCCATGGCCTCGTAACAGGACGTCTATTCTCTGCACAGTGTACTATGTTCGTGTTCTAGTATTCAATTCTGTTGTAGCTGCTTAGCAGACAAAAAGCCTGAAATAGAGCAGTTGTGTTTTGTGCTCTTTACCGTTTACTTAGTGTCCCTGGTGAGAGCAATTTTATGTTCCCCTTTTTATTCTAGTTTATTACTGGATTTCCGCAGGCCAGTAGGACACATGTTCTTTAAGTGCTGCAGAGTCCAGTTTAAGTGTGTCGCTTGCACTTTCTGTATCCTGCAGCAACCGCTTTCAAGTTCAGAAGTTTTTCTGCATGATATGTTTGTTTTGTGTATTCTTGAAATTATCCTGTGGGGTTTTTGCTGGTATTTGTACAATGATCCCTGATTTCTTTTACTTCTATTTTTCCCAAGAAGTTCCGTCCTCTGTGCAGATGTCTCCTATCCATATTGGCCGCTATTTTATATATGAATTTTAATGCCGCCTAGCTTTATGCGCTAGCGCTTAATCACGGGTCCGCAGCGCACCTCAACGCTCTTTATAGCCACCACGCTATGTCCCTCTGACTAGAACCTCTTCTTTCACTGCTGCTCTAGTTGCTTATTTACTTGGGGTTTCCCGTTTTCGCTGTCAGCACCACTTTATGCATTATCCATGCCCCAACTGCCTTGCACGTATCTTCCTTGTATTATGCAGCACAATCTCCATTCTGGTTCGAAGGTCTGAAGAATATGAGGCGCGGGGATCGCTATTTCTTCCTTCTTCAGGTAGGGGTGTTTTCCTCTTGCGGCAGAGTTACTTTCGGTGCAAAATCTCATCGGGACCCCCCGATACATGCATCACCCGGCCTTCTCCGGCTGCGGGCACCTTGACCTTGTGTGACTTTCTTTCCAGCAGTCCTGATCAGCCGCACGTAGTCCGGGCTGCCACGTCGGTAAACAATTGATGCCACTGGAGCTTTCCTGCACCATTTCTTGCAGCCGAAGATCGCAGCCAGTGTTGGTGTTCAGGGTCTTCTCATTTCCACTTCTTTTATCACTTGTGAGTTTCTAGGGCAGGATTTTGACAGATAAGTATGCCAAGGTGCTGGAGCCTCACGGGAGTGCGGCCATCTTGCGTGTGTGCCACCTAACGCCCCTTGCCTTTGTTTTTCTGTAATTATTACGATTTAAACTTGGGTAGAAAGAGGTCAGGTTACAGAGGACTCGGCCTCCTTTTCTTAATCGAACAACCAAGAAGAGTCCCACTGCGTTAGAATTGGCTATCTTCCTTTATAGTTTTAAGGAAAACAATACGTTTTCTTAAAATAACCCTCGCCCACCAAGATGTCTCATGGTGGCATGCTTCATCATAGGATTCTTCCCGCCTGCTGCGGTGATAGAGCGCGCAGGTCACCCGACTATTTTATTACCAAATATGCACACTTGGGCCCATAATTTATTTATAATACTTATTTATAAATCGGGTAACCTACACTCTACTACCAGTAACCCTGTTCCTTTCTATTTATTTCCAATGCACCTGACTTACCAATCCTTGTCACAGGTACCTAAAATCACAATGGATCAAGGAGCTAGCTGTAGAAATAAGCAGTCATCACAATATAATATCAATTTAATAAATGTTTGCACTCTTAAAATAACCACAGACTCGGGAAGTTTTGAAAACCTTTATCTAATCATCATCATCATCATCATCATCATATGTCATGAGCATAAGGTTAACACAGATAAGACTATCTATAACTAGAATTAGAAATAGCGTATAGCTATGGATAAGGCAGAGAAAACTAATCATTTAGAAATCATAAAATAAAGGGAAGGAGAAAATAAGGAACATACTAATTTAGATCAACAGACTTTCACAACTTCACTAAAGGCGGGTAAAGAAAGGGAACATGCTAAATCAAAGTAAACTTTTGAAATTCACTAACTGTTAATAGGAAATGAAACTTATGCAATTTGATTTATCCAGATGTGCTTATTCTCTATAGGGAGGGTAAGAATGGAACATAAACTATATGGAAAAAACAATTTAGCATTTGGTTAAACGTAGGTCAAAAAGTGGAACATGCTAATAGACACATAATGAAATCTCATTTATAAAGGGACAGGGGAGAAAAAGGAACATATGCAATTATGCTTTGCAATTATTCAAGAGCTAGAAATGCAAATATAGATAAGCAATCGCCCACACAGACTTTATATTTACCTAGAATAAAGTTTAGACCAACCCTGGCCACGGGTCAGTTTGGAAAGACGGGAAAGGACCCTCAAGGACTTAGATGCCAGTAGGCGAGCAGGTACAGCTCATGGACAGTCAGGACAGGATAACCCCAGAATTTGGATCAGGACCGGGTTCACCAAAGGGTACGACTAACACCCGCAGCTTCGGTGCAGCGCCTGCGCTACTCCCTCTCTGCAAGGAATCTGCCAATAACCCCGATTGGGTTCTCGAACCTCCCAGCAAAGTGCTTCGCCAGCACTTTAAGTCTGCATAAACCCCGAATGGGTTTCTCGAACCTCCCAACCGAGTGCTCCGCAGCTCTCTGAGTTCAGTCACCTATAGAGTGCGTTGGGTCAGTGACAGGTCAGCTATTCGGACAAGTCGGACAATTTCTCTAGCTAAACCTCCTCTAGTTATACTGTTTTTCGGGTCAGTGTACCACCCCCCAATGTTGCAATTGTAAGGATCCTCAATTTTGATTGGACAAAGGAGGAGGTTAGGTCATCACACCACCTAAAATTTAGACTTCTTTTTACATAAAAAGCAAGCGAAAACTATTTAGAAATACAGAACAAAGTGATTACACTGTATACCATAAATAGCTATACTACATCCCTTACTTTAGAATACCTATAGCGTTATGAGTTAAGCAGAACAAACAGCTTTGCGAAAGCGGCAATGCAAGCTTGGAGCATGTGAGAACACAAAGCGGCCATGTCAGCTATATTGCGCATGAGCAAACACTTTCCCACCAGAACTGCGAGTACGTCACGTCACATGGATATGACCGATGCATGCGTAGACTAAATTCCCGCGTAGCAGCGGCCATTTTAATGGCAAGCGTATTAGGTTTAGTAAACACACAGGCAAGCGTCACTGGGACACTCCCGTGTAGTGTAAAAATGTGCAATATTAATAACACGAACATGTTGATTTTGTTTTATTAACATTATTTGAGGTTCTTGACACAAGCAAGTTGCTTAACGTGCGAATTCCTGCTCCATCAGCGGGACGGGGCATGCTGCAACTGACGAAGATGTGGGAGCGCTTTGTAAGATGTAAACTATAGATAAATGTTGATATAAGAGTGGGAGGGTCTATTAGTGGGTTAATAAATACCCGGCTAAATGGGAAGTACATTTTTAGGTCTCGCCTGGCGACGCAGCGCGAACGCTGTCGCCAGCGAGAACTATTGTTACAGAGTTGCCTGTCATGCGAGACAAGAGATGGGCACGCGCAAGAGATGGACTGGAAATGTGGACGTGCGCGTGAACAGGAGATGTTCACGTGTGTGGGGCTCATTTCCAGTCCGTCTCGTACGCGTGCCCATCGTATGCGCTCCAGATCATCTCGCTCGGTGATGCGCAGGCTGAGAGCTGGCAGGCAGCGCCTGGCGCGGAGGTAGGCTTGAGCTTCTTGTGAGACGCAGAACAGGATTGCTGGCTACATCTTCAAACTGAGGCTGGTTGATGGTATGTTTTCTACTGCCCGACTGTCTGCCTCTCTGCATGCTACAGAATAACGGTGTGTAAATTTACACGCCTGGGGGATTAGGGGTGGTTGAAGGGAGACTTTCTTACTACTTCAAGCAGGAAATATTGGCGCGAACGGGACACTCTGCAGCCCTCTTCTTCGGCAGCAGTTTACATTTTCTAGAAACACCTTCTTTGGAGACTTGCCTGTGGCGACAAACATTAGTTTTATATTTGAAATTCTTTGAAGTCGAATGGCATTCGGTGCTGTAAAGATATAAGATAAGGTTTCCCCACAGTACCGTAATCACTAGTGCAAACGCAATGCTTAATAGTGCCTAATAATTCAGTCCGCCCGTTTGTCTATAATGCTTGTATTTGATTATGGGGCCTTTACGTTTCTCACTTCCTGCGAGGGTCCTTTAAGCTCCGAGAGAACTTCTAAAAGATAGGAATACTTTGGCATATTAACTGTCTGCTGCTTGTTTATTTTCAATGTGTGCTTATTTGCATAGTGCTTAAACCTGCCAGTGCACATCTTACGTTTATTGAGTTATGTTGCTAGCTGGCGATGGCTTCTGCCACGGTAACTCCTTGTAGATCATGGAAATATGTGTTGTCTGTAAAACTACGCAGGTTCTAATCCCAGTAACAATTCAGGTGATCAATGAAATTTGCCTGCTGTTTGCATGTTTACATCTGCGGGTTAATGCGCCTGCTGAAAAGATCTGTGTGGTACCCTGCAGATCGCATGTTGTACCCTGAGGTAGCTGATTCAGGCTTTCATCCTTCAGCAGTGGATAACTTGTTTTATATTTTGCTTTAGCCACACACTACAGCGAGACATACCGGCTTTGCCCACGCTTGATAGTTTAGAAAATCTGTTCACTAACTTAGCGGTGCAAAGCTCCATATAGGCTATCAACAACGTGAAGAGGTCAACCCATGTACAGATAAACTGCAAAGAAGGTTCACCATGTCCCCTTGAAGGCCTAGCCTCAGATGGAGACCTCCACACACTCTTCCCAGAAAGGCTTAAGCAAGTCACATGCATGGTTCATGAAAGGAAGCCATGCATATGCTGAGCTGTTGCCCCTAGGAAAATATGGCCCCGTCACCTTCCCAAGAGAGCCATTACATCCACATGCATGTGTATCCCAAAGATATAACTGCCACATGCACACAATCTCAAACACAGGTTCTGTCCACGTGCAGTAGATGTCCGGTCTAGTCTCGTTCTGAAGACCCAGATCCCCTACAAAACAGATCACAAACGAAACTATGTAAATGGATAAACGTGCCGGGAAAAGAAGCAGTCTGTCTTTGATCAGCGTTCCTTCCTTTTGAGGTTTTGCCATGCAGGGTGTACAGGACATGCCATTTACCCCACTGTACACTTTTAAACTTTCTTTAACTGTGTATATTATGGTGGGGAAGACAAGGTAAGTAGATTTACAAGTTGAAAGCATATGTACACAGAGAGACGGCGTCCAAACTAAACGCTGCTGATGTATTTCTGGATTGGGCTGTGGGGGAAGCACATGGAGTGCATTTCCTGAAACTGAACTCCCTGCAGTCTCGAGCTCTCCCGCCATGGCTGCGGCTTCTGAAACTACTGGCGAGATAAATGATCATCTGAGTTTACTTCTGCAGTGACTCAGGCATTCTTCCTCCTGCACCAGACACAGACTTCTTCAGAGGAAGGACGTTTCTGGATATATTTTTTTAGGGACTTCTTGAAATCAGATAACACCTCAGTTTCAGAGAAACCACCCACTTCTTTAAAACAAGCATTTGCAATGCAAAAGGTCTTGCATTTGCGAGAGTTAAAGCTATTGGCAATGTAAATGACAGTGCCTTTTATTTATGTGTTAATTAGCAAAACAGATAAAAGGCATTGTAATTTACATTGCCAATAGCTTTAACTCTCATAAATGCGAGACCTGTTGCATTGCGAATGCTTGTTATTCAATCCTATAGCTGGTATAATTAAAGGTGGGGAAAGGAGAAACACACGTCTATGTCAAGTCATTACACCAAGGTTTTTCTTCAGGACCATGGCAACAGGGGTGTGGAATTTTAATAAAATATCTACTTGCCCCTTGCCCTGTAACAAAATCCACTTGTCCCCGTTGTGCTATGTAATGCAATGGCATATTATAGCAGTAATCTCATTATATAGGAAGTCGGAAATAGCCTCTCTGATTATGCCAGGGCTCCTTCCATAGTAGGGTTTGATTACTAGAAATTCCTTTATCTTGCCACATCTCCGCAAATCTACATACTGGTAATCATCAGTTCCAGCGTTGCCCTTTTGAGTCCGTATAAATCTACTAACTTGCATGTTGTAAGGCATGGGCACTCACAAACATTTTCCCGGGGGCTGTAAAGTTTGGTCTATGATGTGACCGAGGGCAGCACTGATGCCAGCGGGGGGTGTAAAGTGGGTGTAGGGGAAGCTAAGCGTGTATATCTAGGGCTATCTTTAAAAATAAAGATTTTCCTAAAGTTAAGGGCCTAGCTACTTCCTTTCTTTAACTGCAATTAACCCTTAAATAATTGAAAAGCAAAAGTCCAGGGGCACACGTAACAGGCTGAAGAACACTGGTTCAGTCAAGTCTCATGTCTCTGGAGAGTTATCAACTAAGGTCCACTCAGGTAGTTTAGGAATTCTACAGTTATTTAATTTTGATCATTAAAGACACAACCAGCCAACACGTGTTTCGTCACACTGAGAAGTCTCCCATGACTTCTTCAGGGCTGGGAAGGATTCAAGAAAGTAATATAAACACTCAACCTGCAATAACGCACCATTGTATTAGAGCAGCTCTTGTTATCATGGAGAAACAAAACAAAAGGACACCATTATATTGTGGAAACCGTAAAAGAAAAGGGTCGAAACATATAAAAGCGACTTCTCCCAGCAACAAAGCAACACAGACCTAATGCGGAAAAAAATAGTGACTGTGCAGGAAGGCGTTGGTTTCATACTTCAAACCTGGAGAGAAATTGTTTAAATACTAGAGCAGCACTCAAGCAACAGCACTAGTGTGGTGTGTGGTGAAGTGAACAAAGATTGGTGCCATGAGGTGACATGATTAAGAAAACATTTCCGCAATGTGCTAAAAATGATGTACCTGTGGGTGGAATGCGGACACTACCACTTCATGTCCCTAAGACACCAGATGCTTAAACGGTCACACACTATGAGCTCCAATGTGGGAAAGCAAAAACAATCATAAATATCAAGGTGTTTAATATTGCCAGGTATAATAACAAGCATTTGCAATGCAATAGGTCTCGTATTTGCGAAAGTTTGAGCTTTTGGTATTGCAAATGACAATGACTTTTATTCATGTGTTTTGAAAACCTGCAAGTATTGTGTAAACACGCACTTTGTACTTATAAGCGTTTCTTATGACAAGCAAGGCTGGCAGTAACTGTGCTTCTTTGTACTTGTAGACCATGCTTACCAGAAGCAAGGCTAGCGGTAAAAGAGACGCAGTTACTGCCAGCCTTGCTTCTCGTAAAGAATTGTGTTTATGCACCACATTACAGGTTTTCAAAACACAGAAATACAATGCCAATAGACCAAACTCTTGCCAATGCGAGACCTATTGCATTGCAAATGCATTTTTTTTAACTTACTTTAAGTTTGTGGTGGAAACTGGTGTGAAATCCACTACTAAACCAGGAAGCTATACATTTATGAAATATAGACCGGGAGCTGTCACATCATTCACTAAAATTGTGACTCAATATCCAATACCTCGACAATAAGAGACTATATAGGATATGCTGTTTGACAATGGTACATCAAAAGTGCCGAAGTTGAAAATATGCTGGTTCCGTCTTCATCTCTCCAAATTTGCAAAGGCTAAATGAGCAAAAATACTACGGGTTCCAGGAAGATATCACTAGACATGGTCCATATGTAGGAGATATTATTTCCTCAAGTGTAACTCAACATACAAACTTGGCATGGGAGGACTGAGCGCTACTGTGTACGCCGTGCGCCAACAAACGCGTCTCTCCTAGCATCCGGGTGGGCCTAACTTAGAGAGGACTACAACAGTCAACTATTAATTTAATATACAATAAAAACTACATACCTTTCGCCCAAGCCATTCTTATTGGTTCGGGAGCCTGGAATAGTCCGAATTGTCACACTTGTAGTATTGTGATGGTTGTTACTTTCATTGGCAGCATAGCAGGGGCAAAGTATAGTGCAAGCTGCAATGTCCTGCTGACGAGAGCCCTGGCACTTATGTTTTTTGCAAATTAAGCACTGTACAGTAGCCCTCATCCGGAACCCCAGACCCCATTCCTAAAGAGCGGCCTCAAGCCTCAGATGCGACTGAGGAGAAACAGTCTATACACATCCTGAAAACAAGAAAGCAAGGATGCGAAGGTGCCACTTTATTGGAACCAAAGCAGCCTTGTCTTCTTGTAATTAAAGATTAGCCAGCAATGCAGCCAGGCAATGGAATAATGAACATTCTGGGCCCATCTGAGCGGATCTAAACTGGGCAGCCTCAGAAGCAGAGCTCCTCGCTGTTTCTACACTGCCAGGGCTGAGGGGAAGCCACTGTCTGTAACACTAGCTCATAACTCTGGGTCACAGGACACATAGATCGTCCCCAGTCCAGGGGACTAAGCAGTAACTTCACTCTATTGTGTTGTCATTGTAAAGAGTTGATGGAGGCAGGAGGATTATGTTCCTAAACAAACTAGCCATGACTTGCTTCTCTGTCTGGCTGGCGGATTACAATTATAGCTGCCCCATTGTAGTCTTTGTGAAAGGCAATTACAACAAGCATTGGCAAGGGCAAAAGGAACTGTCCTGTATAAGCTGCTGTTTATTTTTGTTATTGAAAGCATGTGAACACATAAAAAAAATTCTGCAGCCTGAACATGATGTCCATCCATATGCTTGCAATCAAAGGTGCAAATAAAAGCTTTGAATTACTGTAACCTAGAGATGTAGTTTAAACAAAACAAGAATGTGCAATTAAAAAACAAGGACAAAGATTTGACAGAGAAAGCATGCCTTAAGTAAAGTATTACCCGACCAATCTTGCACTGCAATGCATTTTTTTAGGCAAATGTGCAGACGTGACCACGAAATTGACGTAATTCACAGTTCAAAAGAGTGATTGACTCAAATGAGCTCAACCGCTGCCTGAAGCTTCGGTGGGTAGAAGTAAAATATGAGTGACAGTTGACCGAAAGTTCCAGTCCCTTAAGATTACCTTTAACTAATGTTTACATATATAAAATCCGTAATCCACAGCCATGACATCATTACTGTGAATTATGGGTTCTCGGTCAATGATAAACATAACTAGTGGTGCACGTGCACCACAGAGGAGCGGGAGGGAGGGAGGGAGCAAGGCAGCAAGGTGAACGCTTGCCTCTGCATGTGCTGGCCACCGTCGGGAATGGGTGTTTCAAAGGTGAAAAATGTCCCTCCTTTGCCCAATCGCGTGCCGTTTTTTTTTAAAAGCACGCGCAAACACATGCCAGAAGAGGAAAGCAAAACCCCTCACACAAGCGTGTGGGTAGCTTTCTAAACCTCGTACAAGATGTCTCGTGCTACGCGAGCAGTGCTGCGCACTGCAACGCTAGGCGCGAGACCTAAAAACTAATAATCAGAAAATTAGTGCGTCATACAGATGACGGGAAGGCCTGAAAGAGAAAGTAGATGTCAAATCTAGGGCGCACAATCGCCAAGTGCAAGGATGCCCAAGCACAGAGAAAGAAGAAAGTTGAGCAAAAAAGCAAGGTACCTGTATGGGCAAACGTGAAAGTCTCTTGGAAATCTGAAGAAAGAAAAATTTAAAAATAGAGTAAGGGGAAAATACTATTAAAGAAAGACTAGCCACTCCTAGATGATGGAGTATAATATGAGGCTTCTCACCGCTCTGCCGGTGATAATTCCGACCCGGACGGTCTAGTAAAGAAGACGGACTAATCCTTGGCAGTGTTAAAACGAAAAGGGGAAGCTCCTGTAAAGAAAGTCACTAATTAGAGTCTTGGGCGTCTAAAAACTACAAAGTGAAAGCCAGTAGGCACGAACGCATCTTACCGAGGTAACGGAGATCCCTGGAGTAAGTACCTGCTTTCATGTGGAATGGCGGGTCTGCCGCTTCAACAGTACTGAAATGCAAAAGCTAACATGTACTCAAGCCGCAAAGGACTTAACCAAACGGGCAATATCAAGACTTACATTCAAACCATAGCGGAGTTGCGCATGGTGGCTTACCTGTAGTGTGTGTGCCACGCGAGCCGCAGGCACTGGTTCACCTCTGTTCCGGATGTGGACAGAGTGCTGAACCGGAAGTGCCTATAAATACTAACGGTGGGAGGAAAAGAGTAGAGCATTAATGTTAGCCTTGCAAACCAAAAAAAAAACTATTGGTATCCGCACTTTGTAAATCACAAAAAAACGGCGGTAATGAGTAAAGAAAAAGAAAATCGAAAGACAAGGAAAGAAAGGGGGTGGAAAATACAGAAACGGAGAGAGGGCAAAAGAACCTGGCAGTTTCTGAAGTGTACAAAAAGGGGCATGACATTTTTGGGTGGAAAATATTTTTATTCGTTTTTGTAGAATTAGAGCACAAGTGTCGGAAACATACACAGTACATTTTGCATAATGTCTTCTCATTAGAAACAGATTTCAATACAATGAATTCACAAATATACAGTATTCTATCAATTGAAGTCAGACTTTTCCCAACTCGCCTTACACTCCTAGGCCTATTCTGAATCTGTACTATCATCTTCAGAATCTGATGGTGGATCCCAGATATTGCCTCTGTAAGTATTCCATGCCCCCCAGATTTTTTTCCATTTTTGGGGGCAACCCCTGCTGCTAAACACCGCCCTTTCCGTGAACGTGGCTGTGTCCATATCTCCCCTCCATGCTGCCAAGGTGGGCTTCTCTGCCCTTCAGTCAATGGTATGAAGTACACACCTGTATTTCTCATTCTTAATATGCTTAATACCCTCAAAATGTGTGCATCCTGGAATCACGGTCCGCCCTACGGCCGCGTGAATATGAAAATCCTGTTATTTGAGAACCCGATCGCTCCCTCCAGAAGCACTGTTGCTTGGCATGAACCATTTGCCACACTTCTTATTCGTTTACTTCTTTTTATTCAAGATATTCCAATGTTTTTAAAGTTTCAATCCATTTCATCACATGAAATCCTTTCAATGTATAACAAGTCTGATGCTGAAGGTATGCCCATCCAGGCCTTTTCACGACAGCAGGACCAATACATGTTTCATCCTCAGTAGTATTATTAATTCCCAATGCATTTCGAGCGTCATCTTCACTCTTCGTCAGGGGTTAACTACAAAATAAACAATGACTTTAATCTAAAAGTTTCAACTTTTTAAACAAACAATTGACATTGTACTTGTATCCTGCTCACCATTTCAGTATTTTCAAACATGCTTCCCTCAGTGCTTTCCCGCTAAATGTCCAACATATTCTAAAAACCTCCTGCTCTGTTGTCCCAGCCACTGCTCAATTGAACTATTTAACCCGCTATGTGAAATTGTGTCACCCCGCTGTTTGGATTCGCAGTTAGCCTTACGTTAAACCAAAACCCGTTAGACCCCCTCGCATACCTGTGGTGCGTGACCTTTTCGTGCTCCTCATTTTTCAAAAAGCCTACTCCGGGCTTACTCTCAGCTGTTACCATTTATGCAAGCTCACTCTCCCCTCCCATCTATCCCCGTGCCTCCTATACTGCGAGCCCCACAATGCTCTACTTTGGTGAACCAAAACCATTGTCCCACAAAAGACATTGCCGCTTTTTACATAACAATACTCACACATATTTTCCCCGCCCACCCTTACGATGTTGCATCCTGCACCTCAATTCAGATGTTTAAATGAAAACATGTTTCTAACGTCATTAATTATGACGCTGTGGACGTGGGTGAAGGGACGACCGTGACGCCAACTGTAGGGTTTAAGGAAGGTTTTATTTTGATAGTTCTAACAGGCTTGTTAACCAACGTCTTGCGAGTCCTGAAAGTAAGTCTCTCCCGGGCGAAGGTACTGGAGTCCGTGGCGCTGCTCGTCAATGGGCGTTTTCCCCAGGAAGTGGCGTTCTTTCTTCAGGCGACTGGAGTCTCTCCACATGCAAGAAAGAAGTCCAACAGGACGGAAAGCCGTTAGATCACAGTCCTCTACAGGGTTTGCACCATGGGGGCCCAGGGAGTGTTTGGTTTACACCCGGTGTGACTATCGGTATCTACAGTGCACAGTGCAAGAAGGGTGTCGGAAAGAAAGGGGCAGGCTGAGGGTAAGGTGGGAGATAGGTTGGAAGGTCGGATTCAGTGGGAGTGAGACTTTATACAGCTGCGCACTACACGCTATCGTTACGCTTTCTCAGCCAAGCCGCCAAACGCCGCCGTACCTGTGTCAGCCACACTCCTCCCTCGGGAGTGTGGCACGGCGGTCCGCAGGGTCGTTGGCCTCCTGGCTCGCCTTGTGGTTCAGCTCCTCCTTCCGCTCCTCTGGAGGTTCCTTCTTCGGTCCGTCCGGTCTCTGCTTCCAACGTGCTTCTCTTCTCCGTCTCCTCCGGTTCCGCGCTCCTTCTCGCGGTGTCTCCACACCCTGTGTACAGGACTTCCCCTGTCTTAACCAATCCTGAGCCAGGGACGTCACGGATGGTCGGGGCTTCACCCTCGTATGCCGACGCCCACTTAAAGGACCCGAAGTCTTCGTCCTCGCTAGCAGTTTCTTTTCCGTGTACCCACTCGTGATCCTGCGGAGAAGCCGGAAACGATAGATCAGATGAGGTTGGACTCCACCATTCCCGATGGGTGAGGCCGCCAGCTTTACATTCCTCCCCCCCTGGATTCTCCCGATCGGGGAGAATGGGCATCCTGGAGAGGAAGTCAGCGTTCCCATTGTCAACCCCCTTCCTATGCACTACCTTGAAGGCAAACGGTTGCAGGAAGAGAAACCAGCGTAGGATTCTGGCGTTCTGGGACCTGTTTCGGTACATCCACTGGAGGGGAGCGTGGTCAGAATACAAGGTGAAAGATTTACCCTCCAGGTAATACCTCAGTTTGTCAATGGCCCACCTGATGGCGAGGCACTCCTTTTCCACCGTGGGGTACTTCTGTTCCCTGGAATGGAGCTTTCTGCTAACATAGAGCACAGGATGTTCGATACCGTCATCCCCTTCCTGTGAAAGCACAGCTCCTATGCCGGTGTCAGAGGCATCAGTTGCTAGTGAAAAGGGCTTCTCAAAGTTAGGAGGGATGAGAACTGGACTGGAGGTAAGGGCATTTTTCAGTGTCTGGAACGCACTGATGGCACCGTCTGATGGTGGGCTTGGAAGCACGTTTTTGACGTGTTTCTGCAACAGGTCTGTTAAGGGACTAGAAAGATCTGCGAAGTTCTTTATAAACCTTCTATAGTACCCTATAAGACCTAGAAAGGCTTGTAACTGTTTCTTTGTGGATGGGAAAGGAGTTCCTGTTATGGCTTTGATCTTTTCCTCCTGGGGCGCTATGACTCCCTCCCCTAACATGAACCCCAGGTATTTCACCTTTGGGAAGGCCGCTCTTGATTTTTTTGCGTTCACATGGAGTCCGGCTGCCTGTAGAGCGGTTAAGATATTGGATACGTGTATCAGATGTTCTTTCCAGGATGAACTAAAGATGACTATATCATCCAGATACACCGAACTGTATGAGGTGTGTTTTGCCAGTACCCTGTTCATTAACCGCTGAAAGGTAGCAGGTGCTCCATGGAGTCCAAACGGTAAGACAGTAAACTCAAAGAGCCCATCTTCCGTTGCAAAGGCAGTTTTGTGGCAATCCTCCTCCCTGAGTGGTACCTGCCAATAGCCCTTGGTCAGGTCTAGAGTGGTGATGTAGCGGGCATCCCCTATCCTCTCTATTAGTTCGTCCACCCGGGGGATTGGAAAGGCGTCAAACGATGATACGGCATTTAGGGCTCTGAAGTCCATGCAAAAACGGGTAGACCCGTCAGGTTTAGGGACCATGACTATGGGTGATGACCAATTACTTTTAGATGGTCTGATCACCCCTAGGCGAAGCATGTCCTGTACCTCTTTTCTTACGTCAGCCCTTTTTGCGGCTGGGATGCGATAAGGCCTTTGTTTTACTATTTGACCCTCTTTTGTTCGTATCTGATGCTCTGCCATATGGGTACACCCAGGGGTGTCTGAAAAGATTGAGGAAAAGGGCAGGAGAGTCGACCTTAGCTCTACTTTCTCTGCTTCTGTTAACTCTGAATTCACTGGTAATTGATTTAGAGTGGACCCACTCTTGTCTTCAGGTAGGGTTAAGTTGGCCTGACGTGGACATGGACCAATCCATTTTTTTAGAAGGTTGATATGGAACGTTTGTCTCCTATTCTGGGACATTTGTAAGCTGTATGTTGTGCGTCCAAACGTTTCCATAACTTTATAGGGACCTTTCCACTCACTTCGGAACTTTTGGGTTGAGGAAGGAAGTAGTACGAGAGCCCAGTCCCCTTTTTCTAGGGTCCTCCACTTCTTTCCTTTGTCATAGCATTGCTTTTGAGCACCTTGAGCTTTCTCTAAGTTTGAATATGCTAGGTCTCTCAATTTACCTAACCGAGATCTCAATTGCTGGGTGTAGTCTAACAAACTTCTCTGCTCTGCAGCCCCTTCTGTCTCCCAGGCTTCCCTTGTGATTTCTAACAGAGACCGGGGTTGACGGCCATAGAGCAATTCGAAGGGTGAAAAGCCCAAACTGCTTTGTACCTGAGCTCTTATTACATACAACGCTAAGGGTAGTACTTTGTCCCAATCCTTATTCTCTGAAGTCAGTAGTTTTTTTAAAGTGGTTTTTAATGTTCTATTGTACCTCTCTACGAGGCCGTCTGTTTGCGGATGATATGCTGATGTTCGAATGTGATGGAGATCAAGTGTTTTGCACACCTCTTTCATCATCCGGGAGACAAAGGGTGTTCCCTGGTCCGTTAGAATTTCACGAGGGAACCCAACTCTTGAAAATAGTTCTACCAACTTGTCCGCTACGTTCTTAGTAGTCGGGGTACTGAGCGCAAAGGCTTCCGGAAATCTAGTGTTGTAATCAACTACAACAAGGGCGTATGTGTGTCCACGGGATGTACGTGGTAGTGGACCAATCAAGTCCATCCCTACTCTATCCCAGGGATTGCCTATAATGGGCATAGGCTGTAGAGGTACTGCTGGTGGACGTGTGAGATTCTTTTTTTGGCACACCTCGCATTGTTTGCAATATGCGTCAGTTTCCTTGTATATTCCTGGCCAATAAAAGAGTCTTAGAATATTCTGTGTAGTTTTCTCACTACCGCTATGCCCAGCAGTAAGGTGGGTGTGAGCATAGAAGAGTATCTGGTCCCTGAACTCCTGGGGTACTACCAGTTGCGTAGGTTCTCCCTCTTTGCTTTCCCTATAAAGCAGATCATTTTCTATTCTGAACCCAGGGTAGCTTTTGGTGGGGCTGGTCTGTGCTACATGTGCTGCTTCCCAGGCGTTTAACAGAGAGGGATCATTGACTTGTGCGAATTTAAACCCTTTATCTAATACCCAGGGGTCTGCTGACAGGTAGGCTTCTACAGGATTCTCTTTCAGCTCCCTTTTGAACAAGGATAGGAAGTCTGGGTTATCTACTCCGAGTATTAACTCTTCGGGCAAAGACCTCACTACCCCCACCTTTACCGAACAGGGATCTCTACCTATTGGGTGTAGGGTAACTCTTGCCATGGGGTAGGGCTTGACATCTCCATGGACGCACCTAATTAGTACCGTCCCTTCCTGTCCAATCTGATCAGGGTGTAGGAGCCGCTCTTGAATAACTGATTGTCGACAACCCGAATCTAGTAATGCTTTCACTAACTTCTGGTTGACTCGTACCCGTACGTAAAAGGAGGGGCCCATTTCTGAGGAATACATGACCGCCCTTGGGATGTAGCCGACCTCCATGGGCTCTTCGGCGGGTTTCTTTTGGGGGCACATCCGGGCTATGTGACCCCACTCCCCACATTCAAAACACTGCGGACCTCTCATAGGGGGTCCGTCATACTTGAACTGCCGTGTTTTCACAGGTTCTGGCACAGTCTTTTTTTTCTCTGTTTTAGTTGACGTTGTTATAACTTTGGAACTTTTCTCATTTTCCCAGGGAAAGGACCGGGGTGCTGCTCGATTATAATTGGCTGCCATTTCTATGGCTTGGGCTGCCGTTAGACCGGGGTGTTGTCTTAGCCATCTCTGTGTCCCGTATGGCAAGACCTCCATGAATTGCTCCAATATGATACTGGTCATGACCTCTTCCTTACTCCGTATATCTGGTCGGAGCCATTTCTCAGCCGCCATTTTTACTCTGAGATACATGGTCTTAGGGTTCTCACCCGGTATTCCCTTCTCTTTTCTAAACCTCAAACGGTATGCTTCCGCATCCATTCCTAGGTGATCTAAAATCACCGCTTTTATCTCTGCATACGAAGACGTTCCTGTTTGATTCGCCACTTGATAAGCAGTTTGTGCTTCTCCCGAGAGTAAGGGCGCCAAAAAGAAAGGCCATTTTTCTTCCGGCCAACCACATGCCCTGGCGGCCCGTTCGAAATTTAACAGAAACGCGTCAGGGTCTTCCCCATTCACATATTTTTGTAAGGCTACCCCTGACGGGTGTGGCCCTATTGGACGTCTGTCTGTGGCGGTTGTCGAAAGGGGAGTTTGCACAACTTTTTGGATGGCGTCCAACTGTTGGGTCATAGACATTTTGAATAAGTCCCGGTCAGCGTCCGCTGTAGTAATTTGTTGGCCTATTGCCCATTCCAATTTCTGTTGTCCATCAATAAGCGTTTGGATCACTTGTTCCATTGCCACGGTCGTTTGGGAAGGAGAGGATCCCACTTCTGACACCAGTGTGGACGTGGGTGAAGGGACGACCGTGACGCCAACTGTAGGGTTTAAGGAAGGTTTTATTTTGATAGTTCTAACAGGCTTGTTAACCAACGTCTTGCGAGTCCTGAAAGTAAGTCTCTCCCGGGCGAAGGTACTGGAGTCCGTGGCGCTGCTCGTCAATGGGCGTTTTCCCCAGGAAGTGGCGTTCTTTCTTCAGGCGACTGGAGTCTCTCCACATGCAAGAAAGAAGTCCAACAGGACGGAAAGCCGTTAGATCACAGTCCTCTACAGGGTTTGCACCATGGGGGCCCAGGGAGTGTTTGGTTTACACCCGGTGTGACTATCGGTATCTACAGTGCACAGTGCAAGAAGGGTGTCGGAAAGAAAGGGGCAGGCTGAGGGTAAGGTGGGAGATAGGTTGGAAGGTCGGATTCAGTGGGAGTGAGACTTTATACAGCTGCGCACTACACGCTATCGTTACGCTTTCTCAGCCAAGCCGCCAAACGCCGCCGTACCTGTGTCAGCCACACTCCTCCCTCGGGAGTGTGGCACGGCGGTCCGCAGGGTCGTTGGCCTCCTGGCTCGCCTTGTGGTTCAGCTCCTCCTTCCGCTCCTCTGGAGGTTCCTTCTTCGGTCCGTCCGGTCTCTGCTTCCAACGTGCTTCTCTTCTCCGTCTCCTCCGGTTCCGCGCTCCTTCTCGCGGTGTCTCCACACCCTGTGTACAGGACTTCCCCTGTCTTAACCAATCCTGAGCCAGGGACGTCACGGATGGTCGGGGCTTCACCCTCGTATGCCGACGCCCACTTAAAGGACCCGAAGTCTTCGTCCTCGCTAGCAGTTTCTTTTCCGTGTACCCACTCGTGATCCTGCGGAGAAGCCGGAAACGATAGATCAGATGAGGTTGGACTCCACCATTCCCGATGGGTGAGGCCGCCAGCTTTACAGACGCCTATTCTGAATCTGTACTATCATCTTCAGTATCTGATGGTGGATCGCAGATATTGCCTCTGTAAGTATTCCATGCCCCCCAGATTTTTTTCCATTTTTGGGGGCAACCCCTGCTGCTAAACACCGCCCTTTCCGTGAACGTGGCTGTGTCCATATCTCCCCTCCATGCTGCCAAGGTGGGCTTCTCTGCCCTTCCCCAACTTTGTGCTATATTTCGTTTGGCCATCATAATTCACAATGTCGCCCAACTCTGTCCTGAACGGGTAAGATCATTGGGTTCCCACACATTTAGAAGACAACGTCTGGGTTCCGGCAGCAGTGAGATTCCCTCTGACTGAGACATAGTTCTTAATACCCGTGTCCAATACTCAGCTATTTTGGGGCAGTCCCATATGGTGTGATAAAAGGTTCCCTCCTCACCACATCCCCTCAAGCAGTAGGGATGATCAACCCTACCTATCTTGTGTAGGGTGCTTTTAGTATAATATGAGCGATGTAGTATGCGTAATTGCACCAGACGGAGACGTGAGGGTATTCCGACTTCCTTCGGGGATGCCAGCGCTTCCTGCCACTCTGATTCGTCAACTCCCCGCAGTCATGAGACCATTTTTCGCGCAAGGTCCCAGTTGGACTGGGCAGATTATTAATTAATTTACGGTAAACTAAGGATGTCGCTTTCTTTGACAGATAGTCCGTCAGTAACCTGTCCTCCAGAGGAGATGCTTCTGGGACTTCCGAGTCTGGTGGTAATGCTGTCAGTAAGGCGTGTCGAATCTGTATGTATCTGACCTGTTCAGTTGGTGCTAAATCGTATTGTCGTCTTAGTGTAGCAAAGGGAAGTACCCCTCCCTTCTCCCACAGATCCCCAATCGTCGATATCCCTATAGCATCCCAGCGATTGAAACCCTTGGTGTGCCTAAGGTTCCCTAGCCGCTTTGTGTCCTACAGTGGAGTAAGTTGTTTTAGTATCCCTTGCCACCCCAACTTTGCCTGCGCTATATGCCAGAGTGTAAGCGTGTGTCGCAACGGCCCAAACTTCTTTAGAGATAATTGTTTATCGTAAAGAGGAGCTAGTATACCAGATTCGCCCAACTGCTCTCTCTCCGCTTTTATTGCCGGTTCTGACTGTGGAAGGTGCATCCACTGGTTAATTACCTTCATTTGAGCTGCCCAGTAATAAAGGTGTATGTCTGGCAGCGCTATACTACCATCGTACCAGCTGCGTGTCAGCTTGGCCCGTGCTATACGCGCAGGTTTATGGCCCCATAATAGGACAGAGACCTGCGCCGTAATTGTTTGGAAGTAAGAGGCCTGCACGGGAAAGGGTGTATTTTCCAAAATGTATAAAAACCGGGGCAATGCCATCATTTTAAAAAGCGCTGCGTTTCCCAGCAGGGTCAGTGGCAGTGATTCCCAATGTCGTACGTCTTGCTTGAGGCGTTCGAGTGGTGGCATCAAATTTCGTCTAAAAAAGTCATCAGAGCCAGCTGTGACGTGAACCCCTAAATATTTAAACGTGGTTTCTGCAGTTTGTAGCGGACAACCATCCGGCAGGCGGGGTGGCGGACCATGAAGTACATACATGGTGGATTTAGACCAGTTAATAGAGTATCCGGATGCCCGCCCATAGGCCGTGCAGACATCCAAAAGTGTATTTATGGAACGCCCGGGGGAATTGAAGAACAGCAGTATATCGTCTGCGTATAGGGAGATCTTGTCAACCCAGTCCGCCGACCATTTGAGGCACTTAATAGTTGGCTCCCATCTAATCCATTCCGCCAGGGGCTCCAGCACCATGGCAAACAATAGTGGCGGTAGCGGGCAGCCTTGACGTGTGCCCCTTGCCAAGGGAAAATCTGCTGAGATATTGCCATTAGCTGTGACATGTGCCATAGGTTTTGTGTACAACAGTCGGACCCTGACGCAAAACCTCGACCCAAAACCCAGATGATGCAGCACCGCAAAAAGAAAGGGCCAATGGACCATGTCGAAGGCCATATTGGTTTCTAAGGAGAGTATTACCGCCGGTTCTTGCAGATATACCGCACGGGCCATCACCCCATGTAGCCGTCTTAAGTTTAGTGCTGTGTTCCTGCCCGGCATAAAGCCCGATTGATCCCTGTGCACTAGTTTGGACAGGTGCGGTGTAAGTCTTAGTGCTAACAGTTTGGCCAGTATTTTGGCTTCAGCATTCATGAGGGAGATAGGCCGATATGATGTACACTGATCCGCCGGTTTCCCAGGTTTTAGGATCGTTACAATTGTGGCCGTGCGTTGGTCCGGCAGGAGTTCTCCTATCCCCAGGCTCTCAGTAAACCTAGTCGGCATGTGGGGCCCGAGGGAGTCAGCCATTTTTTTATATAACTTAACTGGTGGGGCATGAAATTTTAAATAATCCACACTTGGTAAATCACAATTGGGGAAATGAGTCAAGTAAAAGGAAGAAGAAAGAGGGGTAGATGGAAAGTATAGAAAAGGAGTAGAAGCAAAAGAGCCTTATTGTTTCTAGTGTGTAGGTTGCAATGATCAAGCGCAACATTACAAAGGTTGGCACACGTTTTTTTTTGATAATCAATTTTATTGGGTTTTTCAAAACACAGGAAATTCATTGGCAGCAGGTTAATCACGATTAAAAGGAACATAGCGTTATTCACAGTCAACAGGACATGGGTTACCCGGTCGAATAGGGTACCGCAGAATGAATGTGCAATACAGGTATAAAAAAAAATAATTAGACAGATCATCACAATGGCAACAGATTAAACCATTTATCCCACACTTTTCCAAATAATTCCGGACAGCCCCGGGCCTCAAAGAGAGACTCCTCCTGCATCCCACACCAGTCCACTCCCCTCCTCCACTTCTGCACTGTCTGCGCCTTAGCTTGGGACCAAAGCGCTGCAATGTCTCTTTTTGCCACTGCCACAGCCGTCCCCAGGAACCTCTAGGCACACATGTTAATTACAAAATAAAAGGGAAAAGCAAGTAAAGGTGGTTAAGAGGAGAAGTTGAAAGGATATCAGTCGTACAGGCTCACACATGTAGACCCAAAAGAGAGCTGGTGTACATGCTAACAAAGTTTGAAAATACCTTGCATGTTAGTCAATCCTTAATAAAATCAGCAGTAATAATCATCACAAATGTTCAATATATGGGTGTTGTTTCCGACTTCTAGGTGAGCAGTGGAAACAGTAATAAGAACAATTATTTAGTCCTGAACTCAATTGGCAAGTAAAGAATGTAGTTGCCCAGAAAGTATTGCATCTCGGAGTCACTGTTCAATCCGTGTTTCACTGTATGTAGGCGAATGATCCAGGTGACCTCCATGCGTCTCAGCCTGCGTTCCATGTTGTCACCTCTGATGTTGGGTTCCGTCACGTCAATGCCATAGAAAGAGAAGCCTTTCTGGGGACCTTGGGATGGACAGGTTGGAGCATGCACTGCCTTCGGGTATCTGCCGTCTTGTTGAAGTAGTGCTCTTACATGCTCGCTGATTATTTCCTTGAGGGGTCTGATGGTGCTCCCCACGTATTGACCCTTGCATGTGCATTCTATGATGTACACCACAAATTTGGTAGTGTAATTGATATTCTGTTTGATATTGTAGTTGTTCCTTTTGTCAAAGGTAGTGAAGTCCTTTGTTCCATGTTTGGCCCATCTGCATACCTCACAACAGCCGCATTTGTAGAACCCTATTGTGTGTGCTATGAGCCATGTGTTGTCTGCGATAGTTTGTGCACTGTAGGACTGAGTCTGTTTCTGAGCGTCCTCCCTCGTCTATAAGTGATCTGGGGTCGGGTGGTGTTGAAGTCACTTAGTGTTTTATCAGCGAGCAGGATTCCCCAGTGTTTGTTGAGACTTTTCCTGATCATAACACTCATATCAGTATAATCTGAAACTAATCTCACTGGTTGTTTATGAGGTTGGGTTCTAATCTTTTCACGAAGTGTGCCATCACTGCGTGTGTTTGTGATTCTGTGTTCAGCTTTGTTGCTGTTACATGGTTTGTGTCCCCTTTGTCTGAATCTACTTTTCATATCTGAGATGCATTCCTTGAATGCTGATTCCTCACTACAATTCCTTCTAGCTCTAACAAATTCATTATAAGGAATCGCCTGAAGTTGGTGTGCCGGGTGGGAACTCCTGTCATGCAGAATGGGGTTACAAGAAGTTTCCTTGCGGAACAGTCGACTATGCAACATGTTTTCTCTAATGTATAGTTAAACATCTAAAAAACTGATGTTGGAAGTGCTAGAGTTCTTGATGAATATCATGTCCATGTTGTTGGAATTGAGATGAGTGCAAAAGTCCTCCAATTTCTCAGGTGTACCTGACCATAGTAACAGACAGTCATCAATATAGTGTCCCCAAAAAATGATCGAGTCTACCCAGGGGGCTGCTTTGCGCCACATATCCATTCAGCCTCCAACCTCCCATGTACAAATTAGCAAATGAGGGCGAAAATATTGAGCCCATGGCAACCCCTTTGATTTGCTTATGCTATTGTTTGTCAAAAATAAAAAGTTGTTGTTGAGAATCGCTTCCATCATAGTGATGACCATGGTGGGTGGTGTGTTGCCATTGAGTGGCTGGCCTGTTGTGTAACAGTCTTGTGATTGTCTGTAGACCCAGATCTGGTTTTATACTGGTGTGAAGAGACACCACATCTAAAGTGACTAGAATCATACCTGGTTGCCATTGTAGATCCGATGCTTAGGATGTGTTTGGTGTCTTGGATAAAAGATGGTAAGTTCTTGACCATGGGTCCCAGGAGATGTCGACGTAATGTGCTAATCTCTCTGTGGGGCTGCCTATGCCCGAAACAATGGGTCTGCCAGGTGGAAAGGGTGCCAGTTTGCATATTTGTGGTAAGGAGTACAACCAAGGAAAGGTGAGTCTAAATACTTTCATTTATAGGTACTCCTCTTCATCAATATGACCTAATGTACGCCATTCAGGCAGATGTTTGTTGATTTTGACGGGGAAGGGTCCTATTGGGTTGTGTGTTAGTAGTTCATAGCAGGTTGTGTCTGACAACTGTGTCTTAATTTCATTGTCATACTCCTCCCGGTTCATGACCACAACGTTTCCCCCTTTGTCGGCTTCCTTGATTATGATATCAGTGGACCTTGTATGATAACTCTCCAGAGACATGAGACTTGACTAAACCAGTGTTTTTCACCCTGTTACGCGTGCCCAGGACTTTTGCTTTTCTGAAATTTGTGCGGGTTCTACCCACACATACAAAGGGGTTATAGGATAATTTCCCTTACCTGGTTGCACCGTGTTACATTCCATCACTCACATACATTACGCACACATAGCAAGGCGCCACACTACTAAATAAGTGCTTGCTGCATATTTAACATTTTTTTTTCCTTGTTAGTGATGAGTTAAGTAAACAGCAGCCCAGTGCTGCTGCTGCCCAGGGGCCGCATGCAAAGGTCAGGAGGGTGGGATCCTGCCCCCGGATCGTTCTTTGAGTATCACTGTTGTACGGGTTTTCACCAACTATTCTCTAATCTTTTCTCATACTGAGAAAGTTTGGAAATGTGCTCCTTACAATGGCAGACATAAAACTTCTTCCAGGGTTGGGAAAAAAGAGGTTGGAGGGAAAGTGAACATGCAGACACACATATTTTTGCATGAGCAAATATACACCTGCATATTTGCTCATCATAAAATGTAGTTCTCTAATAATTTCCTTGGAGTACTGTTTCTTGGCCTACTTCAGTAAAGTCTTGTGAATTCACGGAGCTGTATATCTGCACTTAATGCAAGGAAATGGGTGCACATTTGAGCCTTTGTTTAATAATTGGGCCCCTAATTCTGTCTCCGTCTTGCTCTGTCTATCGGCTAGCTTCACTGTGAGTGACATCATTCTGTTCTTTCACCACAAGGAGCATATCGACACACAGGATTGTTTGTTCAGAGCCAGGAACTACTGTGGCAATGTATGCGTTTTTAGACCAATTTATTTTGCTTTTGCCAATGTTTGTTATAATGGTGAGGCCTGACAGCCCCCACACCAATAATGTTTTACAGAAACCATGCCAAAACAAGTCATGCATTAACAAAACCAAAAAAGGCTGACCAACAATTTCAGACCTACTGGCTATACCAATGCTTGTTTATTTATTTTTCTCATAATCTTATTAAAACTGCTTATCATGATTTTCCATGATGTATATTTGTGGGAAATACTAGCGTACATCAACATATTTTACTTAATGATTTTGCAAAGAAATGGTACCTTAAATGTTACAGCAAAATGTTTTTTTCATTTTTTTGTGAACATTTTATTTTGAAAGCAAAGAATCCTCAATCTTGCTTTTGAGCTTGGGTGAAAGTGGGCTTTGGGACAAAATAAGAAAAGAGATATACAGTACTGGTTCTGGTCACAGCATTAACTGGAGACCCTCTGAGTCTGCTAGGTAGATGTGCGCAGGATCAGGACCGCTGACATTACAAAGACACAATTCACTGGAAACAACTAGGAGATTCAATAACAATCAATACACTACAGGCCTCTCAAACATTGGTTTTTACAATAACTTCTGTAACAGACTTGGCCTGTTTCAGAAACACAGACGAGTAAGAACTCCCTTTGTGTATCATTTAACAAGTCACATACACAGTTCAGACTCTTCTCACAGGTAATTCCTTGTACTCCCCTGGAAACATCAAGGTAGAAACCCACACTTATAAAAAAAAAAGATCTATACTTTATTTGTTAAAAAAAACATGTCTATACTAGTGAGCAATAGTTGAATTATAATTGAATATTGAAAAAACTAAATTATAAATAACAATTAAAAAAATTATAATTTCCTACAGCTAAAAGTTCAACATATTCCCCCTCACAGTAGTGGAAAGATCTATTTTTCATCAAAACCAACAGTTCTTAATACAAAAACCATTCATTGCTTGAATACATAGACACAGACAAGGACAGGGAGAATACAGTAGACAATCGATTACGTCTTTGACCCATTAATCTGTTCTGGTCATTGTTTAAAGTACAGAGTATCAATAAATCATTGATATCTGCTGTATCCCTCAATGCCTATCAGATTCAGTGTTAAAAATTGCATCAACGTGTTTCGGTGGAATTCCAATATTTAGAGCTACCTTCTTCAGGACAAATAGATTTCTCCAACAATTTCAATAAAAACAACAATACATAATAGTGTTGTTGTGAGAGGCTGGCCTGTTATATGCTGTCCACTAATTAAAGTGGGCACCCTGCACCAGTCCAGACAATCCTTATGGTAATATAGGAGGTCTCAGTCAACCTTAGAAAGCTATCCAAGTGGTAGCTGTGGAGAGCAGCCTTCGGGTTGAGTCTTGAAGGAGTGTAAAGCAGCTCGTTTTACCAGAATGCAATCTTATAGTATAGATTAAATGAAAAGAGAACCACACAGTAGTTATAAAAAATATGTATTTATTATATAACACTATCTAGTATGTTACAGTATCTCCCAGACACAACACACATAATACTTCAGCAAAGAAATGACAGTAAATAGCACTAATACACAGGGGGCCCTAGGGGAGGACCAAACCATAGACTAAGAAAATGGTATGAGAACGACCATGTCGGGAGGATGTAGAATCACTAGGACCCCAAGGAACCACCCAAGGTGAGAAGATAAGGACCCCTCGTAGGACGGGTGCAGTGTGGGAACACAACAGAGGGCTCCGTACAACTCTATGTGGAAGTCGCAGTTGGAGTTTTAGAGATTAAGGACCCTTCCCAGTGGACTTCGAAGAAACCCCATGGAAGACAGAAGGGTGGAGAGCCACCCCACCCGTGGATACCGAAGTATCCAAGTTACCTAACCCAGGGAAGCCAGGTGCATTGGTGTGAAGTGGCGTCGGAAACTGCAGTCCAACCCAATGGAGGACTTCGAAGAACAGCCGTTGCTGGAAGGGAGAAGAATGTCCGTTGGAATCCAAATGTGGATTCTTGTCGAAGAGTACCTGAAAGCAGAGGGGACAGTGTGTGGGCAACTTGGGAGTGATCTGGGGCTCGGTAGATGAATGCCCACTGATGTCTGGTGCTTCAGAATAGTTGACTGTGACCTTGACTCTACCGCTGCGAGGACCGGGTGACATCAAGGACGACCAGGAGCCGGATGCTAGCTGTCCCACGAAGGATGTCGAGTGCTGAGGGGTCGGTGTCCGGCAGGAGCACCAACAAGCCTTGGTGACGGCAACACACACAAAAGGTCAAGGAAGTGTATGGTTCGGACCAGCAAGGTCCAGGAGACTCAGGGAAGCCTGAAGCGACCAGGGGAGACCAAGAAAAGCAAAGTTAACCCTCAAATGGACTCACAGGCCGGAGGCCCAGGAGTTGTGCGAGGTCCTCGAGCAGCTTCACAAAACAGCAAGCCATGGAGCACTCTGTGCGAGATGGATGAAGATCTTTGTGCAGAAAGTTGCCAGAGGTTGGCGCTACTCGGAGCCCGATGCATTTGTTAAGGAATTGCCAACAAGCACATGCACTTGCAAAAGTACGCGG
Source organism: Lissotriton vulgaris (assembly GCF_964263255.1). NCBI lineage: Eukaryota > Metazoa > Chordata > Amphibia > Caudata > Salamandridae > Lissotriton > Lissotriton vulgaris. The sequence continues at coordinate 883,102,816 of NC_141685.1, forward strand.
TGCACAGGGATTCGGATATTGCAGCCCCCACAAAGGATTCGGACCTCAAACTTGATGAAAGTACAGTTCGGGCCTCGAGGAACGTAGAAAGCCACCTACTTTGTTGCTGAACCTTTGGCTATCAGCAGACCGGTGAGCAGTGTTGCGGTGCCTGCAAAATGCAGGGGCGTGACTTCTTCACTCCATGGGAGATTATCTTCAGCTATCTTTGATGCTCCACAGGTCCTTCACGGATGCTGTATGGTGCACAGGCACAGACAATGCAGCAGACTGAGAGGGCGACGGAGTCAGGCCCAAATGAAGTTCAGCGAAGTCCAGAGTGCCAAGATGGTCGAAGTGCAGTGGTTTCAGGTTAGAATCTTGTCCACGACAAATCAAAGGTCCTACAGCCATGTCAGCCCTTAAGTACCCACGGGAGACAGTTGGAATGATTCAAGGGACCCTCCCAGGGGAGGGTCTGGACAGGAGGGAGGTTACTCCCATGTCCTTTGCCCAGGTTCACGCCAGAGCGGGAGCCAATGGCCCCCAGGACTGGTTTCTATTGGACTATGTGCAGGGACACCAAATGTGCCCCTCATGCAGACTATCAGTCGCTGGCAAGCGTACCCACTCAGCCCTGATACACTAATGCCTGTCTGGAAGGTGGTTACATCTCCCTCTGACAGGATGCCTACTGTTCGGCCTTCACTGTTCGAACTTGGCTAAGCAGCAGGAGGGCAGAAATGTGTCTCTGGTCGGCAGCAACCATTTTGTGCTGTCTGGAGTTAGAAGGCAAAAACAACAGTTGATGGACAGAATGCAGAACAATGTCATACATTCACCCTAGTACAGAGATCCGGTCCTAAATCCATCGTTTTTTTGCTCATCATGCCATTCCAGTTTGAACCCAGCCATATGCAAATCAGTCTTGACCCTGTGCCCCATGGGAATAGCCCAGCCCGAACTGCCAAGCCAGGTCTTCCCTGGACTGGAAACAATCATCCTAGGACCGGTTTCGGGCTTTCAGCCCTCACCAGCCAGGATAGCTTGATTCCAGTGGCATGGAGAGCACAGGACTCACGTCTGAACATACCCGTCCCACTCGGGGTGACAAATGCAAAAACAACAGTTGATGGACACAATGCAAAGCATTGTCATACATTCACCCCAGTACAGAGATCTGGGCCTAAATCCATTGTTTTTTTGCTCACCATGCCATTAGAAGGTTGGCACCAGGACCACCAGGGACCTGACGAAGTTTGCTTCTGAGGGGTGAAATAATACCTCCCACACCGGTTACCGGTGTGGGGGTATGATTCCAACCTGTTTGACACCAAACGCGATAGGGTTTGTTTCAGCCGTTTTAGATTTGGTTATCGCGCGGTTGCATAATGCCCCTCTATATGTCGTATATGGCTGCTTCACTGACAACTCGGGAGAATGGACTCTGTAGGCTGAAGGGGTGTCCTGCTCATGTAGTGGCACCCTCTAACTTAGCACCAAGCACCCTGCCTTCAGGTTTGTAAAGGCCTGCTATAGGGGTGACTTATAGGTTTTAAGTGCAGTGAGCCTTAGTTATAGCAAATCTATATCTTAAGTAAGTGGTGAATGCACCAACTTACACAGGCTGCAATGGCAGGCCTGTAGTTCCATTTTGCATGTCCTCTCACGGGTGGCATATTACATGTGTACCATATACTAGGGACTGACAAGGGTACCCTAGTATCCAATCTGGAGTGTACCTAAGAACATAACCCTTTAGGGAGAAAGCAGACTGGGGTCCCAGTCAGACTAGTCAAAAACAGTGTTACATCAAGCAAAAAGTGGGGTAACCATAAGAAGCAGATACTACTTTCCTACAGTTGTTAAGACTCCAGCGTTCTTCTTTATATTCAACTTTGGTCCCCAAACAGTTATATGCATAGGCCAACAACTTTTCTTGTGGTTTTTCGTAGGCTTTGTTGACACAATTTACTTCTTAAAATATAGGGTAGTTCGATTCCCCTGGGTTTCTTCCCCTCAGTCAATTAGTTCCATTGTTGGCTTTACATTTGCTCATATAATGAGATGCAGAGCTCTTTTCAGCATATATATTTTTCTAGAGCCTTACGAGTGTCAGGTTGCGTTATTGGTCCTCGTCACCGTAACCTGTTTTGAACACGTTATTGTGACTAGGACCAATAATGCGTCCTACGAAAAACCACAAGAAAAGTTGTTGCCGATGCATATACAATTTTGGAGACCAAAGTCCTTAGGCATAGTGGAAGTAGGGGGATTGTGGAAACTTGGGCATGAAATTCTAGCATGCCATAAGGCGCCACAGGGGGTAGCATAACATGAGCCCTGCGCACCAGGCCCACTATGGAGGGCGTATGAAGGGGTTGTGACACTTATTAACTGTACATTTTAAAATCTCTTTATAAGATTCATATGCAAGTATATCAGATAAAACTATTTAGGGGTCACCGTTTTTTGGCCTTAAAATATTTAATTTTGGTTAGCAGTAATTTAATGTTTGATTTTCTATTAGAACCGTTCACAATAAAAGGCTAATCAGACATACATTACAAATCAAACCTGCAGCAAAGATACTTACAATAAACAAATAAATAAAATAATGCAAAATATCAGAACATGAATACAAAACACAAAATAAAAACCAGAATAAATAAAATAAGAGCCACTTAGTGACCAGCAGTCTCCCACATTTTTTTTAGCCTTGCTTGAAAATCTATTAACCAGCAAGAAATGGTTAGTTTCAGGACTTATTATATTAACTCATTCCTTACACCATGACATCCAATTCTAACATTGTGTCCTTCTCTTTTTTTACTAGATGCATCCAGTGCTAAAGTCCTTTGTCTGTGGGTCACTGAGCGGCACCTGCTCTACTCTACTTTTTCAACCGCTGGACCTGGTGAAGACACGCCTGCAGACCCTAAGGCCTCCTGTGAATGGGTAGGTGCACTTGCTTGAACATGGTTGAGATATCTGGGAGTATGGAAACAGAGGAAGAGGGGAAAGTACAGTTTGCAGTGCAATTGGGTTTGAGGTGGCAGTGGGGAGAAAAGTATAAACATCAGAAGGCGGACATTTTCTAATGTCCAACTGTGTCAGCGAATGACTTAGTGACTGATTTATTTCTTTTACACATATTTCATGCTACGTCACCTTTTGGCACATTTGGGAAACGGATGTCTTATGCTCATGCCACTTGCTCATAAGGTCAAATGTCTGATTGCTACAAGCAGATTCATTTTCTTTCAATATGTTTTATTGAATTTGTTGATTTAAAACAAATACATCAGCAGGTGTTTACAAGTAGATGTCTTAATCTTACCACAAGTACATTAAAAAAATATTGTACACATCCCCCTCGAAAAAGGTCTACTTGAATATCCATTTTTACAATGCATACCTTTACCACACATGCAATACAACTCGTTGACCTTTATAGTGTTTTTTTTCCATTGTACTATTTTACAATACCTTTGACGTTGTAACAGATTTTACATATATCTACATAAAATTCATTGTATATGCACATATAGATTCATGTTTATATATGTAGTTACTTTGCACAATATATGTGCAGAAATACACATATATGCAGATATATGTTGGATCTATTTTGGGGTGCATACCCGTACACCCAGTATGTGTGTATATATATATATATATATATATATATATATATATATATATATATATATATATATATATATTTATATATTTATCAAAGGTTGCAGAGGCGTTCTAGTTATGAACTAGAATATAAAAAATCGTAGAAAATCACTGGAAAACAGTATGCAGAGACGTTATAGTTGGGTTCAGATTTTTCACACAGAACCGTAGAAATTCAGCAGTTATAGTTATCTCAATTAACTATATCTTGTGCCTTAAGGCATTAATGCACTCATGATTTTTTAGATTTGTCACATTTTCATATCTGTATTCTCTAGGTCTGTTTTCACATGTTTATTTCTTAGTGGGTTTAACTGGGTTCAGATAGTTTTGCGGATGCACACAGATGTTGGTTTGATAAAGCCCACTCGGGCTGCACCCTGTGCTTCTGTAGTAGGGGATCTCTGTGTACAGTCATAATCTAGTGAATAGTCCCGCCCATGTGCGTGGACCCCGGAGCAATCAAAAATAATCTCTTACAGTGTCAAAAAATGCAGAAATGCATAGACACTTAAGAGAGAATTTAAAGACATATAATGCAGCCCATAACAGGCTACACTGTCCAGTACTTCAGCTAGAAATTCCACCAAAAAAATCCACAAAACAGCAAAGCCTGTCCAGATTTTCATTGTCTTCAGTACAAACCCCTCTGGGAGATAGAGAGGAAGACCTGGACAGACAAGCCCCATAGGCTGCCATTATGTGTCTCAGGATAGGGTACTGTGCCTTTAAGAGAACTTTCCAGAACTTCACAGTATCCCAGAATGCCTTGCAGGTCTCTCTTACTTTCAGTTCTTTTTTCCGGCTCCTGCAAGCAGGACCCTGGAGCATTGAGCTCTCCCTGTTCAAGGGTTTTTGTTGGTGTTTTGCACTAAAATCGTTTTTTGTGTACTTTATCTGTACCTTGAAGCTTTCTTCTTGGCTTGTGGCACCCCTTGGTCGAAATAATGCCTGCATTATTTGATAAATGCCCGGAGTGCTCCAGGAAGAAGGCCAAGACAGATCCCCATGAGGTCTGTATCCTCTGCCTTCCCTCTTCCCACATCCCTGAGGAGTGTGAGATCTGCCAGGGGTTCTCTGGCAGGACCCTGAAAGACAGAAAGAAAATCAGGCTTCAGGGACTGGAAGAAAGGAGACAGAAGACGCAAGGTGGGTCTGGAGGGGCTTCTTCTGCCCATGCTGAGGCCCCTGGGGGGGCTCCACGGGGGCAGGAAGCCCAGCACACGTCCCCATTCTCCGTCTGGGTCGGTGGCACCCTCCAAGACGTCGAGAGGGAAGTCCAAAGCCAGCTCCCCTTCTCCCCAGGGCTCTGGGTCGAGAAAACGTCGACCGTCGACGTCGAGGGACCTGCATAGGCCGCCGTCGGACGCGGAGACGGTGTCATCGTCGCTGTCTTCGGCGTCGACGTCGAGCGATCGGCGTCGACATGTAAGGCGTCGACAGGAACGGCATCGACAGGATCGCCGCCGAGGCAATACCGTTGATCGCCTTCAAGACACAAGGCTTCATCGTCGTCGAGGGGATCCTCTTCGTCGAGCCCGCCGTCGACGCAGAAGCACTCGCCGGCGAGACAGAGGCGTGCCCCGTCGAGGCGAAGGAGATCGTCGTCAAGGTCGACGTCGAGACGCCCCAAGACGACGTCGAGGCGGTCGCCGTCGAGACGCAAGCGGTCGCCGTCAAGACACAGGAAATCGTCGTCGAGATGGTCCGGGTCGACGTCGAGACACGCGAGTCGCTCGACGCCGAAGAGAAAGAGACGGTCGACGCCGAAGGGCCGCTCGACGTCGAGGGACCGGCGGTCGACTCCTGAACACCGGTCAACGGTGCCGGATACCCGTACTAAGCGGCCAGAGGCTGAGGGGGGCTCCCCTCAGCCCAGGAAGGATGGTGGATCACCGGGATCGGTGCACTCGGAGGTTTATACTCCAAAGAAGTCCGTTCCACCTCCTCCTCCGTTGCCTAGAGGCCCGCGTCCGAGGATGTCTACACCTCCTCCGTTGCCTCCTCTACCAGAGAAGCCTCCACCGGTTCCTCCAAGGTCGGTCTCGTTGCCTCACCTTCCAACCCCTCCCAAGAAGACTCCTAAGTCTAAAGAACCGCGTAGGCCCAAGTCGGCCACCCCGGACAGGCCGGTGGACCGGCCGAAGCCCAGGAGGTCGAAGTCTCGCTCCAGACGGAGAGAACGTTCGAGGAGCAGGCGCAGGTCCTCCACTCGTTCCAGACGGCGCCATAGGAGGCATAGATCCAGGACGGATACATCTTCCAGGACTCGCTCCTATTCCCCTACTCTGTCCGATTCCCCGGACACTAGGGTGTCTCCTATCGATGACATCGGTACATTCCAGGATGTTCTCCTGAGGGGGGCCGCGAAGTTGGGTATCACGGTGACGGCTCCTACACCTACGACGTCCGTGATATTCGAGACTTTGCACAAGAAGCACCTGTCTCGCCCTCTGCTGCCCTTGGTTCCGGGACTGGTTGAACCGGCACAAGAACTATTTCTTACGCCTGCGGTGGTTAGGGCCGCCCCTTCTAGGCTTTTGAAGAAATACAGGGCGCCGGACTCTGACCCTGCCTTCCTGAGGATGGACCCAGTCCCCGACTCAGTGATAGTTACGGCAGCCAGAAAACAACACTCTACCTCCCCGTCCTCCACCGTGCCTCCGGACAAGGAGAGCCGCTGGATTGATTCGGCGGGAAGGAAAGCATGCGGGACTTCTTCCACCACGATGAAGGCTTCCAGCGACTCGGCATTACTGGGACGATATGAACGGGCGCTTTGGGATTCCATGGAACAGTTCGCGGACCTTGTGCCGCGCGACAGGAAGGAGGACTTTATGGAAATCGTCAAGGAGGGGATGCTGGTTTCGAACCAGGCCATCAGTGCCGCAGCGGATATTTCCTTGTTGGCGGCACATGGCTACTGCCACGGTATCAACCAGCGCCGCCATGCATGGCTCAGGCTTACGTCTCTCAAGCCCGAGGCGCAACAGCGAGTGGCCAACCTGCCGTTTTCCGTGGACACGCTCTTCGGAAAACACGCAGATGACGAGATGGCCCAGATGAAGGCCGAGGCGGAAACCCTGACGGCAGTGGGCTTGGAAAAGCCCAAGGACAAGAAGCCATACCGCCAGTTCCAACGGCGGTTCGGTTCGCAAGGGAAGGGAAGAGGACAGTCTTCGGGACAACAGCAGCAGCAACAACAGCAGCAGTTCCGAAGACCTTTCCAAAAACGTCAGAGGGGTAGAGGTGGACAGCAGCCCTCTACCGCGAACAAGGGCCCGGCCGGGTCTCGACCCTGAGCGGTTACTTCCCCTTCATCCGTTACCCACTCCGGTGGGGGGAAGCATTCAATTTTTCCTGGCAGAGTGGAGAAAAATTACTCAGGACAAGTGGGTGCTGAATATTGTTTGCAATGGATACAGTCTTCGGTTCATCAGCCCTCCTCCAGCGATCCCTCCGGTCAGCTCGCAGTATCAGCTGCGCGAGCTCCAGGCGGAGGCCGATATCCTGTTGAGGAAAAGGGTGATAGAAGACGTACCTCTGTCTCAAAGAGGAAGAGGTCTGTACTCCCGGTTCTTTCTGGTTCGCAAAAAGGACAAGAACGAGTTCAGGCCCATTCTGGACTTGCGGCAGGCAAACAAGTGGATTCGCAGAGAAAGGTTTCGCATGCTGTCGTTGCATCAGATTTATCCTCAGTTGCAACAGGGGGACTGGCTTTGTGCCATAGACCTACAAGATGCCTACTTCCACGTGCCCATCGCGCACAAGCACAGGAAGTTTCTGCGATTTCAAGTCGGCACCAATCATTACCAATACACGGTGCTGCCTTTCGGACTGAAGTCTGCACCCAGGACATTCTCGAAGTGCATGGCAGTGGTAGCGGCACACCTACGGAAAGGCAAGGTGTTTGTCTACCCGTACCTGGACGATTGGTTGATCAAGGCCTCCTCCTTCTCAGAAACTCAGGCAGACTTCCAGAAGATGTGCGTTCTCTTGAACAAGCTGGGGTTGCACGTCAACATGTCCAAGTCTGTCCCGATCCCGGTCCAGTGCATTCAGTACTTGGGAGCCTCTATCAATACGCTGTCAGCAAGCGTGTCTCCTTCGGAGGAGCGACGGAGATCGATCCTTCGGAAGGCCCAGGCTCTTATGACCGTTCCATCTACAACAGTGAGGACGGTGTCTTCTCTACTGGGGTCGATGGCCTCTTGTATCTTCCTCACTCGTCATGCGCGGCTACACATGAGACCTCTACAGGAGTGCTTGGAGGATCAATGGGACCAGAGGAGAGGATCTTGGGACGACAAGATACGACTGTCTCTGCATGCTCTTCAGTCTCTGAAGTGGTGGTGTTCAGCGGAGAATCTCCTCAGAGGGGTTCCCTTCCACAAGGACATTCCTACTCAGACGATCGTGACGGATGCTTCTCTCCAGGGCTGGGGAGCGCATTCGGGGGACTTACAGATCCAAGGCACGTGGTCTCAGACGGAGTCCACGTATCACATCAATTTCCTGGAACTCAGAGCTGTTCACTTGGCGCTGAAGGCCTTTCATCCGTCCTTCCGGACCAACTCTCTGCTTGTACAGACGGACAATACGACCACGATGTATTACCTCAACAAGCAGGGGGGTCGAGATCGCGCACCCTGTCTCGGGAGGCGCAGACGATCTGGCACTGGCTTCTGGCAAGAGGATTGACGATAACGGCTACCCATCTGCCAGGTGTGCAGAATGTTCAGGCGGACGCACTGAGCAGGCTGATTCAGGAAAACCACGAGTGGGTCATAAACGACGACGTACTAGGAGAAGTCTTCGCAAGGTGGGGGACTCCAGACATAGATCTGTTCGCCACCGCCGAAAACAGCAAATGCCGAGACTTCGCCTCCAGGTACTACCAGCAAGGGACGCTGGGGAATGCACTCTGGATCAACTGGTCGAACAGCTTTGTTTACGCTTTTCCGCCCATTCCCCTGATTCCAGCGGTGCTCATCAAGCTGTCCCGGTCCAGGGCACGGATGATCCTGATTGCCCCGGAATGGCCCAGACAGTGGTGGTTCACGGACCTTCTACACCGGTCCCTCCTTCCGCACATTCGGTTGCCGTGCAGGCCGGACCTTCTCACGAAGTTCGGGGGGCAGATGGTGCACCCCAACCTCTCGTCCTTGAGTTTGGCGGCATGGCTCCTGGGGTAGTGCAATATGGACATTTGAATCTACCTGAAGATTGTATGGACATACTGAAGGAGTCTAGGAGGCCCTCCACTCGAACGTCCTACGCTTACAAGTGGAAGAGGTTTTGTGTCTGGTGTGTGTCCAGGAACTTGGATCCTACGACGTGCAAGGAAGATGTCATCCTTCCCTACCTTCTACATTTGGCGCGATCTGGCCTTAATGTTCACTCTATTAGGGTTCATCTCGCTGCATTGACTGCCTACAGGAAAAGCCCTTCACAGACCTCTTTCTTTCAGATCCCTGTGATCAAAGATTTTTTGGAAGGCTTGAAGAAAGTGTTCCCTCCTGTCAGGCTTCCATCGCCTTCATGGGAATTGAATGTGGTGCTGTCCAGTTTGATGAAGGAGCCTTTTGAACCCATTCATAAGGCCTCGTTGCAGCACCTATCCTGGAAGGCAGCGTTCCTCGTGGCCATTACATCGGCCCGCAGGGTGAGTGAAATTCAGGCGCTGTGTTGTAATGAACCTTATACTGTATTTCATGCTGCTAAGGTTGTTATGCGTACTCACCCTAAATTTCTTCCCAAGGTTATTTCTGACTTTCATGTCAATCAGACCATAACTTTACCTACGTTTTTTCAGAATCCTTCATCTCCAGCGGAAAGGTCTTTACATTCCCTGGATGTTAGGAGGGTGTTGAAATTTTACCTGGATAAGACTAAAGGTATTCGTAGGGCAGACCAATTGTTTATCAATTATGGATCGGTCAGGACGGGTCTTGCGACCTCTAAGCAATCCATCTCTAGGTGGATTGTGTCCTGCATACAACTGTGTTACCAGAAAGCTAATAAGACCTTAGGAGGTAAGCCTAAGGCTCATTCCACCAGGGGCAAAGCTGCCACGACAGCCTTGCTCCGTAATGTGCCGATTGCAGAAATTTGCAAGGCCGCCACTTGGAAGTCAGTTCATACCTTTGCTAAGCATTACTGTCTGGACGCTGATGCCAAAGCAGATGCTCAGGTGGGACAGGCTTCGCTGCGGAATTTGTTCGCACAGTAGTGGTGTTGGTTCTCTTTTCTCCACCGCCGCTTTGGTGTGGGGATGGGCTTGCCATTCTATTCACTAGATTATGACTATACACAGAGATCCCCTACTACAGAAGGAGTAGTTTCTTTTCTGTAACTCCAGTTCTGTAGTAGGGGTATCTCTGTTATAGTCATAAGCGCCCGCCCTCCTCCCCGGTGGAGAGAGATATTCATGTGAGAAATGCTACAGGTCTGGCGTGTTACGCCTTCAAAAAGAACTGAAAGTAAGAGAGACCTGCAAGGCATTCTGGGATACTGTGAAGTTCTGGAAAGTTCTCTTAAAGGCACAGTACCCTATTCTGAGACACATAATGGCAGCCTATGGGGCTTGTCTGTCCAGGTCTTCCTCTATCTCCCAGAGGGGTTTGTACTGAAGACAATGAAAATCTGGACAGGCTTTGCTGTTTTGTGGATTTTTTTGGTGGAATTTCTAGCTGAAGTACTGGACAGTGTAGCCTGTTATGGGCTGCATTATGTGTCTATGCATTTCTGCATTTTTTGACACTGTAAGAGATTATTTTTGATTGCTCCGGGGTCCACGCACATGGGCGGGACTATTCACTAGATTATGACTATAACAGAGATACCCCTACTACAGAACTGGAGTTACAGAAAAGAAACTACTCCTTCTTACACACGTAATTACTGTCCTTTAATATGGACTGTTTATCGACATAGGCCCACCTTGGCAAGATACCCTGCATTTATTACACGTACTATGGTATATGCAATTTTGTGTTTTTTAAAACAATGAAACAACTCTCCATAATTAGTTTTGTTTCAGATACGCCAGTAAGAGACCATAAAGTCACATGTTGCCCTGAGTTCAAATGCAGATTACATCGTCTCTGCTACTTAGTCTATTTATTGTGTCAACTGCTGTGTGCAACACGTAGGCATGAATAGTATCGCCTAATCCACACCAGAAAATAATTCACTTTGTACAGAATAGTAGACTGATGTAAAGTCTTTCTTTAATTTCCAATCACGTCATGTTCTTGATATTCTGTTTATTTGTACATACTTCAGTTTATATTGTTTTGAATAATGCACCTTTCTTGTCGTAAACCTTTGTCTATTGTGACTCACGATTGCTGTGACAACCATGCTAAGTGAAAATGTATATAGTGATGCACTACAATGGTGCCCATTGTTGTGAGCAAGGCAGTTCTCAGCCGAAACGTGACAGGGCTATCATGTGGAATAAAAAAATTCCAGTGTCATATTCTCCACGGTGGCAGCGCATGTTTTTAGATTAAAAAAAGGATTGGCTCTTTTCTCTCTCTCTCTCTCTCTCTCAAAATATATATATATATATATATATATATATATATATATATATATATATATATATATATATATATATATCTCAAATTACACTCCCTTGTGCACTGGCCGCACAAAAACAGATTTGGACAACTTCTTGAGCTGGTGCCAGATTTTCTTTTATTTATTCGAGTTGCGTGCAAAACTCCTTCATGACGCGTTTCGGGCCACTTAGCCCTTAGTCACATGGATATATATATATTACAGAGTGACAATAATGTAATAATAAGACAGTCTGACAAGGGTGGTAACATTGTTCTGTGGTCGAAAAGCATGTACATGGAGGAGGCTATGAAACATCTTAGCGACAGACAATGTTACAGACTCAGTGATTGGCCAACTGTAAAATCAGCTTGGAACAATTTGAATTCCAAACTATTATCTTGGAAGAGTGCGGGGCTGATTAGTGGCGACGAATTTAAGTTTTTAAAGACGAATTACCCAGTAATTCCGGTCTTTTATCTGATCCCGAAAGTGCATAAAGACCCTGCGAAACCACCTGGGAGACCGATCATTTCGGCCAAACAAAGCATCTTTGAGAATACCTCTCGGTATATAGACTACTTCCTCCAAGAACATGTAAGGGGCTTGCCTTCATACCTGCAGGACACTGGGGATTTTTTGAAGAAGATCCAAACGATAGTGTGGCAGCAGGACTTCCTGCTGATCACGCTTGATGTGACTGCACTATACACCAGCATCAATCATCTGGATGGTGTACGAGCAGTGGAATATTTCCTGCGGACCAAACCTGCCCTCATGTTGAATCACAATAGAATGATCAGTGATATGATTCAAACTTGTCTCAATAACAACTACTTTCTCTTCCAGAATCAGGTTTTCCAGCAATTAAGGGGAGTGGCGATGGGGGCCTGCTTCTCCCCCAGCTACGCGTGCTTGCACATGGGGCTGTGGGAGGAGCATGTCCTCAGAACCACATTTGAGGAGACCATGTCTAATAATGTCATAGCATGGTATAGGTATATTGATGACCTCTTTATAATCTGGAGAGGTTCAGAATTAAGTGCAGAGACATTTATTGAAGGGATTAACGTGAACAATTTAAATCTGAAGTTCACTGGTCATCTGAGCAGGACCTCAGTAAACTTCCTTGATGTGGAAGTTTACATTGAGAATGACAGGATGGAGACCAGGCTGCATCGCAAAGACACAGCAAGGAACACAGTCCTGCATGCCACAAGTCATCACCCTGGTCATCTGGTTCGCAGCTTCCCCTACGGGGAGATGCTGAGAATCAGACGAATTTGCAGTACAGACAAGGAGTGCAGACCGGCCCAACAGAGAAGTAGAGACCGATTCTTAACCAGAGGTTATTCAGCAGCAGTGATAGATAAGGCCATTATGAAGGCCAATCAAAATCAAGACCATCAGATCCAGAGGGAAGGCACTGTGACATCATCAATCACTGATAAACCAGTTTCAGATCAACCAAAGCTCATTGCTACATATAGCAGGCAGCATAAGCAATTACGTACCATCATTCGTAAAAACTGGTCGATCGTTCAGGGTGACCCCATGATTGGTGGGACCCTGTCTAAAACTCCGGCAATTACTTTCAGCCGAGCACGCTCTATGAGTGATATGCTCGTGAAAAGCAGTCCGGAATTGTCCAGTAGTAGCTCCTGGCTACAAACCACTAAAGGTTTTATTAAATGTTCCTCGTGTAAGGCGTGTAAACTGGGTAAAAATAGGATGTTTTACACTACTCCCTTCAGTGACGTGCCAGTGCCCATCTCTAAAAACGTAACCTGTAAATCGGATTATGCTATATATGTGCTGGAGTGTGCGGGTGGCCTGCAATATGTGGGTAGTACCAAGTTGCAGGTACACAAACGCATACTCCAGCACATGCGGGCAATCAACAATCGAGATGAGGCATATCCAGTGGCAAGATATATCAATTCCTGCCATGGCAATGATTTGGGTTGTCTGAGTATTTTGCTATAGACATGGTCCCACAGATGCGCAGAGGAGGAGACCGGGAGGCCCAATTGAGACTACTAGAGACACAGTACATCCTTGAGTTGGACTTTAAGACACCAAATGGGTTGAATGCAAGTGAGGATATGTATACGTGTCTCTAGGGGCCCGGGATACCGAGATGTCACTTGACAGCAAAGGAGTAGAGAAAGGGATTGAGTTAGTTGCATGCCTAATTTGATAAAAATGAATCTATTAATATAAGACTGTATTCAAGAAGAATTCTATACACATTATTATTTAATTTTTGAGTTGATACACAAGGGTTGGTCTATGTGACCTACACGTTGATTTCTTGTTTTTTCCTTTTATCCTGAGGGTTGCACAGCATTAATTAACCACGTTAGACGGGCAGTTGGGACGCAGTAATTTCAGGAAAGATAATCAGCCCACTGGGGCTTCATTATGACACCTAAATTTCAATCGCAAGGTCACAAAGTCTATATTTGAAAGGCGTCAAAAAATAAGGTAACAGTACACTGTGGGCAGCTAAAAGGCATGAATAATGGAAGACACCTTTTTCAGTAGTTTTAGAAATAGATGTCAAAGATCCAGGCATTGGTTGAATATACCCCGATCAGATAGCAAACAGCTTGAGGTCGATGATGCTTGGACCGCAGTGTATGTTGCACAATAGTAGCCTATTTTTGCACATTCATAAGCATGTTTGCACAGATTAAAGAGTTATTTAGATTTGTATATTTGTTTATGTAGTTGTATATATGTATATATATTTATTTATTTATTTGTGTACTTGCGGAATGTTGCACATGCTAGAATTTTGCACATCATTACCTATGCTGATTAATTTGTGAACCGGTTGAAATGGTGGCTTATTGAAGGTTTTTTAAAAAGTATTTAGCAATGTAAATTGTATAGTACCTTTCCAAACACCATGCTGAAATAATGCGGAAGTCTATTGTTTATGTCCTTAGGCCCGGTGGTCAGATGACCTGTACCTGCACTTTATAGGGGTGGGGCTTGCCATTAGAACGTTATGTGATCAAGGGCTCACAGGGCCCGAAACGTGTCATGGCGGTAATTATGTTGCACGCATAATAAAGATTTTGAAAATTACCTGCATGGGTCCGTGTTCGTTTTGCTGGAAGAATACAGAACTAAAAGAAACGGAGTTATTCGAATATATATATATATATATATATATATATATATATATATATATATATATATATATATATATATATATATATATATATATATATATATATATATATATATATATATATATATATATATATATATATTCAACGGTTACAGAGGCGTTCTTGTTAGGAAATCGAATATAAAAAATCATAGAAAATCACTGAAAACAAGCATTTACAATGCAATGGTTTTGCCTTTGTTAAAGTTAGAGCTATTGGCATTGCTCTTGACATTTTTTTTTTTTTAACATAAATAAATGGCATTGTCATTTACAATAGCAGGGCAGGGCACGGGGAAGGGGGGCGAGGAGAGACAAAAGAGAGTTGCGGGCTCAGGGAAGGGGGGGCGAGGAGAGACGAAGGAGAGCTGCGGGCTCTTGTTGTAATGTTGCATGGATGAGTTGGTGCATGCATGGGTGCATGCATGGATGGGTGTATGGATGGGTGTATGGATAGATGCATGGATGGGTGTATGGATGGGTGTATGGATAGATGCATGGATGGGTGGATGGGTAGATGCATATATACAGCCAATCCCTCAACAATTTATGCAATTCACCAACCCATCCAACCAACAACCCATCCATGCATCCACCCATACATCCATGCATCATGCATACATCCATCCATCATGCATCCATCCACCCACTGCGTCCCACTCCGACCCCTCTAAATATAACTCATTTTTTCTCTATATAGAGATGACTGTATTCACTAGTATATGCAGTAGACCTTTCTACTCTAACATTCCTATGTGACTCTTGCAGTACATCTATTCATATCCCTTCCATATGTATATAGAAATATAACGAGAATCAACAGTCTCTTCTTTGTGTGACTACATCTAGTACATTTCAATTGTTTTCCTGTTTGTATCTTTTACTTAACGCATGTAAATCAAAGTCCTTAGGTTTGGCAACTGGTTCTTATGTAAAGCGCTGTGACACCTTCGGGTAAAGTTCGCGCTACATAAAATCACATTAAATAAAACTTTACCCCACAAATCCAACCATCCATTTGTGCCTAGGCTTACATTTTACGGCCTCTAAGCACACAGAGAAGGGACAGTTTAGTAAGTCGAGGCGTTGTAGGGTGCATGGCAGGGGACAGTTTTAGGCGCCAAGGGAGGGTAGAGAGCAGAGTCAGAGTACTTCACGGAGGTAGGGGGCAGTTTTTTATGGTTCAGGGCAGGGGGCTGCAGTACTTTTTGGAGCATGGCCTTATTTTAAAGGGCTCAGTTCAGGTGGAGGAACGGCACAAAACACCAGGCAGACAGAGGGCAGAAGGATACAAAAACGAGGGGAAACAATTCACAGCATCACTCAGCACCACCACAGCATGACTCAGGGGCACCACAACCTCACTATGCGTTACCACAGCATCACTCGGCGCCACCACAGCATCAATCTGTGCAACCATTCAACAACTGGATCAAATATGTTCTCTAAATGTTTCAAGCTTTATTACAAATGTCAATATGTTAATATTTCACTTCTGTTCTTGGATTTTCGTCACAATAAAATACATTGAACATCTTTCTGAAGGCCCTAACGGATTATATTGTGTGGCGGGTTGGCAGGCCCAGCCCTGCGCCGTGTCACCTTTGTCATCATGACCGTGAGACTATGGCAAACAGAAGAGGAGTTCTGTCACCGCATCCGAGAAAAAACAAAGCAAACCTCAACTCCAAAACAAGGTCTCCCTCCCCCCCCCCCCCTCTGGGGCCCGAAACGCATCTGAACCACTGCATCCCACGGGCGGCGGCCAATCAACGGCAATGTCCACTCTCGAGCGCCATGACCGGGGCTAAAATGCAGCGCTGAATGAGCGACCGATTGAGCTATCAAACCACATAGATTACAATACATACGGTGTATGTATACACACACAAACACACACTTAAGAGACATAAGTAACGCAATAATACCGCAATACAAGACACCAACAGTGAGTGAACGTTGAGTTTTTTAATGACATTATCAAACAAAGGTCACCATCTGGGCACCACGACCAATCCCTGAACATATGATAATGTAACACTAGCAACAGACAGAGCTGCTATTGATCTGACGGGCACACATCCCAGATTCAGCGTGCATGAAGCAGTCACAATATTTTTAGTCTAGACGTCTGACACAATTGGCACCCTGAGCAGCATTTCCTTTTGATGCCCTGCCACTATCAATCTTAAATTTGTGCCCCCCTCACTCATCTCCAGCCTGCATAGGCAGACACAATTCTTAACAGGGGTACATGAAGAGAAAACACACAGCTGCTAAAATGAGTGAAAAGAAATCAAATTTTGCAAATCCTCCAGTTGGGCTTCCGACAAGACAGAGGCACTGAATCTTTTTTAGCAAGTACATTATCATCTAACCACCCGCCATTAATGCCAGGCCACCATCTCAAGGATTCTCAGCAACGTATGCAGTAGGCCACGCCATTCTGCTAAAGAGGCTTTAGGTCTGGGGAGGGGAGCTACGTATGGCCTATGAGTAGATTCAACACTTCCTCCTCAACTGCAGCCAGAAATCTTGAATTAGATCAACAGAAATATGTTCTCAGAGTTTCACAGGGAGTACAACAGGTGCCTTCCCTCTCACCTCTGCCCTTTAATGGCTACACCCACCCCAGGCTCAAATATCAGAACAACATCAGATGCTCTTGCAAATGTCTGATGACACTCAAGCACATCTACTTGAAGAACAGAGAGGCGGGTTCTGCTGAATACCTTGATTACACCCACCACTGGATGAGGGAGAGATTGCTCCGCTTGTAAAAATGTGTAGACTGTAGCGCAAGTTCTGGGAATTGGTGTCGCCAAATCATTCCTGTTAGACTAGCTTGCATCCTTGGGGCCTGGGTCCAGCTGACCTACAGGGCAAACTGGCAGTGCCAGAAGAACTGGTCCGACAAGTCAGTGTGTGAGCTGGCTGTTTGTGGGCCTTTTTTATGGCCTGGCGAGCCTGGCTTTACTGTTAATTTGACAACTTTTCCCACAAACATTGCCCGCAGCGAGTACACATGCATGCAGTCTCCCATCCATTGCGAAACATCCACACAGCTGCCCTTCACAAGTTAAAAACTGCCGCGATCATCAAATGGGGTGGCGTATTTTCTGCCCCAGTCAGACACAACCATGCACAGGGTAAAAGACACAGGAATCACTTGTGTTCCTATTTTTGACACAGGTGAAGGCTCCTGTGGCAGAGCTCGGAGCAGTGCGCTGCATTCGGCACCAGCCTCATTACAACATGTTCACACTCACTCAGTGCACCTCTTGGTTAGAATGCGGGGAGCGGCACACACACACTGAGTATGTTTGGAATTAGTGCATTATTTACATGTAACATGGTTTCTAATATTCAGATAGTTATTTATCTCCAAGTCTGGACACTGGTATGAGGGGCCTTTGGAAATGCATGCTTTCGTCTAGAAAACCCAAGATCTGCTGACAAAGACATCTAACTTATAAAAGATCTCAGAGTGCCCTTTTTGGCAAAACAGGCTAGAGTGAAACCACAATGCCACTCACCCGAGTGCCAGGATGAATGAAAAGCGAAACTGATGGCAACGCAAAACTAGAACAATGACCGCAGGACATGGGTGCAGTTTGTTTACCACCCCCTCCATCCTTCACGTCCGTCTCTCTTCCCATACCACATGTGACGTGTTGGAAGGACGCATGCCAGGGAAGCTTTCACAGCTACGGTCTGTGCAGCGTGTGAGTAAAGTATGCACTGGTACTGCGAAGGAATCTCACGGTGAAAAGTTTGGGGATTTTTGAGTGGAACGGTGCGTGTATGTGTATGCTGTGCTCACCAATGACGCATGTATGGTATGTCAATAACATGCCATGGGGGAAGCTTGCTTTGATCCTGTTTAAGCAGAACGGTGTCTATTAGTTACTAAAACTGGAAGGTGGAGCTTTTCATTGCTCAAAAGGGTACATTTTCTGATATATATATATATCTTTCCATGCTAATGGTCGCTCGGTTTTACTCACAGAAAAGTATCCCGCATTTGGTAGTTGAACGTCACTGAATAAAACTTGGCAGCTTTAGGATGTAAAGTGTTGGGGATTCCACTGCCGCGCCTGCCTCGGGTGCTCTAAAGCCTAGCTCTGGATTCTGATGCAAGGTCCCGGATGTGGCATCAAGCGGCCACAAACTGCTGTTCTGTGAAGAAGTACAACACGGAAAGAGGCTGGCTGGACACAATAAGCATTGGCGCCTGGGCAAGGGGGTAATGAAGACTCGCTTTCCCACAGCAAAAACAAGCGCAGGAGGGGGCTTCCCTGTCCACGCTGAGAATAAACCACAGGACAGCGCACTCGGACCCTTTCCCCAGACACAACAACACCGCCGCCCGGTGAGGGCTCCAGGCGCAGAGCGGCATGGGAATGGCAAGTGGACTATACCAATCCTTGTGGGGTGAAGCGGGGGAGCGGGGTTCAATGTACACATGGCCTTTAAAAGCACGAAGGGTTGCCACTGAATCACAAATAAGCATTTTTGTGTTCCAGATTACATTAGCAGCGCCTTAAAACGTAGCTGCATCGTTATGAGTGGGACCACCCACCTCTCACGATAAGTCGCGAAAGTGCCCCAGCCCCTACTAAAGTCAGCAAAAACGCAAGTGCGACAAAGAGGGGTTAATGGTTAATGCATCTCAGCCACAGCGAGGAGCCGAGCAGAGGGGGCATAGCGTCTCCCCGGCCGGGCTTGCTGTTTAGAACTTGGCAGCTAAATGTTTTCTGTAGAGCAGAGGTCTTCAAACTTTTGAAGGTTGAGCCCCCCCAGCTGAATTTTTTTAAATGTCGGGCCCCCCTCCACCACCTGACAGAAATTTCTGGAATCTGGTACACTACATAATCGACCGCCACCCGCATATCCCGGGCCTTATCTCGCAAATAATGTCCAAAACAATGAGTTTCCTCCTTCTCCATGAATTCCCTCACTACCACTCACCAACAATGCACCTCATCTCGCTATATCACCTTTCCCGTTCGTGTGGGGGAAGCTTGCACTGCTAACCAATTCTCCATGATGTACATATATTTGGGGAGAGCTTGTAATGTTCACTGAGTGTGAAGGAAGCTTGATCTGCTGCAGTCAGTTTCATATCTGCGCTGCATACATGAAGGATACTAGTACTGCTGTTGCCACACCCCTGGAATCCCAGCTCCGTTCATATGGGGGAAGCTTGCACTGCTGCCCCTATGTTCCACGATGTATATGTATTTGAGGAGAGTTTGTACTGTTCTCTGAGTGTGAAGGAAGTTTGTCCTGCCGCAGGCTGTATCACATCTGTGCTGCATGCAAGAGGAATAAATGTACTGTTGTCGCAACACTAAGGAATCCCTTCTCTGTTTGTGTGGGGGAAGCTTGCATTGCTGATGCATGTACTTTGCCTTTTCTCGGTTCGTGAGGCTACAGTGCACGGCTCCCTTTCTGTTCTTGCTCTGTACCTGTGAGCATGTTTACACTGCTCCTGTCCCTGTGTGTGAGGAAAGTCTGTCACAGTTTCCAGTATAAGGAAAGCAGTGCTGTATCTGGTGTGGGTCTGTGCAGCAAGTTTCCACTGCTGGAGACTGTCACACCAGTGTACCGTGTGAATGAAGGACGCTTGTCCTGCTGCCAGCGGTGCCACTCGTGATTCACATCTGTGTGTGAGCGGAGCCCGTGCCGTTGCTCCTTAGACTGAACTTGCTGGAACCACTAATGCATGCAGTGGTTTGTGCAAAATCCACAGATTTAACTGAGCACAAAATGTGGTTTAATTGTAGATTTCCATTGCTGAAGGCCCCAAAGCCTGCCATTTAACAGAGACACCTTTTCCATGTGCTGAGTTGTGTTTGCGCCTCACCGAGTCTGCCTCCCGTGGGGCTCAGGCACCAGATGTGAGACAAAGACAGGTGCAGTGTGAGTGCTTTCACTTTGGTATCTCCCCACTATCCCTTGAGAGGCCCCCTCGCCTCTCTCCTCTCTCCATACGTATAGATGCTGCTGTGAAATATACTCCTGTTGTTGAAATCCCGGCATAACGTATTAATCACAGCTCAGAATCACGGCAGGCCAACTCAGCCTATTATCCTTTTCAACAAAGGTAGCACTGTAGAACTTGAGATGTACACATCTGTAATTTAAGGTGCTTAGAAGGCTCAGTGCCGCGTCAGCATGCTGTAGTCCTCTGGTACATGCCTGCCTTGTGCAACAGTAATAGGGGAAACAGAGCAGTGGGGTCATATGTGCGATAACATGTGACGTGTATGTTACTGCCTGTACACATCTGACTCATTCAAATCCGGGTGAGAATCCGAGGTGCGGGTGTGTCATGTGGCGCGTGGGGAAGAACGCTTACCTATGCATGCGGGCTTCCCTCTGACATGGAAAAGAATTCTGGGCCGCGGATAGTGCAGTGTTCAGGGTGTACTGCGCATGCGCACTGTCCTGCCTGAGTGACTGATCCTGTTGGCATTACCCCCTTTTGTTTGCTCGTTACTGTTTTGCTCCTGTTACGGGGCAATGTGTATCGACAGTTGTATTTCTTTGGTGTGTTTGCTCTTGTGTGCTGTTTTAAATGTCTAAGTGCCCAGGGTAGTAGTTTGCGCACTGTGTGTATCTCCTAGAGTTGGGAGCATAAGGTGGGCAGGGAGCTAAGAACTTCCAAGAATCCAGAGTTTCCGAGGGTGGCTGAGAGAAGGGTTTCCAGATGCCCAAGGCTTCGAGGGTTAAAGGGTGTCCTTTCACTGCTGAGGTTATGTGAAGGTTGAGCATGTCTGAGATATAAGTTTGCTGTGATTCGCGCTGTGTTGTTATCCATACATAGCATTTCAGCTGTAGGAATTAACCTGGTTTGCTCGGTTGAAATTGCAACAGCCCCTCCCCCGACACCCTGTGTGTCAGCCCGGGTTCAAAACAAGCAAAGGCAAAAGTCTGGAGTGAGTTGACTCCCGAGTACAACGTTAAAAAAAAACTGCTACAGTGAAAAATACAAAAATGCGTTTTTTATATACATTGCATTTATGAGTTAAATAATTCAATGTGTGCTAATTAAGTGTATTATTGAGAAGTAAAATGGCCACTCATGTATTACACTGCAAGCACTACATACAAGGTGAATGATACAACAAACTGCCAGTTTCATCAGGTGAGAGAGTAATAGTCTTCTGGACGGAGCCACAGCCCACATTATGTATATTGTAAAGAATTATTAACAGTAGGTCTCATAGATAGCTACGCTGTCAATCAAGACATATAAAGAATTTCGTGAGTGGAGTAAAATCCTTATTGCTCTTTGCAAGTATAGGGCTTACTGAGGCATTTCCAGTGAGAAGCTGATGCACCTTTTTAATATGCTCGCTGACTGCTCGTCTTCTGATAGGATGAGAAGTCTGGAAGTGCTGGCCCATTTGTTGTACCCAGTGATTGTAAATCTGGAGTCAAAGATAGGAAAGGCCCATTTAATCAGCTGGTGTGCACCAACATATTCAAGCCAGTAAGTAGCCTTTTACCCAAACCTGTGTTATTGTGTTGAGCAAGCTGATGGTCCTGCGGTTTATATACGCTGCTGTGTATACAGGTTGTTTTTGCAGTTTGCATACTCCCAGGATGTCCTACTTCTACAAACAGGGTGTCTTGGCTGTTGAGGTCTGTAAAACATAACCCTATAGCACATGTGATGCTGGGGCGAGGAGTGGTCTACCTGCAGGGGCTCCAGCTCAGCATTCCATTTCCAGGCCCCCAGGCCGATACCACCTCTGTCATTACCCATAATCCGAGACAATAACTGCAGGCCAAAACAACACTGTTACTAAACTTGAAGATCTCAGACGCTGCTGAAGCCAAAACTCACTGGTGCTGCTATGGTTCCATAGACACCAATGCAAACAAGAAACCAGGGCACCCTGCTGCCTCGTTCGGTAGTAAAAGACAGTCATAATTGGGGTATAACTGCACCTGCTGCACCAATGATGGCTGTGTCATTGCTGGTACCCAACGAATGACCCCTAGCACTGAAAGTAGAACAATAGCCCATTGCCTTCTCTTATGAAAATTCAGAGTCCGGGCTGACACCCCCTGCGTGTCAGCCCGGGCTGAGACAGTTTCAGCTGCACCAGAGTACTTCACAGGTCATTAAAAGACCTTTTACATGTTAATGAGGCTTTGATGGCCCCTGAAGCCCCACTCTGCCGTTTGCTTGAAGAATCAAAAAAAAAACGCCCTCCCGAAATTTGACTCTAGGTGCGCCTCAGCCTGCTGGTGAGACACAAGCACAACTGTAAGAACAGTGATTGAGAGCTAGATGAAACCGCTGTACAACCGGGTGGCCACTTTTACATTATCAGCAACATGGCAGAGGGGTTATCAAGAGGAGCACGTGCAAGACACTATCGTTGCAAAACGAGTTCAGGGGCTAACACTTGAAAACAAGACTGTGAAGGTGACGCAAATGTGTTTACATGCAGTGGGGCATAGGAATGGTTTGACAGGCCGCGCGCTCGCTCTTCTGTGTGATTTAACTGCCCCGATGTTTATATGCCTCCAGAAGCAAGCTCTTCGCCCACAGTAGGTTCTCTTAATTTCTCCCAGAAGGCCTTGCCTGTGATTGGGGCTGTTGTGAGTGGGGTGCGCGCGAAAGGTGCCTTAGGGCCCTAGAAGAAATGTCTGTTCACTGCACTATTTTCGGTACAAACATAAGATGGAGCGCAAACGTGTTCCACTCGCTCATTTAGGCTATTTGCACAAACCCCACTATCCAGTGGACCCCTACACGGGTGCCCCTGAGCTAGAATAATCAGACACATCTGGCCGAGCAGGGCACACACTGATGAAAGAAAGTTACTGGTATGTGCCAGGCAGGGCCCTTCTAGCAGTGCTGGTCTGACCCCAGCCCAGCTGGCCTCGGCACTAATGACAATTAATGAGACCATGACGGCTGCAGCGGCTCTTAACAGCGTGTCCCGCGCGCGCCGCAGGTAGTCTTCCATGCTCCCGGTCGGGTGCGCGGGAGCGGCCGTGGGTGCACTGTTTGTCAGTGCCTCGCCTGCTGCCGTCCCCGCACTGCGCCCTTGATCAGCAGAGAGCGGCTGAGCCCTGCCTGTGAAGCTGCCGAAGGTGAGATTTATGGGTAGAGTGTGCGCCCCGCCCCCCCTGAGAGGGTGTCGCGCCCCCCCAGGGGGGCGCGCCCCACAGATTGAAGAACTCTGCTGTAGAGGTTCTGGTGGGTGTTGACATGACATCTTGTTTCCAGTCCTAGGCTTACATAAAAACCAGTGCATTCTGGGAATTGTGGTCTTGTGTGCTCCAAAGCAACTGACGCCCCTCAGCGACATGGCGCTGCTACATGCACCTTTACCCATCACAGGGTCCCCCTCTGCCTGGGCCAGTGCAGCCCGCCCACCGTGGTGTTGACAATCCCCCACTGCCTGCTGGGGTGTCGGCGGGACCCAGGCTTCCCGCAGTGAACAGACCCTTCCCTTCTCTCGGCGATAAGGCTGCCTCGGTGCGCATGTGTTATGGAAACTCCGGTGCGCGAGGCCCCTGCTGTCAAGGAGACACCCCTGAGCCCCAAGGTAAGCAGCCCCTGGGTCCTGCTTCTGCAGAGGCTGCTCGACCATTAGTAGGCACGGACCCCTTGGGACCCGTCACAGGCAACGGGCCCTTCCACACACCTCCCGTTCATCAGCGTACCGCAGCGCAACCACACCCTCGTCACAGAATTCATTTCACATCACCACTGACGAATCCGGAGTCCCAACCAAAGTCATCACCCTCAGTTCTACAGTCACCTCACCCCTACTGCACACGTGCTGCACTGTGTGCACAACGTGCTTCAGCACCTTAACTCCCCTCACTCAACACGGGCAGCTACAAGTCACCACTATCACGGACTGTCTAGACACCCGCCGAAGTGACTTCCAGAATTACTTGATGCCTCTGGGACGGTGTCCGTACAGCTCACATTTTGCCTCCCGCGTCCCCCGTAATCCCTCACTTTACACAAACCTCGGCAGCGGAGGCAGCGGATTTCGGTTTAACTTAATTGCTTTACAACATTACCACACACCCCTCTTTTCCCACGTCATTGATTTTAATTTTCAGGGCTCACTTTATAACAGTGCACGATGAAAGATTTAACCTTTTAATGACCGCGTTTTTATGTAGCACTCCAAACCGGCCCTGTGCTTTTTCTTAAGAATTGTACTCACAAGAGTGCACCGAGCGGGTACAAGAGAAAGGTTAGTGAGGAAAGGCACGAAGAGCGGGAGGTGGGTCGGGAACGGCCACACACGAGGTAAACGGAGGAGGGGGGGGCGGAAAGGCACGAAGAGCGGGAGGGGGGTCGGGAACGGCCACACACTAACAGCGGGAGGGTGAGGGGCGGGAACAGACACACACACACGGACAAAGCACTCACCTGGACATCTGGCAGATCTCTTGCTTCCTGCTCTCCACTCCTCCTCCCGATGACGTGGTGGAGGCTCGGCCGGCTGGGCCAATCCCAGCGCGGCCCTGGCTGGAGGCGGACGGCTGCTTCCTTCGGCTGGCCGGCCGGCCTGAGGAGAGGGAGGGAGACGGGCTGCCACGGAGCGGGAGGGAGGGGCTATCGAGCGTCTTTTGTGTAATGTCCCGAGCAGGAAGGCAGAGGCAGGTGCCGGCAATGCCGGACCAGAATCGGGGGCGTTCCCGGCGTCGCGTGACGTCGGCAAAAGCCAAAGAATCTCGGGAACGCCCCCGTGTCTGGTCCGGCATTGACGGACAGGCCCCTCGTCCAATGGCAAGGCTCCGTTTACGGAGCCAGCCAATCAATGACGAGGGCCGACCCAAAGCCACACACACAACTCAAGAGGTTTTTTGGCACATGCGCAAAGCGCATGGCCAGTCAAAACCTAAAAAGGATACAGGGACGTTTTAGTTGGGTTTAGAGTTTTCACACAGAACCGTAGAAATTCAGCAGTTATAGTTTTCTCAAGTAACTATATCTTGTGCCTTAAGGTAACTATAACTCTTGCCCCAGCTATACAGTTTTCTCAACAATAATTTCACTGCAAATGCTGCAGTTATCTTATCAATGATGTCATAAAAGATGTCATGAATGATGTCATATGTGGGGTAATGGGGAGGACACAAGTTCTAGTTACCTTGGGGCACGAGCTTTAGTTACTTAAGATAACTATAACTGCTGAATTTCTTTGGTTTTGTGTATGTGAAATCTAAACCTAACGACAACTTCAGTGTAACCATTGTTTTTTTCAGTGAATTTTTGTGTTTCTTTAAGATATTTCCTAACTGCCGGGTCTGTTGGCTCAGTGGACTAAAGCAGCCACTGCAGGGGCCTGTGTTCGACCTCATGGTCACAGGTTCTAATCTCGGCGGGTCTACTCAGCCTTTCATCCATGAGGTTGATAAAATGAGTACCATTGAGTTTGGGAACAATAAATATGTTATTCAGCGCCAGGACGCCTACAGGTAATTGTGCGCTTTACAAATACACGTTATGTTATGTTAACTATAACGTCCCTGTAATCTATGCTATTTTTTCAGTAAATTTCAAAGTTCTTTTCATGCTATCTTTTTACTATAACGTCTCTGTAACCTGGGTGTGTGAGTGACTGTACAGGCCAATAAAGCAGAGCATTCCTTGCTTGCCTTGAACAAAAGATATTATGAAGGGGTGACAAGGTCGGCTCCCTGTTGGCCCGCCGACTCCATGCCTGGTCTCTCGGGCCCACATTTCCAAGGTTAAAAATGAGGATGGCTTGTGGGCGATCTCTGAATCCGAAAAACAGTGGACATTTTATAAACGTTTTCCCGACATATATCGACAAGGTGAAACGTCCCAAGAGGAGATTGGGCCCTTTCTTGCCTCTTGCACGTGGCAGCCCCTCGACCCCCTCTTTTGAGGACTACCTTGAGGTCCCATTTACACTAGACGAACTCCAAAAGGTGTTGAGAAGCCTACCGGTAGGTAAGACTGCGGGTCCTGACGGACTCATGGTTCCCTTCTACCGCCTGTTTCTCCCTCAAATCCAAGATTACATCCTCAAGCTTTTTAATTCCTTCTCTGATAGTACTAACCTGACTCCTACGATGACTCGAGCGGGGATAGTTTGCATACCCACGCCAGGAAAGGACCAAGTATCATGCTCATTTTACCTCTCTAGCTCTCTCCTTCTCCTCAATATAGATGCTAAGATATATACTAATCTCCTAGCAAACCGACTAGAGCCATACCTTCCTAGCTTGTTAGAGCCCGACCAAGTGGGATTCATACGCCACCTCCAAAGGGCGGACATCTGACGCTTAGCCCACCTTGTGGAAAAGGTTCAGCGGCGAAACATCCCAGCATGTTTCCTTTCTCTTGACGCTGAGAAAGCGTATGATAGGGTGGACTGGGCCTTTTTAAGAGAGCTTCTGCAGAAGATTGCTCTTGGGCCGGTCATGGTCTCCCTGATTATTGCGTCCTCCCTTCCCCCTTTGGTTCAAATTAGGATCAACAAACTCCTTGCCCCCTCCCCCCAGTACATACTTGCAGGGGCACCCTGCAGGGATGCCCGCTATCCTCTTTACTTTTTGCCCTTACAGTAGAACCCCTTGCAATAGCCAACCTTCGATCTACCACAATCCAAGGTATTCCCTTTGGTGGGGAGGACTACAAGGTCGCTTTATTTGCAGATGACCAACTGCTTACTTTTACCAGTCCCAGAGACTCCTTCCCAGAACTAAATTCCCCCCTTTACAGGTTTGAGCGTGTCTCAGGCCTCAAAATTAATATATCAAAGTTGCCGGTGTTGAACCTAACAAGTACTCTGCAAGAGGTTGTAGTTATCCTCCCTCACCCCGTTTAAATGGGCTGCTCACTCGATGCGATATCTGGGCCTCAATGTGACTTCCTCGCTGTCTTCGTGGTCTCAAGCCAATTGGCCGGAATACCGGCGTTCTGTTCGATAGGACTTAGGCACTGGAAATTGCTCCTGACATCATTGCTAGGCCAACTCAACTCACTAAAAAAAATTCTATACTGCCAAAGGTGCTCCACTTCTTCCAAACCCTCCCCACGCCTATCCCCCAAGCAGATATTGTTAATCTCCAGAGGGAAGTAAATTCCTTCACTTGGGGCAAGTGCAAACTGTGATTTTCTATTTTTTTTTTTAATACTGCAAAAGGATTGGGGGGGGGGGAAATCTTCTGTCCTAATTTCCTTGTCTACTATTGGGTGGCACACTTGCGCTACATCTTGGAGTGGGTAGTCCGCGAGAAACATTAGTTTCACATGGATAGAGCAGTGGCATGGCAGCCTCTGTGGGACTTGGCCTGGTTGCCAAGGCGCCGGGGCCGCATAGTGCCTACATCGCTACTCCCACGAGAACTGTCCTGGATATATGGTATAGACTGGCTCAAAGTAGGATTCTCACCTCCTTCCCCTCCCCCAATAATCCATTGGCCGAAACGCCAGCTTTCCTCTGGCCTTGCAACCCAATTCTTTTCCAGCTAGGGTGGCAGGGGAGTGCTGCACGATTAGCGATCTTTTCGAGGGGGACATCTTTAAAGTCTTTTGACCAGTGTAGGCAAGATTTCCGTCTTCCTGCCACAGCAAGATTGCAGTACTATCAGTTTCGACATTGGCTGCATACACCCACTGGAATACATGGGGCCACTCAACAGCTTACCACCTCCGAGACATTGGTACCGGCCTTTGACGGCTCGTGAGGGCTGATCTCATGTACATACCAAGTCTTGCAACACTGCAACCCACTACCCCGTCATCCTTATCAACGGCAATTGTTTTCTGATGCCAGAGATGATATCCCCCCTTACCAATAGGTGCAGCTATGGCGGGATATCCATAAGACATATAGAAGGGAGATGGCTTATAAAGTGATGACTCGCTGGTATTATACACCAGCCGGACTTCAAAAGATGTTCCCTACCTTCTCACCCATGTGTTGGCGCTGTGACTCTGATATAGGCTCTTACATTCACATCTGTTGGTCTTGCCCACTGTTAGCTCTTTTCTGGAAGGAGGTGCTGAGCCACATCAAAGACACAGTTGGTTTCCCCAGCCTGAACACATCGCAGGTAACCATTTTAAGGATTCGACCCCAAGCTCTCAAAGGCATGACACACTCTGATTGGTGCCTAATCTTACACATGTTCGGGGCAGCCAAACAGGTTATCACTCTGCATTGGAAGAAGCCTTTGACCCGTCAGCGATGTTGTTGTTCACTTGCCTGTGGCACACCATGGAGATGGAACTTTTGACTAGTCACATCATACAGACTGAAGCTCACGGCACACGAGTATGACAACCCCATATACAACATTTATCTGAAATAAAGCACTGCTGTTCCTTCTTACAGCGCTTGCATGCATTGCAGCTCTTTGAAGACGCTCTACTACCACAAGGAGATGCACCCCCAGAGTGAAGCTTCATATGTGGCTTTCGGTGAGAGATCCTTTAGCTAGCCGCCTTTCCCACCATTACACTAGTCGTATCTCTTAGTCCCTGCTTACACACCCCTGACGTCTATTGTTTACAACCTTGTCCTAAGTAATGACACCCCAGGACCCCCCCTCCCTTTCCATCCCTCCTTCCCCTTGTTCTTTTCAGTTAATATGTTCTCATGGACACTGGCGGACATATACTTGTATGGCAAATCATCCTCTGTTACCGGGGCGAACTACCCATAGCAGGCACTTTATCCTGTGATACATCTCAAATGCGTATATGTGGTGTTGGGTCATAGCCCCCTGGGCTTCCTTGCCTCGTCAGAAGCGTACTTCCTGGATCCGCCAGAGTATTACCTGTCCATATGGTTGATAACAGCACTGCATATATTGTGTGTGTGTGAGTGCACAGATTTATGATAACAATAAAACAGATTTTTAAAAAAGAATCCAAATCTTCCATCCATGAAGAAGACGCCTTCTTCTTGGATACTTAATGCACTGCTTTAAAAATGTATGTGTCCTCCTTTTGAAACAATTCAAAAAGCTGCCATTGAGCATATTTATTGCAAAGCGGTGCGTTAAGTACCCATATCAAATGCTGTTATAGTTCGTGATATCTGGACTTTATGGTGTTAAAAAAACACATACGATTTTCCACAAGAATTAAGTTATGAGTAGAACTCATCCAAGTTTTCTCCCTAAAGTAGTTTGTCTTCCATTTCACTCAAACTATTTCCCTTTTAGCATTTTCAGCACCCTCCTCTCCAGCAGAACGTTTTACATTCTGGTTGCTAAAACATTTGAAGTTGTATATCCCTAATGTCTAAGGAGATTAGACTGTCTTTTCATCTTTGTTAATTGTGCCCCTGCGCATATGGATTTAGCTACTTTGAAGCAATCCATTTCTAGGTGGGTTGTCTCCTGTATTTTATGCTGTGATAGAAATGCTAATAGAGCCGCGTCTGGTAGATTCGGAGTCCACCTCTGCATTTCTAAGGAACATGTCAGTTTCTGAGAAATGTAAAGCAGTCACTTGGAGGTCCATTCTTTCCTGCACAAGACATTCTTGTCTTTATTTTACTTCTAGAACAAATAATGCCTAAGAAGGGCAAGCTTCTTTATTGACTCATTTTGGTTTGTGGAGTTATTTTTCTCCCTTTACCTCTTTATCTGCCATGTTATGGGGTTGGGCTTGTTACTGTACTCTGTTTTTTTGACTATGACTAAAGATCCTCTGGAGGAGTTGTACTAGTTACCTGTACTCCACGTTCTCCTCCTGGGGGGGTTTCATTGTAGTCTTAAACAACCATGCCCTTCCCTGGAGAAGAGACAAACAAATGAATTACATTTCTCCATTACCCTTCGTTCCTGTGAAGAATAACTGCCTCAATTACCACTGTGATGGCAGGACGGGATATTGGTTTTGTGCCTTTAGTTAAAGAAGCTGTGACTGTTTCCAGCTTTTTAGGCTGAAAACTGTTTGGCTACATTGCCTTTCTTTTCTTTTTTAAAAAGAGGTTTGTGAAAGAGTTTACTTGTTACTCTCTCAAAATAGTGTGTTTCTGTTTTTTAAAACGGACTTCCTTTTTGAAGAAAAATAACTGAAAATTAACCAATATAGCCAGTTATAGGCTGGCAAACATACCTTATTTCCTTTTAAAAATTGGCTTTTAAAAAAATAAGTGTTTTTTTGTGTTTTTTGTAAAACGTGCTGCCCGATCCCTTATGTGGATGGGACAATTCTGTGCTTATTAATATAATCAAACTTCCCTTCTAGGTAACATTACAGGTAAGTACCTTCTTTGCACAGCTATCTCTTACACCTCTACGTCCATCTTACTGATTGGCTCTGCGCACCAAAAGAAGATGAGAGCACCTCTCTGTTCCCTCATGTACAACACCAAAATGCTTCCCACATAGGCTTGCTAGACATAAACCACAATGCCAACCACGAACTCCCCTACATTGCGCATGGCTACCAATTCAAAAATGTGCCCCACGTAGGGATATATAAAGCACTATATAAATTATATAACACAATTCAGTGGTTTACACACCACCCAACCATCAGAAAGAGGACCCTTGCAGACCCCCCCCACATTTAAGAACCATTGAGTTCGCTCTGAAACAAGCAACACTTTATCTAGGCCCCGGGCAGAACCATGCATAAATGTAAGAGAGAACATGGGTCATTGCATGCTGTGTTGGGGGATTTTAATCCCATTTCAGCAGTCAACTTGCAGGAATATTTTTACATGGATAGGGTACAGTGAGTTTTACGGATGCTGATGTAGGTCCCTGCCCAGCTTGCAGGCTGTGATGACCAAATCTGCATGGATTCTTGCTAGGTTCCAATTTAAAGAAGTTGAGAAACTAGTGTGAAAGTGGGCCCTGACAACCAGACCTAGTGGATTCTCACAATCCAGGGAACTTTGACAGAAGGACGTTTTTTGCCCACTGGTCCCTTTATTAGGTGTGTTTGGAACATGCACTTTGACAAACCAAAGAGAAACACCAAAAACTGGGGCCTGCAGCCTATAATTGCACCTTTGGGATCTCTTTGTGTGTCTTTCGAGTTACAGCCTACAAACCCAAGGGACAACAATGGTGGTGTCTGGTAAAAAAGGAAATTGAAAACATGCAGTCTTTGGGGTGAACTGTCACACTTTCTGTACCACGCCAGAAGCCGCTAGGAAATGTTGGAGTAATCGGATTAGAGTAATAGCTTAGCAAAGATAAGCAGGAGCTAATGATTGTAAGGTAAGAGATTCGGTTGACGCTGGTACAAAATGCTGCACGAGTTTAAGCTAATAGCCCTGTCATGTCCACAGTCCAGGAGTCCTCTTTGATAACATTTTAGTGCACAGTGTTAGGGCCTCGCTGCTAAGACTGGAATGTTATCAGCGCCAGATATGTCAAAAAGTGTGACAGCAACTGACTTTTACTGAACTGAAATGGTAAACTATGGTCCCACTCGATCACAGGGGACTGCTTGGATTGGTCATAAGATTGTGGTGTTGATGCATTGGGGCAGGCTATACTTGAATCATCTTGCTGCCACCAACGAGTGAGATCTCCTCTAGCTTCTGGTGATCTTTGGCTTAAAATTAAAGGTCACAGTGTTAGAAATGGGATTTTTGGTCGGCTAGGGCATGTGCCAAAGTCTGGCAGAAACCACAACTCTAGTCAAAAATAACCCCTGCTCACCCACCTGGTAGCTTGTCACGAGCAGTCAGGCTTATCTTAGAGGCAGTGTGTAAAGCATTTGCACATAACCAACAGTAACACAGTGAAAGCACTACAAAAGGACACCACACCAGTTTAGAAAAATATCCAATATTTTTATATACTTAAGACGACCAAAAACGATAAAAATCCACAATACAGTACCTAAAAATCTTTGGTTATCAAAATATGCTTGAAACATAGTTCCTTGATGTTGATAGCTGTTAGGACACGAAGACCGTAGATTCCCTTTCTTCCTTCATGAGAACAAGTACAGGCAGGAATATGCTGTTGCGCGCTGCTTGTACTAAGTCTCCCAGAATGCCCTGGGGGAGACACTGAAGAGGCATATATACCTTCCCATCCAAGATGGCGGTGCTTGGTTTTCCTAGCTCCAGTCCTGTGGCGT
Organism: Lissotriton vulgaris; assembly: GCF_964263255.1. NCBI lineage: Eukaryota > Metazoa > Chordata > Amphibia > Caudata > Salamandridae > Lissotriton > Lissotriton vulgaris. The sequence continues at coordinate 883,135,317 of NC_141685.1, forward strand.
GTTTTCAGGTTTGGATCGTGACCTTGTCCTGTTCCCCTACTGCGAGTGGTTGCTCATCTTTTCCCTGCCTTCCCCGTGAACAACCCTGAACTTCTACCAAGTTCCTGTTGGTGATTCTCTGCGTTACACCGATCAGCGAGGAGTGTCTGGACATCGCGACTCCTCCCCTTCATTGCCTCTTCCTTTCCCGTCACCTCCGTGACTCTTGACGGGAATCGTTTCGCGCTCGGAAGCGCTTCCAAGAAACAGACTGTGTGCTTGAATTTAAGGCAGCGCGAGAAAGTGGCTGCCTTTTCTATATTTTTGGTTCCTTTTTCTTCCTGGAAACGCGAGGTAGCGTTTTCTCCCAGAGACTATTGTACTTGGAACTCGGAAACGCGAGGTAGCGTTTTCTCCCAGAGACTATTGTACTTGGAACTCGGAAGAGCGTGAGAACGCGTTTCTTCTGGTAAAACATTCATCTTTATTTTGTGGAACATTCTTTCTTTACCTGGAGATATCAGAGTAAAGGAAAGCTTTTGGGAACGCTGTTTCCTGACCGTTCATTTCCGTTGGAGAGAGACCTACAGACTCTTACTTGAGCAGTATCCTTTTTGGTTGTTTGAGTGCTCCAGTGTGCTCATTGACTTCTTTTGAGTTTTTTTTAACTTTAAGGTCAGGTAAGCGCGTGACAGCATATTTCTTATATAGTAATGTGTTAGCTAGTGACAATAAGTACATGATTGCATATTATTGAATACTTTCTTTTGTTCTTGTCTTTTCTATTTTCTGCAGGACATTGTGCCCCATAGACGTTGGGTCTCTGCCAGACCTTCCCTTTCTTCTTTAGACCTTGGTTTTGGTCTCTCTCTTTTCTTAGGATAGTGCCATCCCCTTGTGTTGTGTATCACGGAGGAGGGTCTATCTTGGGGAAGGAGATTGACACTGTCTACGCTTCTGAGGAGTCTGGTTTCTGCCTGGACATTAGTCTACGCCCGACAATAGCATTGTCCGGGGCAATCACGGCATTGTGAGCAAACAAATCCAAACAGCTCAAGCTGACCGCAGCATCGATTTCCTCTTTGTTGAACTCAGAAGCGCTGGCGTCGGCAGGCGTTGGGTGCTGCGGTGCGACGTGCGGTGCCCTCAGGTTGCGGTTCGAGCAGCGGCTCGGTGGTGACGTCTGATGGCCGCGTTGGTGAGACCAGGGTTGCAGTGCGAAGTGAATGATGTGCTTGTTGCGGTGATGGCAGGTCGCGGTGCAAGCAACAGCGTTGTCGTTGCTGAAGCACTGTCGTCGGCTGACGAAATAAAGTCTATCGCTCCGGCGTCTGTAAGCCAAGGCTGCGGTGCGGGATGAGGGCGGTGCATCGTGTAACTTTAGGAGCGGTGCCCTCGAACCACGGTGCAAGCAGCGGTGTAGATTTCGGCGTGGAGCGGCCTTGTCGGGGAGGTCAAGGCGTCATTGTGAAGCGAGGCAGTGCGGTGCCAACAGGTTGTGGTGCGAGCAGCGGCTTGGTGGTGGCGTTAGCAGGCGTTGTCGGTGAGACCAGGGTTGCGGTGCCCTCTGCGGTGCCTTCAGGACATGGAGTCAGCAGCGATGTCGTAGACAGCGGCGGGTTGCTTTTTCCTCTGTTGCAGCAAAAAACACACAGTCCCCAGTGATGAGGATAGAAGAGTTTGAAGTCTTTGCTGTTCCTGAGACTTCTTGAACAGGTGGGCAAGCTCTACCTCAAGCCCTCGGAGAAACGCACAAAAGTAGATTGCAGAAAGTTCAGTCCAGTCCTTTCACTGCCCAAGACAGAAGCAGCCACTGCAAGTCAACACAGCAAACACACAGTAAAGTGGTAGTTCCTCTTCACAGCTTCTCCAGCTCTTCTTCTTGGCAGTCTTCTTGATCCAAAATAGTTCTAAAGTTCAGGGTTCTGGGTCCCACTATTTATATCCCCAAATCCTTTGATCTCTTAGGCAGACAGTGTCTGTGCCCAGCCAGAACCAGTTCTGCCTTCTCTGGTGTTACTTCCTGGCAGGAGGTGGAGACGGCATTGTCGGAGGCAGACCAGGCCCTTTGAGGTGCAAAGAAATCTCCTCCGCCTTCCCCAATTGCAGCCCAGGTCTATTCAGCTGACCCACCTAGACTATCTGGAGCCACTCCTCCTCCCCAGACTTCTGTCATCCAAAACCCAGACAGGCAATCCACATTCCAGAAGAGGCACACAGGATGACTGAGCAAGAAAATACCTCCGCATCACCATACTAGAACAAGCCTTACTTCCTTCTATGGAAATTATGATCTTCAAAATAAATACTGGAAATAAACACCACTGGAAGGGCGCCTTAGTCTACCGTCCTCCTGGCGCCGACACTAGTTTTTCCCTGGCTCTCACTGAAATACTTGCTCCTCACATGAAAGCTAGAGAACATTTCATCCTACTTGGAGATTTTAATTTCCACGCAGATACACCAGAGGACCCTGATACCAAGCTCCTACTGGCTGATCTTGCCCTACTAGGCCTACATCTACGAAATAGTGGTCCCACCCACAGAGGTGGCCACACCTTAGACCTTATTTTCTCTAATGACCCGTCAATTTACTGCCATTCCCCCAAATCAGTACACTGGTCCGACCACAGCATGCTGGAATTTTCCTTCATGCAACTAACTAAACCTTCCGAACCCTCTGCTACCATGAGCATTAAACGTAGACCATGGCACAAGATTACCCCAGAAGCATTCGCAGAAACCTGGAAAACACCTACTCTCTCCGACTCTGATAACCCTGATTCGGCCCTTGCCAAACTAAACAACACCCTCCTCGATACAATTAACCTTTTAGCCCCTCAAAAATTGGTCAAATTACCTACGACTAATAACAAAAAAGAAATCTGGTATACGGAAGCACTAAAAATTGAAAAACAAAAGTGCAGAAAGTTAGAAAAACGATGGAGGAAGAACCACTCCAGTGAAAGCAAAGAGCTCTATCAACAAGCTGTCTCCTCTTATTACAAAAACATAAAAAAGGCAAGGAAAACCAGCCTTCAATCCCAAATAGATGAGGCAGATAATTCTACCAGAGAATTATATAAGATTCTAAGAAGTTTCACAAACCCTACAGCATTCGAAAGTCCTGATACCTTTTCTCAAGATCTGTGTAACAAGATCTCACAATACTTCGAAGATAAAATTGATACCATCTACAACAAAATACTGGCCAAACACCCCAACAACACAGAGACGGCTGACGCTCCCTGTTTACAAACCAATTCTGAAACCTTCACTGACATCCCAGAAATTTCCGAGGATGACATAAAATCTCTACTAAATACAATAAAGACAGGGTCCCCCCTTGATCTCCTCCCCCCCAGAGTGATGAACATGCTTAGCACTGCTCTCTGCCCCTCTATCCAAAAAGTTTTGAACCTTTCTTACAAAGAAGGTAAACTCCCCCAGCAATGGAAAGAGGCAGTGGTGAATCCTATTCGGAAAAATGCCATCTCCCCTTGGACAGAGCTCTCCAACCTCCGTCCCATTTCTCTGCTGCCGCTCCTGAGTAAACTGGCCGAGAAGCATGTTAATACCCATCTGTCCAGGTTCATAGAGGCGACAGGGGGCCTGGACCACTCTCAATCTGGGTTCAGGCCCAACTACAGCACCGAATCAGCTCTCCTCTCCGTGACCGATAACATCAAGATGTCACAGGATAGAGGAGGCTCAATGATTCTGGTGCTGTTAGACCTGTCGGCCGCATTTGATACTGTGTCCCATAAGATCCTCATGAGCCGTTTACAGGGAGTAGGCATAGGAGGACAAGCCCTCTCCTGGCTAGAGAGTTTTCTGTCCGGGCGCTCACAATCTGTCAGCCTGGGACCATACCGCTCCTCTTCAAGGATGCTCACGAAGGGGGTGCCACAGGGCTCATGCCTAAGCCCCACATTGTTCAATGTGTACGTGGCCCCCCTTGCTGAGATTGTGAGAAAATATGGATTCACCCCGGTGTCCTACGCTGACGACACCCAACTTCTTTACCCTTTCCATTCTCTCAATTCCAATGTCAGGGATAACTTCGCGGAAGGTATGAGGGCCATCTCCAACTGGATGGCTGCCAATCGCCTCCAATGCAACGTTGGAAAAACTGAGCTAATGCTTTTTGGAAAAGCGTCCATACTATGGTCCCCCGACTGGTGGCCCTTAGACCTGGGACCAGTACCCACCCCAAAACTAACAGTAAAAAATCTGGGGGTGAAGTTAGATCAAAATCTTACTTTGAAGGAACATGTGAACGCAGTCGCTGGGGCATGTTTTCACACAATTGGTCTGTTAAGACGAGTCTTCCCTTACCTATCAGACAACTATAGAAAGACCCTAGTGCAGACTATGGTGATAAGTAAAATTGATTACTGCAACGGACTCCTGATACAAGCCAACGAGAGCGCCATTAATCGCCTCCAGGTAGTCCAAAACACAGCAGCAAGACTGGTTTTGAATGCCCCCCCCAGAACCCCCTCCAAGCCTCTGCTGCGAGAACTGCATTGGTTGCCAATACGACAACGCATCAAGTTCAAGATCTGTTGCATTGTTCACAAATGCCTGTTTGGGAAAGGCCCCAACTATCTGACCCAAAAGCTACCCCTCTATAAACCTGACAGAGCCTTACGGTCAAGCAACCAATTGCTAATAAAAACTCCACTGGTAAAAAAAACCAGACAAGGTGGCAGAGCCTTTTCTCTGGTAGGGCCTAAACTTTGGAATAACCTTCCCATCGGCATAAGACAAACCTCCAATCACTCCTCCTTCAGGAAGAAACTAAAAACCGTCTTATTCCAGGAAGAATAAATAATCTACCATTAGTCGACAACCACAACATCTGGTAACACCTGCCATTCCATCCTGGCAGCAAAGCGCGGAGATACCTCGGAAGGGGTCGATTCTTGCGCTATACAAGAATATAAAATAAATAAAATAAAAGATGCATCTTTAGATTCAGAGTTCAGGCATACTAAACTTTATTTCCCTACCTAATTCCCCGGGCCAGTTATGTTTATAAGATGTTATAGACAAACTCCCCATTTGTCCTGTGGGGAACAGGTAGCCTTGCAATAGTGAAAAACGAAATTGGCCGTAATTTACGATCAGGACATGCCACACAGAATAGGACATGTCCTACCTTTCGTATACACTGCACCCTGCCCACAGGGGTACCTTGGGGCTACCGTAGGGGTGCCTGACATGTAAGAAAAGGGAAGGTTAGGGACTGGCAAGTGTGTGCACTGGCCAAGTCGACATGGCAGTTACAAACAGCGCACAGACTCTGCAATGGCAGGTCTGAGTTACCTTTTAGGGCTACTCACGTGGGTGGCACAATCAGTGCTGCAGGCCCGCTAGTAGCATTTAATTTACAGGCCCTGACACACTCATTGCACTTTACTAGGGACTAACAAGTAAATCAAATATCCAGTCATGGAAACACCAATCCGTAACACAATTTACACAGAGAACATATGCACTTTAGCACTGATGAGCAGTGGTAAAGTGCCCAGAGTCCTAAAACCAATAAAAACAGGTCCGGAAAAAATAGGAGGAAGAAGCAAAATGTTTGGGGATAACCCTGCAAAAAGGGCCATTTCCAACACGCGGGTAACAGTCTTGTTACAGCATGAATTGCTGCTTCAGAGCAGCTTCATTAGTAAAACCCAACCCATGTACCTAAATAGAACCTGGATTAAAGGAAACAGTCTGGAACTGTGGTTCTATAGACTCTCCCAGGTGCATCAGGAGATTTCACTTAAATCAACCCGGATTAAGTTTTGTTCAGCCCTTAAAAAATAGGTATGAAAAACTTGAACAGATAACCCATTGATATTGTAATTTCAGCTCGTTGTATTACCACCTTAATTATTACCGAATTTAAGGTGGGTACAAAATATTGCAGAACACAGTGCTCTGTGGTGCTTTATAATATGTACTATTAAAACCGATTCAGCAAAGAACCCAGAGGACCATGTAACGATATAAACTCATATTGTGGAAATATTGAATTATATAATGCTCTCATTTTGCAGGCCCTTGTTGTAATGTTGACCTTTAGACCACAGGGACCTATGTCAGACTAAACAGCCATCTGTCTGAGTACCTGTTAGAGGTGTCAGCAGTAGTGACCCATGATTAAAATTAATGCCTTACTACATCCAACTGGACATGAGGCCATGAAAAAATGATTGGATACAATATGAAAAGATCAGGAGTGCACCCTTTCAAAAGCACACCTAACTGTAGTTTCAATTTTGTGTTCTGCTAGTGTACTAATCAATACAGGCTCACATTTCTGTGTCAATAGTCACACAGTGATTAAAATGTATTGGCTGGTATGTGATGAGATATGTTAGAGTAAAGACTTGAGACTAAGCATCACATATCCAAGCACATATATAAGTCCTATAGCTAGACAGAGACCAGACTAGATAGCATGCTGGTCTGCTGAATGGTTGCTTCTTACTTAGTGAGGAATCTTCTTATGCTAGCAAACCCTTTATGAATGAGCCCTAGTATAATTTTATGTAAATGCTATTCTGTGGGACGGTTTGTGGTATAAAACTCACAAGGGGACTGACCGAGCAAATGCCTTGGTTACTTTTACCTTGTGTACACTGTTCTGTACATTATTACTTAGTTGCCCTGAACAATACAAATTAGTCTTTCAAAGAGGAGCAGTCACATTTAAGTAGAGAGTTGAAGGTTTACTTCCGCCTTCTCAAAACCACCAACATTTTCATTGACTTAAAGAATGAATATTTTACTACAGAAATACAAAGCCAAGCATTTCAAGCGTAGATGTGCATCTCGAGTTTACATACATTGCACCATGTGAACATACTGTTTCCAAACCTAGAATTATAGCCCCACAAAAGATACTCCAGATACTCCCTGTAAATGTAATAAATTTGGAATAAGAAAAACAATGGCAGTCAGACTTTACGTGTCTACGAGTAAAAATTCGAATAAAAATGAGCATATGTGGGCATGGCCAGTATTTGACCGTGCTGCAGAAACTACTCACCAAAATGCGTTGCAATAGTATTTCTGATAGAATACTAACTGTAGATTCCTTAACTAGTGAATTTAACCCCAGGCACCAGAATGGTTCTGGAAACTCTTTTCCAATTTCCTCAGGTGTCGTTAGGTGGCATTGTGTCACTCTGCATCTGATCCTTACTGCCAGATGTGATGTCAGGGCCCGCATATATGCGTCACCTCTATGCGCTGACATCAGTTGCTTTTTAGGTCGTGCTGAAGCCATCCCGTTAGGGATGCTAAGGTGAGATTAAAGTAAGGGCTTTCAAAAAGGCACCCAAAGTGCGGATTGGGTACAGTGCATGTGAGCACAACCACGCGTATTGTGCACAGCTTCCTTTTGCCACCAGGCACTTCGTGCACGCGCTCTGCCTCTGCTGCCACACTCATTCAGCTCACCAGGCTGCACACCCTCTCACCCCCCATATGCTCGCTCACCAGTGTCCCTCCCACCCTTCCTTTGATCTCCGCCGCGAGTTCTCACAGGCTCCTCTCCGCCCCCTTCCTTTAATGGCCCTCCCCCAGCACAAAGCTTGCATCGTTGTTTCTTAATCAAACCTACACTCTACACGCCCCTCCTCTTGCTCCCCGAGCTTCTCCTTCCTGGCTTTTGTTGCTTTGCATTCGTTTACTATCCTACCCTTGTAGTTTTATCTAACAAACTTCGTTATTCTTTTTTGAGCTTCTGGCATTAGCAAGTTGCTGTTGGGTGCTTCCTTTCTTCAGAAGGCACGTCTGCTTGTCTTTTGTTTTTTTTCATTTAGAGCTCCAAGACGGCAAGTTAATAAAAAGCCAGAACCGCCGGCAAAGCATCATGTCTTATCCGCTCCCATGCCTAGTTATGCATGAACGTGGATACATCACTGGTGGCTGCTTATCTGCTCTGTAGTTTCGCCTTTGATTTCTGGTTGCAGCCAGGCTCGTCAGTGGGTGCAACACTCCCTGGGTGGGTGGCTCTCGGAGGATGTTACTGGCGCATTGTTTATCCTCATCCGTGCACGCATGGTCTGGCGTGATTGTGACTCACTGGAGGGTCTGCTGCTTTTAGAAAGCACACTTAGTGGGGACACTGGTGAGGTCTCATAGCTGTGTAGAGAGACCAGTTGTGTTGTCTGATCCACTCCCATTTTTTGTTTGATAGCCAATATAGTTTCTTACCTTACCCATACAAAAGCACACAGTTAGAGACCGTATTAGCCACAATCATAAGACATTGTTTTAAAACTTATATGAACTCCAGGGATATTTGCTTTTAAGAGAAGCTGATGGACACATTAACTATGTGACAGTAGCACCGAAGCCATTGCTTCTTATCTTTGTATAGTACTTTTTATGTCACAATGTGACAGTAACCTACTTTTGTGATCACTTTTTTTAAGGAACATCAAGTTAAAAGCACACCCAAAAAATGGACACTTGTTTCTAAAAGTGCATGCTCTTCAGTGAATCTAATTTTAATGTGATAATTAAATATGCACGAAGAGCAGTTCTTGTGTATGGACATGGAACATTTCTTACCTGCTTTTGACCTTCCCATTGGTGCTCGATGTGAGTTGCATTCTTCTACCAACAAGACTGTGTCCCCCCTCCCCCAATCAACTCCAGGCAATCCTGTTTTAGAATAGCTTTGTCTTCATTCCTAGCATATTCTCTGCACTCCCTACCTATGTCATGGCCGTTTGTTGAAGAAGGAAAACAAAATCCAACTTCAACATGATGGCATTCTTTGCATTTTGTGTTTCAAGGTACTGTAATTGTTCTACTTGTGTCTTTTAAATAAACATTTACTACTTTAATCTCGATGTTTTCTCATGTACTTTCTCAGAACACCATTGAAAGAACTGGTTATGTATTTGTAAAATGCCCCACCCTAATGGGAGAGAACGAGAGAGTGGCGTGCATAAGTCCCGTAAAGCTCCTGTTTTGCCAGTCTCGCAGCTCTCGCTTGGAACTCTCATCTCCCTGATTTTTGCAGTAGGAGTCACTCTGCTCTTGTAGCCCCAGGATGCTAAAACTTGCGGATCCTCGCTCATCGTGTTCAATACTTGGTGGTACACCACACTCTACCATTTTACCAGGGCCGCTTTTTTTTTTTTTACATCGCAATAAAGGTCTGCGCTAACGTGTCTCCTGCAAACGAGCGCCCAAGCTTCGCAGCACTCGTTTAACTTTATCAGAAAGTTTATTAATGTCCAGCTAGTTGAGAATGTGGGCAGTTCTTGATTGCATACATTTTTGTTTCTAAAGTAGATGAAGTTGTGCGTTTGAGACTTAAAATTGCTGACCCATCGGCTCTCGACTGTGGGCTTTGTTGACTCCGAATGTATGACTCACGTCTGCCTTGTTTACTCTTGATCAGTGCGGAAGGCAAGATTATTCGGTGTCGGGTGACCTAAGGTTCCCTGATATATGCACGATCAGTGATCGGAAATGCACAGTTTTACAAAGTTTCACCCGAGATTACAAACTGAGTTGTGTAACAAACAATATGTTTATTTTAAAGACCTGGTTATATGTATATAACCTGCTGTTCGGTTTTATTTTGCATCGCATGCGCAGTAAGTAATATGAAGAGGTTGATGTGATGCTAATTGTTGAATTTCCCCTCTGTTGAGTGGTGTTTGGAAATCGACGTAAACAGGTGTTTTGATTGGTTGTCTTTTCTTGTTCTCTGAGCAGTGGTTTTGTTTACATAGGCAGGTTGGTTCTCTTAGTATGCTACATAAACACATTATTTCCGAGGCAGCACTTTTACTGATTGTAGCAAACATTGGTTTTTCCTAGTACGACACTCCTGCCTGGGCGGTATTTAATTTTTTTTTGTCCTGCCTGATTTATCAAATTTAGACCACTGCAGGAATGTCTATTTAAATAGCTGACTCTACTGCTTTCTAAATGTTGAGCTAAGACTCCATAGCGGAACTCAGAAAATTAAACTTTTTAAAGTTTTTCAGCTGTGGCCAGACTTTACAGTTTGTAGATGATGATGAACCTTTCCAGAAGAGTGTTTGATTTGGCACAGCAAGAAAACCATTCCAGTTTTAGTTGGAATGGTAGACGGGTTCAACTAGTTGAACCACGTCAAGCTCCTTGTATCTCAGTTATGTAATTGTAGTAGACTATTCCCTGGGGATTCCTTTGGAGTCTGTCACCCGTGGGCCTTCATCCTCCCTGCTGGCCATTAGTTTATTTTTGCACTTGCTTAAATGTGAGTGAGCACATCCACGTTATTAAATCAAATTGCTGCAAAGGAATATTTATTTTCTAGACTTCAAGCTGTTTACTGAGATGGAATGCTTTGAGTTGGTGATCCATGCCACTGTTCACCCTAATTTGATGATCACAAGTTTATGTAAAGAGCATGAACTCTGCGTAAAACAAAGTTCCTGTAAGGCCTCCATTTGTCACATACACTAAATTTACACCTAATTAACCTTGCATTGTTATGGGATTATGCATTTTTTATGACTTTTTAGATAGAGCTGGGCATTCAGTTTTGCGAGGTCTTTTTGAACTTTTTCGTTGCTCCGTCCAAAACGAAAAGCTGAGGTTGAAACATATTGGCAGTACTTTTTCATTTATTGAATTTTAGTTAAATAACTTATAAAGTGACCTGTCACCTTCTAGGTATCCTGACACTAAGAGCCTATATGTAAACAAAGTGCCTACTACGGTTGAGGGTGGGCAGCTGTGATCCTAGTGTTACACAGGCAAGAGACATATTTTTAGCGATTTCTTTGGACAAGTAGTGGATCCATTAGAGATCTTAGAGCAACAAACGGAGTTTATGCCAAAGCTGAGCCGCTGTGACCATAAAGGCTCGACCGCCCTATCTTTTTTTTTAAAACATAACTTTGCAACGCAGTTGAGGTTTGCAGACGCTGAAGAATGGCATCTTCCAGGTACACGCTTTTGTATCCATCTATGTAGAGGCCGGGGGCCGTTTCCCTGTAGTGCTTTGAAAACTATGCACAAAGATTTAAAGGCTAGCCTCTGATTTATTAGAAGTCAGTGCTGTTCTTTCATGGCCCTGGAGGAAGATGATCTCCATGGCTCGATGCAGTCTTTTCAGTAGGTATTCCGGTACTTTGAGTAGCAGTGTGTTACCATAATCAAGCTTACTAAGTATCATGCTTTGCACACATGTTTTTTTTGCATGTGGGGGCACCATTGGTAAAAGTTTCCCTAAACTTCGGAGAAGAGCAAAGCAGGTGCCTGCCACTATGTTTACAAGACTCTCCAAGGATAACTTATCAGAGGTGACTCCTAAATTGCACACCAAGTCTGATGATTTTTTTTCCAGTTAATACTTTTATTTAACTTTACGTTTACTTAATGCTGTTACTACTGCTTAATGAGTTGTAGTCCGCATTTAAAACAAGCATTGGCATAGCCAATAGGTCTCGCTTTTGGGACTTTTTTTTTTGAAAATCTGTTTATTAGCATAGTAGGTAAAGCAGTTACAGAAATTTCCAGTTCCCGTAGGAAACAGGGTAATACATTCGCATGTTCGCTTAAAACATATAATTGCATAGTTATCTTGATTTTTCATTTTGTTGATGACAATAACCGTCACTATATAGACAAACCCCGGTCAACGCAATCCCTCCCCCCACCCTCAACTAACCCACCCGACACTCTCACAACAATATATGACTGGATGATCAATGAACTGGGTCCCTTACGGCATTACAACATACGGCTTCATCTGTCTGTACACATAGGTGGAACAAGGCAAGTACAGTGGCGTGAGGTTCCTCGCACCTCATCGTAGTGCTTCACAGTCAGTGACAGTGCATGACAGTCTGGCTAAGGACACATTTATTCGACATTCGGCGAGGCACATGTATCCTCGTCGTCCCCGGTTTCAAACATTCCCAATGTGGCAAACCAGTCCAGCGAGATTGGCGTTTTCCGCTGGCCTCTGTATTCCTCCCTCTGCAATGCCTCTCCCTCCGCCTTACCCCACCGCACCACCTCTGCCTTCCACAGTTCAGGGTTAGGGGGTTTGGGTGACTTCCATCTCATCGTGATGGCACGTTTCGCCAGCAACAGGGCCAGGTCCGAGAAACGTGCCGCCACGGTTTTGATGCGTTGTGAGGGTCCCAACCCCAGTAATGTGTACTCTAGTGTAGGAGATCGGGACAGAGCACCCGCTCTCTCGAGCGAATCATGGACCGTGGTCCAGTAATATCCTAGTTTGGGGCATTGCCAAAGCATGTGTATCAGTGACGCGTCTTCGGTGTCGCATCTGGGGCAATTGCTTTTCGCATCAGGGAACATCACATGTATGCGGTGCGGGGTCAGGTAGGCTCTATGTAATAGCATCAATTGAATGAACTTAAACTTGGGATTCCTGGCCACCTTTTTGGGAAACTGAAGGATGCGTTCCCACTCTTTGTCCCTCAGGGGCCTGCCAATGTCTCCCTCCCATGCTTCCCGGAGTGGTGACAGATCAAATGCCCTCCCCTTCTTAATGCTAGCAGTGAGCCATCGTGTCAGGTGGGCGCCCGTGCCCATCAGGTAGTGCATTGTGATGAGAGGGTTCGTAGTCGGCTCTCGGCCCTCAGGGGACCACTTGTGTATGAGATAATGGCGTAAGCCAGCGTGAAGGAGGAAGGTGCCTCTAGGGACTCCATGAGTGGTCCTAAAGTCTGCAAAGGACAACAGGTGCTCTTCCGCAAACAGGTCACCTACATGCGACACTCCCGCGTCATGCCACTGCTCCAGCGAGTCCGCTGTTAGAGGTCCCGTGGCCAGCGGGATGCCCAAGAGCGGGATCGTGGGCGCATAAGACGACGCAGGGGACGTATACTTTAATGCCTTTCGCCAGTAAATTATCGCTAGTTTGAGGAGAGGCGGGGCATCTCTCGGTATTACCGAATTGGGAAAAAGTAACGTGTGTATTTTTCCCATGGTATGATCCCTATCCGACATATTGATCTCCTGAAGATTGCGACCCGCCACCCAGAAGGCCAGCCATTGTAGCTGACACGCATAGTTGTAAGCTCTAAAGTCCGGCAGGCCCATGCCACCAGCGTCAGAGGGGAGCTGCAGCTTGGACAGACCTACACGCCTGCGGCCGTGCCCCCACACAAGTTCGGTGAGTAGAGTGTCCAGAGTCTTAAATGTCGCTGCTGGGATTAGGTGTGGCAAGTTAGTGAAGTGGTAGAGAAGACGGGGGAGCATCACCATCTTGGATACTGCCGCCCTGCCGGGTATGGAGAGTGGCAGTTTAAGCCAAAATTGTATTTGCGATTTCAGTGATCTGATGGCCCTCCCAAGGTTACCGTCAATCATCTTGTCAGCTTCCCTATAAATCTGCATCCCCAGGTATCTGAAGGTGGTGTCAGCCATCTGGAACTCGTGGGGGGCGAAGGGCAGGGGGGCAGTCAGACCTGCAGTTGCAAATGCGAACCCATAGGACTTGGATTCGCTTATGGTCAGGCCAGAGATCGTTCTAAAGTCCTCAAAGACCTGGGCAATAGGGCTCAAGTCGTTCCTCAACTCTCGAAGATATAAGATAATATCATCCGCGTAAGCGGACACTATATGTGTCGACCCATGCCTTAGGATGCCATAACGGGGGCCATCAGCCGGAGTTTACAGAGCATAGGCTCAAGGGCAAGGACAAAGAGGAGGGGGGAGAGTGGGCAGCCCTGTCTGGTGCCCCGCGCTATAGCTATAGGAGCTGATATATGGCCGGAAGTACGCACTCTAGCTGTGGGAATGGTGTACAACAATCTGACCCAAGCGAGGAATTCGGGTGGAATCCCAAATTTAGACAGCGTGTCAAACATATAGTCCCATCTAAGGGAATCAAATGCTTGCTTCAAATCTAGGGATATGCAGCCTTCGAAGCTCGTGCCCTCCTGGTCTCCGAGCATGAGCTGGGCCAATCGCCTGAGGTTCATGGCCGTGTTGCGGCCCGGTACAAAACCACATTGGTCTGAGGGGACCAACTGTGGTATGTATTGCACGAGCCTCGATGCCAGTACCTTGCTCAATATCTTGAAGTCAGTATTGAGAAGGGACAGGGGTCTGTAGTCAGCCATCTGAAGCCCTTCTTTAGAAGGTTTCAAAAGGGACGTGATTAATGCCTGCATAGACGATTGTGGTAGGGCAGTCGTCCGTAGTGCTTCCAAATAAACAGCGTGTAACCGTGGGGCCAGTAGGTCTATGTATGTTGCATAAAAGTCGGCTGGTAGGCCATCTGTTCCGGGGGTCTTGCCCTTTGGGAGGGCTCGTATTGCCTGCCTGATTTCAGCTATTGTAATGGTGCGCTTCAGGTCATTGATTTGCCTGTCAGTGAGGTGAGGTAGTTCTAATTCCCTCGTGAAAGCCTCGAATGCAACCTCAGGGAGGGGCTGCGGGGGACTGTACAGTGTGGTGTAGTATTCCTTGAACGCCGTGTTAATCCCAACCTGGGTGGTAGTCGGGCTGCCCGTCTGGTCTAAGATTTTCAGAATAGGGTGGTTAACTGGGGAGTCACGTAAGAGGCGGGCTAGAAGGGGGCCAGCTCTATCCGCTTGTGTATGCTGCCTGTTCGTGTATTCTCTATAGTCTAGGAGCCTCAGGTCTTCCAGCAGCTCTGCGTGTCTAATGTGAGCCTCCTGCAGTGGAGTGAAGGGTGCATGTGTGCCAGCAGCTTCATTCTCTAGGGACGCTAGTGAGCCCTCCACCTCCTTCAGTTGATTAAGTACCTCCCGTTTCCTGCCCACTCCAGCGGTCATTGCTGCCCCCCTCAGACAGACTTTAAATGCGTCCCATTCCACTTGACGGGTGCTGGCCGTGTTCGTATTCGTGGAGAAGTAGGTTACTATAGCATCGGACAGAGAGGCCCTGAATACCGAGTCTTCAAGGAGGTCTGGAGACAGTCTCCAAGTGGGGATGGGGGCTAGCCGCCTGCCCCACTGCCAGGTGAGTTCTACGGAGCTGTGATCGGATAAAGTTTTCCCCAAGTGTTGGGTTTGGACAATTGCATCTGCTATGGAGCGGGAACAGAAAATGTGGTCAATTCTGGTGTGAAGCTGGTGTGGTGGGGAGAAAAAAGTATATTCCCTCTCCTGTGAATGTGTGCTGCGCCATGCACCTGTCAGGTCCCAGCCCTCAGCCCATCTAGTAAGAGCATCCGCTTGTTTCCTACTCTCAGTCGCCTGTAAAGGGGGATGAGACCTATCCAATGTAACATCAAGCACAGCATTAAAATCACCCCCAATGAACCAACGATGATCAGCCCATTCCGCAAGCACCCCGTTCACTGTTAACAAGAACTCCGACGAGTATACACAGCCAAATACAATAGCATCCCCGTCTAATAGCCCACGCACAAATACATATCGGCCCTCATTATCGATTCTTTGCTCCAACATCTGGAAGGGGACAGAGCCGCGAAACCATATCGCTGCACCTCTCGAAAACGCAGAGTAGGAAGTAGCAAATAGTTGCCCCCTCCATTTCTTGCGCAGCTTCACAGTTTCAGCAGCGTTCAAATGTGTCTCTTGTAAGCACGCAATCTGTGTCCCCCTGCGATTAAGCTGGGCCAGTATTCGATGACGTTTCTGCACTGCTCCCATGCCACGCACGTTCCAGGTGCATAGTTGGTAATTATTAAGTGGCCCCATAACCCTCTATTTGATGCGACCCAGTGAAACACCTGGGTACCCATGTCAGTTCTGCTTTGCGATAAGGTGAGAGTGTTGTGAGAACATATAACCCCTGAACAAAAAGGTCCCCAAGCCAACGTGCCCGGGAGCCAAACCGTGGTGCCCAACGTGGGCACAAGTCCATGAAGTCCGTGTGCATACCGGGGGGTGACAGGCCTCTGTCGACTGTCACTGTACGGTCTGCATGGGCTAGGTAGCCCTCAACAAAGCGGGTCCCCCATGCAACCCACCATATACTAAAGAAGGAGGGGGGTCAGTTATACATTACCACCCGGAGGGGATCATAGACTCAGCAGATCAGAACTCCTCTGCCATTTGGGCTGTAATTTTCGGGAACAGCGGCAGGCTGTCCAGTGACCCAGACACCTCAGTATGGGTGTCGGTGGTGGCGGTGTTCCTGTCTCCAAGCGCCTCAGCGTCGTGAGCTGCCAGCGCCTCTTCTGTGAGCTGTTGTCGCTGAGTTGATGACGGGTGGGCTGTCATCCGAGAACCAGGAGGGTGCGCCTTCGCTGAGGGTCCATGGGAAGAGTGGTGTCCCGGGCTGGGAGTGTTGTGCCGTCGATCCGGAGGGTCTCTGTGGTCGCTGTGTTCGCCTCC
This sequence comes from Lissotriton vulgaris, assembly GCF_964263255.1. NCBI lineage: Eukaryota > Metazoa > Chordata > Amphibia > Caudata > Salamandridae > Lissotriton > Lissotriton vulgaris. The sequence continues at coordinate 883,151,627 of NC_141685.1, forward strand.
GTGACGACCCTCAAACGGGTCCTGCGAGGTCGGTGGCGTAAGAGTGACTTCCATCCATTCCTCTGCCTCCTCTGGTGAGTCGAAGAAGTGAGACTTATTGTCATGCAGTATTTTTAGCCGAGCAGGGAACAGCAGTGCATATTTCATATTCCTGTCTCTTAATTTGCGTTTTACACCCATAAATGTGGACCTGGCGCGCTGGACAGTGGGCGTGAAGTCAGGGTAGACCGAAATGTTCTTATCCTCGAAACGTATCGGTGCCTTCTCCCTGGCCGCACGCAGTACAGTGTCTCGGTCTCTGTAGTGGAGGAGGCGCGCGATCAGGGGACGAGGAGGCGCCCCCGGTTTGGGGGGCCGTGGAGGCATCCTATGCGCCCGTTCCACGCTGTACAGGGCAGTGAGGTCTTCTTGGCCCACCATTGTTCGTAACCAGTCCTCCACAAATTGGGTGGGGTTCCTCCCCTCGCTTCTCTCCGGAATGCCCAAGATGCGGACGTTGTTGCGGCGCGCTCGTCCTTCGGCCTCGTCCACCCTGTCCCAGAGATGTTTAAGCTGTTTCTCCACGCCTTCCAACTTCGTGGAATGTTCCGTCTGTTGTGGTACTAGGTCATTCAGCGCTATCTTCTGCTCCGCTACTCGTTCCGCCAATTTGTTATGGTCCGCCCTTAATAGTGATAAGCCAGTCGCCATATTGTCAATTCGCGATTCCAGGGCTTCGCGCGTCGCGCGTATCTCATTGAGGATAAGGTCCAACTTTGCGTCCTGGGACCGTTTTCCAGTCGGCGGAATGATGTCCATGTTGGAGGAGGCCAGCGGGTCTTCGGAGCCCGTTGATTGCAGGTCCGCCGCCGCACCCCGGTCATGGGTCTTGCCCCTTTGTTTGCCCATGGCTCTCGTCAGCAGGGTGGCGCCGGAAAGGGCACAGCAAACTGCCGTCGCCCACGCACGTGTCTACTTTGAACGCCGGGCCGCGTCCACTGTAGGTACAGGTGGTGATGATCAAAGGTGGTAGCCTCCCGGATTGGTAAGGATTGCGTGGGATCTCTGTCTGTGGCGTTGGGAGGGACGGCTTCCACTGGTGGGCCCTGTGGGCAGACGTGACCTTGGTTCTCCAGGGAACAGACGAAGGGAGATAGTTGGGCCACTGCAATGGGTAAGTGAGTCGACCCCCAGCAGGAGCGCGACAGAAGTCCGGACCAGTGCGTGGTGGCAGGTCCGCAATGCACGTGAATCACTCCTCCACTACTGGTCAGGGCTGGCAGCCTGGGTATTCAGGGTCTGTTGTCCGATGTCTACTGCCCACCGCTGGACACACTGACCCCAGCCGCGCACCACTTCGTGCCAATTTTCTGTCCCAGATCCACCGGTCAGCAAGTGTGAGGGGCCAGAGTGATGTCGCAGCACAGGCCCAGGGACACTGCTCGCCTCGGGCGCGAAGACAAAATGGCGCCGGTGACACTGCGTTCCAGGTCCGCAGTGTCTGGGGAGGCCCGGGGGAAGCCCGGCCCCAGCGCCGGTGTCGAGTGTCCGGCACCGTCTGCCCCTCTGTCCCGGTCGGCGCCGCAGGCAACAGGCGTGTCACGTACCGTGAGGGCTGGCGGCGATCCGGGTAGCTGGTTATGTAGTGCTCCCTCTTGCTCCGTAGGTCACACAGCAGGGCGGCCGGGCAGGGCTCAGCTGCAGAGAGGGAGGCCGCAGGGTTGTAGCAGGAGTAGGGCGCTTTCTTGTTGTCGGCGACTGCTGCCGGTGTCTGCCTCCGCGCCCGGCGCGAGGTCCCGACCGGACCGCGCCAACAACTATGGGTGGGCCGGGAAGGCTGTCAACTCGAGCCCGGGGCTTCACTGCGTCCCGCAGGCCACGGCCGGAGTCGCTGCTGCAACGCGTCCGCGGGGCGGACGGAGTGGAGAAACACCGCGCCGCTACCAGCAGCACCCCCCCGGGTGTCACAGGCACAGAAATCAGGTGGGCTGCAGGTGGGGGAATCAGGATAATTAGCTTGTATGAAGGGCTACGGATGGAGCTCTAGAGCTACACTTCCACCATCTTCGGCTCCAGGCCACGCCCCCTCGCTTTTGGGACCTTATAAGTGTTTAGCCATGCAACAGTTGATGTTGTTTCATCAAGGATATTGTGCTGCATAACTAAATACTTATAGGTCCCAAAAGCGAGACCTATTGGCTATGCCAAGCACCATGAGAATTTAACAAAAGCACGGTCTATCTGTTCACTACTAGAGGAGCTGTATAAATATCAAACGAAAGGTTCTCTATTCTTTAGCAAAAGACACACAATTGATGGACGGAATGCAGAACAAATCAAAACATTCACCCCCAGTCAAGAGATCTGGGTTAAATCCATCATTCTTTTGCTCACCATGCCACCCCAGTTTAGACCTGACCATATGCAATAGGTCTCGCATTTGTGAGAGTTTAAGCTATTGGCATTGTAAATAACAAAGCTTTTTATTTATGTTTTAAAAATCAACAAGTAAATAAAAGGCATTGTCATTTACAATTCCAATAGCTCAAACTTAGTAATTGCGAGACCTTTTGCATTGCAAATGCTTGTTTTCTATTTCTTCCAACGCCGATCTGCAGCTGGCAGTGCTGTCTCTGACGGACTTTTTTCCCTCCGGAAACTTTTTTTTTTTGTTCTCTTGTTACCGTGTACAGATATTGGTCTTAAAATGACAGGTTATAAGCCATGCCATAACTGTCACCAACAGATGTTGGTGACAGTCATGCACAGTGTCTGCCTCTGGTGCCTCAGCACCTCACACGACTTGCTCCCTTGCTGTGTGAAATGACTCGCAAAGCCATCTGTGACTACAAATTCAAATTAACCATCCACAGGAGCAATCAGTCCCAGTTAAAGTTGATGGCACGGATGTGCTGTCGTTGCTGAAGCCTCTCTTACGAACGGTCCAAATCGAAGTAACAGAATTTAGCTAAGTTGAACAAATCCCATAAAAAGCATTCCAAGTTGAAGCATTGGTTTCCATCGATCCGCCACTCGCATCATTTGAAGTTGTGCAATGTCCTGGGTAACTTCAGGCAGCGGAGCGGAGTCAATCACTGTTCCTGCTCCAGCTCCAGCTGACTGCCACTGTGGACGAGCTCCTACAGCTCAGAAAAGCTTTGAAGTATTGGGTGCCTGCTGATCCCCCCCAGGATCACCTTCGGGCTGCAAGGTGGCTACTAGTCAGAACCCCATTGGTGAATCTTTACCTGGTGCCGACAGTGACACTTGCACTCGATCTCCCTGAGGTCAGCCCCTTACTCAAGCACTGCGCCACCAGCTGCTGCCCTGGCACAATGTCCAATGCCGTTCACAGCGCTGCAACCAACGCTAGTGTCCCGAGCCTTGAGTCCGGTACCAACATCACCGACGCCGGTTATGCATCTTGTAAGTCCCAGTCCATCCCAGAAACATGTCACCACTATGATGAGGATAATGGTGACTATGAAGGAGAGCTTAATGATGGAGGGGACATATTTGTATACCTTCAAGTTTCCAGTGGTCTGGATACCTCACCAGACACTGAGTTATTCTCCCCAAACCGGGCTATGGCTACTGAAGACTTTGCCTCCTTCGCCACGGTGATCAGGGAGGCAGTGGGGGTCCCAGACCTAAATCTTGCCATGCAAGAAGTGCAAACAAATGTCCTCCGTAACCCAGCTCAGACTAACCAAGAGTCTTTACTACCTTTTAGTGAGGTCCTCATGTTGTGTAATCTGTGGCTTTATTATAGTTCTACAAGGTTTGCATTCCCATCCAAGGGTGACACGGGTGAGCTTGGTTGAATGCACCAATGATGAATTTGAAAGACAGGTTATTGTAGCCACACAGAACACTGTTATTGAAATAGAGTTATTGCTTTTGGGTTACTACCAATCCCTAAGAAGGGATCGGGGACACTGTGGTAAGAGTAACAAACCAATTTTGTTCTTCAAAATATCACACACACGCACTGCACTAAGAAGAATGAACACTTTTAAGTAAAAGTATTTATTAAAACAGAAACAACCTGTTTTTCAGTACGTCTTAAACAACTAGACAGAATGGTATTAAAACAGCAAGAAGGCATGTTATAAATAACGAGAATACAATTAACATTTCTAACATAGTTAAAATGTCATCTAGGACCTAACAAACTGCTTCTATGCGCTGCACTAAGAGAGCATGAAAGGCCTGCAATAGAATGTGCACGCTTCATGGGATGTTGGCGCCGGATGACTCTCCGTGTATTCCAATTACTGATTAGTAGTGTGTGGTACATGTGTTGTAATGTGGCCCGAGCTGTGACCTGGACAGTAAAGTGCATTCCATATACCCCAAACTGTCATTTATTATCTCCAAGTAGTCAAAATATGCAAATGTATGATTGTAGAAACTGTACTTTCTTGTACCGATTGAGGTCCATGTTTTTACCTACCTCTATAAGGCTCCTGATCCCCTCCCCTACCCCCCCTCCCGCCCCCTCTGGTTGTGTTATTGCATTAGATGTTATCAATAACATTGTTTGATTGACATGGCAGAGTGAAGCCATATGAGCTGTATATATGCAATTAATATGTACACGTAAAGTATAGTTATGCTGTATCATAACCTGGATAAACAGCCACGCTGAAGGAGTTTTAATGTTACGTGAAAGATGGGGTATGCCATTTGTTGTTAACCAGATAGAACTGATGACAGTGATATCTTCATTCTACTATGATGCTGATTTACATGCTCTTCCTCGCAGATTGCCTACTGCCTCCATATGGTTATATATACGATTGTCAAATGTTTTATTTTATATAAAAAAATATAAATAAACCGATCCAAAAAAAAGAGAGCATGGAAGGCAGAGAAACTTGCAGTCTAGAGTTTCTTAGGGAAAAGAGAAACACTGCATACCTTTTTGACAGCAAAGGCTCTCTTTATCAGCGGAGGCGTGAAGACTGTGTTCCCTGCGAATAGCAAACAGGCTGCAGTAGTGGTCTTCCTCCAGGAATCTGCGTTATTGGCTTCTGGTGAAATGTAGCATCTGCAAAGTGTGCTGACAGTAGGTGAGACCATTTCTGGCAGAATATGCCCGCATTTGTTCTTATTTAACCTTGACATGATCAAAAACAGACACTAATCCCAGGCTTATATTGCATCCGGTGTTGTATGCATGTCGTTAGTCGAATGACTTGACACTTTCACAGTTCTTAGAAAGAAAACGTCAGACAACATCTGCGGCAAATGACAGGCATGACAGTGATTTTGCGTAAATCAGGAAAGATGGTGACTTCCATTGTCTAATGTTGAGAAGATGGCAACTTCCTTTATCTAAGATGGAGTCACGGTCCATTTAAAATAGTCAAGCCTTGGGGCTTTACGTCACTCAATGACCTCCTGGTGGCCACCTTGGAGAAGCCAGGCTCTTATAATTTTTTTGCGGTGGTTCCTAGATTCTAGTAGTTATTCAGTGGGGGTCTCTGGATTCCAGTAGAGTTTAAGTGTGGGCTTACAAGAGTCAAAAGGTTAGGAACCACTGCTCCAGGCTGTTTGGAGCAAAGGCTGATGCCTTTGAGATATTTAAAGAGAACATGGCCATGTCCCGCTCTCTAGGCCTAGCTCAGACTACTCAGCAGATCCCCTACCTTTTGGGGCTTCGGTTGGGGCTTCCAGAAAAGGCAGAGGCAGTATGTGCCTGAGAAGCAAAAGACGTCCCAGTCCTTTCAAGGTTGAGGCCGGAGCGCAGGCTGACCGTATCCAGGCTGCCTGGGGTAATGTACTACCCAAACCGTAACATTTGCAGCGTCTGAAAAACTGATTTAATTTGTCCATGGCGGCACACAATTGCCTGGTGGTTGGTCTAGTCATCTTTTACTTCTCTGCATGGTGGAGCATTATGTCCGATCAATGGGTCCCCCAGATCATTGAACACAGATACTACCTACTCTTCCTATCCTACCCCCCTGATGTGCCAGCCACTCTGCAACGCCTCCCAGAGGAATACCTTTCCATACGCCTTGGAGACGTTCAGGCTCAATTGGCCAAGAGAACAGTAAACAGGATGCCTGCACCAGAGATTGGCACTGGTTGCTACTTCTGTTATTTTCTAGTACCGAAGAAGGATAGAGGGAATTTGCCCCAATCCTAGAACCTTTGCCCTCTAAAAGTCCCTCTCCTGAAGGATGGGTACATGATGCTCATCCTAGCTTAAGTCCTGTCTACCCTGGATCCATCAGACTGGATAATAGCGCTGGACTTTCAGGATGCATACTTTCACATTCCCGTACTTCAGTCCCACAGTTGTTAACTGCAGTTTCCTCCTAGCTACCGAAGTTCAGAATAGCTGCCTTCCCATACCTCAACAACTGGCTACTGGAGACAGGCTCACCTCAAGCAGTCATAAGACACCTCCAGACGATGGTTTAACTGTTGACATTATTTTTTCTTTTCCATCAATGCCCCAAATTCACAACTGACTCCTTCACAGCGGCTGTCCATCATCGAAGCCATCCTGGTTCTTGTGCTTATCTGAGCCATTTTTCTCTGCCTCAATGAGTCCAGGACATTTGGGCTAGGACCTAGGTGTTTCAACTCTTAATCTGGAGAGTAACTCTAGGCCTCTTGGCCCCCTGCATCCTGCTTGTGGACCACTCAAGGTGTCACATGCGGGCTCCGCAGTGGGATCTGAAGTTTCAGTTGACTCAGCGCCAAGGCGACCTGTCAGACTTCATCCAGGTGTTAAAGGATACTGCAAAAGAGCTGCAGTAGTGGCTGCGCAGCCACGATTGGACCAGCAGCAGACCACTCTTGAAACCCCTCCAGGAGCTAATAATCGTGATGGTTGCATCATTTCCGGGTTGGGGAGGTCATCAGTGAGAGGTGGAGATCAGAGGACTCAACTTTTTGAGTTGTGGGAGATTCGCTTGGCAATGATGGCCTTTACTCCTCAGCATCACGGTGGGACGAGTGCGGAATCTCATGGAAAACACTACTACTATGTGTTATTGCAACAATCAGGATGGCATGGGGTCATGGGTTCTGTACCAGGAGGCTTTGCGTCTTTAGCAGTGATTAAAGGCTCAGGGCATCTCTCTATCTGCCCAACACCTGAAGGGATGTTTAAAAAGTCAGGGCAGAGAAACTCCTCGACATTAGCAGATTACAAATGGCAGTTACAATAGTGAGAACCATGGCTCGATTTATTTTCCACCCATGAGAATGCTCAGTGTACTTTCTTTTGGGTGCTGGAGATCCAAAAGCAGTTCTCCCTTAGGGGTGCCTTCCGTCTACTTTAGGTAGTCTTTTGCCACTTCCTCTCCTGCTCAGACCCCTGAAAATGTTCAAGAGAGACCTGGACCAAATTATTCTAGTGGCTTCAGACTTTGTGAGGAGAGTGGGGTACCTGGAATTCTTGCCTTGAGCATCTGTCCTCTGGTTCGGTTGCCCCTGGGGAAGAACCTCCTGAGGACCTCGTGTCACAGCAGCATAGCTGAGTTTGCAGCCAAACCTGCAGAACCTACACCTCCATTGGCAGAGATTGAGTGGTGACAGCGGAGGGATTTCGATTCCCTCCTGAAGTGGTCTGTGTCGTCTTGGCAGTCAGGCGACCGATAATTTACCAAAATTGTCTAAGCAGGACCCGGGGAAAAGTTTGTTGCTTTGTGTTCATCCTGAAACTTTCAACTTCTGTGAGAGTGTGCAGGATGACAACAAAATTAAAGCCTTACCTGAACACTGGGCCGTTGCTCTATGTACACCAACTGTCCAGAGGAGCGAGAAAGGAAAAGAGGACAAGGATAGAGAGTAAAAGAAAGGGCAAAGAGAGGAGGGAGAAGGGAGGATGAAGGACGAAACGCAGGCAGTAACATTGAAAAGGCACTACTTGTTGCAGAGAGGAAGAACACCAGGTAGAGCCAAGGGCCACAGACATTACCCGAACCACAATGAGAACCCAACATTGCAGATCCTGAACAGAAAGGAAACACCGACTGCAACAAGGAGGAGGGGAAAGAGGATGACTGTGATCTCGGGACGCGAATTGGTGGTCGCCAACGACGGTCGCCAGCTAGCGCACCACAGTCTTGTAAGGGTGTGGCTACCGGGTGAGTTTGGGCAGGTCGGAATGTGGGAGGCGGGAGGAAAAGTATATGTGACTTTTTTTCTGTTAGTTTGGCATTCCACTTTTCTATTTAATTTAAAGTGGAGGCTCAACAGCCCATATGAGTAATTCAAGAGATAATATTTAAAGTATTACGAGGCCGGGGATTAAAAAAAAAAAATAAGTGAACAGGCATTTTTTTTTTCATTGATATTTAATATGTTAGTATACCAGGAGCAGATTATTCCACCCACAGGTCAAGGGTAAAATAATAAGCTGAAGTTAAACCTGAGTTTTGTATTTTGTTTTTTAAAACGTTATTTTTCATTTTGTAATAACAACTCAGTGGGTGAACATGAGTGCACGCAGCATTGAATCCGCATAAGTTTCATCAGGCCGAATATACCAGTGACGCATGAAATAAAAACCTCTATAAATATCAAAGATCATGACCTTACGTGTACAAGTGCATTTGGCTGTCAAGTGAGGCATGCACGTAGCAGTATTATGATTCGACTTGGCCCCCACTGTTTATCTCTCTGTCACAAGCATTTGATTCACTTTGCTCAGTTTCATTCACCTCTGTGTTAAGCTCCCTACATAATTCTCTCCACATGCTAATGTCCTCTTCCAGCTTCTCATCTTTCCTGCTCGCTTTCATGCGGATCTCTTCCGCCAGAGACCACTCATGCACATCTTTGAAGTTGAAATTGAAGGGATTTGTAGAGCGCTCTACTACCAAGCGGTTTCTTGGCGCTGTAGAAGGAACCTGAAACTGAGGGAAAGAGGGGAGGGGTGTTAAGAAAGGGTAGGAGTTAAGAAGAGTAGGCAGAAGAAAAGAGGTGGGTTTTTTCAAAGCTGCCCGAAAGTCAAGGTAAGAGGGGGTGGATCTGATGGCTAAGGGGAGGGAATTCCAGAAGAGTGGAGCGAGTGTCGAAACCTGGATCCACCCGATTTCTTTTTGCGGAAGCGGGGGACCTGGAGGAGGGACAGGGTGGAGTAACGGAGGGTTCTGGTTGGAATATAAGCAGTGATTTTCGATCTGATAAATGCAGGGGAAGTAGCGTGAGACTTTGCGGATGGTTCTCAGGGAAAGAAAGCAAGAGGAGACCACCGAGCTGATTTGAGGTCGCAGAGAGAGATCTTGGCTGACTTTGATGCGCAAGGTTTTCACAAAAGCAGAGGGAGACGGGGGAGAACCAAAGATGGGGGGCCAGAAAGCGGAGGACCAAGGATTAGAAGGGCCACCGATCAGGACAAGCTCCGTTTTATCGGGGTTTAGTTTTAGTTGGTTGAGATTCATCCAGTTATAAATGAAGGTAAGAGTGGAGTGAACCGTGGAGATAGAATCAGAAGAGGGGGTGAGATTGAAGATAAGTTGGAGGTCATCGGCGTAATTGAACGCCGTGACCTCCATGTCCTGTAAAGCAACAATGAAGATGTAGAGATTAAACAAAAGGGGGGAGAGTGAGGAGCCCTGGGGGACTCCCAGGAAACCGAGCGAAGAGGGGCCATGAAGCCCTCAAGGCGAACAGCCTGAGAGCGGTCTGCCAAGAAGGAGGTGAGCCAGGCCAGAGCCGATCCTCGAATGCCGGCGCCACTGACACGATCGAGAAGGATGGAGTGGTCGACCGTGTCAAAGGCAGCGGAGAGATCGAGGAGAACTAGGGCCTGAGGGGAGTTGGTGTCAGCACTACGTCTGAGCTCATCGACCACCGAGAGAATGACAGATTCCGTCGAGTGAGGCGGCCTGAAGCCGACCTGGTGGTCAGCTAGGAGGTGATGAGTCTCAATGTAGTTAGAAAGTGAGGAAGTGATGTGGCTCTCCAAGATTTTACCTAGGAGTGGAAGGAGTGAGATGGGCCTAAAGTTGGAAGGGATGGTGGGGTCGGCGCCAAGTTTCTTTATTATAGGAATAACCATAGCAGATTTGAACGCGTCAGGTACGGTACCTAGGGAGATAGAGGCGTTGAGCAGAGTCAGAGGGGGGCCGGACAGTGGAAAAAGATTTCCCTAAGGATGTGAGCAGGGCAGGCATCAGCCGGGGAGCCAGTTTTGACCTTTTCCCAACAGGAAACAGAAGGTCTCTTCTGAGATTGCGGGAAACTGGTCTATGGAGGAGGCAAGTGGTGTTAAGGAAGGGCAAAAGAAGGAGGGAGGTGCCAGGGGGATGTTCTGCTTTATAGCAGTGATCTTTTCAATAAAGAAGTCGTTGAGGGTGTTGTAGAGGAATTGGGAGGGGATGGGTCTGGGTGCAACTCTGTCAGAGGCCGCAAGCTCATTCACAGTTGTGAAGATCTCCTTGAGTTTATTGACCGCCTGATGGATTTTCTGAGAGAAGTGTTCTAACTTGGCAGTAATTATAGCCTTTTTGTAGGCCCGAAGGAGAGTCAGGTAATGAGTCTTGAGATCTGGACCGTAGCTGCGGCGCCAATGGCGCTCGGCCTGCCGAAGTGCCAATTTTTGGGCTTTCAGGGTGTCTGAGAACCAACGATTGGCGTCATGGGGACGGCGCATTCTCACCCGTCTGAGAGGTGCGACTAAGTTCAACCAATTATGTACTGTTTGGGAGCGATTGCTCACTCAGACTGTGGCTGGGTCAACTGTAACAATTTATACACCACCTGCGCTTCTTGGGTCAGGATACTTGGCCCAAGAGGCAGTGAATGGGGATAGCCTCCACTTGTATGCCAGTTTCCACCCCCACTTTCTCAATCACTCGTAGTCAGTATTGAGGCACCTCCACACATCCTCATGCTAAATGCAGAAGGTCTGCTTGTTCCCTGTTACATCTAGGCTCTCATGTGAGCAATTAGGATCAATACAATGTAATATCGTGGGGATCAGATACACCCGCTGCAGGAAGTTAAAGTCGATTTAGCTTTAGGCGAGCATTACAGGATACTGTGCATGTTAATGTGCATGCACCTTTTCAAGTCTTCTCCCCCGTGGGTCTCTGCAAATCTTCATCCCAGGCACCCCGTGCCCTAGAAGGAGGAGCCCTTGAATCCGCCCTCATGGCCTTCTATAATATTGACACCAATTGGTGCCCACTCCCACATGTGAGCCTTACATCCAGTGTTTCAGTTGTTTGCGGAGAATTTGGATATGCAGGCCACATTGGTCTGACCAGTTCCGAAGGCCCGCATATTGCAGATACTGCCCTTGTCCCAACCCAAACCCCTCGCAAGCCCGTTCAAATGTGATGAAGGTGTAGTTGGAGTACAGATCCGCCAGCCGCTCTCCCTCCAAGCCTTAAATGTCATGTTTTCTACCATTTTTCATACTGGAGTTAGGATCCAAATGCTTAATTACTGGTTGAATGGTGCATGCTTGAGTACTCGCTCTACGAATTTTTGCCAGAGATATGCTGTCTGTTTAACGACATATGGCAAACATGTGGGAGCACCCGCCCCCACCATCAGGATTGCCGATAGGCTGTTCGGCTGTATTCGCTTGCTGTGCAACTGCTTTTCCTGATTATCCCCCTCATCCAGCCACTGAGCCTCATGTTGCATCTGCGCCGCAAGATAGTATAGGTCTAGTCTGGGTGCTTCTAGGCCCCCCTCCTTGTATAGCCTTGACAGGACATGCAATGCCACTCTACTGCGCTTTCCCGCCCAATATAGAGATACCCACACTGAGTTCAGTTGTCTGAAAACGCCATGATTATATTGCTCAACGAATTTTGTTGCAGATATAGACCCAGAGGCAATACAATCATTTTGCCACAGCAATTCTACCCATGAGGGATTGTGGCAGAGTGTTCCAAAAGGCCTCAGTGCTCTTCAGGGATTCAAGCACCCTAGTCATACTTAAGTGTAATACTTGTGTGTCCCCGTGTGCCAACTGTATGCCTAGATGACTAAAGTGACCGGGGGAAAGCAACATAAAACAGTGCATCGTCCACTTATAGTGATACTGGATGAGTACCGTCCCCTAACCTGAAGGGTTGTTAAGGCTGAAAGTTGAAAGGCCATTAATCTAGACTTCTTTCCAAGTAGGTCCCTTGGTCCCTGTTTTTCTGTGAAAGCTTCCCTATTTGCCAGAAAGGATGGTGGGAGGTGCCATCCCCGAAGGAGGAAAGACATTTAAACCTTTTATTTAGGTAGAGGGTTTAAGAACCATCATAACCAAACTTAACCTTACCTGGGTTTTGTTGTCTTCCTTTTGAGGGCCCGGTCAACAAGCACCATATCACTATACCCTGGAAAAGAAAGGAAAGGGGGTGGGGTGAAAAGAGAGACCGAAGAAGTCTGTTTTTTGCTAAATCAACTCCTCTTCAACTAGTCACTATCAAGACAGCATTCCTCATCACCGTAACATCACAAAGCATTACTGCCTGGATAACCATGTCTGGCAGGATGGGCACTTCACCCGATCTGTCCTCCAGGATTTCCTGGTCTGAGCATTCCAGAGACCCACTACCTGAGAAGGTGTAGTGCTTTGGTATCCATTTACAAGTGAAGAAACTGTGGTTAGAAGCGTCATTCAGAAGAACAAGCTACTTTCAGAAAGCATCTGACGTCAGTGCATGCAGGTGGCGCATTTATGGAGGCCCTACCACCACCTTTGTGACAATGTGTGGTGAACCTGAATGACCCCACCTACCGGCGCACAAGGGAATTGCTAAAAGAAAATCCAAACCAGGATGGCGCCTTGGGGAAATTCGCATGGTTAGGAATCTGCAAACTCTCTAAAAGAAAAGGCAATGCTGAAGGTAAGTAAATTGTTTGGCTAGACCAGCGTTCGTATGGTCATGAATGTGCCATGTTAGGAGAGTATGAAACCTGCAAAACACATGTACAAGGCTCAGAACTTGTGATGGAACGATTTTGCAGGGATTGACAATTCCTTGATTTAAAAAATAAATACATTATTTGTTTGATTAAAAAGTGAAGATGTTGAATGCAGTATTAGAAGCCCGTCTATGGAGCACATTAAATAGATAATAAGTATGATTAATAGTGAAGTCTATCAGCCCTTGTTGATAAGAATGAATAATTACTGGCTGTACATCCTCTGCCTTACATTATAAGCATATGGAAAGTTTTTGAGGAGTTTGTGACCATATAGATGAATTAGGCCGAAGGCCAAGTGCCCTTATATGGTCAGTGAACTCTCATAAAAGCAATAATTGTGCGTGCCCATTGTATAGTTGGCAATCACTGCAGTTTACGACCTGACCAGTCAAAACCATATGCAAAACTAAATAGTCAATAGCACTCTGAATTAAACATTGACCATGTTCACATAAAAAGGACCACCTTTCTTATGTCACAGGCCAAGAACACTAAATCATGTATATAGTCATTGTGCTTTTATCATTCCCCATAGTTCATACAGATAAAGCCACATTTCTTAATCCACAAACCTCATTCAGCCCCTCTATAGTTGTGTGTAATACATCAGTCCATCTACACTACCGCTTAGACAGAAGTATGTTATTCAGTGTTGTCATTTTCTGGAGATACAATCGGCACCTTCCTCCCTTGACCTCTAAAGAGAACACCCAGCTGTAGATCTCTTTCTGGGGGCTTGCTGATGATCCTCTGTAAGCCTGACATGCTACTGACATCGTGCAATAACAGGCTTCCGTACCTCAGAGGAAGGATGTTGAGGAGGTTGAACCTTCTGTGTAGAGGATGGTGCTGGATGAGAGTGAAGTTGATCATCCTACACTGGCGAAACTGCTACTGGATGCTGGTGCAGAAAGCGAAAAGGAGCAGATCCTTTTGTGGGGTTCTGGAATGACAAATCCACATTGTTTACCAAAGAGGGAGAGTTCCAACATTAAACTAACCCTTGACGTCATCTCAGAGAACTCTGAACCCCTTCAACATTGACATATGTGCTTGTACTCTAGGCCTGGGTGGCAAATTCCGTTCCGCTTGCGGAATTTGGGTAATTTCGCGTTCTGCGGAGAACGCGGAATTGCCAAAACTTCCTCGATCCGCTGCTTAGCGGAATTTTTTGCTTGTTCGCGCTTTAGAAATGCGCGTTCGCAAGATATTTCTCCCTGAGCACGCAAACCACGTTCGCGAACAGGAAAAAAGCATCGCAAACGGGCGGAACAAGCAATTCTGCGTGTTTGCTGAACTTTTGCGTGCTCGCAGAGATTATTACCATTTCGCAGAGCTTTGCGTAGCACAACTACGCAAATTCCGCCCACCCCTATTGTACTCCTCAACGTTGACATACTAGAAGTTTACCTTCTCCTAATGACAAGCTCCTCGATATCGACTTTGATTGGGAGTGTCAGTGATGATAAGTTGCTGCCCATTCACCTTCAAAAGTGGCAGAAGTATCCTCCTGGGGAAAAAGAGAGGGTAGTGTGGTGGCCTCTCTTCTCAGATGCAGACGTGGATGCATTGGGAGACATTCTGTGCTCAGTTTCTCCTTTCCTTGCCTTGAGGTGAACGCCATCCCTGTATCTCAGTCTCTTGTACAACATTTTCTGACACATAAAAGCATCTTTGAGTGTTAGGGAGACATACATCGCAAATGTCGTGGTAATCCTTCCTCAACATCTTGCTGCTGCAAGCTGGCATTCATTTAACAAGCATTTACAATGCAATGGTCTCTACATTATTAAAGGTAGAGCTATTGGCATTGCTCATAACATTTTTTTTCATTTTCTTTTAAAACATACATAAATGGTATTGACATTTACAATGGCAATAGGTGTGCATTAGACAGTAGTAGAGAATATTCCCGGACATAGAGCCACACACACACAGACAGAGCCACACACACACAGACGGCTCTGTCTGTGTGTGTGTGTGTGTGTGCGTGGCTCTGTCTGTGTGTGTGTGCGTGGCTCTGTCTGTGTGTGTGTGTGTGCGTGGCTCTGTCTGTGTGTGTCTGCGCGGCTCTGTGTGTGTGCGCGCGGCTCTGTCTGTGTGTGTGTGCGCAGCTCTGTGTCCACGAATACTCTCTACTACTCTCTAATGCTCACCTATTGCTATTGTAAATGACAATACAATTGATTTATGTTTTTAAAAAAAATGAAAACAAATGTCATGAGCAATGCCAACAGCTCTACCTTTAATAATGCCGAGACCATTGCATTGTAAATGCTTGTTCTCTCTGTAAATACAGATGACATACACAGATTCACTACAAGGCCTAAGGGAGCCAGAGAAGCTTATATTGACCAGTGGAAAACACTACCCAAATACTATTGCGGTACATACACGGGAAAAACTACAGAGCCTGCGGGGGGCAAACCAACCTCATAGTAGGCGAGCACTGCCCTACTACTGTAGCTGAGTCCACCCACCCAGCCTAGCATGCTCCCTCTATTGTGGATGATACTTAACTGGGGAGGAAAAAATCTCCACTGCCCACAATACGAATGTAAACCCTGGCACGCTCTGCCTAGCATACCCTAAATACAAACTTCAAACTAAAAAGGGAAAACTCCAAACAAAAAAAAAGTGCCTGGCAGACAGCCACATAAAGGGTAAAAGAACGATAAATGCCATGGAGGGGAGTTCCTTAGTGGAGAGCGGGAGTATTGACCAGCACACCTGGACATCTTATCAGATGGAAAGACCGGCAAACTAAAAAGCGGACTCCCGTTCATTGCGCATACTGTGTACACATATCCGGCTAACTAACGTGGCAAAACTATATACAAAAAAGAGGGACTAAAAACAACAGTGCTGGCCATCGCACTGAAAGCGGAGCAAACTAAGGCTCAGAGGGACTGCTAAGGAAGGAAGTTCCTTAGTTAGGAGCATGAGTATGGACCAGGACACGCTACGTTATGCCCCATGTGCGTCAAAAAACAATTAAGTAATTACAGGGAGGCCCCAAATCATATGGACGAAGCGTGGGCGTCTGCACATACCCGAAGTCAGGAATCCAAAAGTAATTCCGGGACCTAGTATTCAAGCAAGAAGCAAGGTTGCCGCCATAGCGTGTGAGAACCCGGGGTTCCGTCTATTCGTATCATCTCGCTGCGTGCTGACATCACGCGTATCAGATAGAAGGACCGGCAAACTAAAAAGCGGACTCCCGTTTGTTGCGCATATTAGGTAAAAATGTCAGGCAAACTAAAAGACGTACTCCCATACATGGACAGCTATATACAAACAAGCACTGGTGATCAATTTCAGATTCACTAGGAATGTTTCTCCTCCTCACCTCACCGCAGACAAGAAAAAATGGCGCCCGCCAGCTTCCGAATTTTTCGGATTCAGGGCCGTGGTTTTGCTGTTTTGAGTGACAGACAACGTCACTGTCTAAAGAAAAGCAAAACTTACGCCCCCAAATCCGAAAAAGACGGGGCTAAATTGGAGTGACGCATCTCTCCTCCAATGACTGACCTCCGTTTAGGAAGCCAGCCAATGGAGGAGAGACGGGCCATGGAGGCGGGTTCTAAAGCCCTACTAAGAAACATTAAATCTCCTCCCCAGACTGCGCAAGCGCAGCCTTTAGGTCCTCGACCTAAAAAGCATTGGCATAGTGCCAGAAGGAACAAGGATGGTGAAAAACAACGTAAGGAAACTCGTGAAAATGGCACTTTTTCCACAGAAAAATTTGTAACAAAAGAGAATATGACTTAAAATGCTGAAAAAAAGTAAAAATCAAACAATTTGATGGTAATAACCAAAAGCAGTTTAAATAAAGCAGGTTTGTGTTTTAGATCTTCCTCAAAGAGAGGAAATAAACAAACTGCCTCACTGTCACCCTGAACGGGTTGGTGGAAGGGTGCAGGTTGCTAAGTTTCTTAAAGGGGCAGTATTGTTTTGTACGGATTGTACTGCTCATGTTGGAGCACTATTTCTTGTTTCTTATTATATTTGATTTAGTCTATTTGAGTTGTGTTTTTTGCCCCAGATATACTGTTATTTTGCTACTTGTGGTAATGGGTTAAAAACCGCGTGCGTTCAAGCAGGTTACCTTTTATGAATTGGATTGGTAGAAATGAGAAATGATCTTTAAAAGGTAAGTTCTTGGACCTTGCTCATGTGTGGAGATAATGTACCTTTTATGAATTCAGAGGAAATTCCCATAGTGAAGGACTAGAAATACATACAGGTAACTAAAGTTCCCTTCTTCCATCACGTGCCCTCAGAACTTTCCAGCCAAACCTAGGCTGTGGTGGGTCACAATGCGACCCATCTCGTCAATATTCATGAGGTAGGTTGTAAATTGTGACTCACTACAATTGAAGGCCATCACAGGGTTCAGTAGACCCATATGTCTGTTCTCATTTCAATAAAGATTTTTTTTAATGCAGCCCATTTTCCTTAAAGGAAACAGGTCTGCCTTTAAGAAACAAATGTACTGAGTTGACAGTGGTCTTCTGGACCACTACCCACTTCCAAGCAAACGTATTGTTTTAACATTCACGAAGGGAAAAGGTTTTACAGGAACCCGTTCCTCTTTCCATAGGGGTTGCCACCTTCTTTGAGTTGTCAGCAAAATATTAATGTTTTGCCACTAGTTTACCCAATTGCTAAATGTATTTAATACAAGTCAATAAGCCATTTACCGGTTTCAAGCTCTGTCAGCGAGTTGCAACCACTAAGTGGCTTTGTACATCTGGACCCTAATATTTAGGTCAAGGAACCCCCAGGATTGGTAGGAAGAGAGCAATGGATGAGGAAGAAGGACGGGTGTCAACAGAAATCAATGCCAACTGGGCAAAAGACAGAAAATAAAATAAAATACAATTGGTAGATGAGGATACCCACATGGAGAGTGCATTGGCCATTTTTACATCTCTTCATATGTATATTGACCCATGATGAAAGCACCATTTTTTGTGAAGGCCTATGTTTTGTGATAACTGCGAGACCTGACCTTTTCATAGTTAAAAAGAAATGTATCAATTTTTCAAGGAAATTATTATTATTATTATTTTTTTTACAAACCTGGCGTTGATAGCAATAATGTAACTGGTTTACACCTTCCTTCCAAGTTTTGCCACATTCCCAGATGAAGGCAGTAGAGACTCTAGCTTTTGAAAAATATTATTTTGACATAAGTCACCAACTTGGGGGAAAGGAATCTATACATTCTATTTCATATTTCAAAGGTAAAAAGCCTAGCTGTCCAGGACCAGAATTATAATCTAGCTGTTACATTAAAGCCAGCACACAAAGGTGGAGCAATTCGAATACAAGATGCAGAGAAATATAACCAGAGATAATGACTCGTTTGAGTAACCCAGATCGTTACAAAAGATTATCATCAAATCCCTCATCAGGATTATAGAAAAAAGTACAGTTTATAACTGATGCTCAATTACTTTCTAATGGAATTGATGACTGGGAACATGCATCTTTGAACCAACCATACGCCAAAACTCCAGTGTTCTGCAATTGGACCAAATACATAAACACCCTGTTAATCCAGTTGGCCGATCGATTTTGTCAGATTGTGGCTCAGTTCTCTGATTACCCTGTCAACGTGTGGACTTCTTTATTAAAACCTGTGTGCCACTGATTGAATCTTACGTCCAAAATAGCACCGAGTTTGTCTATGATGTGCAGGACCTGATGTTCAATGAAGACCACGTTTACATGGAAATACTGAACATTGAGCCCCTCTATATTAACATCCCACTTGAAAAGTCTTAGCTCAACCCTGGGCAGCTGTGGCTCCGAGTAGTCCGGCTTTATTAAAGAAACATGTGTAAAGCATTAGGATGCGCCCACACATGCGAATTAAAAAAAAAAACAGTCTAAAAAATCGGACACCAATTTATATAAATAGGTTGTATTATTATCTTTAAAATAACACCTCAACCACCAAAATCCACCAGGGGATTCCAGAGATTTAAATTATTAGCCAAGTAATAAATCACTGCTTTTCATTCAAAGCACAAACAAGACTTGGCAACTACTGCAGTTAGCGGTTCACTTTGGAAAACGTTTATACGGTTGTAAACTACTACTCCGGCCCGCTGTGGTCGACTAACTCTGGCAGGGAATGGTTCTCAGTGGCCAATGAGGCTTGGTAGGACAGTTACCTCACAGACAAAGCATTCTCCTGTAAAGTTTCCTAGCCCTGTGGGCGAATCGCCATGTACTATAATGTAGTGGTCCCTATGCAAGGGAATCAGGATGCTGATCCAGTGACTGGGCATTCCTGGGGCTACTCGTCAATGGGGCTGCTATCCTTTCTACAGTAAAAGTGACGGTGCAGGGTTTTTACTGTTAAGAGATGCAAAAGCACATGCCCTGGTTTTCAATATTCAGCACACTGCCTTGGGGCTTATTAAGCTTGCCTTAGGGGTGGCTTATGTATATTGAAAGGTAGGTTTGGCTTTGCCATTACTTTAAATGTCAAAGTCGAGTTAGCCATCTAAACTTGCTCTATCAGTCTGCAGTGGCAAGCTGGGAGGCATGCTGTACTTTGTCACACTTCTGATAACACAATAAGTGCTGCAGTCCATGTCGGACACTATAACTTACAGGCTCTGGGTACCCCAATGTACATATACTAGGGAGTTATAAGTACGTTAACTAATGCCAATTTGGTATAAGCCAAATGAAACCATACACTTGTAAGGGTCGGAGTTCAAGCACTGAAGCCTGGTTGGGTGGGCCCAGTGTATTAGTCATTACACCAGTACCTAATAGTCAAAAAGTAGGGGAAAAAGTGGGCTGTGAACCTACAAAAAGCTTTTTCCTCACGTGATGCAAAATTTACAAGGTGGCAGCAATAACATAGTTCTGTTTAACCGAGAGTATAGATAGATTGAATTGTGTGAATTAAGGAACATGGCCATATCTTTATAGTGTATGGTATTTGATGACAGGACAAGGACTATATATTCTATGATTGTTTACTTCTGACTTAGAAAAGTGGTCATTTTTGAGTCAACCTGCATATTGTTCAAGCCATGGTGCTGTAGACTACTAAGCTCTGCACGTGTGTAATTGTGTCGGCACTTCTTTCTATATGTACATTCGCCTGGATTGGCATCAGTTCTGATTGTCAGCTTTGCGATGGGTAGACATCCCGTTTTGCTTCTATGAGAATAATCTATCTCTCAGTAGGAGCTGTATTTACCCACTCTCTGTAACTAGAGCTGTGAAGCTTCACCATGTTTCTGTTATATACATATCACACAAAGGATTTTCATGAACAAGAATCCAGGCGAGCCCACTCGGTCGGTCGGTCGGTCGGTTGTTCAAGGCAGTTTATTTCCTTAAGGCAGACAAAAGCACGACGCGTTTCAACCACGTCCATGGTCTTGGATGGATGGATGGATGGATGGATGTGTATATATATATATATATATATCCATCCATCCAAGACCATGGACGTAGTTGAAACGCGTCGTGCTTTTATTTATATATATATATATATATATATATATATATATATATATATATATATATATATATATATGTGTGTATTACCTACTGGCGGTCGCCAGTTGGTAGTTATAGGAAAAGCATTCTTTGAATTGCTAATAAGTTTGGCGTCATTCGAAGAATCTTTCTGAAATTCTCCCCAAAAAAAGTCTATCCAGGCCAGCTCCTATCCTGAAAGTTTGGGGGTGATTTCTCAAGCGCGGGCTGAGAAAAAAGAGGGTCCCAAAACTTGATTACTCCATGTTAATTTCCTTAGGAAATTTTGCAACGAGCTACAGCCGGAACTGCTGAACTGAATTACCCCAGATTTGGCAGAAAGGTAGAGCTTGGTTCAAAAAGCAACTTTTTTTTAAATGGTGTAAATCCGTTCAGTCGTTTTTTGAGAAATTCAATAAATAAGAGTGAAAAAATAATTTTCCCATAGGAAACTTTGTGCAAGGCTACAGCCGAAACTACAGTACGGAATTACTCCAAATTTGGCAGAAAGGTAGTGCTTGGGTCAGAAAGCGACCTTTTTAACAAGCATTTGCAATGCAATAGGTCTCGCATTAGGAAAGCTTGAGCTATTGGTATTGTAAATGACAGGTTTTGTATTTATGTGTTGGTTTTGAAAATTGCTAAATTAATAGCTTTGTTATTTATAATGCCAATAGTTTTAACTTTCGCAAATGTGACACTTATAGCATTTGTAATGCAATATGTGTTGTATTTACATGACTTAGATGTATTGATATTACAAATAACAATGGCTTTTTTTTATAATTAATACTCAAATAAAAGTTATTGTAATTTATGATGGCAATAGCTTAAACTTTGGTAAATAACTTTTGTGAAGATTATGTTCAGTGTATTTTATTGTGACGAAAATCCAAGAACAGAAGTGAAATCTTAACATCTTATTGTGACATTTGTAATAAAGCTTGAAACATTGAGAGAACATATTTGAACCAGTTGTTGTTGAATGGTTGCACAGATTGATGCTGTGGTGGCACTGAGTGATGTTGTGGGGGCGACGAGTGATGCTGTGGCGTTCAGTGATGCTGTGGTAGCGCATAGTGATGATGTGGTGCTCCTGAGTGATGCTGAGGGAGGGCGACAGATAGATAGAGGGAGGGCGATAGATAGACAGATAGAGGGAGGGAGGGAGAAAGATAGAGGGAGGGCGATAGATAGATAGAGGGAGGGCGATAGATAGATAGAGGGAGGGCGATAGATAGATAGAGGGAGGGCGATAGGTAGATAGAGGGAGGGCGATAGACAGAGTGAGGTCGATAGATAGATAGACAGATAGAGGGAGGGCGATCGATAGATGGATAGATAGAGTGATGGAGATAGACAGAGTGAGTGCGATAGAGTGAGAGCGCTAGATAGAGTGAGAGCGATAGAGTGAGAGCGATAGAGTGAGAGCGATAGAGTGAGAGCGATAGAGTGAGAGCGATAGAGTGAGGGCGATAGAGTGAGGGCGATAGAGTGAGGGCGATAGAGTGAGGGCGATAGAGTGAGGGCGATAGAGTGAGGGCGATAGAGTGAGGGCGATAGAGTGAGGGCGATAGAGTGAGGGCGATAGAGTGAGGGCGATAGAGTGAGGGCGATTGATGGATAGAGTGAGGGCGATTGATGGATAGAGTGAGGGCGATTGATGGATAGAGTGAGGGCGATTGATAGAGTGAGGGCGATTGATAGAGTGTGGGCGATAGATATATAGATAGAGTGAGGGCGATAGAGGTGTAGAGAGAGAGGGGTGTGTAGAGAGAGTGGGGTCTAGAGAGAGTGGGGTCTAGAGAGAGTGGGGTGTAGTGAGAGAGAGGGGTGTGTAGAGAGAGAGGGGTGTGTAGAGAGAGAGGGGTGTGTAGAGAGAGAGGGGTGTGTAGAGAGAGAGGGGTGTGTAGAGAGAGTAGGGGTGTGTAGAGAGAGTAGGGTGGTGTAGAGAGAGGGTGGTGTGGAGAGAGAGGTGTGTAGTTATGCGTAATCTTTCTATTTCAAATATATATTTGGATGTATCTCTACAAAACGCGAGTTAATGGCGCGGATAGTTGTGTTAGTGACCTAAAGGGATCAGTGGAATGCGATGCGAGTTAAGAGGACAGTTACCTAAGAGAGGAGCGAACAAGGAGGAAGAAAGTTAGGGAAGGTGGGAGGAATTAATTTGTGAGTAAATCTAAACAGGGTTAAAGGTGGTTTAGTTACCTTTGTAAGTTTCAGTCAGGACTCTGTTGTTTCACGTGTGTGCTCAATAACAAAATCGAAATGGCATGTAAAGATTTTTCGCAAATACAATCAAGACTTCCCATTGAACTTGTGTTATGAAAAAAGTGAACAAAAATTCCCTTCTTTATCTTAGGGTTGAATAAAATAAAGTACAGCAAGAAGAAGAGGAAAACCATCTTTACTTCATCTAGTATCAGGTGACGTACATCAGATTTAAACAAGTGCACCGCATAGATGCAACTTCTGCAAAAGGGTTGTAAATTATGAAAAAAGTGACCTTACATCTGCTCCCATCTATGTTGGGTGGAGAGGTCATTCATGACGTTTGAGGGGAGCAGAATGGCTTGCTGTCAGAAAGGCATCAGGGGAATGAGGTCTGGCTGTGTCGCTCCCTCCAATAGGTCGTAATTCCTTGACCTGCTAATTGGCGGAGCCACCTATCACAAGTTCTGTTGCAACAAACGTGACTGTTGTATTGCAGCACATTCTACTTACACTAGGGTCTAGTAAACATATTAGCGGCTTCTTAAATAAACTGTAGAAAATGAACATTAAGAAAGGGGTCATAATAAATAGGCCACACAATTGGGCAGTAACGACAAAATCCTGGAACAGAAGCACCTTAGAGAGCATCATTCAGCCCGTGGTGAACCCAGACACAAGCCCGGCCAGTGGTAAAGGCTCTCCCTCTGATTCAGCTTGCCTTGGCTGAGTGGTGGCGATGGCAATGAAGAAACTTTGAGATGTGTAAAGTTGTCTTGGCAAAGCCACTACGCCCGGCAACTTGGATTGGTAGATAAAAAATAGTATGTTTTTTTTGTGTGTGTATATATATATATATATATATATATATGTATATATGTATGTGTATATATATGTATGTATATATATATGTATATGTATGTATGTGTATATATATATATATGTATATATATTTAAAGGAAGTAGCAGAGGAGCACGTAGCGAGGAGAAAGGGGAAAAGCATCCTGTGCAAGGTGTGGGGGCACACTCGGAGAGGATGCCATGGAAAAGCTATACAGAGAGCAACAGGGAGTGCAGGGTTGGGGAGAGAAACACACGAGAGAGAGAGGGAGAGAGAGAGCAGCGCAGGATGGGAGAGAAGAAAACGGACGAGAAAGAGCAACACAGGAGGGAGAGAGGCAGACAACGGAGACAGGTGCAAAAATACATGCACTTATGGAGAGCTTGCTTGAAAAGAAATGAAAGAAGCAGAACGAGGTGGAGGAAAGCACACATTGGTGTCATTGCAACATGGCGCCGAGAGAGTGAATCACATGAGGGAGACAGCTGGAAAATACACGTGCTCTACTGGAGTGCTTAAGAAACTAGACCCAACTTACACTTATTCATCTGAACGTGCACTAAAATAAAGTTGGTTTTGTGCTTGCACCAGTGTTCATCTTCAATGATACAGCGCCAGGCAAGTGCAGCCTGCTAAACTTCCAAGAGCACGTGCCCTCCGAGTCCTGGCTGTCGCAAGTCAAAATTATTCCCGCCGTTTGCAGCTCGGTTGGCGACTTCTCCCCTTATGCCCAAAAGCTGAAAGATGTTTTCCCTATAGGGGGCCAAGTATATTAACAAAGGACGCTTTAAAAAACAGGATGTGGCGCAAACGAGCAACACAGAAACAATAAGAGGCAAAGAAGAGAGGGTATTGTTGTGTTGGCGTGTTTTGTTTCAAGCTTTCAGTCTCAGCTCTGAATTTGCATTCGCTTCTGACTTAGGTATTGTTAGTCAATTACGCTTCGCCTTTAGGCGAACCATGGAAAGTAGAACTGTTTCCTGCCATTCACTTCTCTTCCGCAGAGCAGCAAGGACATCTGATTGGCTGTTGTGTTCTAAGGAGGACTTTCCCAAGCTTAATGTTGATTGGCTGTAAACCATTGAAAGTAGAAGTGTTGTCAGCGATTCCTTCCCTCTCCGCGGAGTATTAGGGAAATTTCATTGGGTAACGTGTTCCAAGCGGGACCTTCCGAAGCTTAATGTTCATTGGCTGTGAAGCATGAAAAGTAGAAGTGTTAGCAGCCGTTCCCTCCTCCTCTGCGGAACAACGTGGTCTTTTTATTGGCTAAAGTGTTCCGAGCACAAGTTTTCTCCTTATTGGGTGGGAACGGTTCACTGTTGTGAGTCATTTTGTGATGCACTTCCAAAGGAGTACGGGAAAACAAAGTAGTAGAGGGGAGGGTAGGACCACTATTAACTCTGTACAGTGGTCACAAGGTGGTGGACAGGGATTGTGAAGGTAAAAATAGTTTTTTATATATTTTAAGGGCCATTTATATAATTGCCGTGGGGTGTACAAATCACGGCGGGAAAATAACAGTGTTTTGCGGTCATCTTTTCATGAAGTTTGCGGGTGGTATGCTTCCCAGGAGCACTATTTACTTATAATGTGGTGTTCACTTTTCTGACCGGGAGGTGTGGTTGCGCAGCAAAAATTTAAGTCTAGGTTTGAAAAAGTTTTTATTTAGCAATTACAAATAAACTTTCTTCGGAAACTGACACTGTATATATCAAAGGGGTGACAAATAAAAATGGAATTTCATGAAATATCAGTTAAGCATGGCAACACCCAACTTTTTTCTGCTATAGTTTGTAAAAGTGTTGCCCCATATTCTTTTTAATATAAGAGGACATCAGTTACTTTTAGATAAAGTAGAAAAGAAGTGCTACAACAAACACTACCAAACTACATTATCTGAGGTGAGAAGAACAATTAAAAAACAGTTGAACACAAATGACTTCATATTAGATTGAAATGTATGCATTATCATTTTTCGAATTTGTATTTTGTAGAATTCGGGAACGTTCTGTCGTCGTGCTTAGAGGTCACACACTGTTCTGCTAACAAATCAGATACTCATTTAAGAAAATATAGGATATTACTATTATAATATACAGTACTGTTCCTATATATTCTATAGGGAGAAAGTGAATATGAACCGCAACTGAGAAGAATAGAAATTAGAAAATAACATTCAGAAATGTAGGGTTTATCAAATATTTTAAGTAACAAAGTATGTATGAAAGTTATATTTTTTACACTGCATTTTCGTAAAATATGCTCACTGAAAAAATATCTGATCAAGTGCGTTATAATGTTTCGTAAGCTGTATTACAGATGGCGCTGACAAATCTCCAATTCCTCTTCTGTAACAATAGGACACTCTATTACAATATAACGAATTACACCATTGTTACACAAAAAAGAAAAGGAAAATAGTTATGAATAGAACAGAAGATCCATAATGAAATACTTTCGAGCTGTAATTATTTTCTGAACTTCTTTTCTACGGGACGTCGAAAAGTTTGATCTTCGTGGCGACAGGTCATAAACTCCTCTGAGATCATTATACTTAAAAAACTTATAATATACATATTCACAGTATATGATCAAAAGGGGGTAACAGACTAAAAACCAGAAGCTGGTGACCGAATGGGCACAGAGAAATAACTTGCGAAAAAGACACTAATCGCACAACGGTGGTTTATATAGTTTTTGGTTGAGTAGTCTATGGAAGGAAGATGCGGATCCTCCCATTTAGATGTCACGTTTTATAGTTTACAAGTGCTCTCGTTTTAACTGTTTACATGGAGTGGTGTGGCTGACTGGTTAGAGGCAGCAGACCCGGAAGCAGAGGTCGGCCCGGGACCAGGGTTCGATTCCCGACGCGGCAGGGTCGTGGGCCATGGTCAGCGGACTCGATAATTCTCGCCTCGATGCCTACTCCAACCATGGGTCCCACTCAACAACTCTGGGCAATAGCTTGCTTAATCTCTACTAACGGCCCCATCAGCGCCTGGGATGCTTGTCTTCACCTTGGAGATGCCCAGGAGGGACCATCTCACAGGGAAAGCCAGGATGGGTTCCCCAGTGGTATACAGCGCCGGGATGCCCCTTTGCTGGGGCAGCTGTGCGCTTTACAAGTATACGACATTTAACATTTAACCTTGTGCGCGTGTTGGGAAAAGTTACAAACTGTAAAGCTGTAAAGATTTCCATTTTCATCGTAACACGTATAAGGTGCTTAATATGTACATACGTTGGAGTTTAAAAACTGTTACCCGGCAAACTGTGTCATTTGCATTCTCATGATTAAGAATATCTAAATAGAAGACATAAAAAAAAATATCGTTCACAATAGAGAAAAAAAAAGGTACACATTTTTGTCATCACTATGCTGTTAAATTTAAAAAAATGCCAGCATTTGTAAACCGTAAATCTACCTCCGGAAAGTTGTGCTCTGGGGCATTTGGAAGATTAAGCAAGGTGTTAACCGCAGGGAGATAGTGGTAGGCTAAGATGCTGCTGGAGTCAGGAATCGAACATGGAACGCTGTTGTTCGAAGTCAGGTATTATAGGTACTGCGTCATACATTTACTACACTTATATGTTAATTACTGCTAATTAAGTTGAAAACATTGTTAAATTATAAGTAGGGCTCCTTGTTTTCCGTTTTTACTGGTTTTTACACATAAATACAGACAGAAAAGTATTTATTTTCTCTCTGTATTTATTTTAAAATGTGGATAAAAACGAATATTAGGTTATTTTTTGAGCGATTCTAAATGCTGTCAGTGATGAGTACCAGGCCAAAACATCTGTTGTTTTAAGAGTAAAAGGGTTAAAACAATAAAATAGTTTTAGTAAAGAGCCTTAAAGAGCAATATATATGCTCGTATAAGAAAACATGCACATTTTAATATCAAGTTTGTGTATAGTTTATCATCTAAGAGTGTTTATATGACTGAAAACGGTCAGTCCTTC
The DNA here is from genome assembly GCF_964263255.1 of Lissotriton vulgaris. Lineage (NCBI taxonomy): Eukaryota > Metazoa > Chordata > Amphibia > Caudata > Salamandridae > Lissotriton > Lissotriton vulgaris. The sequence goes on from NC_141685.1 coordinate 883,179,051, forward strand.
AACCATGAGTGCATATTTATCAGACAAATAAATGTGGAAATATACTAATTTCAGATTCATTTTTTCACAAAATCCAAAATATATATGGGTAGATACAGATACATTTATTAAAATAAAATATGGATAAATACAGACGGAAATGCCTGAAAAATAAATACCATAAAACCAGGAGCCATATTTCTAAGTTATAAAAGACTACTGTTAAGTTAGTTTTCACTATAAAAAGTATACACGTGTTTTTAAAATTTACTTAAAAAACATTATAGGTTGTAGAGATATTGTAGTTTTTAGCATTTAAAAAACCTTTGAAATTCAATGAAAAAAACATAGGTTTCAGGCACGTTATAGTTAGAAATCAGCATTTAAAAAAAACCTTAGAAATTTACTGTAAAAACCATAGGTTTCAGAGGCGTTCTAGTTAGCTGTACATTTCACACGTACAAAACCATAGAAAATCCCCTGTTATAGTTCAGCTAACTATAACTCGCATCCCCCGCAATGCACTGCTGATGACGTCACATATTACATCACTCATATTTTTTTTCTCTGTGTGACTGTTTACTTACATATGGCAGCCTGCATGGATTTCTGCACAAGCAGAACACATTTGGGAATGATAGCAGATTAAATTTTTTTTAAAAGGATACACTCCTGACATTTTCATACTGTATCCTCAGATTTTTTTCATGTCTACATCTCCAGTTGCAGTAAGGCATGGAGTGTAATCAGTCCTTGTTTTCAGACTAATATGGATCGCTATTGTCTACACCTTCCAAAAGGTACTCGGACAAAGGTGGCCTTCTTGTCCTCATGGGGCTTTTCGACACATGTCACTATGGATAAAAGTTCAACATTAGATCATTGGGGCTGCAGCGGTCTGTGACATAAGGCCGTGTTATAAATGAATGGTTGTAAAATATGAGTTGATATGGTACAAGGTCCTATTTTTTTGCTACATAGGTTTTAATTGTACTTATAAGCAAGATCACTGGAATTAAGCGATTGTGCTGCAGCTGCTTTTTTTTGCATAGTTATCAATTTGCTGCATTTGCCACATAATTCATCATATGCTGCATAAACTGCAGAATTTAACAACAAAATATTGTTTCTCGCTCAACCTGTTAAAAAGTTACTAAAAATACAGCGCCACGTGTTGACGCGTTGTGATTGCCCCTTTGCCAAGTTTGACTGGCCACCTTTCTGTTTTTTTTATTGCTGTATTTGGGTGTTAAACTGGTACTAATGAGGTGGAATCAATGCACAGACATGCTAATAAGGGTACAAATTGCAAAATAACGAAGTAGCACTATCACAAAATGTGCCGCATTATGAAGAATAATTTGCCTTTTCTTGCTCATAATGTACTCAACCCTGGTGCATAATTTGGCCCTTCCGTCACATAATTCCACTGGCCCTGAGCATCACGTGGCACTGTATTGTTTTCACTACTTTGAAAAAACTTTATTTTTAGTCACTGTTGTGATGATGATACACTATAAGGTGATGAAGTTACAATATCGGTGGGTCCTCTTTTCGCTTTCTTTGTAGCAATTTTTAGGTCTCATATTCAGAATATGGGCTTTAAGCTCCGCCAGCACTTCTGGTTGGTTCGTTGGCCTGCCTTTTGGAAATTCATTTACTGTGGTTGGTCAAAAGTGTCCATCTGTCCTGCTTTTCGGCGCTTAGTTCCCTCTCATGGAACATCACCGATTGTTTCTTTTGGTTGGCCATCTCTGGCCAGCTGTTGCCTCCTCGCTCTCAGATGCACCCCCTCCCTCCTGCTGTTGCTGCCGTCCTTCCTGATTTTCTTTGCACTGCTTTCGTCACTGCATTCTCTGATTACATTGGTTCTGGTGTTTTCAATTCACTGCGCACAGATTAGCTGGTATAGATTTTAATAAGTTTGCTTTGAACCTTGACGTACTTTGTGCGTACGTTCACTCCACTTCTTATTTCTTTTAGAACCATTTCTGATACTCCTCTTAAGGCACACTACTTCTAAGGCAGGGGTCCCCAAACCGGTCCTGGAGGGCCGGATCCATGCCAGATTATCCTGGAGGGACGGATCCATGCCAGATTTTTTGGATATCCCCATTGAGATACATGTAGTTATTTTAAAAATCTGGCATGGATCTGGCCCTCCAGGACCGGTTTGGGGACCCCTGTTCTAAGGTGTGGTGTTACACATTAGCGACGCTTTACAGAGTTTACCAGTGAAGCGCTGCATTTCTTTTCTCATCTTTCTTGGAGCAACATTGTTTCCCCCAGGTGGGGAAGTGCAGCATTCCCTATAAGTGTTTGCTTTTTCCAGTATATTGTTATTTTTTTTGTTTCTTGACGTACTTTGAGCGGTCGTTAACTCCGAATCTCCTTTCCTTTACAACCATTTCCGACACCCCCTTAAGGTGAGCCGGCCGCCCGTTGCCTTATACATTAGCACCACTTTGACAGTGAAGCACCACTTTTGTTTTCTCGTCTTTCTTGGAACAACATTTTTTTTCCAGCTAGAGCACTGGAAGCCAAGGAGGAGAAGCTCCTGTCTTCTGCAAGGGGATAAATAAGAGAACACAATATTTGCTATTGCCACTCTTCAAAGCTCGCATAGTGCTAAGAGCACTAATCTACACCATGTCATGGCAATAATCTTCACCATGCTGTAACTATCGATACCTTAGGTAGTGGGGTATCTTACTCCGATTGGCACCTATTAGACTCTTTGGTGTATAGTTACACCTACTTGACGCCTAATCTGACAATAGCTGTAACTACCAAATCTGCTTTGAAGTGCGACTAGTTTGACCACCACTACCTTGTGTGTTTTTGGCTTCACCATGCTGTAGTGAATGCAGCTTCCGGGGAATCTCAAACCACAGAATTAGGTTTGTTTTTATCACACATTACAATTTTAGTTTTTATGGTGTTTATGATCAGTTTGTAATGACTGCATCATGCAGATAAGCAGTATGGCACCTTATTGCCATTGGCACCTGATGCCTTACTACAACATCATCAGCATATAGCAAAAATTAATCAATGTTGAATTGGCACTGGGTGAAAACACTGACTAGGAGCTTTATTTTGTAGGCTCAGTCCGAAACAATGAAAAATAGCAGGGTTGCAACTGTGCACCCCTTTTTTAAATGTTTTTAAAGGGAAATTTCCTTATATGGCCCCATTCATTCAGCTGCACTTGGACGCAGTTTGCAGAATACATGGTGTTAATGTAGCTCATCAAATCAGAAGAAATCTTGTGCACTTCCCCTTCAGCAGACATGGAAGTGACCAGGCCTACTATCCCTCAGTAATTGTGACTGTGGTTACTGCTGTACTGTGCGTGCTCTATGATGAGATTATAACTGTGATTGTTTTGATAACACTTTCCTCTGCTTCGAACAATAACGTTTGTTTTACAAAAATGAAAAAACCATAGACCTATAACCTATCCGACACACGAGTCTGACTAATCTGTGTACACCCTGCTTTACCACGCCGCCGGACCTCCGGGTTGTCGGCTGAAGGGCTGTGTTACTCCGATACTGGTACTGGGTAAATGTACATAACGCAGCCGGCCCTAAGGGTTGTAGGCTCTGTGCTGTGTTACTACATAATTGTGCAATAAAGGCCTTTGGGGAAAAAAATAAATTAAGAAGAAATCTTCTATATGATGAACTTATGCCAGAAGATTGCACGATCCACTGTATCGAATGCTGTCTCTGTGTTCACGAAGCAGGTATATAAAGTACCCTGCACCATGGACTTCCTGACCAAAATAAACAAACCGAAAAAATATTGAAAGCCACCTTGTTCGTTGGGTGTATTAATTTATTATTATAGGCTCAAGGCTTCAATGTCTGGAGAAGACCTGTTCAAAGGTTTTCTTTAAACAATCAAGTAGGATAATGTAATCTATATAACATCGCATCACTACAGTTTTGTTTTTTTAAACAAGACTTTTATTACGTGTCTCCTTTTCAAGATGGAAGTTTCTGAGGAACATCATTACTGAATAGAGAAGTGAAAAAAATTAGCTCACCATTTAGATGATCTCCTTGCCACATTATTGTGAAGGCAGCTGCCAATCTGGGCATGACTTACTTTTTAATAAATCAATACTTTTTATTTTGTTAGATAATTCTTCATTAGATCTTATAAAAAATGTCTGTCCAAGTCTTCTGTGGAATCATCCAAATTGTCACATTTACATTATGTAGATAGATTTTGATATTTTGTGAGGATAGGTGTATCTGGATACAGTCAGTCACTCCCCCTGGCGCTGGATCTGTCTCATCCCCCCCCCCCCCCCTCCCCCCCCCCCACAACACCTCTTCGCTCACACAATTTCCTCTTCTAGATCCTACATCTCTGGCCACTCTGGCCTCCCGCACTAAGTCTGGATCCCCAGACGATTGCTGTCCCCCTTCCATACTCCGGGACATCTGCCATTCTCTACCCGACTGCATCCTCCCCCTGCTAAACTCTTCTCTTTCTTCCGGTACGGTACCTAGCTCCTTCAAGGAGGCCGTGCTGGTGCCTCTTCTGAAGAAACCTGGGGCTGACCCCGCCTTCCCGGCGAACTACCGCCCCATTTCCCTCTTGCCCTTCTTTTCTAAAATCCTGGAAGCCCACGTCACCGCCTGTCTCTGACAGTTTATCGAGAGCTCCAACTTTCTCGAGGCTAACCAGGCCGGCTTTAGACCCGGCCACTCTACGGAGACAGTGATCTTGGCTGTGCTGGACGCCTTGAGAGACGGCGTCGACAAGGGTACCCCCCAGGCCTTGGTACTATTAGACCTGTCAGCCGCCTTCGACACGGTGGATCATAACATCCTTCTCCACCGTGTCGAGCAGGCTGGCATCCAAGGCCTGGCGCTGGCTTGGGTCAAATCCTTCTTGACCGGGAGGTCTCAGACCCTTAGCCTGGGCACTTTCAGGGCTCCTAGGGAGCACTCATCCTGTGTCCCCCAGGGCTCCTCCCTATCCCCTCTTCTCTTTAACCTCTATCTTCGACCCCTTCTTTTTTCTCTGAGGCAGTGGGACGTCACCGTTTTCAACTACGCGGACGACCTGCAACGCATCTTTTCTCTCAACTCCCCTTCCGCTATTCCCAACTTTCAGGCAGCTATGTCCCACATTCTCCAGTGGATGGGCCAAAACCAGCTAAAACTGAACCCCGGTAAGACGGAGCTCCTCCTTCCCGGTAGGAGTGCCACCTTCTGGGGGCCGCACTTCTGGCCGGCGGAACTTGGCCCCTCTCCCATCCCCGTGGCCTCGGTGAAGAGTCTGGGGGTCACCATTGACTCCGGTCTATCCCTTGGGCCTCAGGTGGGGACGGTGGTCTCTTCCTGCATTTACCAGCTACGCAGGATCAGGAAAGTGGCTTACCTCCTTACACCTGACGCCCTCCTGCAAGTCATCATGGCCCTCGTCCTCTCCCGCTTAGATTTTTCGAACGCTATCTATCACGGTCTGCCTAAAACATCTTTGGCCAGACTGCAAGCTGTTCAAAATCAAGCGGCGAGACTGGCCCTCGGGATCTCGAAGTGGCAATCCGCCAGGCCCCTCCTTTCCAAACTGCACTGGCTCCCTGTCACTTCGAGGGCGGCCTTTAAGATCGGCTGCCTCACCTTCAAGTCGCTAGCTGGGCCCTGTCCCGCCTTCCTGAAATCTCTCATCAGGCCCTACTGCCCATCCCGGAACCTGAGATCCTCCCATCTTCACTTCTTGATCATCTCCTCTTTCAAACTCTGCAGATCTGGAGGCCGGAGATTTGCATATCTGGCCCCCAAACTTTGGAACTCTCTTCCTCTTTCTCTTAAAACCTCCAATTCTCTGATTCTCTTTCGTAAATCCTTAAAAACCTGGCTCTTCCCCCAATCTAGCTAAGTCCCCCTGTCCCCTCTGCATCCTACCAGCGCCAGGAAACCCACGAAGTCAGTGCGCTCTATAAGCACCCCTTACAATACAATACAATACAGGATTGCTCAAAGTTCAAGATCCTTTTAAGTTCATTAACACGAAAACTGCAATGGTCATTACTCTAGATAGTCTTCCATTAACTGCTTAAACAGAGTGTATTTAACCGCTTTTTTATTCCTTAAATATAAAGCTTTATTTCTCCTATAAGCGAAATATTTTTCCTCTGTGTTGTCCTTTTGCAGTATGCATAGACATTTCGGTAAACTGTTTTGTTTTTAGGCATTCTTCATCAAACTAGGCACAGTTTGATGTCTTGGGCACACTCCTACATAAAAAAATAAATAGCAAGGCAAAACCACTTTCATTATGACGCTAAAACTGATTAGGAATTACCATTATTGGAAGGGTGTATATTGTGCATATGATCAAGATTGATTTCTTTGATTTTAGTTAATCATCCATCTTCCAGACTCTCAGTCGATCATAACGTGCATAGTAGGCCTTTAAATGCCATATAGGCAACTCAGGGACAAGAAAGTATTTCCCCTAATGACTTGTTTTCCTCTCATCCATTCTAGACCTGGAGTATGCCAGCTATCAGTCAGGAGACAAAAACTCTGCATGTTTACTCTTCATCAAATCTCGCAATAGGGCAACTGGATGGTGTTAATAGATCTGCCTCTGATTTTAGGCCTGGGTGTAGTTTGCGAAGTTTTGCTAAGCGGAACTCCACAAAGTTTGCAAAAAAACTCTGCGAAGTTCCGCGAGTGGGGGAGTGGAGTGAAGTGCAGTGCGAACTGCAGATAGTGCTGGTATTCCTGCCGTTTGGGTGGAAATTCTATCCGAGCGGCAGCTGGCGCTCACAAACGTACCGATCGCGAACGGGGAAAAAACTCCGCTGCACATCACGAAGTGGGGTTTTCTGCAGTCCGTGGAGTGCAGACAACTCTGCAAACTCCGTGAATGGAGCAAAGTTCACCGCCTAGGCCTAATTTTGTTCTGATTTCAGCACTAAGAGTATTTTCCAAGTGCATGGTAGAAGTTGTCGCTATCTTAAGAAGAAAAAGACTATATTTGTCAATCCATACTTGGTGTCTGTAGATCAGCTTAGCAAATGCATTCTTCCTGTGTAAAGAATGCAACAGTTAGGAGCATCAATAGAGACAGGACTGGAAAAGTGCATCCTTAGGAGGAAAGACTGACATCTCTATTTTGGAAGATTCCCTCTCTGAAGGAAACCATAGCTCCGTCCATCAAGCAGCATGGTTACATGCATCGTTCTAGTATCCTGTGCCACAATACAAAGACGGTCATTGGAGAAAACATATGTTTGTGTATGTGTGTTTGTGTGTGTGTTTATATATATATATATTTATATATGCCAGCTATCCCCTTCAGAAGGGCTCCCTCTATGAGGGATGCCCTGGTTAAATCGATGCCTGAGGTGATAGCAAAAAGCACTTGGTTGATGAAACCAGGCTTTTTTAAATGTACGTCCTGCCGAGCCTGCACTTTTGAAAAAAACTCAACTCACTATGTAACAGCTTTTAGTGAGAAGTTGATTGCCATCAAGGAACACCTGACATGTCGTACAGAATACGCTGTTTACAAACTACGCTGACATGCAATTTGGAATATATAGGTAGCACAAAGCTTCCTGTACATAAGCGTATACTTCAGCATGTCAGGGCGATTGTGAATTCAGACCATAATTACCCGGTGGCCAGGCATTTTAGATCAGTCCATGGCAATAAGCTTAAGAATCTCGAATACACTGTTTTGGGATCGGTTCCGAACCCCGGACGGGGGGGAACCGTGATAAATTGCTTAGACAAAGAGAATCCCAATTCATTCTTGCTTTAGACACTCGAGTTCCTACCGGGTTAAATATGAATGAAGATTTACACAACTTTCTTTAATATCTTAAGTCAGTCTGCCAAGGGTCATGATTATTCTGAAGTCTGCCTGGTTTTAACTCAACTGTTTGTAAATATTTGTATAGATAGAGATTTTATGTACTGTATAGTATTGCTTGGGCTCAAGCTACTTTGTGTACATTTATAAATAGATTTTTTTTGCTTCCGCTGCTATGTAGTCAAGATATCGCATGCACTTTATTTTAGCTTTTTTTGCACAGCACTTTTTTGCACACATTAGACATTAGACTTAGCTGTATTTTGTACAACGTCGACCTTTTTTCCAACCAGGCTGGCGAGTTAAAAAACCGCTAGAGATGATTCAATATCTCTGTTTTTACATCAGTGCTTGCATAGGAGCTAATGGGGAAACAAATGTATCTGTTTTCACCCATTTGTTCTGTGAAAAATTAGTTCTAATGCTGTGTTCTGTATACGTTCCATGACCCGGTGTGTACATATACATTTGCACTTGCATCTTTCATTATATATGGTTAATGACCATGTCCATGTGTATAGAGCATTTGCCATAAGATGAACATGCACTAGCATTTTAATCTTAGAACTTTATTTTTAGCACTGATGTCTGGAATGGACTGATGGTCACATTTGTGTGGCATGTATCTTCTGCAAATAAGGTTGTGTTGTAGGTCGGTTTTTGAAGTTGATTTCGCTCGTAGTATTGGACATGATCTTATGAGTTTGGTTTATACTTTCAATCAGATACAGTGTGAAGGTCCAATATACAGTGCTAGAATCCATTGTCGATATCTATGTATGCACTAGGCCAGGATTCTTCAAACTGTGGGGCGCGCCCCCCTGGGGGGGCGCCGCACCATCCCAGGGGGGGCGCAGCTCCACTCCGATCTTCCCTTTGTAGAGACTCTGTGAGGGCAGGCGATTTCCGTCCGAGTGGGGCTGCAGGGGCCTAAGAGCTGAACAAAGCTCATTAGCATGCGAATGGCCTCTTAAAGAGGTGTGAAGTGCTCGGGTGCGGCTGCCTGGCTCAGTGTGTGTGTGCCCAGAAGCTGTGTCAGCCCGGGCACACACAGGCATGGTGAGATGAGAGGGAGGGAGGAAGGAGACAGAGACAGACAGACAGAGCTGCAATTAGAAGTTCATTTGGACCCATATCAAAGGATTCTTTATAATAATCACTAACATATGAAATGTTCACTTTGGCGGCTTTAAAAACAATGGTAGAATGGCGGAGTATATGTATATAACTCTAGAGTTAGCTTGTGCGTGTTACCAGTTGAACACTGGTTTCATTACAAGTGGCTGCTTTATAAGTCCATGATATTTTTTATTTTCACGCCTTCACTCTCCTGGATATGTATTTGTCTTTAGATGCACCTTAACATGAATGGCCACAATCCTGCTTCGATTTGTATTTCCAAAATAATTTAGTAAAAAAAACATACAAAATTGCTATGTAACATGATTTTGTTCTCAACAAAGAATTACAACACAAAAAAATTTGCTAAGTATTGGCAATAGAGTATGATACATTGCGTGTGAAGCAGGTTGGAATGGAAGAGCACTACATATCCTATAAGTGTTGGCCATTGGCTGCTGAGGAGGGAGACAGGCAGACAGAGGGAGAGCGAGGGAGGCAGAGTGAGGGGGAGCGAGGGAGGGAGACAGAGGCTGACAGAGCGAGAGCGAGTGAGGCAGCGCGAGGGAGAGAGAGGGAGACTGAGGCTGACAGGGAGAGCGAGGGAGAGTGAGGGAGGGAGACATGCAGACAGAGGGAGAGCGAGTGAGGCAGAGTGAGGGAGAGCGAGGGAGAGCGAGGGAGACAGAGGGAGAGCGATGGAGACAGAGGGAGAGCGATGGAGACAGAGGGAGAGCGATGGAGACAGAGGGAGAGCGAGGGAGACAGAGGGAGAGCGAGGGAGGGAGGGAGACAGACAGAGGGAGAGCGAGGGAGGCAGAGAGGGAGAGCGAGGGAGACAGAGTGAGAGAGAGCGAGGGAGACAGAGGGAGAGCGAGGGAGACAGAGGGAAAGCGAGGGAGACAGAGGGAGAGCGAGGGAGACAGAGGCAGCTAGAGGGAGAGCGAGGGATGTCGGGTGGAGCCGGCCACCAGACGTCCGTTATGTTGCCATGTGGGTGAATAGATGAATGGGTGGAGTGGTGGATGTATGGGTGGAGTGATGGGTGGAATGGTGGATGTGTGGGTGACATGGTGGATGTATGGGTGGGGGGTGGATGGATGAGTGAGGGGATGGATGGATAGGTGAAAGGGTGGATGGATGGTGGGAGAGAGGATGGATGCATGAGTGGAGGGATGGATGGGAATGGATGGATGTGTGTATGGTTGGAAGGGTAGATGGATGGGTGGAGGGATGGATGGATCAGTGAAATGGTGGATGGATCGATGGGGGGGTGGATGGTGGACGAGTCGGTGGATGGATGAAAGAGGTGATGGATTGATGTATTGATGGGTGAAGGGGTGAATGAATGGATGGATGGATGAGTGAAGGGGTGGATGTGGGAATGGATGGGTGATTGAGGAGGGTGGATGGACGGGGGGATGGATGGAGGAGTGAAGGGGTGAGTGAGAGGTCAAAGGATGGATTCATGAGTGGATGAGTGGATGGATGAGTGGGTGGATGGGTGAAGGGTGGATGGAGGGATGGGTGGCTGGGTGAGGGGGGAATGGAGAGAAAGGGGGAGGATGGATGAATGGATGAGTGAGGACATGGATGAATGATTGGCAGAGTGGATGGGCAGGTGTGTGCATAGATAGGTGAGGAGAGGAGCATGGAGATGGATGGGTCAGAGAGTGCATGCATGAGTGGGGGGAGGGTGGAGAGCGGGAGGGATGGATGGGTGGGTGGATGGATGAGTGGGGGGTTGAGTGGGTGGACGGATGAGTGATTGGGTGGATGGATGAGTGGGTGGGGGGATGGCTGGATGGGTGAGAGGGTGGGTGGTTGGATGGATGAGTGAGTGAGTGGATGGGTGGAAGAGTGGATGGATGAATAGAGGAGTGGATGGATGAATAGAGGAGTGGATGGATGGATGGATGAATGAGGAGTGGATGGATGGATGAATGGAGGAGTGGATGGATGAGTGGGAGGATAGCTTGGGTGAAGGGGTGAGTGGTTGGATCGATGAGTGGGTGGATGGATGGGTGGAAGAGTGGATGGATTGGTGAGGGGATGGATGGGGTGACGGGATGGATGGGTGAGGGGGTGGATGGAGGGATGGATGGGTGAGATGATGGATGGAGGGATGGATGGTGGATGGGTTTGCAAGTGGTTGAAGGGGTTTGAATGTGGATGGGGCACAGATGGAGGGAAGGAATGAATGGTGGGGGAGTTGGTGGATGACAAGGTGTACATGATGGATGGGGAGGGTTGTGATGACTTCCTTTGCCATGGAGGATTGTGTTTAGAGCTGTGTGGTACGCCTCTGTCGTTTCGCCACACCCACTCGCAGGCCTGCAGTTTGCTAGGCACTCTTGTTGTGTTGAGCATTGTTTGCCGGATATGGCCCGTGGTGTGCGCGTTGCAGTCGATCATGTGGTGTGCCGGATTCCCGAGGTTTCGGTTGGGTGGTGGGGGGGCCCAACATCTAGGGGAATTCAGCTGGGGGGGCTCAACCTGGAAAAGTTTGAATACCTCTGCACTAGGCTCTTTATTGAGTAGCGTATTTGCACATTTACATGAACATATGTGTTGCTGATGCAATATTTTAAAGAATCCATTGTCGATATCTATGTATGCACTAGGCACTTTATTGAGCAGCGTGTTTGCACATTTATATGAACATATGTGTTGCTGATGCAATATTTTAAATAGTTATTGGGTTTGAATTATAAGACCGGATCCTATCAGTTGTTTTAGCATATCTAATTCGCATTAAGAGCGCTCTGATTCTGTTACAATTTCAAATGTTGTTTTAGATCTTGCACATAGCACTTCTTTCCATCTGCGTATCCTTGCACATTGAGACCAACATGAGTTAAATTACTATAATATCTTGTATTATTATCTGGTTGCACTGTGTACAGACTATTACAATTGATTATTTTATTTGTTTCAATCTTTTTATTGGTATTTCATAATAATACATCATGAAGTGATCTAACAACAAGGAAACAGATCATCACACTACCGCATTCATCATCCAAGTGTGAAAGGTTATATGAGTACACAAGTTATGCAAGGCACGCACGTTACAATAATAAAGTAGGAGGACACCACAACATTACATTCCTAGATAACAGGGTTTGCATGTAAGTAGTCCGTTAAGAATTTCCAGTAATCTTTTGGCCTGGGGCGGGCTGGTAATTCTTCTTCATATGTTTTCAGCGTATCTTGACAATGGGACATGTCATAAAGCCATTGTTTAACATCAGGCGCCAACCTGCCCTCCCAACACATAGAAATTCTTCGTTTAGCAAGAAGAAGCGCTATCGCACAGAATTTTCGCTTCGTCGCTTTAACATTATACAAAAGCCCCAAGAGACACACACGAACAGTGCAAGTAATGACCGTTCCCACCATTGCTGACCTTTTCCCAATATTCTTGTACCTTCGGGCAGCGCCACACTAAGTGAATGAAGTCAGCTTGGTCAAATCCGCATCGTTTGCAACATGCATCCGGGCGGAGCCCATATCTACAGAGTTTCGTGGGAGTGTAATATGCTTGGTGCAGGTACTTGAAATGGATAACTCTTAAATTACCATTCGGGGTTAGCATTTTGATCAGTGTGCAAGTGGTCTGCCATTCCACCTCTGTGAGTGGGTCATCTAACGCAATGTTCCATCTGTTCCTCGCCTTATGAGTGTCATAGTTTATTTCATCTTGTGCCATTGTGTATAAGCGGGACACTAAGTGCGCCGTATTTGATGAGGTCAGGATAAGCTGGAGAGAATCGAGCTGTTGTGGTTCGTCAGGATAACAAGGGTAAAGTTTCTTAAGAGCTTCCTGTAGTCTATAGTATGTGAATCAAAACATTAGCGTTTGGTTCTGTATATATGATCAATCTTGTGTAGTTTTAAATTTCCCGTTATCGTATAGGTTTCCTAGAGTATCCATCCCAACCATACACAGCAGGCCCATACCCACCTCTTAATTTGTGACTGACAGTGCAGGATGAAAATGTAGTGGTAAAGCTGGGGCATAGATTGGTAAATATGTGTCAGTTGGCCCAACCGGTACCATGCGTCATTAGTGGCATCAATTGTATTTATATCTTTTGCGTGTAAGGGTGGACGCTTATGACTGATAATAGCTGTTAGAGGTATTGGTAATGGTCTCCTTCCTCAATAGCTGTGTGCGTTAGGCATGGGATTGTATGGTACCAGTATGTGGCATATTGCGCTTGAGCACATATGTAGTATAGGAAAAAATCTGGCACACAGAACCCTCCTTTCGAGTATGGCAAGGTCAAGGTGTGCAGATCTATACATGCCTGCTTGCCTGCCCATATCAGCCAGAGCACTACCGAGGATATCCTTTTAATGACCTCTCTCGGGGGGGGGGGGGGGATGGGTATGTTGTTGAAAAAATAGAGAAATTTGGGGAGTATAACCACGTTGACAATCGCTATACGGTCAGCAAGTGACAGTGGTAATTGTATCCAGCGGCTCACTTTTTCTGCCATTTTAGCTAACGCTCTCCCATAGTTCGTTCTGATAACAATTTCAGGGTCTCTGTGAAACCACACCCCGAGATATTTAATGGGGTCACATTGCCACTCCAATGGAAAGTCAGCAGTGTGTGGTTTCGTGGTGTCAGTGAGGGGAATGATGGAGGATTTATCCCAATTGATTTGGAGCCCAGAGTGCCCGCCAAATTTAATATATTCACGTAATAGCGGTGATAGGTGTCTTTCAGGATCTCGCACATACAGGAGCATATCATCCGCGTAGAGGGAGATGTGCAAAGGTCTACTGGGAAATTGCAGTGCAGAATGGTGGTGCAGTTGCCTGACCTTGCAAGCGGGTGGTTCAAGGGCAAGGGTAAACAATAGGGGGTACAACGGGCACCCTTGTCTAGTCCCATGCTCTGTTTATTGCATCTGAAACGTATCCATTCTAATCCTGGCTACCGGGCTCTTGCATAGAAGATTAACCCATTGAGTGAAGATTGGGGGGAAGCCCATCCTATTGAGTATCGTAAGGAGGGTAGGACCATTCAATAGAGTCAAAGGCCTTGGCGGCATCTAGCATGACCGCCACAGCTTTGGTGTTTGGGATCAGATAATGGGATAATGCAAACAGCGTCCGGGTGTTGTGCGTGGTGGCCCTAGATGGTATGAAGCCTGATTGGTCTGGCAGGACCAAATTTGTCATAAGAGGCTGAAGTCTCGTAGCGAGCAGTTTGGCTAAAATTTTAGAGTCCACATTTATTAACGATAAAGGGCGATATGAATCACATAGCTCAGGATCTTTTACTGGCTTTAAAAGTGCTATTACTACCGCTTCTTTCAGTGTTGGTGGGAGTATGTTCTTCTCAAATGCATCCCCATACATCGCAAGCAGACGGGGCGCTAAAATATCAGTACATGCTTTGTAGAACTCGCACGTGAAGCCATCTGGGCCAGGGGCTTTTCCATTTGTCAGAGATTTAATTATGTCCGAGACCTCCTCAACAGTGATCGGAAGTGACAGATAGGCTTGTTGTGCATCCGAGAGCCATGTAATGGCCACATCCTCGAAATACTTAAAGATCTCGGCAGATGTTGCATTTGGCTGTGATTGGTAGAGCTTGCCATATGTTTCAGCGAAACCCCGCAGGATACCCATCGGATCTGTGCAGGGGGACCCAGTATTGTCCTGTATCTGTAGTACTGTTTGTGATCTATGTCCTTCGCAGATTTTTGCGGCCAGTATCCTACCCGGCCTGCCGCCCTCGCCAAATGCTCTGGCTCTAGGTCGTTTATGGACATACTTAATCTCATCCTCAGCAAAGGTTTGATATTTAGTTAGTGTCTCTCGTATCTTCCCCAGCACAGCGGGATCTTTTGTTTGTTCAAATTGGCTTTCTAATGTTTTCAGTTGCATTTCGCACCGTGTCAATTGTGTCCGAATGTCACGCAATATCCCCACAGTAGTGCTTATACAAACTCCGCGTAATGTGGCCTTGCATGCCTCCCAGAGAAGGCACGGATCGTCCGTGGAGTCTTCATTTGCATGGAAGTAGTCTTTGATTGCCTTGTGTATAGTATCTGTGTACACTGAGTCTGTGAGGGCAGTGGCATTAAAACGCCAACAATATGGTGGCGGTGTATAACTTGAGATATGAAAAGTCAATATGATTGGATTTGATCGGAGAGGGTCTTAGGCATGTGTTTAATTTCCTTGGTCCATAATAGTGCAGTTTCGGATCCTAGCCAGTAGTCAATACGGGACCAACTATTGTGTGCTGCTGATGTGTGTGTTACTTCGCTAATCCCAGGATGTCTCACTCGCCATATATCTTGTAATTGCATATCAGCTATAATGTCAAGTATTTTGGTCCGCGCCTTTCTGTGTGGCTCTACAGTTGCCCCTGATCTATCCAGGTGATCATCCAAAGCCAGATTTAGGTCACCTCCCCACAATATTGTTCGGTCTGTGTCCGCGTGCATATGTTGCCAAATCTCATGATAAAAGTCTGGTGCGTCAATGTTTGGGCCGTATGTGTTAATAAGTGTTAGCCTCTGGCCTCGCAGTGTCCCCCTAATTATCAGATAGCGTCCCTGCTTGTCATTGACCGTGTTTTCAATAGTAAAGTTTGTGCCTTTCTTCACCAGTATCGAGACCCCTCTTGCGTAAGTTGAGTATGTTGCATTAGGAGTGAATTCTGCCCACCGCCGGCCAACATTAGTGTGGGAATGTTGGGCTATGTAAGTTTCCTTGAATAGCGCTATATCAATGTGCCATCTATCCATGCATGCAAATAATTGTCAGATTTGTTTCGGGTTTGCAAACCCGCGCACATTCCATGTAAGTAGATTCAGACGTGATCCGTCCAGCCTATTATCTGTCACAGTTGACATTGGTAGTGAATTACTAGCCTGTGGAAAGCATGTGTGTAGCATCCTCGTATGAAGCGGGGCCAGCAATGTGTACCTGTCCGCAGTGTAACATGAATGAAACCTCCCTCCTGGAGTTCAGCAATGCATCTTAAGTGTGATGTCCTTTGAAACAGTACAGAACCCTCTCCCCCCTCCACCCACATCAGCAGCTCAATCCTGCTGAAGCCATGTCCCCCCCCAAACATTCCAAAAACACATAAACCGTGCGGGGAGTACCCATTTGGGGGTTGTTGGACCCGGCCTCGTGGCGTGGCCCTCGCTGACCCCCATAAACCCAGAACGACGGACAGAACTAATTCCTGTCCACCCAGAACTGTACACGAGACTCCTACATCGGACCTGAAATGACCTCCAGACCGCGTGCCGGCACCCCTGCACGTGATCGGCAGACTCCATGTTTGGCCACCCCGGCCAGCCGGCCGCCTTCTTCCCTTTCGGCAGCCTCTGGCCGCTCCCAGCTGCAGCTAGGCGTGCGCGTCCGGCGCGCCCCGACCCGCCCAGGGGGGTGAACGACTCACCAAGTACCTGAAACCAAGGCTTCCATCACACCTCCGGCCCCCTCCTGAGGAACTGGTTTCCCTCACACCTCCGAACCATCCCTGGGGGCTGGTTTCGATCGCACCCTTGGCTTCCTAGTGAGCTGGCTCCAGGCCTTGATGAGCGTCTGGGATTTCCTGGACGCATGGTCCAAAAGCATCAAAGGCACAGCCGCCCAGACAATCAGGCGCCTGGCCCTCGGACCTCCGGCCTCCTGCCTCTGAGGGTCCGGACATCAAAGAGCTCATGGACTATAAGACAGCCTGCCATCCATCTAGCCGGCAGTTGTATCTTGGACAAGAAAGCCCTGCTGATCTGATCGCGGCTGACCTTGAGGAGAACAGACTCTGACCCACCGAGCCCTGCTGACGTCGTCGCGGCTCATCCTTGAAACTACGGAACTGAACCACCGGAGTCCTGCTGACGCTGTCGCGGCTCCCTCTCGAAGAGTAAGACCTGAACCATCGGAGCCCTGCTGACCTCGTCGCGGCCCACTCTTGAGAACGAGAGACACTTGCTACCATCCCGCGCCCTGCTGACGCTGTCGCGGCTCCACCTGCCTACGAGTACGACAAAGTACTCCTGACCAAGCCCTGCTGACCTCGTCGCGGCTTGAAGAACTCTCTGGTCCGGCTGGACCCTCAACGCTACCCTCACGACCATCTGAAACCGAAGTGAGTAGGACAGCAAGCCCCATCGCCAGCCCCCGTACCCCCTAGTTCGAGGATTGAGAACTGTGCGCAGGGTGCGTGGCGTGCCAGCTGGCCCTCTAAGACTGTCCCGCTTCCCCGCTCCCTTGTTACGAGACTTTCCCGATCCCTCGATCGCTTTGTATTGCTCCCTACTTTTATCTTGATAAAGTTCATACTTGATAAAGATTCACGGTGTGGTGTCAGTTCGTAAGTGTGGTTTGTCGACAGTGTGTACGATCAGTCCTCCCCGGCGGGGACTCCCCCTCGATAAGACTCAGCAGTAATTGTGGGAGAGGAGGTCCCGGGTGGTTAGGAGAGTCATCTTGACCCCTGGGGTCACCGCCTTCCAACATTGGTGGCAGCGACGCGATACGAACCTACGTCTAAAGATCGTACCACTGACACACTACCTGAACCCACACGCAGCAAACGCACGAGAAAGGAAGAGCAACAATGACGACTACAGAATCTGGTGTGAAGACAACATTCGACAAAGACCTCTTGGAAGACTACACCCATAGAGAGCTAAAGCAGTTCTGCAGAGAACTGAGTATCTCGAGTACCGGACTAAGTACTTAGGAAGATTTCCAGAAAGCGCTAACCACTTGGGTAGAGTCCGGAGCACCTCTTCCCCCGACCGAAGACGAGGGAGGGAGGCCACAGACCGAACCCGGTACACCGGCCGGTGAGAGAATCCAGCAACCGACCCGGAGCCCAGCAACCGGGAGAGATCGGTCATCGGAAGAGATGGCCGACCGAGAACGTGACTGAAGCCATGAGCTCGAACTGGCGCGCCTCAAATTGGAGGGCGAACACAAACTTGCAGAAAAGAAGTTGGCGGTTGAGCAGTTGCAGCTCCAGGGAGAGCTAGAGGAGAAGAAGCTCCAGAGGGAGCATGAAGGTCGGAAACTTCAGCTCGAGCACGAGCGCAGCCTCAAAGAACTCTAATTGAAAGCCAGAGCAGAAGCAACCGGATCACCGGGACTTGGAGAGCAGGTGGTCCCCAAAGAAACGAAGGTGCACATCCCCAAAGACGTCGTGAAGGAGTTTTACAAAGGAGACGACATCCAGCAGTGGTTCAAGGCCTACGTGGTTGCCATGTCCGCCCACCGGGTCCCCGAGAAGGACTGGGGGGCCGGCCTGTGGAGCCGCTTCCTCAGCGAGGGAAGAGACACCCTGCTGGACCTACCGACCGCACACATGAACGCCTACCTCCACATGAAAGACGCTCTCCTATTCCATACGGCCTAACGCCGGAAATGTATCGCCAGCGGTTTAGGGAGTGCAAGAAGGTTCCTGGCACCACCTGGGTAGACTATGTGAACTACTACACCCGGGCCCTCGACGGGTGGATCAAGGGCAGCAATGTGACCACCTTCGAAGGCCTAGTCGACCTAGTCGCTTACGAGCACCTGTCCGCCAATTGCTTTGTGGAACTAAGACAGCACCTCCTGGACAGCAAGCTCCCCAACCCACGGAAACTGGCTGTTGAAGCCGATCGCTGGGTGGCCACCCGAGTCCAGAAGGGGCCCAGGGGAGACCCCCCACGGAACGACCAAGGATCATCCCGCCAGCGAGGTGGGGGAGGTCGAGGCAAACGGCAAGGATCCCAGTCAGGGCCCCAGCGTAGTCCCCCCAGAAACCAGGCCCCACGCTCTCCTCCCGCGACGAGAGCCGCCCCGAGTGCAGGACCCCCGGGGCTCCGCCCCAGCTCCACATGCTACAAATGTCAGCAACCCGCGCACTATGCCGGTGATCCCCGATGTCCCATGACCCCGAAATCCACTCCCACTGGCCCCTCCACCAGACAGATATCCTCAGTGGCCCTAGAAGAGGAAGAGATAGAGGAACAAGGGGAGTGGGAGCCCGCAGCCATGGTCTTAGCCTCCCTGGGGAATAGCGAGATGATCCCAGGAGATTACCTGCCCGACAACACAGAAAAATATCGCCAGACAGTTAAGGTTAACAGGCGCAGCGTAGGAGCCCTCAGGTACACAGGAGCCAGCATCACGTCTGTTAGATACACGCTAGTCCCCGAGTCCATGATCATCCCCCACACCTCCTGTAGAGTGATAGCAGCTGATAATTCCGTCCGCACCTGCAGGATAGCACAGGTCCCGTTTGAGTGGGAGGGAGTTTCAGGCGATCTACGGGTAGCGGTCCGCACAGACATGCCTGTAGACTGCCTCCTGGGGAATGACTTAGAGAGTTCCCAGTGGAAAGAGGTAGAAAGAAGGACCCATTTAGAAATGTTGGGTCTACCCCAATGGGCCTGTGTGAGCACCCGAGCCATGACCGCCAGAATGTCCAATCCCGGGAACGAAGAGTCCGAGTTCCCCAGTGCAGCCCCCGATGTACCCGAGGGAAGCGAGCCCCCCACGGTCCTCGACCAGCCCTCCATCGAAGGAAGCGAATCCGACGAAGGTCCCCTCGGACCCGCCGTCGAGCCAGTCCCCACCCTAGCAGATATCCCCGAGTTGGCCCAGTGGCGCCAAGAAGGAGGACCGTCCCGAGAGGAGTTCTGCCGAGAGCAGACCTCCTGCCCTGCCCTTGAGGGGCTCCGGCAACAGGCCGCAGCCCAGGCCGCTGGAGACCAGTCCGGCTCCCATTACCTTTATTGGGAAAACGGCCTACTTTACAGTGAACAGAAGACCGCCGAACTAGGGTCAGCCCGCGTATTGATGGTACCCCTACGTTTCCGCGGCCTCCTCCTCAACCTGGCCCACGATGTGCCTCTGGCGGGACACCTGGGCCAAGATAAAACATTCCAACGGCTAGTGACCCATTTCTACTGGCCCCACATGTGGGCCGATGTGGAACACCACTGTAAGTCCTGCCCCACGTGTCAGGCTAGCGGCAAAAGCGGAGGCAAGCGCAAGGCTCCCCTCCAGCCCTTTCCAGTTGTCAGTACCCCCTTCGAGAGGGTGGGCATCGACATCGTCGGACCTCTGGACCCCCGGACCTCCTTAGGTCACCGGTTCATTTTTGTTCTGGTCGATCACGCCACCCGATACCCCGAAGCCATCCCCCTCTGGACCGTGACGGCCCCGGTCGTGGGCCGGGCCCTCATGGGGATCTTCTCCCGGGTGGGATTCCCCCGGGAAGTGGTGAGCGACCGAGGCACAAACTTTATCTCCCGGTACATGAAGTCCCTTTGGCAACAGTGTGGGGTGTCGTACAGGTTCACCACCCCCTACCATCCCCAGGGTAACGGCCTGGTTGAGCGGTTCAACCGCACCCTGAAAGGGATGATCATGGGTCTCGAGGAGCCCTTGCGACGCAAGTGGGACGTCCTCCTGCCCTGCCTCATGTTCGGATACCGAGAGGTTCCCCAGAAATCCTTGGGGTTCAGCCCTTTCGAGCTGTTCTATGGGCACCCGGTCCGGGGTCCCCTCAGCCTGGTCAAGGAAGGCTGGGAGACAGCCCCCCCAGCACACCCACCGATGTGTTCTCCTACGTCCTGGCCCTCCGGAACCAGACGCGGAAGTTTCGCGAGCAGGCTGAGGCCAACCTGGAGGCCAGCCAAGTGGAGATGAAACGCTGGTACGACCAGAATGCCACTCTGGTCGAGTTTCAACCAGGCCAACAGGTTTGGGTCATGTCCCCAGTGGAACCTTGTGCCTTGCAGGACAAGTGGACTGGACCCTTTAAGGTGATAGAGCGCAAGAGCCAGGTCACCTACCTCGTTGATACGAAATCAGCCAGGAACGCCCTGAAAGTCTTACACGTGAACCGGCTCAAACCCCATTTTGTGCGTTCTGAGTTGGGGTTACTCCTTGCCACCGACGACGGAGAGGAAGAGGAAACGGACCCTCTACCAGATCTCCTGTGTGCAAAGGATCAAGATGGCTCAGTAGAGGGAGTGAGTCTCTCCTCCTCCCTCACCCCCTTTCAGCATGAAGAATGTCGCCACTTGCTGGGACAATTCTCGGACCTCTTCTCCCTCACCCCCGGCGTCACCAGTTGGTGCGTCCACGACGTGGACACCGGGGACAGCCCTCCGGTACGACACAGAGCCTACCGAGTCCCTGACCGAGTTCGAGCCTGCATCAAGGCTGAGGTCGACAAAATGTTGGACCTAGGAGTGGTGGAAGCCTCCGACAGCCCACGGGCTAGCCCCGTGGTCCTGGTTCCGAAGGCAGCTGCCCCCGGCACCGTTCCTGAGCTGAGGTTCTGCGTAGACTACCGCGGACTCAACGCAGTCACCCGAACCAACGCACACCCCATCGCCCGAGCCGACAAACTCATTGACCGCCTAGGATCGGCTCAGTACCTCAGTACCTTCGATCTCACCAGTGGCTACTGGCAGATCGGCCTCACGGAGAGGGCCCAAGAAAGGTCTGCTTTCTCCACTCCGGATGGCCATTTCCACTTCAGAGTGATGCCCTTCGGCATGAAAAACGCCCCCGCCACCTTCCAGCGACTGGTCAATCAGGTCCTGGCCGGGTTGGAAAGTTTCAGCGCAGCCTATCTCGACGACATTGCTGTGTTCAGTGCTCACTGGCCCGAGCACCTGCACCACCTCTGGGAGGTGTTGGACGCCCTGCGTCGAGCCGGGCTCACCATTAAAGCTAGCAAGTGCCAAATAGGACAAAGCTCCGTGGTATACCTCGGGCACCAGGTCGGAAGCGGCCTTGTAGCCCCCCTCCAACTCAAGATAGAGGCTATCACTGCCTGGGAGACCCCCACGACCCAGACCGAGGTGCGGGCCTTCCTAGGACTCACAGGGTACTACCGTAGATTCATCAAGGGGTACGGGAGTATTGTAGGCCCCCTCACAGAGTTGACAGCCAAGGCCAACCCCAAGAAGGTTAGTTGGACCCCCACCTGCAGAAGGCATTCGAGGACTTGAAACAGGCCATGTGCACCGCTCCAGTACTACAGGCCCCTGACTACTTCAGAGAGTTCGTGGTCCAGACCGACGCCTCCGAACATGGCATCGGAGCCGTGCTCTCCCAGGTGGACGACCAGGGGATTGATGATCCTGTAGCCTTTATCAGCCGGAGGCTACTACCCCGGGAGCAGAGATGGAGCACCATCGAGCGAGAGGCCTTCGCCGTAGTCTGGGCCTTAAAGAAGCTGAGGCCCTACCTGTTCGGTACCCACTTCCTGGTCCAGACCGACCACCGTCCTCTCCGGTGGCTCATGCAGATGAGAGGAGAGAACTCTAAACTGCTACGCTGGTCCATCTCCCTCCAAGGGATGGATTTTACTGTGGAACACAGGCCTGGTGCCGACCACGCCAACGCCGACGGCCTGTCCCGCTTCTTCCGCCTCAGCGAAGAGAACCCCCAAGAGGATGGGTAGTTCTCCTCGTCTTTCAGCTGGAGGGGACGCATGTTGGACCCGGCCTCGTGGCGTGGCCCTCGCTGACCCCCATAAACCCAGAACGAAGGACAGAACTCATTCCTGTCCACCCAGAACTGTACACAAGACTCCTACATCGGACCTGAAACGACCTCCAGACCGCGTGCCGGCACCCCTGCACGTGACCGGCAGACTCCATGTTTGGCCACCCCGGCCAGCCGTCCGCCTTCTTCCCTTTCGGCAGCCTCTGGCCGCTCCCAGCTGCAGCTAGGCGTGCGCGTCCGGCGCGCCCGACCCGCCCAGGGGGGTGAACGACTCACCAAGTACCCGAAACCAAGGCTTCCATCACACCTCCGGCCCCCTCCCGAGGAACTGGTTTCCCTCACACCTCCGAACCATCCCTGGGGGCTGGTTTCGATCGCACCCCTGGCTTCCTAGTGAGCTGGCTCCAGGCCTTGATGAGCGTCTGGGATTCCCTGGACGCATGGTCCAAAAGCATCAAAGGCACAGCCGCCCAGACAATCAGGCGCCTGGCCCTCGGACCTCCGGCCTCCTGCCTCTGAGGGTCCGGACATCAAAGAGCTCCTGGACTATAAGACAGCCTGCCATCCATCTAGCCGGCAGTTGTATCTTGGACAAGAAAGCCCTGCTGATCTGATCGCGGCTGACCTTGAGGAGAACAGACTCTGACCCACCGAGCCCTGCTGACGTTGTCGCGGCTCATCCTTGAAACTACGGAACTGAACCACCGGAGTCCTGCTGACGCTGTCGCAGCTCCCTCTCGAAGAGTAAGACCTGAACCATCGGAGCCCTGCTGACCTCGTTGCGGCCCACTCTTGAGAACGAGAGACACTTGCTACCATCCCGAGCCTTGCTGACGCTGTCGCGGCTCCACCTGCCTACGAGTACGACGAAGTACTCCTGACCAAGCCCTGCTGACCTCGTCGCGGCTTGAAGAACTCTCTGGTCCGGCTGGACCCTCAACGCTACCCTCACGACCATCTGAAACCGTAGTGAGTAGGACAGCAAGTTCCATCGCCAGCCCCCGTACCCCCCAGTTCGAGGATTGAGAACTGTGCGCAGGGTGCGTGGCGTGCCAGCTGGCCCTCTAAGACTGTCCCGCTTCCCCGCTCCCTTGTTACGAGACTTTCGCGATCCCTCGATCGCTTTGTATTGCTCCCTACTTTTATCTTGATAAAGTTCATACTTGATAAAGATTCGCGGTGTGGTGTCCGTTCGTAAGTGTGGTGTGTCGACAGTGTGTACGATCAGTCCTCCCCGGCGGGGACTCCCCCTCAATAAGACTCAGCAGTAATTGTGGGAGAGGAGGTCCCGGGTGGTTAGGAGAGTCATCTTGACCCCTGGGGTCACCGCCTTCCAACAGGGGTCCGCCTAGGGTGCACTACACTATCCAAGGAAATGGATGGGGGCAGACCTTAAGTTGGTTAAAGGCAGAAATAACACATTTCATACAATACTATGATTAACAGAAACAAAGACAGTCGTAAGATGGCAGATAGACCTGATGTGTCGCGGTCAGTGCAGAGTGTGAGCACATGGCCTATGAGGAGGGACATTGCCAGTGCACACATTAATAATGCAGTCTATAGGTCCTCCAAAATGCAGGAGTCGTAATGCTGCTAGGTATATTGGTGGGTTCACCGAGTAGCTGCAAAGTACCGGACGCGTGGTGTATCGTTACAACAAGTTCATGTTAACATTCTCAATGTGCTATATCGCGAGCTTCTTTTGGAGAGAGCTACCATGAAAGAGCCACTAGCCCCGGGACCCGTATTCAGTGAATAGGTAGCAAATATGCAATTATACGTACGCTAGGTCAGTAGAGTGCAGAGCAGCGAACAAAAAGGCAGTGATCAAACCGTAATGTGGGCAAGGAGCCCAGCTTCTCCTCTGTTCTCGGGCGTGAATTGTTTATACATAAGTTCAGTCTTACAGCCCTTCATATCATGTGTTCCTGTTCAACATTTAATCGCAGTAAGCCCAAGTTAGTTCCCACTTGGGACCTGTGACCGAAGAATGCTTTATTCGCTTGCGTGTAAAACCGTTCTATAGCCAGAGTTCGTATGTCTCTTGATTAGTGGACTTACCGTTTGGGAAGTGGCATGCTTCTGCCAGCGCAGCCCCGGGAACTTCTGGTTTGTCAGGCGTTCGTGCTATAATTTACCTGCTGGCATATCTATGTGTCACAGGGTGACTTGTATCCGCAGCGGTCTAGTCGGATTCATGTGATTGATCAGCTTGTTCTTAATGAAGTCCTGTGCTGCTTTCAGCGTAGAGAGGATCGTCTGCTTGCCCTCCCAGTTTATCTTCAGTCGCGCAGGATATGGCATTGCATATTCTATCTGCATGGTGCGTAGTTTAGCCTTTACAGTTGCAAACTCCTTGCGTGCCTGTTGCACTGCCATGGTGTAGTCAGGGTAGAATTCCAATTGGTTGCCTTGATAGTTTACGTGCTGTTTTTCTCTTGCCATACGTAATATACAGTCACGATCAAGGTAATTTAAAATTCGGGCCACTATTGGTCTGGGCGCTGCTCCTGGAGGCGGACGGGGGCCAGTGGGCTCTTTCCACTATGAAAAGCGGGGATAGCTGTTCTGCAACAAATATTGCCCGACATAGGTCCTCCACATAATTCTCCATGCGGCCTGTGTTTGTTGATTCGGGGACGCCCACGATTCGGACGTTATTGCGGCGGGAGCGCGCCTCCAAATCCTCGGCCTTGCTTTTTATCACTTCCAGTACTTTCTCCATGCCGCTGCATTTGGTAGTGTTCGCTTGTGCCTCATCTTCTACCGCCGATAGTCTATTTTCAGCTTCGTCTAGCCTCTCACCCTGTCTGTCCAGTTTTGTTGCCATGTTGTCCACGCGGCATGTGAGGTGATCCAGTTTGCCATTAATATCTTGTAGACTTGTTTGAATAGCGTTCAGGCTGGACTCCATGCGAGGCTCTGTTGCCCCTTCTGTTTCTGCTTCGGTGTCAGACTGGGTTGTAGGCCCTCGAAACGATCTCCGTGCCTCGAAAGTCAGTTTAGGTTGTTGCTTATCTGGTTTCCCCATCGTGAACACAGTTGGTGTCTAGCAGGTGGTCAGTAGCGCAATATGGGGTTGCAGAACCTGTCCCCTTTCGCCCCTCTGCACCTGTATCGTCAGCAGTGTATTGCGGGTTGCACTGTGATGCTATTGATATAGTCGAGAATCCCCTTATTCTGGGCCAGAGGTTGGGCGTGCGTCGTCGCAGGTTAAGGAATTCAAAACACAGCAGTGATCCCACTAGGCAGATTAGGCGAGATCTCGTGGTCCAGCAGTACTTTTTACGTTGAGTATTCAAGGATTGCGATTTGCAAGCACATGGAAGCGTTGTGATCGATTCTCAAATCTAGTGCCATTTACCAACTATCCCAGCGATGTTTACAGGATTGTGCATGAACTTAGGGATGTTCGCTCCCTTCGAAGCCCCCACAGTGGTGAGGGTACTGAACCTAGTTACCCTTCGTTCCTCACTAGCGCAGTCGCAGTCACCTCCACAAAATGGCTGCGCTCCGTCCACACCATATATGTCCCCGCAGTGTGATGATCAGCAGTATCGAATCTCTTGATATATTGGCCTCCCACAATATGCAGGACAAATAGTGCTGCAAGTTCAGAATATGCCGTGAAGGTATCTTGCAGTTAGGCACGCTATCAATCAAGACGTTGGACAGACGTGTTATATAGGGGGCATTGGAGAAGTGTGGCTCACTGGTTAGAGGAGGCAGACCTGGAAGCAGAGGTCAGCCCGGGACCAGGGTTCAATTCCCGGCTCGGCGGGGTCTTGAGTCCTAAAATGTCCATGGACTCGACAATTCTCGCTCCGGTGCCTACTCGATTCACGGGTTCACACTCTGCGACTCTGGGCAATAGCTTGCTTAATCTCCACAACGGCCCCTCGCGGCGGGATGCCTGGCTTTCACCTTGTGGATACCCTGCCGGGGTTATCTCACAGGGGAATACCAGGACGGGTTCCCTAAGCAAGCGCTTAGAGACCGGTTGGTGATTTGCGCTATATAAATTCCTGTACATTTACATTTACATTGCATACTCAGCCGATAGCGCTTTTTGGTCGGTGAGCTCGGGGAGCAGCTCGCAGATCTTAATGTCGCGTATTTGCGAATGTGCAACAAAACAATGCGCCAGTACTTCTGCATAGCCTCATGTGTGCAGGGTGACAGCAATCCTAAAGCTTAGCCAAAGAGGTTTATCGCTGAGCCCCAGATCATGCAACAAAGTCCCCGAATCTCACTGCAGGAGTGCCGCTCAATCTCACCGCCAGTCTCCGGATTCCAATGTCTGGCCGTTTGCCGTTTGCCGTTTGCCCTGGGCGCGTGAGACTCTGATTACCGGGCTCCGTGTACTCTCCGATCTGCGTTCGCCATCTTGTTTTACACAGGCAGCAGCATCCGATCTCCTCGGGATGATTTTTGCAGCTTCTAGCCAGCCGATTTATTGCCAGTATCGTTCTGTGACTTCCCGATGCCTTACGACGCCTGTTTCTGTGTTTGGCTTCATTTAGGGTGCCTTTACGCCGTTAATAAAAGTCAGGACATAGATCTGCCCGACGGAGTTGCCTCAGTAGTCAGCCATTCCGCTGTGCGCCCTCTACCGGCCCCCTACAATTGATTATTTAGTATGTCTATCAAGAGCGTTATTACCATTGTGCATTTTTTTGCAATTGCCTTTCTGCTCTGTGTTTTGTGTGTGTGTGGAAAACATTGAGCCTTTTTTCTAAGGCTATTCGTGCACTTTACTCACTTTAGATCACTTTAAATGTCGTCATAGCTAATGGACGCATCATGTGACCAAGCTCCCACGAGGAACGAAACGCGTCAGGGCACTTGCCTGTGATATTCTATGCCGAAATAAAAACTCTGCACTGCTTCACCACAATTTCTTGTGTGGAGGTTCTTTATTTGCTGGAGGAGATTTCTTGAGGTCCGTGCCTGCGAGCTGTGAGCAAATGTTCCTTGACGAGGAGGGACGGGCAGGATTTGTTTGTGTGTGTGTATATATATATTATATATATATATATATATTAATCCAATAATTAACGACTGTGAAGACTGCTTTATAAGGTGCAGCTGAGCCAGTCTATTTTTCCAGGGTGCTGGAGCATGGAGCTTGGCATTTTATGGATTTTTTTCTGTTTGGAAACCTTTCAAAATCTCCTAAAGCAGTTTCACTTAATGCCTTTATTGCGGTCATCAGTCTTTTCAGTGCATTAGTATTCTCCACTCTGTCGCGCTTCCAGCAAGGGTTTGGCAGATTGATGACATAATTATGTTCAGTATGGTTTGGGCCTTTGGAGCTACAAAACTGAATATACCCATTTCAACAACTCAAACAAATAATCTGTTATGTTTGAAACACAAACACTTCCACATCACTCCTCTGCAATACCTTTGCTGCCTTTGGTCCTAGGCCTGAGCCAACAATGGAGCTTTTGCTAGAACCAGCACCAAGAAAGGCCACTCCAGTCCACTTACAAAAGAAGTAAATGGCACCAAAACAGAACCCCTTATTTTTAAGAGAGGGCCGCCACCAGATTCTGTCATTGTTTCAGCACGAGGAGTTACCATCCTACCTTTCCATCCTACAGGCCTATCGTATTATGTGTGGAGTTCTCCACCCCAACTGCAGAGATTCTGTCCTCGTAAGCATACTAAGAATGATTGTGAATACTGAAAAGGCGTAAACGTGTACAAATGTCTACGTTTACCTTTGTGAATCAGTTAGACAATCTTGATTTGTGCTTAGACAAGAGTCTCTGCTTGGGTGCCACATTGCAACCTTCCAGGCATTGGTGACTCCTGGTTGCCACCGGCTACACTTCCTTGCCTCTCTTTTGTATTAGTAGAAGTATAACTGCCATTCTGCAGAAATGGTCCCTAATCACTTTCAATCACTCAGTTCTGGACCTGGTTTAGTGAGGGCACACCCTCAAACCTTTTTAAAAACACTTTGTGGTCCCAGAGCCCTTGCCTTCACCAGCCAGAGCACCATCAATTGCTGCAGGCAGAAATCCTTTTCATATCATGAAGGCGTGCCCTCAGACACATCCCAACAACTTAAGAACTTCTACTCAAGATTTTTCCTTGTAAAGAATAAATCTATAGAATGGGTCACCAATCCTCACTCTATGTTGTTAACACAAGAACATTAACAAACATTCTGATAGAGACCTCTAACTGCAGATCCCTCGCCTTTTGAATTTCCCCAGGTGCCAGACTGGATCCTAAAACTTTAATAGCAATTCCCTTGGGTATTGGCATGCAGCATCATGTGGGTCCATGTTAGGTCTGTTGGTTCCGGATGTGATGTCAGGGCCACTATAAGACCACCTCCGCATGCTAATGTCCGTTCGTCTTTCTGCGCCTTGCAGCGCCAATCCAGAGCTAGCAGTTCTGCCTTTTTGACAGGCCTTTCCCTCAAGAAATGTATTTTTTCCACATTAAATTCTCCCCCAGTGTGCAGATATGGGCCCTAAAAAACAGGTTTCATGCTGTGTCGGGACTATCACCGACCATTGTCGGTGACTGTCAACCACAGCGTCTGCCTATGGTGTATTGGACTCGATCGCAGCTCCAAGTTGCTTTCATGTTGCTGTAAGATGAACTGAAAAGGAATTTGAGACCCAAAGGCCAAGCTTGCCATCGCTGAGCTCTAAAATAAGTAGAGAAATCAGTCACTGTCAAAAGCTTGGATGCACACTCGCTCCTGGGATCGATCTCAAGACTATTCTACTTCAAGCTGCAGGAGCTCAGGTGAGTACAAATGTTCACACAAACAACACAAGACGTCTAAGCACGGTTCACCAACATTCTGCCAGTCTGAGTGGTGCAACATCTTAGGAACATCGAGGCCCTTATAGCTGCTCCTGAACCGCTGTAGCTCGATATCCTTCACCCTCAGTGGACAGACACAGAGTATGAAAAGCAGTGCCTGAAAGAGGCCGCAGCTTCCAGCTTAGGTACCTTAACAAATCCATCTGGATCATCTTTGGGCCCCACAAATTCAATGCCTGAAGCCCGCGAAGTCTGTTGGCGGATCCATCCCCGATGCTGAGCGTTTCTCTCGGTAACCACATGAGGTCATCCTCACCTCTGAGCATGGCACAGCGAACTCCCATTTCATCATAAGGTCTGACTCTGCCTTTGGCGCTGATACCAACTCCACAGGTGCAAGCCCGTATGTTGATTCAGACATCCGTTTCAAATCTGATTCTTCTATAGGATTCTGACACTCCAGCACCATGTCATCCCAACTCTGTGTACTATGAGTTTGACCCAGATAACGATGATGATGGTAATGTTTTTTATGAGGAGAGGGGTCATTTTTTGATGATTTGAAGAATGAGAGTATGCTTGACACCTCCCCTGGCCTCTTATCACCTAATCTTATTACTCCAGAAGAATCTGCCTCCTTCGCAACTGATATTAGGAGGCAGCAAGAGCACTGGACCTATCCCTATCTATGCACGAGGTCAGGACCAATATTTTGACAGAGCTTCTTTACCCTGCATGACCATCCAAGAATCTAAATAATCCTTAATGAAGCCCTATCAGATATGCTTGTGGATGCCTGGGCTAAACCAGGACCTTGCCCATCAATCAACAGGCGAGTGGCAAGACTGAATATGCCAGCTGCTGGGGATCACAATGTCTTGTTACAGTATCCTACCTCTGAGAACTTTACTTTACAGGCATCATCCAGCTGCCTGAACCCCAATTGTTTTCCTACCACTCCACCCAACAGAGAATTCAAACGGATGGATTTGTTTGGCTTTTTCCAGTACTAGTCATGCAATCCATGAACACCTTGTGTCTCTTGGGAGGTATTGGCACACCTTGTAGGACAGAGTGGTGGATGAGTTGCCAGCTGTTCCTAACCACGTCAGACATACCCTACAACGTCTGATCCTTGATAGCTAAGGTGTTGTTAACTATACAGTTTCCTCTTGCCTTGACACAACCTGCGGCCTTTTATAGGGCAGTCGGAACCAGCATAGTGCTTATGCGCCACGATTGGATTGGCCCCACAAGCTTCTGTTCGGATGTCAAGCAATCCCTCATGGACCTGCCGTTCGATGGCTCAAACATTTTTAAGGTAAAGGTGGACACGGCCATCAAGAATTTTAAGTAGAGCACAGTCCCTTTCGTACCTTTGGATTTAGCTCAGCCAATTTGGCAGTTCCCCTAACAACAATGCTTCTATTGAGTATTTGGCAGGCCATATTTGCAGAGGCAGAATTTATTTCGGCCTCAGCAATCAGGGGCGAGGCTTGGGCGTCGACTGACAATGTTCAGGCCCACAAGACCAGGCCACAACCCTTCCCCCACAGCCGCTGTGTAACTCTGCTTTAATTTACCCTTGGTGGCACACGGCCACCTGGTAGGGTCACCTTTCACTTCCACGGATGGCGGAGCATCATGTCAGACCAAGGGGTGTTGCAGGTGGTAGCGCACAGCTAATTCATACCTCTACTATGCTCTCCACCAGATATGCCAACCACAGTACAACACCTAGCAGAGGACCACTTGTCCATACTTCAGAAAGTATTTTAAGCTATTTAGTCCAAGGTAGCAATAGAGAGGTGATCGAAAAAAGGCAGAGGCCTTTACCCCTTCCTAGATCTTTGCTCTTTGAACTTCTCGCTTCAGAAGGACAAGTTCAAAATGTTCACCCTGGCCCAAGCCCTGTCTGCCCTGGAATCAGGAGACTGGGTTACGGCATTCAACTTGCAGGGTGCATAATTTCACATCCTTGTCCTGCAGTCGTTACCTGTGGTTCTGGACAGGT
The DNA here is from genome assembly GCF_964263255.1 of Lissotriton vulgaris. Lineage (NCBI taxonomy): Eukaryota > Metazoa > Chordata > Amphibia > Caudata > Salamandridae > Lissotriton > Lissotriton vulgaris. The sequence goes on from NC_141685.1 coordinate 883,210,312, forward strand.
CAGAAGAACTTGCAGTTATACATGCTACCCTTTGATATGACCAGTTCACGTTGGGTGTTTTCAAAGGTGATGGTAGTGGTCGCAACCCATCTGCAAAGGTTTGGCATACCAGTTCTCCCATACCTCAACAACTGGCTACCGAAGGCGGGCTCACCTCCGTTGACAACCACCCCCAGATGACGGTCAATCCGTTAATATCATTAGGCTTTTCTATAAATAAATAAATAAATAAATGTATCGAAGTTGTACCTGACTCCTACAAAGCAGCTCCCTTTTATTGGAGGCATCCTTAATACAGTGTTTTTTTAGAGCTATAACACACCTCAACTCATCCAGAACGTTTGGGCTACAATCCAGATGTTTCAACCATTGACCAGATGTTTCAACCATTGACCTTTGATTCAGTGAAAGCAGCTTTGAGGTTTCCAGGTGTCTTGGCCTCATGCATCCTGCATGTGTACTGCACTAAATGTTTTCTAAATGTGAATGCAGTGAGATGTGAAGTTTCAGAGGGCTCAGCACTAAGGCAACTTGTCAGACTTCATCGAGATGTCGAAGGATCTGGGGTGGTGGCTGTTGAACCACAATCGGATCAGAGGCAGACCCCTCTCCTTACCCCACTCTGAACTAACGGTCGTGCCGAATGCATTATTGCCGAGTTGGGGTGGGTGGTCACCTAGGAGAGGTTGGGATCAGAGACCTCTGGTCTTTGGCAGAAGCCCAGCTCAACATCAAATTGTTGGAGTTGTGACCAATTAATGTGGCCTTAAAGACTTCGAACCATAAAGAGGGGAACGGGGGTTGGTTCTCACAGACATCATGACCACCATATGGTATTACAACAAATAAGGCAGAGTGGTGGCATTGGTCATGTGCCAGGATGCTCTGCACCTCTGGAAGTGGCTGAATGATCAGGCATTTCCCTGACCTCCCAACACCTGGCAGGATAGATCTTATAATGACAAAGCAGACAAACTCAGCTGCCAGTGTCTAGTGTATCATGAATGGCAGTTACACTTGGAGGTGGTACAGGACGTCTTCCAGCAATGGGGTGAACCCTGGCTCGATCTATTTGTCACAGGAGAAAGCACACAAAATGCTTGTCCAAATTTTGCTACTTGGAGTTCCAAAGACAGTCCTCCCAGGGAGTCTCCTTCTGTCTGCATTTAGGATCGGGACTCCTGTGTGCCTTTACACCCTTCCCTTTCTTGCCCAGAGTGCTGAAAAAGATTAGAAAAGACTTGGGTGCAAGTCATCCTAATAGCTCTGGACTGGGCAAGGAGAGTGTGGTGCCCAGAACCTCTGGCCATGAGCATTTGTCCTCAAATCCGGCTGCCGCTTTGGGAGAACCTTCTGTAGCAACAGCACAGCTGGGTCCTTGTAATGGCCGGATTTTCCGCTTAGATGGGATCAGCCCCCAGGGGCCCCTATGACCCAGCCAAAACGTACTCACCTTCCCTCCTTAGAACGTATTCACAATGGATAGATATACAGATATATATATATATATAGGTCGCACCTAAGGATGTGGAATAACAATACACATGCATAAATTTTCTACAATATCTTATTCACAACAGTTGGTCTCGCGGCCACCCCGACCCAGACCGGTCTACCCTAGGGCAGATATGACACACAATCCGGTGTGTCTACACATGGGCCTGCAGAACCCAATGCTCCCTTTTCCAAACGATCCACAATCCGGTAGATCTCCACGCCAGTATCCCCCCTGGCGCTCTCACTTATGCAAGCCACAATCTTGTGGGTATACACGCTGGTATCCTACCCAACGTTCTCACTAACGCCGCATATCAACGACGACCACATTCCTATGAACAGTCATCAGGACAATGTCTCAGTTATCTACTCGGGATAAAACTATAATAATGACTTTTAATACGGTTCCCAAATTATATGATGTACCTCCTATTCTTGGCATCAAAGGTCCACTCACTCCCTCTTTGTTCGATCACTATTTACCTGATCGGGATTTCACATCCGTTCGCATAAACAACTCTCGACTAGAAGATGCATTTACCAAGATTGAACAGGAACACAAGGCACACGGTAGTTCTATAAGAACTAGGATATTTATTGGCAATAAACACATATCACATTACTATGCAACATAATTTCTGCAAAGAAAAGGTAAAGATTAGAGTGCACGCTAATTGGGAAAAGGGCGGAGATCACCTGGTTAATATGAAGTCTGGGCTCGGCAGTCATCTAGGTTCCCTTCTCGTCTCTGTGTCCTGGCTCGCCTCGCAGTCACACCCCAGCCGTCACAAGTACACGTCTGCACCGCTAGGCTCAACCTCGTCTGCTTCCCTCCAGGGCACCGGAACCTTGCTGGTTATTAGCTACCGTCTCTCTCTCTCTCTCTCTCTGTGCCAGTGCGCTCCGCGCTAATTCTCCTTCAGTCTTTCTCAGAGAGTTTCGGTTTTAAATCTTTCTCGGACTTCAAAGATGGCGACTGTCCGCCATGAAATGATTAATGGCAGAGATGCTAACGGCTAGATGCCGCCTACGGACTAACTGAAAAACTGACTAACACCTTCCCTTATATCAAAGCCCGTTCCTTCATGGAAAGCTACGGCCAGTAACCTGCCGCCCACCAAATTCTTGTACCTCCCCGTACCAAGGACACGTTCCCAGCCGGCCGGCCTGAAGTTGTGTCTTCGGTGTGGAGAAAAATACATTCCTTCGATAAGGGCCAGCCTGAGCCGGTTCTCTCCAAGCGAACAACAGCTTGAAATTAAAACATTACACTTCACCTAGAAAGCCTTCTCGAGCTACCGGGCAGAAAGCAAAATGGAGTCTGTCTCGTTTAAGGCCTACAGGGCCCACAATATGCGTAACTCCATGGAAAATATCCTAACATGTTAGCAAATGAGCAAATCATGACTAATACTTATATATCTAACCCCTAACTTAAATTCATAAGCCCTACACTAAGGAAAGTGACACGAAAATGCTCTAATATATGGAAGGCAGGGGTCCTGTCTATAGTCCTAATCCCTATCCTATGGGGGTGATAGGCTGGAGTCACTCTCCATCATTCTCCCTCTTAAGAGCCAGAAAAGGGCAGCCATTACATTACACCCCTTGACTCCAGTCTATTATCCACAGACTAAATAGAACTAACATCAGTAGAAGAATAATAGGAAACAAAATTAACTGATCTATGTCTCTTACTAAGTCTAAAAAATTGGAGCAGGGAAGGGATGCACTGAATAAAGCAACAAATAGCTATCAGGACACAAATAGCAACAATAACTCCCCCAAAAATCTGTCGTAAAGAATGCAAGTCAGGTAGCCAATTAAAGAGCCAGTCAAAGAAACCCTGATCTATGTGTTGTCTAATTTCTGCAGTCAAGTCGTGTAGTTTGTCAATATGGGATTGGATTGATTTAGAATGGTCAGACAAATTAAAACAGCATAGGCCCTCAAAATCAGAACATTCATGTCCATGTTTTAACAAGAGATAATCAATAGCGGCGCGATTCTGTAAAATAGCTCTACGTTCGCCTTGGGCGTCTAATAAAAGGTCAGATAAAACAGTAGATGTTTGGTTGATGGACTTAACCATCCAACAGGCCATCTTGCCGATCGTTTTGGCATTATAAACGGCCAATGCAGGCACTCCAATAATAGAAAAAGCTAAACCAAGGTATTCTGATTTAGAATAAAGGTGGACAGAGGAATCGCAATCCTCATGCAATGACATCGAATCACGTACAATACGGGAATGTGAATTAGGATGTGAGGAAAACATTAATAAACTCAATCTAGTGATGGCACATGGGCCACCAGAAATATTTGCAGGAATATAGGGCCAAGATGAATGTCCGCACAAGAAGAGCCATCCAGCTGGCAATAACATTGAACGATAATAACTAGGGGCAACTAATAAACGTTGACATGTCATATTATTTTTCACAGAAAGACATGAATTCGGGAGTCTCTTTAAACACAGCAATCGTTGATGAGCTGAAAAAGAAGTTGCAGCCTGTATTTTAAGCTTTATGCATTCGGTGATAGCCTTAGGATCACATGTCATTATAAAACATAGGTCTCCAGGGGTAATATTAAAAGTAGTAATTCGGGAATGAATAGGGATATCGAGGTCTGGAAGAGCAGTACATGAGGGACAAAATTCGTGGGCCGCAAAATCGCCCAGAATAACATTTGGTCGGGCTTTCGAGATATTAAAGATATGTCGCAAAGTCTCGGTAGATGCAGGGACGGCAACCAGACAGGTCGCTAATATGTCAGTGACAGACTTCATTGTGGTAAGACAGAAATGCGGAGAGTTCGTCACTCGCTTTGCGAGCGTAATCCAAAAGTTAGTTGAAGAACTCCACGCAGACCGCGGAGCTCGGATTATCCCATCAACCGGCGTCGGTGGATCCTCTCCTCTCCCGGCGTAGCAGGCCAAAAGGAGTCCAGCGCCGACACATCCTGCAGCAGCAGTCCAGAGAATGATCTGAAAGAATACAAACACAGGCCTTAATCATTCTCGTAGGTAACATTTATCAGCTGGGACAGCTTCCCAGCCATCTTTCCCTGGCTTCATCACCAAAACGGTGTTGTCATGACCGGTCGCAATAATATCAGCCTGTTCAGGAGGATTTTTAGGCGATTGCACCCATATCTTAGCTCCAGGAAGATCAGATGATCCGAAGCCTTTTTGTCCTCGCACAGTTAGCAACGTTGGGGCAGAGCCTTTTTTGATTTCACCACTGAAGACAGGCATAATCAGTAACTGAGCAACGCGGTCAGACTTTTTAATGAACAAATCAGTCTCACTGCTATTAAGCAGGAGAACCTTAATCTCTCCCTGATAATCACTGTCAATTACTCCTCCGAGCACTTGTACGCCTTTCAGGGCCAGGCCAGATCTAGGGGCAATTAATCCAAGACTACCGGCAGGTATACAGACACCAATGCCAGTTTCAACAATGATTCGATCTTTTCCTGGTAATTTTGCATCATTTAAAGCATGCAAGTCGAGGCCTGCGGAACCTGAGGTCGCTCTACATGGAGCCAAAGCACCGGGGGTAATTTCCCAATACATGATAGTGTCTGACAAAGAATTAGGCTTTACATCAACATTTGGAGGAAACAAACGCATCAAAGGGGATTCAGAATGAAACAAAGGGCGATTATTCAGAATCAATAAAGCTTGAAACAATACATCCCTCCATTTACTGTATCGATCATCAGTCAATTTGCGCAACTGTTCTTTCAACAAACCATTCATTCTCTCAATCAGTCCTGAAGCTTGTGGGTAATATGGAATGTGAAACACCCAATCAATATTATTTTCCGCACAGAATTCCTGCACCAATCTTCCACGAAAGTGGGATGCATTGTCTGATTGAATTTGGAATGGAACACCATAGTACAAAATAAGCAGCTCCAGGGTTTTAATGGTATTCACTTGGGTAGCGTTCTTGCAAGGGAAAGCGACCAAAAGGCCACTATAAGTGTCAACAACTGTACAAATATATTGACAATTTCTGCTCATAGGGAGCGGACCGATATAGTCAATCTGCCAAATTTGAGCGGGCAATTTACCTCGATGCAAGTGGCCTCGAACAATTTGAGGCACCTCCTTTTTTCTAGAATGCTGACAAATGGGACAATGTAGAATGACATCTTTTATTAAAGAAAAAGGAATATGAATTCCTCTATCGGCAGCCCACCTGCTAGTGGCTTTCTCTCCGGTGGGCCCACTTCGCCAATCCCGCCAAATCAGAATCTTGCATGTCCACCACTGCCTCAGCAATTTTAGATTTTTCATCTGCAATGTTATGGAAAAATTTATCAAGGGAGTCAATTGGAGTGTGAGCATCCACGTGAAAGATTGTTATAGTACTCTGCGGGAGCAGTTCCCAAATTTCATGCCATAATTCCTTTCCCCACAATTCTTTTGAATGCAATTCCCAATTATGAGAATGCCATGTTGGTAACCATACCGCCAGTCCATTCGCAGTGGACCAGGAATCAGTGAAAATATGACATGTGCCAGGCAATTCCTGTTTCAAAACTTGGTAAACTGCATAGAGTTCAGCATACTGACTACTCTTACCATCTCCAGTCGTACTCAATAATTTCTGCGTGATCGGGTTATACGAAACAGCTTTCCAATGTCTTTTGTCACCGATGAACTTCGCTGAACCATCCGTAAACCACACATGTCTTCTATCCTCCACGGACAGATCATCAAATGATTTACCCCACTTAACGGGAGACTCCTGCACCACGGGAACCGAACACTCCTTTTCAGTCTCATTGGAGGGCGCCTGCGCCACTCGCTCATGTAAAACCGCCACACCTTTCGGACCCACACGTGCCCTGTCCTGAATGTACCATTTCCATTTAATCACACTCGCCTCCTGAGCATGTCCAATTCGATGGGACTTCGGTGAACTCAAAACCCACTGCATAATGGGAATTTCGGGTCTCAAAATTACAGCATGGCCTAGGGTCAGTTGCTCGGTATCCACCAGTGCCCAAAAACAAGCAAGCAATTGTTTCTCAAAGGGCGAGTAACGCTCACTAGCCTCAGGTAACTTTTTGGTCCAAAAACCTAATGGCACTTTTTGTCTGCCCTGCTTTTGCCACAGGCTCCAATTGGCATACAGACCTTCCACGGAAACATTCAAATCCACATCACCTTCACTCACAGGCCACAAATCCAAGGCATACTGAATAGCTTCTTTAGCCAAATTAAAAGCAGTCTGTTGAGACTCACCCCATTCAAATGCATTCTTTTTACGAGTGACTCGATACAATGGAGCCAGAATCTGACTCAGATGGGGAATATGCTGACGCCAGAATCCAAACAAACCAATGAAGCATTGAGCCTCTTTCCTGTTCCGAGGAACTGCAAAATCAAGTATTTTTCGCTTTACCTGTGGGATCACTTCTCTATGACCTTCATGCCAATTAATTCCTAAAAATTTCACATTCTGGGATGGAGTTAGTAATTTGTCAGGATTAATTTCCCAACCTTTTGCTCGCAAACAGTCAAGGATCTAATCTAAATGGGACTGTACCTGATCTTGCGTTTCACCTTGAATCAAAATGTCGTCAATATAATGACAGACCTGAACTCGTGGATTTGTGGGCACTTCAGACAAATGCTCTGCCACCAGCCGATGACAGATCGTAGGACTGTGTACATAGCCTTGAGGAAGACTCCGGAACGTCATTTGACGTCCATTCCATGTAAAACTGAACTGTTCCTGACATTCAGGGGCAATCGGGATTGAAAAGAAAGCATTAGCAATATCAATAGAAGCATACCACGTACCTGGATGCTTTTGAATTCTCTGAATTAGCGTGACAATGTCAGGCACTGCAACAGTCAATTTAGGTGTGTTTTTATTCAATTCTCGATAATCAACAGGCATGCGCCAAGAATTGTCACTTTTGCGCACGGGCCAAACGGGATTATTCCAAGCAGACGTGACCGGAGTTATGACTCCCGCGTCAACCAAATCCTGAATTGTAGCAGAAATTTCTTCATGACCACCTGGGATACGATATTGCTTCTGAGAAATCACCTTCGTGGCTAAAGGAATTTTAATAGGTGGCATCCGCAAACGGCCAACCCGTACGGGTCTGGTCGAAATGTATTGTCTAGTTCCAAATTGATAACAACCATCATCCAAATGCAAAGTCATTCCTTTCAAAATGTCAATTCCAATTATATATTCCAAAAGTGGTACAACCAACACAGAGTATTCTCTACGAGGAATCCTACCAATTTTAATTTCAAGTGCAGTTTGAACTGCGGGTGTTTCTTTACCACCCAAACCAGTAATTGTAAAAGACTGTCCATGAAATTTCTTTGATTTACCATGAATTAAAGTGGCCTCCGCCCCAGTATCAACTAATGCTCGGGCCCTTTGGATATTATGATGTTTCCAAAAAATCTCAATATCTACATATGGTCTGTTGTCTCTGTGAGCCCACTTGTGTACCGGAGCTTGACCTATTTCCTAGTCATTTTTCCTGCGTTCCGTCAACCAAGACAAATCAGGGTAAATGCTCTCAGTTTTCATTGGTATCAAAATATCTTGTTCATATCCGTCTCCAGTACGAAACGGATTATTGTCATGTTCAAAAAGTTGTGAATTACGGTCAGAAAGTCTATTACGATCCTCTCTTTTTCTCCTGTCAGGGGAATAACTCCTTTCATCTCTTCGTCGGTTGGAAGCACGATCATCTCTCCCCCGCTCACGATCATCCTCTCTCCCCCTCCCGTCATTACGATGACGGGATCCATCACGTTCATAACGCCGATCATCACGGCGATCAGGATTCACACGTCGCTTCTCATCACCACTGTCATCCGAACCACGGTCATACTCATTCTTTCGCACACGACGGGCACCCTCCTTTCGATCCAAACCACGCTTACGAAACATGTCCCATAAGCGATTATTAGGCTCACCGTCAATGTCCTCCCTTTTGACACCATCAGCAATGAGAGCAAGAAACATGTCACGTCTAGAGAACTTATAGTCCCCACCAGTACGACCCTCAGGTCGAGATTGTCTTTCAGGTTTAAACCACTCACCCAGCTCACCAAGCTGACGAACAGACTCAAGCACAGCAGATAAAGGATTGCCAGTTTGATTAATCAATAATGTCATCATGACCTGCTTGTAAGCAACAGGAGAAGAACGGATAATGCGATTGCGCACAGAAGATGTCAAAAGACCATCCAATAACCTATCAGCAGTACTAAGAAAGACAGCAGTTTTCATGACTTCCTCCTTTAAACGTTGCGACGCATCGCGCAAAGTGTACCATGGTTTCTCATTAGTGGGCCAATCAGATTCAGTTGGATATTTATGATTACAGCCGTCAGACGCAAGCTGGAGCAAAGTAATTTGACCAGCACCATTATAGTTTCGAAAATGATCTTGAATCGTAGAATCAGAACTCAAAGAGCAAAACCGTAAACAATCAACAGCATCAAGAAAAATACCGGCAGCGCCGAGTTCATAAAGGCGCACCATCCAGGTAAGCAAGGCCTCACCAGGCCGTTGTCGAAATCGTTGTAAAATGTCACTAACCTCCTGCTGAGTAAAATCTTCAATACAGTCTAAAGCTATACCAGCCGGGTTACCAGGGGCTTGTTGTAATTTACGTCGAAAAACAGGGTGAGCAGAAACTTCAGGAAGAGCCTCCGAAGAAGCCCGCGTCTTAGATTTAGTAGAACAATCAGGGCAAGCTACGTCATCCGCACGGGAAGAACGAGCACGGTCGCTGTGAGGACCTATATCAGTACACGAAGCAGATTTACAATCACGTCCGGAGCGAGAAGACTCGCGCTTGTCACCCTCCTCCGCCGAGGAGTCAGAAGTATGTGAATCCCAGATATTACCGTCCCACTCATCGGGGTTCCAATCCATACCGGCTTTTGCTACAACCAGACGCACTTTACGTGTAGATACACGACCACGACGATGTTTATACTTATATCGTGCAATGCGGACCGCAGCCCTTTCGGCAATGGTCTGATATGTTTCAAGTTTGTCGGCAAGCAATTTATTTTGACAACGCAAAAGAGTATGCGCATTTTGCAACTCAACACACTGTCCTTCCATGTCCTTAAACTGCTTCTGTAGCTGAACAAACTTTTCATGCAGAATTCTGTAGGCATTAAGAACAATCCAACCTCTGCGTCCTAAAATAGGAAGCTCATCACCCTTCACTACCGGCGCTTTCTGTAAGCATGATACCACATCGGCAGGCTCCGCCTGCTCCAAGCAAGAAGACCAATTTTCACTCAAACCAGTAGAATCAGCCCACTCGCGGGCCAAAGCCTCGTAAGGCGTACACTCCCAGCCGGGAATCTGAATCGGTAACTTGAAAACCGACGGAGATTTTTTCGCAAACATATTGACACAAAAAAGTTATATACACAATTATAAACAAAATTTTATACGTACGAGCCGAGCGCATCCCAACAAGATCAAAACAACACAATGCACACAGGCTTCGTAAACAGTTCGTGACGCCAGATGTAATGGCCGGATTTTCCGCTTAGATGGGATCAGCCCCCAGGGGCCCCTATGACCCAGCCAAAACGTACTCACCTTCCCTCCTTAGAACGTATTCACAATGGATAGATATACAGATATATATATATATATATAGGTCGCACCTAAGGATGGGGAATAACAATACACATGCATAAATTTTCTACAATATCTTATTCACAACAGTTGGTCTCGCGGCCACCCCGACCCAGACCGGTCTACCCTAGGGCAGATATGACACACAATCCGGTGTGTCTACACATGGGCCTGCAGAACCCAATGCTCCCTTTTCCAAACGATCCACAATCCGGTAGATCTCCACGCCAGTATCCCCCCTGGCGCTCTCACTTATGCAAGCCACAATCTTGTGGGTATACACGCTGGTATCCTACCCAACGTTCTCACTAACGCCGCATATCAACGACGACCACATTCCTATGAACAGTCATCAGGACAATGTCTCAGTTATCTACTCGGGATAAAACTATAATAATGACTTTTAATACGGTTCCCAAATTATATGATGTACCTCCTATTCTTGGCATCAAAGGTCCACTCACTCCCTCTTTGTTCGATCACTATTTACCTGATCGGGATTTCACATCCGTTCGCATAAACAACTCTCAACTAGAAGATGCATTTACCAAGATTGAACAGGAACACAAGGCACACGGTAGTTCTATAAGAACTAGGATATTTATTGGCAATAAACACATATCACATTACTATGCAACATAATTTCTGCAAAGAAAAGGTAAAGATTAGAGTGCACGCTAATTGGGAAAAGGGCGGAGATCACCTGGTTAATATGAAGTCTGGGCTCGGCAGTCATCTAGGTTCCCTTCTCGTCTCTGTGTCCTGGCTCGCCTCGCAGTCACACCCCAGCCGTCACAAGTACACGTCTGCACCGCTAGGCTCAACCTCGTCTGCTTCCCTCCAGGGCACCGGAACCTTGCTGGTTATTAGCTACCGTCTCTCTCTCTCTCTCTCTCTGTGCCAGTGCGCTCCGCGCTAATTCTCCTTCAGTCTCTCTCAGAGAGTTTCGGTTTTAAATGTTTCTCGGACTTCAAAGATGGCGACTGTCCGCCATGAAATGATTAATGGCAGAGATGCTAACGGCTAGATGCCGCCTACGGACTAACTGAAAAACTGACTAACACCTTCCCTAATATCAAAGCCCGTTCCTTCATGGAAAGCTACGGCCAGTAACCTGCCGCCCACCAAATTCTTGTACCTCCCCGTACCAAGGACACGTTCCCAGCCGGCCGGCCTGAAGTTGTGTCTTCGGTGTGGAGAAAAATACATTCCTTTGATAAGGGCCAGCCTGAGCCGGTTCTCTCCAAGCGAACAACAGCTTGAAATTAAAACATTACACTTCACCTAGAAAGCCTTCTCGAGCTACCGGGCAGAAAGCAAAATGGAGTCTGTCTCGTTTAAGGCCTACAGGGCCCACAATATGCGTAACTCCATGGAAAATATCCTAACATGTTAGCAAATGAGCAAATCATGACTAATACTTATATATCTAACCCCTAACTTAAATTCATAAGCCCTACACTAAGGAAAGTGACACGAAAATGCTCTAATATATGGAAGGCAGGGGTCCTGTCTATAGTCCTAATCCCTATCCTATGGGGGTGATAAGCTGGAGTCACTCTCCATCATTCTCCCTCTTAAAAGAGCCAGAAAAGGGCAGCCATTACAGTCCTGTGCTGAACCTGCACAGTCTAGACCTCCATAAGTGGAGACAGTTGTAATCTTTTGTTCTTCCTCCTGAAGTAGTTGGTGTCATTCTGGCAGCCAAGCCCCCTTCTACTAAGTCTGTCAATTAAGACACTGGGAGAAGTTTGTTGCTTGGTATTTCCCCAGTCATGTTTAACCCTTGCAGGCCAGCTTGTCAAAAGTCATCCTGTTTTGTCTTTCATCTGGCCACAAAGGCCTTGCTGTTGCCACTTGGCATTGACAGTGGTCATTTGTTGGTCCTTTTTTTCTTCTTACGGTTACTGGATCAGACCTCTTTCTTTTAGTCATCTGTTGTGATGCCTTTTTTTGAAGGGGCTGATCCACTTGACCCTAATAGGGCTATTTGTAGTTCCATCAATCGAGTGAGAGAATACTGGCTTCTCTGGAGCAAAAAAGGGAAAAGCGGTACAGAAGAGGACCGTCTCACCATGGATTGTCTTTAGCATAAAGATATTCTAAGGACAAGCTTGGAAGTAGCCCTAGAAGGGGTGTGGGCTCTCTCCACCAGTGCAAAGGCTGCTACCACTCCGTTGGAGTGGTGTGTGCCAGTCTTTGACATTTGCCAGACTGCAAACCAGTGCGTCTCTCCACACATTCACAAAGCACACCTGCTGGGACAGCCAGGTCTGGTGGTATGGGCACTTCGTCGGATCTGTCCTGCAAGATTTCCTGGCCCGAATAATTCCACGGACCCATAACCTATGGAGGTACTGCTTTGATATCTATTGAAAAGGTGAAGAATCTCCATTTCGAAGTATCTGTGAGAAAAACTAGTTACTTACCTTCAGTAACACCTTTTCCGGTAGAGACTCTTATCTAATTGCAGATTCGTCACTGACTCACCCACCACCCCTTTCTGTGGAATAGACTCATAAGTCCAATGATAAGATCCTAAATCAGAAAAGTCAGCACACTGCACTTCTGATTTCATTGGCTCTGCGTCCAATGGTGCAGGCTGAAATCAGAAAAACTGACAGTACCAGATGTGACAGTATTGTACTGACCCTGACATCACATCTGGAACCGACACCACCTGTTGACGAGCGATGGAATTGTTATCAGTATTTTCAGATCCAGTCTGGGGTAAATTCACAAGGTAAAGAATCTGCAGTTCTATTGTCTCTACCAGAAAAGGCATTACCCATAGTAAGTAACTTGTTCAACATTCCGGATAGTCATCCTCCTAGAAATGCTGTTGCTCCTACAGGTGGTGGAAAAAATACATTGCTAGATTTGCATGACTCATACTTCTATATCTTGACATATTTTAAAGTGCCTCTGTTTCCAAGTGTTCAGCTGCCACTTCCAGTTTCAAGTTCTAGGCTTCAAATCTTTACAAAATGTATGTCCTCTGTGTTGGCAATCCTCCGACGCATAAAGTTTTCCTTTACCTAGCTGATGATCTGCTAAAAGAGATGACCTTCTGAGGCATAAGCTTCAACCAACACGTGCCTGCAGTTTTTCCTCAAATTCAGGCTGACCCTTTACCCAACTCTGTCTCTCAGGCTAAACTGGGAGCAGTTCTTAGGCACCATTCAAACACCAAGGAAGGGAAGGCTTTCTCTTTCGAGTAAATCTTTTGTTCTCAAAACAAATTCTGTTTCTTCCAGTACATATGGAAAACAATAGCCCCCCCTCTAGAAGTCTCTGCTGGCAATGATACCCTCATGTGTCCCTTACATTCCCAAGTGCCACATACAAATACGACCTAGAAAATTTGAGTTAGACCTACCATTGTTACACTCTCAGGGATCCACCATAGATAAAGTAAATATTAAGGCATGCGTGAAGTCAACGCTTTGGTTGTGGACTGACAGGAACATTGCTGCTGATCTTCCCTTCATGCCGCAGCCCTTCAATTTTGTGAGAGCCACGGGCACCTCTGTTGATGGCTGGTGAGCACAGCTTCAGGAACTCTGCACAATGGGGCTAAGGGCAAAAGTAGACACAGTGCACATAAATGTGCAGGAGCTCAGACCATACACAATAGCCTTCCCTTGTTCCTCCCCAGAACTCAACGTTCCTCGGTTCTCATTTGCATTGACAACACCACTTCCATAGTTTATTTAAACAAGCAGGGGGAACATATTTACTAGCACAGTCGGAAGAACTGCATCACTTAAGACTTTGGTATTTCAACATGATATTAATGTCTACCAGGTCAACAAATGAGCGCATACAATCAGCAGTTTTGAAGGAGAATGTCACAATTGGCAGCTAAATAATAAATAAATATTTAACAGCTAAACCAACAAACCTTATGCGGAATATTTAACCTATGTACAAAGTACAGAGGAGAGGGGATGTTGCCTAACGGCTAGGGCAGTCGACCTCCAATCTGGGGAACCGGGTTCGAGTCTCGGCAACGTCTTTATGTAACACAACTGGTGCTCATGTAAAGCGCTCTGATCCCTTCGGCTCAAGTTTGCGTTATGAAAAACACCCGCAAAAAATAAATCACAGACTCCACCTTTTTGCGATGAGGACCAACATGAAATGCCAGTTCTTTGCTACCTAGCAGACACTGGCAACCCGTGACTAGGGGAGATGCATTTTTGATAACCTGGTATGTAACATTCACCTATGCTTTTCAATGGTTTCTCATTGTTCCTTGGATGCAACTTGGGCCACTTTTTTTAGGTTTCTAAATTCATTAATGGGGCCCACTTTTATTTTGGTGCCCTGGCCTATTTTCTGTATTGGTCTGCCCAAGAGGAGACTGGAAGAGGTATGCTTGGACTGTAGCACACTTTGATTCTCCTAATATAAAAGAATGAAGAAGGAAACAACCATAATATCACCAAGTATCCAGGGAAGGGGAGCACAAGGGAGGGCAACAGAAAAAATAGGATGCAAGTGAAGTGAAAGGCCAGGTGACAAACTCTTCGGCAAGCAATAAACTCACCAATACTGAGTGTTGCCAGGCACTGACTAAAGGTTTCAAGTGCAGATTTATACTGTCTCTGCCAGTAATTTCCCAGAAACGACCCTCACTTTCCCTTCCTGTTGGCCCTTTTAAGTTGGGGAAATCCCTTTTAAGTTAGTATAGCAATGACCAGAACCTTGAATTTGATCGTATGCCACCCTTACATTTTAATTATACTTGTACCTCCTACCTGCCAGGCACCACAAGGCATACAAAATCACCAGTCCCCCTGAACTGCATATTGTGCTGCCTTACTTTGAGCCTTCATGCCTCTCTTGACAAAGGCAGTATCAAGCTATCTTTGAGATCTACTGGGTCCAGCATGAGCCCTCCTTGTCTCTTAATGGCGAGTCCTAAGAGGAGAGTGGTTCAGATCTTCTTAGCTAGGTTAGTGGCCAGGAGTGTAGATTCTATACCCCGCCTTTGGCCGTACGGCTCTTAAAGCCATCCAATATCGACACTTCAGCCTTCCAGGGCACTGCATAGACAATCTTAAAAAGACTATGCACTTTTTTTTTAAACATCTTTTTATTAACAAAATATAGCTTTCCATGTAAGGAGACAATACACATAGCAGTGGGTCAGCCAAGTAGTGATGGTACAATATGCAGCAACTGCCACACCCGTAGGCCAATATTAGTCCAAGGCACTGCCAGTGGACCCTCTACCCCCGGTACCCCTACAAACCACACCCTCCAATCAGTTACTAAATCCCCCCCTAAAAGCCAACCATGCCTCCCAGACCTTTTCCCGTTTACGTGGGAACCCCCTGCTCTGGTACACCACATGTTCAGCTCGCTGACACCAATCAAGGTCCCTTTTCCAACCTTCTATCTACGAAACCTCTGTGCCCCCCCCCCCAGTTTAGCTACATTACTTTGGGCCACCACCCCAGCCAGTGCCAGCCAAATAGTAGCCCATTTGGGCCTTACTACCTCCCCTGTCACCCCCAGGATAAACCATCTGGCGTCTAGTGGGACCTCGGAGCCCACCACCTCAGACATAACCCACGCAATGACTTCCCAATACCTCTGTATCAATTTGCATGCCCACAAGATGTGAAAGAACATCCCTGTCTCTTAGCAACCCCTCATGCACTTGTCTGACCCACTATACCCGATTCGATGCTGCATGGTTCTAGGGACATAGGAACGATGGAAAATCCGGAGCTGAACTAGGTGAAACCGTGCCCTGACCACTATCTCTCTGGGGCTCTGTAGGGCCTCCGCCCAGTGATCATCTTCAAGGAGTCCAACATCAGATTCCCAGGCCTCTCGTAATGGTCCCAGCGGATCGGGCGTGTTATTAATTAACTTTTTATATGTAAGTTAGATGGCCTTGTCCACCATGGGATCGAGTAGGAGCCTATCTTCTAGCGGAGAATACTCCAGCAACCGCTCCCCCTCTTTGAGATGGCAATGCAAGGCATGCCTGACCTGCAAGTATTTTAAAAATTCTCCCTCGCCCATCTGATATTCCGTCTGCATGGCCAAAAAAGCAAGCATCTTCCCCTGTATCCAAACATCCCCCAGCAGATCTATCCCAATGGATCTCCACCCATGAAGGCCCTTCAGGCGCACAGTCTCCGACAAGAAGCCTCCTTCCCTCAGTGGGGTTTGTTCCGTGAGCCTAGCTTCCCACCCCATCATCTTCGTTGCCTTCCGCCACGCCACCAGCACCGTCTCTGTATGAGCTGGAAGACCTGAGTTGACCCTTCTCTTCCTGTATAGGACAGCGAGGTAATGCCTTTCCCCATGGCCATACGATGTACCTGATATGCAGGTTCTTCAGTGGGGGAAAAGACTCACCCATTGATATTGACCAGTTGCATTGCCCAGTAATATTTCCTGAGGTCCGGTACTGCCAACCCTCCCTCGTAAACCCCTAGTTGCAATTTACGTAGGGTGATTCTGGGGTTCCCCCCCACCCCCCAGCAATGTGCGCTGCTCTGCTTCCACTGCTTGGAAGAAACTCTCCGGGACCCCAAAGGGAGTATTCTGGAGCAAGCGCGTTAGGGCCATCATCTTAAACAAAGGCTATGCACTTTTAAGATGATCTGCCTCGGTCTTTAAATGGAAGTGGTTCTGCAACTTGGGTATTTAGATTGACTGAACATAATGTCAGTAAAAATTGGAACGCCCCTACATCCTCTGCTTGGTTCTGTGCTCAGTTAGCAAGATGCAGGCTCCATGCTTCCAAGAATATTACAGAAGTTTGTATAAGAACACAATTTTTATGGAAACTCACCAAAGTTGTTTTCTAAATGTGATGGCAGATATTTATGGTGATAAAGCTATTTCTGTACCTTTCACCTTCTTAAGTCCTTCTTCTCCAGGAAATAGATCTAAGCAAATTTGGCAATCTGACCATTTAATTTCTGACCCTGTACCCATGCCAAAACAGTCTAGATTGATTGTCTTTTGCTATATTTTGGGTTACTGACACTCTATCATTCATTACCTGTTACACTTTAGTCCAATTATTCACTACTACAGCATTGCTTTGAAATGTTCCAAACTTTGTAAAGTGGCTGCACCATACATTTATGAAGCATTACTTCCTCTGTGTTCCATTCAGCCATTATCAGGGACAGACTTTATATTCTATTAAGTGTTTATGACTATTAATGAAGAACCCCTGGATGAGAAAGAACAGTTACCGCTCTTACGGTTTAGTTTCCCAGGATCCTTAACTCCCCTAAACAGAACTAACTTAACTGCCACTGACGGAATTTGGCAGGATACTGTTGGAGTGATCTTCCTTAAAGGAGCAGGGTCAGTTTTGCAACATTAAATCTTCGATCTATCAGTCTACCCTGCCCTGTTTTTCTCTCCCATTTTCATATCCTCGTTTGTGTAGTGATGTGTTCGTTTTTAAAGAAATCATGTGTCAATATGGACACTATATAGCCTGCAGAAAATATTAATGTTTCTAAAAATTGCTTGTATTGTGAAAGAAGTGTTACAGGTAAGTAACTTTTCATTTAGAGGGAAACTAAGTGGCCTCTTACCCTTAGAGAGTCCAAACAGGCCTTCCTTCTAAGTACAACCTGTGTTCAAAGCGTGTTCTAAGCACCATTCGTACTCTACGTTTAGTCTTTGAATTTCGAAAGCCATCTCTTGCTTCTGGATAGCAGGCTGGAACTCTGAATATGCTCCATGCTGATTTGGCTGGGCTCCTCCTCGCAGAAGAAAATAGCCACGAAAGACGGGGAACTGCAGTATTCAGAGCTGCAAACCGCAGAACACAGTTGGAAATCTTTTCAGGAATTGAACCAATTGAATCCTGAAACAAGTGACTCAGCTGGCTCAAACAAGCAAGCAATACATGTGAGCTCCACTAAATGCAGGCTTGCACCAAGCCAAGTAAAGAACTTAAGTGATTGTCATAATCTCACACATAATGTGGCAAACCTGAGATAACCACGCTCGATGGCAAACCAGGAACTTGCATTGTTTCTGTTTATTAACACCCTTATTTTACAAAGCACTGCAAGGTACTCTTGCATAGCTCTTTAAAAAGGAGGCATGTGCCTTCCTTTTATAAGCTGTGGTAAGCTTCCTCCGGGCAATTCATTCTTTTGGATTCATGCACACGGTTAGAATCGGCTTTGAGCCACTGTGCAGCACTAAACTCTGATTTAGGTGCTTTTTATTTATTTATTTATTTGAGTTGTATATAGCGCTGGCTAGACCCAGAGGTATCAGAGCGCTTTACATAAGGTTCCACAAAGTTACAAAATTACATCAGTTACTAGAAACACATTTCAAGAGCGTAAAGACTAGCTAAAAGAAGCTTAGAAGGGAGAGAGGGGGTAGGAGGGAAATAGGATGGAGAGACAAGGGAGAGTCTGCCCAAAGTCCGACTGGGTAGGTGACGGCCGAGGGGAAAGTCCACAGCCCATTTCCTCTATAGCTATCAGGTAGCTCCACCGGGCATCGGCCAAATAGCTAGGTCTCAACAGAAGAACATTAAGAAGGAGATGAGAAAAATCTAGTATTTCTTAAACCAAGATTATCTTCAACGTGCACAGTTTATTCCTTCATCTTCATAGCAGGTCAATAGCTACTGACATCATAAAATCATTCGTAATGCTGAATTACAACTGATTTAGTGGTCAGTGGAAGATGCCTAACCTTATCACCTGTGACATCAGTAGCCGCACCTGAGAGCTCTGTCTCATCAGAGAGCCTTGAAATGTTTGTTCTTATTAGAACAGTTGACATCATTGAATTAAATTTGACGTGCAGTCATCCTTGTTCCTCCTTAATTAGAAGGTGCCTGCTCCTATGTCTGGTGCACTGATTGGACATGGGTAGGGTGTTTTTTTTGTTTTTTTTACATGATGCTTGTTGTCTGCTTACTGGTAATGCTATTGCTCCAGTGAGTAATTGTAACTGTGTCACTGTCTGCCTTTTCCCTGTTTCTCTACAGCAGCAAGCTTGGGATGGTGGCCTTGTTTCTCAAAGTGGTCCGCACAGAGAGCCTTTTGGGACTCTGGAAGGGAGCCTCACCTGTAAGTAAAGCTGTGTTGGCTTCTTGTTACTTCACAATTTCTGTGGATGTAAAATGTCTTTATATACCAGTTTACAATGGAACCTGCAAGAGGGCAGGTGCAAGCAGTGGGTTGTTTTTGTGTCCGCAATATTGCCATCCTTCAAACTATTATTGATAAATATGTGATTAATAGAGCTCAGGTAGTCTATAGCTAATTTGTAGATTTTTCTACAGCTTTTGACAAAGTAGATCGGCCTTCTCTGTGGAGGAAATTATTGAGGTTAGGCGTTCCTATAAGTTTGCTGAGAATAATAGTTGCAATTCTTACAACCACCTGGTGTAAGGTACAAATGGGAGGAGATAAGGGCTTAACCCAAGAGATATCCATGCAAAACGGTCTTAAACAAGGATGTTCACTTGCCCCCTCCTTTTCTCACTATTACTTTGTGATTTACCAGACTGTTTCCAAGAGGTAAATAATTTCCCACCACAATTATCATCACAAAAAATTCACCTTTTAATGTAGTCCGATTATATGGTTTTATTTGATCTAACCCCAATTGGTCTTCACTTGTACAGAGCTACAGTCAGAAGGACGTTCTCATCAAAAAGGAAGAAGCTCCTTCTCTTTTTCCAGCTAATCCTCAAACCACAATATATTTCCCTAACTTCTCTGGTTGCCTGTCCACCTCTCATCCATGCCAATAGGGTTGTATGATGATACAACACGTGCCTTTTTAATGATGCCTTTACAACGCAATGCCTATACGGCATGCCTATAGCACAGCATACCTTTACCACGAATATGCCTTTACTATGGATGCCTTTACAATGTACAGTAAGTATATATAAGGTAATTTAAACGTGTGTATGTATATACATGTGTGTATATGTATGTATATATATATATATGTATGTATGTATATGTGTGTATTTGTATATATATCCGCATCAAACTCCAGTATTTCTTACTTCTAAACCAGACACATACAATGCAGATTCTGTTGTAAGTACGTTTTTATTTATTTATCGTGATATTTATATACATATATATATATAGCTTACACAATAGTCGTTTTAAGAATAACCAGACAACACGCTTTGGCCCAAATTGCTCCTTAGTGAGATATATTGGCTAAATCCATCCGCTGCTTGTTCACGAGTACGGGTGTGTTGCAAAATCAATAAAGTTATATCAAAACAAAACCTCATGTGACATTCCTTTCAACCATAGTGAAAAAGACTATACAATTCATTTTGCGGTCAGTGAATTCCAAATAGTCAATATAGCCAGTAAAGCATTACTTTCATGCAAATAAACAGGCATTTTCAATGTCGCACTTCGTGACAATATCGGTGTGGAAAAACAGTAGCTTCTCTTTTGTACGAGCATTGCATTTTTAGTTGCCAGACTACATTTCCCATAGTCCAACAAAGTGGAATCATGAAAACCCGGTTCTACATTACAACCTGAAAACCTCCCCTTTGTATTTGTATTATTATGAACCTCGGATTCAATCGGCAATCATGCCCCTGTGGGCAAAAAAAGCAACACTTCACAAATTTGCAGCCTTACATAAATTTCACGCTGCAATTTAAACTTGCTTAAATCAGTGACATAATATTATTCCACCAACTAGTTTGTAATACTTTTGCTGTAGCAAGCTACTGTGTTTAAATACAACCCAAGTGGGTATTTGTCAATCCAACACATTGTAAACACAAAGAGTCACAAAAAAAAAGTGTTTTCACCAAAAGATCATTTTCTGGCATATAGCGATTACAAATACTTTTGCTCTTTAACCTTCATCAATTGACTCCATCAGACCGCAAACAATCTGAAATTTAAAAAAAGAATGTACTGATTAAAACATAGTGAATATATTGATAGCATACACACCCAAATACAAGATTCATGAAGTGGTAAAAAACCTATCAGCTAAAACCTTTCATGAACCAATTTTTAAAATAGACAAGCAGTGACACATATTCTAGCCCAAGTGTACGGCAAGTGCCTCATCTCCATTGTGGCCGATGGTTGCAAAAATATGATACTTATCATTTTTAGGTCGAGCTGGAGATAGCAATGCGAAGCATTGCGTCCAGCTCAACAACTATAGTTGCCCGTCTCCTGGGAATCCGAGACAGGGGTCGGGCACGCGCGGCGATTGGTGTCTGTGGACGCGCACGTCCAGGCCGGTGCCGTGCACATCCCCTGCCTCAGATTCCCTGAGGTGCGCAAACACACACATACGCAGGCAGACACACGCAGGCAGACACACACACGAGCGCCCATACACGCACGCGCACATACAGACACCCCCCCTCGCCGTCGCGCACATACCCACACAAACACACAAGCGCACCGAGCCCCCCGCCGCCCTAGTGTTTGCACATGATCCGGACGAGCGTTCACGATAGGCTTAAACCAGCTTGTTTCAAAACGGGGGTCTCAACGAACCTGTGAAGTAAAAGAAACTCCGAGTCCCAAGAGCACACAGTGACACACGAGAGCACGTACCTGCCCCTCCAGCTGCACAGGCCCGTGGAGTCTGAGCCCAGCACAGAGTGCACGATCCCGAGGTACAGGAGGAAGGCCAGCCAGAGCATCTTCACGCCGAGCCCCTGCTCACGACACACGGCATCAGCCTCCACCGGCAGCTTGCATGGTGCCCGAGGATCACAAGAGGGAGGCGCCGAGACTCGCGGAAACACATCCACCACCAATGACCGCTACTGACTGACCAGCGGCTCCCGGCAGGGCACGGGGAAGGGGAGCAGAGGAGGGCCAATCGGACAAGGCCGGACAACTTCTGACCAATCAGAGACCGGCGAGCCTGGAGGGGGAGATAAACTTCACAAGTCCGGGAGGCGGGCTGCAGGTTTAGTGGGAGAGGCATGTGCATTCCTCGCTCCTCCTCTGACAATGAATCTGATCCCATCCAAAGAGTTTATTTATTTATTTAGGTGTTTGCAGAGCGCTATTGCTTCGAAGCACTGTTGACTAAGAGTCTTTAATAAGGAGAAAGACAATATTTGGCAGGTAAGTATGCCTTCTCTAAGCAGCTGCCCACTCACTGTCTACTCCCAAGCCGGGCCGCCGAGAGGATTGTGAGCACCTCATAAAAGAAAATAATAATAAAAAACACACTTTTTCTTGATTTTTGTGCGTCACGTAACTTTGCAATGCAATTGTGCACATAGTGCAAAAATCAGCTGTACGTCTTCATGGGGCTTTTTAAAATAGTTTGCTTGGCAAAGTTCAAGGAAGAGGTTGTGAAAATGAATTTTAACTTTTTTTCCTTCAAATTTCCCTACTCATGTCATGTCAACCAGGACAGTTTGCCCATTACCAAACTTATTGTGATATGCAGAGACAGTAGCGTAGGAAGGTGCAGGCTGCCCCCGGGGTCATCTCTGTGTGTGAATAATAACAGCTGTGAGGCCATGCGTGAGGTGCATCATCAGAGCTGTGTGAATAATAACAGCTGTGAGCCCCGTGCTGAGGTGCATCATCAGAGCTGTGTGAATAATAACAGCTGTGAGCCCGTGCGTGAGGTGCATCATCAGAGTTGTGTTAATAATAACAGCTGTAAGGTCGTGCCGGAGGTGCATCATCAGAGCTGTGTGAATAATAACTGCGTCAGCCCCGTGCTTGAGGTACATCATCAGAGCTGTGTGAATAATAACAGCTGTAAGCCTGTGCCAGAGGTGCATCATCAGAGCTGTGTAAATAATAACAGCTGTGAGCCCCGTGCCTGAGATGCATCATCAGAGCTGTGTGAATAATAACTGTCAGCCCCGTGCCTGAGGTGCATCATCAGAGCTGTGTGAATAATAACAGCTGTGAGCCGGTGCGTGAGGTGCATCACTTATTTGCCTCTCTTTCGAGTTTCAAGGGAGGCTCACAAATACAGGCACTTTCAGGAGGCGTCAGTGTGAATCATAACTGCGTCAGCCTCGTGTGTGAGGTGCGTCATCCACATTGCTCAGGTCACCCAAATTCCTGCACTTTCTACCACACTGCTTTCAAGAACAGCATACTCGTACACACACTCACACTGCTCACCAATTCAAAGTTTGCTAAAAATGTTATGCAACGCATTGTCATACACAATGCCAATAACTCAAACTTTAATGCTGCGAGACCTATTGCATTGTAAATGCTTGTTGATTCTAGCGTCTTAGTTCTTTCAATCTGTCACCCCCCCTTTCACGTTTTGGGATGCAATCCAAGACAACAAATGATAATAGACTTGTGTTTTGTCTGTGATCTGCAAAAAAGTGGTGTGCAATTGGGTATTGTTTATCGTGATGAGTTATTGCCCTCAGATGCTCTAAGACCCTCTTTTTAGCCTTATGAATAGTACTACCATTATAGTACTTGTTACATGGGCATCTCGGGGCATAGACTGCATATTCTGTATCACATGATAGATGCTTAGTGATTCTGAAAGTATCACATTCAGCGGATAACTTGACCGCCTTACAACTGGAGCTGTACTTACAGGCCACATCTGCCACATACAAAGAACACTTATACAGCTCCAATTTGTGTTCTAGTTACTTTGGGTAGTGAGGCAGCACACATATCTTTGAAGGACTCTCGGCCTTATGCGCCAGAAATCCCGATTGGCATGTTGACGGCCCTACCACACGGGGGCGATTGGTCCTCATTGCTAGAATGGGAGGAGGCGGATCTTCAGGTGGTGGGAGACCTGTATGTCGACGGGACCTTGGTGCCCTTCGGAGTGCTTCAGGAGCAGTTCGGGCTGTCTGACGGGGGGTTCCTCTTGCATGCGGCGGTGGTAGCGGCTATGCAGAAGCACTGGAAAGGTGGGCTCATAGAACCGGACACGACTATGGCGTGCCAGTATGTGGTGATGGCGGCGGGCACCTTTAAGGCTGTGACCTGCCTCCATAACAGGATGTTACACGAGGGACTGGAACCGCTCCAGGGGCTCAAAGCTAAATGGGAGGAGAGCGTGGGCAGGCCCATCCCAGACACGGTGTGGAGCCACATTCTGCAGCGCACATGGAAAGGCACGAGGAATGCGCGTTTCCAACAAGTGCATTTCTTTGTGCTACATACGGCCTAACTGACCCCGGAAAAAATACGGCGGTACTTTCAGGTGCAGGACGCGCGGTGCCCGAGGTGTTCGTCTCCGGAGGCGGACATGGACCATTTGTTTTGGGGTTGTCCGCATTTGGAGGCCTATTGGGCAGAGGTGGGGGACCTCCTAAACGATGTGACCGACAGGGAGGTGGACTTCGACATGGCGGCGTGCCTGTTACTCTGGTTCCCGCACACCAAACACACTAAGGTGACGAGCAAATTTATTGACTTGGGCCTGATACTGGCACAAAGAGAGATCTCTTGGCATTGGAAGTCTAGGAGCGGGCCGTCAGTGAGGAGGTGGAAGAATGAATTGTTGCGGTGGTCTGAGTGTGAGAGTGTGCTCCGAATGAAACAGGCTGTCAAGCTTGGTAATGAGAAAGCCTTGGATGCAGCGCGTGCGTGGGAATTGGTGGTGCAAGCCTTGCGCGACTCTTTAGTGGAAGAGGAGGACTGAGTGACTGGGACCTGTGGACACTGCGAGGCGTACTAACTCAGAGTTGTCATTGACACTGTAGCGGGATCCATACTACACATCAGGACGGAACACACTCCATCAGCAGTTGCCGGTGTGGGGACACTGGGGGGTTGTTTAGTGGGAGTTCGGGGTGGGCCGGAAGCCAGGAGGTTGGGAGACCGCGATGGCGACACTGTGCTGGGAAGGGCCTGTGGGGCGTGGGTGATGCGCGGAGGAGGCAAGGGGCGCGGGTCAGGTATGGAGGGCCCAACAGTGCGCGGGGCGGGTCAGGAGGCGGATGGTAGCAACGACCTGCATATGTGGGATGGCTGACAATGTTATTTGTTGTGGGTGGGGGGGTAAAATGCAGATACGTAAAATGATCTTTTGACCATTGTCCCAATGGGACATTCACCGTGATGCCTTCCTGCTATTTAAGGTACTACGCCGCCCGGCCTCCGGGATGCGGGCTGAATGGCTGTGTATGGTTTACGTTTTAATGCTTGAACGGGGGGACATTACGTGTGGACTGGTTGAGCCATTGTATTCTGTGGTTTCTAATTCTGCAATAAAAACAAATTAAAAAAAAAAAAAAATCTTTGAAGGACTGAGCCTTCCTATATGTAATCTGAGGTGAATCACCTATGCATTTTTCTAGGTCAGAGTCAGTTTGCAGAATACTCCAAGACATTTCCTCAAATCATACCATTTGTTACTAAATGTTGTAATAAACCTTATCGTGTCTATTTCTGGATCGTTAGTTGTTTTATACTTAATTTGTAATAGGTCCTATCTATTTCTGGCATCAGCCTTTCTTCACGCTGTCGTTATGCATGCCCCAAGTAACTAGAACACAAATTGGAGCTGTACAAGGGTTCTTTGTATGTGGCAGATGCAAGGCCTGTAAGTACAGCTCCAGCTGTATATATATATATATATATATATATATATATATATATATATATATATATAGCTATACATATAACATGACGTCCCGGTTTCCGAGAGGCTTGCATGCTGTGGTCTGAGACAGGTGCGGGCATGCCAAATATCACTATCCAATCCTTCACTTCGAATGAAGAACACTCCGACGACCCCAAATATGCCACAAAATAAGATTTAATGCTTCTTCTGACGCGTATCGGCTTTCACCTTGTTCACGGTCAACTTACGGTAGCACATCAATCAGGTGTACATATACAAAGCAAGCAGTGAAGACAAACTCTTTCATAAGTTTGTTAGGAGAAAAATGCCACCCCACCCGTCATCTTTAAATGGGCTTCCAGGCATGTTAATATAGCACCAGTAGTTAAATATTATATAACAGTGTACTCTTAATCAATTAAATAGATCATCAAAATCATAAAATGAGAATCCAGCTTTATAATCCAAAATCTCACCAAAAATGAGCATTGCAATAACATATTCCAGATTTAATTGTCACGACTCGGCATCAGGATATGTACAAACGCCTACGCCGCCAACCTTTTCATCCGTATTTACTGTGAATTGTCCGCTCAATTCTTCAATTGTGTAACCAAATTAGATATGTTCCCCACAAAGCCTAGATGGGCCATGTACAGTAAAATACATGGTTATAATAATAAAAATATCTGTTGAATACATGCAACTACACATGCATTGTTTATATTATTAAGGAACGAAAAGAAACATTCAGTGCCCAAGTGGGCTAATTTAATGCATGTATTCTTTCAATTCACTGTTTAGCAGTATTGCTAATGTTTGGTGAGATTTAGGATTATAACGCTAAAGTTCTCATATTTTATGATTCCTATGATTATTTAATTGATACACACACACACACACACCCACTGATTTACCTTCATTATACTTACCTTGTTTTTTGTAAAAGCATGCATGGTAAAGACATTGCATTGCAAAGGTATTGCGTGGTCAAGGCTTCTTGATAAAGGCTTCGAATGATAAAACCATTGTTGTAAAGGCTGTTTCCTTCCAATAAAGGGGTGGTAGGTATTGTGAACATTCTTCTCAAGCCTGGTGCAAAATTACATAAGACTCCTTGGTTTTGGATACCATTTAGCTCAGTCACTCGATATAATCCATTTCCAGGTCACCTCAGAAACCACAGAGAAATGGCCATCATCTACATCTTGGCAGAATGTGCCGTTTCATTCTTTAAAAATATATGTTTTTTATTGTTTTTCAACAATAACAAGACACCACATAATCAGTGACATAGCGAAACAAGGACAGCAGACCCATCAGAGCCTATAATGAGCTGTACATTCCCATTTATCTAGTTCCACACCTATCTACACTTCCCATTCCTCCATCTTGTTTATCAAATATACACTGAATACTCTAACTTGTCTGAAGCAGCCCTCTGTACCGTTGCCTTGCTTCTAGATTGTCGTGACCCGACAGATAGGGCGACCTGACAAGAGGACACTAGGACCCTGTGGGTCATGAGGGCAGTGACCAGGTCACTGGACACCACATCCTGTTTAGGGACAGGAAGCGAGGGCAGAATGACCAAGGGAGGAAGCAGGACGGACATACATGTAAGCCGTTGTGTGAGATACTAATAAAGAAGCGTTACCAACCGACCTGTGTCCCATGAGTGATGCAATGCCTGGCGAGCAGCATAAACACTACATAGATCTTCTTCCATTTCTGAGAGCAACCTCTGCCTTCATAAATCAGACATTCCGCCAACATGCACCAGTCCATATCCTCTTTCCAGGCAGCTAGGACTGGCTGCACTCTAGCCCCAGTGTTTCTTGCCACCATCTATATCTTCATGTATTTTAGAATCATTTCCTCCACCCAGATGTTAAGTATGAAGTGTTTTGTTGAATGGTAGAAAGCATTACTCCAGTCATGCATGTATGTAGTGCTTCCCTATACTGCTGTATATTGTGGTATTCCCACAGGATATGACAGAAGGACTCTTCCTCAAAACAATACCTCAGACAGTCCTCAGAGTTCGTTCTACCTACTTTCTTCTGCACCATTTTGAAGTAGTAGCATTTATGCAAAATCCGCATCAAAGCCAGTCTAAAACCTGACCTGATTGACATCCCCTGTGGGGCTCTTAGGGCTTCATCCCGGGCCCTTTCGTTATTTAGACATTAAACACCATCTAAAATTCTATACTGACAGAGTAAAGCCATTCAGGAAATCATATCCACTATTAATTTCCATTGACAAAGCCAGCAAAGGTTCTGATTTTTCTAAGCAGGCCATTGCTGGTTAGACCTTCACATGCATAGATTTTTGCCACAGAAAATCTTGCATTCATATCCGAAGCAACATTTGAGCCTATTCTACTAGGGCCAGCGATACCCGCACTCTCAACAGCAGTGTCCCATTGTTGGCATGCAAGGCAACAAACATACGCTCATGGGCACGCACCGAGAGACTGCTGTAGGACAAGTAGTTCTGCAGAGCCTTGTTACCTCTCCTTGCTTTTGCTTATTATACTTGTGCTCTTATGGTTGTCATTCAAGCATGCGGTTTTATGAAAGATAGAGTGTTGATGAAGAACATTTACTAATCTGTAAGTACATGTCTCCAACTTTGGTAGATGGGAAAACACTTCCAAATGTAAGGAAATACTATCAGGCAGCCCAGCGCCATTATGTCAATAGATGGACTTTCACTTCTCAAGGCGAACCAGCTTAGAGAATCCATAGGTATATTCTGCAGAGAATTTGTAGATATATCATGTGGATGAAGAGCCACACGCTAGTTCTAGTTGGTGGCTATTTATGTCCTAGGTATTCTTGCTTACAGTACACTTGATCATTGCCTTAATAACTATTTCTGAAGGTGTGCCTCATAATGTCACACAAAATTTATCACTAAAACGTGACTGCCACAATTGAACTCTTCTGATTGTATGAAAGCCTGCAGGTGTCCACTGAACCATAATATGTTGTTCTGGATTTGTTTCCTTTACTCTCCCCCTCTCCTTGCCTCCCGCATCCCTGTTTAGGTCTCCGACGTTAACCGCGCGAAGCGCGGTCTCGCCAGAGACCTATTGTGACCGACTCTGCTTCCCAGGAGAGGGGACAGGAGCTGGCCACGCGCAGGGAATTGAGCGGGCCACGCGAACGCGCTCGCTGTGGCCAGCTCCTGTCTCCTCTCCTGGAAAGCTCCAAGACCCACGCATGCGCACACACAGAGACACACACATGAGCGCCCATGCACGCACGCACATACATACAGAGACACACACCCCCCCGCACGCATACACACACGCGGCACACACACACAAGTGCACCGAGCCCCCCCCCCCGGTCGCACACACACACGAGTGCACCTAGACCCCCCCCAGCCTTTTTCAACTTACCGGGCCAATCTCGGGGGACTCCGCTCTCCGCAGGCGGCAGGCACCGGGCATGTGCAACACTTGCGCAACCTCTTTCTGGCGGCCCAGGGACTCTCCACCGCTCACAGGAGCCCCGGGCCGCGAGACGCTTTCACTCTGCCTGCCTCCTCTTCCGGTCCGGACGCGGCCCCGCCCCTGTCACAGGCGACCTTGCCTGACTTCCGGTGAGGCTGCCCATCGTTCGCGGCGCTTCAACAGTTTCCCCCCCCCCCCCATTTAAATTGATCTGTGTCGGTGCACAGTTGAAGACTTGGCTTGCTAGATGCTGCTCCATTTTGGCAGGTCCAACAGAGTCGCTCTGAATGTTAGTTATGAAGCCTTCTGCCCTGTTAAATCAATGGAGTACAATATTAAAAACTAAATTCCAAGTTGCTATATGTGATAATTGGGAAGCCATTTTCAGAACGAAAACTAATGTCAATCTTTGTTAAGAGAAGGTAAAGACACGGATGTCTGTTGGGGGATTTATTCTAGGATATCTATAAACACTGCCCAAACCGCGTTTCATCTTTAACTTGTTTTACAGATATCGGGCCTGTTAACTGTGTTGTACCCAATCCCCGAAGGTGACACTTATTCAGGGGTTTCTGTTAGTACATCTATGCCGTTTACTGCAGCTGGTGATTCATTTTATTCTTAAATTGGCAGGTGGCACTTTTTTCCCGTTTTAGTCACACCTTCTGGCACAGCACTCCGAGGACACCAACGTAACTTTTCCCACTGGGCTGTTTTAAGATTTGGAAAAAAATTTACCAATAATTTACAATGCTAACCAAGCATATTTAGACCGACAATAAAAAAATGTTTACCAGTTAGTAACATTGTTTGCCTTGGTTACTTCAGACGAGAACGTTCATTATTTATTTTTAGCCTTGAAAGTTGGAAATACCTTATGAGAGAGTTGGCTGAAGTGCTGGACTCCTTAGGACCCCATTTTAAACGATGTTTAGAGTATGATCAAGCTTAAAAAGGATATGTTGTGTTGTCTGTCCTTTCTGAAAATAATTATTGGCACCACCATATCGAACATGACTGTTGCCATAGGTCTGATCTAATTTGAACAAAGGCAGTAGGCCAAACCATTTATTTATTTTTAGCACGTTTTAAAGATTACAGAGCTTAAAGGATTGATCGATATTGCATATTAAAACCAGTAAACATGTACTTTGTCACCAGTAATCTTGGACATTACTGCAATATTGTGTAGCCCACCCAAAAAAAAACCCTCCCAGCTAGATTTTCACTGATAATCCTTGTTAGACCCTTTTTAAGAGTTGTATATTTTTTGCCAACTGTCATCTTATACATATTTGTAGTTTTATGCCAGCTTGCATCATTGTTACTGTGTAGAAATGCTTAGGTTCAATGGAGTAACACACTACACACACACACACTACACGCACAACACACAGCCACACACACAACCACCCACACACAACCACACTACAACAAACACAACCACACACACAACCATAAATACAACCACACACATACAACCACACACACAACAGCACACACAACCACACACCACCACACCATCAGTGCACCCTTTCACCAGACACAAACACCATCAGTCATCAGTATACGCTTTCGCCGGGCACAAACACCACCAGTGCATGCTTCCACCAGGCACACACCGCAAGAAGTCAGTGCACACTTTGACCAGTCATCCGCACACCACCAGCTGTCAGTGCACGCTTTCACCAAGCACACATACACCACCAGCCGTCAGTGCACGCTTGCACCAGTCACACACACCACCAGCTGTCAGTGCACGCTTGCACCAGGCACACACACCACCAGCCAGCAGTGCACACACCACCAGCCATCAGTGCACAATTTTTACAGGCACACACACCACTAGCCGTCACTGCACACATCAATTGTTAACGCATCCACAATTAACTATTGCAGTAATCGCAGTATGGCACACTTTACTTTTAAACATATTCATCTAAAGTGCAGCATGCCACCATTGCTACAAAAATAAATACACTTTTTTTTGGCCTACAATTTATTGACTTTTGTTGCAATTAGTGTTGCAATATTTAGCAATGCCAAAAGCTCAAACTTAATTACTGGGAGACCTATTGCATTGCAAATGCTTGTTTTCTTTTGTCTAGTCTTTCATCCGGTGCATCCCTGGTGTGGGACTTTACTTTAGCACTTTGTACTCCATGAAGCAACACTTCCTGCTTGGCCAGGACCCAACAGCCATGGAATCCATTCTGCTTGGTACCACCTCTCGTGCCATTGCAGGCATCTGCTTGCTGCCCATTACCGTGGTGAAGACTCGTTATGAGGTGAGGCGATAAAGTGTTTGTTTCCTGTGTAAATAATGGTATGAGTTGAAACACATTTTATTACTCTCATTTTTAGATATCTTGGGTATACTGTGGCATTTGATGACAGTATCTCAGTTGTAAAAGGGAATGTCACCTTTTTGAATCTTGTTCCTTATTCTATGATTTCCGTCTTTTAGAGTGGGAAGTTCGGCTACAGAAGTGTATTTGGGGCACTGAACAACATCTACCGGACGGAAGGAACCCGTGGGCTCTTCAGTGGCCTAACCGCCACACTTCTACGTGACGCCCCCTTCTCAGGGATCTATTTGATGTTCTACACTCAGACCAAACGAATTCTGCCAGAAGGTGGGCGAAATGCAATGATGAAAGCAGAGAATGGTTGACATGGTGCTAGTAAGACCCGCATAATTGCACACAGTCAGTTCTGGTGGCCGTTTGAGGATCCTTGCATTGTCACAATTTAGTGCTTAGGTGAAGATTTGACCTGGTGCTGGTTGTGGTTGACAGTAACCGGTAGAGAGCAAAGTAGACAAAGCAACACAGTCCAGCAACATTTTTGTTTGCCTGTTAGGTGACAAAAAGGGTATTTACTGACACTGAAACATTTTCCAAAGAATTATACAACACTGCTTCTTTGTGAGCGAAGGTGAGTAGGAGTCCCATTAAGAAAGACTCAGAAAAAAAGAATCCTGAATGGCAAAAAAAATCAAATTAATTCTTTTTTTGTAAAGTTGGTGGCAGAGAAATAAGGCAGCAGTGAAGGGTCAGAAAGATTTCCTCTGTTTATAAGGCAATATGAGGAAGCGGCTTACAGTGCCAAAACTGTAAGGAGAAGTGCAGGGGAAAAAACGAGCAGGACTCAACATTTTAATAAGAGTCAATTTTCTTGGGTTGTCTTGGACCGTAATCTGATAAAGGCATAGAAAAGGATTCACAGTGTGGTTACAGTCAGGTGCTAGTCAGAGCTGTACCTACTGGCATTTATGAGCGCCTACCACTGGTAGAGATAATTTTATTTTTAAGAACACAGCTGTGTGTCAGCCGACTATTACAGACAGGCACAGTGGTAAAACAATGCTTTGGTCCGCGTAGTAGAATATAGACATTCACAACAGAGGGGCAAACAACAATTCTAACTTGTCTCAATGTGGGGATTCTGGCGAAAATCAATTACGAATAATTGTCTGCTTTCAGTAGTGAGAGTGGCATTTTGAGATTGTGCCTTGGTGAATATTTGGCTTGTGGTATGTAGTCAAAAGACATTTTAACAGAAATTATAGTGCCTTATGTTTGAAATGACTGTTGTTACAATGCTATAATCCACATGATAGACCTACATTAATTAAGCATTTGAGATTGACAAAGATCATAGCAGATTGAAAAAGATGCATTGGGACACAAAGAATTTAGGAAGTGATATATTTAACACTAAGAACCCTAAATCCCATAAAAAAGTAGTGCAAGACAGAACATAGGCAGTGAATATCCAGAAGAAATATGAACAGGACATAGTTGTGATGAGTACAATCCAAAACACCAGCACGTTTATGTGTATACAAATAGTTTTAGTGCATGGGTAACTATTCATTTTGGTAGGTTTGCTTGGTATGTGCTTGGTAAATGAAAAGTAATAAAGACCTAGTGTTGTATTCAAGAAAAACATTTACTCACCAATAGAAATATGTACAGCTCTAATAAGGTATGAGTTGAACTTGACAGCAATTCTGATGTTCCAAAATGCTGAAGCTAAGCAGGTCGGTGGGGCTACCCTATACTCTTGTCAATTGCACTGGCTAGATAGCAGTATTAAAAAAAGGTTATGTATCTGTTGCCCTAGTTCTGCATTTTAGGAATTTTCATTGAAGTTATAAATGCTTGTATAATTCCCGGCTGCCTAAACGGACCCTGGATCTACTTTCTGCATCGCCACTCTTCCATGCACCTTACAATGTTGAACATCTTTATCCAGGAGTTCATGTAAAATCATAGCCAGTAGAAGACTATCACAGGTGTCATTTTTACCCAGAAGAAGATTGAATACAGTTTATTACTTTTACCGCAAGCTAAAACAATTGCTCTATTGAATTTCTTGATGTTACACTCAACATTCAGAATAATAAGCTGTTTTCAATGCAAAGCTATCCTTCACACAGATAAAGCTCACATCCCAAATTATATCCATCTCATTAGTGGAAATGACATGAAACAGAAGGAATTGTAGTGAGGATCGAATATATACACAAGAATTTAAAATAGCATTGCAATTCTTCTTCAGAAGACGTTACCCCAGAATAGTCTTAGAAAGTTCTAAAAATAAAATCATCAAGACAGAAAAAACTTTACTTCTTTTTAACCATACATACAGTAGGGAAAAGGAGACTTGTATACTCATTATCACACCATATATTAAATACAGCTTGAACGTTTTCCGAACCTTACACAAACACTAGTATGTGCTAAATACTAGAAAAAAAGCACACCGGCAATGTGGGCTCCAAACGGCACACTGGTGTGTAATTAATACCAAATCTGTTTCCTCTAACGCTTTACTTTTGTGACCCCATTGCCAAGAGGACACCCCAACACAAGGTCAAGAAATAACAAATGAAAAGGAGTGTTCAATTCTGTACAGGATTATCTGTTGCAAAAATAACAGATGGTTAAAGTGTTCTCCAGCAATAGATCAAGTAGTCATGATGTGACGAATAAAAGTTATTCAATAGTCTTGCGAATTACTTTGATTCCAATTTTATTTAAAAAATGCCATTTTGGCAGAAGCAATCCATTTGGCCCAGCCAACGTGTTTTGTTCCTGTGGGACTTCATTGGGGCTTGATCAATATCCCAATGTTGTCATCCACCCAGTGTTGGCTCCTGTTATCTCATAAATCCTCATAGATACAATTTTGTACCACTAGATGGTGTGTTGCACACCCATCTTATCTTCATCCTTTCTGCTTCCTAAACTATATTAAGTTCTACATCTGTCATGTTAAACCTCTTTAACCATTGTGTTCATGAAGGTGAAAATGCAGCCTGATAGGCTTACATTACACCTCCAAAATATAAATCTATTTTCTGTCAGGTCATTATTTTTGAGGGTTTAACTCAATGTCTTTTTACATCTGCTGTAGAGTGGACCCTCACTATTATTTTTAGTCAGAAGTCGATCTGTACAACAAGTGTCCTTTATGTGGAAGGAAGAAAGCGCCATCAGATGCCCACAAGGTCCGTGTGCTCTCTCATTCTGTCAGTGTGGCAATTGGATGCAAGTGTCTAATAGAACACTCAAAGACAGAAATGCACCAGACTTAGAAGCATGATGCAAAGCATGAAGGCTGAAGAAGACAGGAGAGGAGGCTTGAAATATAGATCTCTCAACCTGCCCCAACTGAGGAAGATTCCCACAGTCCCACGGAGGGCGATCTACAAAACAAAAGATCAAATTGCAGACACAGGACATTGATGTCGAGACCTATGCTGTTGAATGGCTCAGCCCTACCTGTTTAACATCAAAGGATGGCCCACTGGTGATTCTTCAGACACCCACGGCATTCTAAATCCTAGATGTTAAAATATTCCAAGATTAATGACTAAGGGGCTTATTTAGATCTTTTCGGAAGGGTTACTCCGTAACAACGGTGACCGATATCTCATCCGTCAAAATATAAATGCCATAGCATATAATTGAATTTATATTTTAGTGGACGGGATATCCATCACTGTTGTGACGTTATAACCTGTCTGCCAAGATATAAATCAGGCCCTATGTGTTATTCTTCACCATCCACAGCTGCTTCTCATGTCAGATTGACATCGACCTGATTGCCACCACTAAGCAAAGATCAACAGCGACACTACCACAGTTGACATCGATTAGACTGCTGACATACTCATCGTCGGGGAGATATAAGAGAATGTTGCTGCATTTTCCATCGATGTCAAAAAGAGCACACATTAACCTGTCATCATCTTCAGGATGGTCTTGGTCTCCTTCAATTTTAATCTGGACACATTTCTCTGACACACTCTTCTTCTACTAAGAGGAAGAGAGAAGAAACCACTATTTCTCTTGCACAACACTTTGGAATGATAGCAGTTACTGATATAGTGCGCAGTTCACCCGGGTCACTGGGTTTCCCGATTCTCACACGCACTGGGCCCTGGCGTGCGCATTCAAACCAATGACTCGCGTTTGGCGTGAACCGGGTGAGTTTATACACGCTACTATGAGTAATCCGGGGGGTGACTTCTCACCACTGCTGATCATGTACCTGACTTACCACAGGCACATTACTCCAGACGGATCAGGAGCTAGCAGGGAATAGGTGACAGGGGTCCTAGAAGAAAATACACTTTATAAACCACCATACAATTTCCACATTATAAATCAGAAAAATAACCACAGACACCTGATAGGGTTGAAAATGTATCTGAAGATTTCAAAGTGAATAGGTTAGGATAAGCAATATACAAAATAACACATCAAGCATTAGAATCACAACTAAAATGTAACCATGAATTAAAGCAAGGACCATTGGGTATACGAGAGAACTATGGGATAAGAGTATTGGAAAACACACTATTGCACCCAAGTTTAAACAAAACACGAGGGACCTAAAATGTATATTTAGACTAAGCTACTTATACTGTTCTTACTGAGTTCACTGCAACCACGCTAAGGGAGAGGGAAAAACGGGAACATACTAATAAAATATGACAGTTTTGGCAAACACCTAAAGGTGGGGAGAGAAGTGGAACAATTCTAATAAACAATTGCATATAATTTGTATTTCAAAGTGATAAGGCAATATCATAGGAAAAAGTGCTTTACTTAAGAAAGGAGAGAAAGTGAGAGAAAGATCTGAAGACGCAAACCCACAGGTTGATAATTACCTAATTTAGAGTGAAGACTAACCCTGGCCACGGGTCAGTTGGGAAGGACGGGGACAAGGACCCTCAGAAAAGGAATGCCAGAAAGCGAGCAGGTACAGCTCACGGACAGTCAGGACAGGATACACCTCAGGATTTGGGATCAGGACTGGGCTCACCAAGGTACGACCAACACCCACAGCTTCAGAAGCAACGCCTGCGTTACCCCTTTCTGCAAGTAATCCGCCAGTAACCCCGATTGGGTTTTCGAATTTCCCAGCAAAGTGCTCCGCCAGCACTTAAGACTATTTCCACCCCTAGGAGTTTGTGGAAAGTATGGACAGAGTGCTCCGCAGCACTCAAGATTGGATCACCTATAGAGTTCGTAGGGTCAGTGACAGGTCTGCTACTCGGACAAGTCGGACAATTTTCCTAAGCTAAACTAGGGCAGTTATACTGTTTGGGGACCCTTAGACCACCCACCAATGTTGCAAGTGACAGTTTCTCACATTATGATTGGTCAGAAGAGGTGATTTGGACATTGTCACCTCCTAGAATTCAACGTTCCCATCATGAATTTTAAATTTGCTTATCCGCCCCTTGGGTTCACGTTCCCATCCATAGGAATACAATAGAAAATACGAGTGCACAAGGCATTGCAACAAAGTCTCTTGGTTTCAAGGTGAGTTTCATCATCTTGTGCTGGGTTCTCAGGCGCATTGGGCTTCAGGAGCCAGCTGGCTGGTTTCAGCTTCTGCGCAGTAGAGTTTCTCCCCGGTCACATGACGGTGCCCAGCAGAGCCTCAAGTATGGCTCCGCTCCCGATTTTCCCAGCCCCAGAGACACGATACATGAAAAGTAAGCGAGAACAAATTAGAATCATGTATAAAACGATCACACTGTATACCGTGATAGATAAAAACACATCCCTTATTTTCCAACATCTATAGTATTACAGTTTAGTGCGAAAAGACAGATAGGCTAAAGCAGCAGTAGCAAGCGTAGAGCGTGGTAAGAGACAAGCGGCCATGTTTGCAACAGTGCGCATGAGCACAGATTCCCTCCAGAATGCGAGTGCGTCACATCACATGGGTATGACCGACGCATGCGCAGACTGAATTTCAGCGAAGCAGCCATTTCTTCTAGTGCAAGCTTTGTTAGTATGAAAAGACACACAGGCAAGCCTCTTGGGGACACCCACGTGTTGGGGAAAATGTAAAAATAAATGACGAACAGTTGGATTAATATGATTATACATTAAACGAGGTTCATGAATGAGAGCAAGTCGCTTTACGTGCGAATCCTTGCTCCATCAATACTTCCCAGGCCCCATTGTCTTATCGCACGATAAGACCAATATACCCATTTGAAGATCCATTTCAAATACCTCTAGAGACTTTGTATCTTTCTCCAGTGAAGAAGATCTCGAAGGCAATGTCCATTTCTCCTTTGAGAAAGCGGACACTCTCCTCTCCTACATCTACATCACTGTTAAATTTGCTTCTCATCAGTTTCCTTATACATTTTCATCGGACTCCTCTTAAACTCCAACATCTCTTTCTCCTACTAGAGTATCCCCAAAGGAGGACATGTTAACATTCCAGAATGTTCTGGCAAGAGGATCAGCAAAATCACACATTGCATTGGAGACTTCCCAACCATTAGTCATATTGGAGACCCTTCATCCAAGGGGTGCACTTAATCCTGACCATCTTCAACCATCTCTGTTGCACCACAAATAATAGTCATGCAGACTGGATTTTTTTTACCAGACTTCAGGGCCAAATCCAACACCTGAGCCTTCGGTCATTAAATTTGTCTGCATGACTCATGAAATCAGACAATTTGGACATCTAAATTTACCTAGTGAATGTATAAATATACTAAAATAATCAAAATGCCCTTCCACAAGACCCTGGCATGCATTAAAACAGAAAATATTTTGCAACTGGTGTAATAACTGGTTATGAGCTGATTGCTGTTCAGGAAGACTTGATACTTTTATACTTGCTTTATCTCCCAAAATCAGAGTTACAAACTCCATGTCTGCACTTTAGCTGACATTGTGCAATCATTTTGCTTTACCCTAGTCTCCTTTTTCTGATGACACTCAGCTGGTCATCTCCTTATCTCCGGGCCAGACCAGGGTAATAACTCTGGGCACTGAGGAGCTGTCTCTTGGCTGTTTCTGGCTGGAAGAGTGGCAGCTGTCTTAAGCGGAACGGGGATGTTATCAATGGGATTCCTGGTTGGCTGAGGTATGCACCCAAGCGAGGTAGGAAATACTGCTTTTGTCAGGGTAAGGTAGATACACGCTAAAAGATCACTTGGGCTCACCCTCTGCTAACTTGGCACTGAGCAGCCAGGCTTATCTAAAGAGGCAATGTGTAAAGTATTTATTCAACACACACACAGTAACACAGTGTATACACCACAAAAGACTTCACACAGGTTTATAGAAATAGATTATTATATTATAAACAAAATAAGACCAAAACGACACAAATCCATTGTATGGAAGTTGAGATATTGAACTTTAAATGATTAAATGCAGTAAAGAAGCTTAGAAGCAAGTAGTGCTGAAAAGGTTACTTTAGGTCGTACTGGACTGGGGCAAAGTCAGAATTCAGGCTGACCTCGATGGAGCGCCTGCCAGCTACAGGACCCATTCAGGCCGCGGTGAACAAAGTACCTCTACTGGTTGCAAACAAAGAGATGCGTCGATCTTCTCAACGCAGAGACAGCAATGTGTCAGTAGCGAAGACGGGTGCTAGAGTCAAGAGGCAATGAGTGATGTCTGATTCCGCCACGCAGTCGAAGGGATGCACTGATCTTTTCAAGATGCAGCAGCGGAGATGCGCTATTCGATGCGTCAATCTCTGGAGGCAAATCGCTGGTTTTGATGCGATGCGCCGGTTTTACTCCCGGAACCTGGTTGATGCGCTAGTTCTGTTACACACAGGCAGGAGATGCTTCAAAATTCATTTTGCATTCTGGGCCACTCAGTGAGCCAGGCACAGGAACAGGGGTAGAGACTTTGATATTCCTGCGTCTCAAGTAACAGGAGGCACGCCAACAAGCCCTTGGAGATTACTTGGAGGTAAGGCAGAGTCCAGCTCTCCTCCAGCTGAGTCAGAGTAGCAGGGTAACAGGGGAAAGCAGGCCTTCCAAGTCTTCAGTCCAAAAGATGAGTACTTTAAGCAGCACAGCAGGCCTTCTGACAGAGTTTTAGTTTAAGATCAAGAATTGTCTGATTTTAGGGGGTCTGAGACCCAGTACTTATACTCAAAAGTGCCTTTGATGTAGCGAGGGGGGTGCCTTCAAAAAGCGCACTGAAGTGCCCATGTATCCCTTTCAACCCAGTCCTGTCTACCAGGCTATCCATAGAGGTAATCCATCCTTTTTGTAAAGACAGGACACAGCCTATTCAAATGAAGTGTAGCCCCGCCCATTAATCCTGCCCATGCAAGGCCATCAGAATGCAAATAAATGAAGATGGGTCCAGACAAACCTATCCTTCCTGTGTTGTTGCTTTCTAGAGGGAATGCACAAAGAGTAGCTGTCACCCAACCCAGGCTTGTATTGGAGACAGGCTGCAAACACACAGAGTTATAAGCACAGAGAAATGTCTACTTTCTAAAAGTGGCATTTCTAAAATAGTAATGCCAAATCCAACTTCAGCAGTAAGAAGAGTTAGTCATTACCATTCCAAACATATGAAACATGAAAAAGCTACTCTTCTCTGATCAGGAATTGCAGCTTAAAAAAGTATTAAGGAATTCCCCCTGCTAACCTATGTGAGGAGTATGCCTCACAGTAGTGATAAACAAAGTAGTCTGTTTGTCACTAACAGGACATGCAAAACATACCAGAACATGTCCTAACTTTTATTTACACAGCACTCTGCCCTGAGGACTACCTAGGCCTATCTTAGGGGTGACTTATGTGTAACAAAAGGGGAGTTTTAAGCTTGGCAAGTAGTTTTAAATGCCAAGTCGAAGTGGCAGTAAACTGCATACACAGGCCTTGCAATAACAGACCTAAGACAGGTTTGAAAGGCTACTTGTGTGGTGACACAATCCGTGATTCAGGCCCACTAGTAGCATGTAATTTACAGACCCTGGGTATATGGTATACTACTTTAAAAGAGACTTACAAGTAAATCGGGTATGCCTAACAGATGTAAACCAGTTTTCTGTTACAGGGGGTCCTTATCAATAGTCATAAGCAATGAATATTCCCACCCATGCAAAGGGTCCCCGAAGCACATATTAAAAAATGTATATATATGTGTGTGTGTATATATATATATATATGTGAGTGTGTGTGTGTGTGGGTGTGTGTGTGTGTATGTATAACAAATGTAATGTACTTAGGGTTTTTAGAGACCTCTATATGTATATTTACATACATGTATGCAGCCTGTAGTAAGGGCTAAAACTGCCCCACTTAGATTAAGTTTTCATTTAGTAAACCTCTCGCCATTCTTACACATTTCTGTAAATCATAAAAAGAGAGCATAAAGTGCAAACACAGCCTTTATTGAAAAAAAAAACTGCAAGGGTAAAAAAGGCATTGTTAGCCAAAGGGCTGCATTTAAAGCATAACCAGAAATTACTGGCAATGTGCCTTGAAGGCCTCCTGTATACTATCATGCCCTAAAGGTGACAGGTTAGTTCTTTTTTCCGGCTCCAACTGCTAGAATCCTTGAGCACTGAGCTGTCCTATTTTTTTGGCTTTTGTCAAAAAATGATCTTCAAAAACTCCTGTTTTTGATAAAATTCTATGTTTTTTCCACTCTGTCGACGTCAAAACCTCTTGCAAACAAGAGGCGCTCATCTTCCAAATGTTGACGGTCACACTCACCAGTAAAGGCTGTACCTTTAACACCAGGATGTTTTATTTCCTTGGAAATCCAGGTTTTACCAACCCAACCGGAGACCCCACTCAACGTCTCTCCACAGTGGCTGGAAAGCCACCAAACAAAGCCTATGCGACAGAACCCGGACTCAGAATGTTCACTAACATACTCTCTGTCTACGTCTATGCCAGTGTCACCATCACCAAGGTCAGCTACACCACCAACCTTCTTTCTGGCTGCTCCTCTGGTACAGGGTATCCCTGCGCCTAGATCCCCAAGGAGATCCAGGATGCCCCTTAGGAGTAAGTCAAGGTCAAGGACAACAGGGACCCGATCCACCTTAAGATCCCAGAGTTCGCGCCACTCCTGGTCACAACATCATAAACAAAGTTCCCCCACCTGGTCCGACACATCTAGGTCCTCAGTGAGGGACTACTAGACCACATTAACGGCCACTCCACCGGCAAGAGTCTCCCTGATAGCTGACCTAACAACATTCAATGACGTGTTGTTATGGGGTGCTGCTAAGTTGAACATTGATATCCCAGCACCCACAACATTGTCATCCGTCTCTTTGAGAGTTTACACCATAGGGCAGCATCGAGACCACTGATCCCTATGGTCCCAGGGCTGCTCGAGCCAGCAATGGACCTGTTTCTCACTCCAGCCTCCCTACAAGTGCCTCCGGCTCAGAGCCATAAGAAATATAAGGCTACAGACCAGGACCTGTTATTCCTGAGAACGGGTCCACCACCAGACTCAGTCATTATAGCTGCCGCCAGAAATACGCACTCTGTCGCTGCCTACTCATCAGTTCCCCCGAATACAGCGAGCAGATTGCTGCATTGGGGAAAAATGTGTGGTACATCCACTTCTTTTATGAAGGTAGGTAGTGCATCTTCCTTGCTAGGGAGATATGACAGATCTCTCTGGGACTCTGTCCAGATTTACAGACAAATTACTTAAGGAAGACAGGCAGGTCTTCAAAGAGATCCTACAGGAAGGGGGCCTTGTCTCCAACAAAGTCATTAGTGCAGCTCCGGACGCATCTGACTTGGCTGCACATGGGTATTCTCACGGAATCTGCACTAGACGATCATCGTGACTTCACCTTACAGGCCTTAATCCAGAGGCACAGCAGCGGATTCTTAACCTTCCGTTCACTGGCAATGTTCTCTTTGGCTCTCGCATAAACAACAAAATGGCCAAAATTAGACAGAGCTTGATACGCTCAAAGCTGTGGGTCTCGAGAATCAGAAGGAATTCTGTTGTAGATACGGGCCCTATAATAGATGACCTTATGAATAAGAGAGTTCAAGCCCCTCACTGGTCCCCGCAGCAGCAACACCACCAACAAACCCAGTCTCACCCCCACCAACCAGCCAGGGGGAAGAGGAGCTAATTGTCAATGGGCACTTTCCAAAACGCCAGCCAAACAATGAACAATCGCTTCCCCTGCCTGTTACCCACTCCGGTGGGGGGGGCAGTATCACCAGACACCTGGACGAGTGGCAATCCATCACAAGCAACAACTGGGTCTTGAATATTGTGCAAAATGGTTACTCTCTGTGGTTCAAGTCTCCTCCTGCTGTCCCAACTTCAAAAACCTCGTCACCCTCAAGCCCTTCTACAAAGCAAATTCACCAGTCTGCTTCAAAAGGAAGCTATAGAGGAGGTCCCACGCTTCCAAAGGCGGCTAGTAATATACTCTTGCTATTTCCTGGTAAGGAAAAAAGGCCCAAACAGAGAATTCAGACCCATTCTGGACTTATAACTACCAAACAAGTTCATACTCAAAGAAAAATTCAGGATGCTTACCCTTCACCAGATCTACCCCCAACTTTTTCAGGGGGACTGGATGTGTTCTATTGATCTTCAGGATGCCTACTTCCATATCCCAGTCACTACAAAACACTGACGTTTATGTGATTGCAAGTGGCTTCTAAGCATTACCAGTACAAGGAGCTACCATTCGTCATGAAATTAGCACATCCTTAAGAAAAAGGAGAATGTTAATCTACCCATACTTAGATGAATGGCTTGTGGAAAGCTCCTCTCCAGATCAAACTGAAAGACATTATCAGACCTGCATCAAGACCCTCCAATATCTAGGTATCTCAGTCAATTTCAAGAAATCGATA
Source organism: Lissotriton vulgaris (assembly GCF_964263255.1). Lineage (NCBI taxonomy): Eukaryota > Metazoa > Chordata > Amphibia > Caudata > Salamandridae > Lissotriton > Lissotriton vulgaris. The sequence continues at coordinate 883,253,669 of NC_141685.1, forward strand.
CAAACACCAATCCAAAAGCTACACTACCTGTGTGCAACTCTGGACATAAAGATGCAAGAGTGAGTCCTTCAGAGGAGAGATTATCCTCAGTCACTCAGAAGTGTTACAGTCTCCTCTACATCCATCTGCCAGACAGATGGCGTCTCTTCTGGGTTCAATGGCCTTGTGTATTTTCATTGTCCACCATGCCAGGCGTCTCATGAGACCTTTGCAACATAATCTGGAGGACCAGTGGAGTCAGTTCTCAGCCCATTCGGAGGACAAGCTACTCTCTCACAATCTGCGAGACAATCGCTTTCATGGTGGTCTCAGCATCAAAATCTACTGGTAGGGGTCCGCTTTCACCAGGACTCTCCTACGCAAAGTCTCAGCACAGACACTTCCTCACATGGGCTCTCTACAAACACAGGGCCTGTGATCAGACAAAGAACAGCAGAATCACATCAACATGCTGGAGCTGTGAGCGGTCCATCTAGCCCTCCAGTCCTTCTGCTCATCGTTACAGACAAGCTCTCTCCTGATCCAAATTGACCACAATGCACTATCTAAACAAACAAACAGGCACTTGTTCTTGCCCTGTGTCTCTCTGGGCGTGCAGGCCATCTGAAAGTGGCTAATAACAATGAATTTAACAGTTTCAGTTATTCATCTGCTAGAATTCCAGAATACTCAGACGGACTCTCTCAGTTGCAATTTCACCAAAACACACGACTGGATTCTGCATGACAACGTCACACAAGATATTTTTCAAGAAGGGGGCATCTGAAAATCAGACGAAAACAACAGAAAATGCCCAGACTTCGTATCCAGGTTCTACCGACCAGGAACAAAGGGAAATGCCCTTTTGATAAACTGGTCCGGGAGATTTATTTGTGTTTACCCCATTCTATTGATTCCAGGAGTCATCAGCAAACTGTACTGAGCTATGACCAGAATGATTCTCATATCACAGGAATGGCCTCTACAGTGGTGGTTCCCAGATCTCCTCCACTTATCAGAAAGACCACACAAGAATTTGCCATGCCGACAGTGTCTCCTCTACAAGTTCGGAAGGCAGATTTTCCACCCCAACCTTCCCTCACTGAGCTTGACAGCATGACCCCTGAATTCTGGGCTGTAATTGTCCTCTATTAAGGTATATCTCACAGCTATTACTCCTTACAGAAAGTCTCCTATACAGATTTCTTTCTTTCAAGTGCCTTGGGGTAAAGGGTTATTTAGAAGGGTTGAAGAAGGGTCCCTTTTCAAACTTATACATAAGGCATCTTTACAACACCTTACCTGGAAAGCTGCTTTTATAGTAGCTATTACTTTAGCACACAGTCAGTGAGATCCAGTCTCTATGCACTAAAGAACCTTACACAGTTTTTCATGCTTACATGGTGTTCATGAGAACTCATTCAAGTTTGCTACCCGAGGTGATTTCTGATTTTTACATTAATCAGGCGATTCCACTCCTGTTCTTTCCTAATCCTCCCATGCCCGCGGAAAGAGCCTTACATTTGTTAGATCTCAAATGAGTCCTGAAATTTTTATTAGATGAGACCAAAGAAATCAGGCAATCTGACCATCTATTTGTCAACTATGATCCAATGAGGACAGGCAAGGCTTCTTCTAAATAGACCATCTCTAGATGGATAGTCTCTTGTATAGTATTCTCCTATCAGTTGGCCAACAAACTCTTACCTGCCAGACCTATGGCCTATTCTACAAGGGGCAAGGCGACAACAGCTGCTCTACTAAGAAATGTCCCATCCCCAAAATATGCAAAGCTGCTACTTGGAGATTGGTGCATACTTTCACCAGGCATTACTGTCTAGACTAACACACTCGGACAGTAAAGAATGGCAGGCCTCTTTAAGGAGTCTATTTCGATAATTGTTGTGTCCGCAGATGTGTGGCGTGGGCTTGCTATTCTATTCAGTGTTTGACTATTGAGAAGGATCCCCTGGAAAAGAAGGGTCAATTGCTTACCTATAATCCTAGATCTCTTCCAGGAAATCCTCATCACAGTCATAAGCAACCCTCCCGCCTCCCCGGACAAATCTTGCACACAGCAGCTTATACATCTTTGGTTCTGGTTTCTTCATGTCACCGTAAAAAAGACCTGGCCAAACTGTCACCTTTGGGGCATGATGGGATACAGGAGGTCCTGGAGACCTTAAAGGCATGGTGCCAGTATTTACATGTTATTCTTTAAATGCAACCTATTCGCTAACAGTGCCTTTTTATTCCCTTGCAGTTTTCTTTTCAATAAAGGCTGTGTTTGCACTTAATGCTGTCTTTTTCTGATTTACAGAAATGCTTGGGAATGGTGAGAAGTTTACTAAATGAAAACTCAATGTAAGTGGGGTATTTTTAGCCCTTACTATAGGCTGCATGCATATATGTAAATATATATAAAACTACTATGTACAATAATTGTGTTATATATATATTTAATATGTGCTCCAGGGTCCCCCCACGTGGGTGGGGATATTCAGTGCTTATAACTTTAATGAGGATTCCTCTGGAAGAGAATTAGGATTAAAGGTAAGCAGTTTATCCATACCATGTTTAGAGGAGAGAGGACATGCACTTTAGCACTGGTCAGCAGTGGTAAAGTGCCTAGAGTCCTAAAGCCAACAAAAGAAGGCTAGAAAAAGAGAAGGAGGAAGGCAAAATGTTTGGGGTAACCCTTCAGAGAGGGCCGTTTTCCAATAGGGGGTAAGACAGATTATGGTGAGGAGTTATGACCGACAGTTCTGGACTTCAGCCTGGTAGTCAGACACTCTTGGCCTATATCCTCAGACACAAATAAAGAACTTTAGGGTCTGGTTTGATTATAAGTTACCTTTCAGTTCTCACATAAGGAAGCTACCAGCCTGCTATTTTGGCCCTCTTAGGACCTTGAGGTAGGTCTTATAAACTCTTTGCATATCCTCCAAGAAATAGTGGTGCCGGCGTTGATTACCTCCCACTTGGCCTCTAAAAACATTCTTTATATAGATGTTACTCAGGCCTTGTATAGATGTTACTCAGGCCTTGTTAAAACAATTGAAGATCATATGGAATACAGCTGCTTTCCTTTTTTTTATTACGCATCCCCAGATGAAGCTGATAGATGACATATTATATATATATGTTATTCAGCTCAGTTAAATATGGACAATTTTGCCTTTGCTTAATCAAGCAGTTGATTCATCGTCGATTTTATAAATGCATTTAAGCAGTTATTTTTTATTACATGACTCCGGGAGATCACAAGATATACGGTAGTCTCTCTTTCCTGTTCATTCATCAAGTGACTTGTAGTCCATGCAAACAAGGGGGGGTGCACATTGAGGCAAAAAATGTATAAAAAGTAACAGTGACGTAATTCTTGCTGAATGTGATCAAGGGCTCCTGAAGCCCGAAACGCGTCGTTGCAGGCTGCGTGGGAAACGCAAATAAACGAACATCTTGCCTGAATTGCTGTGGTGGTCTGAGTTCCTTCTTCGCCGGGAAACGGAAGTGGTGGGAATTGTTTGGCGCGCATCGTTACAGAGGTCGGTTGTCTCTGTTTCCAGACCGCCTCTCTACAAGCCGGAAGCCGCCTTTAACCGCATCTTGTTGGATCCGTAGTGGATGTTTTTCGGCGGCTTCCCCCTGACTACAGTTATTGCCACAGAAACAGACCGGCGTCGGAACGTGTTCGATCGAGTCGGAGGACTCGCAAGAAGACAGCGAACGCCGGTGAGTGGGGGGCATTCCTTCATTGTCAGGAAGGGAGTGGCAGCATCAGGCGAGCCGAGGCACAAAATTGACTTTCGTCAGTTTGTAAAACACACCAGCGTTTGTAAAGCAGCCCGCCATGTCAGCGGAGATAGAACAAGAGAGAGAGTTAGCGGCAGAAAGCATGTTCTGTATCCAACCAACAGGGCGCGCAATACATCACAGCCGCCGGCCACAGAACCCGATAAAGACGAAGATGCAAAAGCGCTCCTAAAACTTTTTGAGGCGAAATCAAAACTGGAAATTACAAAGTGGTGGGAGAATAAATCACTTTCCGAATACAGCAAAGTGGGGCGAGTCCCTCGTGGGTTGAGAATTCTGTTGACCCCCAGCTTTGATAGACCGAATCCGGAAATGCTCCGTGAATGGGGAGAAAGCAACCTTCAGGCATCAATGAATCTGGTGAGAATTCTATGCAAATATGCCAAAATAGATCGCATAGAAATTCTAAAAGAAATTGAAGGCATCACAAGTGAACTTGATAAATTACCGCCATCGGATTTCATCACCAAAACTAAAGCAGCTATCACTGAGAGACTCAAAAAACATGAAGACAAAATCAAAGCGAGAAAAGCCCATAAATTTGCTAGAGACTTGGCTGACTATGAAAACGGTCAAATCTTCACGTTTGCAAGGAAATATGATTTGGCCAAAAGGAAACAATACAGTGACAAAACCTCAACCACAACGAAGAGCGCAGAGCCAGCTGAAAGCGCTAACGAAGATGCTTCTAATGACACGTTGTCAATAACCAGTGGTTCGAGCATTTCAAGTGCATCAGGTGAAACTATTTCCTATAAACGACCAATCCTAAACATGAGTGAGGAGCTCGATTTTTTTAGTCGAGGAAAGACTCAAAACATTGCGTCCGAGAATACAAAGGAAGCAAGACGCAAACATAGGAATAAGCGCAGAAGAGAACAGCGCAAAAGGCTCAAAAACCGCCACAAAAAAGAAAACGTTCTGGAGAAAGAAGAAACGCAACTAGATAACAGCATCATCAATCTCACTAACGTAGTTCTTACCAAAGCAGAGCAACAACTCCTGGCGTTAGGTTTGAACTTCTGTCCTGGTGAAAACTTTAATTATGCATGAACTCAAATTGATGTATTTTGTTTTATACAAAAACTAAAACTAAAAAAATACTTCGCATTAAAAGCAGACAAAAATCAAACAAATGCGTCTGACAATAGTGTGTATGATTGTGAGGGTACCCCATTTTTACAAGCCTCTGATACTTCTGGGGTAGTAACCATGCATGACCTCCTTGAAGAAGAAGAGTCTAGTGACAGTCAAGCAATAGATCTGATTGATTTTTCCACTCAAGAAAGGTTGCGTAAAATTGACTTTGTCCAACAAGGGGCGGGCTTAAGTCCATTTAAGAATAAATCCAGTTTTGTTCCACTGATGCCAAAAGACTCGATTGACACTTACCATGACATGATCATTAAGGATTTGAAGCAATTGAACATAAGTACTAAGAAAAATAAACATCAGCGTGGTGCTGTGTTTAGGAGATTAGTGTATGACAAATTGGTCAAAAAACTTGGTAAAAACTGGGATATCGTGATAAAAAAATCCGATAAAGGGGGTAACCTTGTTTTATGGCCTAAAAAACAGTATATAGCTGAAGCTGAGAAACAACTAGGCAATGAACAATGCTACCAGAAAGCCACATCTAAAGAATATGAGAATGCTAGAATGACCTTGCAAAAAATGTTAGCTCAGTGGAGAAGGGGGGGCCTGATATCCAATGATGAAAGTAAATTTCTATTCAAAGAACACCCAGTGCTGCCTGTTTTGTATCTTATTCCTAAGATACACAAACAGGTAGTGCCAGTGCCTGGTAGGCCCATCATCTCTGCTATAGACAGCGCTAGCGAAAACATTGGTCAATACATCGACCACTTCTTGCAAGATTTGGTTAAATCCCTCCCAAGTTTTGTAAAGGACACTGGGGACTTTCTGACAAAAATACAAGATGTAGAGTGGTCTAATGATCTGTGTCTAATAACTTTAGACATAGAATCCTTGTATACAAGTATTAACCATACAGAAGGACTAGAGGCGGTTAAACACTTTTTAGCCACTAGACTCATTGAACTCTACGCGCACAACAAAATGATTGTTGAATTGATCTACTGGTGTTTACACAATAACTTTTTCCTTTTCAACAACACACTGTACAAACAACAGAGGGGAGTCGCTATGGGGGCCTGTTTCTCCCCCAGCTACGCATGTTTACACGTGGGCTGGTGGGATGAACAGGTCCTTAGGCGCCAATATAGGTCTGTATATGACCAACAAATGGCGTTGTATCTTCGATACATCGACAATGTTTTCATCATTTGGCGCGGTGACATGGTATCCGCACAGAAATTCGTCGATAACATTAACAACAACGACCTGAATCGAACTTTTACTTCCCACATACACACCACTCAAATAGAGTTCTTGGATGTCAAACTTAAGGTCGTTAATAACAAATTACAAAGCACCTTACATAGAAAAACCACGGCTGGTAATATTACATTACACGCCAACAGCTCACATCCTAGGCACCTCATCGCCAGTATTCCTTATGGTGAGGTCCTTAGACTCAAACGTATTTGCAGTGATGAGGATGATTTTCGGAAGTGTGTTGAAGACATGCGCATTAGGTTAACGTTAAGAGGCTACAGTAATAAACTCATTAATGTGGCTATCAACAAAGCTGACAAACGTCCAAGAACTAGTTTATTCAAAGAGGGGCACATTCAATCTACATCTGAAGATATTATTCCTAATTCAGATAACCCCAGATTAATCTTGACCTATTCACGACAAGAAAGGAAAATTAGAGCTATTGTCCAGAAACACTGGCCTATTGTCCTCACAGATAATGTCCTGGGAGAACGGCTTACCACTCCCCCTGTGGTGACTTTCAGAAAAGGCAGATCCCTGGGCAACGATTTGGACAAAATTTCCCCCGAGACAATCATACCGACACCGTGGTTGCAACCGGCAAAGGGTTTCAAAAAATGCACTGTTTGTCGGGCTTGTAAAATCGGTTGCAATAAGTCGACCTATCAGACCCCATTCGATACTTCCCCTATCTCTATCAAGGGGAGCTTTAATTGTAAAACGGACTTTGCTGTCTATATCCTGACGTGTACCTGTGGTTTAAATTATGTGGGAAGCACAAAGCTACAGGTACACGTCAGGATATTACAACACTTGAGAGACATCGTCCATAATGATGTCGCCTACCCCGTGGCAAGGCATTTTGCTAAATGCCACAACAAAGACATCAATTGCCTTTCTTATTTTGTCATTGCCGCCGTTCCAAAATGCAAAAGAGGCGGCAACAGAGAAAGGAAACTCAGGCAGCTGGAGACGAAATTCATCTTAGAACTAGATAGCAAATGGCCAAGGGGTCTGAATAACTCAGAGGATATGTACACATACCTGTAAAAAGCCCATAACAGTATTGTTTTTTTGTTTATATGTGTATGTACCGTTAAGCATTACAGAAATGTTGCATTTGCACTTTACCTTTTTGCCCATGGATCTACAGATTAGTTCTGACTCTTTTACTCTTTTGACTCTCATTGTTTTTAACATAATTTTATATTGACTATGTTAACAGGATATATCTTTCATGGCATATTTCATACGTCTTATGGACATTGGTAATATAGGTTTTGATATCCGATTGGACGAAACCATTTTTCATATATATTATTGATCTGCTATGAATTTTAATATTGTTGAATATGTTGATATAGGATGCACAATGGTACAATTTATATTTATTATCTTTGCACCTTTGCACATTATTTAGCACTTTTTTGTAATTTTGCACTATTCACAGTCAAGTAGGACTTCAGCGAGCTTCAAGTGAATGTCTGAATGAAGGGACTTTTAAATGTATAATAGACATCATTTAAACAACAATAATCTTGGCAAATGTGTTCACGGTTGAATTATAACATATATCCTGAAAGGATATCAGTGTAAATATATCAAATGAGGATTGATCCTGTCAGATGTTATTCAGCTCAGTTAAATATGGACAATTTCGCCTTTGCTTAATCAAGCAGTTGATTCATCGTAGATTTTATAAATGCATTTAAGCAGTTATTTTTTATTACACGACTCCGGGAGATCACAAGATATACGGTAGTCTCTCTTTCCTGTTCATTCATCACGTGACTTGTAGTCCATGCAAACAAGGGGGAGTGCACATTGAGGTAAAAAATGTATAAAAAGTAACAGTGACGTAATTCTTGCTGAATGTGATCAAGGGCTCCTGAAGCCCGAAACGCGTCGTTGCAGGCTGCGTGGGAAACGCAAATAAACTAACATCTTGCCTGAATTGCTGTGGTGGTCTGAGTTCCTTCTTCGCCGGGAAACGGAAGTGGTGGGAATTGTTTGGCGCTTATATATATCTATATATCTAACTGAAATCCCCCACACTCACTCCGGTGGGGAAGGACGAGCCACACCGGTTGCTCTGGTAAGTCAATTTCTTTATTTCGATGGCAACAAAAGACGCGTTTCAGCTGTCAAGTGACCTTGGTCACATGACCTCTTCCTAAATCCAGGAAGTAATAACTGTTTTCGAAATTTGCACGTCACAGCGGGCTCCAAAATAAGTGAAGACAATCTGTGTTTTGTAAACAAAAAGGAGGAGTATCACCAAAGATCCGGGTAGTGGTCCTAATGGAGATGGGGGAATGGATGAAGACACAAGGAAGATGTTCCTTGTTTCGAAGACCCCTCACTCACCAACCTGGTTGGTGACATGCTTCATAACCTAACCCCTGTCCACAGCATCTTTGAGGACCCGGTGGACAGCGGTTAGGTTAACCCGCTTTTCTGTATTCCGGTCGCAACAGACTTGGAAATCCAGTCTGTCCCCGTTTTCCTATGAGGCAAAGTCTACTCGTTTTACAAGTTATTTTTTTCGCTGACTCCAGACCCTGGAAGTCTACCAGCCTGACTGTGAGTTTACAGCCATGTTTTGAGGGCCAAGGGTTGGGTGAACCTTAGCGAGTGTATACCGCCCAGGTTCTTCTTTCTTACCCCTTTTTGGTCCTGACGAAAACCTGGAAATCCCTTACACGTGTTGAAACATGTAGACCCAAGCACTTTTCACATAGATATAGTCGGTCAATTTAACCCACTTTGATATCTTGACTTTGTTTTTAATATTGTCCACTACCTTCAGATTAAAGTTTTATTGAAGGTATACTGCGCAAATTTTTAACATCACTTTTTGCACTACACTCAAAAATTACACGCTCCACTGTAATTCAGGTGTCGCAACACACCCGGATGGCACTCGGCTATCCGGGTGGGACCCCGATGATGAAGCATGTCACCAACCAGGTTGGTGAGTGAGGGGTTTTTTAAACAAGGAACATCTTCCTTGTGTCTTCATCCATTCCCCCATCTCCATTAGGACCACTACCCGGTTCTTTGGTGATACTCCTCCTTTTTGTTCACATATACTTAGGTCTGGGGACCAGAGTATCTCCCTCCACTTTGTGGAGAAACCCTTACTCTCTTATTGTTTTTGACACAATCTGTGTTTTGTGACACTCAACTTTCATGTCAAAATGAAATTAAAACATGAATTATATGTAATCAAAACAATTCATGCATTGTATAAAAATGTGATAATGTACAATTTCGATAATGCTGTGTGAAAACAGTTCTGAGTCACTGGAAGCAGAGTTCATACCATTTGATTTGTTTGGGAAATCTTGTTTCAAAATGTGTTGTGGTCGGTCTGAAAGTAGAGAGACTAATATGGTTCCCAATTTGAGCAAGTAGTGTAGCCCACGTGTACTGACTGTAGTGATGGTATCGTTCTTGTGTGTTTGTCAGTCAAAAGAAGTTAAAACTCTATCCCTAAGAATAAAACTAGATTCTTGTCCTACTGGGCCCGGTTAAAAACGGGAAAAAGTTACTTACAAATGTGAGTGCATCTCCTCATCATTGTTCATCCCTATGGGGAACATGCTGCCTACTTGTAAAATGAAACGAGATTATAATCTTCATAAAGTCTACATTCGATTACCACCTCGGGGATGCTTAGGAACAGTGTCTAATGCAAAGATTTGGCAAGTGTCTAATCGCTTTCATGGTCCTCTCAAAAATGTCGAGCAGTGCTGTAGCTGAGATCTATGTTTGTGATCGCTCTCAAATGTTCAAGAATGCGCTTTTTGATTGGAAATGTGGTGGATCCTACGTACCATTTATGGCACGGACACGTGATAGCATACACCACGTGATTGGTGTTACAATTGATGAATCTGGGGATTTTCCATGTCTTGCCTGTTTTCTCTAGTCTGACTTCCTTTAAATCTTTGCTGTGGCTACAGGCTTTAAGCTTCCTACATCAGAAAAACCCTTTGCTTTGATCTAGCCAGGTGTTTTTTCTTTGTTTGAGATGGCTGCTGACTAGAAGATCTTTAATTGATAGATTCTTCCTGTAGGAAAGGGATGCTGTGGTGCCAACCGTAGACTTGAGGAGTGTGTCTTGTGTTAAGATATCTCTTTGATGAAGAACAATCGCACTCCGTTCTTAAAGAGTTGGTGAAATAAATTAAATGCAGAGTAAGTCGGTGCTATTTGGTAATTCCTCCTGAGTAAAAGGAAAATAGAATCAGAACAGTAGCGTTATACCAGAAGTGGAAAACGTCCTCCAATGCACTCAGAAATATGATTTCAAAAACACTTCATTGACAATTTTGTAGAGGGTTCCTTTAAATAAAGTTTTATTTGAATTTCCTTGAATTCTTCAGCTTTTCATGATCTTATTTCCACATCAATAACACTTTTTCACACATGAATATCCCTGGCCCAATGCATTTCGGGCATTCGCCCTTCATCAGGGGCTTTGTATTCTGTCAAAAAGAATATACACAGCGTTGTGACAAAGGATAATTGACATTCCTTTGAGAGTCACATTTTTTTTAGAAAACATTAACAGAGAGATTTGTTTCAGTAAACAAGCCTTATATGCCAAGGTGTTCCATAATGGGCAAGAAAGTGAAGGTGTCCAGGTATCATGTGTGTTGGTCAAAAAATGAAATAGAAAATGATAGTGTGGATTAACGGTAAAACAAATAAGGGTGAAGATAAGGAATCACGGTGTGCATAAAAACCGAAGTGCACTGGCGTCAACTATGGTGTTCATATCGTGCCGAGAAGGACGTGAATATCGCAACGTCATAGTGAACGCTAGTCCATACCTTCAACATGCGGATATTGTATATGTACTCAAAATCACAACTCGTTATGGATACGAGTGTAGAAAACAGCGCGTTTATCTGAAATGTGCAAGAGAAATAAAACGATCAATAGAGTGACAAGCACGTAATCGTTTTAAAGTAGCAAACCACGTGTAAACATAACTCACAGGAGTTTCTGGCTCAAAATTCCTTTCCCGGAGTTAAAAATGCTTATTTATCTACAACGACATTAAAAAGTAGGTCACATGGGATGCACCTTTTAATATTGGTGTACCGCTAAATCGCGAGCGTTTAAAAAGCATTTTACCCCGTATCTAGTGGGTGTGAACCTCCTCCGGCGCTTCCGTGTTGTTACCGGAAACCGAGATTTTTCTACTATCGGGTTAGGCGCGTTTCGAAACACGTGATCAAATAAGTGCAAAGGAAAAAATACTATGGCGGCCATATAGCAAGAGAAAAGAAAGATCCCCGAGCGGGTGTAGATAAAATTAATCGGATATGCGATTTCCCTAAATGAAATGAGTGTGAATATAAGAAAAACTTGAGAAACGTTTGGGGGTAAGGCTTAAAAGAGCCAGTATGTGAAAGCTCAATTTATAACACAACAACCGCTGTACATGTCAAAGACGTAATAAATCATCTATTTATAAACATGCATTACATGTTATCACAGGAGAAAATGAAAAAAGAATTATCACTGTGTGGATGTCTGATGATGCATATTATTTGTGAAATACTGATCAGTAGTGCACTACTATACTGAATTTGGATGTGAGGGTATATACAAGAATCTAATCATGTAATAATAGCTCACAAAAAGCAATTGAAATCTACACGATCATTCAGTACTTTTGGATAAACAGTATTAAGGAAATTAATCCAAAATATTTCACGGTGTAGAAGATATTGCGATTGTCTCTTCCAGGGAGGATCTGAGTTGTTCCAGCACTAGGAACCGTAGTTGACTTGGGTTATGATTGTGGGTATTACAATGTGATGCTAATGGTGACGTGGAACTTCTGGTGCAGATGTTGCTTTTGTACTCTGTTAGCCTCGTTTTGATTTTGTGTTCCGTTTTTCCCACATAGGCCAAGCCACAGGGGCATTTGATCATATAAATGAGATTGCTACTGTCGCACGTCGCAGTCACTCTTAATTTTATTGTGGTTGATCGACTTGGGTGTTTCTTTGCCTTTTATAATAGCATTGCAGTTCCCACAATTGTAGCAAGGTAAAGTACCTTTATGTGAATGCTGTTTCTGATCCTCCCTTTGATTTAGTAATTCCTTAATATTCTTGGTGCGTTGATATGCAAAACTCGGTATGTTGGAAAATATTCCATTGAAATCATCCTCTAAGGTTAGTAAGGACCAATGCTTTAAAATGATTCTTTTGATTTGTTGACTTTTCGTTGAATATTTTGAGATGAAAACCATTCTGTTCTCCTCTTTGGACTTAATTTGTGTTTTTAATAAGGTAGCACGCTGCAATTTCTGAGCTATTGATGTGGCCTCTTCTAGGATTCCTGTTGGGTAACCTTGCTCTTTAAATTTAGTGAAGGTATTGCATGCTTTCATTGAATGATTTCTCCGTTGAAGAGATTCTTTTTAATCTTAACATTTGAGAATATGGAAGATGTTTCTTGAGGGAATGTTGGTGAAATCTTTGAAAATGTAGCAGATTGTTTCTGTCAGTACTCTTAGTATACACCATGGTTTCCAATTTTCCATTTATGTTGTGTATCATCACATCCAAAAATGTGATTTGATCTTTGTGTATTTTGCGGGTGAAACCGATCCTGTCATTTACCTGATTCAATTTGGTTATGGCTTGGATTAACTCATGTTCAGATCCCTTCCATAGAATGAATGTCATCAATGTACCTCATATATAAGAGGAGGTTGTGTTAGGATATCCCATCTCTTTCTCAGGATCTGTTTAAGTTTATACAACTGTGTGGTAAAAGTCGTCATAAACCTTATTGGTGCTGTGTCATGGTTGTTTCTCTCTTTCCTATTCTCTACTCTGAAAAGTGCCTCAGTTCTGTATATATACATTTGTAATGAGAGGTAATCTTAGGGTTCAGGGGAGGGTAGTATTAGGAGTTAAGGGTAATTTTTAGGGGTGGGGGTGGGTAGAGGTAAAGGGATGTAGGAGTAATTTTAGGGGTGGGGGGTGGTTACGGAAGGTAAGGGTACTTTTAGAATTTAGGGGTTGATAGGGACAAAGGAAGGTTAGAAGTAATGTAAAAAAGGAGGAGTTTGGGGAAGATTCTCCCAAAAGAAAATACATTAAATTAAATATTATATTTAAGGTTTAGTGGTGGGAAGTAGTAAAGGGCGTTATGGGTAATTTTAGGGCTTAGGGGTGAATAGTGGTAAGGGAAAGATAGAAGTAAATTTAAAAGGAGGCGGGCCCCTCCCAAAATAGAAAATAATTCCATTAAATCTAAGGTTTAGAGATAGGTATTGGTGAAGTGAGGTTTTCTGAAGCTTTCGGGTTTAGTGGTGGCAAGTTGTGAAGGCCGGTAATAAGTAAATAATAAAAAAAACGGGTGCAATTGAATTCTTTTCAGAAAACCGTTGAAAACTTGGTTGTTCTAACTATCTTGAACCTGGCAACCTTCAATATTTCTACCTGGTTTTGCAACAGTTTGATTTTTGCGGTGGGAAGGCAGTTTTAGGCAGCCATGCACTCTACAAATCAATCCAGTCAAAATACATTTGATCCATAAAGGTTCATTTAGCGGGTATAGCTACTTATATAAAGTCTCCACAGCAGTTGCCCTTTTTAAAGTTTTGCTATACATATGTTAAATCAATCCGTGCTTAATCTCAGCCTGTGGTTGCAGTTGGGGCCCACAGGCACTCCCTTTTGGGTACCACCCCCTATTTTTCCGACACGACTGATCCAGAACAAGAAAGGAAATACACAAAAGAGGGAAAGAAGGAAGAAGAGAAAGCTCAGAAAACAAGGAGATAAGGAAAATGCTGGAATGGAAAACACCTGCAAGAGTAAGATAGAGGCTGGGCATGTCTAGTGGTGAATTAAAGAGACATGAGGTGATTGACCCGGCTGCAGACGTCTGAGCAAAACTCATTAGCCACACTACATTATCTATACCTCGCCACTCTTCCATGCTCTGTGTTCTCACAAATTATGTGATTTGTGATGTCATAAGTGTTATTGTAAATGCTATATCAGATGGTCTAAGTGATGTATTATAAAAAGGTATAAGCAGTGCATATAGAAGGTGCAAATTATAGTTAATGTACAGTGGCTACTTTGAAGATGTTGCGTAAACTATACATTTAAGGTGTACGTATAACTTAGGAATTCCTAATGTTTGTGTAGTTTGTTTGGTTTGTATACAAAAAATAAACAAAGCTATAGTATTTTAAAGGTAGTGCATAGTAATAAATGTAAGGTATAATTTTCGAATTTATAATGTTTTTATAATTTAAGTTTGGTTTATATATAAAGAATAAATAAAGTTTTAGTAACTATAACTTATGATAAAATCTTACTAAAGATCTTTATGACTTTCATACAGTTACTGAGGCCATACCAAACGAACACATACAAGTTTTGGTGTTTGAGATTCTGCTCATTACCACAATGTCCTGTTCACAACGTACTGGACCACACTCCCTGTGTTTCCTATGTTTGTTCTTGAAACACTTTTTTAGGTCTCGCACCTGCGATACAGGGCGAAAGCCCTGTCGCAGCGAGACCTATTGCTGTCGGCTCTGCTTACAAGGATCCAAGAGGGAGACAAAAGGTGGGCATGCGCAGCATGCCGGAATCGGATCAGGTCGCGCGTGTCAACACGCGCACTGATTCCGGCATGCTGTTGACACTCACAGTGGATCAGGACACGCACACAGACAGACACAAACACGCACAGACACACGTGCTCTAAAAAATTTAATTTTGAAATATTCAGGGGCCCGCGTTGCGTGAAATTATGATTTCTTTCTATTACCTTTCATAAATACTGTGTAAACATTGGGCGGGCCAGTGGAATTGATTCCACGGCGATTCCAGGTTTACTAAACAATTTTGCATTTACCTCACACACACACGCACACACACACACACTGCGCTGTCTCACACACACACTACGTAGTCACACACTGCTGTGTGTCACTCACACTGTCCTATCACACACACACAGTTACACACAAACTGCACTGTGAGACACACACTGCACTGCCTCACACACACACACTGCGCTGCCTCACACACACTGTGCTGCCTCATACACTGCGCTGCCTCACACACTGCGTTGCATCATACACACTGCCCTGCTACACACTGAGCTGCCTCACACACACACTGCGCTGCCTCACACACACTGCTCTGCCTCACACACACTGCTCTGCCTCACACACACTGCTCTGCCTCACACACACTGTGCTGCCTCACACACTGCGCTGCCTCACACACACGCCCTGCCTCACACACACGCCCTGCCTCACACACACGCCCTGCCTCACACACACACACACACACACACACACACATTGCGCTGCCTCACACACACACACACACACACACTGCGCTGCCTCACACACACTGCCTCACACACTGCGCTGCCTCACACACACACACTGCGCTGCCTCACACACACTGCGCTGCCTCACACACACTGCGCTGCCTCACACACAGACTGCGCTGCCTCACACACACACACACATTGCGCTGCCTCACACACACACACACACACACACACTGCGCTGCCTCACACACACTGCGCTGCCTCACACACACACTGCGCTGCCTCACACACTGCGCTGCCTCACACACACGCACACACACACACTGCGCTGCCTCACACACACACACACTGCGCTGCTTCACACACACACTGCGCTGCCTCACACACACACACAGCGCTGCCTCACACACACTGCGCTGCCTCACACACACACACTGCGCTGCCTCACACACACACACACACAAACACACTGCACTGCCTCACAAACTTACTACGTAGTCCCACACTGCTGTGTGTCACACACACTGTTACACTGCATTGTGCGACACACACTGCACTGCCTCACACACACACACTGCGCTGCCTCACACACTGCGCTGCATCACACACACACACTGCCCTGCTACACACTGAGCTGCCTCACACACACTGCGCTGCCTCACACACACTGCGCTGCCTCACACACACTGCGCTGCCTCACACACTGTGCTGCCTCACACACACTGTGCTGCCTCACACACACACTGTGCTGCCTCACACACACACTGTGCTGCCTCACACACACTGTGCTGCCTCACACACACTGTGCTGCCTCTCACACACACACTGCCGTGCCTCACACACACACTGCCCTGCCTCACACCCACACACTGCGCTGCCTCACACAAACACACTGCACTGCCTCACACACACACACACACGCTGCACTGCCTCACACACACACACTGCACTGCCTCACACACACACACACACACACACACACACACACTGCACTGCCTCACACACACACACTGCACTGCCTCACACACACACTGCACTGCCTCACACACACACTGCGCTGCCTCACACACACACAGTGGAATTGATTCCACGGCGATTCCAGGTTTACTAAACAATTTTGCATTTACCTCACACACACACTACATTGCCTCACACACACGCACACACACACACACACACTGCGCTGTCTCACACACACACTACGTAGTCACACACTGCTGTGTGTCACTCACACTGTCCTATCACACACACACAGTTACACACAAACTGCACTGTGAGACACACACTGCACTGCCTCACACACACACACACACTGCGCTGCCTCACACACACTGTGCTGCCTCATACACTGCGCTGCCTCACACACTGCATTGCATCATACACACTGCCCTGCTACACACTGAGCTGCCTCACACACACACTGCGCTGCCTCACACACACTGCGCTGCCTCACACACACTGCTCTGCCTCACACACACTGTGCTGCCTCACACACTGCGCTGCCTCACACACACGCCCTGCCTCACACACACGCCCTGCCTCTCACAAACACACACACACACATTGCGCTGCCTCACACACACACACACTGCGCTGCCTCACACACACTGCGCTGCCTCACACACTGCGCTGCCTCACACACACACACTGCGCTGCCTCACACACACTGCGCTGCCTCACACACACTGCGCTGCCTCACACACAGACTGCGCTGCCTCACACACACACACACACACATTGCGCTGCCTCACACACACACACACACTGCGCTGCCTCACACACACTGCGCTGCCTCACACACACACTGCGCTGCCTCACACACTGCGCTGCCTCACACACACGCACACACACACACACTGCGCTGCCTCACATACACACACACTGCGCTGCTTCACACACACACTGCGCTGCCTCACACACACACACAGCGCTGCCTCACACACACTGCGCTGCCTCACACACACACACTGCGCTGCCTCACACACACTGCGCTGCCTCACACACACACACTGCGCTGCCTCACACACACACACACACACACACAAACACACTGCACTGCCTCACAAACTTACTACGTAGTCCCACACTGCTGTGTGTCACTCACACTGTCCTATCACACACACTGTTACACTGCATTGTGCGACACACACTGCACTGCCTCACACACACACACACACTGCGCTGCCTCACACACTGCGCTGCCTCACACACTGCGCTGCATCACACACACACACTGCCCTGCTACACACTGAGCTGCCTCACACACACTGCGCTGCCTCACACACACTGTGCTGCCTCACACACTGCGCTGCCTCACACACACTGTGCTGCCTCACACACACTGTGCTGCCTCTCACACACACACTGCCCTGCCTCACACACACACTGCCCTACCTCACACACACACACTGCGCTGCCTCACACAAACACACTGCACTGCCTCACACACACACACACACACTGCACTGCCTCACACACACACACACTGCACTGCCTCACACACACACACACACACACACACTGCACTGCCTCACACACACACACTGCACTGCCTCACACACACACTGCACTGCCTCACACACACACTGCGCTGCCTCACACACACACTGCGCTGCCTCACACACACACACACACACACACACACACATTGCGCTGCCTCACACACAAACACTGCGCTGCCTCACACACCCACTACCTAGTCCCATACTGCTGTGTGTCACTCACACTGTCCTATCACACACACTGTAACACACAAACTGCATTGTGAGACACACACTGCACTACCTCACACACACACACACACACTGCGCTGCCTCACACACACTGTGCTGCCTCACACACTGTGCTGCCGCACACACTGCGCTGCCTCACACACTGCGCTGCATCACATACACACTGCCCTGCATCACACACACACACTGCCCTGCTACACACTGAGCTGCCTCACACACACTGTGCTGCCTCACACACACACACTGCGCTGCCTCACACACACAAACTGCCTCACACACACACTGCGCTGCCACATACACACTGCACTGCCTCACACACACCCACACTGCGCTGCCTCACACACACACTGCGCTGCCTCACACACACTGCACTGCCACATTATTACACAGCTATCAATGCAACATACACTCCAAATACCACTCAGTGCCACATAGTTATATGCAACATAATTACACTGCACTCAATGCAACATACACTACAAATACCGCTCAGAGCCACATAATTACATGCTACATAATTACACTGCGCTCAATGCAACATACACTCCAGATACCACTCAGTGCCACATAATTACATGCCACATAATTACACGCCACATAATTACACTGCAGTCAATGCAACATACACTCCAAATACCACTCAGTGCCACATAATTGCACACCACATAATTACACTGCACTCAATGCAACATTCACTCCAAATTCCACTCAGTGCCACATAATTACACAACACATAATTAATCTAATGAATGCAACACACACTCCACACAATACCACTCAGTTCCACATAATGATATGCTACATAATTACACTGCACTCAATGCAACATACACTCCAAACAATATCACTCAGTGCCATATAATTATATGCTACGTAATTACACTGCACTCAATACAACATACACTCCAAATACCACTCAGTGCCACATAATTACACACCTCATACTTACACTACTCACTGCAACATAAATACACTCTATCTATCACACTCACTCTATCTATCACCATCACTCTATCTATCTGTCTACCTATCTTTTGCCCTCCCTCTATTTATCTATCGCCCTCACTCTATCTATCTATCGCTTCACCACAGCATCACTCAGCACCACCACAGCATCACTCATGGGAAATACAACCTCACTAGGCGCTACCACAGCATCACTGAATGCCACAGCATCTCCCGTCGCCACCACAACATCACTTAGCGCCACCACAGCATCAATCTGTGCAACCATTCAAAAACAGGTTCAAATATGTTCTCTCAATGTTTCAAGCTTTATTACAAATGTCACAAAAAGATGTTAATATTTCACTTCTGTTCTTGGATTTTCGTCACAATAAAATACAATTAACATAATCTTCACAAAAATTATTTACAAAAAGTATGCTATTGCCATTATAAATTACAATAACTTTTATTCAAGTATTAATTATTAAAAAATGTAAAAGCCATTGTGATTTGTAATATCAATACATCTAAGTCACGTAAATACAACACATATTGCATTACAAATGCTATAGGTGTCACATTTTCAAAAGTTAAAACTATTGGCTTTGTAAATGACAAATCTATTAAGTTCGCTATTTTCAAAACCAACACATGAATAAAAAATGTGTCATTTACAATACCAATAGCTCAAACTTTCCTAATGCGAGACCTATTGCCTTGCAAATGCTTGTTTTATAAGACTTGGGGTTCTTAAGAGTTATATACATCACTTCAAATTGTAGAAGCCTACTATATCTTTTTTTAACTGCAGTGATCTTTATCGGTCTCACATGCCTAAATAATGTATGGCAATGATTGTTAAATAACTGCATATGTTTTTTACAGCCTTGACAAAGTTTGGAGGACAAAACACGTATTGATATATTTCTTGTTAAAGCATGTTTTGGACTACGTAACACAAACGTTGTATGAGTGTTCCCATTAAACTGTCCATGCTTAAGGAATGACTGTCTATCCATTCCAACTACAATTTTGGGTACCAAGATGCACTGATTGTAGAGCACCATTTAACTAATTATTACTACTAGAATACAGTGTTTCTATATATGATACAAGTCTATGTTTAGTTTAGGACCAATGTGCAACCATATCCCATTTCTTACCATTGTAATAAGTTGTGGTGAATAGTTGTCTGACAGTAGCGAGATTCTGGTATCTTGTGAAATTGTGGCGGTGAATAGTTCTCTCTGATGTCTTAATAATTTATGGCTATTGGGTGGTGAATCGTTGTCTGTTGGATTTTGCCAGCAAGGTTTTGTGTTCCACTGCAGTATGTCAATCAATAGCTTTCTGAATGAAATCAATAATGAGGTGTTGGCATTGTTAGGATCATGGTGGTGAATTGTGTTCTGAATTCATTCTGAAATGTGATGTGGTCATTTTTAGTAGTGTGCTGGTGAGTGATGTCAGAAATGGTATTGTAAGTGGTTCCATTGTAATTATTTAATGTACTATATGGTTTGTGAAGTGATCTGTGTTTTTCTGTGCTGCAGAGCAAGATCCAGCATTTGCACCCATTGTGAATTTTGGATGCGGAGTCCTGGCAGGTGTACTGGCATCTGTGGTGACACAGCCTGCTGATGTCATCAAGACACATATGCAGCTATCTCCTGAACGCTACAGCTGGTCAGGCCAAGCTATTGCAGTTATATTTAAGGTAATTTTGTTTAGAATTTTTATTTCCCCTTGTTGTTGTTTGTATTGCTCTTTTGTTGTTCAGTTCTTTGTGTCTTGGCATCTGACAAGAAGGGCAAACATGCACCTGCCCTTGAATTCCTTTACCTTTCTTAGAAATCTACGATTCTGGGTTACCTACCTGACACAGGCTTTACAAATAATGAACTCATTTTGGAAGTGCTGGCAAATTATATATTTTTTTTAAACAATAGCTTGCCACTGAATCATCCTTCTTCCAGGTTGTCATTCTTACTGCTAACGTTGGCACCTCGCTGTCCAAAGCCTAAAAAGCAAACCTTGTGGGGGTTTGCTCTTAGGGACCTCCTGGCCCTCACACTTAAACAAGGTGAGATAACCATGACATCCTATTTTGCTGAACTGTGAATCACCCTGTCAGCCATTTTTAAAAGCTTTTTTAGCTTGTGTTTTCTGTGTTTATCCTACTTCCTGAAGTTAAAGGGAAAACAAGTCCAGTAAGTTAATGAGTTTGAGTAATTATGCAGAGGTTAACTTAGAGTTGGCTTGTGCCCCACCCTGACCAGGTTTATGGTTGCTGTTTGAGCAGGGCTCACACCCCAGTCAACCAACAACCCAATTTCTTACAGGCGGTTTAAAATCTGTACTCACAGGCTGCAGTGGTAGGCCTGAGACCTGTTTAAAGGGCTACTGAAGTAGGTGGCTCAGTCAGGGCTGCAGGCCCACTAGTAGCATTTAATTCACAGGCTCTGGGCACAGGAGAGACAAGGTAGCTAGGAAGGTACAAGTAAATTGAATATGCCATTTGGATATAAGACAATTCTACCATGTTGTAAGGAGAGAACACAAGCACTTTAGCATTGATCAGCAGTGGAAAAGTGCACAGAATCCTTAAGGTAGTAAAAAGCAAATGAAGCAAATAGGATGGTTGAATTCAAAAGGTTAGGGGGTAAACCACTCAAAGGATGCCAGGTCCAACACGCTATACCCCCCTGATTCCCCCCCCCCCCCCCCCCCCCACTCCTCTGAAAGTGGGGAGAACTGCCCGTCCCCCTGGGAGTCCTCTTCACTACGCTTGCACTTACTGGCCTTGATATTCAGGCCTGCAACACTTCCCCGAGGTGGCACTGGTGGTCCTTCCAGCTAGAACTGAAGACTGCAATGTCAACCAGATGGGTGGTACTGAAGTTCTCCAACCCTGCTCGGGCCTGGTTGACCAACCTTTGGAAGGTGGCAGGGGCATTCTTAAACCCAAAGGGCATCACCCGGAGCTGGAAGTGCCCCTTGTGGGTAGAGAATGCATACCTCTCTCTAGCCCCCTTGGTTAAGGAAATTTGTCAGTACCCAGAAATCCAACGTGCTGAGGAACTTGGCATCCCAATCGATCTATTAGGGGGATGGCGTGTGCATCAGACTTGGTGAGCAGCTCTGTTAAGGTCTTGAGGTCCTTTCTGAATTGGTGCAATGTCGGGCTCCGTCTGAGATGAAGGGTCAGTTTGTTCCAGGTCTTGGCTGCAAGGTAGGAGAAGTATCTTCCACCTGCTTTGGTTCTGTTGAAACGAGGGAAGATGGCTTGTGCGAGGTCGGCTGAGCGGAGGTTTCTCTTGGAGGCATGGAAGGAGATTCGGTTGTTGAGGTATTGTGGTCTGGTGCTTTGGAGGGCTTTGTAGCCGTGTGTGAGCAGCTTGAAGGTTATTCTTTTTTTGACGGTGAGCCAGTGGAGGGCACGGAGGTGTTGGGTGATGTGGTTGTCTTGTGGGATATCAAAGATGAGTCTGACTGCAGCATTCTGGACTATATGAAGTTTGCAGGGGAGGTTTTTGTTGATTCTGGCATAGAGGGTGGTGTCGTAGTCGAGTCTGCTGGTGATGAGTGCGTGGGTGACAGTTTTCTTTGAGTCGGGGGGATCCACTTGAATGTCTTGCGAAGTATGTGGAGGGTGTTGAAGCATGTGGAGGATACTGCGTTGATAATGAATCAGGGAATTCTTAAGCGTGTTACTCATCCGTGAGGGTCTCAAGGCACTGGGGGAGGGGGAGCCGCTCCGGTCAGTCGGAGATCCAGGTCTTGGGGTCTTCCTAAAGATGTGCAGTTTGGCAGCTTGTTCCAGGTCTTGGCCGTGATGTAGGAGAAGGTTCTTCCACCTATTCTTGCTCTGTGGATGCGCGGGGGTTCGGCGAGGGTGGCGGATCAGAGGTTCCACGTACCCAAGAGGAAGGAGATTCTGTTGTTGAAATATTGAGATCCGGTGTTGTTGAGGCATTTGTAGGCGTGGGTGAGTATCTTGAAGGTTACTCTTTTCTCAGTGGGGGAGTCCGTGGAGGTTGCGCAGCAGTTGGGTGATGTGTTTGTGTCGAAGGATGCAGAGGACGAGTCTGGCTGCGGTGTTCTGTATGGACTGGAGTTTGCGGAGCAGAGCCTGGTTGATTCAGGCATCAAGCGCGTTTCCGTAGTCCAGTCTGCTGCTTATGAGTGCGTGGGTGACAGTCTTCCTTGACTCGGGGGGGTGGGTCCATTTGAAGTTCTTGCAGAGGATGTGGAGGGTGTTGAAGCAGGTGGAGGCAATGGCGTTGACCTGTTGGGACATGGAGAGGGAGGCGTCGAGTACAATGCCCAGGTTTCCGGCGGGGTCCATGGGGGGGGGCTGCTGAGTGTGGTGGGCCACCAGGTGTTGTCTCATGCCGAGGGGGAGGGTCCAAGGCCGAGGATCTTTGTCTTCTCCGAGCTGAGCTTCAGGCAGCTTTTGCTCATCCAGGAAGCTACGTCCTTCATTCCTTCCTGGAAGTTAAGGGGTCCTTGGTGAAGGAGAGGATGAGCTGGGTGTCAACGTAGGATACTATGCTAAGTCTGTACTGTCTGACGAGGGGGGCCATGTAGATGTTGAAGTGCTTGGGGCTGAGCGACAATCATTGGGGTACTCTGCAGTTGATTTCCGTGGGTTCAAAGAAGAAGGGCAGCAGTCTGATTCTTTGGGTTCTGCCGGTGAGGAAAGAGCGGAGCCAGTCAAGGGCAGTTTCCTGTTGGCCGGCGTTGTGGATACTGGTTGCTAATGTGCGATGGGGGAATGTGCCAAAGCCTGCTGATAGGTCCAGGAGGATGAGGGCTGCCGTGTGGCCTTGGTCGAGGAGGGCGCTGATGTCGTCGGTGGTGGCGAGGAGGGCGGTCTCGCTGCTGTGGTTGCTGCGTAATCCGTACTAAGAGGTGTCTAGGATGCTGTTGGGGTCAGAAGGTGCTCCGGAGTGGATGCTCTTCATTGTCTTTAAGGTGTCTTCTGTGGTGAGAGGGGCCAGGTGAAAAGGGTCTATAGGGTGGCGTCATTGGGGATGGGAATTGAGACTATGAAGTGCATTCTATTGTCGAAGATGTCGTAGAGTGTCTTGATCTTGAGGTGAAAGAAGAAGCGTAGTTTGTTGCAGAGGTCTTTGGAGGGAGGGACGTCAGTTGGGTTTGGCGAATTTCTGTGTGATGGTGAAGAGTTCCTTAGAGTTGTGGACACTGGCGAGGATTCTGTTTTGGATGAAGTTTTTCTTTGTTGATTTGTTGAGTTGGTGGTGTGCTGGGATGGCTGTTTTGTAGTAGGCGCATCCTTCTGGGGTTCTGCTGTTTCTCCACATCTTCTCCAGCAGTCGACAGGAGCGCTTAAATTCTTGGAGGTCGTGGTGAACCAGTTGGCTTTCTTGTTGTGTTGTCCCGTGGTATTCTGAAGGGGAGGCGAGAGTGTTGGCACATTTGGAGATCCATTGGTGGAGCTTACTTGCCGCTGTGTTGGCATCTTTCGTAGTAGGCTGTGGAGGGCATGTGAGGGCAGAGGTGAGGTGTTCTTCGGAGACTTTGTTATAGCTGGGTGGGAGGAGGCGCATATGTTATGTTATGTTATAAAATATTTTATTGCGCGCTCTGCTACTACAGAGTATCCTGGCGCGATATGTAGGCACTAAACTGACCCAGTCCAAAAAGAAAGAAGCAGAGAACTAGATACTAAGATTAAAAAGATGGGTTTTTAGCCCTTTCTTAAATCCTGCCAATGTGGTTGCTGATCGCAGAGAGAACGGCAAGGCATTCCAGGCCCGTGCTGTTTGGACTGAAATTGACTGACCGCCCAGTCTCGCATATCTGATTTTAGGTATGGACATCAGACGAAGATTGGCCGATCGAAGAGCACGATGAGGCGTGTAAAAGGAAAACCTCTTGTGCAAATATTGTGGGCCTTGCTGATGCAGGGCCCGAAAGGCCAGAACCAATGATTTAAACATAATGCGATGCGCCACAGGGAGCCAGTGGAGTTCACGAAGAACTGCTGCTTGGGTGCTGTGGGTTTCGTGAAGGAGAAATGGATGCAGTGGTGGTCGGTCCAGAGCAGGTCTGTGGTGTGGCTGAAATTAATGTTGTTTCCTCCGGCGAAGATGGGGTTGAGTGTGTTTCCTTCTGTGTGGGTGGGGGTGGAGACAAGTTGCTTCAGTCCTATGTTGGTGAGGTTCTCCAGGAGGGCGGGGTGTTGGGATCGCTGTGGTTGTCCAGGTGGAAGTTCAGGTCTCCGAGTAGTATGTTGTCCGTAGAGGCGAGGGCATAGGGTACGATGTGGTCGGCAATGACTTTGGTGAAGGGGGTGTTGGGTCCAGACGTTCTGTACACAAGTGTTCCTCCTTCTAAAGGAGATGCCCCCTCTTCAAGGGAGGATTACGTGAAAAGTCTCTCTCCAATCACTTCCACGAAGGCAATGCACAAAAAGAGGCTTGTACAGTTTACTGGACATGATTTATTTGTTACAGCACTTGCAGCCACCTCTTCTGGAAATTCACTGGATAAGCCTACCTTTAGACACTATGGAGGTGATCAACCTGTAGTGAAGAAGAAGAAATCTTCAAAAGACTTGGCTTCAAAGGCATCATCGACGACAACTTCTACAGCATCCTTGATGGCGAGACAGTCGACTATGACAATACCATCGACAGCGACCATTCCGCCAGACGACGATGACCATTTCGGCAATGACAACTGTCATACTGTCGATGGCGAAATCACCATTGATGAGGACATCATCGACGACTACTCGGTCAACAGTGAATTTAAAGGAGATGTTTTTTTCACCATTAAAGGTGTCCAGAGTACCTCCAGCTCAAATAATGCAATCAGAGCAAGAAGAGGAGCCTAGGGATTATTCTTCCATGACTGCTTGCAGCCAAAATCAATTGTATTGTTTTAATTTTTGTTTATTTTACGGAGTTTTATATAGCCTAAACTTGACCCGAAGGTATTGGGTATCAGAGTGCTTTACATAGCACCAGTTGCGTCACATGAGAACACATGCATTTTTTGTTAGGCACGGGGATATTAAGTGATTTGCCCAGAATCACAGGATGTTTAACGTCGTTGCCGTGACGCGAACCCAGTTCCCCAGATTCAAGGACGACCGCCCTAGCCATTAGGCCAACTCCTCTCCCCAATTGTAAGGTATGTCCCTGATTTTGAAGAAGAAATGGAGGATGATGAGTCCTACAACAAAGTTGATTATCAGCAAGATTATAAGTCTCAAACTGATATAAGAGAGAAACCACCAATATATAGGGAACCAGCTGTGGTTCAACTGTTGATGGCCTTTTTTATCAATGTTGCAGCAGATGATGGGTACTTTCATTAAGTTATTACCACAGCAATCGGACGATAATCCTAAAATGGTGTTACCTGCTACACCCATTCTGCCTCCCCCTCCATCTGCTCCTTTGCTGGTTTCAGTACCTTGGTTACCATTGCTACTACCTCCTCTTCCACCGCCAAGGGAACCATCTTCCAGATCTGTTCACAGAGCAGACATGAATGATGCTAACTCTAATGGTTCTCTATATTCGGATATGGATGGGGAGGAGCGTGAACTTCCACTAGACGATAGAGGACAAGATGATAGCAGAAAGAAATTCATTGTTCCAAGTGGAAATGGTAATGGTAATGGACCAAATCCCCAGGATTCTACAAACCATATCTCTAAATTTAATTCATTAATAGAAGGAGTTGCCAAGAAATCCAACCTACCTATGATGTCTGTAGATTAATCACGTTTTCTTTATAACTTTAAAGAACAATATATTTAAACCATACCAATTCTTGATTATGTCTCGTCGGAAGGAGTGAAGTGAATGAGACACTGACTACAGTTCCAGCTGTGATACCTCATCTCGAGAAAATGTTTAAGGCTTCGGATTCTCCCACTGGTCATACAAAACCGGTTTCAGTCATTTATTTAGCAGCTCAGAATAGAACCAACACCCCATTAATGCCATCCTCCAGTCTTCCAGATAAGGATAGGAAACGCATTGATAATCTGGGCCGAAGAATTTAGTCCATGGCAGCAACCTCAATTAAGACAGCATGCCCTGGCAATTGTTCTGCTTCCTAGATGTGACATGAAATTACTCCTTTACTGGATCTCATTCCAGAAGTTAAGAGAGAAGTAGGTGGAGAACGTTTCTAAAGAAACCTCTCCCTTCATTATTGACACAGCAATGGATGTCTCAAACACAGGTTTTCGTCGCGTAGAGGAGAAATGGAAACTTATTTACGCCCTACTAGCGCCCAATAAAAATAGGGAATTTTGGAGCTACGTCAGCAGCCTCAATGGCGGAGTCCACACAGAGAAAGCTGTACCCGCCAATTAATGGGCAGCCTATGCAACAAAGCTCTGTCGACCCAGACAACCCACAGGATAATTTCATGGAGGCAGAGACCAACCATTCAGGTGAACTCAAGGTAGCCCATACCGTTACTGCAGAAAAATAAACTCTCTATTCTGAAGGGCATCTAGAAGTACGGGACTCCTGGAGCGAACGGTCTACCGGGCAGCATCTTCAATGAAGACTGAGAGTTTTGGTTGTCCAGTCTGTTTAATCAATGCTTCAACACATCGGCAATACCAGGCTCATGGAAAGGCTCCATTTTGCACCCTATCTACAAAAAGGGGGAGGTCTCCCGACCAGAGAATTAGACTGATCGCCTTGCTGGACATTGATGGAAAGCATTTGAAAAAGTGCTCTTGAAAGAGCTAGAGGCCTGGATAAATAAAAATCATATTATACCTCAATACCAGACAGGATTCTGGCTCAATTTATCCACTCTGGACAATGCCATTGCCCTGTCATATCTGGCAACAAGAGCCATAAAGGTCGCCTCTCCTCTGCTTTATGCCTGTGTTGTCGATTACAGCGCCGCCTTTAATGGCATCGACCACAACATACTCTGGGCAAAACTTGCAAAGTGGGGCATCCCGAGGAAACTCTTGTCAGCCATTATGGTGCTCCATATGGATACTTGGGTTCGTACCAAGCTCAAAGAGACTCACGTGACAGCCAAGATCTACTCCAACACAGTGTTAAAACAGGGTTGCTTGATCGCTCCCACCCTGTTTAACCTATACACCCCGGACCTGGGAGAGGCGTTACTGAAAGTTAGCATCATTCCACCCAAATTAGACCATCTCAGACTCCCCATTATGCAGTACACAGACGATCCTGTACTACTGGATCATACCAGAATCGGCATGAAAAGGGCACAGGAGTCTTTACATCTATATAACATGGAAAATAAACTCCAAGCGAATGCCACAAAAATGAAGGTCCTGGTCTTTGACCCAAATCAAAAAAGCATCTGCTGGAATAACATCTTGGCCTGCTAAGGATCACTACTACCAACAAATATAATTATCTGGGAATACAACTCACAAACACTAGTAGATCAAACCTCCAGGCCAAGGCACTTGAAGCAAAGGTGGCTAAAGTTGCATATGGGTTATGCAAACGAAATCACAAGCTCCAAAGCTACTCTATAAGAGGATATTGGACGGGTAATGCAAGCAAAACTAACACCAACACTGAGCTACAGCCACTTTGCCTTCCCGGGTCAACTCACCGAAAAACTGGAGCGACTGCATATAATGGCATACCGAATGGTATTCAACCTTCCATACTCAACAAGGCACGCATTGATTTGGCTGGAGTTCAATATTTCAACGATGGACTTCGAATGGAAAAAAGACATAATTAAATTGTACCATCGGGTGACAAAGACGGGTCACAACACATTTAGAGAAGCGCTAAAAGCAGTTTTCCAGGACAATAACATCCATTGGCCCAGTTATCTCTCAAAGGCTTATGAGTCACTGGGCTTCCTCCCAGACACCACAATTGACACATCCTTAACAATGGCCAGCCTGAAAAGTTTGCTAAAGAAACAGGGCAAGCGCATTTCACGGTCACAGGACCTTGAACGAATCAGACACATCCCTGGCGCAGCGGGTCTCGTCTACTCGCATGAAACCACAGCAAGTCAACCATATCTGAAAGCAGGGCTGGGAAGGCAAGCCCTACAGAACATACTGACAACCAGGCTCCTATCACTGCCAATATGAGATTACAGGGCCCACTGGAAACACAGACTGCCAGGATACAAGGGATGCTGCCTGTGTCAATATCACAAAGAATCGTCTGAGAACATCATCTGCTGCTGTCCAGTTCTGCTGGGACAGAGACGAGTATATCTAACAACGTTCCTGCAAAATGGTGTGAGAACATGCAAAGAGGCTCTAACGCTCATGTACACCATCACTGCACTGAAGGCCCTTGCATTAATCGACAATGTCTATGCTGAAGCAGCAAGGATATTTAGAACAACCCAAGTAACGGTGATAAAAGACTTCAACATACAAGCTGCTGATCGTCAATTGCCGCAGTAACATCTTCTTGAAGAGCATCCCACACGAACTGGTTTAAACTATTTCACTCTTGCACCTTGCACCCTGGATCTCCAAGGAGCACAGTGGTATGCATGAAGGATGCACCACTCAAGGGGCCTGCACACAGCTCTGACTCTCCATCTAGCACTCCATCTATCTCTGGCATAATCTCCTGGTAGTCCTTTGCATAATTACGCGCCATACAGACCCACGCGCTTACACAGCATGCATCGTTGGTTTTAACACCAGTCTATCACTGACCTGGGAGGAGTATCACTTTTAACCCGCGTCGCATGCTGGATTAATTCTGACACATGCTCATGTACGCATGCCTGCATGGCACAACGCTGCACGGGCACGTACCCCCCGGCTTTGGCCTTGTCCAGTGTTGCTTTATTCTGCACTCGTTATATAAATCACTTGCTATTTCCACTCCTCTGGGCTGTAGTATCCTTCGGCGCTGTCAACCTTGTTCGACAATAAACGTTGTGACACTTCACACTTTTATACGGTGTCGCTTTACAGCATAGTTCACATTTGCCTTTTTATATTTTTATACTTGGTGCCCTTTTATGCTATTGTTTTATTTTATTTTATTTTTAAAGATTTTAGGTAATCATACAATAAAGATTTTACATTACATAACTGGCAGGAGGTAGTGTGTTAAGAAGACAAGGCTGGTTAAAGTCTACACCCTTCCATACGGACGTCCAATCCAAGATTCTGGATATGCCTGTGGATGGCCTCACTCTTTTTGGCAAGAATGTAGATAAAGCTTTTCAAGGTCTTAAAACGGACACAGCAAAGGCATTAGGACTTTTGCATTATAGTTCATTTAGTATGTTTAATTTTCGTGGTTCAAGAAGATCACAGAATTTCACAGGAAGATTTAATCAGTATGAGACATTCATTCATTTATTCTCATAGACAGTCTGGATATGATCAAGGATACTACTTTAACTGAAACCAAAGACAGTTTGACGGGGAGGCCTTCAGGAAGGAAGAGAGGTTCTTCATAAGCATGAAACAATGACAATCAGAAAAGATCTTCGCTCCCAGCTTGCACCCCCTTTCCATCTTGTTCTCAGAAATTGGTGGGGAGAATTGCTCTTTTTCCTTCTGTATGGAAGAACATAACTTCATACAAGTGGGTGATACAAATTGTCCAATCAGGCCATACGTTGGAGTTTATTCAGAGACCCCCAGTTTGTCCACTAAGAAAGGAACATCATCTTCATTTGAAGGGGCTTCAAATAGAAATTCTAATGCTTCTTTTCTAAGGAACCATAAAAATGTTCCCCAAATCGCAAAGCAACCAATAATTTTATTCCAAGTTTCAAATGAAAAAGAAGTCAGGTCAGTGGAGACCAATACTGAATCTGAGACCTCTGAACAAGTTTCTAAAGAAACCGTAATTTTGCATGATTACTTTACAAGGAGTCCTCCTGAGGATTTAGGAAGGGGATTTTATCACCTCCCTCGACCTTCGAGATGCATACTTCCACATGCCCATTCATCAAAAACACAGAAAGTACCTTTGATTTTGAGTAGGTGGGCAGCATTACCAGTTCAATACGCTCCCTTTTGGACTCAAATCAGCGCCTCGAATATTCACCATCACCAAATGTCTTAACCGAGTTGCCACTTTTACTCAGGTGAGGAGGTCACCAGGTGTTCCCATACCTGGACGACTAGCTAGTCAAAGCGCTATCCAGGGAAGGAGCAAAAGCTTCTACTAAAGCCTGCATCAATCTATTCCGGAGATCGGGTCTTACTTTGAACATAGAAAAATAATTATTAGAACCCCAGACAAAGATCCAGTTTCTGGGAGAAATACTCAGCACGCAGTTGAGAAAAGCTTTTCCATCGGTGAAAATAGTGAGAAAGTTGCAGACAATGGCAAAGGCTATTGATCAAAAATAATCAGACACAGTGAGTCAATACAATCTCTGTTGGGCCTGATGGCATCATGTATAGGCCTCCTTCCATTTTTTAGTCTTTGCATGAGCCCTGCCCAGCAAGAACTTGATTTGCAATGGAAAGAGATAGAAGGCACATGGGAAGATACAGTTCATGTCACAAGATGCTTGAAGCAAGCTTTCATGTAGTGGAGATTCCCAGCAAACCAAATTGCAGATCTCTCTTTTCTGCCGATAACAGAAATGGTAATATTCAATACTGATGCATCCATGGACGGATGGGGAGGTCACCTAAAAGAACGTTCAACCAGAGTCCTCTGGTCAGATGCATAGAAGAGGCTCCACATCAATGTGTTAGAACTCAGTGCAACACAAGTAAGTTTACAAGTGTCAACCAGTTCTAGTCAGAACAGACAATACAACATCTATGTTCTACACAGCCAAGTATGGAAGAACACAGCCCAAGCTCCTTTTAGATGAAGCTCAGCTGCTGTGAACTTGGGCCATTTCTCACAGGATAGACATCGCTGTGAAACATCTTCCAGGCTGCCAGAACCATCAAGCAAATGCACTCAGTCAGCAACTTTATGATTGGCACGAATAGGAACTAGAATAGAAGCAGGTTGATTACATTGTCAATCAATAGGGTCACTACACAATTGATCTGTTTGCCATTCCGAACAAACAGGAAATGCCTGTGATTCATAGGCAGGTTCTGGCACCCAGGGCGGCTGGGCAATGCTCTTTCGATTATTCAGTCCAAGATATTTGCATTTGCCTTTTCTCTTTTCCCCTGTTCTTGAGGGTGTTGAAGTTGAAAGTTGGCCATTGCACTCTAATCCTCATTACTCTGTTGTGGCCTTGCCAGTATTGGTATAGCGAGCTACTGCAGTTATCAGCACGTCCTGCTGTTCCTCTGAAGGTGCATCCCAGGATACTTTACAGACATTATGGCAGGATTCTCCATCACAACACCAAGTCGCTTAATTTGACAGCATGGTACCTGCCTAGCTATAATTTGGCATTTTAGATCTACTCTCTGATACCCTCCACCACCTCTGATAGGATCAAAGATCCCGTCGGGAGCCTGGGCGGATTTGTAACCCTACAATGGAGGTGGTGCCTGAGCAGGCACCTCCGTCCGGATTAGGATATCCCTTTCCGACTGCCTGTTCCTGGCAGTTCCATTATCATGAACAGGCATACGGAAACGGAGTTTGGGGGACCCAAGCAGGGCCCGTCCCCTGTGGGTCATAGCTAAGAAGCCGGGGGGGGGGTTTCCGGCAGGGGTACATATAGTGCACCCCCACCCCCACACATCCCTGTGCCAGGCACGACAGGGTGCCTGGCACACAGTCCATGGGTGTGCACAAAGTGCCTTTTTGTACTGTGGCTTGTGCTGCTGCATTTTTCTGGGGCCGCAGCACAAGCCACAGATGAAAACGAGCATTTTATTGGACAGGTGGGACCGCCGACTCGTTGTCGGGAGGTCACCTGCCCAAAACAATGGCGGTATGTGGACCGACCGACCGCCATCGTGATAAGACGCATTCTTTGTACTCGCATAGATGTCTCAGATTCTGTAAAGACAAGAAAAAGGACATGCGTACATCAGACCAGATATTTGTGTCATTTAATCAATCATGAAAAGGTCGAGCCCTGTCCAAATATCTTGTTGTATCTCAGCCTGCATCTCTTTCTGTCATTCCAAAGCCAAGTGTCCTCTCCTTGGAAAAGTGAGGGCACATTCCACCGGGGGCATGGCTTCAACTGCAGTATTTTGTGCTTGGATCTCCTTGAAGGACATCTGCTGTGAGCCACCTGAATGAGTAGGCATATGTTCACGAAACACAACTGCCTATCTGTGGATGCAGAAGCTGATGCAGCAGTGGGACAAGTAGTTTTCTGAGAAATCGGTTTAATTAAAGGTGAGCGTGCGTCCCACTTTGTTGTATTTTAAAATGTGTACTGCTTGCTATTCTGATTCAAGCATGTGAATATATGAAAAAATCTATATTGAAAAGAAGTTAGTTACTTACTGGTAACTCCAGTTCTCCTACATTGATATTTTTTTATATATTCAAATGCAACCCTCCTTCCTCCCCTGTCAGAGGTTCTTCGTATTTTATTCTCACACTTGTGCTTTGAAATTTGTGCTATGGTGCCATCTAGGGCGAGTGTGAGAGATTAAGGTTCCACCTCATTAGCTGAAGTTTCGGTTCTTTCAAATGAGGTGGATGTGCTACTAAAGATACTATGTTACAGACCTAGAGCCCTTTTGTATTGCATACTGTGTATTTTTACACTGTTTACTGTTATATTAATATACTGGGAATTCCCAGCCTGATGACGGGGAATGATTCAAACATGTGAATAGATAAAAAGAAATCAATGTTGGAGAACTAGAGTTACAGGTAGGTAACTTATTTCTTTCTATGTCTGCCAGTTCATAATCTTTCCTCTGCTCTTCAGGGTGATGGATCATCTCCCCTTCAATCCTCTCCTAGTTTACTTATTCCTATCATATCCCATTTTTAAACCTTTTCAAAGTGCCCACCTCCCTCAATATGTCAGTATCCCTTAAAGGTGCGTCTTTTGTTGGCACCCCTTCCCATCCTAAATGCCTAGTGGCTGTTTTCCATGCTCTAAACTATGATACTGTGCTTTCAAGTAGGTCCTATTTAGGTTGAAGCTGACCCAAGAATTCTGCCCATTGCTTACTATCGACTTTGCAGATTGTAATGCAAATTTGCTTGCTTTCTGTTTGCTGGCTTTAAATGTTTTATACTGTCCACAATGACTTTGTCCTTACCACGGTGCTCAGCATTTTTACTGCTTTCTTCCACTAATCATCGCTTTCTCTAAACAGGCCTTTCTCTTCCAGGGGATCTTCATCAATAGTCATAAGCACATGAATTTTCCTGCCCATGTGCGGAACCCCGGAAGCATATTACATATATATGGTTCCAAATATATATATATATATATATATATATATATATATATATATATAACACAATGCAGCCTTCCATAGCTAAGCTGAGCAATGTTGTAAGAAATTCCCTTGTATATAAATACATTCCTATAAAGCAGGGAGAAAGAAACACATTTGAAAACCGCTTTAATGTACAGCAGAAAACACAATCTTGCAAGGAAGAATGAAAAACATTGTCAGCACATAGGCTGCATTGCTGAAAACCTCAGAGTAAAAAGCTGAAAAGCTAACCCACAGAATACACACAGATAAACTGGTGCCCTGCCTTTAAGGCAGCCATGACCCCATCATGCCTCAGGGGTGACAGTTAAGCCAGTTGTTCTTTCCGGCTCCTTCTGTCCTTGTTACTTCAGCTCTAATTTTTTTCTGATTCCTGTCAGAAAATACTTCTCTTTTTTGTCAAAAGCTTTTTAATCGACGTCTTTGTTGTTGAAGTATATCTCTGCTATTTTTAAGAAAGTTAAGCATTATTTTCCAGTCAAAAATGCTCTCTCTTTTTGACTCTTGCCCTGCCTGTGGCAAGAAGAAGGCTAAAACAGACTCCCATCCTGTCTGTATTCTCTGCCTTCCTTCTGATCATTAACTCAAGACCTGTCAGCATTGACAGCTGCTGTCTAAAAGAACTCTTGAAGACGGGGAGAGGATTTGCCTCTATGGGCTGGCTGAGAAGAGAAAATCTCCTTGAGGCAGGTCTCAGATGAAGAAGAGGAAAGAGAGAGCCACTACTCCATCAAGAAGTAAGGTTCCAGTCTGCTCTCCATCGGCGTTGGGCTCGTCGCCTCAAATTCCTTCATCGGCAACGAAAACATCAACGAGAAGACCATCGAAGACCGGTTGTCGTCGACGAAGACAACAAGTACGCCGAAACCTCCTCCGTCGTCAACCCGGCGACGATCTGCATCGAGGAGTCGATCTCCTTTGGTGTGGGCTCGCCCAACGTCGAGACATAGATCTCCGTAGTCGTCGGTAAGTCGGCGCTCTACATCGAGACATGCTCCGCCGTCGCTAGGTCACCGGCGATCGGCGTCGAACCAGGTGTCTCCGTTGCCGTCAACCAAGCGGCGGTCAACGTCGAGACGTGCCTCGTCACCAGAAGCAAGGGACTCTTCATCTCTGTTGTCGTCCAAGCGACGTTCGATGTTGAAGGCTCTCTTCGCCGACGTCAAAGAAAGATTTGTCATCGGGACCAAGAGTGAAATACGCCAGGCGTCATTCGACGTTGAGAAGGCGATCTCTGTCGGCAATAAGAAGTGCCCCGATCTCGACTCCACTGACTTCCAGTAGATGGTCAGCGTCAAGAGAGAGATCGAGAAGGCCTCAAGAAGCGACGTCGAGAAGGATTTCTCCATCCATCCATTCTTCGTTGGGTGCTCCTGCACGCTCAACGTCGAAGGCGAAGTCTGTGGGCTCCAGGTGTTCGACGTAACACCATTCAACATCGAATCAGACGGAGAGATCGACGTCGAGGAGACTATCTCGCTCTAGGGACTCACCAGTGATGGTGAAGCAGAGCCGGTCGGTGTCGAGGCACTCCCCATCTACGTCACATCACTCATCAAGACGCCGATCTGGCTCCAGAAGCCGCAGAGAGTCCTCTCATTCTATTCGTAGCTCACCCCAGACAATTGCTACGTCACGCAGTTCTTCTGCTCATTCGCCTGAGCCTCCAAGATCACCTCCAAGAGGTTCTCCAAAGAGACAGCAATCTCCTTCAATTCATCTTTTGCCCAGATGGCTCCAACCTATCCATCCTTGGTAGAAAGAACCCTCTGGTGACCCCCAACGCCCTACGGCCTTTTCTAGTCCCCTGCACAGATCTCCGCTACAACGTCTCGTACAGGAAGTGGATAGGTCTCCCACCACTCGAACCAGAGAACACAGAGGCAGATCTTTTGAGCGCAGGTCGACTCAGGATGATCGCAGGAAGCGGTGAACACCATCTTGGTCCTCCTCTTCGACGCACTCATCCAAAAGGGACCACTCACCTACCCTTACGGATAATCCTTCTTCTAGGGTGTCACCCATAGATGATGTGAACACTTTTCATGATGTTCTCGCAAGAGGAGCACAGAAGCTGGGCATAGCAATGTCAGCTCCTCAGAACACCATGTCCATCATTTTCGAGACCCTCCATCAAAGGTCTGCGACTAGACCATTTCTTCCTTTGGTCCCTGGTATCGCTGAGCCAGTAATGGATATTTTCCTCACTCCATCATCGGCTAAAGCGGCTCCAGCTAGGATACTAAAAAAATATAAGCCTGCTGCATCAGATCCTCTTTTTCTAAAGTCAGATCCGCCACCGGACTCTGTCATTATTGCTGCAGCAAAGAAAAAACATGCAGTTGCTTCTTCCTCCTCGGCTCCTCCAGATAAGGAAGGTAGGGCACAAGACTCTTGGGGTAGGAAAGCCTGCGGTTCTTCAGGTGTCTAACGCTGCGGCTCTGCTGGGTGGTTATGACAGGTCCTTATGGGATTCATTGGAGCATTTCAAAGACAAACTCTCGAAGGGAGATCAGCAAGATTTCTCAGAAATTCTACAGGAAGGTGCACTGGTGGCCAACCAGGTAATAAGCACTGCAGCAGATGGGGCGTCTTTAGCTGCTCACTCTTATGCACATGGCATATGTGCACGAAGATCTTCCTGGTTGCGCCTGACAGCGCTGAAACTGGAAGTGCAGCAGCCATTTTGAATCTCCCGTTTTCTGGCACCTCACTGTTCGGATCACACACAGATGAGGAAATGGCCAAAATGAAGGCTGAGTCGGACACCTTAAAGTCTGTGGGCCTGTAAAAGAAAAAGGAGTTTAAAGAACGCTACAGGCCTTACAATCGTAAAAACTACCAATAGAGGGTTCAAACCCCTCAATGGTCGCAAAACAAGCAGAACAAGTCCCAGTTCCAAGGCCGTCGTTCCTCCAGAGGCAGAGGAGGACACCAACAGCAGTCCTCTTCCACAGCAAAAACTCAAGGGAAGCAATGATTTCCTGCGTCCTCTAGCACCGTTGCACACTCCAGTGGGAGGAAGTATCTCAAGCTACATTGAAGAGTGGCGCAACATTCCCAAAGACCAATGAGTGCTGAATATACTACACAATGGGTACGCACTACGTTTTTGTGTATCCCAAAGACACATTCCTCCAGGAAAATCCCATCAGCAACATCTAGATCTCCTGCGTCAGGAAATGTCTACCCTTCTCAGAAAACTGGCCATATAAGAGGTCCCTCCTGCACAGAGTTGAAAGGGAGTTTACTTAAGGTACTTCCTTGTTCAGAAAAAAGACCAGCCGAACAAGTTCAGACCATTTCTAGATCTACGTTTTCTGAACAAGTACATCAAAAAAGAAAAGTTTTGAATGTTGGCGCTCCATCAAATATTTCAACATCTGAGAAAAGGCGATTGGATGTGTTCGGTGGATCTCCAGGATGCGTATTTTCCCATTCCAATCACACCAAGGCTTCGCAAGTTCCTGCAGTTCATGGTTGGCACGAAACATTGCCAGTCAAGGTCTTACCCTTCGGCCTAAAATCTGCCCTGAGGGTATTCACGAAATGCATGGCAGTAGTAGCGGCAGCATTACATCACCAAGGTCTGTTCGTGTATCTCCATGAAACTCAATCAGGTTTTAGACCCGGCTTTAGCACCGAGACCGCCCTGATCGAGGTGGCCGAGTCAGTCAGGTGGTCGCTGGATTCAGGAGCATCAGCGATGCTGGTGCTCCTGGATCTGTCGGCCGCCTTTGATACGGTAGACCACGACAGGTTATTACAACGGCTGGCGGGGATCGGCCTTCAGGTTCAGGCACTCGGATGGCTTCATTCATATCTGTCCGACAGATCTCAGAAGGTGGCTTTAGGTGCTTTTTCCTCTAAATCCAGGAGACTGAACTGCGTGGTCCCACAGGGGTCGGCTCTCAGCCCGCTGCTTTTTAATATTTATCTGGCCCCGCTGTTCACGCTGATTGCCAATTGGGGAGTCACTGCAATTTCCTATGCTGATGACACCCAATTGGTTTTCCCGTACTCCGTGGTATCAGAGGCAGCCTTTTCTAATTTCAAGGGCTGCCTCCGTGATGTGGCGTGCTGGATGAATACCAACAAACTGAAATTGAATGCAGGAAAACTGAGGTAATCTTTTTTGGGAAAGGCGCCCGCCCCCCTGCTGAGCTCTGGTGGCTTGCTGAGATGGGTCCAGCACCTCTCCCCAGCACAAAGGCTAAAAACCTGGGGGTTATGTGGGACGATGGTCTATCTTTTGCCCCCCACATACTGCAGGTCGTTGGAGGCTGCCTAAGCAAACTTAGGAACTTATGGAGATTTCTCCGACTGCTCCCAGAGGGATGCCGAAAAACGGTTATCCATGCCATGGTCACCTCCAGGCTTGATTATGCCAACGGCCTCTATTTAGGCCTCCCGAAATTTCTGCTACAACGGTTGCAAACCGTTCAAAACTCGGCTGTAAGACTGCTAAGGCACGTTCCTTTTAAGCACCACATCTCTCCACATCTACGCATGCTACACTGGCTGCCAGTGGCCAGCCGGATAAAATTTACGGCTCTCACTCTAGCCTACAGAGCCTTGCACGGAACCTGCCCGAATTATCTAAAAACACGCTTGCCTAGATATTCTCAGGCTAGACTCCTCCGTTCCAACTGCCTGGTTCAACTTCTCGTCCCTCGAGTCAGAAGGGCACGTATGGGCGGGAGGACTTTTTCCGCAAGTACGGCACTTCTTTGGAACACCCTTGCCGTCTGGAATACAACAGGCATCCTCTGAAACCAGTTTTAGGAGACTGCTGAAGACCTGGCTTTTTACGCAATAATCATAACTCCTAATACTCTGGCTCCTACTGCTCACCTAGCGCCGGGACACCTCCTCCGGAGGTAGCCGCTCGCACTCTATAAGTTTCGGTATTATTATTATTATTATTATTATTATTATTATTATTATTATTATTATCCATACCTGGATGACTGGCTGTTGAAGGTATCATCACTTTGCATGGTGCTGGAACACCTTCACATCTGCCTGGATCTCTTCAACGCTTAGGCCTGCATGTCATCGTGGACAAATCGGTTCTTCAACCGACCCAATCGCTCCACTATCTGGGCGCCAACCTAAACTCTGACCTCGGAAAAGTGTTTCCTTCGGAGGAGAGACTGTCATCAGTGAGAGACAAAAGCAACATGATCCTCCAAGCTCGTCAGCCGCCAGTAAGACAAGTGGCCTCTCTGCTGGAGTCGATGGCCTCTTGCATTTTTCTCATACCCAACGCCAGATTGAGAATGAGGCCGTTGCAACAAGATCTGGAGGACAAATGGGACCAATCCTCCGGTCAGAGGAACAACCGGATTCTCCTCTCCCCATCAGCAAAGACGTCTATTCTCTGGTGGTTGCAGCCAAAGAATCTTCTGGTGGGAGTCCCATTCCATCAACCTCTACCAAAACAATCTCTGTTCACGGATGCGTCCCTTTAGAGATGGGGAGCAAATCTCGGTCAACTGCAAACTCAGGGCAGATGGAGCAGCAGAGAGCAGACCTATCATATCAACATGCTAGAACTGCGGGCTGTTAATTTAGCCCTCAAAGCTTTTCAACCGTTGATTCAGTCCGAATCAATCCTCATACAAACGGACAATACAACCACCATGTATTACTTAAACAAACAAGGTGGAACACGCTCTCGCCCTCTGTCTCTAGAATCCCAGGTGATCTGGCACTAGCTACTAGCCAGGAACTTATCGATCACGGCAGTACATCAGCCAGGAGACCAGAACGTGCGAGCAGACGCCCTCAGACATCACTTTGAGGAACAAGAAGACTAGGTGCTCATATTTTTAATCAATTGGGTCATCCTTTCATCGACCTCTTTGCAGACGATCAAAACAAAAAATGCCACGCCTTCGCATCCAGGTTTTACCGACCAGGAACAAGAGGGAATGCTCTTTTGATAGACTGGTCAGGGACGTTTACATACGCCTTTTCACCCCTCCCTCTCATTCCGAAGGTGGTAGCCAAACTGATCAGATCCCGGATGACTATGATCCTCATAGCACCAGACTGGCCTTGACAATGGTGGTATCTGGACCTGTTGCACCTCTC
Organism: Lissotriton vulgaris; assembly: GCF_964263255.1. Classification (NCBI taxonomy): domain Eukaryota; kingdom Metazoa; phylum Chordata; class Amphibia; order Caudata; family Salamandridae; genus Lissotriton; species Lissotriton vulgaris. Next base: position 883,294,292 of record NC_141685.1, read on the forward strand.
AGTTCGCCCGCATCGGACACTCCAGTGCAGGCCGTACCTTCTCACCAAAATGGAAGGGAAGATTCTGCACCCCAGCCTTCCCTCGCTCAGTATGGCACCTGAAGTCCTGCAGTACGGACATTTAAACCTCCCTCAGGACTGCATGGACATTCTGAGGGAGTCAAAGAGGCCATCCACAAAGACCTCATACTCTCTTAAGTGGAAAAGGTTTTACTTGTGATGTGTCCGTAATGGTTGGAGTCCAATTAACAGGCAAAAAGAGGTCATCTTGCCGTATCTGCTCTACTTTGCCATCTGGTTTGAAGTATGTTTCCATAAAAGTGCACTTGGCGGCGGTTACGGCATATAAAAAATCTCCTAACCAGCCTTCTTTCTTTCAACTTCAGGTGGTCAAGGACTTCCTACAGGAGTTGAAGAAGGTTTATCCTCCTGTCCGACCTCCTTCTCCGCCTTGGGAAATGAATCTAGTCTTGTCCAAATTGATGGGTCCTCCCTTCAAACCCATTCATAAGGCCACATTACAGCACCTAACGTGGAAAGTAGCTTTTCTGGTGGCTATTACATCAGCACGCAGAGTGAGTGAAATCCAAGCACTCTGTGCTAAGGAACCGTATACGGTTTTCCATCACAGTGGGTGGTTATGCGAACCCACCCTTCCTTCCTACCCAAAGTAGTGTCTGATTTCCATGTAAATCAGACAATTTCTCTCCCCTCTTTCTTTCCCAATCCTGCTACACCAGCAGAAAGGTCTTTTCATTCGTTAGACCTCAAGAGGGTTCTCAAGTTCTATTTGGAGGGAACAAAGTCCATTAGAAAAGCTGACCAATTGTTTGTAAATTACGGCTCTGTTATAACAGGCTTTCCAGCTTCTAAAAGATCCATTCACAATGGAAAGTGTCTTGTATAAAGTTGGCCTACCAGATAGCGAACAAACCGCTGTTAGTCTCCCCTACTAGGGGCAAGGCTGCTACAGTTGCATTCTTACACAATGTACCAATGACTGAGATTTGCAAGGCTGCAACTTGGAAGTCGACCCATACGTTTACCAGGTATTACTGTCTGTATTCTGACTCCAGAGCGGATACCCAAGTAGGCCGGGCCTCCTTGAGGAATCTGTTTCAATGCTAGCCTGATTTGATTCTTTATATGCCTTATGGACACTATGTATCTTGATTGTACTCTGGTTACTTGCCTGCAGGATATGGGGATGGGCTTGCTATTCTATTCATGTGATTATGACTATTGATGAGGAACCCCCGGAAGAGAAGGATAAGTTACTTACCTGTAATCTTAGTTCTCTTCCAGGGATATCCTCATCAAAGTCATAAGCAACCCACCCACCTCCCCGGGCAAGTGAAAGAGATACATCACATCTCTTTGTGCTATGGCCTGCGGGTCTGCGCAAAGAACAACTGACCTAACTGTCACACCTGGGGCATGATGGGAAGCTAGGTATCATGGCTGCCTTAAAGGTACGGTGCCAGTTTATTTGTGTGTATTCTGTGGGTTAGCTTTTCAGCTTTCTACACTGAGGTTTTCTGCAATGCAGTCTATGTGCTGACAATGTTTTGTATTCTTCCTTGCAGGATTGTGTTTTCTGCTGTACATTAAAGCAGTTTTCAAATGTGTTTCTTTTTCCCTGATGTATTGGAATGTATTTATATACAAGGGAATTTCTTACAACATTGCTCAGATTTGCTATGGAATCCTGTGGAATGCTACATTGTGTATGTATGTGTATATATATATATATAATATGGATATAGAGCTACATATATGGTTCCACATATATGTAATATGTTTCCGGGGTACCGCGCATGGGCGGGAATATTCATGTGCTTATGACTTCGATGAGGATACCCCTGGAAGAGGATTACAGGTAAGTAATTTATCCTTACATTTAGTATTTATCTTATCACATTTGCTACACAGTCAAAGACAGAGGTGAAATGTCAGACTGTGTCTTCCTAGGGAGCTTGGTGTTTACTTTTCTTTCTCTGAATTCAAAGTGAGAGGCTTTATGTGACAATGTAGGTGTGTGACAGAGATGGCTTTTCCCCTGTGATTCTGTGTAGGATTTTCTCGTCTTTTTCATCTGCTCACTTGGTTCTGTCGTAGCTTCTGGATTTTGCTAACGCTGTGACTCCTTTGGGTACTCTGCGCACTACAAATTTATTTTACTTTATTACTTAAGGCTTATGTCTACCTTACAACAAAATGTAAATGTCTCTAAATTAATTGTGCGAGTATTTCAGAATATTTAAGTAATGAAAAGCACAAATGAAGCAGTTTTTTTGTAATTCCGAAGTGTTCTGAAAAATATTTGAATATGATCAAAACAAAAACATTATGTTAGGTGATGCCATTTCCATGCATTATCATTTGTGCTCTGTATAGTTTTATTATTAAAACTGTATATCTGTGCACATTTAATGGTAATTTAAATTGAAAATATGTTGTCTGTAAAGGCAGTCCACTTCCACACAGAGCCTATTGGCCCATTCCAGGTATCAAGTGAGAATTGTCACATGTTAGTCCCCAATCAGATCTTTCCTCATCTCATGCAAGGCAACTGGAGATGTGCGGTAGATTTCCAAGATTTATATTTTAACATACCATTAGCAAGATACACAGGAAATATCTGAGATATACTGTAGGGAAGAGTATATTACCAGTTTGCCTCTCTGCCAAATCAGCTCCTCACACCTTTTCAAAACATATGGCATTGGCCGCAGCCCGTCTAGGATGCCAAGGAATATTCGCCAACCCTTACCTAGAGGACTTGCTAATAAAAGCTCAAAAGCAGGACAAGGTTCAGCAGAACTTTAGCACCACAAAGTCATTACTCCAGCATGTAGGACTGTAGATCACAAAAGTCCAAATAAACACTGACGCAAGTGATTTAATATTTAGGAGCCGTATGGGAAACACCCCTAGGAAGACTGTTTCCTTGACGGGAGAGGCTGTTATAGATACAAGAGAAAAGTCATTTACTCCTGAGGGCAGCCAGTTCAGAGCGAGGCAAATATCTTCCCTTCTAGGGTCTGTCACTTCTAGCATTTTAAATTGTCCCAAATGCAAAGCTGCATATGCTACCTCTCCAGCAGTGTCTAAATCAGTAGTCCCAGAAATGCAACAAGTGAGTACTTGAATAAACAAGGCAGCACAAGGTTAAGACATCGCCCCTTAGAGTACCAAAAGATCTAGATTGAGTCCTAGAAACACTGGAACATAAATGTTGGTGACTTTTCGGTGTGGCATTAGTCAAAACCTTTGATTCACTAAAATTATATTTATAAGTATACTTGCTTATAAGTTCCTGCTGCTATTTCTCTTCGTCCACTGGTGATCTCGTTGTGTCATTCACATTTTGTTTCTGCCCACTATAGCATACAGCATGAGGCAGGGGGTCAGCCTACTTCAGCTATTGCCTAACTTCACTCCGAGTGAAGGCATTCTGCCCTTTCACAAGGAACACATGAATACACCAAGTAGTACCCTCTGTGCCAGGGGCTACTATGGCAATGTGTACTTTTTGAGACCAAAACATATTTGTGTTTTTAGCAATTTGTTTTTATATTAGTGAGGGCTCTGCAGCTTTCCCACCAATAATTTTTTCCAAAAACCATGACAAAATAAAACAAGCATTGACCAAGCCAAAAGGCTGGCAGCCACTACCAGATCTATTGCCTTTGACATTGCTTTTTTCACATAGGGAGCTGGTAACTATAGCCATACCATGGTTACGGTAGGGGCTCCAGCCGTGTCTATTTCCAATTAGCCACCACAGCCAGCAGGCTCTGAGTCCTTTCGTGCCCATAGATGGGACTTCCATAAGCATTGTGGGACACAAGGACAGAGATATGCCGAGTTTGCCACCCTTGCGGAAGCCATAGTCTCGAAACCCCTTTAATATGCCCTCTCACCATCATGGGCAACGGGTCAGCAGCAGGTTACAGCACCACATGCCCTGATGGTAGTCCATAACCTTGGACAACTGGGTGCTTCAAATTGTTCATTCATGAAAACCCCACTGCATATTCCACCATCTTCAGATCAGCTGACTGAGGACCACCCCTTCCTGCAGGCAGAAAGTGCAGGCTTTTCAGGCCAAAGAATGTATCGAGAGGGTGCTGACATTAGAAGCAGGTCTTTGTAGCTATTCTCTCTATTTACTTTTGCAGAAGAACGGTGGAGGCCTCGCCCTATACTGGACATAAGCCCTCTGAACTGCTCCCTGAAAAAGGAGATAAGCCCCTGCTTGGATGAGGGCATAATTCCTGCCGGCCTAGTGGATCGGCTAGCCAGTGTTTAATTCCAGCCTCCTCCCCCCACAGCTGCAGTCTCTAAGCCTTCCTAATCTTGCCCTTTTAGGTCATGGGCGTCCAGTTGGTGGCAGGATCCGCCATCACCTCAACCACTGGCAGTCCGTAACATTGGACAGGTAGGTTTTGAAGATTGTCCGAAGGGGCTTCTGCCCGCCCTTCGAGACTACCCCTCCCTCCATACCACCATCTTACGACCGGCTGACAGAGCATTACCTGTCTGTACTCTGCGAGGAAGTCTTGGCTCTCTTGGACAAGGGAGCCTTGGAGAGGGTTCCACTCCAAGAAATAGGCTGTGGTTGCTATTCCCACTACTTTCTGGTTCCCAAAGAGGATACGGGTCTTCGTCCTATCCTAGATCTCAAAGCCCTTAACTACTTACTCAAATAAGAGAATTCAAGATGCTTATATTGCCTCAGGTCTGGTCTGCCCTGAACCCAAGAGATTGGATGGTAGCATTGAACTTGCAGGATGCCTATTTTCACAACCCTGTCCTGCCTGCCTATCGGCGCTACCTGCAGTTTGCTGTAGGCCACAAGCATTTTCAGTTCATTGTGCTCTCTTTTGGCCTTACCAGTGCTCCTCGGGTATTCACCAAGCTGATGGCGGTGGTCGCACCTCATCTGCGCAGGTCAGGGGTGCCAATCTTTCCCTATGTTGACGACTGGCTGCTGAAGGCGGGCTTGACCCAGGCTGTCGTCTTCCACCTCCAGGCTACAGGGAACCTCCTGCATAAGCTGAGATTCACTATCGACATGCTAGAGTCACACCTGACGCCCTCTCATACACCCCCTTTCATTGGAGCTGTTCTGGACACAGTACATATCTGGCTTATTCCCAAGCGTGAGTCCAGAATATTCAGGCCATGATACTGATGTTTCAGCCTCTATCCTGCGTTTCGGTGAGACTGACTCGGAGGCTGCTGGGCCTCATGGCCTTCTGCATTCTGCTGGTGACACATGCCAAATGGCAAATGCTGGCTCTGCAGTAAGACCTGAAGTTCTAACGGGCGCAGCATCAGGGGAATCTCTCCGACATGGTCCAGATCACTGAGGGATCTGCAAAGGACCTGCTGTGGTGGCTAACAAATCGCAATTGGGTTAGAGGCAGTCGCCTTTACCTTCCCCAACCAGATCTCACAGTAGTGACTGATGGGTCACACCTGGGAGGGGGTGGCCACCTAAAAGAGGTGGCGATCAGAGGACTCTGGTCTCCGGCGAAATCCAGACTCCACATCAACATGCTGGAGCTCCATGTGATCTTACTGACATTGAAAGCCTTTCTACCCTCCATCAAGGGAAGGCTAATGCAGGTATTCATTGACAACACCATTGCCATATGGTACTGCAACAAACAGGGCCGGTTGAGGTCGTGGACCCTTTGTCAAAAGGCCCTGCATCTCTGGACATGGCTGGAAGAGCGGGGCATAGTGACAGAGACACAGAGAGTCTCCGACACGGTGTCGACCAGGGTGAAACTATGGCGCTCATCCTGTTGGATTTGAGCGCAGCTTTCAACACTGTGTCACATTCCATCCTTCTTGACTCTCTGCGGTCACTCGGCGTGACTGGTAGGGCCTTAGCCTGGGTGGCCTCCTTTCTTGGCGAGCGAACCTTTCAAGTTTTCTCCCCTAAGGCGGCATCAGCGGTCTGTTCCTCAGCGCGGGGTGTCCCCCAGGGGTCCATACTCAGCCCCCTATTATTCAATCTTTATGTAAAACCCTTGGCTAACATCGTAGAGCAGGCGGGGCTGACCCTGTTCTCTTACGCTGATGACACCCAGATCGTCTTCTCCCTATCAGGGCGAGACGAGAATAACCCCTCTGCACTAAAGTCGGGCCTCATTCTTGTGGCGGACTGGATGCAGAGGAACTGTCTCAAACTGAATGGGGAGAAGACAGAGGTGGTCATTCTGGGGAAAAATAAGAACCTCTGGGGCCCTCAGCATTGGCCAAATGAGATGGGTGCACTTCCTGTACCCACACATGCTGTACGTAACTTGGGCGTTCAAATTGACGACAAGTTAACAATGAAGCAGCAGGCCACTAAGGTCGAAGCAACCTGTTTTTCTACTCTCAGGTGGCTACAAAAGATCTTATGGATGCTTCCCATTCCTTCCCGTAGAACGGTTGTCCAGGCATTGATAACATCTCGCCTGGACTATGGCAACATACTATATTTGGGTGCTGATGTAGTCACTGTTAAAGTATTGCAGGTTGTACAAAATGCAGCCGCGCGACTCTTGAAGAATGTCCCTAGAAGAACTTCTGCATTATCTGCCTTGCATGATCTTCATTGGTTGAAGATCTCCAGCTGCATAAAGTTTAAGGCATTATGCTACGTGTTTAGGATCAAGCAAGGCATTGCACCTACTTACTTACAAAAACTGGTGCAACTTTACAGGCCCAAACGTACCTTACGATCCTCGGAAATTGGCAATTTTTCTATACCAAGATTTAAGCTGGCAAGGATGGGGGGATGTTCCTTCTCCTATCTTGGTCCCAAATATTGGAAAGCCCTGCACACTGCCCTTAAATTAGAGACCAGTCTTCTTCGTTTTCGCAGAGCACTGAAAACGCTGTTGTTCACATAAGTAGTTGGATCCTGTATGCTGGCTATCTGATATCTTCTTCTCCAGTCTGTCCCTAGCGCCGGGAAACCCACTGTGGGTAGCTGTGCGCGGTAAATGTTTAAATAAATAAATAAATAAATAAAATATCCCTGCTGGTTCAACACCTGGCAGGTTTCCTGAACTCCAGGGCAGACAAACTCAGCTGTTGATGGCTAGCGGATCACGGATGGTGTCTCCACCTGGAAGAAAACAAGATCTCTTTTAGGAGTGGGGAGGGCCTTAATTAGATTTGTTTGCCTCCACCAAAAACGTGCAATGTCAGCAGTTATGCGCCCTGGAGTATCCAAGGCAGCTCTCGCTAGGAGGCCCTTTTTGTCTCGAGTGGAGCTTAGGCCTCCTGTACACATGTCTGCCCATACAACTCCTACCCAGAGTTCTTAAGAAGATCAGGAACGACTGGGCCCAAGTCATCCTGGTCTTTCTGGACTGGGCATGGAAAATCTGTTTTTACGAACTTCTGAACAGAGTGTTGATCCTTTGATTGCGCTGCCCCTTTGGAAAGATCTTCTTTCTCAGCCGCAGGGGAGGGTCCTCCACCCAAACCTGTCCACTCTCCGCCTTCTTGGCTGGAGATTGAGTGGCGGCAGTTGACAGCTTTCGACTTTCCTCCCGAAGTCTGTAAAGTTCTTCAGCCAGGCATCCCTCTACCAAGACGGTATACACCTGATGTTGGAAGCAGTTTGCGCTATGGTGTTTATCCAAACTGATCCCCTTTCTGCCAGTGATCCTGCCATGAAAAGGGTGGCAGAATGGCAACAAAGGGGGCCCTAACAGGGCCCCCTGCCGGATTTGGGCCTGTGGGGTGCATGTGGCAGTGTCACGCCTGCCAGCTCGCCAGCCAGTTCGCGTCATCTGGCAAAGATGGCCGCCCTGCGATGCGCATGTGCGATGGGGTCAGGCAAGAGTCAAAAGCCTTACTTCCCTCATTGATCGGTGCTTTGCGCTCTAGTGGTTCGTGCCTCAAGCGTTGCGTCACTTCCGCTGAGCCGATTTTCCAGTGCACTTTCTCCTGTTTGCTTCGTCCAGTCTCTCATGGCTGGAGCTGTTATCTGCATTATTTACGGATCCACTGGACACCTTAGGGGTTGAATTGCTCTTTGCTGAGAGCCCGGTTAACCCCCCACTTCGCCTCCGTCTTTGGTTATTAGGCGGACTCGAGGTTCCCCTTTGTACTCCCTAGTGCCGGCTATCCTCTCCACTACCTCCTGGAGCTCCAGCTTGCGTCTCCGGGTTCCGCCCTCTGACCGGACTTTGTTCCGTTGGTTGGCCAGACTTGGGAAGGGCTTGTGTATGGTAGCTCCCGGGGCATTGTGGTAGTTGTAGTCCGCCTAGAGGAATCCTCTCCTTTTCATTCCTCCTCCCTGGTTTTTCTTTGGACTAGCACTGGTATATCGGAAGCTGGTATTCGTCACAGTCTTGAAGAAGGAAGATCTGGTAAAGCGCTTTTGCGCACCTTTTTTTATTACCTCTAAAGGGATCTATATACACATTCATGCTTGTATTGTTGTTTACAGATATTGCAGACCTGAGAATCCGTCTATAGGACAGGTTTACCTCCTCTGATTTACCCATTTCACGATAGGGTAAGAAACAACTAAGCATAGAACATTATAGCACGGAGTATATACACTGGAGATATCTCTACTTTTCATTTTAAATAGGCTTATGCAGTTATTCCGATGGGGATTTGGTCCTATGTTACTCCTGGGAGCAATCTGGTCAATAACGTTATATGAAACTTCAAGACACCAATTAGGTAAACACACATAGAAAATACAAGATTTTGTTATATGTTTTCTGTTGTTGCTTGTTGACACTAATCCTTTCTTTTTGCACCTGTTTCCGACCTGTTGGATAATCCAGTCTACGGATTTTTTCCCCTTCCTTTCCTTGTTTTGCTCCCTCCTTTCCCTCCATACCACCATTGTGCTCTAGTGTTTGATAGACATAAGAGGTGCAGGGGGGACGGGTTGGGCTGGTCTTCGGTTCCTGGCACTCCTGCGGAAACAGCTCTTGGATCCTGATAGGCAGGCACATGTAGTGTCACTCTGTATTTGCACCCCCATTTCCTGCACTGTGTGGCATGTATGCCACACAGTGCATGAAAGTGCTTTCAGCGCACTGCATGTGAGGCTCTTTTATGAGCCTAAAAGACCACTGCTGTCAGATCATAGAAAGAGGTGCGAGGCAGGGACGCCCCCTGTCTACACTGCTGTTTGCCTTGGCAATAGAGCTTCTAGCCATATGTCTGTGCTTGAGGATGCAGCTCTGGGAGTGAGGGTAGGAAACACCCAGCATATAGTTTGTGTTTGCAGAAGACACCTGGTGTATCTGACTTAACCTCAGGAGTCTTTAACAATCCTTTTACAGGAATTGGATTCATGTGTACGGATCTCAGGCCTCCATGTAAATAAGCAAAAAGCTGTGCTACAACCATGTACAAGCTCAGAAGATGGCTTCCAGACAGATCTGCCAAGTGTTGGGAATAGAGAATGTTCCCACATTCGGAATCTGGGTGACTGGTACCGCTGCTTCGCACTACCAACGTAATGTTGGTAGGGTCTTTGAGGAAATTAGGGTCTTCATTAGGGAAATCACTCCCGCTGTCGATAATGGAAAAAGTAGCACTCGCAAAGATAGTGCTGCTACCCCGCTTCCTATATGTACTACAAAAATCTATGTATGCAGTGCTGAGGGTGACTTTTCGGGACTTCAGTAGCCTCCTTGTTTCATTGGTGTGAGCAGACAGAGTAGGGTCTAGTTTGAGGTGAGGAAAATGGATAGGGAGCATTGCGGGCTGAGTCTACCAGACCCAGAGCTCTAATACATCACCGGACTGCTAGACATGCAGCTAAGTGGTGTGATGACTAATCAGATTGGGAACTACAAGTTTTCAAAGGTACCTTAGAGAGGGCACACCTACATATTTGCTTGAAGTGAGGTACATAGCATTTGGCGGACACACCACATGTAATTAAACACGTGGCGGTGATGTAGGAGTGAACAATTAGGTAAGCGCTGAAGCTCCTACTCTTCAGTAGGGACCTGCCAATTGAATGGCTACAACTGTTCTAACTAATACAGGAGGTAACGTCACAGGTGGCCTGAAGGGAGGGACAATGTCTTAATATGGGAGACCTCCACCCAAGAGATGTTATCATTTGAGGAGGCTGGAGAAACGTTTGGGTTTACTGCAGTACTATTTCTGCAATTTGCTACGTTGGTATGCACAGCTAAGGGGGTTTCGAATGGCTTCCTGGATGTACTAAAGACTTCCCTAATTTTGGAGCTGATCATGGTGGGTGGGAGTGGAAGTGGATTAGTGTCACACATTTACAGAGCACTGAAAGCGAATAGCCTGCCAGTGATGTTGAAGGCAAGACAGGCATGGAACAGAAACCTACAAACTATCTTGACTGATGCAGAATGGATCAAAGTTATGCTCTGGTTCAATATGTGGCTGGTAACGCTACATTTAAGCTGACGCATATTCATTTCTTTCATCGTAGTTATGTGGCGCCCACTAGAATATATCCTAAACGATCCTCAACTTGTGTAAAATGTGCTGAGCATATGAGTTGGACATATAGAACACTGACGGGATACTGGGATGAGGAGGGGGCATGACTCAAACAAGTCATTCATGCTGCCTCCAAACATCAACACATTACTGCCTATTGGGTATTGTACCCCCCAATCCCAAGTGGGGAGAATGGAACACAAAGTTGCAACATTAGGCCTACTCTTAAAAACTTTGTACGGCAGTATACTGGCTATAAAACAGGGGTCCCAATATGTCGAAACGGACCAAAGATATGTTGTAGCGGACCCTGGCTGAAGCATTTCGGTTAAAATTATTAGGATGGATGAAAGGGCGAATGAGGACCCAAGGACATGTCCAGGTATAATAAAGCAGCTAGTGGGTATCGGATAATGAATGACTCAATCCAGGACAAAAGGGTGGAGTGAAGTTCACTATAAAGCCATAAAAATGTGATTCAACTTGTGAGGTCTAGATGTGTAATCACTGAAATGTTCGGGGAATGCTGGGAGGTTTGTCCGTAATCATGCTTGAACTGCATATATTGTTATGTACTGTAATTCAGAAATTATGCCTTATCTGTGTGCATGGGCTAGTAGGTTTGTTGATGTATTGCATAACTGTCACGGTGACCGGAACAAAGAAGTAGCCAATTTGCGTTGGACCATTGTTACTTGACAACATTTTGTGACTTGGAAAACTATTGTTAAAGCAAGGGTAAAAAACAATAGGAAGAATGTATAATGCACAGAAGCCTGGGAGGCTGGGAAAATAACTGGCCCAGCTCTTGAAAGAAATAGCATACCACTAGTATAATCATCAAATTGTCTAGTTTGCAGTAGAGACAGTTCTTTTTTCTGGATTATGCTGACATCTGGAGCACTGAGCATAACCTGTTAGATGCTTTTTCCCATTGGAAACTTTTCCAAACCTTTAAAAAGCTATCGTTGCGGGGTGCATGGCTTGCAGCAGACGAACATGGCCGCAGCCTAGAGAGGCTCCGAGCTCTCTAACTTTAGCCCAATCTATCCTGATATTAATCCTGCGATTTTCCACACTTTGGGCACCCAGGACGCTGGTAGAAGTTGAGCGGCATCATCAGTGGCCGGTTTGGCTGTGTTTCCATCGTTCCTGAGGCTGCGGCGGAGGGCGGAGATTTGCGGCCTGCGGGTGTGTGCAAGCCGGGACCCACAGTGAGGAGTGAGTCCGGTGTCTGAGGCCTGGAGGTCGGGCTGGAGGTGGGCGGAAGTGCCGGTGGTCCACGAGTCGACTCCACGACTTGATCCCCCCGAGGTGGGTGAAACCGGCGGTCGAGTATGACCTGCGTCAACCCAGGGGACCTGACCCGGATCGTCTCGTGATAGGGGCGGACACTGTAAATCCCCCTGGCCTCCATTACATGAGAAGTGAAAGTGGTGAGGGCGCATAGCACATGGTGGTTCTCTGACGCAACGTTATGGACATTCTGAAGAGGGGGCCTGGGCTGTGACAACGCAGTTCCCCCCCATTCTCTCCCCGGCAGTGTTTCTGGAGCAGTGGATGACCGCCTGCGGGTCAGATCTATAAACTTTGTAGGGTGCTTGGGACAGTCGGGGGAGCAGTCGGCGGCAACGTGCTTGACCCCTTCCCCTCTCTGACAGCGTGATTGGAGCAGTAAGTGATCCAGGGGAGTGTGAGGAAGCAACAGCCTGGGGGCCTGACCTAGAGGCTGTGATCGTGGGGTTGGAGCGGACCGGAATAACAGGCGTGGAGGCCGTATATAGTGGGCAATTACTTCACTTGTTTTATTGTTTTATACAGCAGATGGTTAGCGTAGAAACACAAGGATGACACAGGAAGGAAAGGGTCCTTGGGTTGTAGCTTGACTGGAAGACGTGAACCGTGAAAGGACAAGGATGATGCAGGAGGGAAAAGGTCCTCGGGTATCTGCTTGACTGGAAGTCGGGATGTTGGTTCCTCGCTGTGGGCTGCTCCCGATGGTGTCCTCGGAGGTATAGGGAATGAGAGAGACAAAAGGGCTGTTAATCCACCTGACCGGGACTGACCAAGTCTTCTTACCAACACCAGGGGGTGCGGGGGTTGTAAAATAGAGAGCGTGAGGGAGGTAGGGGATGGGATAAGAGTTGGGAGACTAAGAGCAGGAAGTCAGAGGGGTGTAGGGGTGAAAGGTAGGTGAAGGGATATTCACAATAGTGACTGTGTGACCCAAGGCTGCTGTACAAGAATTATATACAGTGCGAGATGCGGGCCCAAGGTGGGGTGTTTATGTTTACACAACTATACAACTATGTACACAACTATGACTAACTCCCGAAAAAAAGGAAGGAGATAGGGTACTCACATGCCCCACCGCAACTCTTCCGAGAGTTGCGGCCGCTCTCCATCCACCTCCTGTGGACTCCACCAGTCCTCGCTCCAGACGTCTTCTTCATCTCCTCCGGTTGCCTTCTCGGGTTCGCCGTCCTCTTCCTCTCCTCCGCTCGTCTTCTCGGGTTCTCTGCACGCTGTCTCCTGCCACGAGTCCGCCGCGTTGAACACTCCTCCTTTTCCAGTTCCGTCTTTTCCGTGTTCTGGCTCCAGGTTGAGGGAGGGACTTCAGGGGTTACGGGAGGGTGCTTCCGGTCTTCCGTCCGTTCTGATTGGGTCCTGCAATGAAGGATAGAGGGGTGGAGCTCGGGTTGCCAGAGACGCTTCAGGGTCGGGTTCAGAGGCCGGGGATCGCGCGGGAGGATGCCGTATCACAGAGGTAGGGGACGGCACCATTTCACAAGGCGCTGCGGGGCACTGGCGATAATCAGAGGAGGTGTCCCCCGGCACTTCCTCATTGGGTGCTGGGGCGCGAAGCGGGCTGAACGGCTACTCTAACCCGCTTGGACTGTTCATCTAGTCTGCGGCCCCCTTTCGCGCATTGATCAGATTAGGAGGCATTGGCTGGGGTGACTGCATAGCGAATCTTCAACCCTTGATACGCATCTGTCGTGGGTCATTTGGCGGTCCCGACCCCCCACATAAGCAGGGCTTCCCGGTTTCGAAACTACAGCGATCTGCCTGGTGGACGCTTAGTGTCTATACCCTACTCCACGTGAGGTTCACCCATCAACTGCTACCATGTCAGGTAGGAACACGAAAGTGGCGAGTCAGCTAAAACTGGACAAATATGCCTTCACCAAATCCCAAGGTGAGGCATAAGATAAGGAGGGCCATTCATCGGCTGGGAGGTCGGGGGGAAGCCACGCAGGAGGTCACTCTGCAGGATATTATGGCTACACTGAACAAGGTTAATTCCCGAATTCAGAACCCTCGCGGTTGACATGGCCTTAATCCGTGCGGATTTCAACAAAATGTCCGCCAAGTTATCAGATATGGAGACCACCACGGAAGCCCTTTCTTCTGACACTTCCACCTTCAAGAAACAGGTGCATCAGCTGGAAGAGGATAACAAGTTTTTAAAGGCACGCCTGGAGGATCAGGAATGGCGCTCTAGAAGAAATAACATTCGCTTAATTGGCGTGCCGGAGGGAATGGGGGAGCCGGCCTTGGACCTCTTGTGGAAAACGTAGTGACGACCCATCTCCAGCCGCGGGGGCTATCCAACTTCTTCTCCGTGGAGAGAGCGCATAGGGTCCCGGGGGGACGACCGAAACCCGGGGCTACACCGCGCCCTGTTTTGGCGCGCATCTTTAACTTCCGGGACGCCATTTTACAGGCGGCTCTGAAGGCGTCATCAATCCGCATTGATAATGCCGCCATCAACATATTTCCGGATTACACTGCGGCAGTCTTGAAGCAGCGAAGAGGGTTCACAGATGTGAAGAAGGTCCTGAGGGAGCGGGAGATAAAGTACTCAATGTTATTCCCGGCCAAATTGAGATGGAAGACGGTGGTAAGGTATGGTTCTTCCTCACGCCGGAGGAGGCGCATGACTGGCTGGAGGGATGGCAAAAGGTGTCTAGGCGTGGTCGCAATGGTCATCCTGAGTCGCAAGGGAAGGATCAGCAGGGTGACGTGGAGCAAGAATAGGGTCACGTCCCTGGGCTTGGAAATGCAGCGGCTGACTGACCAACCTGGTCCCGAAGGGCCTGAACTGGACTCTGCCCGGTCTCAAAAGATCGAATCCGGAATCTTTGGCTGGTGGGTGACGACGAGACAAAGTTGTAATTGCATTGTTGGGTCGCTCAAAGGTACTTTTCTTCGGCAGCTTAACTCTGTAGTATGGCCGAGATGCTGACTGTGATCATACATAAGACACTTCCTTTCAAACCATCTTCACTGAAGTCTGATTGGGGCCTTGGGTGTTGGACAACGCTGGGGTAATGGGCTTGGTGGGAGCTGGAGCAGCTTTCTCTATCCACCCCCCCACCCCCTCCTTTTTCGTTGAAGAATGGGAATGGGTCCTAAGCACTCTGCTTTGTTGGGGTGGCAGGTTGTTTTACTACCGTCAAGCAGGGGAGCAGGCAAGTTTTCAGGATTGTTACAAAGTTTGAAGGTTCTTTGTTCAGGGCAGAAACTGCTAGACAACACACGCGATAGCATTGTATGGGTGCGTTGCTTTGAGAGAGATGTGGTCCACTATTCTGCTTATGATGACTAATACAGTGTCAACAGGCTCTGGCGCTGGTACTGATCGTTGGAGGTACAAAATGGCTGTTCACTCTGAATTCTCATCCGGCTACAGAGGGGTGGGCATTCTGATTCGTAAGCAATTCCACTTGATTGTACACAACACATGGACAGATACCCAGGGGAGGTTTTCAGCTATCTCTTGTCAATGGGAGGGGAAAAAGTTTAATATTGTGTCTGTGTATATCCCTCCTGCCCTGCACTCGGTGGCCCTTCCGGCACTTAGTACATTCTTACTGGGCCTCCCGGAGGGAGAATTACTTGTGGGAGGCGACTTTAACGCAATTGTAGATGGCGCCAGGGACCTCTACCCAAGTAGAGGAGTGGTGGCAGGCAGCTCCCGTTTGACGGGATTTATTGATGCACTGGGTCTCACTGATGCCTGGAGATACAGACACCCCACAGAGCAACACTACAGGTTCCAGTCGGGAGTACAAAATAGCCTCTCCCGTATAGACGATTTTCTCCTCTCTGCTGACAGACTATCACACTTGACAGAGGTTGAAATACGTCCCCAGGGCATATCGGATCATTCACCAGTTACCCTGACCTATACATTGCACACAAAGGTGAGAAAGAGAATTTTCCCCATCACACCTGGCTACTTGCAGGTCCCCAAGATCCGCAAAGAAATCATTAAAGCAGCCACACTATATTTCCAAGAAAACGTGAACTCTGTGCAGTCCCCTGGTGGGAGGCATACAAGACTGTGGTAAGGCAATTGCTCCATAACTGGCCATAGGCGTGCAGCACGAAGCAAGCTAGAGACACTTGAGGCTGAGTTGGCGGAGCTCCAAGCACTACATGAGCAAAGTCCATCTCGGGAAGCGATGCATCCTTTGGGTCTTAAACAGAGCACACTTGGGGATTACCAGAGTGAACAGGTTAAGCTTCGCCTTCAGGACACAAGGCATAGGGTTTATGAGGTGGGGGACAAAGCGGGCAAGCTTTTGGCATGGTTGGATGCCAGGGAAAAAGCGCAGAGAACAATAGCTTAGATTCGTACCCCGACTGGCGCAATCGTTACTGCTCCTGAAGATATAGTAGATGCCTTAGCTGACCATTTTGCGCAGGTTTACACTACCAACTCACGTGTGACGACGGAAGAGGCACAGACATATATCAAAGACATCCAAATGCCTACTCTGTCTGAGGAGGCGGCTGAATCTCTGGAGGCGGACTTCACAATAGACGAGATTCTATCAGTCATCCAATCCCTGCAATCGGGTAAAGCAGTGGGGCCAAATGGGATACCCATTGAACTCTATAAAAGTGCTTCTGATTTATTAGCCCCTCATCTTCTGGCGATGTATTCTAGTAGCCTGGAAGCCGGGGAATTGCTGCTAGACCAACGTAGGGCTACCATAGTCGTACTGCCTGAACCAGGCAAACCTTTAGATGAATGCTCTTCATATCGCCCCATATCCCTGCTCAACACTGAGGCTAAGATCCTAGCTAAGTTGATTGCTGTCCGATTGACCCCCCATCTCAATGCTCTGATCCACCCGGACCAATCCC
Organism: Lissotriton vulgaris; assembly: GCF_964263255.1. Classification (NCBI taxonomy): domain Eukaryota; kingdom Metazoa; phylum Chordata; class Amphibia; order Caudata; family Salamandridae; genus Lissotriton; species Lissotriton vulgaris. Next base: position 883,310,927 of record NC_141685.1, read on the forward strand.
GATTTATGCCCAGCAGGAATACCGCACTCAATCTGCGGTGGGTGAATGTAGTGATGGCCCACATGCCATACATTCAAGTGCCTGCAGTACTCCTAGCTTTAGATGCCCGTATGGCATTTGATATGGTGGAATGGGCATATTTGTTTGCGGTCCTCCGACATCTTGGTTTCGGTCCCAAATTCTGTGCCTGGGTGAATATGTTATATTCGCATTCACTGGCAAACGTGGTGGCCAACGGCCACATTTCCAGGGACTTCCCGCTGAGTCGAGGGACACGCCAGGGCTGTCCGCTGTCCCCTTTGCTCTTTGCACTGGCATTGGAACCACTGGCGGCCTGGATCCGATGGGATCCCATGATTAAGGGATTGAACTGGACAGCGTCCTGGGAGGACCGCATCTCTTTATATGCGGACGATGTGCTGCTATATCTGACTTCCCCCAGGCGGTCCATTATTGTGCTGCTGGATATTTTTGAAATCTTTGGGCGGGCATCCGGTTATACCATCAACTGGTCCAAATCGGTCTTGTTTATCTTAAGGGCCCCCCCCCGCTACTCCCGGGAAACTGCCCCTTACGAGTCACGGAAGATTCCTTAAAATACCTGGGAGTGTGGGTGACTCCTAATCGGGACGCTTTCATTCGTAAAAATTTAAAACCCCCCTAGAGCAGTTCCGGAACGATGTGCAGCACTGGCATAACCTGCCCCTGACGCTACTGGGCAAGGCAGCCCTCTATAAAATGATTTAATAAAGAAGAAAATGCCAGGGCTCGATTTTAACAAACCAAAGCTAATTTATTCAGCTGGTGTGTGCCTTCTTTTCATTATTTCGAGAAGGTATGCATTTGTCATTATTCATGCATTTCAAAACAATTTTTCATATTTCAACAATATACAGAGGCTGAAAATATCCCTTTTGCTGGGGATACAAATGAACACAATATTCCGTACATTTCAATACATTTCAAATCAATATGTGCAGACAAAAATAAATGAAAAATAATTCATAAACAGTTACACTTTCATCATTGTTTTCATGAAACAGGCATTGAATCCTATGCACCAGAATTCATTTAGGTACATTAATTATTGTATTGCTATACTGGTGTGTGCCTACAGCCAGATGGCCGACGCGTTTCCAAACCCTTCTTTTAATCTAATGGGTTCTTCCTCAGGGCCGGGCTGTGTACCTATGGTGCAAAATTAGGGACATTTAGTATCGCCTTTTTTTTCTTTGAGTCCTTTACTTAGCTTCATATACAGGCAAAGCCTGTGGAATTTTACCTTGTGTGACAGGTTTACTGGCTGCTGCTTTCAAGCACGGGGCATCGGGTGACCTTGAATTTTCACCATTACCTAAATGTAGTTAAGGATGGGTGAATTTAGTAAATATATTGGGTTTTCACATTTCTTTGTGCAAATGGTGTCTATGTAAGGGCTGCGCTAACACTTACTTGTTTTTTTCGGTTATTCTCTGTCTCAAAGTGATGTTGTTGTTAAAATGTATGGCGCGTTCCGCGGTGACTCCGATCTGTATATTTAAAAGTTCGGAATCAGTTTCATGAGTAAAGCATTAGATCGAGTTCTGTTTATATTTTTAATTTTCGCTTACTTGTGTGTAGCGCGACTGGCGACCCAGGCTCTTCACATGGTTTGAATGAGCGGTTGCGTTTCTTTTCCGAGTTCTGTGGGGGGAATCAAGCCGATATTGATGTTTACTTGGCGTTGATTCTTTGTTACTTATGCGCTTCTAATTAGGCTTGCGCGATGCTTTCTTACCTCTGTCTGAGGGTCTCTTGCTGCGCTAGGGGTTCTGTGCGCCGCTTCTCACTCCGAGTGCTGCTGTTCTGGTTTGGATTGAACACCAAATGGAACACGGTTTCCTGTTTAAGTATGCTGCTAGGGATTGTGGGATTTGTAGTTTTTTTTTGGAAAAGGGTTTTGATATGGTTGTGTGTTGAGTTTTAGTGGTGAAGGGGTTAGGCGCAGCGTATTAACTCGCTACTTTTTAATAGATAATTCTTCATTGGTGGTGGGGTTCACAGGGGACTCAATAATTGGTTCTTTGTAATTCCGACATCTCGTTCAGGCCATCCATCACGCAATTAAATTTTAAAATTAGATAAGCCTCTTTTTTTAGTAACGTGGCATCGATGTTTCCTCCTCTCGGAGGAACCTTCATGGCTTGTAGTATTGTCCATTTAAAATCGTTTTCATTGTGTTTCTGTTCGACAAAGTGCTGCACCATGGGTGCGGACAGTACTTTGTTCTTGATCCTAGATCTATGTTGGGATATTCGTTGGTTAGCTTTTTGGGTGGTTTTTCCTATGTACAACTTAGGACAAGGGCACATGACTGCATATATTACATTTGATGTTTTGCAGTTCGAGAATCCTTTATGTATCCATTTAGTAGTCTTGAATGAAAATTCTTCACCTTCAATTGTATTGGGGCAGGAAGTACATGAACCACATTTGTGGTGGCCTGTTACGGGTGGTAGTTTCCACAATGTGCGTAAGTCAGTTTTGGCTTTGCTTACTCCCAGATCGGCCCTTACAATCCGCTGGGCTATACTTCTGTTTTTCTTTAGGGCAAACAAGGGTTGCTCCATCGGGACTTCTGAATTTTTAATCAAATGCCAGTTCTTTAGGATGATGGATTTCAACTTGTTAGTGTATGGCCCGAAAGTGGTAACACATACCGGCCTATCCAGTGGTTTGGTATCTTTGTTGGTTCTCAATAGTTCTTCTCGTGGAGTGTGCCATGCCCTGGTCGTTGAGTGTTTCAATAATTTGTGGGGATAGCCCCTCCGTTGTAATTGATCACTCAGTATTTGTGAATGGATCAGGAAGTCTTCTTTCCTGGAACAATTCCGTCGGATTCTCAGCATTTGTCCGTACGGCAGGTTAGATTTTAAACTTTTAGGATGGTAACTGTCATAGTGTAAAATTGTGTTCTTATCTGTATCTTTACGATGTAACGTGGTAGTCAGTTCATTTTCATGAGGAAAAACCACTACATCTAGAAAGGTAAGCGATGTTCTACTGAAGGACATTGTGAATTTTATATCTGGGTGTCTGGTATTGAGCCACTGATGGAACTGGGTGAGCGTTTCTTCTGACCCATTCCATTGGCACCAGATGTCATCAATGAAACGATACCATTTGGTTATGTTTTGAAGGAATGGATTGTTACGGCCCTTCACCTGCACGTAGAACGTGTCCATGAACCGAAAGTAGTTCCTTTTTGTGTGCTATTCTCGCTAAGTTAATGATAAAATCTGTGGGAACTACTTTCGGTTCATGGACACGTTCTACGTGCAGGTGAAGGGCACCGCCATGGGGTGTCCTTATGCCCCAGAAATGGCGGTGCTCTTCATGGCCCTGTATGAGGAGCGCTTCATCTACCGTAACAATCCATTCCTTCAAAACATAACCAAATGGTATCGTTTCATTGATGACATCTGGTGCCAATGGAATGGGTCAGAAGAAACGCTCACCCAGTTCCATCAGTGGCTCAATACCAGACACCCAGATATAAAATTCACAATGTCCTTCAGTAGAACATCGCTTACCTTTCTAGATGTAGTGGTTTTTCCTCATGAAAATGAACTGACTACCACGTTACATCGTAAAGATACAGATAAGAACACAATTTTACACTATGACAGTTACCATCCTAAAAGTTTAAAATCTAACCTGCCGTACGGACAAATGCTGAGAATCCGACGGAATTGTTCCAGGAAAGAAGACTTCCTTATCCATTCACAAATACTGAGTGATCAATTACAACGGAGGGGCTATCCCCACAAATTATTGAAACACTCAACGACCAGGGCATGGCACACTCCACGAGAAGAACTATTGAGAACCAACAAAGATACCAAACCACCGGATAGGCCGGTATGTGTTACCACTTTCGGGCCATACACTAACAAGTTGAAATCCATCATCCTAAAGAACTGGCATTTGATTAAAAATTCAGAAGTCCCGATGGAGCAACCCTTGTTTGCCCTAAAGAAAAACAGAAGTATAGCCCAGCGGATTGTAAGGGCCGATCTGGGAGTAAGCAAAGCCAAAACTGACTTACGCACATTGTGGAAACTACCACCCGTAACAGGCCACCACAAATGTGGTTCATGTGCTTCCTGCCCCAATACAATTGAAGGTGAAGAATTTTCATTCAAGACTACTAAATGGATACATAAAGGATTCTCGAACTGCAAAACATCAAATGTAATATATGCAGTCATGTGCCCTTGTCCTAAGTTGTACATAGGAAAAACCACCCAAAAAGCTAACCAACGAATATCCCAACATAGATCTAGGATCAAGAACAAAGTACTGTCCGCACCCATGGTGCAGCACTTTGTCGAACAGAAACACAATGAAAACGATTTTAAATGGACAATACTACAAGCCATGAAGGTTCCTCCGAGAGGAGGAAACATCGATGCCACGTTACTAAAAAAAGAGGCTTATCTAATTTTAAAATTTAATTGCGTGATGGATGGCCTGAACGAGATGTCGGAATTACAAAGAACCAATTATTGAGTCCCCTGTGAACCCCACCACCACTGAAGAATTATCTATTAAAAAGTAGCGAGTTAATACGCTGCGCCTAACCCCTTCACCACTAAAACTCAACACACAACCATATCAAAACCCTTTTCCAAAAAAAACGACAAATCCCACAATCCCTAGCAGCATACTTAAACAGGAAACCGTGTTCCATTTGGTGTTCAATCCAAACCAGAACAGCAGCACTCGGAGCGAGAAGCGGCCGCACAGAACCCCTAGCGCAGCAAGAGACCCTCAGACAGAGGTAAGAAAGCATCGCGCAAGCCTAATTAGAAGCGCATAAGTAACAAAGAATCAACGCCAAGTAAACATCAATATCGGCTTGATTCCCCCCACAGAACTCGGAAAAGAAACGCAACCGCTCATTCAAACCATGTGAAGAGCCTGGGTCGCCAGTCGCGCTACACACAAGTAAGCGAAAATTAAAAATATAAACAGAACTCGATCTAATGCTTTACTCATGGAACTGATTCCGAACTTTTAAATATACAGATCGGAGTCACCGCGGAACGCGCCATACATTTTAACAACAACATCACTTTGAGACAGAGAATAACCGAAAAAAACAAGTAAGTGTTAGCGCAGCCCTTACATAGACACCATTTGCACAAAGAAATGTGAAAACCCAATATATTTACTAAATTCACCCATCCTTAACTACATTTAGGTAATGGTGAAAATTCAAGGTCACCCGATGCCCCGTGCTTGAAAGCAGCAGCCAGTAAACCTGTCACACAAGGTAAAATTCCACAGGCTTTGCCTGTATATGAAGCTAAGTAAAGGACTCAAAGAAAAAAAAGGAGATACTAAATGTCCCTAATTTTGCACCATAGGTACACAGCCCGGCCCTGAGGAAGAACCCATTAGATTAAAAGAAGGGTTTGGAAACGCGTCGGCCATCTGGCTGTAGGCACACACCAGTATAGCAATACAATAATTAATGTACCTAAATGAATTCTGGTGCATAGGATTCAATGCCTGTTTCATGAAAACAATGATGAAAGTGTAACTGTTTATGAATGATTTTTCATTTATTTTTGTCTGCACATATTGATTTGAAATGTATTGAAATGTACGGAATATTGTGTTCATTTGTATCCCCAGCAAAAGGGATATTTTCAGCCTCTGTATATTGTTGAAATATGAAAAATTGTTTTGAAATGCATGAATAATGACAAATGCATACCTTCTCGAAATAATGAAAAGAAGGCACACACCAGCTGAATAAATTAGCTTTGGTTTGTTAAAATCGAGCCCTGGCATTTTCTTCTTTATTAAATGTATCTTGTCCAGCCAGGTAGGACAAAACCCCTCCATTTAGAGACTCTATAAAATGATGACACTTCCCCGGCTGCTGTACATTTTGGAAAATACCCAATTCCTGGTCCCTTTGAGATATTTTAAAAGTATAGACACATTGGTTTCGGGGCTGCTCTGGGGTACCAAACCGGCGCGTATAGCACATGGCAAGTTAATCAAGAGGTGGTATGACGGCGGCATAGCTCTACCAGATATCCAATTATATTACTGGGCGGCCCATTTTAAAATAATAAACCATTGGCTGCACACACCCCATACGGAACCAGCATTCCAGGCTGACAGATACGAGCTGGGGGAGGGAGGAGTTCTCACTGTGCTATATGATAAAAGGATCACTTCTTCCCTACTTGGCCCTACAGCACACACGGTGGGTATTTGGTACACAGCCCAGGGTCGCCTTAAATGCAAGGATATTATTACCCAAAAGACACCTCTTTGGTGCACACGACAGCTGGGTAAACTTAGTAACAGTAAGGGATTCAGGGAATGGGACTTGATCGGTATTTCTACGGTGGGTGACTTCTGAAAGAACGGTGCAGTAATACCATTTGATCAGCTCCAGGTCCAGTACGATCTAGCGCCCTCCGAGAGGTTCAGGCACCTCCAGATTGGTCATGCCTTGGCGTCTGTCCTCTCACCTGGGACTGACGTGCCCGAATCCACGTCATTAGAGGACCGACTACTTACTGAACATATACCCAAAAAGGCGACCTCCTTCACGTATCGTCAATTAATTAATAACCTGCCGGATCCAATGGAAAAATTAGAACACACCTGGTCTCATGACATAGGAGAATTCGATGAGGCGGACTGGCAGGCGACACTGTCCTCCCCACGAGAGGTGGCCATACCCTCTAGGCTGCGCCTGGTACAGCTAAAGATACTCCACATGGTGTACTACAGCAGGGTCACTTTACACAACATGGGAAGGGCCGAAAACCGTCTCTGCCTGAGAGGTTGCGGGGAGGACGGGACCTTTTTTTACACCATATGGCAGTGCCCTGGGATAATGGCGTACTGGGCCAGGGTTATGAGAACTATGTCACAGGTGGTGAAGGAATCAGTGATGCCCGAAACAAGATGCTGTCTGCTGAATATTTGGGAACCAAACGACCTTACCCACCCGGCTCAGGATTGGGTGACACTGGGGGTAATGTATGCTAAACGAAATATAGCCAAATACTGGGGGTCGGGAGAGGTACCTGGGATTAATGATTGGTGCAGGGATCTTGATGTAGCAATGTTGGCGGAGAGAGTGGTGTACCTGAACTGGAGCTGTCCCCGGAAGTGGGGCAAGATTTGGGGGTCCTGTAATGAGTATAGGGGTTTTCTGTTCGATCCACCTTTGTCTGATGGGGAGGAAGATTCTGATTAGGGGGGGGGGGGAACACTGGGACGTCCAATCATGTGCCAATGTTCCAGCATGTCTGACCTTTTTTTTTATAATCCTACGTTATGTAGCGACACTGTTATATACAATGCTCAATCGTAAACATCATATGTACTGTATGTCTTTTTTATGCCCTGCGACTGTTAATAAAAACAAATACATTTTAAAAAAAAGCTATCGTTGCCCAATATGTAGCTCATTTCTTTGTTTTCTTACAGGATTTATTTTCATAAACGAAATATCATCTTTTTTTGCGAAGTGTCCCACATCTGGGAGAAAGAATGACCAAACAAACCCTTATGCTTTCTGTATTGTTTGCCTTCCCCCGTCTCATCTCCCAGACTCCTGTAAAGTCTGTAAGATGATGCCTAAGAGGCCTCTGAAGCACTAAGAGAAGTTAAAGATACATGGACTGCAAAACAATCAAACCAGGCATGAGGAGGCAGTACTTGACAGATTTGATGGGATGTGGCGAGGTGATCCTCTAACCTCCGCTCCTTCCATCATTTCCAAGCAACCCCTGCAGTGGATACCCAGAGAAAGGTCTCAGAAGCAGAAGATACAAAGATGCACCTGATCTATGTTGAAAGCCATGATGTTGTAGGGAGTATCAGCCACAATTTGCTCACCATTGAGCGCTGCCTCAACTTTGAGAAGGGAGTGAATTGACAATGTGGTCAAGCGGGCGACATCAGAGTCCATTGACGTCGAGCAGACACTCAACAATGATCAAACTCTGTGCAAGCAGATCACTCCTTCAGTATGCTGAAAGGGTATGCAGTTTATAGAACATTTTCTGCATATGTTGGAATCTGGCTACTCAAAGGCTTACTTACTGTTCACCAAAGTCTCAGGGGTAACCCTATCCTCTACCTCAGGTCATACTCTTGAATATGTAGCACATCCAGTCATTCCTCATGCAGCTCAGCGGTTTCCAGTGCCACTGCTGGCTCTTTGACCCATCTTGCCTGTCATACCTAGGCCTGGGCGGTAAATTCCGTTCCGTTTACGGAATTTGGGTAATTTCACGTCCTGCAGGGAACGCGAAATTGCCCAAAATTCTGTGTTCCGCGACTTTGCAAACATTTTTTCTTGTTCGCGTTCTCAAATGCGTGTTCGAGATTTTTCCCCTCGAGCACACAAACAGCAATTGGAAACAGTAAAAAATCATCGCGAACAAGCAATTCCGCGTGTTCGCGGAATTTCTGCCTGTTCGCAGAGATTTTTTACAGTTTCGTGGAGATTTGCATAACACGATTAAGCAAATTCCGCCCACCCCTAGTCATACCCATGGCACCTCCACTGACCCTGCAACCTGTTTTGCTTCAGCCTTCAACTGACTCCTCTGTATCACCGATCAAGGGTTGCGATCTTAATAAGCCGGTCCAGATCTCCTAGAAGGCACTCTAGAAGTTCTCAGTTCAATATACAGTCATCAGCATGTCACAAATCAAGACACCTCTCCAGATCCACACACTTCTGAAGATCTATGTGATGCTCTACACCTTCAAGACACTCGAGATCTCTGCATCACACCTATTCACATTCCTCCTCTTCTTCTTTAGTCTGTTGTTTCTTTCCAGCTCTTTCATACTCTTCACCTTCTAGGGTTTCTCTTATAGATGACTTTACCACTTTTGACAAATTCTTAGTGAGATGAACTAATAAACATAACATTCCTACATCACCAAAAGACTTTGGTTATCATTGAAACCCTGCATCATAGATTTTCTGCACTGCCAATTGTTGCCCTTGCTTCCATGACTTCTAGAGTCTGGAATGGAGTCATTTCTATCTCTTTCATCAGCAAAGTGTGCTGCAGCACAATTGCACAAGTGCAAACCTCCAGAAAAGGACCCACTCTTCCTGACTCAGTTATAGAGGCGGCAGCAAGAAACTACCAACCAACGCTGCTGTCTTTTACAGTGCCTTCTGAAAAGGAAGTTAAGAAAATGTATGCAGTTAGCAAGAAATGTGGTGGAACATAAGCAAATGCCATGAAAAACAGCTACTGTCACTGCTCCACTCAGGTGATATGGATGGTCTACATACGTGACAGTTCAACATTTTTAAGGTAAACTTCCTTGAGAAGACGAACAAGACTCCCTGAGGTATTTCTTGAGTGCATGATGGTGTCCAATCAAATTATTAGTGTTTCTGCTGATTCTGTTGGCCCAACCACCCAAGGCTTCCATCGGTGCCTGGTTTTTCATCATCATCGTGGCTCTGCTTCATAGGTTTAAAGCCAAAGGCTCCAGAGAGCATTTTGAACCTTCCATTATCTGGAACCACTCTATTTGGAGCTCATGTGGATGGGGAACTGCAGCACAAGAGGACCATATTGGAGACTCTCAAGGGTGTTTGCCTAGAAAAGCATAAGAAGTAGAGAAGGGAGTCGTTCAAGACTTACCACAGACGTTACCAGCAGTGTAGAGTACAAGCCATGCAACAAAAGTATCAAAAGTCCTTTAAGTGTTGAAAGGGGATAAAAGCCAGAAAACATGGCTACCATAGGAAACCCTCCAGCAGTGACTCTCCTCTTCCCCCTTTTCCATCCAACACTCTGGTAGGGGAAAGCATTAGCAATAATTTTTTTCAAACTGATTTTTATTGCTTTTAAAAACAAAGAAAACCATAAGAGTACATCTCACATATCTTGTTATACGTACATGTGAGTCTCATTATACATCATAGTGCATTTACACATGATAGTCCAAGGATATTTATCCGCCTACGATCGCCAGGATCAGTTTAACAGCAAAGAGGCAAATGTCCAGTCTGGCCCTGATGCGGCCCTCAGTTCTTCTCCCTGCTGTGCTGCGCAAAGCACACAAATAAATAAGAGATTCCTTGGATTGCCACTCCTCAATTAACATCAAACAATGAACCCCCCCCCCCCCCACTGGTTCCCCTCAAACTACCCCTTCCCTATCCCTCTCCGAACTCCCCCACCCCCCAAGGCATGTTGCTAAATCGCTGAACCTTATGTATATAGTTGTTGAACAATCCACAAAATACTATGTATGTTACGTCAGTGGGTTTAGCTTCTTGATAGTGTTGTATATGGAATGTGCATCACGTGGGAAGCAATAGCAATCATCTGGTAGAATGGAGGGAAATAACATACATATGGGTGCTAAATGTTATGCAGAATGGCTATTCTCTTTCAGGTCATCTCCTCAATCCTTTCTACCCACAGAACATCTCTGTACCATCTAGAGTTCCTTTTTAGGTCAAGGTAATATCCGGTCTGCCGAAGGCAGATTCGGAAGTACAGAGATTTAATGTTTCTTAGTGTGGACTATTTGTCCCGCCTCTGTTTTTGCCTCTCTCCCATTGGCTGGCTTCCTAAACGGAGGCCAGCCATTGGTGGAGAGAGCTGTCCCTCCGAATAGGCTCCGTCCTTTTCGGATTTGGAGGTGTGTTCGGTGTTCTTCTTTCCACTTCTAGGCCACGCCCATTCTGAGAACACCGAACACGCCCCCAATCCGAAAAATTTGGAACGTTGTGTCCGCCATTATTTGTTTTGTCTTCCCATGAGGATCGTCTCGCTTTCTCCGTGATGCAAGGACCGTCAGGTAAGCCATATTGTTTTTTTGGCTTACATTCTCTCTTTTTTTGTGTTTGCTTTCTGTGTTTCCCTGTGTCCTGTGAGCTGTTTGTCCCGTCCGATGTGTCCTGTTTGTCCCGTCCGATTTTTTGGTGTTTGCTTTCTGTGTTTCCCTGTGTCCTGTGTCCTGTCCGATGTGTCCTGTTTGTCCCGTCCGATTTGTCAGCGTCACCATCCCGTCGTGTATGGCGACATTAGAGGAGGCCCCTGCCGAGAGAGCTAGTGGGGATCACGATAGTAGAAGCGAAAGGTGAAACACGGCAGAGGCGGGTAAAGCGGCGTGAAGCCGAGGCCAGTCGACTAATCGTGGTCTGGTGGAAAGGATGAGGTGGAGCGCGAAGGAGGGACACGCACCTGAAACTCACAGGTCCATTATAAAAAAAAACACTTTTGAATGGTGTGGGTGTAGGCTTCACGCTCAGCCCTTGCTTGTAGCGCTTGCATAAAGTGGTTTGTCTTTTGAGAGCTAGGCGCATCACCTGATTCCACACCGGTTCACATTGAGTCTTTCCCCTCACACACTCGTTATCTCCGTTTCGTCTGTCTTTTCCATTTCTTCCCTTTATTTTTCCACACCCTTCTCCATTCCCACCCTCGTATTCTTCCGCCCCCTCACTCTCGCACTTTCACTCTCTCTCCTCCCTCTCGTTCCCTGTCACACTCAATCTCCATTTTCTAGTGTATTTCGCCCGTCCCCCCTCTTTTGCATCTCCCTCGTTTCCCCTCATCGACTGTGTGCGCTCTCTCTCTCTATATATATATTATAAATAGAATTTCGCAAGGTTTCCGTCCCATACACAATCATAGTCTCTCTCTCTCAATTTATATATATATTGTGGTCTCTTTATATGGCTCTCACACCCGCTATCTTACTTTCGGGCGCTCTTCCTCTCTTTACCCTTGCCCGCCGTCTCGCGCCCTTCCTTTCTCTCGTCCTCCCCCCTCTCCACAACCCCCCTTTCACACTCACTCTCCCTGCCCCGCGCCTCTGTAACCCGGCCACTCCGCCGATCCCTCGTTTCCTGTATGAAAGACAGGAGCCTCCGACCCCCTCGTCCTTCCCTCCCCTGTCCCAACTTCTATGTTTACACCAAGTCTCGCCTCCTAGTATTTTCTGTTTTGATTTAGTATTGTTGCGTTAGCGGGGTCCTGCATTCCAGCGGGTGCTTGGAAGCGCTATGTAAACGTGCATACGGGGCTTGCATTGAAGTTGGAGAAGCTGAGTTGTTCATCATCTAAGTGTAACTCTGCCTCAGTCCCACCCCTAACAGGTGTGCTGATGAAATTAACGATTCACGAGAGAAGTGGGCAAATGTAGCTTGACTAGATACCGGTGGTAGCATGATTGGCTCTGCAATCATATAGCCAGTTAACCCTGCAACAGAACAACACTGACATACACGTATTCTGCAACATCTCAAAGCCAGTGGCTAGTGGCCACCGGCTCTGCAAAAATGACACGAAACGGAAAAAAACACATGGTCAATAGAGTCATTTACGGACAGAAGAACAAAGCCAACTTATCAGTTCCGAAAACGTACTTTGGAGAGCGAAGTACGTATTGCTTCAGGAATGCAATTGGTCTCTTCTGTGGTAATTTCTGATAACACTGAGCGATATGGCCATTACTAGTTCTATTCAGTGAGCGCACGCATGCTTTTAAGTGGAGACAATGCCTATGTATGTGTTTTTTTTTTTTTAAAGATAACCAGTCCGAAGTTAGTTTGCACTCTGGTTCACCCTGAATTAAAACTTTAGTCTGCAGCAAATTGGTGCAGCCTTCATTATCACACTAGCAGCAACTCTATGCCCCCTCCCCTTTCAAATTAAGACTGCTCCAGCAAATGGTTTGGTTAGAGGGTGAGTGTGAGACCTCAAGGGTGTTAAGACACTGGAGCGTTGGGGAGGGACAGTCTGGGGCCACCACCCACTGGGAGCACAATGTGTACTAGAACAGCAGGGGGGGGGGCTAGCAGGGTTGAGGTGACACGGCAAAGCAGGCTAAGGCTTTTTACACAACTAGCGCTTTTTAACAAACACGCCGTTTTAAAGCATTATAAATAACTTTTTACCAGGTAAACAGTGGTTTGCCTTGACTTCTTTTTTTTTTCTTCTTCCCCTAGCTTCTGCTATCTGAGCCTTTAGTCCTTTGAAATCCCTATTGTTGGGTTCCGCCCTGTCCCTTCTTGTATTTGTGTACATAGTGCAACTCCTACAAGTTCGAAGCAACTGTTTTTATTTTTTTGCGACAGACACACACCTTTCTCATGGAGGGGGTATATCCTGTATGCCATGTTTGGCTTTCCGGTATTTATGAGGGTTTCTCCCCATTCCACCAAGCTGGACCTTTCTTGTGTCTTTAGGAGAGAGGTCCTTCCATTGCGTGTAAGGCCAGTTACGTTCGTGCCCTTGGATATTTAGTTCACTCATGCATCTCACTCCTCTTTGCCTCATGCATTCTATCGGGTTAAGTGCTACTTCTTGCATCTTTCCTGTTCACTTTAACTGTGCTGTTGACTGTTTCTCTGATCTCATTATTAGGATATACTCTTGATGCAGATGCAGAGTGCAGATGCAGAGTGCAGATGCAGAGTGCAGATGCAGAGTGCAGATGCAGAGTGCAGATGCAGAGTGCAGATGCAGAGTGCAGATGCAGAGTGCAGATGCAGATGCAGAGTGCAGATGCAGAGTGCAGATGCAGAGTGCAGATTCAATCTGCACTCTCAATCTGCACTCTCAATATGCACTCTCAATCTGCACTCTGAGAGTACAGATTCAGAGTGCAGATTCTCTGTGTGGGTGTAAATGCAATAGGTCATGCATTTGCGAGCGATTAAGCTATTGGCATTGTAAATGACAATGCCATTTATTTAACGATTACGCCATTGGCAATGTAAATGGGGCCTGCAAAGACTATTGGATCACTTTGGTGGTTTTATGGAAGCCCTGGACCTAAAGATAAACACAGCTAAATCCCACGTCATGGTCACAGGCTCACGGAAGAAAAGCATGAAGCTCAGGTCTTTTAGTTGTAATAACTCTACAATCTCGAGGGTACCTTTCTTTTGTTATTTGGGCGTCACTTTCGACGAAAAAGGCACTTGGGGTGCCCAACTGAAATTAAAGGAGAATGGAGTTAGTAGATCTACCGCAGCTCTCATGCATTTCTCTAAAAGACTTGGTTCGAGACCCATGGAGGCCATGACTTGCATCTATAGATCCAAATGCGTGGCAATTGCATCTTACGGGGCAGACATTTGGGGCTATGTTTCAGCTCCAGGCATTCAAATTGTAGAAAACAACTTTATTAGAGCCTTGTTATCACTTCCGAAATCATCTCCCACTCACTCCATCCACAATGAAATAGGTTTGGGATATATCTCTGATCTCCTAAAAATGTCCCCACTTTTATGTTGGATTAAAACTTGGTCAAATGAGGAGATCACATTGAATCACTGCATCCTCAAAGACTGTATGGCTCTGGATAAAGCAGATAGCATACCCTGGCTGGCATATGTTAGAGCGACATGTGCCAGGCTAGGGCGCCCGGACATGTACTCTTTACCGCAGAGCCTCAAGAAAGAGGATGGAAGGTGGGTGAAACAACATTTTCGAAACCTGTTGGAGACAGAGAGGGAAGCGGCTGAGCTCTGCAAGCCAATGGTAAGGTCATTATACCAACTTTCGTCGTCCATGGCTATGGAACCTTATCTAAAATATGTATCTAAACCATACCATCGTTTTTTACTAATAAGGTTCAGGTTCAACCTGATACATCTCGTGCTAGGCTCATACACAAAGTGGGGCACTCCAGAAAACACCCCACCCTGCACCTGTGACTGCTTTTCCACACAGGATACTCTACATCTAGTCATGCTTTGTGAACATTACCTGGTGGCCCGTAAAAAATTTCTTTTCCCAATTTTGAAAGACTTAAACTTTGGACAGGTACGGCGGCCCTCCTATACTTACAGATGTTGAACTCGGTGCAGGTTACATATGGTGTAGCTTGTTTTTTGGTTGTAGCCGTCAGACTTAACAAAACAAAATCTTCTGCTATAAACAACCACCAAACCTGACACTTCCTGTAAAAATATGTTCGGGGGAATGTTAAAAAAAAACTATTGGAAAGTGTACTCCCTATATCTATCTTTCTTAATCTGTTTTTATTTTTAATTTTCTTGTATTTTTATAAATCTTTTAACAGATGCTCATAGGATTTGCGATCATGTCTATACTTGTTTAATTGTATTTTATTGTATTGTATTATGAATTTTGCATTGCTTTTATGGTTTTAATTAACCGAATAAAGTTACCTTGACTGACTGACTGACAATGCCATTTATTTAACGATTACGCTATTGGCAATGTAAATGACAATGCCATTTATTTATGATTTTAAAAAAAAAAACACCCCAAAAAAAAATGCCATGAGCAATGCCAATAGCTCTACCTTCAATAATGCCGAGACCATTGCATTGTAAATGCTTGTTTAAGAAGCTGTCACCTGTATGATCAAAGTAGCAGTGGAATTAGTCCCCCCTATTCCAGAAATGAAAGGGAATTTACTTGTGTTACTTTCTGGTTTGAAGAAAAAACAATTAAAACAAGAATACCTTTCCATTCTAGACCTCAGAACAACAAACAAGTATATAAAGAGAAAGTCATTTTAAATGTTGATGCTCCATCAGGGATACTGAATGTATGCCATGGATCTTAAAGATGCATACTTCCCATCCTCATCTTTCAAAAGCAAGTTTTTGAAGTATCTGTTGGTCAATGTACTTTCCCCATGCAAAGTCCTGCCCATTGGCCTCAAGTCAGCACCTCAAACCTTTGGTAAGTGTATGGTAGTGGTGGTGTCATATCTCAGGAAGATGGAAGTCTATTTTCATCCCTAATTGGAACGACTGGCTTATAAGGGCTCCAACACACCAAGAAGCCCAACTTTGCCACAGTGTGACACTGTCTGTATTCCATTAACTGTGTCTCTGAGTCAATTATGAAAAGTCTATGGCAACTCCAGTGTAATTCATCCACTACCTCCCAGCAGTCGTAGGCACAGTTTCTGCAAAAGTGTATCCTGGATGGTGTGTTGATAGAACAAGGGAAGCTGAAGAAAACTTGAAGAGGGGGCAGGGAAATAGGAGTAGATAATACGGACCAATCGAGTACAGTGCAAATATTTTTCATAGTAGCATTTTGGCCCAGAGTTACTAGTTTAGCTGTTCCGTCAGATGGGTGTTGTTCAGGAGTGAGTTCACCACTCTAGTCCATTGTCCCTTGACTGCCTGCTTTGCTTGAGCAGTTCAAGCATCCAGCTTTGACTGCTAGTTTATAGACTGAGTGGTTAAGCTTTAAGTGTAAGGCTCTTTCTCTGGAGCTTACTATTCCAAGCTTTCCATCTCGTTATTGTATTCAACACTGGTGACTTCTTCAGTGGGTTCAGGGAGGATTATGTCCTATGCATTGTGAGTCTTTTAGGCTCCAACTTCCTATTTGTCTTACCACAGTCCATGTTGTGTGGTAGTCAATAAGGATTGTAAAGATACCTTCATAGGCCTCTTCCGCCTAAAATTGAATTCCTGGGAGTTTACACAAAAGTAATTATGAAGGAACCCAGACTTAAATGTTAGTATAGGTAAATTCAATGTTAACAGCTGCTATAGTGCTCTACCTATCTCTCGGCAAATGCACTTGTTACCACAACTGTTCAGGAAATACATATATGTATGTACTTAGATGTCTTTGAAACAGAGCACCTAGCTCTGCCTAGGACCTGAAAGGGACTGATGGCATAACACTGCCACTCTAATGACTATGCTTGTTCCCTCCCTGAGAAGCACTGGGTAACCTACAGGAATGTGCATAAACTCACAAAAAAGATCCCAACGGCCCAGCCTAGGAAGCACACATCAGCCTGCAGCCTGAGATACACTTTGGAAGACCAAGTCACCTGTTCAATGGAAGCAAAAATGTAGAGTTGCCTGACTAGTGAGAATGGATCAAACCAACAGAACCATGGGAAATGATAAAGGGAGGTGATAATCATTCTCCATCAAGCCTTTATGGCTTATGCACCTTCACTGAACATAAACAGGAAAACCTCTCGCAAATGTAACGAGCTTTAGACCCTATGAGTACAGAAGTTACTACATTAACTAACTTTTCCTTTCTATCAGTTTTAGGAAGATTAATTTCCGTTCTGTTTATTCGATACATTTGGTGTCAAGGTTATTAGTTTCACAGAGACTGAATATTGGTGTTAGACCTCAACTCTGTTTCTTTTCCCATCCTGAAGTCCGCAGACAAAGTGTTGGCATTGCACCTGGAGGAAACATGTAGTTGGAAACTCAAGAGAGGACAACGTTGTTGGAAAAAGGAATTGTCATTGCTTCCTGTACCAGTCGGTTATGAGTTCTGTTATGTTCCTATCTGTGCTTTAACCAGACCAAAAAACATGTGTTGTCTCTCCCACTTATATCACCTTGTTGAAGATTTATCTGATGCTGCTTCCTTTATGTCACATTGTTAAGAAATGCCTGAGGTCACTGTGATGTTGGTGGGGAAGGCAACTTTAAACTTAGGCTCTTAATAAAAATGTTTTGTAGAATGACGGGAGTTTTTTTCTCATAATTGTTCGCTTGTTTTTCCTCTCCTGCAGGATTCTGGGATACTTGGCTTCTTCCGGGGTGGTGTCCCCCGCGCATTGCGCCGGACTCTGATGGCAGCTATGGCATGGACTGTGTATGAGCAGATGATGCTCAAGATGGGGCTGAAGTCATGAGACCGTTAACCCATGGATGACAAGGACTTAATGGAAGCTGAATGGGAGTGCCTTAGTTATCCCCCTTTCAGTTCTGCTTCAGCCATGGCCGCAAGGGCCCAAGCAATGGCATGTGATGGGGAGCCGAGGGCTTGATGCCCTCCAGAGAGAACAGACGGCCTGCCAAATGGAAACGTTCACAGAGCATGCTATTATTGTGTCTGGACCATTCCAGAAAAGATGCATTTTAGGATTTATGAAGGTTGAAAAACTGAATCAGGCACTTTGCTAGCAACCATGCGCTGGTAATGTCAGTAGGACTTAAATGTTCTACAAAATGATTACGGACAAGTGAACCCTACAGCTTATAAAACAAAAAATGAATGAAGCATAGAGCACCACAGCTGAAATAGGGCATAGAGCAGAAGGCACCGCAGCTGACTGACACATATGGAATTCAGGGGTGTAATAAAGTAGCCTATCGACTGTGCTGCATTCAGACATTTCAATGCTCACACCACACCTTGAGGAGATAATGGTGTGATTAGGAATGGCTCAGTCCTCTGAGACAGCTTGGATGCTTGCTGCTCACTGGTTCATTTCATCAGTGTTTAGATACCCAGCAGGATGGGGTGTCGATGGAACAAAGTTCCAGCTGCTAGCAAACATGTGGTGTAGCTTGTTGAATAAGTTATTTTAAAGTGTTCTCAATCAAATTAAATCTCAGGTGACCCAGTAAAAACTATGTTTCTTGTGCATTTATGAGATGATGGGAGAGGAGCTTTATAAATGTTTGATCACAGTATTCCAAATAATATTTTTAAGTCTTTGAATGCAAGGTTTTCTTTGTTCTTAAGCATTGGATCTTTCATAAATAATATGGATTAGTCATTCTCCATTGTCGATCTAGGAGTGCCTCACTGAGGTTTTTGTAAAGAAAACAGCATAAATCTACTCAGTTAGTGTCACAATTTCCTTATTTAAAGGACCCAAACTCCAGCTAGCGAGGAGATAATGCACTACATTCTAGTCCCCCTAAAGGCCACCATACGTCAGACGTCTACAGCACACCGTGTGCTAGAGAGACCCTCTGAGTTCTGCTCTGATATCAATCTGCTCTTTGTTTCTGCTTCAGAATTCCAGCTCTTTTCGCAATATCTCCAACTGTGCCTCTGGAGCTTTACCCATTAAGAAATTGGAAAATTAATCTTCTCTTCAGTCAGTGTCTGACATGCCACAGAAAGCCATATTCAGGGGATACGGCTCATGTGGGAGGAAACAGCTGTTTGTGGATGATCTGCACATTGGCTGCATACATTGTGTTTAGCCTCATTCCAAGCTCAAAGATTGCAAGATTTGCTAGATGTTTTCTGCAAAGACTTAGAATGACTGGGAAGGTTATTTACTTTAATGACTGTATCAGAAAACCAGTCACCTAGGCTCTTCAGATCATGAATATTTTTGTAGCACTATTCCTGAAAGTAGAAAGCCTCTGAAACGTTGGCTATAGGATGATAAGCTGCTAAGTGAATTTTAAGGACAATCCGCTGTCTACTTCAGGCGCACCCCTCAAAAGGCCTTAAGAAGTCGGACAGAAACCAAAATGGACCATCTATGTCCTCTTTTGAGGCTAATCATAAAAACAAGGTGACCTCAAAACAAAAACTGATGAAGGTCACCACGATGATGGATGCAGCTCTTATGCAATCGATGAACCCAAATTAATCCACACTGGGGATGGGGGTGGGTCCTTTCTATATGTATATTTGGATCCCTAATAATAATGATAATCAAGTGTTGGCTGTTGAGTATGATATAAAATAATTTAAGCTTGGATTATTGTTATGAAATACCCAATGAAATGATGGATTGAAATCTACTTGGATCAAATGAATGTTTGTCTTTGTCAGCTATTTTTTTAAATCAAATTCCATGGGGTACATTTTGTAAATTTGAGGATTCTTGTACAATCAAAGCACTGTTGTTGCCCATTGTCTACGATCCCTAGCATGCATCTGCCTAGTTGTCGACAATGCTTCTTCTATTATTGACAGCACCACGGTTAAGGGCTCCATCATTAACACCTGTAACTCCATTGACACCACAGCCACCTTCAACAGCACAGACACAGTTGATGCCAACAATTTAAACAACTCAAAGAAAATGACTGTGATTTTCCTATATTTGCAAATGTGATCTAGCTATTGAGGATAACTTTACTAACAAGTGCCTTAAAAAAAGGACCCGTTTGTAGAAGGTGAATTCCAAGATGAAGGGCCTTTTAGAGGCCACTGGCCCTGCACAACTTAATGTCAACTGTCAAGATGGTGACGAAGATGAACAGCATGATCAAATTGTGGCAGACAGTATTATTATTTTTTTAAACATACTTTATTGAGTTTTTAACAGACATTCAACAAGGCTGATCAATGCTGTAAATTACGTACATTCAATTGTACTCTTTGATGTACTTCAGTTATATATCTAAGGTAGTCTGGAGGGTCGTGCCAGTAGCCCAAGACCTCCGTCCACTTAGTAAAGGTACTACAGGTTGCATCTTATTCAGTCCATCAAGGTCTCTACTTTTAGTCCGTTACATCACTGCTCAGCATTGTAAACTGCCCCCAACTGTTCCGCCCCAGCCGTGTCACGTGTAGCCAACCACTTATCTTCCTGATCTGGGGATGCCCTACTCTTTGCTCTGCTATCTGCCTTTATGAGTCATTGCTGGTATCCTAATAGTTTTAGGAGTTTCTACCACTGCATACCTGCTCCATTGTTCGTCATGCAGTGGAGTCTCAAGTGCCGGGTTCAGCTTTTGCCCTCGGCCCCATCCTGCTGGGACTTCTCCCCTCTTGCTTTCCAGGTTCTTTCGCAATTCAGCTAACGCTGCTTATGCCCTAGCTGTCTCTAGTGCCTTTTCGCTCCCCGTTTTTTGGGCTATTTGCAACCTGACTGCCCGCTCGCATTCTGCCCATTTTATGAATTATTTTTTCCACCTGAGTATGTTAGGGTCGCCTCTCGATTTCCAATGGCTGGTAATGTCCCTTTTTGCTAAGACCAAGCCTAGGTCCTGGAACCTACTCGTCACTTTATTTTTAGCTTGGTGGGGGAGCCAGTGTAGCAGGCAATACCCAGGTGCGACTGCTATCTCTCTTTGGGTCACATCTGCCAAGATTGTTGTTACCTTCTTCAAAAAAGTCTCCCAGGTTCGGGCAGCTCCAGAACATGTGCAAGAATTCTGCTCCTTCCATGTTGCAGCGTGGTTAAGCTGCTGTTTGCGTATTAACATATTTATTAATCTTGCCCGGATTGAGGTAAGCTGTGCACAATACATAGAAATGTACCAATTGAAACTTAGCATTTCTAGTGGTCCTCAATCCCCTTTCCACTAACTGCCCCCATGCTTTCTCAGCTATAGGTTCGCCTAAGTCAGCTTCCCATTTTTGATGCAACTTACTCAGGGGAGGGAGTGTCATGTGTGAGTCGCCTGTAAAGGCATGTGAACGCCTTAAAGGCTCCAGCCACTGTTACCATATACTAGCTCCCTGTGGAAGTCTGCGGTTCTGTGAGTCCCTCCCTCCAGTGTTTTTGTATCGCTGCCGTGAGGGCTGTATGCAACAAGAAATCCCCCCCAGGTTTGTCAAATCTCTCCCGAAGGTCGTTAAATGGAATCAGGTTACCTTCTTCATATAGGTCCCCCATTGAAGATATTTCTAGCTCTCCCCAGGCCTCCAGTATTCTCCAGTCACCCCATGAGGCAACGCTTCGCACATAACCAACGGGATCTCTGGGGCATAGGGGCATTTAGTCTTAGATTGTCTTAAGCTCCTATTCCAGCATTTGCGTGCTGTTTTCAGTTTAGTGGGGATATTACGGTCCTGAATAGGGAGTCTCAGTATTACTCGCGAGATAAGCCGCAGTCTTGGGGTCACGTCTCCCTGACCCACTGTCCCTCTGAGTCTGCCTGCCACCCACTTCGTGAGCCACTTTAGTTGTGCTGCGAGGTAATAGCACTCAAAATCGGGCACAGCCAGTCCTCCTCTTGCTCTTGGCCTCATAAGGGTGGTGAGTGCTACTCTCTGTCTACTGGTTTCCCATATGAACGTCGTCGCCAGTGTTTTTAGTTGGCTAAACATTCGCGCCAGGATCCAAACTGGTAGTGCTCCGAAATAATAGAAAAGCCTTGGTAATGTCCCCATCTTTAGGAGAGTAACCCTACCAGCCACCGACAGAGGAAGGGTCCCCCAGAAGTCAAAACTACTCTTGACTCCCCTCAAGGCTCTCCCTACGGTACCTACCAATAGGTCCCCTTAAGTGTGGTATATCTGAGTGCCCAGGCACGTTAAGCAACGGTTCTCCCACTGAACACCTTTCGTCTCTTGTGAACCCACCCTATCTGCCCTGGCAGGGAAGCTGCATGACTTCGCCCAGTTCACTTTAGGCCCGCCACTCACCGTAGCCGGTTTAGGAACTCTTTAGCCCCCCAGAGCACTTCCCCCGTATCTGCCAGAAACAGCAGTAAATTGTCTGCATACAATGAAATATGATGCATTTGCCCTTTTACCTCTAGGGCAAACAGAAGGGGTGACAGCGGACATCCCTGTTGCGTTCCCCGTTCTATTCTGCAGGCTTCAGAAATCAGTCTGCCTGTCTTAACCCTGGCGGTGGAATCCTTATAGAGGAGTGCCGTCCACCTAGCGAACTCTGGCCCCAATCTGAATTACCTCATCACCTGGAAAAGGTAAGTCCATTCAAGGCTATTAAAGGCCTTTTCAATATCTACCGCAAAGATGGTCGCCTCAACCATGCAGTAGGGATTGGCCTCCAGTACATGCATTAGCCGTCTGACGTTAAATGCCCTGTTTCTGGTGGGAATAAAGCCTGCTTGGTCTTGGTGTATCAGTGTTGACATATGCAGGAAAATGAGAGTAGCCAGTATTTAGCTCAGAATTTTATAATCTAGGTTAAGCATAGGGAGTGGCCTGTATGCCGCCCTGTCCCATGCTGGCTTCCCCGGTTTTAGCAGCAGGATGATTACCGCTTCCATCATTGATGTAGGTAGGTTTTCCTCCTGTTTTGCCTGGTTATATAGTTCTACCAGTCTGGGAGGTAGTAGGTCAACATATGATGATTAGAACTTTACCAGAAGTCTGTTCGTCCCTGGCTCCTGGCCATGTTCTTGATGGCCCCCCTCACCTCGCTCATCTCTCTTTCTATTTCCAGGGTCTGTGCTATTTCTTCTGACACTACCGGTAGCTCTATGTTGCTTATAAAGTCGTCAAGCTCCTCATTCGTCGGGGACAGTCTGCTCTTATACAAGTCAGTATTTTCGATCCTGTCAACATTGGGGCCTGCGTTCTGGAGAGCTGAATCGGGAACATGGCTTGTTCTGTATTAGGGCCATAGAGGCTACCCAGGGTTCTATCTCTTCCATTCAAACACCCTGATAATGACATACCTCGCCTCAGGGTCGATTTTTTTTTTTGTCCTGTGCACTGAAAGGGTACTCCCGCCCTCATAGTGTGCATCCCGTGTACATTCCAAGATATGCATTTAAGCTCTATGAGGGGTACCATTGTGCTGGCCTCATCTCCTCCCCGGTATCTCTCTCAAGTGTGACATTCCTGGCCCCTAGAGACAACCACTGAAATAAGCAAGAACCCCAACTTCCCCTCCCATGACAGGTACATGCAAACTAGTTCCCATCCAAACGCAAACTAAGTTACGAAAAAGTCCTCTGGTAGTTGTGGGTCCATGCAGCTTACCCTACAGGCCCCGGAGCACCACCAGGCCATATCCCCCAGTGTCTCGACTGGATCGTCGACCCGGGTAATCTGCTGCATTTCTTCTGTCTGGCCAGTAGGAGTTATGACCCCGCGCCCACTTTCTCAGGCTCGGGTCCATCTGGTGTTGTGATGCATATCTGTTTCTCCTTCTCAACTTGCCCCCCTCATGCAGTATCAACTGCTGTTTGGGAAGTGACCTCCGGCAAATCTGTGTTTGAGTCTTCGGTAGCACTGGCGGCCAGCAACCCATCTGACCTGTCTGCTTCCAGCCCACTCTTGCTCGACCTAGGAATGGAGTCACCCCTGCTAAGTTCCGCAGCTGCTTGCAGTGCTTTGCGCCTTTCGGATCTGACCTCCCTGGAGGGCGGCGCCCGAGTCGTACTCTTGCATTTTTTTGTGGTCTGCTGTGTCAGATCTAGTGAGGAATTACGCCTTTCATGGCCTTGTCGAGAGTACAACCACTCGAAAAACTGCACACCAGTTTTATCAGCCACTCGCAATCTTGCTGGAAATAACATCGCATAGGGAATCTGCAGCTGCCTTAGTTTCTTTTTGAGGGCTTGAAATGAAGCTTTTTGACGCTGCACCTCCCTGGGAAAGTCTGGGAATATCATGATTTTACGGTTGTTCATCTTCAGGTTCTGCTTTTGATGGGCCTTGTGTAGCACATGAATCCGATCCCTGAAATTAAGGAGTCGTGCCACTATAGGACGAGGAGGGGCTCCAGGGCTTCGCAGTCATGCTGGGGCCCTGTGAATATTTCCAGCACATAAAAAGGGGAGAGCCCCTCCGGGGCTACTTCGGTTTCAATCCACTCCTCAAGGAATCGTACCATGTCCGTGCCTTCCGCTTTTTCAGGTACTCCTACTATGTGGAGATTATTTCTACGAGATCTCCCCGTACTGTCCTCAGCTGGTACTTCGAGAACTTTAATCTTGGCCTCCACCACACTGAGTGATTTTTTTAAGGTGACAACCGCCTCAGGGAGATCAGTGAGTGTTTTTCTGGTGGTTGTCATGCGCTCCTTAAGTTTGCGGTGGTCATCCTTCGGTAGGCTTAGATCTGTCCCAATTGCACCTATTTTCGTCTCCAATGCCTCCCTGTATGCCGTAATGGCCTGCATAATATCTGTTAAAGTGGGGCACAGGCAGCAGCATCCTTCCCCAACTCCATACTCTTTGTCATCGTCTGTCTGGGTTCCGGTTCCCCCCCCCCCCCATGGTGAGGGCGCTATATCCCTTGCACTTGGGTCCCTTCTCCATCTCTCTCAATGGGTCCCTGCTCTCACAGCGTTAAGAGGGCCAGTCAACGCAGATAGTTCTCCAACGGCTTCCGCGGCCTCTCTGTGTCACAATGGGCTGTTTTCCGAGCTGTCCTTTGGTGTGCCGCCCAGGGCAACAGCATGGACCTCTACGGCTGGCTGGGCCAAACATAATGCGTGTCGGGTTCCTGGACTATGGAGCCTGCTGCCCCTCAGTAGCTGCCTGCTTCGCACCCTCCTGTCTTCCCCCACTAATCTGGGCTAATTGCGCTGTCTTCTCCTGATTGTCGCCTCTCCAGCGATCCTCACCTTAAGCGTTGCAGTGTTCTGGGGCTGCTCCATCCAAGCTTCACTCGGTCCACTGCCCAGCTTCTGCTGGTTGTGCCCGCTGTACCCTGACTGCCGGGTTATGCCTAAGGTCAACGCCTCTCAGGCCGTGTCCTCCCAGGTCTCCACTAGGCCCCGGGCCAGCACGGGCTTCTGGAGGTCTCTATTTGGGTGGGCGGTATTGCCACTTGTGTCCCTCCACCTGTGGTAACCGCTACTCACGTATGCCAAGCGTTTATCTATGACGCCCCCAGGGGGCCCGCTCAGTCAAGTGCCATTCTGACGTTCCTGCCGCAGGTCTCTCTGCTATGTGGCGTAGTTTACGGGCCTTTCCGGCGTCCCGTGGCGAGTTGCCCAGCCTTGTTCACCACCTCATCGGCTGCCAATGGGTGGGGCACCTCCTCTCTGCCTCTAGGATCGCCCTGATTGCCGCTTGGTCTGGGGCTCCTGCGCGGCGCCTGAGCACCCCACCAGCTCGGTCTCTTCTCCCACTTGGGCCGCCCTCTCTTCCGTGGCTGCACAGGAGTTGTCAGGCTCCCAGCGTTGGTAGTCACAGGGCGCTTGCCCAGGGCGAAGCATCCCCCTGGTGCACCGCCACCGGAGCAGATTTCTCTGCCTCGCGGTGGAAGTTGCAGGCCTCACCTCAGCTCCACCGCAACCGCCCGATGTGCTCCCCGGTCCTCCAGGGGTTAGTTCCTGGAGCAATGCTCCTCTGCCTTCAAAACCCAGCTTCTTCCTTCTGCTACCACTGTGGGTCGCTGCACTTGCTGTCCACAGCTTCACTCTTCAAAGGTGTCCGCCCCTCTGCATCTCCGCCGCTGTCTTGTTCCACTCAGCGCCGCTTCTCTTTGGGCGAAAGTCGTCAGTTTTCCCCATGAAGCTGGGATGATGGGCAGGTTTATGTTGAAGCGGTGTCCCCTGGGGGTTTTCAGCCTTATGGATTGCTGAAAATTGGTGCTCAGGATAATTACCAATGGGGGATATGCCGGCTGGAGCTCAGCAGACCGCTCCTGACTACATCGGCGCCAGGCCACACCCTCAATGGTGGCAGACATTCTGATGAGTGCTATGAAGAGTATAGCTACCAGGAGTGACCAATGCTTGGTGTCTTAGAAGACCTTGTTAATGCCCTGCTCTAGATAAGAAAGATGCCTACAAGGGATTTGTTTAGAAGTACCAATTTTTTTTGCAGTGAGACACAGCCTTTACTATTGAGACTTGAGGGTCGAATGAATCTGATACTGCTCTTCTTGAATTATTCACTGTATCAAAAAATCCATGAAAGCTACCACACTAGCCCCATAGAGATATAACAGTTAAGTTGATTAATATAGTATTGTTCACCAAATGAATCAGGGAAAAACAATGAAAAGCAACACGGACAAATATATTTTTCATGGAAAAATTATTATTTATATTTTGTGTTCAAATGTAAGGGTACATAATCAAAAATTGCATATAAATCTTAGGTACGTGGAAACAACAAAACAATCCATTAGTACATAAGAAACAATCCAGTCTTTGAACAAATATATATAAAATTGACTTCTTTTAAAATAAGATAGAAACTCAAGAAGTAGAATGTAGACTTGGATTGGTGTGTCGACGTTTCGGTCTCACTGGTAG
The DNA here is from genome assembly GCF_964263255.1 of Lissotriton vulgaris. NCBI lineage: Eukaryota > Metazoa > Chordata > Amphibia > Caudata > Salamandridae > Lissotriton > Lissotriton vulgaris. The sequence goes on from NC_141685.1 coordinate 883,337,594, forward strand.
TATCCAAAGACTGCATCAGTTTCGCTCTGACGCTGACGATTGTTTACGGAGGCTACGCCGGCATTTCACCTTTTCGAACCATTGAATCCTGAAACTAAGTAAAGGAACACCACCTGTTTGAACTAAACTACAGGCGAGATTTGGCGTTCGCCTAAGGCTATGACCCTCTGATATTGAATGTTTTTCATCAGGCTGAGCTGCAGCCATCATCATACATAGGTTTTTCGTATATTCACTATAAGGGACATCCATATTGCATTAAACTTTTTGTCCTGATGATGGTCTTTGGATACTACCAGTGAGACCAAAACGTCGACACACCAATCCAAGTCTACATTCTACTTCTTGACTTTCTATCTTATTTTAAAAGAAGTCAATTTTATATATATTTGTTCAAAGACTGGATTGTTTCTTATGTACTAATGGATTGTTTTGTTGTTTCCACGTACCTAAGATTCATATGCAATTTTTGATTTTTGATTATGTACCCTTACATTTGAACACAAAATATAAATAATAATTTTTCCATGAAAAATATATTTGTCCGTGTTGCTTTTCATTGTTTTTCCCTGATTCATTTGGTGAACAATACTATATTAATCAACTTAACTGTTATATCTCTATGGGGCTAGTGTGGTAGCTTTCATGGATTTTTTGATACAGTGAATAATTCAAGAAGAGCAGTATCAGATTCATTCGACCCTCAAGTCTCAATAGTAAAGGCTGTGTCTCACTGCAAAAAAATTGGTACTTCTAAACAAATCCCTTGTAGGCATCTTTCCTGTAACAGTACGACTGCCCAAGCCCACAAGGGTTTATTGGGTTACCCACCTCTTATACTCAATCTGCTCTAGATAATGCAGGATTATTGCAACGGGTTCCTCCAATTACGACATCTGCCATACCTCCATCTCAGTCTTGCCCAGCTCCAGCAACACCGGCTTCAACACAACCTCAACTGCAGCTATTCCTTCCTTCGCAGTTGGAGACATGAATCTTTGGATGAGGATGGCTTACAGGAAAAAGAAAAAACTTCTAAAACAGCCCCAGAACAGATGAATGGGATAATTATGGAGCCTCTAGTTGGCCTACTTGTCATGCTGACTCTATACTGAACAATATACCTCATTTTCAATCATTGGTTGATAGTGTCTTTCACAGAAATGGATTGGTTCCTTCATGATTAATTTCAAGGAGGATCTAAGGAAGTTTATCTAATCAGTTCCTATTATTGGTCACACAAGAAAAGAGGGAATCACCATTATGTAAGTGCTGGCTTTAATGTCATCTTTAGATTCCAAGCTCAATTAAAAAAAATAAAAAAAACAAGGTGCTTGATAGCACATCAGCCTTTTTGAATGATCATCCTAAAGCCAACTCTATTGTTGTGCAGGTTTCACAGAGCGCCTCCGGGATTCTGCCTCCTCTTTCTTGACTCCATCTGATATTGAAGGCCATATGATGGACAGTGTTAGAAAGAGAGTCTCCAATCTGGCACGGACATCCATCAAAGCTGACAGCTCACTGGCCATTATTGACCACCGTGACTTCCAAATTTGGCCCCATATCTTGAGATGGAAGTGGTCTTTGTCATTCTCCAGCAATGTGAAAAAGCTTCAGCTGACATTATAGATGAATCTGTGAATGTAGCCAGCACTGCAATCCGCTGGATGATAGGTGCTATTCTTAGACCATAAGTGTAGCTGTGCTCCACTTCAATTGGTCCAAAGGTACAACACCTGAATTTGGGTTAGCCTTTCAACTGTGAAAGCCTCAATGGAAGACATGTGGATGCAGCCATCCAGGCTATTGAGCCTGAAATGAACATGTCTTGTTCCTTCTGGGAATTGCAGTATCTGTGACAGATGGCTATTTCCTGGAGCAATATCCAAACATGTATACTGCTTAGAAGCAATTTTCAGCCACACTACTTTGCACAGAAACCGACCTTGAGGATACCCTTCTATATTCAGCCCTTCTTTCCACAGCCCGCTAAATGAGCACTTATTCATCATACTCGAGACAGCATCTTAGAAAGAAGACTGGGAGTCACAGCAATAAAGATCGAAGTGGGAGTCCCACGGTACAATTAGAAAGCAGTATACAATTATACACGTAGTTTATAATGGTTAGATACTATTCTCGTCAATAACTTATCCACACAATTTATTAAGAACCAAACTTCAGTCAATCAAGCGGCAGCACCCTCTAAAACCCTTAACACAGTGACTTCCTCCCTCAGATTTTCTACTGCAAGTCCTGTGATGGGAGTCTCCCTCAGCTGTTCTCCAATATATATATATATATATATATATATAAAGAGAGAGCTGAAACCTTTGAGGCAGGTAAGCTCAAGAAGTACAGCACCAATCACAACACCCAATACAGCATTGTAAAGGGGAGTTGCAGCAGATGGACATAGGCTATACAGCAGACCAACATATACTTTGTAAGGGGAAAAAACATTGTGGGGCAAAGTAGTCCGTAGGAGTGGCACCAGCTCAGAGGTGGGCGTGTGAAAAGCCATTATATATGCCTGCAGCATCGGCGTCAGGATAGCGTTCTAACACGTCGTGAATAGCGTTTTGGCCTTGTCGTTTAGCGTTGTGGCGTGTGCGGTCTGATACTCACGCCTGCAGCATCGACGTCCGGATAGCGTTCTATCACGTCGGGGCATCGGCGGGAACGAACACTGACGTGGTGTGTGGCCTGTAAGTGCCCCGCGTGTTTGTGTGCGTCTAGCTTCGGCGGGAGCGGACACTGACGCGGTGTGTGGTGTGTAAATGCACGGACAACGTCGGGACGGGCAGGAGCTTACACTGACGTGGTGTGTGGCATGTAAGTGCCCGGACAACGTCGGGACGGGCTTATATTTATATATATATATCCTACTGGCGGTTGCCAGTAGGTAGTTATAGTTAGGATTGGCTACCATAGGAAATTCCGAACATTCTATTGTGAATAACTTTGGCGCCGATTGAGGGATCTGCCTGTAATTTTCCTTAAAATGGTCTCGCTCCGCTCCTTCCCTGAAAGTTTCGGGGGGTATTTGTGAAGTGGGGGCTGAGAAAAAAGGGGGGTCCCAAAACGTGTTTTCTCCATGTTAATTTCCATAGGACGGTCTGACAAGTCTACAGCCCGAACCGCTGAACGGAATTACGCCAAACTTGGCAAAATTGTAGGGACTGGTACGCAGATGTGCCTTTGCTATGTTTGGTGAAAATTGCTCCAGTGGTTTTTATGAAAATTAACTTCAAAAACGCATATATATCTATAGGCGCGCTGCGGGCGCTCACCGGTGCGCTACGGGAGTGCGCGAGCAAAAAGCTGATTAGCTGTCGGGTGTCTGTCATAATTCTAAACAGTCCGGAGAGTCTGCCATCTTGTGTCTTGGTAGAATCGAGACACAAGAGGTGAAAAAAAAGGGGTATATAATTAAAAGGGGGCAGAGTAGACACCCCCTGAACCCCTAGGTTTTCTGAGGGGGGCCTAGAAGGACCTTGAAGGGCTAAAACATTTTTTTTTTTTTAATTTTCGCGGGGTAAGCGCTGGCGGCGCTCCCCGGTACGCTCTCCGGTACGTGCACCATGGGGAAAAACAGTGTAAAAAAATAGAGTAAAAAAATTTTGGGGAGTGTTTAGAGGAAAGTGATGCATTGCTGGAGTGTGTCACAAAAATGATGCAACTCCAGCAATGCATCCTTTCACATGGGGCCAGTCCCATGTGAAAGGGCCTGCGTCAGTCTTAAGGCTGCTGTTAAGCAGGCGCAAGATTTGGACGCAACAGCGTCATAAAAGTGACGCAGTGATATCTCTTAGATTTCACTGCGTCACCTCTACGACCCTTTCTTGCGCCAATACACCCCTTTTGTATACATTACACCTGACGTAGGTATAATGTGGCGCAGGGGTTTACAAAGTGACGCATCTACCTAGATGCGTCACTTTGTAAATATGACTCAATAAGGTGCATTTTTTACATCACTGGTGCGTCACAAAAAGTGACGTACCGGTGGCGTAAAAGTGACGCATGGCCTCATAAATGATGCCTTCAGTCTTCTACTCATGCGTCATATTAAATATATGACTCATTATGTCGCAAGTACTTACAGATACGTCAGTATTTCAGACGTATCTGTAAGCGCAAAAGTGATGCATTGCTGGAGTGTCACAAAAATGATGCAACTCCAGCAATGCATCCTTTCACATGGGGCAAGTCCCATGTGAAAGGGCCTGCATCAGTCTTACGCCTGCTGTGAGGCAGGCCCAAGATTTTGACACAACGGCATCCTAAAAGTGACGCAGTGAAATCTCATAGATTTCACTGCGTCACCTCTACGACCCTTTCTTGCGTCAATACACCCCTTTTGTATACATTACACCTGACGTAGGTATAATGTGGCGCAGGGGTTTACAAAGTGACGCATCTACCTAGATGCGTCACTTTGTAAATATGACTCAATAAGGTGCATTTTTTACATCACTGGTGCGTCACAAAAAGTGACGTACCGGTGGCGTAAAAGTGACGCATGGCCTCATAAATGAGGCCTTCAGTCTTCTACTCATGCGTCATATTAAATATATGACTCATTATGTCGCAAGTACTTACAGATACGTCAGTATTTCAGACGTATCTGTAAGCGCAAAAGTGATGCATTGCTGGAGTGTCACAAAAATGATGCAACTCCAGCAATGCATCCTTTCACATGGGGCAAGTCCCATGTGAAAGGGCCTGCATCAGTCTTACGCCTGCTGTGAGGCAGGCCCAAGATTTTGACACAACGGCGTCCTAAAAGTGACGCAGTGAAATCTCATAGATTTCACTGCGTCACCTCTACGACCCTTTCTTGCGTCAATACACCCCTTTTGTATACATTACACCTGACGTAGGTATAATGTTGCGCAGGGGTTTACAAAGTGACGCATCTACCTAGATGCGTCACTTTGTAAATATGACTCAATAAGGTGCATTTTTTACAGCACTGGTGCGTCACAAAAAGTGACGTGCCGGTGGCGTAAAAGTGACGCATGGCCTCATAAATGAGGCCTTCAGTCTTCTACTCATGCGTCATATTAAATATATGACGCATTATGTCGCAAGTACTTACAGATACGTCAGTATTTCAGACGTACCTGTAAGCGCAAAAGTGATGCATTGCTGGAGTGTGTCACAAAAATGATGCAACTCCAGCAATGCATCCTTTCACATGGGGCCAGTCCCATGTGAAAGGGCCTGCGTCAGTCTTACGGCTGCTGTTAAGCAGGCGCAAGATTTGGACGCAACAGCGTCATAAAAGTGACGCAGTGATATCTCTTAGCTTTCACTGCGTCACCTCTACGACCCTTTCTTGCGTCAATACACCCATTTTGTATACATTACACCTGACGTAGGTATAATGTGGCGCAGGGGTTTACAAAGTGACGCATCTACCTAGATGCGTCACTTTGTAAATATGACTCAATAAGGTGCATTTTTTACAGCACTGGTGCGTCACAAAAAGTGACGTACCGGTGGCGTAAAAGTGACGCATGGCCTCATAAATGAGGCCTTCAGTCTTCTACTCATGCGTCATATTAAATATATGACTCATTATGTCGCAAGTACTTACAGATACGTCAGTATTTCAGACGTATCTGTAAGAGCAAAAGTGATGCATTGCTGGAGTGTGTCACAAAAATTATGCAACTCCAGCAATGCATCCTTTCACATGGGGCAAGTCCCATGTGAAAGGGCCTGCATCAGTCTTACGCCTGCTGTGAGGCAGGCCCAAGATTTTGACACAACGGCGTCCTAAAAGTGATGCAGTGAAATCTCATAGATTTCACTGCGTCACCTCTACGACCCTTTCTTGCGTCAATACACCCCTTTTGTATACATTACACCTGACGTAGGTATAATGTGGCGCAGGGGTTTACAAAGTGACGCATCTACCTAGATGCGTCACTTTCTAAATATGACTCAATAAGGTGCATTTTTTACAGCACTGGTGCGTCACAAAAAGTGACGTACCGGTGGCGTAAAAGTGACGCATGGCCTCATAAATGAGGCCTTCAGTCTTCTACTCATGCGTCATATTAAATATATGATGCATTATGTCGCAAGTACTTACAGATACGTCCGTATTTCAGACGTATCTGTAAGCGCAAAAGTGATGCATTGCTGGAGTGTGTCACAAAAATGATGCAACTCCAGCAATGCATCCTTTCACATGGGGCCAGTCCCATGTGAAAGTGCCTGCGTCAGTCTTACGGCTGCTGTTAAGCAGGCGCAAGATTTGGACGCAACAGCGTCATAAAAGTGACGCAGTGATATCTCTTAGATTTCACTGCGTCACCTCTACGACCCTTTCTTGCGTCAATACACCCCTTTTGTATACCATTACACCTGACGTAGGTATAATGTGGCGCAGGGGTTTACAAAGTGACGCATCTACCTAGATGCGTCACTTTGTAAATATGCCTCAATAAGGTGCATTTTTTACAGCACTGGTGCGTCACAAAAAGTGACGTACCGGTGGCGTAAAAGTGACGCATGGCCTCATAAATGAGGCCTTCAGTCTTCTACTCATGCGTCATATTTAATTTATGACGCATTATGTCGCAAGTACTTACAGATACGTCAGTATTTCTGACGTATCTGTAAGCGCAAAAGTGATGCATTGCTGGAGTGTGTCACAAAAGTGACACAACTCCAGCAATGCATCCTTTCACATGGGGCCAGGCCCATGTTAAAGGACCTGCGTCAGTCTTACGCCTGCTGTGAGGCAGGTGCAAAAATGAGGCCTTCAGTCTTCTTCTCTTATTTTTTTCTTTCACTTTCTCTGTTTCTTCACTGCCTTACTTAACTTGTCTCACACTTACTTGTCTTTATCCAGTCTGTATCTCCACTCTTTCCAAAACATCACTGCTCTTTTCTTACCCTTCCACACCCCTGTTCCTTTACTACATTTTCTTCGAATATCCACATTCCCCATGTTCACTCTCCTTCTCCTCACTCTCCTTCCCCTCACTCTCCTTCCCCACACTCACCTTCTTTCAGTCCCCCTACTTCACTTCCTTTCTCCTCTCGTCCCTTTCTGTGCTTTCTTACACATTTTCCTCTCCTTTATCAATGCACTCCACTTCACTTACTTTTTCATTTTTTTAAGAACTTAGCTCTTTGATGAGAATTGGAGGTAGTTCTGTAAAGAACTTTTTTTTTCTTTTTTCTTTTTTTAGAACAAAAACAGGGAATTGAAACTGCTCAACAGGAGCAAAAAAAAAAAATATATATATAGGGCTGGGAACGCAGAGATGGTTCTCCAATGCTCGAAGCATGAGCAGAACACTTTGTTCCCGATAGCAAAGTAGCTGATCACAGGTCTGCATTTAAGAACGCCTTTATTAAAAGCAGGCTGAATGTTCGGATTCAGCTCTTGCGATCGCCCCCTCACTGAAGTAGTTGCTCCTCCAGTTGAAGTAGAGGCCCCATCACTGGGAACCTCTCGTGCCAGAGCCCTGACACTCTCCCGGGCAAAATTCTGGGGGTGCCTCCTCTCCACATGGCGAATCATTGTGGAGTTTCCAAAAGAATATTTCTTAGTGGGGTCACCCCGTGACAGGACAGTGTGACAAATCCTGCACTCCACTTTTGGAGCATTTACTTTCTTCTAGTCATCAGGAATTGAAAAAAACTTCCAAATTAAGTGTTCTTTTACTTTCGGCTGAGGAACCTCTTCATCAAGAAATTCATTGGAGTCATCTTCACTGCTGGATGGTCTGGCAGCCATGATAATCCAAGATATTATCCCAACAAAGATCCAACAGCAAAAAGGCAGGTCTTGCAGTCACAAAAGTGAAAGAAGAAGTGAAGGAAATGGGTGGGGATTTCATTCTTTGTAAAAAAAAACTGTTAGCAACCAATGAAAAGTTATTTTAAGGTCACATGACTTGACGCGCTTACGCTGCGCGCACCGAAGCGCTACCGGGGCGCTTAAGCGGCGCAAACGTAGGCGCTTCCGGGGGCGATTACGCGGCGTGAACGTAGGCGCTTCCGGGGGCGCTTACGCGGCGCGCCTAAGTGACGTTTCGATAGTTTCACGGAAATGCAAAATCATTTTCATTTCGTAAATCATAAATACTGCTTTTATAAGTATGGTATTAAATGTCTTGCGTTATTATTTACTTTTCATACATATTTTTTTAAACGAACGCAGAAATAGCGCTCTCGGTGCGCTCTCGGGAGAGCTTACCGGTGCGCGCACCCTGAGCGCCCCAGGAAAAAATGATTTAAAAAAAAAAATTTGAAAAAATATTATTTCAAAAATAAATTATTAATACTTACACAAAACAGCAAAATAAAAAAAATCGTAGGTAACAAACTGGATATAGAAAGGAATTAGCTTTTAAAAAACCTAAGAAATTCATTGAAAAAAACAGAGGTTTCACAATCGTTCTAGTTAGGAATTAGCATTTAAAAAACCATTGAAATTCACTAAAAAAAACCATAGGTTTCACATTTGTTATAGTTAGGAATTAGCATTTAAAAAACCTTTAAAATTCACTGAAAAAACCATAGGTTTAACACTATTTATAGTTAGCTGGACATTTTATTCATACAAAACCATTGTCCATGTCATGAATGATGTAATATGTGACATCATCAGCAGTGGATTGCGGGCGCGCGAGTTATAGTGAGTCCAACTAACTATAACGTTGGAATTTCAATGGTTTTGTATGAGTAAAATGTCCAGCTAACTATAACTAGTGTTAAACCTATGGTTTTTTCAGTGAATTTTAAAGGTTTTTTAAATGCTAATTCCTAACTATAACAAATGTGAAACCTATGTTTTTTTAGTGAATATATATATATATATATATATATATATATATATATATTCCATATGAGTTTGTCCCGCAAATGAAGACACACCCACGCAGTAGTAGATGTCACCTTTTATTGTAGGGCAGCAGCAACGGACCGGGATTCTCTAGCAAACAATGAACACCAAACGCCTATGCGTTTCAGAAGCAGTCTTCCTTCCTCATGGCATGGTGTGATGAAAGTGGGACAAAACAGCCATTGCTTTTCAGGTGTTGCCAGGTAGGTATTAGTCTCGCCCCACTGGGCGTTTCTTCGCTAGGTCTTCTGGTTATTGTAGTTTTCAGCCGATGTTACCTCCGTAGTGGACACCGCTATTCATTCCCTTCCTAAAGTATTCTCCATCGGGGCATTGTTGCAATGAGCCCAGGCACGCTGCTTATTTTGCACTGTTCCTGCAGGGTATACTGCTCCGCTGCATGTGTTTACATTGAAACACTCGGACTCACCTTGCAGCGGTGGGGTAGTCTTCGTGATCCTGGCTGACCACAATATATTCCATATGAATTTGCACCGCAAATGAAGACACCCACAAGTAGTAGATTTCACCTTTTATTGAAGGGCAGCAGCAATGGACCAGGATTCTCCAGCAAACAATGAACACCAAACGCCTAAGCGTTTCAGAAGCAGTCTTCCTTCCTCATGGCATGGTGTGAAGAAAGTGGGAAACAAGCAGCCATTGCTTTTCAGGTGTTGCAATGGCTGCTTGTTTCCCACTTTCATCAAAGTGGGAACTTCAAGGAAGACCTATTATATCTGCTATTAACAGCACTTTTGAAAATATATCTAAATATGTAGATTTCTACCTACAGGAATTTGTAAGCACTTTACCAACTTTTTTACAGGACTCCAGAGACTTTTTATCTAAATTAAGCACTGTGCAATGGACCGAGGACTTGATGTTTTTAACACTTGATATAGCCTCGCTGTATACCAGCATCAAACATGATGATGGTCTCCGTGCAATAGAATACTCTCTCCAAAGGAGAGAAGTGGGAATGTACCAACATAATAAGATGCTCATGGAGATGATCATGAAATGTCTATTTAACAATGTGTTTATGTTTGATGGCAAAATATACAAGCAGAAACAGGGTGTGGCCATGGGGGCATGCTTCTCCCCCAGCTATGCATGTTTACATGTAGGATGGTGGGAGGAGCATGTCCTCCGGCACGAGCACAGGGCAATTTATGATTTGTATGTGGTGCACATGTGGCGTTACATAGATGATGTATTTATTGTGTGGAGGGGAGGTGAGGAAGAGGCGAGGAGATTTGTTGAGCTCATTAATGTTAATGTGCTCAACCTCACTTTCACTTCTAACATTAATCCTGTTTCCACCAATTTTCTGGATATTCAAATCGTTGTCCAGAATTGCCACCTAGAAACTGGCCTGTATCAAAAGCCTACGTGGGCAACACATTATTACATGCGTCTAGTTTTCATCCGCACCATACTATAGCCAGTCTTCCTTATGGGGAATTTTTGAGACTACGTAGGGCATGCAGCACTGAAAAGGCATTAAAAGAATCCCAAGAGAAAGCCAAATGTAGATTATTGGAACGGGGCTACAATGCACACAAGTTAGATTTAGCAATGAAAAAAGCAAATGAAATGGATAGATCATCATTGCTAAAAAAGAAAAACCCCATTTCGGATGCAGGAACTAATGTAATCATTACAACTGACATCACCGTTCCAGGGATTAACATGCCCGAAACACCATGTAGGTTTATTTCTACTTACAGTAGGCAGTCCAATACCATAAGGAAGATTATCAATTCTCAATGGCCAATAGTTTTAACTGATGGAGTGCTGAATGCGGTTTTACCTTCTAAACCCAATTTTACGTACCGAAAGGCACATTCCATGAGAAGTGATCTGGTTAAGACGAGTCCTGAGCTATACAATAAAGATATTTGGCTTTCACCTAAGAAAGGCTTTTTTAAGTGCAGTACGTGCAGAGCTTGCAGATTTGGGATTAATACCACATCTTACAAGAATGCATTCTCTGATGAGTTGATTAAGATACAAGGGCATTTTACATGTAAAACAGATCAGTGCCGTGTACGTTCTCTCCTGCATATGTGGTCTCCGATATGTAGGGAGCACGAACCTCCAGGTGCACGCTCGCATACTACAGCACTTGTAAGCAACCGTGAACTCAGATCCCTCCTATCCGGTTGCTAGGCACATTAAGACAGAACATGACAATAACCTCAATGTCTTACAGTACTTTGTAATCGATAGTATTCCCCCCAACAAAAGAGGAGCACAACAGGGAGAAGTTGCTCAGGCAATTGGATACCAAATATATCTTAGAACTCGATACTAAGGCTCCTAGAGGACTCAATATTTGCGAGGATTTACATCACTACCTCTAAATATATTATGATCCCCTCGAGTAGTAGAACTGACCTTGCAAACTTTGCACAATTGGGTACGTTACAACAGGAGTTAGAGTAACATCGACGTTGGAATTTAAGAACAATTTTAGATAATTTTTGTACTGGAGTTTTAAGATATTTATTTTGGGTTTAGCTTTTTATTTCCATTTGGTGTCCTGTATTTGTGTTTTATCATGAATTTGTATTTTATGAATTTATGGTTTTATACTATTTATTGGCGCCATTTGCACAGGCAGGTTTTGACCCTTTCTAGTCTCTTGATATAGCAGTCCAGTGTGCTACTGTCCTTAAATTACAGTAACCTTTTTTACCCTTGATAAATGGTCAAATTGTGAGGATTATAAGGTACAGACGGCTGTCTGAACTTTAAACTGCTATGATCACAAGAATTCTGTGGGATTGATATAGAAGTAAATATAAACTTTTCCCTGCTGCCCATTACCCATTATTCCAAAACAGTTCCAGTGGAGAACTGTAATTTCCCGTCCGGGAATATAATAGCACTTTATTTTTGAGCACTTTACACTTTTGTCTGTCATCAATATGACTGGGATACAGAGGAGGCATATAAGAACATAGATTGACTAAACAACTGCAAAGATGTTAATTTATATATATCATGGCCGATGATCAAAACATGAGAAGAAATCGATTAACTTGTATTATGCAGTTAGATTAAGATTGAAATTAAGATGTGGCCAAAATTGATTTTCACATCATATGGAGCAAAACATTTTTTAATGTTTAATTGATTCCGGTTATGTTTTATCTGTATAGATACAGTTATATGAAATCTATACTCACTTTGCAAAAGAAAATTGTAAATTATGTGTCTTAACAATTTTCAAACGTATTAGAATGTTCAAACCAAATGTTTAGAGTTGAGCCATATTCGCTAGTCTGTCTTCCGACACTTAACCCAAGGTTATAAGTCTTTTAACCATGTTGATAAAAGGTCACATGACAGCCGTTTTCATTCTATTGGTGGTTACTTGTTTAAATAACTGTTTGGAATTAATCACTTTTATCTGGTGAGCAAGGCGACTGGGTTCGCCGAAACGCGTCAGATTGAGGCACTGTCGATTTACTTCTTAATTAAATAAAAAACTCTGCAAATGCGAAATCCTGACTGAAGTGTCCGTTTCTCCCTGGAGGTGCTGTTTAGCATTCTTTTATATAAATTCAACTTCTCCTTCCCTCCGGGTGAAGAAAGCAAAGGACACAGCGGGTTTCAGGGGTTGGCCATTTATTGAATCTCTCTGCATAACCAGGTTTCGGCTTGTGCCTTCATCAGATGCCGAAATTCAAATGCTTGCTCTGCGTTCACTTGTTCTTTAAAGGCTCCTCCTCTCCGTAGTTCAGGAACCTCACCTGCATCGAATCACTTTTTGTTGCCAATTCAGAGGACTACCAGTCCCACAGTGCAGCATTCAGGATATTCGATGCATAACGGGGCCGCCATGATGTCACTGCAATTTTCACCTCCTGCCCCCTTCTTTCTGCCACGCACTTCTCTGCACCAGCATCGGAGACGCCAAACTGTAACTCGTGTACACAAGCAGTCTTGGTCCGCCGTACAACAGCGGCTTCCTGGTATCAGATTGGTGAGTGGCGGGTCACGGTAAAATTTCGATGCCTCGGCTAAATTCAGTTCATTCCCATGTCTCCGTGACACACTTGTAGCGAAAGGGTCCTTTGTGTGCCTCACGGGTCGGCGATATATAAATTCAACTTCTCCTTCCCTCCGGGTGAAGAAAGCAAAGGACACAGCGGGTTTCAGGGGTTTGATCACTGGCTGCACTACAGAAGGACAGGAAACAAGGTAATGTCGTGCACCTGATTTTATTGGAGCATAGAAGTCCCGCCCTCATGGGCTCTGGCAAGGGATTGTGGTCTTTGAAGTACATGCCGGACCGCAGGTGCAAATCACAGTGGGTGCCCAAGTCCTTAAGTAGCTAAAATGTCTTTCCCAAGTGGGTGGAAAGGGATATGTCCACAGCTGTCATCCCGCCAATATGTACCTATTGTCGGGATGACAGCGGTCCGGCATGTACTTCAAAGAGGGAAAGATCTCATGAAGCTGTACTGTCGGGTCACCAAAAAAGGCAGTGAAAAAGACCCATCATAGGTCGTCAGGAGATCTTAAAGCATCAGGAGAACACTGTCATTGATATAAAAAGGAGAAAGTCTCCTCAGAGGATATACAATCTGAGCCTGCCACTCTTTCTGCTAGTGTGACATTACATTTGAAAAAGCCATCCTCAGTGCTGTCAGCGGAAAAATCTATAAAAATTACTTGCAGGTCACATTTAAAATTGTTATCAACAATAACATCGTCGACATTAACACCCTAGAAAATGTCCACTCCAACGATGACGACATGGACATTTCCATGTACAGCACTGTCAATTATATCATTGACTCCAGTCACATTGTCTACGACACCGTCAACTAGAACACTCAACAACTGCATCTGCTGTGAAGACACTGTTGGCCACAGCACTGTCAACAATGGCACAGCTGACAAAGGCACAGTGTATGGCATCATCGACGAAAGCATAGTCGACGGCACCGTCAATGACAGCATGGTCGATGTCAATACAGTTGATGAAGAAACGATTGCTAACCATTAAGATTGGAGTTAAGGCACTGAATTTATCGTCGATGACACAGTTGCCGAAGAAAAAAACATCCTAAAGCCTGAATACAGCTCCCCAAGGAAAGTGTCTCCTCTTCCCACCATTGCACTTACTGAATGAGGAAGAGTCTGAGGACAAAGGACTTTTCGGAGCGGCATGTAGCCCTTCCGAATTAAATGTTAAATATCAGGAGGATGATGATGAAGAATACAACGAGGAAGAATATTATTCCACAGGACCACAACAATACATTGAATAGGCAACTTCTTTTGTAGATCAATACCAACACTATGGCGATCAGGAGTATCAAGAGGGTATGGTTCAAATGCCTATCGCTCTAGCAAATCATCTTCAGAGTATGTTGCAAGGTTTCTGATTTCAAAATATTTTATTTGTTTTTGGTGGTACAAAAAAAGGGAAGACATACTTAAATAGAGGAAATAAACATTTGTAATGAAAGTAATGCTTGAGGTCTATGGGTTCATCCCGTATAGGTCATAATATAATTGGATGAATAAGACATGTCAACATTTCAGATGTTGCTATGAGGCATTACTGGTTATATATGATAGTATAATACCGGATTGAAAAGGGCAAAAAGAGGGTGAGGTAAGGTGCGGAGGGAAAGGACGTATGTTGCAAGATTATTACAAGAGGTTTCCAGAACTTGTAAAGACTGCATATCCATCACAGCCAACAAGACCACCACCGTCACCTCAAATAAAACCCCCCACTATGCGCACTCCGCGTGCTTTGACAAACTGCTTATAACTCCAAACAGAATACCAACTTTAAACATTGCAGTGCCACCTTCGATGTCTTCGGACGAGGATAGAGAAGAAGAAATTCCTGACAATCAATCAATACCTAACGAAGGGATGACTATGGAATCCCAGCACCATCTCCGCCAGCTCTACAGAAGGTAGATTCTCCTCTGGACGATATCGGCGTACTTCATAACTTGATGGAAAGAGCAGCGAAGAGGTTTCAACCGCCACTAACAATAAAACAGTTGGATTGTTTTTAAGGTGACTTTAAGTAACCTGCTAAAAAAAAAATATGCGCAATCCCTTTCGTAGATTTTATTTGGGAAGAAGGTGTAAAGATCATGAAGAACTCAGCTACAGTTTCTGCTGTGTTGCCTAGGCTAGATACAAAATATAAAGAAACAGAAGGTTCGCTAGCATGCTTAATTGCCAATCCAAATCTGAAATCCGTAGTAACACAAGCAGCTCAACATCGATCCAAGAATCCTTCTCCTATTTCCACTCCTCTGGATAGAGAAGGCCTGCACTTTGACAACATAGGAAAACTTTTTTTCTCCATGGCAACAATGACTGTTTGAGCTGCCAATTCTTTGGCTATTTTAGGCTGCTATGATAGGCAAATGTGGCCAGACATCGCCACATACATAGATATTTTGCCTGAAGATGCAAGAGGAGAAGCGAAGAGAATACTACAGGAAGGGGAAAGTATTTCCTTGGGAATTATTTACTGTGCAATGGACATGGCATCAACAGGCGTTCACCAATTGCCAGAAGCTGCTTTTCTGTGAAGACAAGGATGGCTGAAAGCAACATAATTCAGAACAGAAATACCAAGTGAAATTTTAGACATGCCATCAGGCCCGGACTGGCCATAGCAGGCACCGGGCAATCCCCCGTTGTGCCGCAAGGGTGGGTGCCGATTTTGCTACAGGGCCGTTTTTGCAGCATAGCTGCAAAATCGGCCCTGCAACAAAATCGGCCGAAAACCGGCCCTAGCAAAGCGCTCGGCGGCACCTCCAACCCCCACTGAGTGGGGAGGAGGAGGGGAGAGGGGGGCCAAGCACTTTGACAGGGCCGGTTTTGGTTCCCAGCCCGGCCCTGCATGCCATACGAGGAAGAAGCCCTGTTTGGCAAACATGCTCACGATGCTTTGGAGGCAATTAAAACAGACACTGATACTGCATAATCTTTGGGTGCCTTATAAATGACAAAGCTGCCTTTTCGAGGAGCAAGAGGCAGGTGGCTATTTTCCTACAGGGGAGGATATCAACCATATAGATAAAGAAAATATCAACACTTTTAGCAGCAATATCGACCCTTTTATCCCCAACAGCAGTTTATAAACAAACAAACTCCAGAAGGAAAACCTCGATCTCAAGGAAAAGACACTAGTTGGAAACAGTGATGACTTGATGGTGCCCGTTATCCCTTCTGTATCCCGGATACGTTTTGGGGCCAAATCACAAATCATCTGAATCAATGGAAACTGATAACAACAGGCAGGTGTCTTTTGGATATAATTACCTACTGTGACACCTTGAAATTAATTCAGAAACCTCCAAATACCCCTCCGGAAAGAGCATCTACCGTCTCATCTATGCCTGCTTCAGCAAGAAATTGTAACCGTGATCAGCAATGGCGCAGTAGAAAGAGTATCATGCACCCAGAAAGGAATAGAGTTTTACTCCTGGTTCTTTTTAATCAGAAAAAAACCAGAGGTGTAGTGACCTATGTTTGATTTGCGAAAGCTAAACAAAAATCTAAAGAAATAATCATTTTGCCTGGTTACTCTGGAAAACATCCTGCCTCTTTTCAGTCACGGAGATTATATGACAACATTAGGTCTCCAGGATGCTTATTTCCACATCCCAATCCACCCAAAACAACACAAGTTCCTAAGATTAAAGCTAGTCGGCGCTCCTTATCAATTCACAGTTCTCCCTTTTGCACTGAAATCTGCTCCCAGAATTTTCACGAAATGCTTAGCTCCGGTTGCAGATCTTTTGATACAAAAAGTTTTTCAGGTACTCCCATTCCTTGACTTTAGATTGATAACAGCATCAACTTTTCATCAGGCAACGAAGACGACAGGAGCCTTCTGGGCCAGACAGTATTCCAGTAATCCTTCAACAAGGATAACGTTCCTGGGAGAGGTTTTTGACTCAGTTCAAGACAAAGCATTCGTGTTGCAATAAAGGTGAATAAGATTCCATCTATGAACTCAGAAAGTACTAAAAAAAAAGTCAATTTCTGTACGCATATTCAAGTCACTCCTCGAGATGATGTTCTCTTGCATTGCGCTTGTGCCATATTGCCAGCCTACAAATGTGGCCTTTACAAGAGGAGTTAGACAAGCAATGGCTTCCAATTGAAGCAAGAAAATGTCTTTCACCTGGGGGATGAAGTATGCAAATCTGTCCATAGGGTTAACATTCATGTCTCACATTCTCATCCTTATCACCACTGACGCATCCCTTAAAGGTTGAGGTGCTCATCTACAGGATTTGAAAATCAGTGGAAGATGGAATCGACACCAAATGAAAATGCACATCAGACTGCTGGAGCTCGAAGCCATAGAAATGAAGAATGAAATGAAATGAAAAGGGGATTTGTAGAGCGCGGCTGCTTCCCGAGGGCGTCCAAGCGCTGCGTAGAGGGCGTAGTACTCTGAGGGGACTGGGAATGATTAGTTTCTGAAGAGGAAGGTTTTTAGTTCTTTGCGGAAGGACGAGAGGATCTGGTTGGATCTTATGGAGGGGGGAAGGGAGTTCCAAAGTTTGGCAGCATTGAACTCGAAGGACCTGCCTCCTGCCCTGGACCTTTTGATTCGGGGAATTGCGGCAAGGCAAGCATTCGATGATCAAAGTTGTTTACCGGGGCAGTAAGGGGTGAGAAGAGAGTGGTTGATCTCGGGGCTTGCTCTATAAAAGGCTTGATGGGAAATACAGAGTGCCTTAAATTTTATTCTTTCCCTGACAGGGAGCCAGTGGAGAGATCGAATCCCTGCTTTGACTGATTCTCTACGAGGAATCTGGAGTAGGGTACGGGCTGCACAGTTCTGAGTCAGCTGAAGCTTTTCCAATACGTATTCTGGAGCTCCCAGGTAGAGGACATTGTTAAAGTCAAGCCGAGACTGAATGAGGCCCTGAATGATAACTTGTTTGGCTTCAAAGGGTAGGATTGGAAGGATTTTCCTTAGCATACGGATTAGCCCGAAGCAGATTGCTGATGTTTTTGTTGCTTGCGTGTTGAGGGTAGGGGATTTATCAAGCCAGACTCCTAGGCTTTTGATGTCCTCCTTTGGGGATGGGGGTGGACCCAGGCTAGGGGGCCATAACTGAATGATGGTGGTGGGGGAGGGGGGACCAAGAAGCATAATCTGGGTTTTATCACCATTCAGTTTTAAAGAGGATGCAGTCATCCATCTTCTTACCTCTTCCATGCATGCGGCCAGGTTGACTTGCGGGTGCTCGCTGTTCTTCTGTGCCAGGGAGACCACGAGCTGGGTGTCGTCCGCATATGATATGATCTTAATACCATATTGACGGATGACTCCAGCCAGCGGTCTCATGTACACATTGAACAGCGTGGGGCTTAATGAGGAGCCCTGAGGCACCCCACAGCTCAGAGGTTTACTGGTGGAGCAGGAATCGCCATCGAAGACCTGGAAGGTCCTTCCGCTCAAGAAAGATCTTAGCCAGGCAAGAGCATTTCCAGAGACTCCTAGATCGTAAAGTCGTTGCAACAGAGTTTTGTGGCACACTGTGTCAAACGCGGCGCTGAGATCGAGGAGGAATACTGCCACTGATCCCCCTCGATCTAAGATCCTCCTGGATTCTTCCACCACGGCTAGAAGAGCCGTTTCCGTGCCATGTTTTGGGCGGAATCCTGTTTGGGTAGCATCCAGTAGAAGGTTTTCTTCGAGGTGCTTTGTTAGGTGGAGATTTACATGTTTCTCCAGTATTTTACTTGCCCATGGTTACAAGGAGATAGGTAGTTGTTAGAGTTGTTCAGATTGAGATCGGGCTTTTTCAATAGCGCTTTCACCATCGCCTGTTTCCAGATGGGAGGTACGACTCCCTTTTGCCGGAAGCTGTTCAGTAGCTCTGTAAGGGTAGGGATAATGGCTTGGCTGGCCATGGTCATCGTAAGGGGGGGTGCTGGGTCGGAGGGGGAACCTGATTTTATCTGTTGTACTAAGGGTTGAAGTGATTCTAGATCAAAAGGAGGGAAGTTGCTCAAAGTTACTCGGCGGGGGAGTATTGTATCTGTTGGAAGCTGAGTATATTTTGTTGATTTTTCGGTAGAAGAAGTCGGCTAGATCGTTGCAGCGAGCCGTAGGGTTATCGGCTGGAACTGAAGGGGGGGGGATTTTGGAAAGGCTTTTGACGATTTGATAAATTTCTCTAGGCTTGGATCTAGCGGGCATGATTTTTTCTCTGTAGTAGGTGGATTGGGCTGTAGTAATCCCAAGT
Organism: Lissotriton vulgaris; assembly: GCF_964263255.1. Classification (NCBI taxonomy): domain Eukaryota; kingdom Metazoa; phylum Chordata; class Amphibia; order Caudata; family Salamandridae; genus Lissotriton; species Lissotriton vulgaris. The sequence continues at coordinate 883,356,743 of NC_141685.1, forward strand.
TGGTTCGCCCTTATGGCTTCCTTGTATCTGATTTTGTCAGTGGCGGTGTATTCGAGGCGCCATTTCCTTTCCAACCTTCTGCACTGATGTTTTAGTTCCCTGAGCTCTTCTGAGTACCAAGGGGCAGTTTCTCGTGCTCTTTTTAGTATTGTTTTCCTAATGGGGAGAATAGTGTTGAGGGAATCCTCGATCCATTTGTTAAAAATCCCACTATTGAGTATGGGGTCCTGGGAGAGCGAGGGTTTAGTGGCAGTTAGTAGGTTCTCCCTCTGCTCTAGAGGGAGTTTTGACCAGTTTCTCCTTTTTCGTGGGGTGGGGGTATTTAGGGTGATTTTGTGGGTGGACCAAGTGAGGGGGATAAGAAAGTGATCAGTCCAGGGGAGGTGTGTGATAGAACCAACCGAAAGGTTGGGACAGTTACTAAAAACAGGGTCGAGCAGATGACCTTTATTGTGAGTATCCCTGTTAGGCTGTCGTTAGGAGTGAATTTAAGGCAGAAAGACATACTTTCACAGTCCGGGATAGGATCTGGCGTACAGTGACACTGATATATGGACTTGTATATGACTGCTATACCGCCTCCTTTCCGCCGTGTGCGGTCCCCGCAAGCGATCTGGTAGCCAGGGGGGAGTGCTTGGATAACGTCTGGATCCCAATCAGGGGTTAACCAGGGCGCGGTTAGTAAGACGGCGTCGGGGTTTCGCTCGTCAATTAGCAAGAAGATTTCTGCGCTATGTTTAGGCAGGGATCTGCAATTTAGGAGGAATAGGGTGAAGTTTTGCTGTTCCGGTTTGTTTTGGTTAGGTTTGAGGCTAGTGTCACAATGTTCGCAGGCGCTGGGAAGGTCCAGAGGGTGATGGCGATGATGACAGTAGACTTTTTTGGGGGGTTTAAGTTTGAGGAGTCCATTGGTGCTATATTGAGTCCTAGGAGGGGAACCAAGGGGGGTGGCCCCTGGCCCCTGTCGGCCGCGGACGGGTGCAGACGGGCTTGCCTTTGGCGCGCCTTCGGCGCGCTGGCGGCGCGCCGGCTGCGCGTCCTGGGGAGACACATGTTTTATGTGATGTGAGGGGATGTGGCCTCACAATTGTGGGCGTGGCCTGTGGGCTTTCAGCGCGATGGCGGCAGAAGAAATCTCCAACCCGCGGCAGCGTTAAAATCGGCTGCGCGGGATTTATGAAGTCGGTAAGGGGGGGGGGTGCTCAGGGAGGAGTGTACAAATTTAAAAAACACACACGGAGTTTAAAATTCTATTTGTCAATTTCGAGCGTGCTCCCGGCTTCCGCCTCAGGAGTATATTGCCTCTAATGCAGGGTCTGGCGTCAGCGCGCCTTTTGTAGCGGTTCGAGGGGGCGTGGCCTCACGATTGTGGGCGTGGCCTTGGGCTTTCAGCGCGATGGCGGCAGAAGAAATCTCCAACCCGCGGCAGCGTTAAAATCGGCTGCGCGGGATTTATGAAGTCGGTAAGGGTGGGGAGGGTGCCCAGGGAGAAGTGTACAAATTTAAAGAACACACACGGAGTTTAAAATTCTATTTGTCAATTTCGAGCGTCCTCCCGGCTTCCGCCTCAGGAGTATGTTGCCTCTGATAGCACTGAGACTACAGTCATTTCTGCCCAGGATATGAGATTCATCAGTATTGATTCATACAGACAACACCACCAGCATGCATTATATAAACATGCATTATATACACGTATAAGTTGGTACAAAATCACCAGCTCTGTTGCAAGAAGCAGAGGCATTTCGAACAGGGCTGTACGACACCATATAAAAATCAAAGCAGAACATGTTCCAGGAACAGTCAATGTTCTGGCAGATACATTGAGCAGAACCAAAAACAGTTGTCACAAATGGGAGCGCAACCAGGAAGTTCTGGCAGCATTTTCGATCATTGACGTACATCTCTGTGCGATGCAGGAAAATCAAAAATGCTGATTCTACGCAAGTTGGCATTCACAACAGGGGTCATGGGCGAATGCTTTTTCAATCAGATTGTCTGGGGTCTTTGCTTATGCTCCCCCCCCCCCACTCCCCCATTGATCTCAAGGCTTCTAAGCAAATGAAAAGAGTACCATGGCGAATTCTTTTCATTGCCCTGAAATGGCCCAGACAACATTGGCTCACATAACTACTGTTCATATCAGAGCAGAATCACACTCACTTGAAGCCTACGTCGACACTGCTAACAATGAACCACAATCAAGTACTTCATCTGAACCAGACATCCTTGCACTTGTCGGCCTGGCTCCTGAATACAATTAATTCGCAAACTTGAATATCCCTCTAGTTTGCAGAGAAAATCCTTGCGAAAGCTGCACTAGTTCTACAAATTGGACATACAAGTTCAAATGGAAGCATTTTTGTTTGTGGTGTAAAAAAATCAGGAGGTCGCCTCATTTCTCAATACCATAGCATATTCAGCAAAATTGGGTTTGGTATACATTTCAATTAAAGTACACTTTAATTCTCAAGCTCAAGATTTAGAAGGTCAACTTTAACACCTTCTCTGTGGTCTAGCAGAGTAATCAAACAATTCCTTCAAGGCCTTTTCAGAGTCTTTCCTCCTATAAAGAAACCTCGTTCATCTTGGCAACTCAATAAGAGTACTTGTGCATCTGATGAAGGATCCTTTAGAGCCTATTCACAAAGAGTATAGGAATTTTTTACCATGGAAAATGGCACTTTTACTAGCTCTTACACCGGCAAGATGATTTAGTGACATTCAGGCGTTTAATATTAAAGAACCATTCATGCAATTCGAACATAACAGTGTGGTTCTTGGAATAAATCCCAAGTTTATACCTAAAGTTCCATCGGATTTTCATTTAAATGAACTTTAGATGTTAAATAATGCCTCAAGTTTTATCTACACAGGACAAAAAATTTAGAAAACCTGATCAGCTACTTGTCGCATATCGAAAACAACATAAGGGTTTTCCAATTTCCAAACCCAGTATAGCCCGATGGATCGCAGCATCTATACAACTTTTTCACAGTAATGCTGGAAGGCCATTGATTGATAAAGTAAGAGCGCATTCTACCTGAGCTTTCCCTACTACCACTGCTAACTTCGCTGTTATAGCTATTGACGAAATATGTTGAGCGGCAACATGGAGGAACAGGCACACTTTCACACAACACTACTGCCTGGAGTCCTCTGAACAGAGAGATGCGGCTGTGGGACAAGCAGTATTGCGCTATCTGTTCAAATAAGGTGAGCCTGGTCTTATTCTATTACCTACCATCTACTATTGAGTTATTGTACTATTAGGTGTGCATGTGTTTTAACTGCTAGCTATTCTGATTCAAGCATGTGAATCTATAAAAGCACCAATACTGGAGAAGAAAATAAGTCACTTACTTGTAACTGTAGTTCTCCAGTATTGGTATCTTTCAAATGTTTGCATGCAACTCATCCTCCTCCTCATAGAGGCTCCCCTTATTTTCTAAGATTCTCTTTTCCCACTAGTGCTTAAAAATCCTCTGTGGTGAGGGTTCTAGAGGTTGCTGTTGCCTGATTGCCGAAGTTTGGTTGTTGATAAATGATGTGGATACGTTTTGAAGTGAATGTTTCTCTCAGGGATCTCAATGGATAGTCATAACCATTTGAATTGTTCCACCCACATGTCGGAATCCTGGAGCACTTTTCCATTGAATATCTTCTTAACTGTAGACGTTCGCCGTTCTTCTGAAAGGTCCGTAGAAACACTTAAGAAAGAACATACCATGCAGCCTATAAGCACAGGCTACAGTGGTGACATTCTTCAGATTGTACTTACAAAAGGGTCAGAATACCCAGATATATTTATAATGTTGCACCAAATATTGTATAAACAGCTTAAATCTCTTTCACAAACCCTTTTAGTAAAAGTAGTAGATGAAGTCTAGCAGGACGGTGTAACCCAATAGGCTGCTATTATGTGAGTTTTAAACCACGTTTTACGTTTTTAGGACCCAGGGATGACCGGTGGCAGCTGCCTCAATTCTTTTTTCCGGTGACAGGATCTTGGAGCACTGAGCTCAGCTTTTTAGGCTCTTTCTCTTCAAACTTCACCAGTGGAATTTAGTTACAACAACTTCATTCGCCGTTTATCATCTCTCCCTTGCATTTTCTGTCTTTTTATGACCAAAACTTGTGGTATTTTGTGAAATAAAATGCCTTCGTTGACAAGGTCCAGTAATAGTTCCTTCAAGGGATTAGTTTTAATATCAAAGTCTTCATTAATTTCAAAACATAGATTATCATTAAGCCCCAAGTAGTAGCTTATTGCAATCAAATGTCAAAGTGAATTATGTAATTATACAATGAATCAAACGTAAAACTGGACAAAGCTCAGCTGGAAAAAACAATTCTACCCGGGTGTATACTTAGTAAAGTCCAGATTTATGTAAAAATATTGTGTTGTATAAAAGGGTACAGACTTCCATTCGCATAAAAGCAAAAGTGACTGAGATGGACATTCTTTCCTACAGAACTTTTGGCATGAACCATTCCTGAAAGGATGGTGACACAGAAAATGGGTCGGTTTGTCGACATTTCGGTCTTTTTTGTGAAGGCATCTATAGGACCATCTTTAGGACGTAAGTTCTTATGTGTTCTGATGACCCTGAAAAATTAGGAAAATAGGCATATGTTCCAGAACCATGCAACAAAGCAATCAAAATTAGTGGCGCTCCAAAAATCAAATGGTAGTTGCTGTAATGGGGCAAACGCTCACCACGAAATTCTATTTGTCTTTGGTTGTGCTGATATCCCCATATAGTTGAGACAGAAGTTGCTGCAAAATTTGCAACTCTCACACAAGTCGTGAGTTGCCTGAATCTTCCTAATCGTCCTGACTTCTTCGATCAAGATGAAAGTGTCCTACCGCCGGGAGAAAGAAGGCCAAATCGGACCCTCACAGCATCTGCATTTTCTGCCTTTCAATAAGCCATATTCCTGAAAATTGTCAGCTCTGCAAGACGTTTTCAAGACGCACCCTGAGGGAAAGGGAGAAGATTTGCATCCATGGCACTGAGGAAAGACGTATGCAGCAAGCACAGTCTGAAGGCGGGACTTCAGAGCAAAGAGAGGGTCAGTCCTTTACCAGGGCACTGCCATCTACCTCTGAAGTATGTGGAAGATCCAAAAAGAGGGTTCCAGACCAAGAACTGCATTGTTCCCAGTCAACATTGAGAGGATCAACGTTGAGACAGGGCGTAGGAAGCTGGCTCTGTTTATACTATACCAAAACGAGGTATAGTGTGCAAAGAGTCCAGTGGAACCCCAAAGGTAGGCAGCGGTAAAAGTAGATAGCACCTTACTCTCGATTTGTGGTAGAGTGGGTGAGCAGTAAGGCTTTATCAGAGGGTAGTGTTAAGCATTTGTTGTACAAACTCAGGCAAGAAATGATGTCACACACTCAAAGACTGAGCTTAGACCAATTTGTTTGTATCAAAAATATTATTAAGTTATTTTATTTCTAGAACCAAGCCAAACCTGATGCAGGTAAGTGAAATAAATGCTTTGCAAAAATATTTTGCAGTGTTTTACAGTCGAATGCAGGGTCGAATGCAGTTGATTGAAGTACAGGTAAGTCAATGTTTTGAAATTACTTTTTAGTTACTTTGCAGATCACTTTGTATGTTACTTTTTAGATTATTTTTTAAGTTACTTGTTCTACTACTCAGTGTGATATTCCTAGATATCACACTGGGACATTTCCTAAAGAAGAGGTAAGAAAATCAGTTTTTGTACCTTTGCAGTTTTTCAGTGTTTCATAAAAACCAACCAACCAGTCAATGCAATCCTATGAAAGGAAATGAAGTTATTGGTTTACAGGGAAGTACAAGTTTGTAGGAGTTGGTATTCTGGGGTTAGAACAAGGGTTCCCCTCAGGGTTGAGGATGCACTCTCAGAACTCCCTCAGCGGCATTAGGGCGGCCGGGTGCAGAGTGCTGAGGCCCAATATTATCCAATGGGGGAAAGGGGGCCTCCAGTTGGTGGCTGCTCACAAGCAGGCCACAAGGTTGTGGGAGCAAAGCTCCTGGTGCTAGGGTCAGGGCAAAGGGGGTCAGAGTTAGCACACAACGTGCACCCGCAGGGGCAGCTGGGTGCAGGGTGCTGTTTTGGCATCGGGTGCCCTGTTGTTTTTGATGGGATTTGCGGGTTTTGGAGTTTGGCTGCAAGCTCGGTCCAGGAAGACTTCTGGGAAGAACCAGCATCTGGACACGCAAGTTGGAGGGCTCCGGGAGGTAGGTGCACCTTGGGTTCTTTTCTCCAGGGTGCAGTGGCAGCTGGATGAAGGGGTGTCTTTTGAAGTCGGATTTCACCTTACTGGGCCACTTGCGGTTGGGGGTGCAGAGGCCGCAGGGGACGTCTGGGAGTCCTGGAGGTGTCAACCCACGGTGGACTCTGACTCTGGAGTGCTGGGGGACCTCGCTGCAACTAGTGGGACACCCGGATTTGGGCTGTAGGCGTCGGATGCAGTGGTGGTTCCAGGCATCGGGTTTCTTTGTCCTTAGCTGGTTAAGAGTCTGTCTTGGGAGTTTCTTTTGAACAGAGCTGCTGTTCACAGGAGATTCAGACTTTGTTGAAGGCAGTCAATCCTCCCAGGGGTTCTGGAGGTCGAAGGCTGTAGGACAAGGCAACTTTAGGGACAGGATCTCTGGAAACTGCAGGCGGGCCGGTAGGGCTGGGGCCAAGTCAGTTCTTCTCTGCAATCTCCTCTGCAGGGCGGCTTCTTTCGTCCTTCTTCCTAGGTTGCTGGAATCTTTCTTCTTGGTTCAGTTTGCCCACAAAATACTGTATTTCAGGTCCGTTTTCGGGGTCTCAAGGTCAGTAGCCAGGGGCTACTGACCTTAGAGTGGCTACATCCTTGGTGTGCTCACTCCACGTGGGGGAGTGGGCACAATCCCTAATCCTGATTGGAGAGCGCCTGCCATCTGCAAGATGGCGGGCACTGAAGAGTGGGCGTTACCTCGCTTCCCCCACCTGAGAGGTGGGGTTGGCAGAGGTGGGCACACCTTTTGGGCTGTGCTCATTTTTCCCGGCGGTCTTCTCACCGAAAAAGTGGGAGACAGGATGGGGGCCTGCTCCATATAGCAGGAGAGGCTGGGGCTCGTGTTACAAAGACGCCAAACCTTTGAAGATGCGGTTCCTGGCCTTGAGGAGGTGTGACCACCTCCGCCCAGGAAAGGCTTTGTTTCTGGGCTCAGGGAGCGAAGGCTCCCACCAGAGGGGTCCAAAAATATGTCTTGTGATGGCAGGCTGGTGTGTACCAGTCAGGGAACTCCCCAGAGGCTGGTCATTTTAAGGGGGCATCTCTAAGATGGCCTCTGAGTGCATTTTTCATTAAATCTCACACTGGCATCAGTGTGGGTTTAATATGCTGAGAAGTTTGATACCAAAATTCCCAGTTTTCAGTAACGCCTTTATGGCATTATTGCACTTACAATGTCTAAGAATTGGTCTAGACACTGTAGGGGTACAAGACTCATGAACCTGTACCCTCACCACTGGTTAAGGGCACCCATCTAGAGGGGTGGCTAACCTATGCCAGGGCAGTGGGTTGTAGGCATGGCACACAGGGATGTGTGCTATGTCGACTCTTCACTTTGTTCTGCACCACAGCACGCAGCCTGCAATGGCAGTGTGTGTGTAAAGGTACAGGGCCTCTAAGGGTAGCACAATAAGTGCTGCAGCCTTTAGAGGCCTTCCCTGGTCAAGATGCCCTTGGTACCCATGGTACCTTTTACAAGGGACTGACATGAGGCCGAGAGGTGCCAATTGGGGGTACAAGGTACAGTTTTGGGAAAGAACACAGGCCCTGGGAACTTGATTGACAGGGACCCAGTGCACATCAAGTTAAAGTGCATCAGTAGTCTGGAAAAAAGTGGGGGGGGGTGTCACTGCAACAGAAACCCAGTTCCAACACAGGGTACGGCACCAACTTGTTAACCATCCTGGGCTGGTTCGACGTTGAGGAAGAAGCAGGGATCGACATCAAGAGTCAGATTGACGTTGAGGAATGTGTTGACGTCAAGGCGTCCAGACCTATTGACGCGTGGAGTATATCGACATTGAGGAGTCGTCACAGTTTGGTTTCATGAAGCATATTGGCGTCGACAGAGTTTGCGTCGAGAAGCATTTTGACTTTGAGGACACAACAGGAGAAAAGTAGATGCATCTATTCATCTCTAGACTGTGAATACTTGAGGGTATACTCTACACCAGTAGTATTGCTGGATTCTCCTCTACCGCCTATGCCTCCTCCGCCACCATCCCCTCCACCACCCCCTTCAGCACTGCTTCCACCAGCTGCAATTTCTCTGCCTGTGGAAGCTCCTCTCCTAAGTCCTAGATCGCTCTTAAGAACGAGCCATCGCTCATGCCATCAAAGACTCCACAGATCCAGGCATTCGTATTCCCACCTATCTTCCAAGTGCTCATGCCACTGAAGTCCTGTATCTCGTTCAAGACCAAGATCCAGATCACGCACAAGATCTAGGCATCAGTCCCAATATACTTCTTCCACTTCTACAGGAAGATATTCGCCGACTCTGTCAGATTCTCCACCAGCTCACATTTCTCCAGTGGATGACAATACCACCTTCCAGGAGGTCCTGGTAAGAGGAACTGCAAAGCTCAATATACAGATGTTGGTTCCTTTGCCTTCTATTTCAGTAATATTCTTGACGTTTCACTACCGGTAAGCGTCAAGACCACTCCTTACTTTAGTGCCAGGCCCCTCAGAGCCAGTAATGGAATTGTTTTTGTTTCTGGCCTCAACTAAATCTACTCCGTCGAGGCTACAGAAAAAGTAGACCCCACTAGCAGTATCCTCTTTTCCTCCGCTCAGATCCACCTATGGACTCAGTGGTCATATTGGTGGCCAAAAAACACCTTCCTCTATACCACCAGATAAAGAGAGCAAGAAGCTGAAGTCTGTAGGCCATAAAGTATGTAGCACGGCTGAAACCACCATGAAAGCGGCCAGTGCAACTAACCTTTAGACAGATATTATAGAGTGCTCTGAGACTTTATTCAGAAGTTTGCAGATGATCTTCCCAGGGACCTACGGGAAGACTTCCTAGAAATACTCAATGAGGCCTCATGGTTTCCAGTCAGGTCATCAGTGACGCATTCGATTCTTCCTTGTTGGCAGCACACGAACATTGTCATGGCATAGCCTTACGAAGACATTCTTGGCTCCGTCTTACAACTCTTAAACCACAGTTTCAGCAGAGTATCATCAATCTTCCATTTTCAGGTTATAATCTCTTCGGTAACCACAGTGATGACGAGATGGCTCGCATGAAATCAGAGATTGAGACTCTTAAGGTGGTTGGCCTGGAAAGGCCAAAAGAACAAACGTTCCTTCAAGCCCTAGGACTGCTGGTTTTACCGTCGGAGAGTTCAAACCCCTCACTGGTATCAAGGTCGCCAGCGACCACAGCAGCAACTACCATATCAGCAGCACAGTTAACCTAGAGGAAGATCTCCACAACAGACTGCCCAAGGGGGTAAACAGACAACCGGTACCAAGCCATGAATCTTTTTTTTCCTCCTCCTCGTTACCCTCTCTGGTAGGGGAAAGCACCCCTTAATTTCTGGCAGAGTGGTAAAAAATTACAAAGGACTCCAAAGTATTGAATATTGTTCAAAATGGGAATTCTCTCAAATTCATGAGTCCCCCACCAACCATACCACCAAACCATCCAATCACCATCTACAAACACTTCACTCGCAAGTCAACATTCTGCTGCAGGAGCATGAGGTGGAGGTTGTTCCTCACAAACACTTGGAACAGGCATTTACTCCAGATATTTTCTGGTAAAAAAGAGACAAGAACTAATTAAGACACATTCTCGACTTGAAATTAACCAACAAATGGATTCGGTGAGAAAAGTTTCAGATGCTGGCATTGCATCAAATCCATCTCCAAGTCCACCAGGGAGATTGGCTCTACCCTATAGACCTCCAAGGCGCGTACTTTCATGTACCAATCGCCAAGAAACATCGCACGTTCTTGAGGTTTATTGTGGGGCAGGATAATTATCAATACCAAGGGCCAGATGTACGACCATGTCAATTTGGGACTCGCATATTGCGCTTGATTGCGAGACGTGTTTCGTTTAATTTTTTAAGGGCATGTAGTGGTCCCTAGGACCACTGCCTGCCTTTAAAAAATATTTTTAGAGCCAGTCACAAAGTGGAGGGATCCCCTGGGGACCCCTTCCTGTTTGCGAGTGGTTTACCACCCTTCTGTGAAGGGTGGTACACTGTGATTGTTTTGTGACCGTAATTGCGCTTGCAAAACAGTCATACATGGCATTTGGGGTCGCTATTAGGACTTAGGAGGGTTTGTACATGGCCCTGTATGTTTTTGCATGCGCAAACGGGTCACAAACCTGTTTGCGCATGCAAAAACGGTTCATACATCTGGCCCTAAGTGCTTTCATTTGACCTCAGCACCCAGAAATTGCACAAAGTGCATTGCAGTAGTAGCTGCCCACCTCAGGAAACATTACATTTTCATCTACCCGTACGTAGACAATTGGTTAATCAAAGCGTCCACTCCCCAGGAAGCCCAGTTGCATTACAATTGGACATGGGAAGTCCTTCAACACTTGAGTCTTCACATCAACTACAGCAAGTCAACCTCCACTCCAGTTCAGGGTCTACAATATTTAGTGGCCTCCATTGACAATGTTGAGGCAAGAGTGTCCTTCGGAGGAGAGAATTTTCGATCCGTTGGGAATTTCATAGTCTGAGGAATATATTTGTCAAATTAAAAGTGGTCCATCTTTTTTGGGGCCAGCGACCACCACACCGGCCCTTAACGAATGGCAGACTTTGCTTGAAGAATTTAAAAAATGGCACAAAAAACATGTACGTACGACCCTGCATGCATTAATGATGACAGTGTATCTTAAGAATGAAACCATTCCAGTTGGTTTACAAGTGGGAAATGTTCCAGTAATTTTTACAAACGACCCCAAATTTCGAAAAAGGTTTAGCCATATTGAAGTCACGTGATCTTGCAACTGGCTTGTTTTGGGGATGATGGAGCCCTGGAGCTCAATGTTCAATACGTCTAGTAACAAAATTGAATTATTGGCTTTTGAAACTATGGTTTTGAAGGGGTTAGCATGCTTAATAAACGTTTTGAATATGTTCCATATAATTTCTCTCAGGAAGAAAGCAAAGCTCTCCTTATGTTAAAAAACAATGACTTAATCATTAAACCCACAGACAAGGGTGGTGGCATTGTATATGACAATTGTCGAACAGCAATTGTTAAACACCCTTATGCACCAATCCCTTGAGAGACATTCAGAAAGCAATTTCTGACATTACCTCTGAAGCCAAGAACTCTGGCTATCTAAGTACTCATGAATTTAAATTTCTTAACACCATATCACCCAGGACAACAGTCCTCTATACATTGTCAAAGGTTTACAAAAGTTTATCTAACCCCCCCCCCACCCCCCCCCCCCCTGAAAGACCTATCGTCTTGGGATGTGGTTCAGTGCTTGAACCTCTGTGCAAATATATAGATGTTTTTATTAAAGAGCTGGCGATTAACACTAAGAGCTATGTATGCGACAGTGGTGATGTGATTGTACAACTTGAAGACATGTACTTCAATCATGATGAGGAACTATTGGTGCGCTTGGACATCGAGTCCTTGTACACCAGTATCCCTAAGTTGGAGGGAATTGAGGTTATTGAGGGTGCTCTTAATTCCAGAACAGGCCTGTCACTGTCCCTACTAAGTTTATTATTGATCTCCTATTTCTCTTACACATACCTATTTTGAGTTTGAAGGCGACTATTATTTACAAATTAAGGGGACTTCAATGGGAGCGGCATATTTCCCAAATTTTGCAATCCTCTGTATGGATGATTCAGAAAGACAAAACATTTATAATAATACAAAACATCCATATTTTGCTGATTATATTTTCTTTATTTTGTGAGGCATTGAACACAGTTTAGAACGTTTCCTTAACTGGTTGAATTCTTGATCCATGGACCTGAGCTTTACGTTAAATTCCAGCAATGAAAAGGTCAATTTCCTAAATCTCACAATCTTTTCTTGCGAAGGTAAACTAGCGACTAGACATTATACCAAACCCACGTCCCGCAATACCTTATTGCAGTATGCTAGTCACCACCTGAGAGGTCTAAAGGATGGGTTGTCCTTTAGGCAATTTCTCCATATTAGATGAATTTGCAGGTTCAAAAAGGACTACTTTTACAAACCGAAAATTTGGCTAAAAAATTAGAGGATTGTGGCTACCCTTGACGATTAGTCAAAAGATCGCTTAAACGGGCCTGGCACAATCACCGAAACCTCTTACTTACGATTTCTGTTAAAAAACCAATGGAAATAATCCCATATGTAACCACTTTCCGAACACCGAACAATGCTTCACCCCTGATTTAATGGACGGGTATTTCTAATGAATTGCCACTATGGGCGATCATTTGGTATGTGCTGCCTTACCAAAACCTCCCACTTCCAACTTGGTCTCACTCTGGGACTGAATAAAGTTGTATGTCATCACAAACGTGAGAGTTGCATAATGTGTGACTCGACAATTAACACTAAATAATTATAACATGAGAATATAGTACACAACCTAAAGGATCACACCAACTGTAATTCTCAGAATGTGATTTATGCACCATGGTACCCTTGCAATCTAATTTATGTGGGTCAAACAACCCAAAAGGTTAATCCTTTCCCTTACAACATAAGAAACAGATTAAATGCAGGAATGAACATGCCCCTATGGTATCTCACTTTCTTAACCACCATCATTCAGATAAAATGGTAGGTGATTGAACGAATACGTAAACCATCAGGTGGTGGGGATGTTCAACAGATACTAAACAAGGCTGAATGGCGTCGGATCTTGAGGGGCGACAGTATTAATAAGGGACTCAATACACTTGAGGAAAGCAGCTCTTTAATTTCAAATTAAAAGTAATGTAAGATCTTTACTTTTCCTCTGAATTACATTTTTGGTGTGCTGTGACAAAGTTCTATGTAAATTAAGGTGGAATTAACAGTGTTTGAACATCCTTGAGCATTGTCATATACTATGTGCTTTAATGATCTTTTATGTACCAGGATACATGGATTGTTATGTACCGTGACTATTTCTGATGTACTAGGATACAAGGAGCGTATATGTATTAGTGCTTTTACATATATATGTATATATAATTCTTATATTGTTTATGTTGTCTCCCTAATTCTGCTGGCAAGTTTTGTTGTCTAGATTGGAGCATGACACAGTGGAGTGCTGCCTGTGATCTCACCCATATACATTTCTGTGATTTATTGTCACTTGCATCATTTTTGCAGAGTTCATCACTATTATCCATGCCCAGTTTTTCCATGGTATGTTGCTTTGTTTTTTGGTTTGAGTTTGACTATGTTCATACTCGCACACAATGTCTGATTTTTTCTACTTCTATTAATTTTATTAAAACTGTAGGGAATGTTATGCCCCCAACCCCATTTTCTTTTTTGATTAACATTTTTAACAATCTGCCAATATTTGTTGGGTTTGTTGTTTTTCTGACACAATACTTGTGGATTAGTGTCTCTGTTTATACGGGTTGGGTTACCGCTGCATCTGACCACTTAGCTGTCGGGCTAAGTCTTTTGTCCCAAACTCGGGATTAGTGTCCTTGTGCATGCTCTGATTATTCTTTATTATTAATTTTTCCATGGATGTTCTCTTTTTATTTAATATTTTATTTCGTTTTAAAGTCTAGAAACTTTTCCTTCATCTTTTATTTGGATTTTGACCATTATAATGAGGAGCTTACGGCCAGATTCATGAACCTCAATTGCGCTCGCAAAGGGCCAGATTCTCAGAATCTGGCCCTTTGCGAGCGCAATTTTTGCATTTGGGATTCATCATCCCAAATGCAAAAATCGGTAAGAGCGAAGTCGCTAATTAGCAAGGAATTACATTTAAGGAATCTCTATTTGAGATTCCTTAAATGCAATTCATCATCCATAGCGATAACTTAGAAAAATACTTTTAAAAGCATTTTTCTAAGTTGCATGTTGCACACACACATGTCCGCGGTGCGCAACACCGATGTAGTTTACCTTTCAGGGGTGCTACAGGGTGTCCTTTGGACACCCCTAGCACCCTTGAAATCGCATCCTTATTTGCGATTAGCAAATTGCTAATCGCAAATAAGGAATGACTCCCCATTCATTCCTATGGGCCTTTAGGCCCATAGGAATGAATGGGGAGTCATTCCTTATTTGCGATTAGCAATTAGCTAATCGCAAATAAGGAACCTGTAGGAATCGCAAAAAATATTGCGATTCCTACATGAATCCCGTTTTGCGAGTCTGGAATAGCGATTCCTTATTAATCGCTATTTCAGACTCGCAAAACTTCACTATGATGAATCAGGCTGATAGTCTTTTGTCTAGCGCTACTGGTGAGTAATGCTTTTAAAGAAGCTGTGATTTGTCACGCACCTATACCGCATTGTCGGTGAGCGTTATGTGATCTCCACAGGATTCGTCATAACGGTAAGAGTGTGCCTGACTATTTTTACCTCGAGGTTTTTGGTTATTTTTATTTATTTATATACATTAGGATACATTTCTTTTTTATAAATCGGATATTTTTGCTCTGAATTCCCACTGAGCCGGGTGGATATGTTACACTGTGCTTTTGTATAGACTCCCTACTAAGTTGAATTAGAACTCCTTGGACTAATACACTGCATTCCGGTAACTATTGTTTTTGCGGTCTAGAATTCTGGAAGAGTTTCAGATGAGCTTGCTATTCCTGATTTGAACGCCACTCGGACAATATACAAGTAGGCTGTTTTGTGATTTATTGGCCAGTGGCTTCTGTGGCTCTATACTTCTGCCTTCTTTCCACATGGTCGTGGTTTAGCTTTTTAATGGTAAATGTTCACTGTGTAATTCTCTAATGGTATTTTCCGTATTACACTTCCTTGGGTGTTTCCCCCCTTTTTTGTGCATGATATCTTTTGCACTGTCATGTTCTTATTCATTGAAGCATTATTTTGCAGTTGTGGTACCCATTTATATATAGTTGTTTCGCTTCATTCTTAGATTTCTTTTCTTTGTATGCTCCCCTAAAGTGTATATCTGTCCTGATGATAGCCTTAGAATAATATAGGTCAAAACGCCGAGGAAGTATTAACTGCCTTCTTCTGTTCTCTTTATTTGTTGGACTGCTTGTTTGTTTTAATTGTTTCCTTTTTGCCATTTGTTCTTTGTTTCACACAGTATTTTATGTTATGAATCATGTTATTGTGTTATTATGTGAGCACCACGTTTTTGTAATTGTTTGCTTATATTTTCCTATTGCTAAAAATATATTTTGCATCAATCTTCTATTGCGTACCTCTTCTTTTCTTAAAGTCTTGATTTGTCTTAAATTTCTTTTTTCCTTATTTGATAAATTTGTTTGTATTAGTAATTGCAAAGTTATTCTCCTTGTTATAATTTTTTCTCGACCATTGTAGCTTTAATATTGTTTATTTGTTAAATAGGATTATCCCCTGTTTGTGGTAATAGTCTCATCAAAGCCACTCATCTCACAATGAGGCCAGTGTCATCTCTCCTCTGCTTGATGGCCTCATGTATCTTCATCACTTTCCCGTCTGCTGAAATATAAATGCAATTATATTCTATAAGATTTATATTTCGACAGATGGGATATCCATGACCGTTGTGACGGAGTAACCCGTCTGCCAAAATCTAAATCTGGACCATAAGCAATTTTTATATTATTTGCTTCAAAATTATCTATCTATATATATATATATATATAAGTATTTAGACCCTTTTGTAACTAGAATCTGAATAATGTCTCCACTGTAGCCTGTTTATTGGTTGCATAGTATGTTCTTTCTTAAATGTTTCTACAGGCCTTCCTGAAGAAAGGCGAATGACTACACATAAGAAGATTTTCTATGGAAAAGTGCTTTGAGACTCCTTCACATGGGCGGAACTATTTAAATGCTTATGACTTCAATGAAAATTCCCCTAAGAGAGAACTGGGATTACAGGTAAGAACCCATGCCTTTCTAGCCATTATAAGCTATATACTATATACTGCTTTCTAGTTGTACCATGGGACTCCCACTACGGCTGGAAATGATTCAAGCTTGTGAATCTATGAAAGAAAGCAATACTAGAGAACTACAGTTACAGGTAAGTAACTTCTTTTCATATCAGCTATTTACAGTTTTTTATGGCAGAGATACTCTCCTATCCTAGAACTTCAATTTACTGTGTGCATGGCCCCAGTAGTACCTTTCATTCTTCAATGAAGACACCAAGTCTTCCTGTATTTGGATGCTTAGTTGGTCAAGGTTTAAACCTTTCACAGGGCAGAAATATGTCTGCAGGAATGCACAGAACTGGTCAACAGTTTAAAGCTGTCTCTCTGTGTAGCTAAAATAATGTTCAACCGGTAACATGGGTCCTATCCTCACTGTGCCACTGGATTCAAGAGAGCTTGGCTGATGAGGGGTGATACTTCAAAACCAGTCCCAGGATGCTTGTTTCTGGTCCAGGGTGGGCCTGGCCTGGCAGTTCATACTGGAATTTCCCATGGAGAGAAGGGTCATGACTGAGTTGCAAATGGCTGGATCCAAACTGGGGTGGCATAGATAGCAGAAAATAATGGATTAAACATTCACCCCCTGATTTGTGACTGGGGGTGAATGTTTGATTTCTTCAGCATTCTGTCCATTTTTTCTTTTTGCTAAAGTCTATGTCTCCAGCAGAAAGATTGTTAGGTACTGTCAACATTAACACAATCCTGAAATTTGTAAGGCTGCATGTGGATGTCCGTCTAAACTTTTGTTGAACACTATTTTCTGGACTTAAACTCCAAGACACATACATTGGTGAATCAGACATCTCTTTGTAACTTGTTTGCATAAAGAATTAATTCTGCAGGCCTGATAGAATATTAAAGGTTGGATTAGCTTGCTACATTATTCTGCCATTAAACTTTACCTGTAATCATAGTCCTTCAGTGCGGTTATTCTTCCTTGAGTTGTGACACTCCCACCCACCTACATGTTTTTTGGGACAAGGATTTTGGGCACAATACTATATAGTTGTATCTTCCCTGTACTCCAAAAATCATATTGCCTCACTGACCTTGTTCTGGGCATAAAGATATATTGCTGCCTTCTAAGGTTCTTAACACCTTGCCTGCTGCCTTGATTCCTCCCCGGTGCTGGACATCCCTTAACTGGGTGTGGTCATGACGGAACCATTCCGTCATCAGCACAGCTCAACCGTGACTGCTGACGGAATGGTTCTGTCACCAGCATCGAAGGGGTTAAAGGACTGTGGTACAATTTCCTCCTGTTACACTACGTAACACTGCTTCCAAGTGGTGATTCAGCTAAATGTACAGTTTAACATGTTTTTTGTAAAAGTATGTCAGTAAATGTTAACTTATTGGCTATGCTTTACATTTTTCTGATTTTATTAAAAAACATGAAGTGGCATGGTGCCGATGTGGGCAGGAGCGGACTCCAGAGCTCCGGCCGGCGCATCCCCCGCTACCAAATATCCTGAACCCCGGGCACAATTATTTAAAAAAATATTTGCGGCGCAATATCTCTGGATCACGGTGACCAAGGTAGAACTGCCAAATGACCCCGTTTCTCGGGGAAATCATTGGTATTTAACCCGGTGAGGAACAACGCTGAGAGCGTCAAAATGGCAGCCGCGATCCAGTGAGGCGGACGCTGGTGACGCAGAAAGCCGGGAGCAGCTTAAGAAGAGGACGACAGTGATAGTTGCAGTGCGGAACAGAATCCAGACTGCAGCGGAGAGGAGACCCTGGGGCTACAAGCCCTTATACTGAGAAGCTCTGTACAGTGCTTGGCGGCTATACCCAGGTGAGCCCTGCGAGGCCTGCTGCGGGGAGGAGACACCTTCTCCGGCAGAGGCGCGCTGGAGGGAATTGCCTCATTAAGTGCAGAAGACCTACATTGGCCACCACAGGGAGCCTACTCACCCCCCAGTGCCCATGAAAGAAAGGGTGGCCTGAGCGGAAATAGGTGTTGAGCCGGTGGGGTCTAGGCGCTTAGAGGAGGCCCTGGTGCTAGAGGGCTTGGAAGGCCGGAAGGGAGTCCCCGCTTGTGTCATACTGGTGGAATCTGCGGCAGGCACAGCAGTGTGACAACAATGATGAAGCACACCTTCTGAGACACCACGGGAGGGGAGAAGCCAGTAGCAGCAGCCCCTGTCCAGATCTGGGCATCCAGCGCTATGCGCTTTCCCTGATTGAGTGGAGACCTGGAGAATGAGGCCTGAGGGGCTCCGGTCCGGTATGTAACTGGGAGCGGAACATAGTGAGCATGTCCACCAGCAAGAGGGCGGTGTACTCCATGGGGACTGACCAGACCCCTCCACCGAACCACTGTGATGCTGGAGGTGAGGGTCACATGCGTGAAAGAAGGAGCACCGAAGGGACGACAGTGCAATTTGTCCAATTCAGAGGCAACTGATGGAGGGGTGCGAAGGAGGCAGATATTGAGGGGCATTGGGTTCCACAGGCTTAGAACCCCTCGAGCATCAAAGCTGCCACAGGAGCACGTGTTGTCACATTGAGTGGCGCACCAAAGGTCTACCCGGAAAAATGCCTAGTTGAAGCATGAAGGAGCAGAGAGCCGTTCCAGCACCACCTGAGTAAGTTGACCAATCTGGCGCAGAGAGAGCAGGTACTCTGAGAGGAAAATGGGGAAAGTACCCAAGAAGAAGGGGTATTGCGCCCTTAGCATGGGGGGCGTTAGAACCCAAACAGACAAAGACGATGACCGTGGAGGTGGGAAAAGATGCTGCTCCCACGCGGCCCACCCTGACAATAATAATGCAGGCCATCATGGCCTCCAGGGAGGCACTGGAGGCGAAAATCGATGCAATAGGGACAGATCTCTGTCTCCTGAAGGATGACCATCGTAAACTTAAGGAGCGCGTTGCCACTACGGAAAAAACACTTACTGATCTCCCTGAGGCAGTGACTATTCTACAAAAACCACTCGGTGCGGTGGAGGCCTTGATCAAGGTCCTGGAGATAGGTGCTGAGGACAGTGAGGGGAGATCCTGTCGAAATAATCTGCGAATAGTGGGAGTGCCATAGAAAGTGGAAGGCTCGGACATGGTACGATTTCTTGAGGAGTGGATCAAAACCTTGGTAGCCCTGGAGGGTCTCTCCCCCTTCCACGCACTGGAAAGAGCTCATAGGGTCCCAGCTAGACCACCTAGACCTGGGGCCCCTTCCGGTCCAACGGGGGCGCGACTTCTTCATTTAAGGGACCAGGACCATATTCTCCATCAAGCCTGCCAAAAGCAAGACCTGCTGATGGACAACTGTAAGATTATGTTTTTACGGCAGGTGCAGAGCCAAAGAGCGTAATTTCTGGCCCTCAAAAGGAAGCTACGACAGCTGTAGATCCCCTATGCAATTCTGTTCCCGGCACAGCTACGAGTAGCTGATAAGACAGGAGTGAAGTTTTTTACCACGCCGCAAGAAGCATGGGAATGGTTGGACTCCCGACAAGGTAACTCCTCAACAGATCTAACACAGCAGACTACAAACAAAAGTAAAAGTACGACTCCATCCCCGTCCTCCATGGAGCTCAGATCTGAACAGAACAAAGCACTGCAAGCAGTTGCAGACTTAGCCAGGGTGGCTCTAGCCCTAGATGGAGATCAAAACTGGGTCAAACGTGGGTTAGATGCAGACAGGTTGGATGGTGCGCTGGCTGCCAGTGGTAAAGAGGACTCTGAGACGAAGTTGCCGGACGTCCCACCCCAAACGGCAGATGACATTGCCTGAGTGGAGCAATTTGAGTCACAAGCACGGGGAACACCGCGATGATGGAAGGGCCTGATACAGAGAATGTGACTGTGGGGGATATCACTCCTACTGATAAGGCACATAAACTGCCACATGTGAGCTGGGGCTGCCGATCCAGTCAAGACATTGGGGCGTCCGACCTGGTGGTGTTCCAGACCCGGTAGGGTAAGCTACATACCCCTGAAACCACCAGAGGACTTTTTCGTTTTTCATTTTCTGTTTGGATGGGAACTAGTTTGGTTGTACCTGTCCTGGGGAGGGGGTTGGGGGTTCTCATTTGGTTAAGTGGATGTTGTTTGGGGCCAGGCGTTTCCCACGTGGTAGAGTCACAGGGGACAAGATACAATTAGCACAATGGTACTCCCCATAGATATTAAATGCCTATCTTGGAATGTACGGGGAAGCACACTATGTTCCGGCACCATAAAATACGTGCGTACTTGGTCCGGAGAGGGGTGCAAATCGCGCTGCTGCAGGAGACCCACATAATGATAAAAGAAGGAGCTGAACTTTAGCGTAGATGGAGAGGTCAGGTGTTCTATACCAACTATTCAGCCTTCGCCAGGGAAGTCCTGATTTAGATGAAGACAGGAGTGCCCTTTCAGTGCTCAAGACAAATAATTGACCCCATGGGGAGATATGTTGTAGTATTGGGGCGTTTGGATGGCAGACATATTGTCCTGGGGAGCCTATATGCCCCTAATCACAGCAGGCAGGCCATTAATGACACAGCTTTCTAGGGCGTTGGCCCCAGTCTTGACGGGGTCAATCGTACTGGGGGGTGGCTTTAACTGTATTACGGATGTTGGGCTGGACTGCTCCCACCCTCCACTTCCATACATAAACTAGCAGAGGTGCACCAAAAATGGCAACAGCAGTGGGGACTGGTGGACTCCTGGAGGGCCCAAACCCTAGGAACAGTAATTATTCTTTTTTCTCAGCACTGCATGAGCTTCATGTCCACCTAGATTCTATACTGTGCTCCCCTGATGTACACGAGTGGGTACAAACCAGTGAACATCTTACCAAAACAATTTCAGACTATAACCCAGTATTAGTGGGTCTAGAGTGGTCCTGCGCGAGGCCCAAAATCCCCACCTGGAGCTTGCGACCTGAAGCCTTAGAGGACCAGGTCTTCCACACAACAGTGGGTACAGACAGCCATTGGACAATATTTCTTAGAAACAGCGACAAACCTGCTTATAGAGTGGGACACCTTTAAATCGGTTATTGGGGGGCATTGTATCTCGGAGATGGTGGGAGCACGGAAGGTGCTTCTGCAGGACACATTGGTGGCTGAGCAGGGACTCCAGGTTCTCAAGAAGGAGAGGCCTAAAAGGAGAGACAAACAAGAGGAGCTATTGGCGGCCAAGTAAGCAGTTGCTGAGCAGGTGGAGTGGCTGCTTTGTTTCGATTATAAAAAAAAAATAAGCAATACAGGCCCACTCTGAAAGGGACAAATCTGTGGCCCTGCTGGCCTGGTTGGCTAACCCGGCTAGTACAGGGTCTGTAATATTAGAGCTAAAAGGGCAGAGAGGAGAGATTTGCCACAGACAACAGGACATTAATGACCTGTTTCTGGACTACTATACTGACCTGTACAGGAGCAGACTGGCCCCGACGGATGAGGATCCTGAGGGTTTTATAAGAGATGTGGAGCTCCCGGTGATTACTGAGAAAGTAGCAGAAAATCTGGGATGGGATATAGAGGTGGGGGCGCTGAGAGGGGCCTTCAAGCACATGGCCAGGAATAAGATGCCAGGGACAGATAGACTGCTGGTAAAGTTCTACTCAACATATGTTGAGCTATTACCTCCTAGGCTGGTGGACCTATATAACCAGGCGAAGCAGAAGGGACATCTGCCTAAGTCGATGAGAGAAGTGGTCATCATCCCCCTGCTTAAACCGGGGAAGCCATCATGGGAAAGAATGGCATACAGACCGCTCTACATGCTTAATTTGGATTACAAGATCCTGAGCCGAATCCTGGCCACCCGCCTCCTCGTACATAAAACGGCATTGATACACAGAGACCAGGCAGGCTTTATCCTTACCAGAAACACAGCACTGAATGTTAGGCGTCTCCTGCATGTACTAGAGGCTGACTCCTCTTGGAAGGACGAGGTGACCATCTAAGTTGTAGACACTGAAGGCATTCAATAGCCTTGAATGGCCTTTCCTATTCCAGGTGATGAGGAAATTCGGGCTGGGGCCTGAGTTTGTGGGGTGGGCTGCTCTTCGCTACAAGGACTCCATCACCAGGGTTAAGACGGGTGGTCTAATATTTGACGCTTACAGAGTGAACCGGGGTATGATGCAGGGCTGCCCACTGTCACCCCTGTTATTTGCCCTGGCTATGGAGCTGCTGGCAGCCCATGCTAGAACAGGCCATCACTTCTGGGGCCTAGAGGTGTCCAGGCAGATGCATCACATTGCATTGTATACAGACGATTTGCTGCTGTTCCTGACACGAGAGACGCACTGTGTGGGGCTAAAGAGCTCCTAAATAGACTAGGAAGGGTGGCGGGCCTTATGGTTAACTGGGTGAAGATGCGCCTCTTCCCTACCAAGACCGATAGAGTAGGCCCACAGGAAACAGAAGGAGTGAAATGAGAGGACCGTTGCTTGACATATCTGGGCACCCAGATTTACCATGCGTAAGGGGATTTACTGCAAGGTAATCTAGGAAGAGCCTTAAGGGAAATCAAAAGTAGTTTTGACGTCTGGGGGACCCTCCCATTGTCGGTGGCTGGCCGGATCACCCTCCTAAAAAGAGTGACACTTGGGAATACTGCCAGTCTGGATACCGGCTGGACTATTTACCCAACTTAAAACAACGGTGTTGGGGTTCATATGGGGGACCGGCAGAGTAGCGCTCTCCACCCTTATGAGACCAAGAGCGGTGTGAGGATTGGCCGTACCCGACTTTGAGTGCTATTACCTTGCGGCACAATTAAAATGGCTCACAAAGTGGATGGCAGGAAGTCTTAGGAGGATGGAGGGCCAGGGAGATGAGGCCCGAACCTGCGACTACTATCAGAAGTAATAATGAAGCTTCCTATCCGGGACCATACTATCCCCACTGAACTAAAAACTGCACGCAAATGCTGGAATAATAGTTTACAGCGTGCTCGGATTAAATGCCCCGGAGATCCCATTAGCTATGTGTGAAGCTCTGCCCCATGGGGGAGATTGGTATAGACTGGAGGCCTGGGGGAGATGGGAATATCCACAATGGGGGAATGTATGAGGAGGGTACTCTGATCCCATTCAAGGACCTTTGGGAGAGATATGACTTGACTGAGGGGGATTTCTTGCTACACATGGCCTTCACTGCAGCTATACGGAAACACTGACGGGGGGGACTTATAGAGCCGCAGACATCAGCATGGCGCCCCTATATAAAGACAGCGGCTGGTACCTTTAAAGCAGTCACATGTCTCTCCAGGAGTCTTACACTCAAAACACTCCCGCCACTGAGTGAGCTGTATCAAAAATGGGAGGCCGACTTGAGCAAGGCTATAGCCGAGAAAGTGTGGGGGGAGCTAACAGAAAGGGCATGGAAGAGCACTAGAAATGCTAGGTTCCAATTGGTACATTTCTATGTATTAGAGTAGACAGAGCTTACCTCACTCCGAGCAAGATTAACAAATACTTTGCCATGCAAACAGCCGCTTGCCCACATTACAGTATGGAAGGAGCAGAATTCATGCATATGTTTCTGGAACTGGCCGAACCTAGGGAATTTCTGGGAAGGGGTAACCACACTATTAGCGGAGGTGACCGATATGGAGATAGTAGTAACACCTGGCTATTGCCTACTACACCAGTTCCACCACACATCCAAGAATAAGGTGACAAGTATGTTTCTGGATTTGGGAATGGTCCTAGCTAAAAGGGACATCACAAGGTATTGGAAATCGAGAGGTGGCCCTAACATAGACGGAAAAGAGAATTTGTTAATTGGGCATGGGCAGCGTTAGTGGATTTGCTAAAGAACACAGTGGATGAGAGGGACGAAGACCCTGTAGGAGAGGCCCATTACGCTGAAGGTTAAACCCCACACTCTAGACCATCTTATATGCCGAATACAGGAGCAGCTAGACCGGAACAGCTACTCCTCTACCGGTAGGCTAGTGATACGGAACTATAATGGCAGCTAGCAGAGCACTGAGCAGGACATCCCCGGATCATAAGGATAAGAGCCCGGTCACGTATGACATGCCTGGGGGGTGGAAAGGGTGGGGGGCCAGTTGGGGATGGGTTAAAATGTTGAGCAATGATTATACGGACTAATAGCTGAATCCTTGAGGGGCTACCTGGTTTGTACACTGTACTAGCTTTATTAAGTGGGTAGAGGGGGTGAGGTTTTAGGCCACTAGTGCAGCACTCCAGACCAACTTGAAAAGTAACTGAAGTTCATGGACGAATACACCTGAAGGAATGTAATTTGAAAAAATGAATGTGCCTTATTGAATGCTTGTTTAAAACCCAATAAAGTCTATTTTAAAAAAAAACATGACATTGTTTTTGAGAAAGTGTGTTCTGGGATCTTGTGCATGTTTGGAGATGTGAATCAGAGAGAATACTTATGCTGGAGAACTAGTTTTACAAGCAACTTTTCCTCAGCAGTGTTCATATACGCTCAGTGAAGGAATGCTTCAATCATTTACTGTTTGCAGTCTATCCACCTCATTGTGGTGCCTATAAATAGAAGATGCCTTTCCCTTTAAGACTTGTTTATTTAAAAAAAGGGAGCCAACTTGGGCTTAGACAATGAAGCGTCATTGTATCACAGTTCGTTTTTCGAAGATTAGTGAGGACTTTGGAACACTAGTTCTTTTTCTTTCAGTTTGTTCTTTTATTGATCGTGTTTTTTCCTTACCCTTTGGCTGAGAGGCCCTTTTCTTGATTGTTTTCTTGGTTTTAAAGGACATTTTTGCATTGATGAAGCCATGGTGGGGGTTCCTATGAAGGCACAGAGATCACCGTAGGGCTGGCAGATATCTCTTAATTTGGTGAACAACAGTCCGCCCTGGGTGGGGGAAGAGATGACTTCTGCCACCCTGATGAAGGGCCATTCTCTAGGTTCTGTATCTGGCCCATAGTCTTTTAATTTGTATTTCCGAGGTAATCCAAGGTAATCTGTACACCTTCAAACAGGATAAGTTATCTTTCTTGGGCAAGTTGATGTCTGACTGATTGTAACTGAGGATAACATGCTTCACATTGTATCCCCCTTCTCCATGCTTGCACTGGGCTGTTTGGAACTGGTAAGAAAAGGAGACCAACTAAGACATTCAGGATCTTTGGGACTGTTACTTCTTCTTTCGGCTCTGGTGTGGAACCTCCCCTCCCCTCCCCTCCCCCCGTGAGTTATGTTGTATTTTCCATCCATTTGTTCCCAACCATACAACTGTCTCTCAGTTCTGAGGCTTCTTCTGATGCTCCAGTAGCTCGCAGATTTTCTTTCTACTAGATTGTCTTTGCAACAAGGGGGCATTTATCCATCCTATTGGTGGTGCCTCTGCGCTCGATGCAAAGGCTTGTCAATATTCTTGGTGTAATAATGTAAAAAGTGGTATTTGGTGCCATCAGGCTTTGCACTGTATTATTGGCAAGGTATTTTTGTGGGAATGCAGCCTTCATAGCCTAGAGTGGGGTAGGCCTTATTTACAAAGCCACCTACTAGGCAAGCCTTCTGTACGTAGTGTTTATATTTTCTGATGAATGCTAATGACCATAGATACCTAACCTTGTTAATATTCAAGCCTTGATCCAGAAACTCAAAAAGTAGTGCTCCTGCACGCAGTTAGGTGGCACCACCCGGCTCCATGCCGACTTTGTTACTTCCTGGAAGCTATGAGCAGAGCCACATATAAGTGGCACTTGTGTGTCATGATATTAGTGCCTTACCTTCTGCACCTTCAGACACGGATCCCAAGCTCCACTCTTTTTCTTCAACTCTTGTGTTTTTTCCAGTAAGCAAGTTACCTTCTAAAACTACAGGGTGTAAACATGGTAGGGATTGTCGCACACAGATATCTCTGATAGATCCCACGGGTGTGCTTCTGATGTTAGGGTTTTACGCATGACTCCGTGGTCTGTGAGGACAGAGCCCAAAAGAACCTGAAGGCCAGCCGAAACTAGAGATGAAGCACTACGTGGTAAAACACTGCAATATTCCTCAGAGGCCCCACTCCCGGTCAAAGTCAAGCATGCAGACTTGCTCCCACTTCCAAAGTCATTTCAGTGTCATGACCTTGGGCAGAAAGCTAGCTCTAACACATCCTTAGCCCTAGGTATGAATGGTGAAAAGTGCTGTTTTCTGTGTGTACATCATGGACTACATCACCCATAGCACCCAAGTGGGAGGGGCTTGTATTCTCAACCAGCTGAAGAGCTATTTAAATCTCTGACCTCAAATTGTGTGGTGCTTGACAATTCGAGTCGGAGTCAGCATTGAGGAGCTGCCTCGCTACTTCTGTGCAGGAGCGGATTACAAGAGTGGGGCTTTGTTCTTGGCTAAATGCTTGGACAAGCGTAATCGGTCCTCGCTGTTTCCACGCAGGAGCGCGTCATGTGTATAACCAGGGCTTTAGTGTGCCGGGTCTCACCGGGTCTGAGCACCGCCAGTTTTTAGGTCTCGCCTGACCCAGCGCTTGCGCTGGTCTGGCCAGACCTTAAGTAAGAAGGGCTTCAAAAAACGCTACCGTTGGCTACAGCTTGCAGTGCATGTGTGCGGCGAGTGCTTAGGAGCAGAGGCGCAGCCCGCGATCACTGTCACTTTTGCCTGCGATCACTTTTGCGGCTCCCCTTTGATGTTCTTGTTCAAAGAACATCAACCATCAGAGAACATGTTGTTGTGTTAATGCTTTTCTGCTGCCCGTTTGACTTACAACGTGCTTTCTCTTTCCACAAACTCGATGTTTGTGTTCCTTTATTTTGAGATGCTTTTAGTATTACTGTCACACACAAAACTACAGCCACACACACAACCACAACCACACACATACACACACACACGCACAACCACACACACAACCACACACACACACACAACCACAACCAGCGCTGGTCTGGCCAGACCTTAAGTAAGAAGGGCTTAAAAAAATGGTACTGCCGGCTACAGCTTGCAGTGCATGTGCGCGGCGAGTGCTTAGGAGCAGAGGCACAGCCCGCGATCACTGTCACTTTTGCGGCTCCCCTTTGATGTTCTTGTTCAAAGAACATCAAAGAACATGTTGTTGTATTAATGCTTTGCTGCTGCCCGTTTGACTTACAACTTGCTTTCTCTTTCTACAAACTCGATGTTTGTGTTCCTTTTTTTTGAGATTCTTTTAGTATTACTGTCACACACACAACCACAACCACACACACAACCACACACACACACATAACCACACACACACAACCATACACACACACACACACACACACAACCACACACACACACACAACCACACACACACAACCACAACCGCACACACAACCATACACACACACAACCACACACACACAGCCACACACACAACCCCACACCCAACCACACACACACAACCACACACATACCACACACAACCACAGAACCATACAACTACAAACACACACAAGCACACACAACCACACCCACACACAACAACCACACAACCCCACACACAACCCCACACACAATCCCACACACAACTACACACACAACCACACGCACAACCATGCACACACAACTACACACACCACACCACACACAAAACCACACACACCACACACCACACCCAACTACACACAACTACAACCACACTCACAACCACACATACAACCACACACACAAACATGCACTACCACACACACAAACACAAACAACCACACACACACAACCACACACACAACCACTCAACCACACCCAAACACACAACCACACACCCACCGACACACACAACCCGACACACACAACCACATACACAACCCCACACACAAACACACACACAAACAACCACACACCACCACACAACACAACCACAAGCACACACACAACCACAAACAGAACCACAAACACCACACACAAACCACACACACAACCACACACAACCACAAAAACACATACAACCACACACACAACCACAACAAAACACACAACCACAACAAAACACACAGCCGCACACACACACAACCACACACAACCACAACCACAAACACAACCCCACACACAACCACACACACACAACCACACATACAACGACACACACACAACCACACACAACCACACATACAACCACACACACACACACAACCACACATACACCGACAACCACACACACAACCACACACACAACCACACACACAACCACACACACACAACCACACCCAACCACACATCCACACACACACACCCACCACACCCACACCCACACACAACCACACACACAAACACACACAACCACACATACACACACAACCACACACACACAACCACACATACAACCACACCAAGCATTGGCGTAGCCAATAGGTCTCACCTTTGGGACCTTATAAGTGTTTAGCCATGCAACAGTTGATGTGGTTGCACCAAGGATATTGTGCTGCATAACTAAATACTTAGAAGGTCCCAAAAGCGAGACATATTGGCTATGCATTGCTTGTTTAAAGGGGGGGTTCAAAACGGGTCTCTATCAGGCTCTGTTTTGTGCCCTGCCTGGCACAGGCGGTCCGTTTTCTTCTCGGACTGCAGGGAGAGCAGGCACATCGATGTGCGCTGCTCAAACTGCTCACTTCTCACTAGTGGATAAGTTACGGCATGACCTCATGCCAGGTGAGCGTTTTAGGGGAAACAAAATCCTTTAGAGTCATTTTCTCTCTGGATTTCCCTTCTCTTTTTGAGACTCAGGAGCAGCAACATCGTTGTGGTGTCACCAGGGCTTTAAGTGGAAGCTTTTTCAATATTATATACAAGTCATAGTTGCTGCTTATTTATTTTATGCAACTAACAACCATTGACCAAGCCAATAATCCTGGCTTGTTGAAGGTATGATGTTTCTTGTTGTATCATATCTGGATGCAATGACAAAAACAGCAAAATACAAGCTGGGCGGCACACTATGCTAAGCAAAGATTTTTAGATTATGTGTTTTTAAGCCACGCCCTTAATTACATTGGCCACTCCCCTTTGAGAGACCCACCAGTTTTTTCATCCCACTTACAGCACTGTGTATAACCTCTAATTTAGACACCAGCGAGAGGATTGTTGTTTCCTTTTTATTTTGTTATTCCGCGTAGGAGCACGTCTTTTGGGGAAGCCCTTCTGAATGCTCACATGAGCGTATTTATTTTCTGTTTAATTCCACGCAGGAGCGCATACAGAGACCTATATTGATGCTTTTACGTAGTTGAGTGACATCTCAGCATTGTTGACTCGATAGCGCAGGAGCGTTATCGGTATATTTCTAATTGGATTACTTGGCGAGAGTAAGGCCATTTGGAAGCCACATTTTGCATTCTGCTTTGCATGTGCAGGAGCGGAATCCCCATACATAGTGATGAGATACATTTGTGCCATGGTGCAGCACCCGCCAGACTGACCCTTTGCTAGCCAAATTGTTGGATATGTTGTTCGTTTAATCTTTGGCCCGGCAACAAATTGTAGTAGGTACTCTTAGAGGTAACTTGTCAGCCCTTTCGACCTTATTACATTTGATGGACAAGCTGTCCCTTTTCAAATCACCTGTTATGATTTTCTAATAGGTAACAACTTATCTTTTTGCCAAAATCCTCCGTGATACCACAAAGGGTCTTACATTTGACTCTAACTTTCCTAATGTGTACTCCTTTTGACCCAATGAACTGTTGTTCATTACCCCTCTTGACCTTGAAAAGAATCTTTGTCGATGCAGTAACATCAAGTCATCGTGCGAGTGAGCTTTGAGCTCAATGTACGATCAATTTTGTTTTTTTCTGAAATAAAACTCTTGGAATAATAACTGCTGTGTACCACTGTGGGTGCTGTCGTAATGGATGAATAAAGGTTGAGATGTTTTTGACTTTCAAAGATGTTCACAAGAATGTTTGAAAGGTTGTAGTGAGTAACACATGCACTTGTTATTTATTTTCACTGCTCATATTCCCAGGTCCTGAGGAAAACCCATAAATAACTAATGGGTGTGAAACACGTAGATCTTTTTTGTGTTGTGTCTAAATAGGTGTGCTAATAAATGGGAGGTGTCTGGACTCAAAAATAATGCATTACTAAGCAGCTTTACAGGCAAATGATCCAGAACACTGCACTGTTTGACCAACATTCTCTGGGAAAGTTTTATATCCCTTCTTTACTGTCTGACATTTGTTTACTTTCCTATAGTTTTTTCTACTCTTTATTTGTTTTTTTCTTTAATTCTTTTGGGGATCTGGGCTGGTTGAAATTGGTGTATTTTTTGTAATTTAATTTTGTTTTTGTCAATTGTGAAACTTGTATTGTTGTTTGGTACAATTAAATGTTTGGAATGTGATTGAATTGTAATGATCCACTAAATGATTCCAAATTGAAAAATACATTTGAACAAATTAAGATAAAATAAAATTAAAAAAATTGAATTTAGTTTTCAGCGCTACGAATGTATGTGTGATTGTGGGAAGTGAATTTGTGAATGATATCAGTATTGCCATTTTTCATGGTGTTATTGTTACTTTTAGAGAGTGGGCATTTTCTTGCCCTTCGCCTTTTGTGCCTTCAGCTGTTTTAGGTCACATGTATGGGTGTAGCTAATAGACTTAGTGAATTCCTCCCAGAAATTCACGCACTAAAGGGGTTAGGTGTACCTGAATGGGCCATCTTCTAGCAGGATTGGTGGGAGTGAAGCTTAGCACAGCCCCACTTCCACCTGAAGAGCCCATGCTCTGCCTTCACACAAAGGGCCTAATGACCCTGTATTGTCATGCAAGCCAGCTTGGAGCAAGGGCAGGTAAATCAGGAAATTCCAAGCACTTCAAAGAAACTTTCCAGAAGCTTCTCCCACCTTCCAGAAGAATGGTACCAGGATATAAAAACAGGACCTTTAGACCCACTCTACAGTTCAATACAACCTGTGGAAGGACTCTCATGACTGCCTGATGCTGTGACCTGCAGTGCACTCTTCCTGATTGATGTTGTACTTTGAAGGACTGCTTTGCTGCCTGGAGCCTGCCATGATCCCTCAGAGGCCAGGCCAGCCCTGCCATGGAGCCCTGCCATGGTCTCCTCTTCAGAGCCACAGGAACATAACATGCTTCCATCATTTTGAACCAGCACCTGGATCCAGCCGAAGTGAGTCCTGAACCCCCAAGATGTGTCCAAACAGTCCTGGACCCTTGGTTGTGGTGCTAAAGGTGTCCAGATGGCCAGTTTCCAAAACTGAGGACTTAGACTAAATGTGGCTAACAAATGCTCTGAAAAGTAGGAGGAGACTGGGACCAACCTGCTCGCCTATCCTCATGAAGTACATCTCCGGTCAGATTAACTTTGTGGCTTCTTCCGCTATGTTCTTCTCTGCAGCAGCAAACCCGTTTCAGCATTCCTTTGCCAAAGGGGTATCTGACCTTGTGGTACTGTCTTTGGCTGCAGGATCCTGCACGTCCTGCTGGAGTTTTTCAACTACCATTTCAGCGACTAAGTCTGAATGTAGAAATGTTCACTGCTGCTTCGACCCAAGGCCATCTGACAACAAAGCTCTCTCCTTGGATACCTCCTGCAGCATTACAACGCTGAACTTTACCTTCTCAGACACTTTTATTTCGAAATGTTTCTACCTACGAAGGTGAGACCTGACCAGGCCCAATCCACTTCTTGTATCCAAACCGTGCTCCATTGTGGTCAGCTTAACTTACGACGTTGACCTGGTTTCGCGCAACTAGATGTCTGTGGTTGGTACTTTGATCTTTTAGGCGCTGTTTTGAACTTTACACTTTCAAAATTCATAACTCCTAGATTTTTGCTGTTTTGGTGTCAAATGATTTATTAAAATGTACTCTATTTTTCTAAATTGATTTGACATTTTCTAATGTTGTCTTTTCACTTTTTTACTGTTTGTGTGCTTCATAAATACTTTACACATTGCATCTTAGTTTAGCCTGACTGCTTTTTTTGCCAAGCTACCCAGGGTTAAGCACAGGTTAATTTAGTGACTTTATGTGGTTTAAACTGCAAGGGATTGTGGCTGTTGCTTGACCAGGGCTCCAAACCCAATCAGCCAACAATCAATACCTCACAAGTATTTTTATTTATTTATTTATTTTTAAAGTTTTCTATAGCACGGACCAGACTCAGGGTAGGGTATCAGAGCGCTTCACAGAGAATACACAGAATGCATAAAAACAAGTAGCACGATAAAAAAAGGCAGTACATAATATAAACATGTTTAGTCAAAAGATCGGAGGGGCACAGGCGACAAGGATAAACTGATCAACAGGTAATAGGAGCAACGGAGTCCTTGGAAGGGGAAAGGAGGCAAGCATAAGAATGTAGAGCTGAAGTAGATCATGTGTGAATTTATGGAAGGAATTTACACATCAGGAATGATTTTGCTCCTCTTTTGAACAGAATAGTAGAGAAGATTTTTCTGATGTAAGGAGAGAGTGAGTTCCATATTCTTGGTGCTGCTCCGGATAATCCTCGGTTCAATGTTTTTTTTCTTGCTGAAACGTGATGGTTTCAGGTCTAAGTTATCGACACTCCTAGAATGTCTGAGTCCTCCAGATAGGGTAAGTTTTTGGGATAGGTACTAGGGCATATTGTGGTGAAGCTCTTTGTGATTGATGCATGGCGTTTTTAGTTGGATTCGAGCTTCATAAGGTAGTCAGTTGAGTGCTTTCAGGTGTGGTGATATGGGGTCAAATTTTCTAGATCCTGTTAAGAGTCTAGCTGCGGCGGTAAGGCAGGCTTTTAGAGGGGCGATTGAGATTTTAGGGAGCGCCGCAAGGGTGATGCATCCATATTCCAGCCTAGAGATGACTAAGGACTAAACTGTTGTTTTGATGTCCTGGTTTTCGATTAATGGTTTAATTTTTTTAAGGTAACTGAGGTGAAAGCGTGCCTTTTTAGCTATCAGGTTGATGTGTGTTTGCACTTTAAGGTTTTTATCTAGTGTTATTCTGAGTGATTTGGTGGAGTCCACCAAAGTTGGCGTGCAATTTAGAGCAGTGATCAACTTGGTCCATTTCTTTGTTTCCAGGGAGTTATTTGGGGGGAGAGGGGAGGAGGGGGGGGGGGGGAAGAGAGTAGAAGAAATTCTGTCTTTTGTGAGTTAAGCTTGAGGAAGTTGGTCGTTAGCCAGTGGACGGTCTTTTCGAGTGCCAGGTTCATTGTTTTTACGTCCGCGTACATGTGGTAGGCAATGTTCGCCTGCTGGAGTACTTCAGTTAGTGGTTCAAAATATATGTCGAATAGGGTGGGTGATAGGGATGATCCTTGTGGTACTCCTAGAAGGTTCAGTGAGGAGGGAGAGCGATTTTTGTTCACCATGAACGATTGTCTTCTGTTTTCCAGGAAGGATTTGAACCATTGAAGGACTGTGCCAGAAAACCCATCCTGTTTTCTAGTCTTCTTAAAATTTTGTCGTGATTGACTGTGTCGAAGGCTGAGGAGAGGTCGAACAGGACTAGTAGACGGGTTTCATTGCGGTTAAGAGCTAAGAGGTCGTCGTCAACTATGTGCAGAATGGCTGTTTCTGTGCTATGACCAGGCCTGAAGCCTGATTGGTGGATGTTCAGAAGGTTGAAGTCCATGATGTGTTGGTTCATTTGTTGTTGAACACATTTTTACAGGACCTTGGCTAGCATGGGAATGTTGGTAATGGGTCAGAAATTATTGGGATTGGCAGAGATTGCTGTCGGTTTCTTCAGTATAAGGTTGACTTAGCCCGTTTTAAGGCAGTCCGGTATGTGTCCTTGTGCAAGTGATGCGCTGATGATTTTGGACCAGAGATGAGAGAAGAATTGGTAGATGTGGGGATGGCATTTGAAGGGACTGGGTTGTTGAAGTGGTTGTTGAGTTTAGTCGTTGCTATGGTTTTGGTGATGTAATTAATATCGTAGAATTTGAAAGTGGACCAGTGAGAGTTGTTTTTTTGGCAGAGGTAACTCAGGTTGAATGCTTTTTGGGGTGGCTTAGTTGGTTGCTGCTGTGTTAAGCTCTACTTAGAGGGAGTTTGTTTTTGCTGCGAAGAAGGAAGAGAATTCTTCACAGCTAAGCTGTGATTTCGGGGTCGATAGTGAGGTTTTAGCCAATATATCAGATTGTTGTTAATTGATTTCAAAGAGTTTCTTAGGTCTATTTTTGGAATTTTCTAGTTCTGATCTAAAGACGTCTATTTTTGATTGTAGAACATGTTTGTTATAAGAGTTTCTATTTTTCCGAAGTAGTTTAAGATGGAGGATGGACGGATGTTGGCTCCATTTCCGTTCTGAAGATTTATGTTTATGCCTTTCTTCATTCAGGTATCCATTAAACCATGGGTTTTGGTCTTTGATTGGAATACTTTTGAGTTTTGGTGGAGCAACTTGGTCGAAGACCTTTGTCATTGTGGAGTTGTAATGATCGGTGAGGTCATTGACTTCTGACATTTTGTTGGGGGGGATGAGAACTTTCTCACAGTAGGATGCTAGGTTTTTCCAGTCGAGGTTTTTCGTGTTTCTTATCCATTGTTTAGGCTTGTTTTGATGTGTAAAAGTTTTCTTGGAAGTGGTAGAAATAGTGAAGATGATGATGTGATGGTCTGACCAGTCACAAGGGGTGATCTATAGATAGAGTCAATGGTATTTTGTTTAGAGATGAGACAGTCAAGAGTTGAACTCTTGGAGTGAGTGGGCTTTGAGATAGCTTGAATCAAAGAGTGTTCCTCTAGGAAGGTTTTGAGGGCATTGACCTGCTTGTCTAGGGGGTTATCCCAGTGGAGGTTGAAGTCGCCGAGGAAAATATCGTTGGAATAAGGTGAGGAGTTTGTAGTAATGAATTACATAAGTTGGTCTGTAAATCCTGTGTTCTTACCTGGTGGATGGTAGAAAATATGAAATTTGTGGAAGTGGTTAACTGATGATTTGACAGAGATCCCAAGGTATTCACAGGAGTCCATGTGTTCGGAGTGAAACTTTGAGATGGTGAGGTCTGATCGATGTATGCAGGCTAGACCTCCACCCTTTTTTATAGGTCTGTCTAGTCTAATGATGCTGTAGTCGGGGGGACTAGAAGGTCCAGACATGGCAAGGAGGATTCCTTGAGCCATGTTTCCGTGAGGATGATTATGTCTGTTTTCATGTTTAGGATGAAGTCAGCGAAGTCAGAAGCGTGTTTAAAGGCTGAGCGGCAGTTTATGAGAATGCAGGAGATCGGTTTTGAGGAGCGTTTTAAGTTTGGCTCATGTTTAGCGGGGTTGTGGGTTATGGATTGGAGGTTGTTCAGGTTGATTCCTCCTAGTTTTGGATGGGAAATTCTGTTTGTGTTGATAGGGACTGGGAGAATATAGAATTCTTTTTCATTATTTGTGATTTGACAGGCAGGGGGTTCATATGACAGTAACAGGGTTTAGATTTCCAGGTCTGTTAGGTGGTTGAGATCTTCTTCAATTGTGTTGGAGTCCGTGGGATTTTCGTAGAGAGTGCATGCATTTGGACTTCTAGTTCCGTTAGGCAGTAAGATGATTTACGGGTGTGTAAGTGTCGATCGGTCAAAGGCAGCGGAATAGTTTTTGTCATGTTGTTGACTTCAGATAGAGACTATTGAAGATGCGTAAGTTTGGATAGAGATTTTTCGGCGAGTTGTAGGATGCTTTTTTTATTGTTTTTGAATTTTTTTAAAAACCTTTATTGACAGTTATAATAATACAGCAGCAAGCATACAACCGCCAGGGCCGGCTGTCTCTAGTATAGACATACGCTTAGGATAATTCAGTTACACAGCACTTCAGCCGGCAACCCGGGGGTCCGGCGGCGATTAGGCTTACATGTCAGATCTATAAATATTGAGACACAGGAGAAATAAGGTTTTTCTTTTTTTGTTTTGTAAAAAGGAAACCAACAAAATAAATAAAACAAGAAAAAATATATACAACTGATGAGGCAAGACAGGCATCGTATACATGAGTGATCCCTCCGGGAGGGAGAGAACCGCACCTAAAAGATTCTTCAGTATCAGCGGATAAAGCTATAAGCAGTAATAAAGGGGAGAGGGGGAAGGGGGAAGAGAACAAGCAATCAGTGTAGCAACTAAAATCAAGACCACAGAAGGAACACCAGGCTAAGGGGATTGCAGCACCTCTGGTGGATTTACAAAAGGGGGAGTACAAATCTCTCCGCGATACTGATTCCACTGGTTCCATATCCTCCCCCACTTCTTAGGTCTACCCCGTGCGACAAACACAATTTTTTCCCGAAACATGCACCAATCCATGTTCTTTGACCAAGCGGATAGACTGGGTGCCCTCGAGGACCCCACAGCTGTGCAATGTCTCGTTTGGCGACCATATTCCCTAAAGTGGCCCATTGTGTCTGAGTCACGTTATAATCGTTGGGTTCCCACACATTCAGCAGACACCTACGGGCCTCAGGCAATATCGAAACTCCCATCACCTCTTTCATGACGTCATGCACACGATTCCAAAAGATACTACCTCCGGGCATTCCCATAGAATATGAAGGAAGGTACCCATCTTTCCACACCCACGCTTACACAGTCCATCCACAGAGTATCCCATACGTAACAATCGGGGGCCTGTCACATACACGCGGTGTAAAATTTTAAGTTGCACCAGTCGAAGACGGGCTGGGATAGCCACCTCCTTAGGAGAGGATATCGCTGCCTGCCAATCCTCATCATCCAGCTCCAGTCCATCGCTGGTCCAGGCCTCCCGCAGCTGTAGAAGAAGGTCTGTCTGGTCGTTTATCAGTTTTTTATATATGAGAGAGATGGTACTGTCCGGGACATGACCATCGAGCACTCTATCTTCCAGGGGTGAGGATTCCGGAATGAGGGTACCGGTCGGGAAGACCGAGCCAATCGTGTGCCGGACCTGCAGGTATCGGAAGTATTCCCTGTTGCTAAGCGCATATTCAGTTTTTAACTCATCGAAGGTCTTTATCCTATCCTTAATCCAAAGATCCCCCACCTTGCTAATACCGATGAGGTCCCACTTCTCAAAGCCCTTGGTGGTCCATAGATTGCCTAGCTTCTCGGTAACATATAGTGGAGCTGCTCGAGTGACAATATCCGACCAGCCCATAGCTGCGTTTACACTATACCAAATCCGCACCGCCACCTTGGTGGGTCCCGTTAACATCCTATCTGACTGCTTGGAATACAGTGCCCTGTGATAGTTCCCGCCCGGGAGTAAACATTTGTCCATGGCGAAGGCCGGGTTGGACACCGAGCCATACAGAGCGTGATTGACCGCGCTTAGTTGGGAAGCCCAGTAGTATCGTCTGATGTCAGGCAACGCAATGCCTCCATTATACCAAGGCAGTGTTAACTTAGCCAAGGCAATACGGGGTCGTCCGAGCCACAGTAACTGTCTCTGAAGGCTTTCGATCTCATGGAAATAGCTGGTGGGCACAAGGTCAAGAGTGTTTTGGAGTGCATACAAAAATCTAGGCACGGAGATCATTTTGAATAGAGCTGCCCTGCCCACAAGAGACAGCAGCAGCCTACACCAAGCTTTCACATCGGCTTTCAACCGAAGGAGCGGAGAGAGCAAATTACGCTGGTACCTAATTGCAGGGTCAAGCAAGATATTGTAGTGTAGTTCCTAGTTTCCCACTAGGCCCTGCGCATTGGAATAACATAAACAGTAGTATCGACGTGGAACTGCGGATATTCCAGGCCTCCACTGACTATGCTAAACTTAATTGGGTTGTGTTACCAACTAGCTCAGAGGTCACTGGAAACTTTCTTCTCTGCATAGAAGTGATCAGCTTCCTTGGCACAGACAAGAAGGGATTCAGCTTTCCAACAACCGTGCAACATGACAACTTTGCTCCTCAGATCAAGAGTCAATCTCTAGGGTCGTGTGAAACAATAGACATGTATTTCACTCAGTCAGTCTAGTGCAGTTTACTTTCACGAGATGTAGAGAATAGAGAGACGGGCGTTTGTCAATAAAGGGTTAACATTTATTGAACAGTCTTTCTTCTCGTACAAGAGAAATGTATTGCCACAATTGCAAGAATTGTTATTATAAAAAGTACGTACAGTAAGATAAGTATTGCGAAATAGAACTGTAAAAGCATTGATATGGTTTCTTAGCCATACAATGGTTTAAAAGTAATAAAACATATATACAGTCATATATACATTAGGTTAACATACTCAACTGGTGCTTCTAACTAAGCCTACCCCAGTGTGCCTGACCTAAGCCTAACACGTGGAAGGGGAGTAAGTAAGTAGTTTTAAGTTAAGTTGGTTTTGCCAAGGTTTTTTTCAAGAATTCTCGTCTAAGGGTTTAGTCAACACCATACCTCTGAATAGAATGATGGAGGATTGGTATCTCCTTCAGGGGTCACTCTCGATATCCCAGTCACCCGCGAGGGTAGACCGGAAACGCCGGAGCTGGATTTCTCTGCACGAGAAAGGCAGCGGCTCTTCTTCAGCGCGTCGAGGAAGGAGGGGGGACAGCGTCCGCGGGCAGCTGGAATCTGCTGGATGTCTTTCGCAGAGGGACGGCTGTTCAGCTCCTAAGCGTACTGCACCATAGTTCGCGCTTTAGCAGCGATAATGGTATCAGCAGCTTCACCACCACAGGGACAGCAGGCTGCAGCGACAGAGTGCTAGATTTACCAACACGGAGTCTTGCAGGCAGCTGGCATCAGCAACAGTAGCTCGCATTGCTTAAGGCAACGTTGGTAATATTTATACCTGACAGGTACCGGGTTTGACGCAAGTTTGTTGGACATAAGACGTCAATTAAAGATGTCACTCGGAAGTGATAGTTATCAGTTGCTCATTAGAGTTCCATTACTAATCAAAACACAGCAAGCGGGGATTTCCAGGTTTGCTGAGTTTTTATCTTGTTGAAGAACTCGGAGTGTTAATCTAGGAATATCAGATAGTGACTTTTGCTCTGTCATTGCACTAATTGGTCGCAAAGGAAGTGGCAGAGAGCTATGCTGGAATGTGACTCTGTTCGTGTGAGGCCAGAGATGACTTTTCTGAAAATCGCACTTGAACGGTTATGCCAATATAGGGAATAAATGGATTTATAGCCGAATAGGGGCATAAGGTCACAGTATCGATCAGGAACCTAGATAAACACGCAACACCCACTCCACGTTTTCATGTCCATCAAATTACTAAAACTAAAGCAATTAGATGCATGTGTAACATTGCCCACCCCAAAATACATAAATGCATTCGAAATAGGCGTACTTGAAATACGTGAAATTTAGGTACTGTACGTTTTTTTGTTTTTTTTGAAGCATAGAAATCATTCAAAAAATTATTGCATATAAAATCATTGAACGATTATGCATAAAGAATTACACATGAAGTATCTCTGACAGAAGAAAGGCGAGATAAATCATCACATAAAAATGCATTGTAATAACATGTGCTAGAGGCTGGTCTAATGTTGTTATGTCTCTAGATGTGTTTAGAAATAGAAGTGTGAAGCTTCTGTTCTCTAAGAATAGTTTTTACGTTAAGCAAAGAATTGTTCGTGCCAAAAAAGGTCAATATTAGAAAAAATTGTCCAATTCAAAGAAAATAGATTTCCAAAGCTCTTGGCAGTTTTTGTTGATCAAAACTGAAGGCCGAATTCAGAGTTCATGGGAACGCTGTGTGTCGGAAAGCTTCTAAAAGTTATTGTTTCTGTACGGGTGAGAACATCGTATCAGACAGGCTCTCAAAGAATTGGTCTACAAATTCAGGTGATAGTTCAACCAAATTAGATAGCGCTGTAACTTGGCAGGTGTGAGAATGATTGCTGTCATCATAGTCGGGACCAGCAATGCTCACAGAACGTTGTACCTGGATGATGTTGCTTTTGTCACTCGCTCCACTGTTACCACTTGGCTGTAGTACAGGAGTCTCCACGAATGCCGTCATCAGGATTGGTAGCCGCTGGGGACAACACAATGCGTGAGCCGTTATTGGACTGAGCAAAGTATCGACGTCCATTGGTACTGCTGATGGAAGTGAAAGACAGATGTCCAACACGCATTCATCGCCGCAAAGCATACACCGTAGCACAGGTAAAATGCAATTTTGCCATATCGGTCTGAATGAAAGGAACCAGGTCATGTTTAGATCTCTCAGCCTGGCCAATCCAAGGACGTTAGTTATCCTGTCCCGGTAGCGCATTGCTAGGATTGTCTCTTCCATTCCCATGGGAGCTATGTCTGAGCCGAGGCTTGCCATAACGAAGCAGGAGGGTCAAAAATAGAATCCCTGCGACGAGTCCCAAAAATAATGGTATGCCGCCAAAAATGGAGTGCACAAAATTAGGAAAGATTCCCAAAATTGCCTGGAAGGGTGTTAGCAGTCCCGTAAAGACTGTCTTAAATATGCCTGGGATGCTTGTTGCACTAGACATGTTAAGGAGTTGGCTGAACATTTCTACGAAATGCACAGGGCAATTTGTTGATAAAATGTCATGAACTTCAGTAGCTGTCCTTGCAACTAGAAGATCATACGTCTCTTTAGATGACGTTATAGGCAATGTTGTCTGTAAAAGTACAGATTTCATTTTGCTTAATGTATCAATTCGTATAGAATAGAGATTCAGACGAGGCCAGATGGGAGTCACTGTGTCTGCAGGCCCACTCGGAAACAATGCTTGCATACAGCATTTGACCATGGATGTTACTTTTACTAGATAACTTTTCCCTGGCACGAGGCCACAACATCTGTGATCCGTTCTAAGAATGTAACTCCCGTTCGCGAGTTGCATAAAGAAGGGCTCTATCTGAGTTGCAGGTGTGACTAGCTGGTGGCATGAAAGGTTATTTGAATTTCCATCACATGCTCAGTGTAAATTAATACCTTGACACAAAAGTATACCGCTTAGTGAATGTTTACAATTTTCACCACTAAGAAATACATTTTTGTCGCTGTCACTATAGCAAGAATGAGTGTATGGTAATTTCCATTGTGATTTTACATATCCTTTACCCAATTGTTCATACTGGCCAGCAGGTATGTACTCAAGGCACTTTTTAAATCGGAAAGTTGTTATCGGAATTGTGATAATTCCGTGTATTATCCATTCAATGACAGGACTCTCTGACATTGTCAATGGTAATCTCTCGAGTTTTTCGATGCTCAGGATTGTATAGTCTGCTCCTTTCTGTGCCAAACTGATCTGTTTATCAGTAAGGTTAAAACTGGAAAATAATGACGTCGTGTTGATTAAACGCCAAGGCACATAGCCTGAACGAAGATTTTGCAGCGTCCAGCCTAGTTCTATAATAGAGCGTAATTGAGACTGGCCATGCTGTAACATTAGCAAATCTCTGTCTTTCACATCAAAGGCAGAGGATACAATATTGTCCAACGAATATATTCTGGAAGACAGAGTCATTAACCCATTGTCTACTACAGAAAGTGATTTCTCCAAATTAATACGATCAATTTCTCATATTTTTTCAGCAGTTTCAATTTGCTTTACTTTCCAAGCCTCGTTGTAAGCAGCATAGATACTGGTCGCTATGAAATGCTTTTGACGCTGTTTGCGTGGTCCAAGAATGAAATCGCGCAAATCAGCACCATCTTTTAGTAAAGACAAGTGTTGCTTAATTTCAGCCAGTGTGGACGAAGTTAGCCATTCAAGGCAGAGTTTCCCTACACTGTATGTTGTTATAATCCCTGGATGTTGTCTCTGGGAATATCTTGAGTCTAATCTGGTCATTTTTAACCCCTGTGTTTTATTCAGGAATCTATCTTGACAGCTATTTGTGTCTGTAGGCCAGATTAACCACTTTTTCCAATCAGGATTTGTTCTGTTGAAATGTAAAATTTGTGACACGTCTAACTCAATATCTGTGGTTGCATTTTCAGGTATTGGCTTTGGTATAGACGGTGTTTTAATGTCTTTGATCTTAGCTAGGCCAAGACAGGATGTTTGGTGTATTGTGTCATTTAAAAACAACATTTGTTCTGGTATCATGCAGGTTCTAAATAGTGCTTCTATGCCTTGCACCTGCCAATCTTTTGTACCCCAAATTGTTTTCGTTTCAATATTATTTTTCCAATAATCAAAACCAAATGTGATCATTTTGTCATAAAATGCTTCTGAATATATCAATTTAGAATTTGTCAGCATTGTTTTCATACCTGTTTTATCTAACAGTTTGTAATAAAACGTTTCTGCATCACTGGTGTTAAACCCTGAGAAGTATTTGAATTTCTCAAAAAATGCTTTAGAACTGCTTTTAGGTGGTGTAGAACAATGTTCCCATTGATTATACATAAAAACATTTCTAGGCTGTGCAGATTTATGCAGGTAATGATCCCCATAGTGGGTGTAACAGAATAACTGCTCATAAGTAGATGAACCTTGTAAATAATAATGATCTGTGAATCTAGCTGACATTACTAAATCAGACATCATGTCATTAATACTGTTAAAGTCCCAATCATCAGAGAATGTACTAGGTGTCACAAAGTCACTTAAGGAAACCTTTAGTTGATGAGGATACTTCAGGATTTCGACTGGACCATATATCTCATAGTCTGTTTTCTCCCATACTACCCCACCAGGTATTGGAATTGCTGTGACATTTACTGTTGACAGTTCTCTTTTCTTCACGTGGGATGATCTGTGTGGTTTCAGGACTAGGTTGATGTTCTGACTTGCTGTGTCCATTGTAATATATTTTCCTTCAATGAATTTTCCCAAGCACAGTACCATAATGAGCCAAAGCAGGAGGAAAAATACACCTAGACCGAACCAGAACTCTAGCCAAGGGGAAATTAGGTAGATTTCCTTCAGTTGATGAAAGAGTTCCGTTGCTTTTTCTTTAAAAGCCTTTTTAGTTTCTGGCATCACTTCGGGGTCGTTTAAATCTTCAGAGAAGTTGTCGAAGTTGATGAAATAACCAGAGGCAGTTCTGTCAATTGATGGGATTGTTCTTTCAATCTGTCTTTCGGTAGCACTTTCTGATGCCACATTAGTGTAGACTGGTGTTGTTTCTTGACGAACTGTTTCAATCTGTGTTTCAAGAGGCACGAGTTCCATGGCATTATTGCATAGTCCTTCATTGTGCACTGCAGGCTGATCGAATGTGATTAGTCTTTCAGTTTGAACCTCTTGGATTGTTGCAAGTTTGGGTATTCTGTTGTTTCTTGGGAGTCCACTGGGCCTACTGTTGATTATAGGCCACATGCTTGTGGTTTTACCAGATCGATAGACACAACTCTGTTCTCCTTTTTACCAGCAAGGGGCAGTAGCACAACTGATCTTGTTCCGGTGACTGCCAAGACAGGTACTGCTTTTCTGTAAGAAGGCCCAAATTCCTTCTTAATCGCGATCTTTTCTCTGACTAGATCCCCAATCTTTGGAATCCAGACAGGCCTTGCTGGGGCTGTTGCTGGTGGTGCCTCGTCAGTGGTACTTGGCTGTTGCTTTAACTTTATGTTGCTTAAGGATTTTCTTGTTTCATTCAGTTCCTGTAAAACAGCCAAACGATCTTGGATGTCAAAGTCTGTTGTTTTTTCTTGTACCACTGACATCTGACTATCGAGGTCCTGAACTCGCATTCTAATTCCGAACAATAGTTCGTATGGGCTGAAACCTTTTAGAGAATTTCTTGGCATGTTGTTAAGACTAGTCTGGACACTTATTAAATGTTTGACCCACCCAGCGCCTGAACCTAATACCTTCGCTGTTATAGATTGCTTTATGTCACGGTTTTTTCTTTCTACCACACTGTTCCCTTCGGGGTGCGACGGACAAGAATACCGCAACCCAATTCCCATGCTGGCCATGGCCTCCTTATAAGCTCGAGAGCTGAAAGCAGGACCCTGGTCA
The DNA here is from genome assembly GCF_964263255.1 of Lissotriton vulgaris. Lineage (NCBI taxonomy): Eukaryota > Metazoa > Chordata > Amphibia > Caudata > Salamandridae > Lissotriton > Lissotriton vulgaris. Next base: position 883,400,613 of record NC_141685.1, read on the forward strand.
GAATGGAACGTGGTAATTGCGTATATGCCGATATAGACTCGCAAATCTTTTATAACCGTTCTAGCATCAGCCGAGCGCTGGAGGCCTCATTTTTTAAGTGCTTTTCGTCTTAACTGTTAATAGGACGCAGGATGGGGTATAGGCAGCGTTACGCTCTTTCTGACTGGTAGCCGGTAGCATGGTTCACTACTGCGATCCCTGCTGCAGTTTTCACAGTTGTTTGCATATATTTGGTGTTCTACACTCATTCCCGGCCACCAGTATACTGATTGTAATTCAGTCAGTGATTCCTTGATCTCTCTGTGCCTAGGACCCAAACCCATATGTGCGTCTGCTATTAAAAATATTCTCCTGTTCATGTTTGGAATTACTCTGTCCCCCACTCCAGGGATTCGAGCAAAAGGAACGGAGTTTGCATCGATTATGTATGCATAATTGAGTGGATAGTTTACGGGTAGTGCTGCACAGTCGCCTTTTACGGTCGTTTTTACTGCCAGCATGGTTTCCCCGTCTATGTATTTATCTGTACGCTTTTTTGTGGCTACGGAAGCCGGTTTAGTTGCTTCCGCTTTGGCTGTATTAGCCAATGAATTCCCTGCAACGTGAACGCCATCACGTTGAAGACTCTGTGCGTGAATCACGTGAGTCTTTTGTAGTTCTTTGTGTAAAAGAGCTACCTCGTTCCAGAGCAATTTATGCTTTATTGTGGCACCTGTGTCATCTTTGTAGTCGTTTTCGATCCAACTCTGCAGTTTATTGTTGTAAGAGTTGACGCAAAAATGAGAATCGCACACTATAAGTGTCGGGAATTCACGTTCTGCATTTTCGAGCGCCATCTTTAAAGATCTGATTTCAGTTCTCTGAACCGAACAGTTTCTTACAGATTCAGTTTTCGTTACTTTCGGTCTGAATTTACCGCACAGCCAACGACCTTTAATGATCGCACATGCTGCATCGTAGGATTTTCTCTCTACGTTGAAATGCTGTACAGAGCTATCTGTATAGATTATACAGGCGTATTGTGGGAGAGGCAGAATTTCGATTGGCAGAGGATATTCTTCTTCATATTCTAAATCATTCAGTTCTTCAAATTGCGGGGCGAAATAGTATTTCACGTCTTCCGCTCCTAGAGAATCTATGTACTGTATCCATTTCGGATCCAGTGACACTGTAGGCAGGTTTACTGGGCTGAATAGCGCCTCGAAGGCGGATTCCGCTGTAAGGATATTAATCCGTTTGCCGTGTGCTAGTTCTCGTTCATTTGCTAATGCGATTTGCACTGCTTTCACAGTTCTTTCTGTGGGACTGAATGCTTTTTCTGCTTGTGTGTACAAGTGAGATTTAATTGAAATTGGTACCTTTTCTCCCTCATTAGAGGTTAGGTACGTGAATCCGCATCTTCCTGGGATGACTCGGATTACAAGATCGATCGTGTTGTCACGTCTATCTAATTTTGTTTTTGCTAACATGTCTGTTTACAGTGATCTCAAAATTTCTGTGTGTTTTTGAGTCCAATTGATTTGTTTAAAATCAGGTTTAATTAGTTCGTAGAGAGGTTTAACCCTCTCTGCGTAATTTAGTATGTAAGTTCTTCCGAAATTCAGAAAACCTAGAATGGATTGTAAATTCTTCAGCGTTTTTGGAGCTTGGAGTACAGCGCACTTCTCTAAGAAGTTGTCCGCTAGGCTTTTCCCTTCACTTGATAATTCGTACCCTAAAAATAGTACTGTCAGATGGGCAATTCGAGACTTTTTAAAGTTGAATTTGTAACCGTCTGCTGCGAACCCAAGTATAATGGTGTTCACTCTTTTCAAGTGAGTATCCAAGTCGTCGTCTGTGAGATAAATATCATCTACGTAAGACAATGCTTCATCATCATAGATTTGTAGTAACTCTGTTACCCTAGCTGAGAATAGTCCTGGGCTGTTCTTGAACCCCTGTGGGAGTCGACAGAATTTTTTCTGCGACCCAAATGCAGAGAAAGCGGTCAAATATCTGCTTTCCGGTGCAATGTTTTGACAAAAGAAACCATTAGAAATGTCTAATGTCGTTTTATATTTTTTCCTAACTATGTTATTCATTAGGGCTGCACTATGCGAGTTTTGTACTGCAAAAGTTTTGCAACATGTATTAAGATGTCTGTAGTCCAAAACTAGACGATATGAATTGTCTGGCTTGGAGACAGGAAACAAAGGATTGTTCATTTGAGAGGTGCATGTTTCAATCACCCCCTGGTACTCAAGTTGATCTAAGATCTCCCTGACTTGTTTTTTAGCTTCTTGCTTTATGGGATACTGCCGTTAGGCAGTTGGTTCATTTTTTAATTGGATTTTGTGAGGAGGTGAATCCTCATCCCATCCTACATGATTTTTATATAATGCAGGTGCCTGGGCCACTGCCCATTTCCTTGCATATGTATATTTTTTATCAATCGGAATGTGATTCGAGAAGGCAGGCATAATCACTTCTTCGCCACGAGGGCACTCCCTGACAAACTCCGGGGGCCAATCTTTTTCAGCTAACAGAATATCATAGCCTTTTGAGAGCTTATCCCAAAATAGACCCTTAATTTTCCTAGTCTTATCACCCTCTATACGCAATGTTATTTCGTATATTTTATGGGGCTCGCTAAGTCTGGCGTCGGCAGTTTCAACTTGAATGAATTCATTCGTGTCCACTGTCTCCAGATGACTCATCAAGATCTTGCGCGCTATACTGATTTCTGCTGCACTGTCCAACATTGTCAATGCCCACTCCCCGTTTTTCAACTGTGTCCTCAGTATTCTCGGCATGGTTGATTACTCTAATACTGGCTACCTTCTTTTTCTGAAATTGAGATTTCTTATTTTGAGCAGGTTCCTTGTCTTTGGACTTGGTGTGCTCTCCTGGGTCTGACCGTCCTCTTCTTTCCGAATTCTGTGGAAAAGATCGAGAGGGACGTGTATCAATACTTTGATATCTATCAGGTTTTTTCAGATTATCCCTATTTCTAAGGTTATATCTTTTCTCAGAGGGCTCCCTCTGGGGAGACTGGCGTTCTCGAGTCGGAGTTCTTTTCCTCTGTCGAGGAGACCTTCCTCTGGACTGGAAAACTTTTTCCTTGGGAGTGGATTGTTTATTTCCATCCCAGCTCTTTTTAGGAGTGTTTGAATTATTTTTAATAAATAATTTTTCAGGATTTTCGAGCAGTTGGGGCTTTACCGGTTTTCCACCCAAGCTGTCTCTACCTAATTCTTCATAGCATTTTTCTATGATTTTTGCAAGCTCAACAGGATCTTTTATATCTGTTTCCTCCAACTTCTGGCGGATCGCCACAGATGCTGCTTCTCCCTTTATGTTGGCTAATAATATAGCCGTGACCTGCTTGAAGTCTTTCAGTAATTTCATACCTAGATTTAAAGCGGGCTCTGGACCGAATTCATTTTGAATCTGTTTTAGCACTTCTGGTGTTACCGCCATAGACGGAACACCGTGTGTTTTTGTGTAAATGGAAGCAAAGACTGTACCCCAAGTGTCACAGTCCTCCACGTGTGGTGCGATTCCCATAGGAAGGCAGATGGTCAAGATTCTGTGTTTCTCAATAGGGGTAGTATCAGGAAATACTGCCTCTATTTGAGTGATTTTCTGTGCTAACCAGAAAGGAATTTGTTCCCGGTTTACGGGTGTTTTACCAAGACATGACTGTATGTTCTGTGGTGTAATTTTATTTGTGTTCCCCTGATGAGGGGTCAGCTGTGGTGTATTAACAGCTGGCTGGACTGTTGCAGTCCGCATTACATATTGGACTAATTGCCTATGTATTTTTATTAATGTGTTTAGCTGTACTAACAGCTCTTCTCTAGACATTTTTACAATGTCCGGATGTGGTGTGTAGCTGGCTAGAACCGGCCACGTTGCTCCTGGTCTACCTAGTGGACCGAGCCTGGTAATGTGATCATTGTGTTTTAGGGCGCCATTAAACCAGAGCAGGTGCTCTTGAAATTTAAGTGGAATTTCAATCTCCTCGAAAGGAGCGTACTCTTCCGGAGGTTTCTCTATTTTGTAATAGTGAAACTCTTTTGTTCTAGCGTTTACCGCTGGAAAGTTTATCCATGAATAGAATACCTCTGTCTGCCGATATTCGTGAGCCTCTATCACGAAAATTACTGTACCACCTTGAGGTGTCAGTCCGTTCTCTATAAGTTTTAACGTTATAGATCTTCTTAAGTGGACCGGGATGATAATAGCATCCGGGTCTGTGTATTCGGGACCTTGCTGAGTCGCATCTGCTGCGGCCCCAGGGGTTCCGTTATTTTCTGGCATTGTAAAAATGCAAGGTTTGCAGAGTAGGTCTCCAAGGAGACAAAGATTAGGTGCACAATATTTTGGAACACTGTATCCTTCAACGTTGAATAAACCAGAGCTTTACATAGGAATCTCTTCCTACTAAGGTCGGGCGGATTTTAACCTTTCAACCACTCCAGACGTCTATTGGAGTATTTACGGGAGAAAGGGGTGTGAAATATGCACGACTGAGTTACTCTAAAAGTCTTGCGTTAGTTTATCGCCTTACCAAACGTTGGGCGCCATGTAGTGTAGTTCCTAGTTTCCCACTAGGCCCTGCGCATTTGAATAACATAAACAGTAGTATCGACGTGGAACTGCGGATATTCCAGGCCTCCACTGACTATGCTAAACTTAATTGGGTTGTGTTACCAACTAGCTCAGAGGTCACTGGAAACTTTCTTCTCTGCATAGGAAGTGATCAGCTTCCTTGGCACAGACAAGAAGGGATTCAGCTTTCCAACAACCGTGCAACATGACAACTTTGCTCCTCAGATCAAGAGTCAATCTCTAGGGTCGTGTGAAACAATAGACATGTATTTCACTCAGTCAGTCTAGTGCAGTTTACTTTCACGAGATGTAGAGAATAGAGAGACGGGCGTTTGTCAATAAAGGGTTAACATTTATTGAACAGTCTTTCTTCTCGTACAAGAGAAATGTATTGCCACAATTGCAATAATTGTTATTATAAAAAGTACGTACAGTAAGATAAGTATTGCGAAATAGAACTGTAAAAGCATTGATATGGTTTCTTAGCCATACAATGGTTTAAAAGTAATAAAACATATATACAGTCATATATACATTAGGCTAACATACTCAACTGGTGCTTCTAACTAAGCCTACCCCAGTGTGCCTGACCTAAGCCTAACACTTGGAAGGGGAGTAAGTAAGTAGCTTTAAGTTAAGTTGGTTTTGCCAAGGTTTGTTTCAAGAATTCTCGTCTAAGGGTTTAGTCAACACCATACATCTGAATAGAATGATGGAGGATTGGTATCTCCTTCAGGGGTCACTCTCGATATCCCAGTCACCCGCGAGGGTAGACCGGAAACGCCGGAGCTGGATTTCTCTGCACGAGAAAGGCAGCGGCTCTTCTTCAGCGCGTCGAGGAAGGAGGGGGGACAGCGTCCGCGGGCAGCTGGAATCTGCTGGATGTCTTTCGCAGAGGGACGGCTGTTCAGCTCCTAAGCGTACTGCACCATAGTTCGCGCTTTAGCAGCGATAATGGTATCAGCAGCTTCACCACCACAGGGACAGCAGGCTGCAGCGACAGAGTGCTAGATTTACCAACACGGAGTCTTGCAGGCAGCTGGCATCAGCAACAGTAGCTCGCATTGCTTAAGGCAACGTTGGTAATATGTATACCTGACAGGTGCCGGGTTTGACGCAAGTTTGTTGGACATAAGACGTCAATTAAAGATGTCACTCGGAAGTGATAGTTATCAGTTGCTCATTAGAGTTCCATTACTAATCAAAACACAGCAAGCGTGGATTTCCAGGTTTGCTGAGTTTTTATCTTGTTGAAGAACTCGGAGTGTTAATCTAGGAATATCAGATAGTGACTTTTGCTCTGTCATTGCACTAATTGGTCGCAAAGGAAGTGGCAGAGAGCTATGCTGGAATGTGACTCTGTTCGTGTGAGGCCAGAGATGACTTTTCTGAAAATCGCACTTGAACGGTTATGCCAATATAGGGAATAAATGGATTTATAGCCGAATAGGGGCATAAGGTCACAGTATCGATCAGGAACCTAGATAAACACGCAACAATATATATTCCCAAATACTTGAAGCCGGAGTGTGAAATTTGTATCGGGCAATTACGCAGCACGAGTGGTGTATCATCAGTGAGCGAGTGGACACAGGACTTACTCCAGTTGATCACCAGACCAGAGTTCTTACCAAAGGAGCTGAGGACATCAATCAGTACCCCCAGCGATTTCCAAGGGGAAGTGAGGTAAAGGAGAATGTCGTCCGCATATAATGATACGCGGTCTTCAAAGTCAGGGGTCCACCTGATACCCTTGAGCGATGGTTCCCACCGCAGCCATGAGGCCAGGGGTTTCAAAGCCAAAGCAAACAGCAGCGGGGACAGGGGGCAACCTTGTCGCGTACCTCTCCCAAGAACTAAGGGATCTGAGACCCTACAATTAACAACCACCTGAGCCAGAGGTTCCTCATAGAGAAGCCTGACCCAGCTAATGAACACCGGCCCGAAGCCGAACTTCGTACGGGCCGCCCACAGGTATGGCCATTCCACTGTATCAAAGGCCATAGTGGCGTCTAGAGAAACCAAAATGGCGTAGATTTAACGCAGTGTTGCGGGTTGGAATAAAGCCAGATTGGTCTGGATGTATCAGGTCCCCAATCACTTTAATTAATCGATTCGCTAACAATTTAGCCAGGATCTTAGGTTCGGCATTCAGAAGTGAAAAGGGTCTGTAAGAGGTACACAGCTCACGGGGTTTCCCCTCTTTATGAATTACGTCGATAGACGCCAATCTCTGGTCTCGGGGAAGCAAGCCCTTCTCATTTGACTCCAAAAACATCGAACGAAGATATGGCACCATTTTGTTCGGACACAACTTGTACAACTCGATGGGTATACCATTTGGGCCTGTAGCTTTTCCCGAGCGAATGGAGCGAATAGCGAGCACTATTTCATCGGTGGAGAATTCCACCTCCATAAGCTCTCTATCAGAGTCAGATAAGTTAGGCAATGCGATATCTCTCCGTAAAAGGCGCGAGTCCTCTTCTGGCCTATCGGAAACTGGCGCATACACCGTTCGGAAATGACATGCGAACTCTTCCACGGTCTCCAGTGGATCAACCACACACACACCATCCACACGCTCAACAACCGGCACCACTCGATTCAGTCTTTATCTCTTGTCCAACCATGCAATCAATTTCCCAGCTTTGTCACCCACATCATACAAACGGCCCTGTTGCTCGCGACTCATGGCTTTAGCAGCATTCGTCATCAAGGCTTTATAGTCAGACTGTTTTAAATTCAAGACATGCACCTTATCTTGCGTGACCCCGGACTCAAGGTCCGCCTCTAGGGCAGTGATTTCAGATTCTAGCTTCACAACCTCCTCATTTTGTCGTCTCTTAGCACAGGCAATCAGCGATAGCGTCTGGCCCCGAAGAACAGTTTTGAAAGCCTCCCACAAGGACACAGACGAGGACACCGATCCCACATTTTCGGCAAAGTAATTGTCGATAGCCTTAATCACACCCGCCCGTGTTTCCGGATTACGGAGATGCCAGGGATTGATCGGGGCAACCCGACCCCCGGCTCCCAGATGGAGATCTATGAGTAGCCATAGCAGGGAGTGATCCGAGATACCTCTGGGCAAATGTCGGGCCTCTCTCACCGATACGGCCTGTGCCACAGGCATAAGGATGTAATCGAGCCTAGCGAGGCTCCCGTGTGCTCCCGAATGGAAGGTGTATTGAGCTTGCCCAGGGTGTAACATCCGCCAGCAATCAACCAGCCCAAATGTATCCTGAAAGCCACCAAGGCAGGACTGCGACCGTGTGAGGGCCCTGGGCCCTCTAAGAAGTTGTCCGCTAGGCTTTTCCCTTCACTTGATAATTCGTACCCTAAAAATAGTACTGTCCGATGGGCAATTCGAGACTTTTTAAAGTTGAATTTGTAACCGTCTGCTGCGAACCCAAGTATAATGGTGTTCACTCTTTTCAAGTGAGTATCCAAGTCGTCGTCTGTGAGATAAATATCATCTACGTAAGACAATGCTTCATCATCATAGATTTGTAGTAACTCTGTTACCCTAGCTGAGAATAGTACTGGGCTGTTCTTGAACCCCTGTGGGAGTCGACAGAATTTTTTCTGCGACCCAAATGCAGAGAAAGCGGTCAAATATCTGCTTTCCGGTGCAATGTTTTGACAAAAGAAACCATTAGAAATGTCTAATGTCGTTTTATATTTTTTCCTAACTATGTTATTCATTAGGGCTGCACTATGCGAGTTTTGTACTGCAAAAGTTTTGCAACATGTATTAAGATGTCTGTAGTCCAAAACTAGACGATATGAATTGTCTGGCTTGGAGACAGGAAACAAAGGATTGTTCATTTGAGAGGTGCATGTTTCAATCACCCCCTGGTACTCAAGTTGATCTAAGATCTCCCTGACTTGTTTTTTAGCTTCTTGCTTTATGGGATACTGCCGTTAGGCAGTTGGTTCATTTTTTAATTGGATTTTGTGAGGAGGTGAATCCTCATCCCATCCTACATGATTTTTATATAATGCAGGTGCCTGGGCCACTGCCCATTTCCTTGCATATGTATATTTTTTATCAATCGGAATGTGATTCGAGAAGGCAGGCATAATCACTTCTTCGCCACGAGGGCACTCCCTGACAAACTCCGGGGGCCAATCTTTTTCAGCTAACAGAATATCATAGCCTTTTGAGAGCTTATCCCAAAATAGACCCTTAATTTTCCTAGTCTTATCACCCTCTATACGCAATGTTATTTCGTATATTTTATGGGGCTCGCTAAGTCTGGCGTCGGCAGTTTCAACTTGAATGAATTAATTCGTGTCCACTGTCTCCAGATGACTCATCAAGATCTTGCGCGCTATACTGATTTCTGCTGCACTGTCCAACATTGTCAATGCCCACTCCCCGTTTTTCAACTGTGTCCTCAGTATTCTCGGCATGGTTGATTACTCTAATACTGGCTACCTTCTTTTTCTGAAATTGAGATTTCTTATTTTGAGCAGGTTCCTTGTCTTTGGACTTGGTGTGCTCTCCTGGGTCTGACCGTCCTCTTCTTTCCGGACTCTGTGGAAAAGATCGAGAGGGACGTGTATCAATACTTTGATATCTATCAGGTTTTTTCAGATTATCCCTATTTCTAAGGTTATATCTTTTCTCAGAGGGCTCCCTCTGGGGAGACTGGCGTTCTCGAGTCGGAGTTCTTTTCCTCTGTCGAGGAGACCTTCCTCTGGACTGGAAAACTTTTTCCTTGGGAGTGGATTGTTTATTTCCATCCCAGCTCTTTTTAGGAGTGTTTGAATTATTTTTAATAAATAATTTTTCAGGATTTTCGAGCAGTTGGGGCTTTACCGGTTTTCCACCCAAGCTGTCTCTACCTAATTCTTCATAGCATTTTTCTATGATTTTTGCAAGCTCAACAGGATCTTTTATATCTGTTTCCTCCAACTTCTGGCGGATCGCCACAGATGCTGCTTCTCCCTTTATGTTGGCTAATAATATAGCCGTGACCTGCTTGAAGTCTTTCAGTAATTTCATACCTAGATTTAAAGCGGGCTCTGGACCGAATTCATTTTGAATCTGTTTTAGCACTTCTGGTATTACCGCCATAGACGGAACACCGTGTGTTTTTGTGTAAATGGAAGCAAAGACTGTACCCCAAGTGTCACAGTCCTCCACGTGTGGTGCGATTCCCATAGGAAGGCAGATGGTCAAGATTCTGTGTTTCTCAATAGGGGTAGTATCAGGAAATACTGCCTCTATTTGAGTGATTTTCTGTGCTAACCAGAAAGGAATTTGTTCCCGGTTTACGGGTGTTTTACCAAGACATGACTGTATGTTCTGTGGTGTAATTTTATTTGTGTTCCCCTGATGAGGGGTCAGCTGTGGTGTATTAACAGCTGGCTGGACTGTTGCAGTCCGCATTACATATTGGACTAATTGCCTATGTATTTTTATTAATGTGTTTAGCTGTACTAACAGCTCTTCTCTAGACATTTTTACAATGTCCGGATGTGGTGTGTAGCTGGCTAGAACCGGCCACGTTGCTCCTGGTCTACCTAGTGGACCGAGCCTGGTAATGTGATCATTGTGTTTTAGGGCGCCATTAAACCAGAGCAGGTGCTCTTGAAATTTAAGTGGAATTTCAATCTCCTCGAAAGGAGCGTACTCTTCCGGAGGTTTCTCTATTTTGTAATAGTGAAACTCTTTTGTTCTAGCGTTTACCGCTGGAAAGTTTATCCATGAATAGAATACCTCTGTCTGCCGATATTCGTGAGCCTCTATCACGAAAATTACTGTACCACCTTGAGGTGTCAGTCCGTTCTCTATAAGTTTTAACGTTATAGATCTTCTTAAGTGGACCGGGATGATAATAGCATCCGGGTCTGTGTATTCGGGACCTTGCTGAGTCGCATCTGCTGCGGCCCCAGGGGTTCCGTTATTTTCTGGCATTGTAAAAATGCAAGGTTTGCAGAGTAGGTCTCCAAGGAGACAAAGATTAGGTGCACAATATTTTGGAACACTGTATCCTTCAACGTTGAATAAACCAGAGCTTTACATAGGAATCTCTTCCTACTAAGGTCGGGCGGATTTTAACCTTTCAACCACTCCAGACGTCTATTGGAGTATTTACGGGAGAAAGGGGTGTGAAATATGCACGACTGAGTTACTCTAAAAGTCTTGCGTTAGTTTATCGCCTTACCAAACGTTGGGCGCCATGTAGTGTAGTTCCTAGTTTCCCACTAGGCCCTGCGCATTTGAATAACATAAACAGTAGTATCGACGTGGAACTGCGGATATTCCAGGCCTCCACTGACTATGCTAAACTTAATTGGGTTGTGTTACCAACTAGCTCAGAGGTCACTGGAAACTTTCTTCTCTGCATAGGAAGTGATCAGCTTCCTTGGCACAGACAAGAAGGGATTCAGCTTTCCAACAACCGTGCAACATGACAACTTTGCTCCTCAGATCAAGAGTCAATCTCTAGGGTCGTGTGAAACAATAGACATGTATTTCACTCAGTCAGTCTAGTGCAGTTTACTTTCACGAGATGTAGAGAATAGAGAGACGGGCGTTTGTCAATAAAGGGTTAACATTTATTGAACAGTCTTTCTTCTCGTACAAGAGAAATGTATTGCCACAATTGCAATAATTGTTATTATAAAAAGTACGTACAGTAAGATAAGTATTGCGAAATAGAACTGTAAAAGCATTGATATGGTTTCTTAGCCATACAATGGTTTAAAAGTAATAAAACATATATACAGTCATATATACATTAGGCTAACATACTCAACTGGTGCTTCTAACTAAGCCTACCCCAGTGTGCCTGACCTAAGCCTAACACTTGGAAGGGGAGTAAGTAAGTAGCTTTAAGTTAAGTTGGTTTTGCCAAGGTTTGTTTCAAGAATTCTCGTCTAAGGGTTTAGTCAACACCATACATCTGAATAGAATGATGGAGGATTGGTATCTCCTTCAGGGGTCACTCTCGATATCCCAGTCACCCGCGAGGGTAGACCGGAAACGCCGGAGCTGGATTTCTCTGCACGAGAAAGGCAGCGGCTCTTCTTCAGCGCGTCGAGGAAGGAGGGGGGACAGCGTCCGCGGGCAGCTGGAATCTGCTGGATGTCTTTCGCAGAGGGACGGCTGTTCAGCTCCTAAGCGTACTGCACCATAGTTCGCGCTTTAGCAGCGATAATGGTATCAGCAGCTTCACCACCACAGGGACAGCAGGCTGCAGCGACAGAGTGCTAGATTTACCAACACGGAGTCTTGCAGGCAGCTGGCATCAGCAACAGTAGCTCGCATTGCTTAAGGCAACGTTGGTAATATGTATACCTGACAGGTGCCGGGTTTGACGCAAGTTTGTTGGACATAAGACGTCAATTAAAGATGTCACTCGGAAGTGATAGTTATCAGTTGCTCATTAGAGTTCCATTACTAATCAAAACACAGCAAGCGGGGATTTCCAGGTTTGCTGAGTTTTTATCTTGTTGAAGAACTCGGAGTGTTAATCTAGGAATATCAGATAGTGACTTTTGCTCTGTCATTGCACTAATTGGTCGCAAAGGAAGTGGCAGAGAGCTATGCTGGAATGTGACTCTGTTCGTGTGAGGCCAGAGATGACTTTTCTGAAAATCGCACTTGAACGGTTATGCCAATATAGGGAATAAATGGATTTATAGCCGAATAGGGGCATAAGGTCACAGTATCGATCAGGAACCTAGATAAACACGCAACAATATATATTCCCAAATACTTGAAGCCGGAGTGTGAAATTTGTATCGGGCAATTACGCAGCACGAGTGGTGTATCATCAGTGAGCGAGTGGACACAGGACTTACTCCAGTTGATCACCAGACCAGAGTTCTTACCAAAGGAGCTGAGGACATCAATCAGTACCCCCAGCGATTTCCAAGGGGAAGTGAGGTAAAGGAGAATGTCGTCCGCATATAATGATACGCGGTCTTCAAAGTCAGGGGTCCACCTGATACCCTTGAGCGATGGTTCCCACCGCAGCCATGAGGCCAGGGGTTTCAAAGCCAAAGCAAACAGCAGCGGGGACAGGGGGCAACCTTGTCGCGTACCTCTCCCAAGAACTAAGGGATCTGAGACCCTACAATTAACAACCACCTGAGCCAGAGGTTCCTCATAGAGAAGCCTGACCCAGCTAATGAACACCGGCCCGAAGCCGAACTTCGTACGGGCCGCCCACAGGTATGGCCATTCCACTGTATCAAAGGCCATAGTGGCGTCTAGAGAAACCAAAATGGCGTAGATTTAACGCAGTGTTGCGGGTTGGAATAAAGCCAGATTGGTCTGGATGTATCAGGTCCCCAATCACTTTAATTAATCGATTCGCTAACAATTTAGCCAGGATCTTAGGTTCGGCATTCAGAAGTGAAAAGGGTCTGTAAGAGGTACACAGCTCACGGGGTTTCCCCTCTTTATGAATTACGTCGATAGACGCCAATCTCTGGTCTCGGGGAAGCAAGCCCTTCTCATTTGACTCCAAAAACATCGAACGAAGATATGGCACCATTTTGTTCGGACACAACTTGTACAACTCGATGGGTATACCATTTGGGCCTGTAGCTTTTCCCGAGCGAATGGAGCGAATAGCGAGCACTATTTCATCGGTGGAGAATTCCACCTCCATAAGCTCTTTATTAGGCATGGGCGGAAAATCCGTTCCGCTCGCGGATTTTGCGGATTTTCGGGAAATCCGCAATCCGCGAGATTTGCGAATTTCCCGCAAAATCCGCAAATCCGCGAGCAGCGGATTTTGCTCGCACTGCTCGCACTGTTCGCGTGAGTTCGCGCCCCGCGAATAAGTGCAAAATTGCAGAAATACGATCTTAGCAAAACTGAAAGTAACTACTTACCAGGTTCAAAAGTTCAGGCTCATCATTAGTAGCCATTTCCTGTAGTGCTTCCTGAGGGGCCCCTCCAGAGTTCAGTTGCCAGTTGAAACTATTATGTGACCCTGCTCTGAACCTCAGAATAGTTACACATATGCCACAAAGGTCCTGAATTACAGCTAAGGGAGACAAGCAGGAGCCAGGCTGGAAGTTAAAATCCATTAATCAGCCCCTAATTCATTATTGTCAGTTGGGGCAGGGCAGGTGCTGTAACTAATTTTGCAACAATGAAAGCACTTAGCAAGTGCAAAAGATCACTAATCAGGGCGCACTAAGGAAGCAGGTGCCAGCTAAAAAAATATTCTGTGACACATTAATCAGCCCCAAATTAATTCAGGTCACTTGAGGCAGGGAAGGTGTGCTTTGCTTTGCCGAAAATAATGTACACTGGACAACCAGAGGGTGTGGTGATGAAACAGAGGGTGGCATGGGTGGGCCAGAGGGTGGCATGAGTAGTCAGAGAGTGGCAGTGGTGACAGAGAGTGGCAGTGATGAAGAAGAGTGTCCCAAACAGGCTGGACACGTAGAAACAACAAGTTCGCGAAACTTGCGACCCGACAGGTAAGTTCGCAATTTGCGAAAGTGTACAAAACCCTCGCGAACTGGCAGAAACACGGGCGAACACAAAAAAAAAAAAATCTGCAAATTCGCGGGAATTCGCGGATTTTGCGGATTGCGAATCCGCAAATCCGCAAAATTCGCGAACGCGAGATCCGCAAAATTCGCGAACGCGAGATCCGCAAAATTCGCTCATGCTTACTCTCTATCAGAGTCAGATAAGTTAGGCAATGCGATATCTCTCCGTAAAAGGCGCGAGTCCTCTTCTGGCCTATTGGAAACTGGCGCATACACCGTTCGGAAATGACATGCGAACTCTTCCACGGTCTCCAGTGGATCAACCACACACACACCATCCACACGCTCAACAACCGGCACCACTCGATTCAGTCTTTATCTCTTGTCCAACCATGCAATCAATTTCCCAGCTTTGTCACCCACATCATACAAACGGCCCTGTTGCTCGCGACTCATGGCTTTAGCAGCATTCGTCATCAAGGCTTTATAGTCAGACTGTTTTAAATTCAAGACATGCACCTTATCTTGCGTGACCCCGGACTCAAGGTCCGCCTCTAGGGCAGTGATTTCAGATTCTAGCTTCACAACCTCCTCATTTTGTCGTCTCTTAGCACAGGCAATCAGCGATAGCGTCTGGCCCCGAAGAACAGTTTTGAAAGCCTCCCACAAGGACACAGACGAGGACACCGATCCCACATTTTCGGCAAAGTAATTGTCGATAGCCTTAATCACACCCGCCCGTGTTTCCGGATTACGGAGATGCCAGGGATTGATCGGGGCAACCCGACCCCCGGCTCCCAGATGGAGATCTATGAGTAGCCATAGCAGGGAGTGATCCGAGATACCTCTGGGCAAATGTCGGGCCTCTCTCACCGATACGGCCTGTGCCACAGGCATAAGGATGTAATCGAGCCTAGCGAGGCTCCCGTGTGCTCCCGAATGGAAGGTGTATTGAGCTTGCCCAGGGTGTAACATCCGCCAGCAATCGACCAGCCCAAATGTATCCTGAAAGCCACCAAGGCAGGACTGCGACCGCGTGAGGGCCCTGGGAGGGTTACGATCTTCCATGCCACAAACAACAGAGTTAAAGTCTCCTCCCACAACCAAAATCCCTTCGGGAAGCTCCAGTACCAATTTCCCCAGGTCGGCAAAAGTCGTGGTCTGAAAACCCGGGGGGGAAGTATACTGAGAGGATGGAGATCGCCTTCCCCTCCCATCTACCAATAATGGCCGCGGACCGTCCCCTATCATCCAGGACAGTATCATCGACCTCCAAGGGGAGGGAATTTCTAACCAGAACACCAGTCCCTCTCGATCCAGAGGTGAACCCTGAATGTGCAATCAACCGGTAGCCCCTCCGATTCATAGCGTAAAAAGTGTTCCCCACCAAGTGTGTTTCCTGCAATAGTACAATATCAGGGGAGTGGCGTTTCAAGTATTGAAGTACTATCCCCCGCTTTATCCTGTCCCCCAAGCCATTGACATTCCAACTTAAGACGCTCAACCCCCTATCCCCCATCCCATAAGCATTGGTGGGGTCCCTCAAACCCCGAGAAGGACACAGAAATCAAAATGTACCACAATACGTAGCCTCTGAAACAATTCAAACAAAGGAAAGAAACCCCCCCTCCCCCAAGAAACCCCAAACAGACATCCCCCCTCCCTGCACCCCTGCGATAGTACAAAAAACCACCCCAACTTGCAGTGTGCCTGTCGCCCTACCCCAAAAAGCTAATCTACAAGAAGAAAAAGGAACACCCCAAGAGGAGGAAAAGTCCCAATCCCCCCGCCGCCTCAGGGTGTGTATCGTGAAAGTGTCATTGACCCAAAAATAAGACGAACCACCGCTGCGCGGTATGGGAGTTGCTCACAACGGTCTCCTCACTCCTCCTTGTCCGTCTGGCCTCCCTCCACGCCTTTAGGCTGCTCCGCATGGTCCCGTTGCGTTGACAAAGTGTCTAACCAGTCACTAACTACCTCCGGCCTATCAAAAAATAGTACACGTTCATTATGTTCGATCCGTAGCCGGGCAGGGAAGAGCATGGCGTATTTCAGGCCCAGATCTCTTAGTCTACGTTTCACCCCGGTAAATCCCAGTCTCTGTTTCTGCACCGATTGGGTGAAGTCGGGGTAGAAGCTGATGAATGCGTTCTCAAATTTCGTGGGGTCCTTGGTCCTAGAGGCCTGCAAGATGGCGTCCCTGTCCCTGAAATTGAAGATCCTAGCAATTATGGGTTGCAGTGTAGCACCCGGTTTGCGTCTGCCGCCCGGAACTCTATGGGCACGCTCCACCGCAAAAAAGTTGCTGAGGCCCTTCGGAGTAAGATGGTTTAAAATCAGATCTTCAACAAGGAGATCAGTCTATTGTTCAGCAGAAGTCTCCGGCACTCCGATGATGCGAACATTGTTGCGCCTTGCGCAGCTTTCAAAATCCTCGAGCCGGCGGGCAAACTGTTCACTTGAGGTCCGCAAGTTCCGGACCTCAGTCTGGAGGTCGGACACGTCGGTGGTAAGACTGGCAGTTTTGATATCCAGAGACTTTACCCTCTCATTGGTTTTGGCCAAGTCCGTCCTGATCAAACTGACATCAACAGCCACTGTGTCGATCTTGGAGGCCAAAGTTTCATACTGCTGGCCCATGGATGACTTCATGCTTGCGATGGTGCCCATTACATCTCGTAGAGTCAGCTCCTCCGTTTCTGGGGGGCCACCTCCGAGGTCCTCCGAAGTTTTGCCAGTCCCGCTGGGGGAGCCCTTGGGGCGCGTATATCGATCCATAATGTTGGATTGAGTGGCACCACCCGAGACGTATTCTTGGTCGTCCGATTATCGCTTTCAGGTTTACCCGCCATATTGAGCTGTGCGCCCCAAAGGGGCTTTTGGGACCTGGTGCAAATGGCTCCTCACGGAGAGAAACTGTGAAAAAGCAAAATGCAGGGCGCCGTTTAGGAGCAGTTGAGCAAGTTGTCTCATGAACCGGCAAGAACAAAGAGCAGCCGTCTTTCAGCGGGCGAGAGCAGGAAAAGCGAAACCGAAAGTAGACCAGGGGTAGCAGTCTCCTTCCATCAGCCGTTGTTGTTCAACTACCCCCCGGGTATTTCGGATGCTCAAGTCCCAGGTTGTCTCACTGTGTAGGCCTTCAGGCGTCAGGACGGAGTATTTCAGGTTTCCGGCATCCGATTCAATTTTTGAAAAGGCCAAGTAGATCAGGAGAGTTATAGCTACAATAACCCGTAGTTAAAAACAGGATCTGTGACAGGATAGATGTAGGAGGCGGCGAGGGTCTCGGGAGCTCACAGCTCACGCGACCATCTTGGATGCGCGCTAAGCTCCTCCTGTAGGATGCTTTTGATTTCCAATATGACATTTTGAAGTTTCCTTGATGTGAGGTAGGACTGGGTAAGGAGTGAATCTTGTTCCGAAGGGTGATAGGGAGGAGGAGACAGAGTATCAAGTATCAATCGGAAGAACAAGTTACTTGCCTTTGATAACTCTCTTTCTGGTCTATACTCTATCTAAGTGCAGTTTCTTCACTGGATATAGTCTAGCACCTGAGAATATTACCAAAGTGGGGAATCTGCAGCTAGATTTAGTATCCACCAGAAAGTTCTTTTTGGAAGGAAATTAACTTGTTTTTTTATTCCAACAGTATATGCCATTGGCAGGCGCCACCTACAGGTCAGTGGAGAAAAAGAGGAAGGCTAGATTTTTCCTTTGTCCTGGCATTATGGGGAAGGGGAGAGAAAGAGAGAGCGATTAGAATGTACTGCTCTGCTCACGTTTTCGCTTTTTAGTGTCTCTGGACACAGTCTGGATATGTAATTTATTTTGACAGTTAGAGGGTCATTTATGATGCAATTTTGATTAACACTTTTATTTGGCATGGGGTATATTCATGCTAGTATAGGTATGCATATAGACATACTATTTGTATTTGTGTCTGTTTTCATGTTTATTTAGTTTGGGCTTGCTGAGTTATTTGTGGTTTCTTTTTTCAGCTGTGGTATGAGCAGCAGGATCTTTCTTCGCAGGTCTTGCACCTAATGCCACTGCATTGCAGTGCTTAATTTGTCAAAACAATATCTGTCCTACTAGTAAGGGATTATCTTGTTAACAGGATTCCCACTTACCCTATGTTCACATAGGGTGTACTTGTAGCTACCTGGGTTATGATGTCCAAGAGAGAAGCACCCCTATACATCGATGAGTAGATCGCCAAAATAATTAGTGGCCCATCCCTGTTCTCCAGCTATCCTAGTACTGTTGTGAGCCCTCTGCAACCACTGCTAGAAAAGTTGGAGAAAGCAAAGAAAAAGCATGTTAGGCCCAAACTTCATGCTCTGATGCTAACTGAGCATTTGAAGGCTGGTAGTATTCCGCAAGGGTTACAGGTCAGAAACGCTCTGGGTATATTCAGAGAAGATCCCAAGGTCAAAGGGAGCTTTAGCCATATCTCCACAACCTGTTCATGGTGTTGGGTGTGTTGGGTGTGGAGACAGCTATTGAACACGCAAAGGCCGAACTCAAGGAAATTGAGGAATTGGAAAAATAATTATTGGGAGGTGACGGAGTAGCAGAGGCAAAGATACTCCTGGACAAACTTAATAAATCGATAGATGGTTTGAACTCCTTTGAGTTGAAGAAAAAGGCAGACAAAGTTACGAAGGACAATAAGAACTTCTCAAAAGAAAAGGCCTATCCCTATCTTAGAGAAGATTACTACAACACCATAGGTATCCAAAACAGACAAAATACTTGGGGCAGATTTGGGAGGAACCAGCCAATCACATTTTCAGAGTCATCAGGGGGCTCGGACGACTCAGACGCCCAACCAGGTGTAAGCCGTCCGATAATCACCCTGGTCGGCCTATTTTAGATCGGGCGGGAAGAGAAAGGCCAAAACATGGTATCAATACTCAGGAGAGAGACAGACCCGGAAAAAGCATTACCAATGGGGGCCCCAGCCGTACTGAGTCAGGGACACACCAGCATAGACACAATCTATGCATAGACACAATCCCCGTTTTCAATCTCTCAACATGTGTTATCCTTCTCAGAAATTTCCCTTCTCAGTAAAGGCCTATCTTTTGTGATAACAGAACGGACTAATATCTTCAATCTTAAAACTGAATTATACCAGTTTTTCCCAAAAATACGTCTGAAACTGTTCTTTATGGACAGGAATGAAATAATATCAGACTTGGCCACAGGATTAAGACCACCTACACCTTTTACCCCTCTAACGCCATGATGCCGCCAGAACTTCTTATGTTTGAAAAAATCATCCTTACAGGCATAGGTAACCTGAAAACCAGTAGTCAATACATACCATACAATATTAGCCTGGATGAAAGGAAAGCCTTAGAGGGCCTCAAGAATGACAAATCCATTAGACTGAAACCGGCAGACAAAGGGGGAGGAATTGTTATTCAAGAGCGAAGTGACTATGACATCGAGATCAAGAAACAAATAGGAGAGGTCTGACACTATAAGAAAGTAGACACAAACCCATTGTCAGACATCAGAGAAAGAATTCTCAGAATAACTAGAGAAGGGAAAGAAGAAGGCTTTCTAAGCAAAAAAGAATTCGAATTCCTTAACATAGAGAACCTGAGTACCCCAATTCTGTACACCATCCCCAAGATTCATAAGAGCACCACAAATCCACCAGAATGCCGAATACTATCAGGGTGTGGGTCTGTTCTATAACCTATTGGGAAATACATAAACCACTTTATTAAGGATTTTGTTCCACAACAAGAAACATTTGTAAGAGAATCTATGCTTATGATTAATTTGATAGAAAACAAGCCATATAACATTAAAACAGATTGGCTGGCTACACTTGACATTAAGTCTCTATACACCAACATACCGCAGAATGACAGTATTCAGGTAATAGAGGACTTACTAGACACCAGACCTACATTGGTACCCACTGCATTTACCATTTCCTTATTTAAGATCACCCTCAGTTCCAATTACTTTGTGTCAAACGGTGTGTATTATGAACAGTGCTCGGGCACGAGCATGGGAGGGATTTTTGTGCCGAATCTAGCAAACATCTACATGGACCATGTAGAACAAAAGTTTGCTCTGAGTGACATGAACCTTTACCGCTCCAACATTAAATGTTGGAAGCAGTACATTGACGACATTTTCCTCATCTGGTCAGGGAGCAGGTCTGACTTTGATGACTTTGTCAGATCAATATCTAAAAACACCTCACTTTCACCACCACCATTGATAAGTCCAATGTAGCCTTCCTGGTCCTCAGTATACAACACAAGAATGGGGCACTGTATACTTCTCTCCATAGGAAGCCAACGGAAAGAAATACACTGATTTCTTATAAAAGTCACCACCCCGTCTTCCACGGTCTTCCATTTGGGCAGTTTTTGAGCTTGCGCAGAAACTGCATGAAAAAAGACGACTACATAAAAGAGGCAGAGATTCTGAAATCTAAACTGATCACTAGAGGGTACCCTAACAGGCTTGTTAGAAGGTCGCTCAAACACGCCTGGTTCTGTCCCAGGGAGGTACTACTGGTTTCTAAAGAAAAAACAAAAGTGGACAGACTAATTTGTGTGACCACATTTGGTACACATACCAACCATGTACGGAAAACTGGCACATAATAAAGAGCATAGAGCCAGCCATTGATGTCCCTATGTTTGTATTTAAGCGTGGCAAGAATGTGAAAGATCATCTAGTCAGGTCATCCACTGAGAGTATTCCAAAGACAACCAGAACACTGACGGCCGCTTGGTGCCTGCCTTAGGTCAAGGGCAATTTCAAGTGTGGCAACTGCGTGTCATATGTCTTCACTCACAAATTTGAACACAAAAACATCAAACATACACTGGATTTCTTTGCTAATTGCAACACAAGAAATTTTATATATTGCATATTCTTTCCCTGTCAACTGCCTTATATTGGACAGACACAACAACCGATAAAAGGTAGGATTAGTCAACACCGTAGCCGCATCAGATACTCTGGAGTCAACGCCCCAGTAGTCAGCCAATTCACCGAAAAAAACCACACTGCAGATGACATAAGGTGGCAAGTCATAAACAGAGCCTCCATCCCAGAAAGAGGAGGAGATCTTACACAAATTCTCCAACGACTAGAAAGCTGTTGGACAGAACGTACTGACTCTATAGCGTAAAGATTAAATACAGCGGAGGAGTGGCGAGGATTCATCACTACACTGAGTAACTAACCTCTTTAGATCTCAACTAGCTGTATAATTAGACAGCACCTTGCTAATTTTTCCCACACATGTAAATTTACATATAGCTGGTTAAACACAAACATGGCAAGTACAATACTGAAAATGGCATGCCAGTGGAAACAGGGGGTATATTGAACATAACTCCTTGCTAGTACTACTGGTTGTATAACACATAGGCTTCACCACCGGAGTTGATTAGAAAACACAATACAGGGCACTGGATTGTAACAAAACGTGTAGGAACTCCGCCATACTTGTATAGAGTTGTAACCGGCAGTCATGTCACAATTATGCTACCCTACAAATCAGATTGAGCCGACAGTATTCCTGATATTACAATAATTGTTCATACCTGATAAACACTCTGCATAAAATCACTACAATGCATATCCTACAAATCAATTGTTGAATAAGGAAAGCAAAACAATCCATCCTGAGCATTTCGGCATGTCGTAAACAATAAGCCCAAATAAGATGAAGAAATTGCACATAGTAACAGAATTATATGAGCATAGTATGTGATATGACTATCACTTACAGTTGTAAAGTCTTGTGCACTGTGTGGATCGTCTTACATGTGATAGAACATGGGGGCATATTGCCAACAACTAGCGATAATTATCGCTATGTTGGTTTAGCGGCGATTTTTTTATCGCCGAGCTGCGGCGATTTTTATCGCTTAGGAACCTTGCTATTATCAAGGTATATTTCCTAAGCGATAAAAATTGGCCGAAATGCATGAATATCGCTGAAAAGTCCGTGATATTCATGCATTACTGAGCTAATGCTCTTAGCCATGTTATCCACCTACCATTGGATAACATGGCTAAGAACTGCTCAGGGGCAGGTGTTAGCTTTTGGAGATATTCGCGCTTAGCGTGAATATCTCCAAAAGTTGGTAATAGGAGATAGCGATGTTAGCGACTGTTTCCAGTCGCTAACATCTTGGCACACCCACTTTGCATGTCATTAGTGATAAATATCACTGACATGCAAAGCGGGGCCCAAGATGGTCGCTATCTCCTACTAGCTGTCGCTAACTGGTGTTAGCGACAGCTAGGTAATAGGGAGATCATTTTATCTCCGCTTTCTAGGCTTTTAAAGCCAATAAAGCGGAGATAAACCATCTTGATAATATGCCCCATAATGTTTAGAACACGTAATTTAGTGTTTTGACGTCAAGTACCATTAATGGATTATCGTATGGTATGCCACACTGTCATACCAACCTATACTCTAGGCACACATGTCAACAATGTAACCTGAATGCCTCATCACATATGTATATGAATGCTCTATAATATGTTCTTGGCTATATAAATAATGTGGAATAACTGTCCTGACATACAATTCCATACAATGGGCTAGCGAAAAGTGGGTGATCCCATTATACCCACCAAAACGCACACCGTAGGCAATCTGAACACCTATCGTCTTGGCACTGATATGGACAAGACATAGCACAGGCCATGTAAACAGCACACAACATCACTGTCCTTTAACACAATGGGTATCGGACACAAGTAAGCGCGCTTTAAAACTAGGACACCCGGCCAGTCCCCACACTCAGCAGAATAATCAAATTAATTACGCTATAAATGTCTGCTATCTATAAATATTATCCACGCACAAAACATGCCCTTAAGAGTGTGGATGGGCTTTACACACGCGTCAGGCAGCAGTCTGTTTTTTGTTTTCATTACTGATAGCAGAAATACAGATATCATCCGCTGATCACACTCCACAGTCAGGTCTGAACATAGGCTTTTGGCGGGAAGGCAGGCCTTTATAAATCCAGAGCAATCATTGACCCCTTGTCATCCTACTTGAGCAGACAGACACATGCTTTCCTGCTACTTGGAAGGATTGCCACAGGCTGCAGTTGATTCATTCTCCATAAGAGGTAAGCGGGCACATGCCCTGTGCTTGAATGCTGTCAGCGCGGTGCTATATCACGTTTTCCCTGAGCGCACATTTTTTAATGCATAGACCTCTTCTTTTAGACACCAAAGTGAGAATATTCTCACCCTCCATATGAAAAAAGTATGGCCTTGTCGTGATTGACGACAGAAGGAAGTAGCCTGCTTCCATGCATGCGCTCAGAATCGGACTCGGTAAGCGCTGAGCCTTTATTAAATATAGTTCACCCCATTACAAGTGTCCCCGTACTATTACCAATGCACATGCTCCCTCCCCCTCTCTACAGACCCGTCTTGACAGCGCTTTGATCATGCCATCATACACACACTTGGATCCTTACATTGTGTGCATTCACTTAATAGCCTGCTCACCACCCACCTCACACTTGGGGTAAGTTCCAGGTCTGTTCCAAGTTACAATACAATGTCAATGCTCCAACCCCCACTTTTTGAATGCTAATTACTCGTTTTTTCACGTGTGTAGCTCCCAGCTGGGACCCATGTGAGTATCCCTTTCTTATTCTTTGCACGTTGCCACACCCTCCACACGAAAGAACACCTATGCATCCGGCTTCCCCGGGTGAGGTAACTTGAGTACTCCGGTGCTCCCGAAGGTGTTGACTCTCGAAGTGTCCAAGTTTAAAAGGGTTTTACTGTAGTCCATTCGGAAGTGTCCTCAATCTACTACTTTGTAACTTTTACGTTCCCATTATAACTCTATGGTAACTCGCATGTGTGTTTAGACACTGCACACGCCCCCCGTGGGCCTCCTACTTCCAATCCCTTGATTGTTCAGTGTAGCCCCAGCGATCCCCTAGGCTCTAGGCCTATTCCTGAAGTGGTTCTTATACCACTTACTTAGTATATGGTTCGTGAGGCCCCTAGGGCAGAATTGTATTTGTGCAACTTAAAGTATGCTTATTGAGTAACTTGTACTGTATCTCGATCTCTGACCTTATAAAGAGTTCAGAGGGGTTGTGTTAGTAATAAATACATATATATTTTATATATACCTTGTGTGGTGTCCTTTCATTTGGTATTCAAGGGATTATAATTGGTAAAACAGCTTGCTACACATGCTCTCTGAAGTTTTAGCCTCAGACTGCTGGTCCATGCTACCATTAGGATAGCTGATCTATAAGGTTGACTTTACAGCCACCATCATAGGGGTCGTTTAGACTGGTGCAAGGTGCCCACTAGAATAGTGGACATCATATACCAGGCTAACATCTCACATTGGTGTGCAGAGGTTGGGATAAGAGCTTGCTGTTGTTTTACCATATAATCTTAAGATATCATTTGAAAGATCACATTAAGGTACCTAGAGCTACATATAAATCAAGTCTTAGAATACTTAAGTTCTACTGAACTTTGTTGTTGTAGAGCACAGGGCCTAGCACACCCTGACTACAACTCCTAGAGAGGTTTTAGTAGATAACACTTCGTGTAGGTAGGTACACACACCACACCTCACTAGAAAATGTCCTTAAGAGGAGAGCCTAGTGGATCTCTCCCAGCAGAAGTTGACCTTCCCAAGGCACCTTCTCCCTATGATACATTTACTTTTAATGAACTTAGAAGTTTGTTCACTCAGGAAACTGAGACAATGACCGAGTCCAACTCTGAGACACCTAATAGGTCTTTTAGTGGAGTATGATGCTGAGAAGGCAGCAACCCCAGATCAGACAGGTAGTGGAGGGGGCCATCCCTCAACAGAAGATTCCCATGATGACAATCTAGGGTATGATGATGATGATGAAGTGGGTGCTGAACAGGTCCAAGTAGAACTTAACCAGATCAACCTAAGCCGACGTGGGGCTGGAGAGGGCAGAGACCCGTACAGGCCCCCAAATAGACTTAACACTGAGCACAGAAGGAGGAGATTACTTTCTAGTGGATCCAACCACTCTGGTGACTCAATAGGGGCAGATGCCTCAGCTCTCAGGAGAATGACTTACCCTGAGAGAAGGGGACATAAGGCTAGTATGAGATAAACCAAGCTTAGAATCAGGCGGCAAGAGGTTACCCTTGAGAAAGAGACACTGGCTCTTGAGAGAGAGAGAGAAAATTGTGTGGACTAGAGTCCACTGGTGGCAGCAATATCCCTAGACATAGGGAAGGGTCATATGACCATAGAAACCTAAGTAAGATTGTCCCTCCCTACAAGAGTGGGGATGACATCCACAAATGAATAACTGCTTTGGAGAGGGCCTGCAAAGTACAGCAGGTACCCCAGAGTCAGTGGGCAGCTATACTATGGCTCTCCTTTTCAGATAAAGGCAGAGATAAGCTCCTTACAGTTAGTGATAAGGATGCTGATAACTACAAAGTCCTGAAGAGTGCTCTGATAGATGGGTTTGCTTAACCACTGAGCAATATAGGTTGCTGTTCAGAGACACCCAGAAGACACAGACTCAGGACTGGACTGACTTTGTTGATTGTGCCACTAAGGCTCTGGAAGGCTGGTTACTGGGCAGTAAGGTTAATGACTAAACAGGATTGTATAATTTGATCATGAGAGAACAAATACTTAACAACTGTCAGAACCAGTTATTGCATCAACACCTGATTGACTCTGATCTGGCCTCTTCCCAAGAATTGGAAAAGGAGGCAGACAAATGGGTCAGAACCAGGGTGAAGCAGAAAGTACAGAACCAAGGTCGTGATCAGAAGAAGCAAGACCAAAAGGGTGGGGAGAAAGCAAAAGACCAGAAGGCTTCGCCAGGTCCCCAAAAAGCTTCTAATGAGGGGGGTTCCAAGAAATCCAAGAAGAAAGAAGGTCCAAAGAATCCCTGGTGCATTTTTTGTAAAAGTAATACTCACTGGACCAGTGATTGCACCAAGAAGGAGACAGCTCCAGCCACCATTGCCCCTAAGGCAACTGTTCCCCCTAGTACAGCTAATAGTGGTGGTTCTCAACAGAAGGGTGTAGTAGGGTTAACCCTGGGAACTGAGATGAATTCTGGCCTAGTCAGAATACCAACTCAAGCTGTTCTTGTCTGTGATGTGGACATGGCTATGTCCTCTACTGTGAGCCCCAGTAACCATGGGCAAGTTCAGAAAGACTCCTTTGATTAATAATAAAGTGGCTCAGGCCTACAGTGACACATGTGTCAGTGTCACCATGGTGACGCATAACTTTGTGGACCCTGGACAGATAATACTAGGTGATAATTACCTAGTGACCAATGCTAACAATGTCACTACCACCCATAGTATGCCAATTGTTAATTTCTCCTGGGGAGGGATAACTGTCCTCAAAAGAGTTGTTGTAAGTTCCGACCTCCCTGTAGAATGTTTGTTGGGAAATGATCTGGAATCTTCAGTCTGGTCTGACGTGGAGTATAGGACTCATGCAGAGATGATGGGCATATCAGCACATGTCCTTGCTGTGACCAGGTCATAGGCCAAAAAGTGCAAAACTGAACAGGCACTGGATCCTGAAACTATGGACCAGTTGCCTTCCAAGAGTAAGAGCAATGGGGTTAAGGCAGTGCCTTCCCCCTTGCCTCAGGATGAGGATCAGTCTTCCCAGGAAGCTGACTGTGAGACGCAAGCAGGAACTGTCCTAGAAGAGCTTGAACCTTGTCAGGTTGAGTTTCTTGGGACAGGGGGACCTTCAAGGGCAGACCTGAGGCTGGCGCAATTGGACTGCCCCTCTCTTGAACCCCTCAGACAGCAAGCTGCTGCTGAGGCTGCTGGGAATTCTACAGGTACCCATAGAGTCTATTGGGATGAAGGGCTCCTGTATTCAGAGGCTAGAGACCCCAAGCCTGGTGCTTCCAGGAGGTTGGTCATACCTCTGGCATTCAGGGGCTTCCTTCTTACCTTAGCCTAGGGGTCTTCACAGTGTGGGGCGCGACCCCCAGGGGGGCCGTGGAGTGATGGAAAGGGGGTCGCGCATTCCCGATCACACTTCTGCCAGGGCCCATCTGACTACAGGGATTCAGCCCCCCTCCTCCCCCATAGTGTGTCTCAGCTCGAGCTGCTGTGAGCTCCGCTGGGCTGTGTCTGCAGTCTTATCTCCAGCACAGCCCGGCACCCCTGAGTTTTTCACAGGTCGTTAACGACCATATGCATATTTACATACCTTTTGAAAACTGGTTACTGAGGCTTAGTTTTTTTTATATAGTTCCAGTTCCCTTTGGGCCCCAACTCAGCCTTTTCCTTACATTTGTATTTTACATTTACTGCAATAGCGTGGGAATGCATTTCATGAAAAGAAATAAAAAGTAGGGTTTCCAGAAGAAAAAAATACCAGCCATTTCTCTTGCTACTTCTCACATGTTGTTTGCTTTATATACTTGCACAAGTGCCACCATAGCCTACGTAACGTTTGTTCTTGTGTTTGAGTGTCTGCCATTTATTGCAGTATTATACCTCTACTGATACTTTGTACGCTTTTGTAACCTGCACACATATCACTTTTTCCTCCTGTAATGTACCGTTTGCTTCCTCTTGTATTTTGGTTGCTCACTATTGTCACTTTTGCCTCATGTAACTTAACGTTTGCTTTTGTAATTTGTTCACTTGTAATTTTCTCCTCATGTAACATTACTGTTCCTATTGTGAAGCGCTCTGACACCCTTGGGTAAAGTCCACGCTATATCAAACGCATAAATAAATACATTCGTAATGTGACTTTTCTGTTTTTGTTCCCTTTAATTATCAGTCATGGATCATTGAGGCAGCCCTAGAACACTATTAAATGTACTTTCTATTTAGATTTGCTGTTCCAAGTATGCACAGATGAGTGCTGAAATATACAGCTTTAGGTGACTGCTTATTTTTGTACCATATGGGACATCAAAATAATGAGCAGGCAACCCTAACCATAGGACTGGAAGTATGTTGCAAAATCAGCATATTATTTATTTCCTCCACCCTCGATCCCTGATTAATGTCATAATAGCAATAGTTTAACTTATATCTTAAACCCTATGCCATCGTCAATAATATGTTGAGTTACTTCAAGTGTCTGGAAATGCACCCTGCATTCAGAGAACTCACTTCTCATTCTTGCACTTCACTTTCAAGCTCACCCTGCACTCACAGCGATCACAATGCACTCACACTGATCACCATGCACTCACATTATTCACCCTCTCACCCTGCACTCACAGTGATCACTCTGCAATCACAATGCACTTGCGTTGTTCACCCTGTACCTCAGCCTGCAGTCACCCTACTCACCTGCACTCATCCTGCACTCATGTGACACCTCATTCACCTGCCCCCTCACTGCTCAATTTGCAACTCGCTCAAACAAGCCGATCATTAACCATGCATTCATTCATCCCACTCTGCACTTATATCCACACCCAAATTAATATGGCCACCTCACTCACCCTGCAGTCACTCCTCTTTCGCTACTCTCATACTGTTGCATCGCTCACAGTGCACTCATATGGGCACACTTCCCATCCACAGAGTGCAGAGGGTTAATGTGCCTGCTACAAAGAATATGTACTATGCAGATCACAGAACTGAGTGTGAGTAAACTATGCGTAGCACTATAAAAAAAAAAAAATTTCAGAAAGGTACTACAGAGAGATGAGGTGCCTTGTTGGTGCCACTGCAACTTTAACCACCCACCCATTGCCTTGCCTGTGCGGCCAATGACAATACCTATGCAACTACCAACCATAACACTGTAAAAGTGTGACTATTTCAAGCCCCCAAAGCTATAATAATGGCATGAATGTCAGGAGTTTATCGTTTTTGAATGTATATTGAATTAATAAACAGCTGTTCTGCTCATCTCTAAATTACACAGACAGAGCCGCCATGTGGAAAACGGTCATAGTGCCTGTGTGCACAATTAGGTGCCAGTGCGGAGCACCGGAAACCACCTGCTCTAATTAAGCACTGGTGCTGAGGTAACAGGGGAGAGGGACATTTGTTCAAGAAAGTGTGAAAGAACAAAGTAGAGATGTGAAAGAGGAATAGGGGGACTGGAGAGGTGTAAGATACAAATAGACAACAATTTGAATGGAGAGACTTGAGGTGAATGAGAGGTGCAGATGGGCACGGGAAGTGACGGGGCCAGAGAGGCCATGAGATAAATGTGAGAAACTGTTAGAGATGAGGGCAGTGAAAATACAGAATGGCAAGAGGTGATTAAGGGTGAAGTGAGAGGTTGAATAGGGAGAGTTCAGAAGTTGTAAAAAGGGGTGACATAAAATGCCGGAAATATGAGAGAGGGATACGGGGTTGGGAGAGGAGAGAGAGATGTAAGGGAGGGGGTGAGAGGAAAGCGGCATGGGTAAATTGCTCAACTCTGCACAAGACCGCCAGGGTTTTAGGGACCCCTGCTGCTCCCGGCCAGGGCGAGGTGAGCTTCTAATGTGGCAGCACGTATTCCTGCGGAGTGGAAGGCCCATCACAAGGGTTGACGAGACATCTTTCTGATGTTAATTGCTGTATTTTGGTTATAAACTGGTACTGATGGGGTGAAATCTTTCCTCTGTGTTATTGTGTGCAAAACATATCAAAATAATGAAGCAATTCTATCCCAAAATAACGTAGCATCACATAACATTATTTACATTTTCCTCTCACACAATTTAGTCAAGCCTTTCGTGTGATTTGGTCCTCACCTGCCTCGTAATCCCAGAAGCCCTGCCTACAGGTTTAGAAATGTTTGTCAGGAGGGGGTCCTTACGACTGAAAATGTTGACAGGGGGGGGTCTCGGCACCCAAAAGTTTGAAGACCTATGCCTTAGCCCATGATATTCCCTTAGCAGGACATCTTGGCCAGAACAAGACTTGGGACAGGCTTGTCCCTCACTTTCACTGGCCCCACATGTCAGAAGATACCAAGGAGTTTTGTCGCTCCTGTGTCACCTGCCAAGCCAGTGGCAAATCAGGTGGCACCACAAAGGCCCCCCTAATACCACTACCTGTGGTGGGGGTTCCCTTTGAAAGAGCGGGGATAGACATTGTTGGACCAATGGATCCCCAAACAGCATCTGGGCACAGGTTTATTCTGGTGGTAGTGGATCATGCCACCAGATTCCCAGAAGCTATTACCCTAAGGGCCACAACAGCACCTGTTGTGGCAAGAGCCCTCCTGGGAGTTTTCTCAAGAGTGGGTTTTCCGAAGGAGGTTGTCTCAGATAGAGGTGCAAACTTCATGTCTGGGTACCTAACTGCTATGTGGAAAGAGTGTGGAGTGAACTACAAGTTCACCACACCCTACCATCCACAGTGCAATGGTCTAGTTGAAAGATTTAACAAGACCTTAAAGGGCATGATCAAGGGTTTACCTGAAAAGCTTAGGCGAAGATGGGACATCCTTCTGCCCTGCCTTTTGTTTGCTTACAGAGAGGTCCCACAGAAGGGGGTTGGCTACAGCCCTTTTGAACTTCTGTTTGGGCATCTGTAAGAGGACCCTTTGTCTGGTGAAGGAAGGATGGGAGTTACCTCTCAAAAAGCCTAAGCAAGAAATTGTGGACTATGTACTTGGTCTCCGCTCCAGGATGGCCGAGTACATGAAAAAGGCATCTAAAAACCTTGACGCTAGCCAGGAACTTCAAAAAGCCTGGCATGACCAAAAGGTTGGGCTTACTGTGTACCAGCCAGGACAGAAAGTGTGGGTGTTGGAGCCAGTGGCCCCAGCAGCACTCCAAGACAAATGGTCTGGACCCCACACTTTTGTTGAATAGAAAGGAGAGGTAACCTATCTGGTTGACCTGGGAACTCCTAGGAGCCCCCACAGGGTGCTTCATGTCAACAGGCTGAAACCATATGTTGACAGGGCAGACATGGGCTTGCTCATGGCTACAGATGAGGGACAGGAGGAGGAGAGTGACCCTCTCCCAGACCTGCTTTCTCAAAACCCTGACAATGGCTCAGTTGATGGTGTAGCCTTGGCAGGCAGCCTCGCTGACCAACAGCAACAGGACTGCAGACAAGTTCTACAGTCCTATAGACATATGTTTTCACTGACTCGAAGTCAGACAAACTGGTGCACCCATGAGGTGGACACTGGTGACAGTCTGCCTGTGAAGAGTACAATCTACAGGCAACCTGATCATGTCAGGGACTGTATCAGGACAGAGGTCCAAAAGATGTTAGAGTTGGGAGTTATTGAGCCCTCAGAGAGCCCTTGGGCCAGTCGTGTAGTCCTAGTGCCTAAACCTCACACCCAAGATGGTAAGAGAGGGATGAGGTTTTATGTGGACTACAGAGGTATCAATAATGTCACTAGGACAGATGCCCACCCAATACCAAGGGCAGATGAGCTCATTGACAGATTGGCTTCTGCCAAGTTGTTTTAGCACATTTGACTTGACAGCTTGCTACTGGCAGATCAGACTAGCTGATGATACAAAAGCTAAAACAGCATTTTCGACCCCAGGAGGTCATTACCAATTTGTGGTGATGCCCTTTGGCTTGAAGAATGTACCTGCCACTTTCCAAAGGTTGGTGAACCAAGTCACCTCAGTTCTGGATGACTATTGTGCAGCTTATCTTGATGATATTGCTGTCTTTAGCTCACTTGGGAGGATCACCTGATCCACCTGAAGTATGTTTTGGAGGCCCTGCAAAAGGCAGACCTAACTATAAAGGCTACTAAGTGCCAGATAGGGCAGAGTAAGGTTGTGTACCTGGGCCACCTTGTAGGTGGAGGTCCGGTTCAACCACTGGAGAGCAATATCCAGACCATAAAGGACTGGACTCCTCCAACCACCCAGACACAGATCAGAGCTTTCTTGGGCCTGTCTGGTTATTACAGAACGTTTGTTAAGAACTATGGGTCCATTGTGACACCACTTAATGACTTAACTTCACAGAAAATGCCAAAGAAAGTTCAGTGGACAGTAAGCTGTCAAAAGGCATTTGATGACCTGAAGCAGGCCATGTGCTCTGCACCTATTCTGAAAAGTCCAGATTACTCCAAAGAATTCATTGTCCAAACAGATGCTTCTGATTTGGGTGTGAGAGCTGTTCTTTCACAATTGAATAAAGATGGTCAAGACCAGCCCATTGCTTGAATTAGCAGAAAGCTGACCCCTAGAGAGAAACGTTGGTCAGCTATTGAGAGGGAGGCCTTTGCTGTGGTTTGGGATTTGAAGAAGCAGATGCCATACTTGTTTGGTACTCTCTTCAAGATTCAGACAGACCATAAGTCCCTCTTGTGGCTAAATAAGATAAGGGGTGAAAATCCCATTTCCCTACAGGGGATGGACTTTACAGTGGAACATAGACCTGGAACTGACAATGGCAATGCAGATGGACTCTCCAGATATTTCCACTTAGAATATGAAGACTCAACTGGTCAAAGTTAGTTTAATGTCCCTGCGTTGAGGAGGGGGGTGGATTGTGTAGGAGAGTAGGGTCTGCTTCCTATGGTCACCCCCACTTTTTGCTGTGATACTCTGGTTTTTCGACTTTATTGTGGCTGTGGGCCTGCTAATCAGACCCACAGCCCAGCTGTTCTCTCTCTAAATTGATACCATGTACTTTAGGTACATACTTAATTGGGAATTGGGTCACCTTGTGAGCCCCTGTATAGTGTACCATAGGTACCCAGGGCATAGGTGCATCCAGGGCCTGCAGCATGTATTATGCCACCACTGGCTGGCCATCCAAACTGACACCACAGGCTGATCGCTCAGCTTGGGCAAGGTGGTGTAATCACCCCTTACTTAGATATAGTATAGCTATATCTAACCTTATATATAGACACATATATACCTATAAGTCACTCCTATGGCAGGCCTTCACAATCCTGAAGGCAGAGTGCTTGGTTTTATGTGAGAGGATGCTATAGCATGAGCTGAGCCCTTCTGCAGCTTTCGGAACCATGTCCTTATAGCTGTCCTATGATATAGCCATACCATATACTCTTAAGTGCATTATAATCCTTGCGGTTAATGCTAACTTTGGTTTGGCTTTATCAAAACATGTTGTGTAAAGTGTCAAACACTTTGGAATACTACACCCTCGCGCCAGTTCTGGCGGCGGGGGTAGCATTCCACCCTTCTAGAGGGAGAAGAC
Organism: Lissotriton vulgaris; assembly: GCF_964263255.1. Lineage (NCBI taxonomy): Eukaryota > Metazoa > Chordata > Amphibia > Caudata > Salamandridae > Lissotriton > Lissotriton vulgaris. The sequence goes on from NC_141685.1 coordinate 883,433,838, forward strand.
ATGTAGTTACTGCTTTACTCGGTTAAAGTTAAACAGAGCCTCAGCATCACAAAATGGATGCTGCTGCCTCAGATGCGAGTCTGGCCTCCTGCAGCTGGATGAAACTCCAGCAAGGAGGGCCTGGACAATAGGTTTCTGACAGCCTGTAGTGTATTGGGGCAGGGTCGGTTCAATGGAAAGATGCTTTTCCAGACACTGCCTGGGGCACACAAGGTGCTCCATGCATAGCCCGGTTCAAACCAGTTGCTGGGGCACTCCAGCCCCAGCTCTGGCGCAAAACTAGACAAAAGTAAAGGGGGGTAACCACCCCCTTCCCAGGTTCCACCCATAGGAGGGACCTAGCAGGTAATCCAGCCCCTTAAGTTAGTATAAAGATAGGAGCTGTGTCTAGAGACATTAGATTATCCTGGACTGAAACTCTGAAATGAAACTCTTGGACCTTCGACGTTCTATTCTGACTAGAAGACTGAAGACATCTCCCTTGTGGTCAAGGAGTGACCACCCTGTGCAAACAGGCACCACCAGTAACTTGCCGGTTTGCTTTGTCGACGCTCCCGCCGGAACCCGAAGACTCTGCGACTCAGGAACTGGACTTCCAGACTTCTTCGACTCCGATCCACATCCACAGCAAAGCTGAGACCCGTGGTGGACACGAGAAACATGGAACCCGACACCCTGGACTACCTGCTCTTTGCTAACCGTGCAGCTTCTGAGGTAACCTCAAAGTTATGCATTGGGGATTGAGAAGCCCCAGACCCGAGCAGTATTTGCACGAAGCTCAGCCCTCCACACTCCACGAGTGCCGCGTGGGGCCTGCGCCTGCATTTCAGCTCAACGCGTCTTCCCAGTTGCTAGCCCGTTGGCTAGTGAGCCCTTCGAAGACTTCTTTGTGAAACTACACCATTTGCCTGGTTGCTCCGGGTTTGCTCCAGCTTCCCTGCAAAGGAGAAGCTCCCCAGACCTTGCTGATCTGACCTGAAGACAATCTTCCCATCCTGCGCGGATTGCGTTTGCCAAGGCTTGTTGGGTCCAATCCGGATACCGACACCGCAGTCAACAAGATCCTTTGTGGGACAGCTCGAATACAGCTCATGGTCGTCGTCGTCGACGCCTTCTGGTCCTGGTGGCTGCAGAGTGCAAATGCTACTTACCAGTATGCATCTGTTCTTGGCATGTAGGGCTGCTGACATTCATATCTGTGCATAGATCGCCACCTAGTGTTGGGTCCGGATGATTGCACATTGTTGTCCTGGAAGAGTCTTCGAAGTATCACGAGATAGGTGGCTCCTCCCCTGGACTACAGTGCGCATGGGCATCGCCTCCATCCCCAGATTGTTTTTAGCCATTGGCAGAGATGGAGTGAAGAATGTGAGTGATGACCATGCTATGAGCATATGTATATATATATGAATGAATACTGCAGCTGCTACAGGCGCCGGGGAGGAGGGTGGGCGATATGAATGTCAGCAGCCCTACATGCCAAGAACAGATGCATACTGGTAAGTAGCATTTGCAGTTCGAGGCATGTGGGCTGCTGAATTCATATCTGTGCATAGAATACATAGCAGTCCCTCCATTAGCGGCGGCCGCCCGTGCCAGCTGCAGCAGTCTGAAAAAGTGTTTTTAGAACAGCCTGACCAACAGCTGCCTGCTGTTTGGAATGCACGTCTACACGGTAGTGCTTAGTGAAAGTATGTGTGGTAGACCATGTGGCTGCTCTACAGATATCTTCTAAGGGAATGTTACCTAGGAAAGCCATAGAGGCCCCCAACTTCCTGGTGGAGTGGGCCCTCGGTGGGATAGTGAGGGTGCGCTTAGCTTTAGCGTAACAGATCTGAATGCACTTTACTATCCACCTAGCAATCCCTGCTTTGGAGATAGCGTTTCCCTTGTGGTGTGTGGCAAAAGCAACAAAAAGCTGCTTGGTTTTGCGAAAATCTTTTGTCCTGTCTACATAGTACATCAAGGCCCTCTTAACATCAAGGGTGTGGAGCATGCGCTCCGCCAGCGTCTCTGGGTTTTGGAAAAACACCGGCAATTCAATTGTCTGGTTTAAGTGGAATTGGGATACCACTTTGGGTAGGAATTTAGGGTTAGTGCGGAGCACCACCCTGTTAGCATGTACCTGGAAGAAAGGTTCTTGGATGGTGAGCGCCTGCAGCTCGCTAACCCTCCGTAGCGATGTAATTGCTACTAAGAACGCAACCTTCCAAGTCAGAAACTGAAGCTCACAAGAGTGCAGTGGCTCAAAGGGAGGACCCATCAGCCTCGTAAGAACCACATTGAGGTTCCATTCTGGAGCTGGTGGGGTCCTTGGTGGAATGACCCTTTTGAGTCCTTCCAGAAAGGCCTTGATAGCAGGGACCTTAAAGAGTGACAGGTGTTGCCTATTCTGGAGGTATGCTGCCATAGCAGACAGGTGAATGCGGATGGAAGAGTATGCCAGATTGCATTGATACAGGTGGAAAAGGTAGCAAATGATGTTTTGAATGGAAGCATCTAGCGGGTCAATATTGTGGTTAGCACAGTAGATGACAAACCTCTTCCATTTAGCCGCATAACAAGCTCTGGTAGTGGGCTTCCTTGCCTCCCGAATGATGTTCATGCAATCGGGAGGAAGATTGAGGTAGCCAAACTCTAGGACTTCAGGAGCCAGATCGCCAGGTTGAGCTGTTGCGGATCTGGGTGCTGAATGTCGCCATGGCTCTGCGTCAGAAGGCTGGGAGTGAGATGAAGCCTTTGATGCGGCACCACGGACAGTTCTAGAAACGTGGTGTACCATGGTTGGCGAGCCCACGTCGGAGCAACCAGGATGAGAGTCATCGAGTGCTGCCTGAGCTTGCGTGCCACCAGCGGTATCAGAGGTGCTGGGGGAAAAGCGTACGCAAATCTGCCTGACCAGTTCATCCACATCGCATTGCCCTGTGATTGGGGGTGTGGGAATCTGGCGGCGAAGCTTTGGCATTTTGCGTTCTCCTTTGTGGCGAACAGGTCTATCTCTGGATGACCCCACCTTTGGAAGTACGGTTGGAGTACTGATGGATGTATCTCCCACTCGTGCATCTGATGGCTGTGCCTGCTGAGCAGATCCGCCATTTGATTGTCCTTGCCCGGGAGATGCTCTGCCATGAGGAAGATGTTCCTCTGAATGGCCCACTTCCACATGCTCTGAGCCAGATGAGACAGCTGTGGAGAGTGTGTGCCTCCCTGCTTCTGAATGTAGTACATGGCCATCATGTTGTCCGTCCGGATGAACACGACTTTGTTGCACAGATGTACTTTGAACGCCTTCAAGGCCATGAAGATTGCCATCAGTTCCAACACATTGATGTGCATCTTCCTTTGCTGTAGTGTCCATAGTCCCTGCACAGTGTAATGGAGTACATGCGCTCCCCATCCCTGGAGAGAGGCGTCCGTCGTTAGGATAATCTGTGGGACAGGCTCTTGGAATGGTCGGCCCTTGCAAAGGTTTTGTGTATTCCACCAATGCAGAGAGTTGTATGCCCGACCGCTCACCAACACTATGTCTGTCAGTTGCCCATGAGCCTGAGTCCACTGACGTGCAAGGCACTCCTGAAGCGGACGCATATGTAGTCTCGTGTGCGGGACAATGGAGATGCAGGAGGCCATCATGCCTATCAACTGCATGAACACCTTCGCTGGAAGCGAGTGTTGGGGTCTGAATCGTTGGATCAGCGCCTGGATACTGGCGATTCTCACTGAATTTGGCTGCGCAGTGGCCGCCAGAGTGTTGATTGTCGCGCCCAGGTACTGTCGCACGTGGGGGGGCTGGAGATGGGACTTTGGGTAGTTCAGAGAGAATCCCAGATCGTGCAGGAGATGAATGGTGCGTGACACATGGTCGACGCACTGTCGTTCTGTCCTTGCCTGAATGAGCCAGTCGTCCAGGTAGGGAAAGACGTGGACGTGCTGGCGACGGAGATGCGCCGCCACAGTCGCTAGGCACTTTGTAAATACCCTTGGTGCCGTGGTGACCCCGAACGGCAGAACCCTGAACTGGTAATGCTGGTCTAAAATCGTGAATCTGAGATACTTCCTGTGGGAAGGATGCAGGGGGATATGAAAATAGGCATCTTTCAGATCCAGCGTAGCCAGGAAGTCCCCCTGCTGAAGCAGGGGAAGCACCTGCTGCAACGTGAGCATATGGAAGTGCTCCGAGAGGATGTACCAGTTTAGGGGCCTGAGGTCCAGGATTGGCCTGAGGGATCCGTCCTTCTTGGGAATCAGGAAATACAGGGAGTAAACCCCTGTTCCCCGCTCTTGCAATGGAACGAGCTCTATCGCCCCTTTTTGCAGCATGACTAGAACTTCTTGCTGCAACAAGGTCAAGTGCTCGCCTGACATAGGACGGCTCCTTGGGGGTATGTCCGGTGGAATGGAAGTAAGCTCTAGACAGTACCCGTACTGGATAAGAGACCCCACCCACCTGTCCGTGGTGATGGACTTCCACGCCGGCAGGAACTGCTGGAGTCTCCCCCCGACCGGTGTTGTATGGTCGGGGGGCAGTGACAAGACGTCACTGTTTGTTGGTGGTGGTGGACCTGGAGCTATTGTTTCCACGTCCCCTGCCCTTGACGTTATTGCCTCTGTAACCACCTCTACCCTTGTTGTTGTACGAGGTTTGGGTGTTAGTCTTGTAATATTGTGTGGACTGGGATGCCTGTCCCCTTGAGGTGCCTCTGGAATTTGAGCGGCGAAAGGAACCACTCCGAAACTGCTGACTTTGTAAAGCCCCCATAGACTTGGCAGTTTCCGTATCTTTTTTCATTTTCTCCAGGGTGGCATCCACCTCAGGGCCAAACAGATGGTCAGGATTCACTGTTTGATTCATTATTGTAGTTTGGATGTCAGGTTTGAACCCTGAAATTCTAAGCCAGGCATGGCGTCTAAGCAACACACTGGTATTGATAGCCCTGGAGGCTGTTTCTGCCACATCCAGTGCGCATTTGATGGATGCATTCGTAATGAGTTTTCCTTCCTGAATCAGCATCTCTCCTGCCTCCTTGTATTGGTCAGGCAAGTGTTGCAGTATGGCCTCTAAAGTGTCATAATGGGCCCTATCATAACGTGCAAGTAGGGCTTGTGTGTTAGATATTCTCCAGATATTAGCTGCCTGTGCAGCAATCCGTTTGCCTGAGGCCTCAAAGATCTTGGACTCTTTGTCTGGGGGAGGAGCGTCACCAGTAGTTTGAGAGTTCGCCCTCTTCCGAGCGTTGGAAACAACCAAGGAGTCCAAAGGCAAGTGTCCCTTGATATATGTAGGATCCGTGGGCGCTGCCTTATATTTCCTGTCGATGCGAGGGTTGACCACACGCGCCCGGGTGGGCTCCTTGAAGACCTCCGTTGCATGTTTAAGCACACCTTTAAGCATCGGCAGCGTCTTGACTGACTTTTCTGCTATAGAGAAAGTGTCGAACAGGAAGTCCACATTCACGGGGTCCGAGTGCAGCTCGACGTCGTGGTTAGCCGCAGCTCTCTCGATCAGAGCGTTAAAGGCCGCTGAGTCCTCAGTCGGGGACGTTTTCGCCGCAAAAAGTTGCGCGTCCTGGCCCGACTGCGGGTCCTCTGGGTCGCCTCCGGCTGACCAAGGTTCGTGCTCCTCCTCCGGATCCGAGTACACCGGATAGTTGTACTCGGCGTCTTCTCCGTCCGCATCGCCGGCGGCGGAATGCGTAGGCGAGTGTCCTAGGGCTTGTGGGGACACGGGTTCCACCAGCGCCGAAGAGTCCGCAGAGTCTCTTTTGTTTTTGAGAGGGATCTTAAAATGTTCCAACGCCGGCTCGGTCGTGATCTTCCTCTTGAGGAGAGACAGTTTCCCGGTGTTTTTATGTCGATGATTACCTCACGACGTTCCTCTTCAGCAAGCGGTTGGAGCCGAAGCTTCGACACCACCAAGGCAGCTTTCGGTGCCAATACCTCCTTCGAGGGTCCGCCCTGTTTTGGCGCGAAGGCCTTCGGCGCCGACTTGGGAGGAAAGGTGAAACGGATAGGCGTTTGCTCCTTCGCAGGCTTAGGCGTGAGCTTTGGCGCCACAGTGCCCGAAGCGGGAACCACACTGTCCTTTCGAATCCGCTGCAGGGATTCCGCCACCTTCTTCGTCAAGGCCGGAGAGGGCTTGACCGGCTCGAGCGACTTCTCAGCATCTAGAGCCTGATCACCCGCAGGCGCCTTCTTCGGGCCCGACGCCCCATGGCTATGCGCGTCGTCGCCCTGACGCTTCTTCGGAGCCGTCTTCGGGTCCACAACCCCTTTCGGAGCCGACGCAGCCGCGTCGGACGATTTCGCCTTCGGCACCGACCCCGAGGGCTTCGGGTCGGCCATCTTGGCGTGGCCCTTCGAGTCGGCCATTTTGGTTTTCTTGGAAGTTGACGCCTCCAGAACCTTCTTCACCAGCGCAACTTTCACTTTCGGTTTCGCATCCGAGGGTGCGTGACCAGTTGGCTTCACTTTCGTTTTCTTCAACGTAAGTGGCGTCTCGTAAATGTCCGTGACCGGGCCCGGAGGCGGGGACGTAGGACTCATAGTTAGATCTTGGGTAAGGCCCGAAGGCGATCCCTCGACCTGGGCCGTATGAAGGGGAATAACCCCTGAGTCTGGTTGGGGATGCTCCTCCTCCGAGCTATCTCCCATAGTGGCAAATGCCTGATCGTCGTCCCCTACCTCGTCGGTGACTTCGTCAAAGTTCTCCTCACCCGCGTCGTAGGTCTCCCCCTCGGACGCGGGATTAGAGCCCGAACCTTGTCCGTCGTCTTCTACCTCGACAGATTCCTGGAATATGTCGTCTGGTGGGGGCGCCGCAGTCGATAACTTAGCCTGGAGCCTATGGGCCCGACGAATCTTCAAAGTCTTCTTGCACCGGAATTTTGAACACGCCATGCAGCTGTCCTCATGGTGATCCGGTGACAAGCATGTATTGCACACAGGGTGCACGTCGAGGTGTGAATATTTGGAGTTACACACCGGGCACTTCTTAAACGGAGTTCGCTCCATAGCAAAAAGTGTAGTGTAGGCCCGTCCGCGCCGAAAGCACGTGGAAGGGCAGCAAGAGATCGGAGCTGAGAGTCAGAAAAGAAACTCGTACGCAACTATACCGATGCCCAGCCTAGAGACCTTTTGGTCTTGATTAGAAGTTGAACAACTATCGGTTCCGACAGAGGGAACCGAAACACATCCGAACCCAATGGCGGAAAAAAACAATCTGGGGATGGAGGCGATGCCCATGCGCACTGTAGTCCAGGGGAGGAGCCACCTATCTCGTGATACTTCGAAGACTCTTCCAGGACAACAATGTGCAATCATCCGGACCCAACACTAGGTGGCGATCTATGCACAGATATGAATTCAGCAGCCCACATGCCTCGAACACAAGCTTCGCCTCTTCAACTGATTGCATCTCGACATCGCCTGGTTCCTTCCTGGTCACTGGCTAGTGACCCAGACTCTGTCCCCTCTGCTTTCAGGTTCTTCACTACTCCGATCCACCCTTGGATCCACCCGGACACTTTTCTCCTGGTCACCTGCAGCACTTTCTTGCAGCTCTCCATAGGAAACAGCGACAAAACCAAACACGAAAGAACTCCTATGCACCCAGCTTCCTTGGGTGAGGTAACTCGAGTACTCTGGTGCTCCAGTGGGTGATGACTCTCGAAGTGTCCTAGTTTAAAAGGGTTTTACCGTAGTCCATCCAGAAGTGTCCTTAATCTACTATTTTGTAACTTTTACATTCCCATTATAACTATGGTAACTTGCGTGTGTGTTTAGACACTGCACACGCCTCCCGTGGGCCTCCTACTTCCAATCCCTTGGTTGTTCAGTGTAGCCCCAGCGATTCCCTAGGCTCTAGGCCTATTCACTATACCTGAAGTGGTTCTTATACCACTTACTTAGTATATGGTTCGTGAGGCCCCTAGGGCAGAATTGTATTTGTGCAACTTAAAGTATGCTTATTGAGTAACTTGTACTGTATCTCGATCTCTGACCTCATAAAGAGTTCAGAGGGGTTGTGTTAGTAATAAATACATATATATTTATATTTATCCAGTATTTGGGTGTCTTTCATAGATTCACATGCCTGAATCATTCCCCGTCGCCGAGACGGGAGCCTCCGGTACATAAAAAAGTAATGTCCTATAGACATACATAGAGAAAAATAGGCCTAAGGGCTTCCCCTTAGTAGCCTTTCGTCGTCCTTATGTAAAAAGGACCAAACTCTCACAGTTAGCCAATCAGCTCCGACCTCCCTCTAGAACCTTCCTGGGAGGAGCCTCAGTCCCTCAGATTTTCTACCGCACGTTGTGCTAGGGAGTCTCCAGCCTGAGCTCTCCTCAGGTTTTACTTCAAAAATCATCTAACTTTCTTTGAAAGTGCTTCTTCGATCTCAAATCTTCAATACACTGCTTCACTACACTGTTCTTACAGTAAGTGTTGCCCTTCCGCTGCCTTATTCCATGTCGGAATCACAGAAAAAGGCCTCTTCCATGGCGGAATCGCAGAAGAAAGCTCTTTTCAGGGCCTGCTCTTCATGCGGGAAGACGCGGATTCATGCGGATGATAAGCACGATCTGTGCTTGTATTGCCTGTACCCTGACCACGTCTCTGACAAATGCAGGGTGTGTAGAGCCTTCCCTAAAAAGACTGTGAAGGATAGAGAGGCTCGCCTTCTCGCATGGCTCGACAGGCTTAAGGACAGAGACACTCTGGAATCTTCAGAAGGCAGTGCTTCCAGGTCCTCGGAAGTCTCTAAAAAGAGGCCCAGGGTACATTCCCCTGGCCATACAGACGCTCCTCCTACGAAGGCACACAAAAAGTCTTCAGAGGCGAGATCTGCGACATCTTCAGTGTCTGTTCGAGGCGATCAAACCTTCAAAAAGCCTGCTCCATCTACCACTAGACATGCCCAGAGGACTACCTCGGTCACGACCACCGTGTCGACGACGTCAGCGTCGTCGCCCTCTGCGGCGGCAACCACGACTACATCCTCGTCCTCAGGTAGACCTGTTTCCTCTATCATTTTACTGAAGTCATCGTCGAAGACGAAGACCTTATCAAAGACGGAGTCCCCGCCGACGACGTCAGCGTTGACGAGCCCATCATCGTCGAAATCACAACCGAAGAACACACCGTCGACTACAAAACCGTCGACGGGAAGCTCGACCATGCAGCCGTCGACGAAGGAGTCGACGCCGAAGAAGCCCGCCATTTGTACATCGACGACCACATCGACGTCGACATCGTCACCCACGGCGAAGGTGCCGTCGACTACCCCGTCCTCGACAGAGGCTCCGTCCACGGGCGGAACGTCGACGGAGACGGCACTGACAGCGCCATGGAAGAAATCCAAGCTAGTCGAGGTGTCTGCCCTCTCGTCAACACCGTCAACGGCTCCCCTCACCGCGGCAGGTTTGCAGGCCGCGTCTGGCAAAACTACCAGGGCGCAGCTCACCCCGGAATCGACGTCTCCGAGTAGAGTGGAAAAGCAGCCACCTCAGGAAATCTTCCAAAGTGAGGAGTCTGATGGGGAAGACCAGCCAGGTCCCGCTACCTCTATCTCGGACCTTAATGTCAAATGCCAGAGTACTGACGAAGAGCATGAGGAGTTCACTTATCAGGAACACTCAGTCCACACTATTGTCCGTACGGAGGTCACCCCAATGATATGCCTGCCGGCGACCCTTGTCAATGATCTGCGGTACCTAGTGCAAGACTACAAGCAGCGCTTCCCGGATGCAGACAGTGGGATTCAGACGCCTGTCACACGTGCCCCGGCGTCTGCCCCAAATCACCCTCCCGCTCAAAGCGGACGCGAACAGATCCGGCCTCAGGTGGTGAGACCCCGTGACAAGGTCCAACCTCAGGCAGAGGAATCCTCTGAGGAGGAGGAGGAGGAGGAGGAGGAGGAGGAAGAATTGGAAGAAGGAGAAGTCCGAGACGTCCACTCGGACCAGCATGACGAAGAAGAGTATGTGGCGTCCTCTCCAGCTTCGTCGTCCCCGGCTTCGCCACACCCACGCCAAGCGGACTCGATGCCGGCGGACATTGGCGGCTTTCACAAGCTGGTGTACAGGGCGGCTAAGAGGTTTCATATGGTCGTGGAATCGACTGAAACGGAATGCTTTTTGCATGACTTCAAAGAACACAGCCAAAAGTCGGCTAAATCTATTCCAATTATTGAGTTTCTATGGGACCAGGGCAAGAAACTGATGCTAACGCCCGCTTCTGTGCCCGCGGTGGTGCCACGCCTGGACAAGAAATATAAAGCCCCACAAACGGCGGCGGCTTGCCTCAACGGCCACCCTAAACCGGATTCGGTGGTGACTCAGGCGGCCCAGAAACACTCTTGCAACCCATCCTCCCCGCTGTCCGCACCTCCTGACAAGGAAGGCAGGAAACTGGACACGATTGGCAAGAGGTTTACGACTACGTCTGCAATGACAATCAAAGTGGCCAACTCCATCGCCCTACTGGGGCGCTACAATCGCCAACTCTGGGAGGACATTGCCCCTTACTTACAAGAACTGCCCGATGCAGTCCAGAGCGAGGTCAAGGCTCTCCTTGTGGAAGGTCAGAATTCCGCGGCAGAGATAATCGACTGTGCTATCGACGCAGCAATGACTGGGTTCCGTCAACTCGCTGGGGCTGCGGTTCTCCGCTGTCAGGGCTGGCTAAAGGCTACATCTTTCCGCCAGGAGGTTCAATCGAAGGTGCTGGACATGCCCTTCGACGGCCAGCATCTTTTTGGTGACAAAATCGATGAGGCGCTGCAGGCCATAAAGAAAGATACCGATACCGCCAGGGCACTGGGCACCCTGCAGTCTCGAAACCAGTCCTTTCGGGGCGGCCGCTCCAGAGGTCAGTCCTCCTATAGGGGTTCCTACCAGAACAGGTCCTCTTACTCGTACAATAACAGGAGTCAGTTCCAGCACAGGCAGCCACAGGGTAGACAATCTTCCTATGGCAGATCTACCTTCAGGGGCAAAAATACCAAGAAGGGCGCTAGCGGCCGCCAGTGACCGCTTACTCCAGCCAGTCCCACCACCGTTTCCATCCTTTCAAATTGGAGGAAAACTGACCCATTTCCTCACCAATTGGCAACACATTACCATGGACCGGTGGGTCCTGCAAATGATACGATTTGGACATTCTCTCGAATTCACAAACATCCCTCCCAATACGCCTCCCCTGAGACGGACGCACAAGCACCTACTCCTCCTTCTACAGGAACTGTCCGTCATGCTACACAAAGGAGCCATAGAAAGGGTTCCAACATCCTTGAAGGGGACGGGATTTTATTCCCACTTCTTCCTTGTGCGACAGAAGGAAGACAAGTGGAGACCCATCTTGGACCTCCGAGCGCTCAACACCTTCCTTCGGAGCCAGTCATTCAGGATGGTGACAATCCAGGAAATCCTGGGCGCACTGGAAAAGGGAGATTTCATGACTTCCCTGGACCTCCAGGACGCTTACTACCACATCCCCATCCTCAAGCGTCACAGAAAGTTCCTGAGGTTCGAGGTGGCAGGCAGACATTATCAGTTAAAGGTCCTGCCGTTTGGCCTCAAGTCCGTGCCGCGGATTTTCACAAAGTGCCTTGCACCGGTGGCGGCTTTTCTACGTCAGCTGGGTCACCAAGTCTTCCCCTACCTCGACGACTGGCTGGTAAAGGCACCCTCACCCGAAGGCGCAGCCGAGTCCTCCAACGCCTGCACCACTCTTTTTCAACAGCTGGGATTGACCCTCAATCTCAAAAAATCCCACACTACTCCGACGACAAGGATTACCTTCCTCGGAGCTACCTTGGACACGGAATGCGCAAAGGCCTTCCCCTCGAAGGAAAGAAAGGACAAGATACTGTCCCTGGCCACGGCTGTGGCAACAAAGACACGCCTCAAAGTCCGGACTTACACCTCCTTGCTAGGAATGATGTCTTCCTGCATACTCCTCATCCCTCACTGCAGGCTCAGGATGCGCCCCTTGCAGGAGGCTCTCACGGGCCAATGGACTCAAAGTACTGGCTCGTTCGAAGACATTTTAAGGATAACGCCAAAGATTTCCGAAAGTCTGCACTGGTGGAGACATCGAAAGAATCTGACGGCAGGCTTGCCGTTTCTCCTTCCGGCGGCGCCCCTGGTAATAACAACGGATGCCTCCCTGGAGGGCTGGGGCGCTGTTCTCCAGGACCTTCAGATCAGCGGCAAGTGGGAGGATCAGGAGAAACTGCTCCACATAAACCTTTTAGAGCTGAGAGCGGTCTATCTTGCTCTACAAGCCTTCCTGCCGCGCATCTAGAACTCCCCGGTGCTCGTCAAGACAGACAACACCACGACGATGCACTATCTAAACAAACAGGGGGGAACGCGGTCGCTCTCTCTATCACGCGAATCGCAGAAAATCTGGAACTGGCTGGTGTTGCACGGCATCTCGCTCAAAGCGGAATATGTTCCCGGAAAGGACAATACCATCGCGGACGCCCTCAGCAGACAGACATCCCTCTCCCACGAGTGGGAAATGAACGACGACACTCTGGCTCACATCTTCTCTCAGTGGGGTGTCCCGAAAATCGACCTGTTCGCCACCAAGGGGAACGCCAAATGCCAGTGCTACGCAAGCTGGCATCCCCAACAAGGGTCACTGGGAAATGCTTTTTCCATCGGTTGGTTCAGCGTGTTTGCGTACGCTTTTCCTCCGTTTCCGATGATCCTGAGGCTCCTCCGGAAGATGAGAGCGGAGCCTTGCACCCTGATCCTGATTGCTCCGTTCTGGCCGAGACAACACTGGTTCTCGGATCTGCTTCGCCTCTCCATCAGGCCTCCAATTCGCCTGAGGCAGCACCCGAACCTCATAACGATGTCCAACGGACAGGTACAGCACCCGAGCCTCCACTCGCTCAAGTTATCGGCCTGGCTCCTGAGCACAGAGAATTCTGTGACCTAGATATCCCGCAGGACTGCAGGGACGTTCTGGCGAAAGCGAGGGCAGGTGGTACGAACAAAACCTACTCCCTCAAGTGGAAACGGTTCTGCATTTGGTGTTCGGGCCAGGGCCTGCGGCCGCTTGAAGTCACCCCTGAACAGATACTGCCATACCTCCTACATCTGGCTCAGTCAGGGTTGGCACACGCTTCCATTAAGGTTCACCTGACGGCGATCTCTAGGTTCACCAGAACTTTTACAGGACCTTCCCTGTGGTCCAGTAGGCTGGTCAAGCAATTCCTGAAGGGGCTCTACAGATCCTTTCCGAGGCCTCGGAAGGTCCCTCCGACCTGGCAACTGAATCTCGTTCTCAACCAGCTCATGAGACATCCGTTTGAACCCATTCATCGGGCGTCTATCAAACACCTCTCTTGGAAAACGGCGCTCTTGCACGCTTTGACATCGGCCAGGAGAGTTAGCGAGCTACAAGCGTTGTCCATTCAGGAACCATATCTGCAATTCAGACAGGACAAGGTGATACTGAGACCAAACCCTAAATTTATACCCAAGGTGCCTTCGGACTTTCATCTGAACGAACCGATTGTCCTTAAGTCCTTCTTTGCGAACCCTTCCACGGCAGCGGAAAGGGCGCTGCATTCTTTGGATCTCAAACGTTGCCTAAAGTTCTACCTGGATAAAACCAAGGATCTCAGAAAGTCTACACAACTGTTCGTGGCATACAGCAGACCGAGAATGGGCCTGCCTCTTGCGAAACAGAGTATCTCCAGATGGATCTCCTCGGCGATTGCATTTTGCCACAACCAGGCCGGACGGCCTTTGACTGATCGTGTTACTGCTCATTCCACAAGGGCGATGTCCACGTCAGCGGCGCTATTCGCTGGAGTGCCAATCTTGGACATATGCCGGGCGGCGACCTGGAAGTCTCCGCACACTTTCTCCAGGCACTACTGCCTGGATATAGAGCTTCAGAAGGACGCGGCAGTGGGCCAGGCGGTGTTACGCCATCTCTTTCAGTGAGGTGAGCCCTCCTACATCCCGCCATCCAGGTATGCACATTCCTTATGATTGTATGTTTCTGCTTGCGCTGTTTTACCATGTTGTTGATGATCTGTGTATTATCTGACATGTCTGCAGAACTTCTTGCTTTACGATTGTGCATATATAATTGCTGGCTACTCTGATTCAGGCATGTGAATCTATGAAAGACACCCAAATACTGGATAAGAAATGCGTTACTTACCTGTAACAGCAATTATCCAGTATTGGTGTCTTTCATAGATTCACATGCAACCCTCCCGCCTCCCCTGGAAGGGCTCACATCCCTCTCTAACAATATTACGCCAACCTAGCTGGGTGCGTACGAAAATCTGAGGGACTGAGGCTCCTCCCAGGAAGGTTCTAGAGGGAGGTCGGAGCTGATTGGCTAACTGTGAGAGTTTGGTCCTTTTTACATAAGGACGACGAAAGGCTACTAAGGGGAAGCCCTTAGGCCTATTTTTCTCTATGTATGTCTATAGGACATTACTTTTTTATGTACCGGAGGCTCCCGTCTCGGCGACGGGGAATGATTCAGGCATGTGAATCTATGAAAGACACCAATACTGGATAACTGCTGTTACAGGTAAGTAACGCATTTCATACCTTGTGTGGTGTCCTTTCATTTGGTATTCAAGGTATTATAATTGGTAAAACAGCTTGCTTCACATGCTCTTTGAAGTTTTAGCCTAAGACTGCTGGTCCATGCTGTGGAGAAGTGTGGCTCACTGGTTAGAGGAGGTAGACCTGGAAGCAGAGGTCAGCCTGGGACCAGGGTTCAATTCCCGGCTCAGCGGGGTCTCGAGTCCTAAAATGTCCATGGACTCGACAATTCTCGCTCCGGTGCCTACTCGATTCAAGGGTTCACCCTCTGCGACTCTGGGCAATAGCTTGCTTAATCTCCACAACGGCCCCTCGCGGCGGGATGCCTGGCTTTCACCTTGTGGATACCCTGCAGGGGTTATCTCACAGGGGAATACCAGGACGGGTTCCCTAAGCAAGCGCTTAGAAACCGCTTGGTGATTTGCGCTATATAAATTCCTGTACATTTACATTTACATTTACATGCACCACTAGGATAGCTGATCTATAAGGTTGACCTTACAACCACCATCATAAGGGTCGTTTAGACTGGTGCAAGGTGCCCACTAGAATAGTGGACATCATATACCAGGCTAACTTCTCACACTGAGACTATGGGCTGCCTGGATTTTTTGCTCTTTGAGCACCTAATTGTTGAGCTTTTACTGTGGGGGAGCCTCATAAGTTGGGACTCACCCACAGTGAACTCAGGATGTTAGAGACTGCATGGGGATTTTATTGGTGTCCCCCTGGCTTGTCCAGGCCACTGCGCAGCAGCTGGAGTAAGGGACACCAGGCTGGTTACATGCAGACACGTGTACATGTGTGTGCGCACGTTTAGGGGCTGCGCAGGGGAGATTCCTAGCGTGCGCAGTATAGGAGCAGCTACAGAGTGAATGATATGGCAGGAGTTATGAAGACTTGGGTGGTGACATAGAATAGGCTTTATACACTGGAAAGAAACATGCCAGGGAAAGTCAGTGTGTTTTACTGTGTTTTTTTTTCAAAACTGGTTTTATTGAATCGCAGAAATAAACATTCACAGTGCTCCGAACCCCGGATGGGCTGTGACAACAATCACGGTTCATATTGTGCGATACATTTAATGAACATACCCTCCACTCTCCACCCCCCCCCCCCAACTACCCAACCATCCCCCCACCCCCCTCCTGCAACACTCCGTCTCTTCACCACTGTTATGGGTAAGTATATAATCATCCATGGAAATAACTGTGCCTTAATATGCCCACTACATCTGCCCATCCTCGCCCCTTGGCGGCGGTGGAGGCTCCAGCCACAATCCCCGGTAGTCTGCCCATCTCTTCCATATTTTATAGTGTTTTGTGGGACAGCCTCTGGCCTCGAACACCGGCCGCTCCAGTCCCATGCAAAAGTCCAGTCCTTTCCTCCACCCGGCTACTTTGGGAGCCCCAGGGTCCTTCCAGGCCTGTGCCACATCTCGTTTGGCTAGTGTTAGTCCCAGCAGCAGCAAGTGTCGTTTGTAAACATTTCCGCCCACCCCTTCAAGCACATGAAGCAGGCTCAATTTCGCCGTGCGTGGGAGCTCCCACCCCAGCACCTCCGACAAACAGTCCCACACACCCTTCCAGAATCTCGCCAGGCCACTACATTCCCACACTGTATGCAAAAGGGTGCCCAACTCATGACCACATCGCAGTCACGCCGGGGACTCAATCAGCCCTACCTTCCACAGTCTCTTAATGGTATAATAAGCATGGTGCAGGTATTTGAATTGTATTAGGCGTAAACGGACTGCTATTGCTGCTCCCCTGGGGGACTCAAGAGCCTCCCGCCAGTCCTCATCTTCCAGCTCTCCCACATCCCGCTCACAGCGATCTCTCAAGGGCTGTAGATCCGAGGAACAGTGTGTCACTAATGTTTGGTATATTTTGGATATCTTTCGATCCTCTAAATCCCCCATAAAGACCTTTGCCTCTATCGGGCTGAATTCGGGTAGCGCATTCAAGCCCACTAGCGCGGGTGCCAGAGCGTGCCTAAACTGTAGATAGCGAAAGAACTGGGTGCGGGGCATATCAAACTCGGCACTGAGGTCTTGAAAGGTTTTAAGCGTAGTGCCTCTGAGGACCTGGCCCAAGGTTGAGATACCTATCAAATCCCAGCTCCTAAATCCCGGAAGGGACATCAGGGCCGGGAGTTGCCCGTTGTGCCAGAGCGGGGTCTCCCCTGTCAGCTTTCCCCACCATCCCATGCGGCGCAGTGCTTGCCGCCATACCTGGAACACAACTTGCGTTGCTCTAGGCAGTCTCTTCCGCAGCTGCGGTGAGTATAATACCGTGTGTAGGGAGTCAGGTTCCATCAGATATCGTTCCAGGGCATATGCCGGGTCCCCCCCGCCACAGTACCACCAGTCATTCAGGACCACCAGATGTGAGGCTTGGTAATACGATAGAAGATATGAGGTCGCCAGCCCCCCACAGTATGTGGACAGAAAGCAGGTCCGCAGCGCTACTCTTGCCGCGCCGCCGGCCCACAAAAATCGACCGAGAGCCGAGTTGACCAGTCGGAACCAATGCCGCGGGATTGGGAATGGGTGGTTTTGTAGTTGATACAGTAATCTGGGGAGGGCAACCATCTTAGAGATGGCCGATCTACCGTATATATTGAGAGGCATGCGGGACCAGCACTTCATTTCCTGCTGCACTTTGTCCCATACAGGAACTACGTTGCGCTCCCAGGCTATTGTCGGCATGGTCGTCAAGAACACTCCCAAATATTTAAGACCCCCGATCGATCTCTGCAGTGTCAAGGCCCACGGCCCGATCTCGAAGTGGTCTCCCAAAGTCCATAGGGTGGATTTCTGCGGTTTCAGGCATAGTCCGGAGACCTCGCCGAATATTCTCATGATGTCTAGGACCCGCGGCCGGGACCGGTTCACGTCTGTAAGAAAGAATAGGACATCATCCGCATACAATGCGATTCTGTCCGATGGTCCCGCCTGCCACTCAAATCCCTTCAGCTGTGCATCCATCCGTACCCACGCCGCCAGCGGCTCCATAGCTAGAGCGAACAAGTAAGGCGAGAGGGGACACCCCTGCCGAGTGCCACGGCCTATCGGGAAGGCTGCCGATACCTTCCCCGCCACCCTCACCGAGGCCGTCAGGCCGGTGTAAAGAAGTCGGATATAGGACATAAAGTGGGGCCCCAGATTAAGGCGCGGAAGGAGGGCAAACAAGTAGGTCCAACTCAGAGAATCAAAGGCCCTGTCAATATCAGCTAGTAGTAGTGCCGCCTGATCCCCGGTTTTACTCATCGCCTCCACTGCCACGTGGGCTTGTCTAATATTATGCTGTGTCGCCCTGCGGGGCATAAATCCAGCTTGATCTGGATGGACCAAATCTGATATGTAGGGGAGAAGGCGACTCTCAAACGCTTTAGCAAGTATTTTGGCCTCAATGTTCAGAAGAGAAATTGGCCGATAGGACTCGTGGCGGTCCGGAGGCTGACCGGGTTTGCAAAATACTACTATTTCCGCATGTCCCTCTTCCCGTGCTGCCTCCAGGATGGCTTTGTAGTGTGGCCCTAGTTGCAGGTGGTAGCGCTTAAAAAATTCACTTAGGAAACCGTTGGGCCCAGGGGCCTTACCAGTATTGAGTTCCCCCAGTGCCGTGCCCAATTCTTTGGCCGAAAGTGGGGCCTCAAGGCGTTCACGCACATCATCCGGAAGCGCGCGGGGCGGGAGATCAGTTATAAACTTATCAATGTCGAGTGCCGAGAGAGAGTCTTGCGGGGCGCATTGCATTGCAAAGTAGCCAGCGAAACTGTTCGCCAGTTCCCTTCGAGCCGAAATAGAGGCCCTGGTATCGTCTCTGAGGCCCGGCAGGTCCTGTGCCTGGAACACTTTTTGGCAGAGTCTATGAAGCATGGTGCTGGACTTGTCGCCCCATTGATAAATCCTACTTCTGGTCGCTAACCAGATCTGGCGGGCCTCGTCCAACTGGAGGGAAGCGTACGTCTGCTGCGCCAGTATAAGTTTCCCTACGTCCTCCAGGCGATTCGCCACCCCACATTGAGTTTCCAGCTGCACCACCTCTGCCGTGGCCCGCACCAGTTCCTCCCGTCGTCTGCGACGCGCCGCTGCGCACCATGCTATATCCACCCCGCGCAGCGTAGGTTTCAAAGCCTCCCAAACTGTCCGTGTGTCAGAGACCATACCTAAATTGCCATCCCAGTACCGGGCGATGGCCACCTCTAGATGTTGCTGATATGCCTCCTGCTGCAAATGCCAGATGGAGAGGCGCCACCTGAATGGGCGTCTCTCCCTGTCCAGGGCAACCTCCACAACCACGGGGGAGCGATCCGAAAGTCCCTGCGGCAGGATAGCCGCCGAGACCACTCTGGTAATGACCGCGGCAGGAACAAAAATGTAGTCTAGTCTCGAAAACGAGCGGTGGACCGCCGAGACGTACGTGAACTCCCTCTCATGTGTATGCAAATATCGCCATGCGTCTACCCAGTTCAGGCCACTCACCATGCCATGTAATCTAGTGGGGGTATCCACAGCGGGGTCACCCCTGAGTCTGAGGCGATCAATTCGACACTGCATGACATCATTCCAGGCCTCCCCTATCACCGCAAGGCTCTCTGGGATCTCGGCCCATACCGTGAAGAGTTTTTCAATCAGGGCCCATTGCAGTGGGGGTGGAGCATACACGCTCCCAAAAACCACTGATTCTGAGCCCACCGTCCCCTGTACAAAGACATAACGGCCCTGAGGGTCTATCCAGTGTTTAGTGTGTGTGTAGGCCAGTCTACGATGTATCAGTAAGGCCACCCCCCTAGAACCTCTCCCAAAGCCCGCGTGGTAGACCTGATATTAGCCATATCTCTGTAAGCTCAGTGCTTTGTTACCCATTAGGTGTGTTTCTTGCAGCATTAGGACATCTACATTCTCCTTCTTCCCTTGTCTCAACACCGCCCCTCTTTTGATCTTGTCCAGCATACCCCTCACATTCCAGCTCATCACTCTCATTAAGGCACCAACTTGCGCCCGCCTAGGGTTTTCAGCCCCCATCTAAGCGCAGATGAATTCTTACAACAGGTAGTAGGCACAACAAGAGTGGACGCCACAACAGCATCATTCGAGACAATCGTGTGCAGGACAGCCCCCCCCCCACCTCCCTCAGGCCCCAACCACCCCTCGCCAACTGCAATCAACTTCCCACAACTCCCCCCCCGCCCCCCGCCCCCACCCCATACCTCAATGAACAATGAAGTATCTGTCGCGGTGTAGCGTGGCTCCTGCCCCCAACATGAGACAGACCGCCCACCCCACCAATGGACCCCCATCACTACCCTAAACCCACTAACAAACTAGACCTAACAGAGGGGTCGAGTCCGCCCTCCCTATGCCGTCCCCCCACCCGAGTCCCAAAACCATAAAGTTACTTGTACAAATGAAGTTCTTTGCTACGGTCCGCCAAGGCTGTCTACATCAGGGGGGAGCGAACCATCTGCCCTCAATTCTAGATGGAGCAATCACTGTTCACTGCGATAGCTAAGACGCCGGTTCCTGAGAGTCTGGAGCCCCAGTAGCTCCCGCCGCCCCATTTTCGGAAGAGGAGTTCTTCTAAGAGCGGGACCTCCAGTTGCTTCTGCTGCGCGATCGCCGTGGAGTCCGAGGGGGCCCAGTTGTGGAGGAGTCCGAATCCCGACCTGGGGGGGTGTGCACTCTAATACGGACTGTCTTGCCCGTCCAGGCGAAGACTTCCTCTGGGGTGTTAAAGAATAAGGTCCTGGATTGAAACACCACCCGCAGGAGGGCCGGGTAGAGCAGAGCATATTGAATTTTCAGACCCCGCAGTCTCGCTTTGGCTTCAGTGAAGGATTGGCGCTGCTTCTGCACCAACTTAGTGTAGTCCGGAAAAATTAGGATCTTATGATTGTCATACAGCAGGGGGTCCTTCATACGGGCTTGACGTAGGATCGCGTCGCGGTCGTGATAATTGAGCAGCTTGGCTATCACAGGCCTAGGGCGTTCCCCCACCGGCGGCCTCTGGATCAGCGTCCGGTGTGCCCGTTCGACTATAAAGCAGCGCGATAGGGACTCCGGCGGCATCCAACTTTCCAACCAAGTGGTCAGGAAGGCCTCCATATAACCCTTCTCACAATCTTCCGGAAAGCCCACAAACCGTAGGCTGTTCCTTCAGGCGCGCCCTTCAGCATCCTCTGCCCTCAGGGTAAGGCCCCTCTGGATGCCCTCCATGTTGGCCACCTTCTTCTTAAGGGTCGCGACGTCATCCTCCACTCCAGTAATCCTTGTTTCGGCTTCCGTTATGCGAGCCACTGCATTGCGTAGGTCTTGGCGCAGTAATGTAACATCTGCTCCGACAGCCCCAATTTTTGCGTCTAACATGTCCCGGGACTGTGTTATCGCCGCCATGAGGGCAGCATTATCAGGGACAGATGCAGGAGGTCCCCCGGCCGCACCGGCACCCCCCGGCGGCCCCGTAAATTTGTCTATTGTACCCTGCTTCGAGGAGTGTCCGCTATTGCCGCCCCTCGTCATCGCTGCCAAGTAATGTGGAAATCAGGCCCAGGGCGCTATCAGTATAATAAACAAGGTGTAGGTGGCCCCCCTCTCGGTCAAGACGCGCCTCTGCCCCGGGCGCCGAACCCCTGCGCTCCAGCTGTACCTCCATGGGGCTGCCTCACTCTCCAATGACCAGCAGATGGGCCAACGCCAGGGCCAGGGCCACGTAAATTGCTCCGCAGGGCGCTCTCCAGGGGGGCTTACCGCCACCGACCCACAGGCCGTCACCGCCGAGCCAGTCGCTGCAATGTTTGGGTATGGCCGGCCGCTGGTGCCTGCTGCCACCTCCACTCATATGGGCCTGCCCTGTGGCCCTGCAGTGTTTCTGAGCCAGGGGAGTCCAGGGCACTGCGGGAGAGGCGCCGGATTTTGTGCCCCCAGGCCAAATGTCACTCCCCCCCCCCCTTCGAGCAGCACCAGGAATCGCCGCTCCGGTGTTGTAGAGGAAGGGGGGGGGGGAAAGTCGTGTCACCAGGGGAGGAGGGGGGGGGGGGCTCTCCGCTGCCTCACAGAGCGGCCGCTACCGCCCGGCCACCGCGACCTCGCAGCAGCCCGCCCAGACGCCGATCCTGCTTTCAAATCAGCTGGTGTTGTGGAGCGGGGGCCCCCAGTAGTCGACCCGCCGGTCTCCTTCCCAATCACGCCGGGTACCTTCGCCGCCGCTGCCTCCGGGGTCCCGATGGTCAGGGACCGGCTCCTTCCTCTGCGGCACGCCGGCCGCGCTGCACTTCCGTTTTGCCCCTGCAAGGCGAGAGCCCTGGCTCCACTCGTGGCCGCAGGCCGCACTGCTCCAGGGCCCAAATCACCGCACAGCAATCCACCTCAGCCCCAAAAAGATCACCACTGCTCCGCAGCAAGGTCCGGTGGGCGGATTCGTCGGTTCGGGCTCTTGGGGATGAGGGAAGCGGGGGATATATGCAGGATATCGGATCGGCGGGACGGAGCTCACTCAAGCTGCGTCCGCCATGATCGCCGCCTTGGCCACGCCCGTTTTACTGTGTTTTTCACTTCATTATTCCCTGATGGAGATGTGGAGCCAATGGGCTAATGTAACTTCCATAAGGTCTACCGATTCCAGACACACACTAAAGTCCACTGTAGCATATGTGAAAAGAAGTATTGTGCAGAGTCCCAAGTCATATTTGTACTGCTTTTGGGTCATCCAGAAATGTCATATTTCTCTGAGTCACTGGCTGGGGTCTGGCCCTGGCAGGTTAGATTAATGACCTTCCTTCCCAGAGTGAAGACCTTCCCTCCAAGGAGAGAAGATGAGTGGAGCTACAGACTAATCCATCAAGAACTGTCGCTGGGTGCCAGGCACCAAGCTGAACCAAGGTCAAGGCAGCACTGGGGGAAGGTGACCATGTGGCCAGAGACACTGGACAACGCCATTTTTAATAAACCCAGAGGCTGGACAAGGAGGAGGGAGCAGGGGCAGGGAAATGATGTGTCACTGTGTTATAGGGCAAACAGAGACTCCCTACCAGCCCCCTCCCAAACTCTTAAAAGAACTTGAACAGGAAGAGAAGCTCTTTCTGGGGTGTGGTCTGCTGAGGCGGAAGGTGCTGGAGCCTGGCAATGGGCGGTTGGAAGGAGGTATCCCCTGACTGCCCCCCAGGGCCCTAACAGCGCCAGAAGAAGAGCCCTGGACCGGTGCGCAGAAGCAGGGGCCTCTGCGCAGGGAGAAGAGAGGCCCAGGAGGAGAGCCAGGCGAAAGGCTGGCGCAGGGAGCCAGTGAAGACCGCTCCCTGCAGAATGCACCCTCTTGGAGACCTGGAAGGCAAAGGAGCAAGAAGACGCAAAAATGGGGCAGATATGGCCCCCGGAAGGAAGGCGACCGTTGACCCCTAAGAAGACTGACGACAAAGCAGGTGAGGCTCCGCTACCGGTCTCAGAGAGGCCCCCGGGGTGTAGTCCCACCCTAAGTCACATGAGGATTTAAAAAGAATAACCTCTCAAGGGCTCAGCCAAGATTGCATCACCTCCTAGGCTGGAACTTTTGATCTACAGCTGGGGTGGATTAAGAAGTGCATCATGGAGTGAAGGGCTGAGTTGGGGATGTCTTGATAAGGGCATCCCCTGGAGGTGAAATGGTGTGATTGCATTGAAATGCATTTACTAATGGTTATTTCTTTTAGAGGGACTGAATTTCATGTGTTTAATATGAAGTACATGTAAAGTGATGTCATTAACAAAGTGGGGTTATGTTGTCAGACATTCCTGCTAGGTGTCTTGCTGTATATGCATAATCCTGTGGTTTCCTCTCTGATGCCTTTAGGGGCTGTAATTGATATGCATTTTTAATGATATCCAAATGTTATGTGTACTATCATTCTAAAATGGTGCTTGAACATGTATTCTTGCTGCTGCTGTTAGCTGAGGAACAACCCAGACTGTTAGCCCTTACGATGTAGAGGTGCATACTTTATGGTCAGTAGGAGATTCTCAGTCACGGTTATGTGTCACCAAGGCAAGTGTACCCATTTTTAATGCTGGTTGAAGTAATGGGGTGGGTCGCCACTGGGATGCTGCAGTGCGCAGGGCCCAAGTCCCAGGTTATGATCAACTAACTGCATTGGGGGCAAGATGATGTGCATACATGGGAGTGGTTGTACTAGACCCCACCCCCTGAGGGAGGGGTGGAGATGTCATGCAATATCACAATGTAATTCCAACAGCTTATGTATATTTGTAAATTGGTGCATAGTATTGAGTAGTGTGTGTGTTTAATAAATGTACTCTTACTTTTATAAAGCAAAGTACAGACTGGACAATCAATTATTGAGTGTTATCTTTGTGCACCTGCAAATGGAGACTACTAGCCCACACAACCTCCCTTGATTAAACCTCAGACTGCTCTGCAACACTATCCTCCAAGAGTCAGGCGCTACAATTGGGTGTTTGGTTCCCAGTGAAGGACAAATGTAGTCATGTTATTTGTGCAGGCCTCACAGAGGCTGACTCTTTTTCCAACAGTAGCTATTACTAGAAAAGTGATAGGTAAGTGTATTTCAGCCATCAACATGTGCCTGGACGAGGCAGCTACCCCAGCTGGCATCCTTTCCTCCTTTAAGTTAATATCTGAGGCAGTAAGATAATCATTATTTGTTCCAATGAAGAACAAAAGAAATCATTGTGGCTGGTTTGATTCAACGTGCTCGCTGGCCTATTCTAATCTAAAAATGGAATTAAAAAAGTTTCCAAAAAATGTTGAGAATATAAGGAGAGTGAGAGGGGGAAAAAGAGTGGTCCTCAGGGAACGAAAAGCAAAAGTGAGAAATGAGGCTTGGGAATCCCTTCATGAAGCATCTGTAAGGGGTGATAGTTTGGCTTTTTGGAGGGTGGTAAAATCACCCTTTTGAATTCTGAGGAGGGGCCGTCAGTAGAGGTCGCCATAGCCGAGAATCTGTGGATTGACTATTTTTCGAGAGTATACAATATAGATGGAAACTCTGCCATTAATTTCGAGAGTATTCAAAGGGAAACGATTGGCAAACCTGAGACCCTATGTTCTGACCCTATGTTCCCTATGTTCTGACTATGGAGACCAAAACTGCTAGCTGTTTTGCCCACTTCCCAACCACATGGGTGGAATCCACCATTGTTCCATTTTCAAGTGTTATAGACCTATTTCTTTATTAGATGCTTTGACAAAAGTGGCTGGACGTATAATACTGGAACGTCTAAATGAATGAGATGAGGAAAATAATATTCTGTCCGATATACAATATGGTTTCCAGGCGGGATTAGGGACAGTGGAGCAGAGTTTAAATGTATCTATTTTAGTGGGGAAGTACACGTGAGTGAAAAAAGGTAGATTGTTCCTGGCCTTTGTCGATCTTACCGCCTTTGACACTGTGAAACATGAGGATTTGGGGGCTATCCTAGAACTGCTATGGGTAGATATACAAATTATCCACTTCCTTATATTGTAATGCTAAGGCGTGAGTGCGCTTTGGCATAGGCTCCATTCCCCATTAGGAAGGGGGTTAGGCAAGGATGTGTCCTGGCACCTTTCCTTTTTAATCTTTATATTAATGGTTTATGTGAGACATTAATTAAGGACAATCACGACTTCCCACAAATAGCTGCACGTCCCATCCCTGTACTCCTCTATGCAGACAATGCAGTTTTAATTTCACTCACCCAAGTAGGTCTACAACGGGTTCTAAACAGTTTTACTAAGTTTATGGGCCAATCGGATCTCAAGGTGAATATCTCTAAGAATTATATTATGAGATGTGGGCCTGGGAGTCACATATGTAGGGTTATGTTCCTGGTGGGCCAGAAAATAGAGCACACTACAAGCTTTGCATGCCTAGGCATACTGTTTGATCATAGAGTCTCTTGGACTCGAGCCATTATGACAAAAAAAGTATTATGGCTAGATCAACAACGGCCCTCACAAATTTTGCAAGAAAACTAGGGAGAAGACCACCACTAGAACTAATGCAGATATAAAAAGCGAAGTGTGTCTCTGCAGCCATGTATGGAGCGGCAGTTTGGGGTTTTGTGGACACTTAGTCGCTTCAGACGGCGGAGAACATCTTCTTGAGATAGATTTTAGCTGTCCTTAGTAGTACGTCTGCTTATGTCTGCTTATTCGGAGCTGGGACTGCTGTTTATTTCAGATCTGATCAAAATGGAGCCAGTTCTCCTATGGCATAGAATATGGTCTAATCCGGAGACCAAGCGAAATCAGGACATTTTAGCAGACAGCTTAAAACTTGAAGGAGTGCTATTGATCCTATGGCTGAGGTTTATTAGAAACTTTATGTCTGATCTTGGCTACTTGGAATATTATAATAACCCAAGCACTATGCAGTCGCTCAGTAGAAAGGAATAAAAGAAACAGGGACTACTACTTCTGTACTCTATAAGACTGGCGACTGAGTTTAAAACCTACAGTCCAGTACAATCAATTGATTTTATCCTCTTTCAGTATTCAATCATATTTATTGTTTGTACCTGGTGGATATGACTGGTTTTAATTAACTTGTTTTAGATGCAATATTATCCACAGGCTAGTGAGCTTCCCAGGTATGACTGATTGGTCGCAAACATTAGGACCGTGTCCATGCGACAATTGTTCGGAACAATGAACAATACATGTCTTTTTATTCTGTAAATTTTACAGTAACCTGAGGAAAGTTTGGATTCTCTCGATGTTGAAGGAGCTGGGTCTGAGATAATGCCGTCCTGCATTACTCGCGATGTACACAGAACTTGGAGGATAAGCATGTTTTAAAAAAAGGTTTTAGTCACAGGAAAACTATTATTCTGTAATTATGGAGACATATGATAGTTTGTATGACAAATTGTTTTACGTAATTATGTATCATTTATATTTCATAGTTTTATTGAATGAACTGTATATATGTACTTTTATGATTGTCTCAAAAAGCAATCAAATAAAGTCTCTTTGAATTTGGTGATTAAAGGGGACACTGACTGGTCTAGGTATATGGAGATATGGCTGGCCCTGGCAGCGGGGTGGCGAAACAAAATATTGCCATGGGTGAGGGGCGCAAATACCCCTGCGGTGGGAGGAATGGAAGTGGGACCATGACTGGTGCCAAAGGGCTGAATAAACTGTATACAAAAGCAGGGGGTGTACTAACAAATGGAAGAAAGTGCAGGGGCCCTGGCAGAAATACAGAGAATTGGAGGTAGTCATGAAGCGGTAAGGGAGATGGTAATTGTTGATTGTTCTTGCTGCTCCCCAACAATTATATTCTTTTCAGTTCTTGTGTTTTTTGCCAATATGCTATATAGATTTTGTTTTGTACTGAATGGTCTCATGAGCTTTGTTAATAAAAATATTTTAAAGAAACAAAAAACTTTTACATCTCCAATTCACCTCATTGAATTTTTGTTATTTTGGTGTCAGTTTGTTTAGTAAATTTTACTTTAATTTTCTGTGATATTTATTGTTTTGCATTTTGACTTCAGAACTGTTTTGATACTGCATTAATACTTTACACATTGGCCTAAGTTAAGCCTGTCTGCTCTGCGCTGAAGCCACGAGAGGGTTGAGCTCAGGTTAATTTAGTGACTTTGAGGGTTCACCCTGCCAATGGTTATGATTATTCTTTGATGTGGGTAGTCATCTTCCCAAAATAATAATCCAATTTCTTACAGGGCTGTCAAAGTCAACCAACTGTTGTTGGCTCCCCTTCGACATCCTGACTGTTAGAGCTGCTTCTTTCCCATAACCTTAGATAAATGTAAGTGGTGGTGCTGTAGTTCCGTAGTCTATGGGTTTGGTTGGTTGGTCATAAAGTTTGTGTTTCAGGTTAACTTCCTTCATATTGAAATGTAGTCGCAAAAGTATCATGCAAGTTGAATAAATGCAGAGGAGTAACTATCAGTAGTGTGGCAGGATCAACAGCATTGGTGCCCAAGGGGTTGATGAGCTGAGTTGCCCCCTGAGTGGCTATTTTTTACTAGTCCGATGTCTTGCTTCGCACTTAGATAATGTAGAATACCACACGTGGCTCAATTACGACGAAGCAATAGACACAACACCACACACCCCTGAAGAGGGAACTCACTTTATAAAATGAAACACATCAAAGACTCTCTTTTCAGAACTAGGTTTGGGGTTTTAATTATGCAATGCTCTCTAACAGAAAGACTTTCCCAGATGTCAAAAGAACATTCAAATGCACATAGATACATATGTGAATATGCAAGCAATAATAACACACTTGCCAAATGCAGCAGTTCAATGCATAAATAATAAACACAAGCAGCAAATACTGGACGGCCTGCAAGAAAACAGAAATATATATACACTAAATACATCCGATGATTACCTTGAATGTGCACTCTGACTCACTCACACATAACAACGTCAATACTCAAAAACAAATCACCTCACCGGTTGCAAACACTATATTGTAGCCCACTCCAGCAAACTGGGTTCTGCTGTACCGAAGTAGATGCATCCATCCCGGTTTGGATTCCAAAATCCTTGTCTCCAAGTCAAAAAACCTCAGCTTTATAATTTCAAAACACACTAGAAGGTTCCGAGAGACCTTCCCTCTGCGCCATGGAAAATTACTGGAATTGGCCACCTTACATGCAAGCATTCCAACGGTAAAGGAGTTCCCACGTTCCCTCTGCATACTCACATGTTCCAGCCTTCATCTTAAAGAAGCTTATGAAAGCCTCTGGCAGTACATTCAACAATCTACTCCAGAAAACAAAGCAACCTTGAATGTGAATAACCCAAACAACTTAAGCACTTTGGGTGCCTGCCTGTGCGTGCAAAAAAGCTCAAGCAAAACAGAGTCAGAATTCAAGATAAAATGAGGGCTTGTCAAAGCCAATAGTAAGAACATCATAATACTTACCAATGTACAACACAATGCACATTCGTGCACCACTGCCTAAAGATTCACACACTTCTTCTGCTAATGTACAACATAATGCACATTTGAGCACCACTGCTCATAACACTGCACTTCGAGACCAAAAAGTACATTCCACACTTCTCTCTCTGTCTTGCTTTCAAATGCACATCCCTCATGTTCTGTTCTTGGCAAGCTGTTCTACTCTGTGACAGCTCCCACTTTAAAACAATGAGAGTACACAAGTGAAATCTTCATGGGAAACCAGGCATATCCAGGTCGTACATTCATGCTAGGGTAAAATGAAACACCAAAGTCAATTAAAATGATGGTAGTCAAAAGTCATAAAGTGGTGTCAAACCAAAGAAGTGCCTCTGGCACTACATCAGTTACCCATTTTAAGGTATTACCTAGAAATAGCTTTTAGCTGCCTGCTGTCAAAGACCTATTTTAGTGTTAGATGTGGGAGGACACTAGGATACAACAAGATATAGACACTAGGCCAGTTGGTACACAGAGGAACTCAGACTGACGAAACACCACTACCAACAACTGGAGAGCAAATGGAAAATGAGCCCGGAAAATGCAGACAGGAGCACATTCAAATCTGCCTTAGGGAGCTACCACCAAATGATCCAAACTACCAAGCTCCCTGATCTAGCAGACTGCATTAATGCCAGCACCAACAGAAGGAAATACATTTTTGCTACTGTGAAAGATTTCACCTCACTACCGCCCACCTTCAACTCGATAACCCCATTACAGGACTTCCGCAACTATCTCTGTCAACTCTTCAGAAACACAATCACCACCATTTACAGCAGCCTAAGCCCGCAACCAAACCCAACAGACCTCGCCAAACCCCTCCCACTCGTATCCAACGAAACAATGCTAACCACATGGCCCATCACCCCAAAAGCGGTGGCCAACATAAAGTCCATCAACTCAATGGTCCCATTGGAGCACTTTCTCCAACACGCCTACTCCAGACGGCATCACCACCCCCTTTTCTGAATCGTTTTTGGCCACTATAGGTGTGGCAGGGTATACTCAGACCCTTTCTCACTGCACCATCAGGATTCAAGCAAGCCGGGCCGAAGACGGCTGGAAATGCCAGAAACCGGTCCCCGGTAGCTTGTCTCCTTTCTGGTGAAGAATTGGCTTGGTAGTTTAGTCTGCCCTGTTCCCATGATGCACTGGGCCAGGGACAGACTGATTTGCATATAGCCAGGTTCTGAGCTGGGATGGTGCAGTGAGATAAATAACAGTGATGGATCAAGCCCTGATCATTGGACTGGGTAAGAGTGGTCTGCTTAATTCAGACACTCTGTTCATCACCACCCCCTTTTCTGAATCGTTTTTGGCCACTATAGGTGTGGCAGGGTATACTCAGACATGAGTCCCTTTCTCACTGCACCATCAGGATTCAAGCAAGCCGGGCCGAAGACGGCTGAAATGCCAGAAACCGGTCCCCGGTAGCTTGTCTCCTTTCCAGTAAAAGAATTGGCTTGGTAGTTTGGTCTGCCCTTTTCCCATGATGCACTGGGCCAGGGAAAGACTAATTTGCATGTAGCCAGGTTCTGAGCTGGGATGGTGCAGTGAGATAAATAACGGTGATGGATCAAGCCCTGATCTTTGGACTGGGTAAGAGTGGTCTGCTTAATTCAGACACTCTGTTCATCACCACCCCCTTTTCTGAATCGTTTTTGGCCTCTATAGGTGTGGCAGGGTATACTCAGACATGAGTCCCTTTCTCACTGCACCATCAGGATTCAAGCAAGCCGGGCCGAAGACGGCTGAAATGCCAGAAACCGGTCCCCGGTAGCTTGTCTCCTTTCTGGTGAAGAATTGGCTTGGTAGTTTAGTCTGCCCTGTTCCCATGATGCACTGGGCCAGGGACAGACTGATTTGCATATAGCCAGGTTCTGAGCTGGGATGGTGCAGTGAGATAAATAACGGTGATGGATCAAGCCCAGATCTTTGGACTGGGTAAGAGTGGTCTGCTTAATTCAGACACTCTGTTCATCACCACCCCCTTTTCTGAATCGTTACTCCAGACGACGGCAACCTATCAGTGCCATGCTCACATTCTGAGTACCTCCCCCTCTTCTACGAAGTCTGGATGCCTGGAAACTACATCTGTCCTATTGCTGAAGAAACTTTCTTTGGATCCTTCATTGCTCACCAACTACAGACCAATCTCCCTGCTACCATTCATAGCCAAGATCTTGGAGAAAATCATCAACAGACACCTCACCAAATACCTCAACGACCACCAATTACTTGACACCAAGCAGTCTAGTTTCAAACCCAACCACAGCAGGGAAACTGCCCTCATCACTTCCATGGATGACATCCACATGACCCTGGACAGAGGAGTCACGGTGGCCCTCATCCTCCTGGACCTCTCCGCAGCAT
The DNA here is from genome assembly GCF_964263255.1 of Lissotriton vulgaris. Lineage (NCBI taxonomy): Eukaryota > Metazoa > Chordata > Amphibia > Caudata > Salamandridae > Lissotriton > Lissotriton vulgaris. The sequence continues at coordinate 883,464,749 of NC_141685.1, forward strand.
TTGTCAGAGTCTCCCACCCCATCCTCATCTAATGCCTACACAACATACTAATCCAAGGAAATGCACTCTGATGGATCTGCTCCTTCCTGATTGGAGGGACCCAGTCAGTCAGCAGGGCACGGTACACCTCAGATGTCCATGACCTCATCAGCTGAGTTGCGCAAGGATCCTCCCAGAGCCTGAACCTTTTCAACCCATACATGATCCCTCTAGGCAGCATAATCTGCTTTCACCATATGAACATTCTCTCCAGTACCAATACCATGCAACTCATTCTCTCCTTCATGACAAGACACTCAGTACCTGGATCTAGTTCAATGCCTGTATGACTGAAATCGCCCATCGGATGAAGACCTACAGACTAAAGCTGAACACCGGAAAGACCGAAATCCTAGTCTTCGGAAAAAGCACATCACTGTGGGACTCCACCTGGTTGCCAATAGAGAGAGGACTGACACCCACCACCCATGCCAAGAACCTCAGGATCATCATCGACAGCAAACTCAACACGACTGCCCAAGTCAATGCTGCTTTACCATGAAGATGCTAAGGAGCATTTTCAAATGGCTCCCAATCAGCACCTTCAAAACTGCCATGCACGCCCTGGTCACAAGCAAGCTGGATTACAGGAAAACCCTCTATTCCGGGATCAACAAAAAACTCACCAGAAGGCTGCAGACCATTCAGAGCTCGGCGACCAGAATCACTCTCAACCTCTCACACCGTACTCACATTACACCACACTAGAAGGAGCTCCTCTGCCTCCTCTTTCACAAACTAGCACAATTCAAACTTGCCACCCATATTTTCAAGGCACTACATAACACTGATCCAGCATACCTCAACAATCGCATCTGCTTTCACAAACGTTAGGTCATCCAGACTCCTACTTACACAAAACCTACGCATACAGAAAACCAGATTTGGCAATTGAGCCTTTTCCTACATCGCTTCTAAAGTATGGAATGACCCGCTGCTACACATAATAGCATCCTACCAAAGACCGGGCTTTTCGAGTAGTCCCTAGGTATGCCCAGATCTCACCTGTTCAACGCCATATACCCTCCTGGGCACTCTATGAATCTGCATAACATAACCTCTTGTGGACAATACCAATCCATACAATAGGCTTTGGACCAACTCACTGCATGCCTTTTTTTGGCTTTCTTGTGAGTCTCACCTTCTTGCAGATACCATTGGCTGAGATTAATTCAAACATTCAATACACCCCCTTATTGTATACTTCAGTGTGTTGCCCTAAGTGGGATGGGTAGGCCCAGACGTGGTCCTGTGCACTCTGTGTTTCTGGAATAAAGCTTTACCTGGCTGATAAGCCCATAACTAGGGCACAACCGGTTCTGAGTTGCTTGTGTTCTGGTTCAGGTAGGACCAGGCTTGGCAGTTCGGGTGGACTCTTCCAATTGTAGCAAGGGCAAGACTGATTTGCATTTAGCTGTATCGAAACTGAGGTGGCATGGTGTGCAAAATAACAATGGATTGGGATGCAGGCCTGTGTAATTACCACAAGCTGAGATTAATTCAAGCATTCAATCCATAACTTTTTTGCATACTTTAGTGTGCATCTTTTTTATGGGTTTTCTTTGGCTTCTTAGTATTTGACCCTTCTACGGGGCTTCTTTACAGTCATTTCGACTGGATGATCTTTATCCTTCCATGGATCCTCATCTGGTAGCTTTTTTTTTGCTTCCACCACCCAGGGGGGACCGTATCTTCTTGCTCACTTCTGCATGTGCTGCTTACAAGTCACATTTTGTGCTCTCCGTGTTGCATCAGACCTAGTTCCACCCTAAATGCTCTTGCACCATTATATTTGTAGTTTTTTTAGGGGTGGACTCTGCCATGGATTTATTTTTGTAATGCTGCTCAGCATCTGCAGAAAGCATTGGCAAAATCAATAGGCCAACAAGGCAAGACTATTACCTTTATCAATGCGTGGGTTTTTCTTGCTATTTTGTAGTGTAGTTCCTATATTCCCAACAGGCTCTGCGCTATGGAATAATATACACTATAGATTTGACATAGGACTGAGGTCAGTATGTCTCTATCGAGTATATTAAACTTAATTGTGTGTGTGTGCCAGCTACCTCACAGGTCACTAGAAACGTTCTCGATTAAACAAGAAGGGATTAATCTCTGACAACCGCATAAACATGACAACTTGGTTTCCCCTATAATCGAAACAATATCTTCAGAGTTTTGGAAACAATAGATAACTATTTCACTCAGTCAATCGTGCATGCTTCGTTTCTACAGAGTTGCATAGCAAAAGAGAGATGGGCGTTTCAATGAAAGGGTTTATTGAACAGTCTTATTTCTCATGCAAGGGATATGAACTGCTACAATCATTAGACGGAATGCAAAGTATAATGCGTACAGCGTAAACAGAAATATAAAATAATACTGTAATAGCATTGTCTGTTGCTTTGAAGTATATAAAAATACATACATAGATAACAAAGGCTAAAATACTCAACTGGTGCTTCTAAAATACGCCTACCCCAGTGTACCTAACCTAGGTCTAGTACAAGGGAAGAAGTAGGTGCTGTTTAGCTTAAGTTTAGTTTTGCCAAGAATCTGCCAAAAGTTTCTCTAGGTTCTAATCAGCTCCATACCTTAGAATGAGAGAGGTTGGTATCTCTTTCTCGGGACTCGATTTCCCAACACCCCACAAGGGGAGTCAGAAACACTGGAGCTGGATTTCTCGGCAGGAGGACGAATGCTTCTGGTCAGTGCTTCAGCTGGAAAGTTGGCTTCCTTCGGGACTTGCTGTGGCGAGCTGTGTCGTGCAAGTAGGTAGTCGAACTGCACCGAACCACACCTTGCTTTGCCATAGCAAGTGAAGGTATATTTATACCTTGAAGGTGTTTAGGAATGCCAGTATTGACATAGTCGGGCATATGAACGTCATGAATGAACTCCTAAGGAATAGATGTTCATGCATAATAAATTAGTTCTTGGAGAAATCAATATCCAAGAAAGGGGAAGTCCCTAACGGCTTAAGAGCCTGGTTTTCCAAGAACTCGTTGTGACGTAGATGAACAGATGGAAGTAGCCATGCCTGTATTTGGGTAGCATGGACTATGCCTAAATAAGGACTGGATATCTATGCCTATATAAGGGCAATGCATACGGAATCTAAATTGACATACAACACCCACTCCACGTTGTTATGTACGACATTACTAAGTTCTAAACATGTTAAACATATCTAAATCATATCTATACATGAAGTGCTAAAAGCATGTTTCAAATACATTGTAAATAACACATTCAAACTATTGCATTGGTGCTGTACACATTAAGGCAATGCTTCATTCTAAGCATACATGACATTCGCAAATGCTAAATGAATGAATCATGAAAATATACATTTATGAAATGTCTCGTAAATACAGAAGAAAAAGTGCCGAAATCATTTAATGTCAGATTACATAAAACTGTTTGTTTTTGCGATCAAGGTCACATATTGTCTCTGGAAGTACTCAAAGAAGTCTTGTTCTCTATGAATAGTTCAACTATAAGCAGATTACTTGTGCCAAAAATCGAAAAATACAAATTTGGAACAAAAAACATTTATCATAGGAAAGAGAGTTCCAAAAGTTAGTACTTTGTTTTGAAAAATTAAGGTCAAATTCAAAGTCTCTCAGAACACTGTGTGCCAAAATCAAAAGTCTGTGTGCCAAAATCAAAAGTCAGTGTTAGGGCTAGGAGAAAACATGAAATCTTCTATGTCTGTTGAAAAAAAGTTGTCTACCATTGTAGGTGAAAGTTGGATTACCTTCTTTAGAAGATTATCCGCACATAAATGTGAAGCATCGCCGTCAGCATTGGTCGCATTAGCAATGTTCGTAATGGATGTTACCTGCGCGCTTGTTTCCTCTCGTACCTCAGCAGTTGCAATTTGCGTCTGTGAGATCTCAATGAATGCAGTCATCAGAATTGGTACCCGCTGGGGACAACACCGGCCATTACCGGTTCAAGCAAAGTATCAACATCCATTGGCTTGACTGATGGGAGTGTGAGGCATGTGTCTACCACGCATTCTTCTCCGCATTGCAGGCAGCGTAGAACAGGTAAGATGCAATCTTGCCAAATTGGTCTGAATGACAGAAACCATGTGGAATTTAATTCTCATAGACGAGGTAGTCCCACAATTTGGACGATGTGCTCACGACACTTCATCGCCAGTAGAGTTGTCTACATGGAGAAATGGGTGTCGCTGGTGATTTGACTTGCCATATCACAGCAGTAGGAGCAAAAATAGTATCCCTGCAACGAGTCCCAAAAGGAGGGGCAGTCCGCCAAACACAGTGTGCACGGAGGTTGGAAATATTCCTAGGACTGCTTAAAAAGGTGCTAACATTCCGGATAATACAGTCTTAAATACATTTACTATACCGCTCGTATCAGATGTGTTCAAGATACGACTTAACATTTCTGAGAAATGTATAGGGCAGTTTGTAGCTAAAAGGGCATGTATCTCGGCAGAAGTCCTTGCTATTTGTAGATCATAGGTTTCTTTGGCCGAGGTCAGTGGCACAGTTTTGTGCAAAAGAATGGCTTTCATTCTGCTTAGAGTATTAATTCGTATAGAAGAGATGTTCAGTGGAGGCCAAAGTGGTGACTCCCTGGCTGTCTTGGTTTTTGGAAACAATACTTGCATACAGCAAGTGACCCTGGCTGACACAGGTACTAGATATGGTATACCTGGCAACATGTCACTGCAGCTGTGATCGTTCAACATGAAGTAACTTCCATTTGAAAGTTGTCCAAAAATTGGATCAATCACCGCAGCTGGTGAACCTTGCAGGTAGCAGGATAGATTGTTAGAGGAACCATTGCAGGCCCCATGTAAGTTTATACCCTGACAAAGGAGAGAACCGCGTAGTGCATTTTCACAATTTGAACCGCTAAGAAACACTTCACGTCCCCCACTCCAACATCTGTGTGTGTATGGTAATTCCCAGGAATTCTTGTTGTATTCTTTACCCAACCTTTCATATGTGCCTGCTGGTATGTGTTTTAGGCAATACTGAAAATAGAAAATTGTAACATGTATAACCCATTCAGTAGCTGGTTTCTCTGCTACCGTAAATGACAATCTTTCCAGTTTTTCAATGCTCAGCACTGTATAGTCTGCTCCCCTTTGTGCCAATTTGATCTGTTTATCAGTGAGATTGAATTCTGATAACAATGACGTGGTTTTGATTAAATGCCAAGGCACATAGCCTGAACGAAGGTTTTGTAACATCTAGCCTAATAGCATGATAGAATGTAATTGCGACTGACCATGTTGCACCATGACCAAGTCCTATTCCATGATGTCTATGGCAGAAGACACTATGCTGTCCAATGAATATATCCTCGATGACAGTCGTTAACCCATTGTCAACCACTGAGATTTCTCTAAATTAATACGATCAATTTCTCGTATCCTTTCTGCAGTCTCTGATTGCGTAAGCTTCCATATTTCATTACATGCAGCATATATACCGGCATATATAAAATGTTTTGGTGCTGTTTTCTTGGACTTAGCAAGAATTCCCTAGGATCAGCTCCATCTTTAAGTAAAAATAAGAGTTGCTTTACATCCTAAAGTACAGATCTTTGTAGCCTATCAAGGCAGAGCTTCCCTACACTGTATGTTGTTACTATTCCAGGATGCTGACTTTGAACATATCTTGGGTCTGGCCTATTGAATGTGAAACCCTGTGTTTTGTTCAGGAATCGATCTTGACAGTTGTTTGTGTCTGTGGGCCAGATCAACCATTTATTCCAATCTGGATCTGTTCTGTTGTGATGCAAAATAGTATGTACGTCGACCTCCCCCTCTGAAGTATTATCACTATCAGGTGTAGGTGTAGGTATGGACGGATTGTTAATGCCTTTGATCTTGGCTAACCCAAGGCAAGACGTCTGTTGGACAGTGTCATTCAAAAACATAATTTGCTCAGGGATGATACAGGCTCTAAACATAGCTTCTACCCCCTGTACCTGCCAATCTTTTGTACCCCAGACAATTTTTGTCTCAATGTTTTCTTTCCAAAAGTCGAAACCTAGTTTAGACAGTTGGGCATAAAAGGATGCAGAATAAATCTGTTTGGTATTTGTTAACATACTTTTCATTCCTGTTGTGTTTACATTTTTAAAGTAAAACGATTCAGCATTGGGCACAGTGAACCTTAAAATGTATGGAAATTTCATAGCAAATATTTTTGAGCTACCCTTTGGTGGCGTAGGACAATGTTCCCATTGGTTATACATTAATACATTTCTAGGATTTGCAGATTTGTGCAAGAAATTATGACAATAATGGTTATACCAATACATTTGTTCACAGTCTGATGAAATCTCTCAATATTCATGATTTGTAAATACTGCAGACATTTCTAAGTCTGACATCATATTATTTTTTTTTTTAACAGATTTTATTGACAGATTGCACAGCACTCCGCATTCCAGAGAGAACTGCAAATCAAGTACACAGCATCAGATGATTGGCAATCTATGTATCATTTGAATCAAATTATAACATAAAAACCTACCATTTCTACACCCCCCCCACCCCTTATCCCGCCCCTTCCCCCACCTCCCCCACCCGGATCCCACCCTTCCCAGCCGCACAATATTGTCTCACACTTCTTGAGTGAGGGGAGACTTATACCGCGCAACTTAGCCCAAGGGCATCAACAGGACAGATAGTCTCAAATCACCGGATGCAAGTCTACGAGTAGGCCTCTAGAAAAAAACAGGTTTTCAGTTCCTTGCGAAAGAGCGCCAGGGAGGGTTGTCCTACCAGTTCTGGGGGGAGGGAGTTCCAGAGCTTATGTACAAAGGTGGAGAAAGCTCTACCTCCCCATCTTGCTTTTGCAAATCTAGGAACTAGGAGGAGATTTTTAGAAGATGAACGGAGGGCTCTACTGGGGGAATAAGGATGAAGGAGGAACCTCATGCCCTCTGATCCAGAGCCATAAATAGCCCCATGGGCAAGGCAAAGAAGCTTAAAAGAAATCCTAGACTGGACGGGCAGCCAATGAAGGTTTTTCCTGGCCAAGGATACAGAGGAAAGCCTAGGGAGATTGAGGACCATCCTGGCCGCGGCATTCTGCACCATCTGTAGGCGATGAACAAGGCTCTTGTTTATGCCCACATACAGAGCATTGCAATAGTCCAATCTCGAGGAGATGAGAGCCACTGTGGCTTGCTTCTAGGTATCAGGAGAAAGATAAGATGCAATCTTTCTAAGGATCCTAATAATACCACAACAGGTGGACACAGTCCTACTGACCTGATGGTCAAAGGAAAGAGAGGTATCTATCAGGACCCCCAGATTCCTAGCAGAGTAGGAGGGAAGGGGACAATCCCCAAGGGAGGCCGGCCACGAGTCGTTTGACCAAATGTCTTGACATCCCCGAAAATCAAGACCTCCGTCTTCTCACCGTTAAGTTTAAAAAAGTTCTGGATCATCCATTGGGATACTGCCTCCATGCACGTTCTAAAATTCCGGACAGAGTCATTCACAGACTGTGTAAGGGAGACCATGAATTGAGTGTCGTCTGCATACGACAACACCTCAAACTCATAAGATCTCACTACCCTGGCAAGTGGGACCACGTAGATATTAAAAAGTATGGGACTTAAAGAGGATCCCTGGGGGACCCCACATTGCACTGGTTTGGAGGGGGACAAAAAGTCACCCAGCTTCACTCTTTGTTCCCTTTGATGGCGAAAGGAGGCCAGGAGGCTAATGGCTGGGCCTCCAACTCCTATCTCCCTGAGCCTAGAAACCAAGACCGAGGGAGACAGGGTGTCGAAGGCTGCCGTGAGGTTGAGTAGGACCAGGAGGGTGGTATGGCCTTTATCGACCAACCACATACCCCGATAGTCCGCCCAGCGCTTCCATATCCTGTAATATTTCCTTGAACAGCCTCGGGCCACAAAGATTGGCCGCTCCAGCCCCATACAGAAGTCTAGCCCCTTCTTCCACACCAGCACTGAGGGAGCCCGGGGATCTTTCCATGCTTTGGCCACATCTCTCTTGGCTATGGTTAGGCCTAGTAACAATAGGTGCCTTTTATATGCGTTACCCCCACCCCCTCTAGCACATGTAGTAAGCCCAACTGTGGAGTACGAGGGAGCTCCCATCCCAAGACCTCAGACATACAGCCCCACACTCCTTTCCAGAACCTAACCAAGGAACTACAACTCCATACTGTGTGGATCAATGTCCCCACCACCTGGCTGCAGCGGAGACAGTCTGGGGACGCAATCAGGCCTGCCCGCCACAGTCTCTCCCTTGTGAAGTAGACCCTATGTAGGTATTTGAATTGAATGAGTCTCCGGCGCATCGCTATGGCCGCACCTCTAGGGGCCTCGAGTGCCTCCCGCCAATCTTCTTTCTCCAGTGTCCCCACATCCCTTTCCCAGGACTCCCGAAGTTTCTGCAATGATGTGGAGCAGTGTGTAACTAAGGTCTGATATATGCAAGATATCTTTTTATCCCCCAGGTCACCCATAAATACATTTGCCTCTAGTGGGCTATATTCAGGTAGCGAGTCAAGGCCCTCCAGGCTCGGTGTAATGGCGTGGCGGAATTGTAAATACTTAAAGAAGTGGGACCGGAGCATGCCATATTCCTCGCTTATATCTTGGAAATATTTAAGGCCCGTCCCTGCCATCACATTTCCCAGCGTCGAGATTCCTATATTGTCCCAGCCTCGGAAGCCCTGAAGGGACGCCAGTGCAGGCAGACGTCCATTATGCCACAAGGGAGTCTCCTCAGTTAATGTGCCCCACCATTCCATACTGTGGCAACCTCTTCCGCAGTTGCGCCGAGTATCGGACTTAATGTAGAGTGTTGGAGCCCATAAGATGTTGCTCCAAAGCATACGCCGGGTCCCACCTGTCCCCATACCACCATTCATTCAGGACCAGGAGATGGGAGGCTTGATAATACAACTGGATGTCAGAAGTTGCCAACCCACCACAGTACATCGACAAAACACAGGTGCGCAGCGCAACCCACACCGCGCCTCCCGCCCAAAGAAACTACCCCAACGCCGAGTCAACCTGTCGGAACCAGTGAAGTGGAATCGGGTAAGGGTGGTTCTGTAGTTGGTATAGCAGACTTGGGAGGGCCACCATCTTAAAGATGGCCGACCGACCATAGATAGTGAGGGGCATACGGGACCACATCTTCATCTCAGTCCGGACCCGGTCCCAAATTGGCGCTAGGTTTCACTCCCAAGAGACCGTAGGAGTTTCAGATAAGAACACTCCCAAATACTTTAGCCCTCCCACCGCCACCTGCAGCATGGATGCCCAGGTCCCAACCCCAGAAAGTTCTCCCAGCACCCAGAGGGTTGATTTGCGCGGATTCATGTAGAGCCCGGAGGCTTCGCCAAATATCTGCATAATCTCTAGGATACGGAGTCCCGACCTACTGAGATTTGTAAGGAAAAACAGGACATCATCTGCGTAGAGTGCAATTCCTGACATCATATTATTAACAGTCTCGATGTCCCAATCATCTGAAAAGGTACTAGATGAAACAAAGTCACTTAATGAAATCTTGAATAAGTGTAGAATCTTCAACAGCTCCGACGGGCCAAAAATGCCATAATCCGTTTTGTCCCAAGCTATACCATCTGGTATAGGAACGGCTGTGATGTTCACCGATGACCAGTTTCTTTGTTCACGATGGGATGATTTGTATGGCTTGAGTAGAAAGTTGACGTTCTTACTTGCTGTGTCCATTTTTACATATCTTCCATTTATCAGCATACCCAGAGTTATTACCAGAGTCAACCAAAGTAGAAGAAAAAATATTCCCAACAGAATCCAAAGCTCAAACCATGGTGAAACCAGAAAATATCTTTTCCAGGTGATGAAAAAGGTCATTTGCTTGTTCTTTGAAAGTTCTTTTTGCTGGCGTTGTTTCTGGTTTGCTGGGATCCTCAGAAAACGTATCAAAGTTAATGAAATAGCCAGAGGCAGTTCTGTCAATTGTTGGGATTGCATTAGGATTCGTTGAAATCACTGGAGCCACTTGATCACTTGTTACTTCATTGTAAACAGGTGCTACTTTGTTGTAGACAGGTGTTTCTTGACGAACTGTTATTTGAGTCTCAAGAGGTACAAGTTCCATAGCTTTGTTGCTTAGTCCTTTTCGCACTGCAGATTCCTCAAAGGTGATGAGTCTCTCAGTTTGAACCTCTTGGATTGTAGCTAGAGGAGAGCGTCTGCTACATTGGCGGACTACACTTGGCCTACTGCCTAGTATCAGCCACATAGTGGGGTTTAATCAGGTCGATAGACACAAACCTGTTCTTCTTTTTACCAGCAAGTGGCGGCAGTAATACTGTTCTTGATCCGTGGATTGCTGGGACAGGTACTGGTTGTCAGTAAGAAGGCCCCAATTCCTTCTTGTCCGCGATCTTTTCTCTGACTAGATCACCAAGCTTTGGGATCCAGACAGGCCTTGCTGGGATAGTTGGTTTTTCCCCAGTGGTGGTTGGCCTAAGGAACTCGTTGCTTTGTTTCGTTATTAGTTCATTTAAGTCCTGTAAAACAGCCAAATGATCTTTGATATAAAAAAAATTTTGTTCCACCACTGATGTCTGACAATCAAGGTCCGAGACCAACAATCTTGTCCCAAAAAGGACTTCATATGGAGTGATACCCCCTAGAGAACTTCTTGGCAAGTTCTTAAGACTACGTTGGACACTTACTAGATGTTTAGCCCACCCCTCACCCGAACCTAATACCCTAGCTGTTATAGATTACTTTATGTCCGGTTTTTTTCTCTCCACAACCCAATTTCCCTCAGGATGGAATGGACTAGAATACCGCAATGCAACGCCCAAACTGGCCATGACCTCTTTGTAAGCTCGAGAGCTAAATGGAGGACCCTGGTCAGAAGGTAGCCTGCCGCTTGCGTATGTGCCGATAAAGACTCGCAAATCTTTTATAACAGTGCGAGCGTCAGCCGAGCGCTGAGGCCACATCCAAAGGAACCTTGAACATGAATCCACTGCGACCATGATATATTTATAGTTACCATCCCTCTGTAAGGGACCGCAGTGGTCCAGGTAAACACAAGATAATGGTTTATCTGAAATTAACAGGGGCGTCTACGCAGGACGTTTCACAGTAGAGACTTTCATCTTCTGGCACATTTCACATTCCAAAACATAGTTTCTGTTTGTTTCCTCATGCGTGGCCACCAGTATCTCTGTTTTAACAATGACACATTGTGGCAAAAACACCTGCATGAGCAGAGGCGAGCTCTTCATGTGCTGCTAGGATGAGTCCTAATCTATGTTCCATGTTTGGAATTACCCTATCCCCCACTCCAGGGGTTCTAGCAAATTGAACATTGTTCCCATCAGTTATATACGAGTATTTGAGTGGAAACCCTTTCGGTAATGTTTTACCACTGTCTTTGTTGAAGCAGTGACAGCCAGCATTATTTCGCTGTCTATTTTTGTTTTTGAATGAGTGATTGCAGCTACGGAAGCCGTTTGCACAGCTGCCTTTGTGGCTTAATCAGCCAATGAATTCCCTTCAACGTGAACGCCACCACGTTGATGACTCAGCGTATGTACCACGTGAGTGTTTTATAGTCCTTCTCGTACCTGAACTACCTGTTCCCAAAGCGTTTTATGCTTGATTGTGCCACCTTTTGTATCTTGGGAACCGTTTTGAAGCTAATTCTGTAAACATTAATTGTAGGATTGGACATAATAGAAAGAATCCCACACTATGAGTGTGGGGATTTCGCGATCCGTATTTTCAAGTGCCATTTTGAATGCTTGTGGTTCAGCTCGCTGAGCTGTACAATCTCCTAGAAATTGCGTTTTTGTGACCATGGGTCTGAATTTGCCATTGCGCATACGACCTTTAACGATCGTGCATGCAGCAGTGTAATCTTATTACCCCCCCCCCCGTAGCGGGTTGTGCTATCCGTCAGTGTAAATTATACATTTATACTTGTTTAGAGGCAGAATTTCAGTAGGCAGAGGACATTCTTGTTTGTATTGTAGAAATGCTTGTGTTTTTAAATAGGGATCAAAAACGTATTCAACATCAGTTGCAGCAAGAGAATTAACCCATTCTATCCATCTCAGATGTAAAGCTTTTGCATTTGGAATGCTCTCTTTTGTTACTGCTTCTAAGGCAGGTACAGGTGTCACAACCATCATTTGTTTTACCTGTGCGAGGGCACCCTCTTATGCTATAGCAGTTTGAACAGCTGTCAGAATTTTTTCTGTAGAAGTGAACTTAATTTCTGCTTTGTGTGCAAGTGTGATTTGTAAGCAATTGGTACTTTTTCACCTTTGTTAAAAGTTAAGTAGGTGAATCCGCATTGATCCGGAATTATTCGGATCACTAAGTTGCATACATTTACGAGTGTTTGCAAATGTTTAGTTGCTAACATGTCTGTTTGGAGTGAACGCTATATTTCTGTGTGTTTTTGTGTCCATTTTACTGTTTTAAAATCAGGTTTGATTAATTCGTAGAGAGGTTTAACCCTTTCTGCGTAGTGTAGTATGTAAGTTCTTCCAAAATTCAGGAATCCTAGAATTGACTGTAAATTCTTCCGCGTTTTTGGAGGTTGGAGCAGCGCACACTTTTCTAAAAAGTTGGCTGCCAGGCTTTTACCTTCACTTGATAACTCATATCCTAGGGACAGGACGTTGAGATGGGCAATTCTCGATTTCTTAAAATTGAATTTGCACCCTTCTCAGGCGAATCCCAGTACAATGGTGTTCACCCTGTTCAAGTGCCTATCCAAGTCATCGTCTGTCAGATAGATGTCATCGACATATGACAATGCCTCGTCATAGGTTTGTAGTAACTCTGTTACCCTTGCTGAGAATAACCCAGGACTATTCTTGAATCCTTGAGGGAGACGACAGAAATGATGCTGTGTCCCCATAATTGAAAAAGCAGTCATACCTACTTTCAGGTGCAATGTTTTGACAAAAGAAACCGTTAGAAATATCTAATGTGGTTTTATATTTTTTACGCACAATGTTATTCTTTAATGCTGTACTGTGTGCATTTTGCACTGCATATGTTTTGCAACAAGAGTTTAGATGTCTGTAATCCAATACTAGATGATATGTATTGTCTGGTTTGGTGACAGGAAACAAAGGATTGTTCATTGATGAGGGGCAAGTTTCAATCACCCCTTGGTATTCAAGTTGATCTAAGATCTCCTTGACCTGTTTTTAGCTTCTTGCTTAACTGGGTACTGTCTTTGTGCAGTTGGTTGATTTTTTAACTGGATTTTATGGTGAGGAGAATCCTCATCCCATCCTACATGATTTTTGTATAATGCTGAGGCTTGGGCTACTGTCCACTTCCTGGCATAAGTATGTTTTAGATGTATTGGAATATGATTAGAGAAGGCTGGCATAATGATGTCTTCGCCATGTGGGCACTCCCTGACTAATTCCGGTGGCCGGTCTTGTGCTGCTAGAAGAATGTCATAACCCTTAGAAAGTCACTCCCAAAAGAGGCTCTCACTTTTCTTGGTATGTCTTCCTCCATCCGGAGTGTTATTTCATATAACCTATGTGGAGAACTATCTGCAGTTTCAATTTGAATTAATTTATTCAAGTCCACTGTCTCCAGAAGACACCTCAGGTTCTGGAAAGCTATTGTGACTTCTGCTGCGCTGTCCAACATTGTCTGAGCCCATTCTTCGTTCTTGGGTTGTGTCCTCAAGATCCTCTGCATGTCTGATTTTTAGACCTGCTGCCTTCTTTTTGTTGAATTGAGGTTTTTTATTCTTCTGAACGTGTTAATCGTCTTTGGACTTCAAACGTTTGCTTTGTTTTCTGACCGTCCTCTTCTTTCGGATTTCTGTGATGAAGTCTGAAAGGTACGAGAGGAACGTGTATCAGTGTCTTGATATCTATCAGGTTTTTTCAAATTATCCCTATTACTGAGGTTATACCTCCTTTCAGAGGGCTCCTGTTGAGGAGACCTACCTCTGGAATGAGAACGCTACTCTTTAGAAGTTTGTTTGCTATTTTCCCACTTCTTTTTAGAAGGAGTAGGAGTGCTTTTAGTAAAGACCTTTTCAGGACTTTCACACAGTTGGGGTTTCACTGGTTTCCCACCCAAACTGTCTCTGCCTAATTCTTCATAGGATTTTTCAATTATTCTGGCTAGTTCTTGTGTTTGCTCTGTTACATTAAATTCCCTTAATTTTTGGCGGATCGCCACTGATGCTGCTTATCCTTTAATATTAGATAATATTATCGTAGAGACCTGTTTGAAATATTTCAGTAGTTTCATACCTAAATATAGAGCAAGCTCTGACCCGTATTTGTTTTGAATCTGTTTCAGGACATCATGTATTACCGCCATAGACGGAACACCATGTGTTTTAGTGTAGATTGCAGCGAAGACTGTACCCCAAGTGGTGCAGTCTTCCAGATGTGGTGTGATCCCCATTGGTAGACAGATTGTTAAGATTCTGTATTTTTCATGAGGGCTAGTATTGCTTCGATCTGAGTAATTTTTTTGAGCTATTCAGAATGGAATTTGTTCACGTTTTGTAGGTAATTTACCCATGACTCCGTGTAAAGTCTGTGGTGTAATTTTTAGTGTATTCCCCTGGTGAGAGGTTTGTTGTGGAATAACTACTGTAGGTTGGACTGTAGAGTCCGCATGCCATATTGGACCAGATGGCTGTAGATTTTGATTAACTCTTTGAGTTGAGCCAGTAATTCTATGCCTGATATGTCGTTAATGCCAGGATGTGGTGTATAGCAGGCTAAAACCGGCCATGTTGCTCCTGGTCTAACTAGTGGACTGAGCCTGGTAATGTGATTTAAATGTTTTTAGGGCTCCGTTAAACCAGAGCTCATGCTCATGGTATGTGAGTGGAATTTCAATATCCTTGAAAGGAATATATTCCTCTGGTGGATCATCTTCTTTGTAGAAGTGAAACATGTGTGTTACTGGATTTGTTTCTGGGAAGACTATCCATGAATAGAATGCCTCTGTCTGGTGATATTCATGTGCCTCTATCACAAAAACACCCTACCACCCATTAATGTTAGGCTATGTTTTATAAGTTTTATAGTGATGGCTTTCCTTAAATGTTGAGGAATGGCTGCAGCATTCTCATCGGTTTCTTGGAAACCTGTGAAGTTAAAAGCTGTATCGGCTGGATCAGCCGCAGCTCCACTGGTTTCGGTGTTGTTATCCCCATTTAGGGCCATTTTTGTTTAATGAAAACTGCTGAGCAAGTTTCAAGGGAACAAAGATAAGGTGCACAATATTTTGGAACACTGTATCCTTCAACATTGAACAAACCAAAAAGCTAATACATGATTTTTCGTCCTACTCAGCTATGTTGATTATTAATCCTTACCCACTCCAGACGTCTATTGGAGTATTATGGGAAAAAGGGGTCTCGAGAAAAGTACTAGTTACGTCAGTATCTAGCATTAAATTAGTGCCTCACCAAACCGTTGGGCGCCATATAGTGTAGTTCCTATATTCCCAATAGGCTCTGTGCATTGGAATAAAATACACAATAGATTTGACATAGGACTGAGGTCAGTATGTCTCTATCGAGTATATTAAACTTAATTGTGTGTGTGCCAGCTAACTCAGAGGTCACTAGAAACTTTCTCGAATAAACAAGAAGGGATTAGTCTCTGACAACCGCATAAACATGACAACTTTGTTTCTCCTAGAATCGAAACAATATCTTCAGAGTCGTGGAAACAATAGATAACTATTTCACTCAGTCAATTGTGCATGTTTTGTTTCATAGCTGCATAGAAATAGAGAGACGGGTGTTTCAATAAAAGGGTTTATTGAACAGGCTTATGTATCATGCAAGAGATATGAACTGCTACAATCGCTAGACAGAATGCGAAGTATAATGCGTACAGCGTAAACAGTAATATAAAATAATACTGTAATAGCATTGTGTTGTAATCTCATTGTTTTACTTTCCCCGTGGTGGTACATTCCGTTCCCCCTCCTCTACCCCGTTCCTTGGTATCTTCCCTGGGAGTTCAAGATAAAATGTTGAAAAGATTGTCTGTGACTGATGAGGAGAGTGGATAATCAGAATAAAGGTACTTGCTCTTAGCTGCCTTGGAGTCTGCTCATTCTTATTTTGGACTTCAACACTGGTGACGACCTGCGAGGGGACAGCAGACCATCTCCCCTTTGAGTATTCTCTCCTGGTGCTTTTCATTTTGCGGACAACTTGCTTATCCTTTGACCATCTCAAGTGCCTGCTGGATTTCTTGTGACTGTTTGAAACTGTGAGGGTAAACAACATGAGAAAAACAAGGACCCCCTGGGTAGTGATTATAGAAACTCCTAGGGCAGGGTGAATGAAATATATGTGAAAAATTCCTAGCCAGTCTCAATAGTAGACAACAAATTGTATGGACCCAGTGGTAATAGGAACAGGCAGTACAATTTAAAAATAAACAAAGAAACATTAAAAAATAAACATGTTTTTAATATAATTGATAAAAATCATATAAAGAACAAGAGAGTTGAATTTATATGACAGTACAATAAAATAATATGCAGTTAATACATACATAAACACAATCTACAATCTTTATATATAAAAATATGGGCCACCATACAGAGTTCAGTGGTGCCCAAGACCAGAATGAAGAAACAGTACTCGACGCGCGTTTCGGCGGAAAACGCCTTCTTCAGGAGCCACAAAATTAAAATCTGTAATTACATATAACAAAGGTTATTAAAACAATACTAGAGTGGCTTATGTTATCAAGTCAAATACTTTATAAATGCAATTTAAACATAACAGTGCGATTTATACAGAACAATGCAATAAAAAACATATAAGATCACCATACATAATGCCTATAACCTAAAACAAAAAGGTCCAACATTCATGTTTTGTGTCTAACAAGTAGAGAGATAACATATTTCACAGCGCCAGATTGCATCGTACTCAAGAGTTCAATAAATGTTTAAGGACATGTCTCTATATATACAGATGCTTCTACAACAACAGGCCTTAGATCAGGGTTTCTATTTCAGCCATTCATTTTTTTGAATCACGTTAGTATTTCTGTGACACATTAGCGGAACCGAACCGAATCAAATATTTTTCCTTTCGGTTCTTTAAATAGAGGGTTTCTCGCATTTGGCCATATTCACACCGAGACCTGAGACTATCGGACTTTGATCAGTCTAGCTTGAAACCGAGCTCTTCAGCTACCTATTCTGTAATTAAACGCCTGTTACTACCAGTTATGAGTAACCACTACCGTTAAGTACTATTTTCGTTTTCGAGCGCTTCTCTATAATACAAGCACAGCTAGCTTTCATTAAGTATGAAACTAGCTCTCGTGGCAATAATTATGTTATTAAGTTTGTCACTATCATCAATTAGCATTAGTTATATATATGTATATTTTTTATAGCAATCGTTGCATACGTTGTATCTGAGCACTCATTCAATTGTTTAAATGACATAATCTTCCTCTTCATTTTTAGCTATCATCCTGCCAAGCACTGATACCTCGTTGGTTTTATCCTTTTAACACGTGGTTTTCGACTAACAACAACTACGGACATTGACTTTAGGTACTGTTCACGTTTATAGCCACTTATAATATCGATCACCTTTAGTAGTGAGTTTTGACATTTACATCTGGTTATTACTCCTCTCTATTCCCAGTGTCTATACAGCACTATACCTTGGCACTCAGTAGTGGCACACACAGGACCTACCTCCAGCTCCTAATCCCGTGAGATATTACGTAAGGTAAATAGTCCTATAATAGATACTTTCGGCTCATTAGTAAGCCCGCTTCTACCTTTTAAATCGGTTCTGGTCATATTGATTGATCTTTGACATCACTATATATTTTTCAGGTTACTATCACATCGATATTTACGAACCTGGGACTAATTTGCCACTAATACGTACTACTTCAATCAAGGATATTGTGCATCTTTTCTAACAGGTAATTCTGTAACAGAACAATTTTAGTTCTGTTTTATAAATTAACGTACCTATGGTTTCTGAATATAACTACAACATAGTGGTCTAGCTATCCTTTTATAAAGAAATTGTAGTTTTTGTCTGAGACTAAATGACAGCACTCCACATGTCCTTGTGTCGGTGCTGCAGCTCTTGTGTTCATATGACCTATCATAACCCTGCTCATTGTGTTATCAACTCTAATATGAATATAATTTGTGTATTTAAAGGATGCGTCACATTAATCTGTAGGTACTTCTGACATAGAGATTATTTGTTCTGTAGGTACAGTGTGTACTTACTACCCCCAGAAGATCTCATTGTCGCTATATCCTGTGGCTAGTAGTAAGTTGACATCAATTTCCTTTCATAAAAATATTGTTTGTTAAGACATTCGACCTATATGTGTTGTTGTAGAAGCATCTGTATATATAGAGACATGTCCTTAAACATTTATTGAACTCTTGAGTACGATGCAATCTGGCGCTGTGAAATATGTTATCTCTCTACTTGTTAGACACAAAACATGAATGTTGGACCTTTTTGTTTTAGGTTATAGGCATTATGTATGGTGATCTTATATGTTTTTTATTGCATTGTTCTGTATAAATCGCACTGTTATGTTTAAATTGCATTTATAAAGTATTTGACTTGATAACATAAGCCACTCTAGTATTGTTTTTATAACCTTTGTTATATGTAATTACAGATTTTAATTTTGTGGCTCCTGAAGAAGGCGTTTTCCGCCGAAACGCGCGTCGAGTACTGTTTCTTCATTCTGGTTGTGGGCACCACTGAACTCTGTATGGTGGCCCATATTTTTATATATAAAGATTGTAGATTGTGTTTATGTATGTATTAACTGCATATTATTTTATTGTACTGTCATATAAATTCAACTCTCTTGTTCTTTATATGATTTTTATCAATTATATTAAAAACATGTTTATTTTTTAATGTTTCTTTGTTTATTTTTAAATTGTACTGCCTGTTCCTATTACCACTGGGTCCATACAATTTGTTGTCTACTATTGAGACTGCCTAGGAATTTTTCACATATATATGAAACTGTGAGGGTGTCACCTGCGGTTTTCTCTGTCCAACATTCCTGTGATGTTCATGCCAATCCAGAAAAGGATTTCCCAGGACTCGCTTTGAACTTTGCCCTTAATTTCTACAAACATGTTGAAGTGTATCTTCTGAGAAACTTTCCTGGATTTGCCTTGTCTTTTGATATCAAG
Source organism: Lissotriton vulgaris (assembly GCF_964263255.1). Taxonomy (NCBI): domain Eukaryota; kingdom Metazoa; phylum Chordata; class Amphibia; order Caudata; family Salamandridae; genus Lissotriton; species Lissotriton vulgaris. Next base: position 883,484,024 of record NC_141685.1, read on the forward strand.
GAACGCTACAGGTCCAGTATTAATATTTCCCAATGGCATTTGACTGTTCTTCTTTTAACATTGTGCCCTTCATCTGCGCTTCTGGGAGCTATTTGTGTAAACTTTATGCCAAGCTGTTGTGGAAGAGTTATTATTGACATTGGAAAGACTTCCCTGCTGGTCTCCTTAGCAGCCTGGTTCGTATGCTGCCTCATGGTCCTACGTGCCCAGAAAGTGCTATGAAGTCCCGGGTGTGAGGTGCCAGCTCCGGAGTGGTATTCTTCTACTTCTACGTCCCTTCGTATGGTGGTACTCTTTCCTGATCTCTTCGAGCCCATCTGCTGCGCCTTCAGCGGTTCAGACTTTTCCTTTGTGGCTGGTTCTGCGCGGCCGCACCTTGTCGTCTGCATCATATCTCCTCAGGTGGCGACATTTTACAGCGGTACCTTTTGTGGTGGGCGAGGTCAGGGCCTCGCGCGCAGCGCTGACTAAAGAAGGGGACACACACACAAAGTAGTTTGGTATGCCGGAAAAAACCCCGAGCGGTCTTCCGCGCTTTTAATATATACCTCGGGGCGGACCCGTCCCGAGGGTGAGGGCGTGCATGTGTGTGTGTGTGCAACAATGTAGGTGAGAGGCCGGGTGGCTCTCTACATCCCTCCTTCAATTTAGTTCACAAATAAACTTTCCCCACACCGTGGCTAAGGGGAAGTGCATATAAAGTCTCGGAGTCTTTGGCTTGGCCCAGGATTGGGCCGCAGGTGGTATCTGTGGTTGGTCCGGGCAGGAGACTCAACAGCCCCGGCCGGGGTTGTTGTTTCATCTCGGGAAGAAGAAGTCCCCCTAGTTGTGTCACTGCGGGGCACACCAAGGTGACGCCCGTCTTCTCCTGGCTGGTCACGGCTCGGGAGGGGCACGGAGTTTTGGGCCCCTGTTCCTCCATCATCCGGACCACCTGTGCCGACATCGATGGCTTCGTCGGCTTCCTGGGGAGTGCCAGCCGGCACTCCTATTCGTTTGAAACAAGACACATTCCTTGTGACAGTCTGGTGGCCGAGGCGGGCCGTCACCATTGTTCCTTGAATCTTCTCCACGACCCATCTCTCCGGTTCGAACGGGGTTCTAAATTTCCACCCAGGGTGCCGATCTTGTACCACAACCAGGTCTCCTTCTTGCAACCCTGGGTCTCTGGCATGTCTTTTTTCGCTTGCTTTCTGGTTCGTGATTGTTCTCCTTGCCTGGATGGCATCACCATCTCTCTCTTCCGGGGTCCATGTAGAGGACGCAGGGATGTTGCCTCTTGGAGCTCTTTTGAACAGGACATGCGCCGGTGCGCAGTGAGTGGTGCTATGCGGGGTCTGTCGGTATGCGCTCAGGAATTGATCCAACGCAGCTTCCGGATCTCTGCCATCGTTGACGGCGATGCGGAGCGCCCTGTTGAGAGTCCGCATGAGCCTCTCCACTTCGCCGTTTGCTTGCGGCCACAACGGTGTGATCTTGCGGTGTTTTATCCCTAGGCTCTCCAGGTATGTTTGGAACTCTCGCCCTTGAAAAGGGGGTCCGTTGTCCAACTTCACCTCCTCCGGAAGTCCGATAGCGGCAAATACGTGGTCCAACGCTTTCTTGACCGGTCCAAATGCTGTGGAGGAGAGCAGTTCCACGACGGGGAATTTTGAAAATGAGTCCACGACGACCAGCGTGTGTCGGCCGTCCGGGAAACTCCCGAAGTCTATGCTCAGCTGGGTCCAGGGTGCTGTCGCCGCTTCTTCAGTGATGACTGGGGCTGGGGCCGGGTCTGACCCCGTGATGGTGCAGGCATGGCACGAGCGCACCATCTCGTCCACCATGCGATCCATGGCTGGGAACCATACTTTGCTGCGTAGTCGGGCCTTTGTTTTGGCAGTTCCTTGGTGGCCCGTGTGGGCGATCACGAGGGCCTGTTGTTGGAGGCTTGCTGGCACCACAATGAGATGCCCTCTCAGTATAACGCCTTCATCGCCGACGCTCAATTCATGGCGGATTTGCCAGAGCTGTTGTCGGGCATGGCTAATCTCCGGACGAAGTCCTTGAGCTCCTTCCAGAAACCTCGTCCAGTTTCCAGTGTCCAGGGCAGTCTTGACGCGGATCAGAGTCTCATCTTCAGCGGTGGCTCTTCCCATCTCCTGCAGGGTGAGGGTCTCCGGGCAGGCAGCCACGGACACCATGTGGACAAACTCTTCCACCAGCAGGCTGTCTGCCAGTGGGATTGCTTTTCTGGTGACATCCGGATGCCTGGACAGATAGTCCGCTGGGTTGTGGGCGCCGGGCCGGAAGACTAGGGTGAAATTGTATCCTTGTAGCTGTACGGCCCATCGTTCAATCCGCGGTGGGGCAAGCCTGGAGGACCCGGCGAACAGGGGCAGGAGTGGCTTGTGGTCGGTCACGATGGTGAAGGGTTGGCCACAGAGATACAAGTGAAAATGTTGGCAGGCCCACTTGATGGCTAGCGCCTCTCGCTCGATTTGAGCATATCGCGTTTCAGTGTCCGTGAGGGCCTTGCTCGCATAGGCGACAGGTTTCCAGTCGTTCTGGCCATATTCCTGCAGTAGAACGGCGCCGAGACCTACGGGGCTGGCGTCCACGACCAGTTCGGTCTTCCTGCGTGGCTGGAAGTAAGCCATCGTGGCTTTGTCCAGAAGGCTCGCTTTGATTTCCTGAAAAGCTTGGTTTGCTGCGCCGGTCCATTCCCATTCATGGTCCTGTCTGGTGAGTGCGCGGAGGGGCTCGGCCAGGTCGGCCAAGTTAGGTATAAATCGGCCACAGTACGTGGCCATCCCGAGGAAGCTTCTCACCTCGGTGGGGTTTCTGGGCGTGCTGGCATTCTGGATGGCTTCCGCCTTCTTTGGGTCAACTCGTAGCCCTTCGCGCGTGAACCGGTAGCCGAAGAAGTCCACCGCTTCTTGGTAGAACGAACACTTTTCCTTGTGGAGGGTTAGTCCATGTTCCTGTAACCTCTGTAAGGTGGCCCTCAGATGTGCATGGTGTTCCTCCAGCGTGTTCGAGTAGATCAGGATGTCGTCGCTCAAGTTGATGACCCCACTCAGCCCGGACAGAACTTCCCTTATTGCATTCTGAAACACTTCGGCCGCCGATGACACTCCAAAACTTAACCTCTTGTATCTCCGGAGCCCGACATGTGTGGAGAAAGTTGTGATGTATCGGCTGTTCTGATCAAGTTCCAACTGGTGGTAACCCGCGTTGAGATCAAGTTTAGAGAACCACTTCGCCCCGTTGAGGTCGGCGACGATGTCGTCCATGGTGGGCGTGATGTGGCGCTCCCTTTTCACGGCGGTGTTTGGCAGCCTCATGTCGACGCACAGCCTTATGGCACCAGGCTGCTTGGGCTTCGGGGCAACCACCAGTGGAGACACCCACGGAGTCGGTCCCGACACCTTCTCGATGACATCGAGGTCTTCGAGCTTCTTCAGCTCCTCTTCGACCTGAGCGCGGAGGTTAAACGGCACTCTTCTGTGACGCAAGGCGACAGGACGGATGGTGGTGTCTATGTGTAGTTTGATTTTCTTGTCTTTGAGCTTTCCGAGTCCGCTGAAAAGCGCAGGGAAGTCTCCTATTATGGTCTCAGCGTGTGATTGGTGGATTTGGTTGGCGAAGAAGACCAGCCCGAGGTCTTCCGCTGTGTTGCAGCTGAGTACTGTCCCTTTTTTCCCTTCAGTCACATGGAATCGGGCCTCCGTTGTGTACTCCCCATTACGAATGGTGGTGCTGATGACGCCGCGTAGCGGCATGGGTTTGGTGCCTCCATATGTGTATATCCGAGCGTTCGTCGGGGCTAGTGTGGGTTTAGGCGACATCTGTTCATACTGGTCCGAGTCCATGACATTCACGGAGGCTCCGGTGTCAATCAGCGCTCTGATCTCCGATCCTTCCACCGAGATCGTGCACATGGGTGGTGGTCTCTTCCGGGTGGATATCCTGCTGACATAGGATACTACATACACCTCATCATCTTCCTCGTCCTTATAATACGGCTTCCGTTCTTGGGCCTTCGTGTCGGGCGGCGGGTGTTCTTGTTCCAGCGACAGCTGTCTCACTCTGGATGTCATCGACCGAGATCCATGTCCGCCTCGCGCCCTTTGGGCGTTGGGCCTGTATCGTCCTCCTTGGCACACCGCGGCAAAATGGTTGAGTCTGCCGCACTTCGAGCACGTCTTTCCTTTCGCGTTGCACACAGCGGTCGCTGCATGATCTCCCCCACAGTAGGCACACTGAGCGTCCCGGGTCTGCCACTGTCGAGCTCTACCTCCCGCCGGTCTCCACTGTATCGCGTCAACAGCTTCTTCCTTGATGGGCGCCATTTTGGGCGCGGCTTGCGGGGCTATGGGGGACCGGAGCGCCAGCTCCATTTCGTCTGCTCTGGAATTCGACAGTTCATGGGAGCGGGCAAGGACGAGAATGGCATCCAGCGTGATGCCTGGTTGTCTGAGGATGAGCTTCCGTAGAAGATTGAATTTGCAACCTACGATGATCTGGTCCCTGATTTCTTCACGTGGTTCTGTAAACGGGCAGCTGCTTGCCAGCCGGCGCAGCCTCGCATAATACATGTCCACTGATTCGGCCTCAGTTTGCCATGCCCGCTTAAACTTGAACTTCTCATAGTCTGTGTTGACCTGGGGGTCAAAGTGGGTATTCAGCGCGGCCACGGCCGCGTCATAGTCATTGTCCTCGCCAGTGTTCGGGAGAGACTCGAAGAGGTCATAGATTTCTGGGCCTCCATACAGGATCAGAAGTGATCTTTTCACTGTGTTATCCGTCTCTCTGGTGCCTCTAAAGTAGAGGTTCAAGCGCCCCAGCCACGCCTTCCATCGCGGCGCCGCTGTTGCTGGGTCCGCAGTCTCGCTGAATGGCGGAAGCGGGGCCACTCCGGTGTGGGCCTGGCTGACTATGCGAGTGTCTTCTCCGCGCCGTGGGGGTGGGCGTGGCGTAGCGGTATGTGCGGCCGACCACGTGGGCGCACCCCCTGTGGAGGCGTCGTTCATGATGTTGACCCTCCCTTGGATCACACCCCCCTTGCGCGGGCCGTGTAACGTGTAACGAAGCGGGATGGTGATCAATGATAGACCAGTTGCACTTGCCAATGCTTGATGGCACTGTTTATCCCTGTGTACCGACGTGCAATGGTCCACCGTGACGTTGTTCAATTTGCCTTTCATGAGAGCCCAGGCGTGCAGGACACGACAGGATGCTGCAGAGGGCCAGACATGCGTTGGAGGCACCACGTGTTCGTGCCTAGGGGCTGACGTGCAGCGTCTCCCCTGTTCACCCCTCCCCCTCCGGGGCAGCACGCTAAGGAAGCGCACTCGCGCTGGATGTAGAGCGGGGCAAGTCCGCAGGCGGCCGCATGTACAGCGCGGGGCCGGGCAAAGGCTGCGGGGCGAGGCACTCACCAGGCGGCTCCCGCCAGCTGAACGCGCTCCAGCCAGGGAGGCGCGTGGGCGAGGAGCCGACTTCGAGCAGGTACAGCAGGCCGGCGGACGAGCTCCGCGGCCCGGGAAAACAGCTGAGCAGGGGCGGCCGGCAGCAGACGACAGGTGAGGAGCGGACAGCTCCGGGAGGGCGGCCAGGCATGCGTGGGAGCAGAACCGGCCTCGTCGCCAGTGTGGTGGGCGAGGTCAGGGCCTCGCGCGCAGTGCTGACTAAAGAAGGGGACACACACACAAAGTAGTTTGGTATGCCGGAAAAAACCCCGAGCGGTCTTCCGCGCTTTTAGTATATACCTCGGGGCGGACCCGTCCCGAGGGTGAGGGCGTGCATGTGTGTGTGTGCAACAATGTAGGTGAGAGGCCGGGTGGCTCTCTACACCTTTCCTCAGCCCTCCTTCAAGCAGCGCTGCTCACGGGGTGCATCCCTCATCGTGCTGCTTTGGTGTTCCATGGCCAGCGGGGTATTCTGCCTCAGTTTAGACCTCCCTGCTGTCCTCGCAGGCTACAGCACATCAGCAGAAAGGGGGGCCGGCCTTCTCCTGGTGACTCCGGCACTACAGCAAGCAAGGGGCCGTCCTTTCCCCAGAGTCTCCGGCGCATCAGCAGTGAAAGGGCCGTCCTTCCTCCGGTGTTTACCTCCGGCACACCAGCCTCAAGGAAGCTGGGAACTTCTTTTCTGTCCACACAGGCTATGGCGCATCAGCTGTCAGAGGGCCGTCCTTCCCCCGTGTTTCTCAAGGAAGCTGGTTCCCGGCCTGATTATTTTTCCTCCTGTATGCACTGAGTCTCAGTGCTTCACTGGCAAAGGGATCATTATTTTGCGGACATAGCCAAACTGCAAAGCACTTTAGCGTCACAAGGGGCCGGACGTTTGGGGGTATCCTACTGTCAAGTAAGGCTTACAGTAAAGCACTTTTTGAGGCCTCTGTTATCTGCATGCTTGTACATTCCTTACTGCTGCTTACTCTGTGACACGCTCCCACCCTCTGTGTCACCCTTTTCATTCCTAATTCAGACTCATCTGTTTGCGCTTATTGAAGTCCTCTCTGGAGCATCCACATTGTGTGTTACACTCAGTGATACACACACCCTTTTCTTCAAGTTTCCCCCGTGTCATTTCAGGACATCACCTAACACATTTATATACTGTTAGTCTCCATTTTATCCTGTCTTCATATAACTTTTAAGTATTCCTAAAAGCTTTTTACCCATATTTTCTCCCACGTGCCATACCCCTTCTCTTCCCATCATGGGCACTCCAGGTATCTGTCAACCACCGTCCTTCTTGAATGAATGTGGTGACCCTGAGATCCACTGGAAGGATTGGACTAAATTGTTTGAATCGTAGGGGTCGCTAGAGGGCGCACGGCAAGATGGCAGCTCTGTAGAGGAGCTCCGCCGGCCGAGCCCATAATCCTTCAACAATCCTGCATCATCCTCCCTTATAAAAGCTTATCTCTTCGAAATATGTGATGGTGAAGGCGCCAAAAACAACATAACTGGCAGCAGCGAGCTGCGGAGCAGAATTTTCGGAGCTACGGAGACGAGTGAGGTCTGGGGCCTATGGTGACAACGAGGCGAGCTGCAGCTGGCCCTTGCGGTGAGAGATGGTGTGGTCCCCGGGGTGTGCTGACTTTGAGCTGTGGTATAGCGGAGGACGAGGCGCTGCTGGACCTGTGCTCTGGGGGCCGCGGGGTGCAGATAGAGGGCAGTTAAGCTCCCGCCGCTGCTGGAAATCGGGCAGGGAGAATAGACCACCTTCGGCTCTCCGCCATTGCGGCCTGCGGACGCAGGGTGTGCGGGTGACTGCGGTGCCCTACCGCTTCTCACGGCTCTCAGCTGGAGCCTTGTAGGGGCTGCCCAGATTCAGCACTGTGGGGCTGGTCGGAGACTCCCTAGTGCAAGTGCTGCAGACCCACCTTTGAGCTGAGGGGTGCGGCGTTGGCCCGGGATCGAGGGGTCGCCTGCTGAAGGGCCCGTGAGTGTTAACTGTGGCCCCCCAGGGAGATTCCCCAAAGCGGGTGGCGGCGCCATCGCCTGTTGCGGGACTGAGGCGCTTTGTGTGCTGGTGATGCGTGCGTCCTTCATGCTACTGACATGCTCTCTAAGTGCAGGACTGCGGTTGAACTTCAGTGGGAGGCTGGCGCTTTTGTGACTGTTCTTAGGGAGAAATACTGTGCGGTTCTGCATAAATATAGACCTGCTTTCTCTATTGCGGCTGTGAGCTCATGAAGGCTGCCAGACTTAGAATTATGCCCCATAGATGGTAAAGAAACTGCGGCTCGTCTGACTTACTTTCTGGACATAAGTGACCCACTGGCCTCGAGCTGAACTGGCGGGGTTGGGTCGACGCACTGCTCTTATCACTGCGCTGCTGGGCTGAGACTCTGTGCACACACAGGCCTGTGCCTCTCTTTCTAGACTAGTACCTACCTATCTATCACTGTGCAGTGGGAAGAATTTACATGTAGTAACGGAGGAGTGCTGGGGGCATCCTAAATAACGTGGTGCTGCGGATAACTTAGTGGCAACTACTCCTCATCGCCTCACTGGACCTTTGGGGCTTGCCACCAGGCGGAGCGAATTTTCTCTCATTTTTTATTTTCTGGTCCGGGCCTTGCTCCGACCTTCTTCAGTTGAGGTCACCACCATGGGTAAATCCGACCGTGGGCAGCCACGACTCACATTCAAACAGCGAAAAACGAACCGGGCTCCCCAGCATGCAGCTTCTGATTCTGAGACGGACGCTCCCTTTGATCATCTTACAAACATTGAAAAAACCTTCCTAGCAGTCCAGGCAAATCTCCAAACCATAGACGGTAAGATAGATCATTTGAATATACGCATGGACACCATGTCCACAAAATTCGATAAACATGCACAACGCCTGGGAGAAGCGGAGACTCGCATATCTGACGCGGAGGATGGGTTACAACAAGTTAACAACAAACCGGTCTCTATGGAGAAGGTGCTGGCAGTCATACAGGCCCGTAATGAGGACTTGGAAGCTAGATCACGCCGCAACAATGTGCACATTACGGGCCTGCCAGAGTCTACAAAACAGGTCGGTTGAAAACATATGTGAAGGATCTCCTCCGGGAGCTATTTGGGGCTGAACACTTGTCGCAGGTCCTGATAGTGGAGCATGCACACCGCTCGCTAGCTGCCCATCTCCCTCCAGGGGCGCCTCCGAGGCCTATTATTGCCCGCCTGCTAAATTATAGGGATTGAGACACTGTACTGCGGCTGGCGCTTGAAAAGGGCTCCATCACACATCAAAGGAATAATCTAGCCTTTTATCCTGTCTTCACAAAGGCAGTTCAGGAGGCCCGGAGAGAGTACTAACCTGTAAAGAAGCTACTCATCGCAGCCAAAATTCCTTACGCTATGCTATACCCCGCAAGACTGCGCATAGAGGATAATGGGAAACACAAGATCTTCACTTGCCCGAAAGCGGCGTTGGAATTTGCTAAGTCTCTTAACAAGAAATAGCGGCTCAATACTGGCTCCTGCGGGGACTGATACCGGGGGCAGTAATGCGTTGACAGATGAATGATGACATCCGCAATCCGTACGCGATGCCTTAACCTATATAAGCGTGCTATTGTTGCACTGCAGTGTATTACATCACAACTGCTACCACATAGGCTTTAAATAGCAATGTGACTTTCATTGTTATGTACGGCTTAGATGCTTACACTGAGGATTGCTTACTCTGTTTTCGTTGCATTGAAACTATTGTTCATGTGAGATGTAACATTTTGAATATGGATGCTATAATGATGGCTTGGCCACCCACTGTTCTCACTGGGAGGGTTATTGTGCTCGGGCGCCCCCTAACATGGGTGATCCCCGCAACTGTTTACTCCCATGGTACTATATTTGGGAATGGTTCTGGGAGGTTCGGGAAGGCTTTGGCACATTTGGGCCGCTAATGTGGGTGGGGGGTATTGGTGGGTTGGGGTAGAAATTGTTATTGTGACTGATTATGTTCTTAAACCCTTTAACAGTGCTATGCATGTGCACTCAAACAACCATAGTAGCACTCGCTTCCTAGTAAGGGTGGTCCGTCATGAACAATGGACTGGGTGTGTGTCAGATATATCTTGCAGCAAATTGTTCAAAGTACTGTGATGTCTGTCTCATGCTTAACATGGAATGTGAAAGGGCTAAACTCGCCGAGAAAGATTTGTCAGGTTCTAGCGCATTTAGATCGCCACGGTGTTGGTATTGCCCTTATACAGGAAACACCTAACTGATAAAGTGGTGGGAACTCGCTAGGCGGAGTATAGGATCGCCTCATCATACTCTTCCTGTAGCCGCGGTGTTCTCACCCTTGTCAAAAAGGGTGTCCCATTCATTGCAATCCACACTCACTCTGACACAGCGGGCGCTATGTTATTCTCCACGGGAAACTGATCAGCTTGCTTATTACTATTGTCAATACTTATGATCCTAACACTGATGACCCTATGCTATATGAGAGTATATTTGCTATTCTCCATACACTTCCGGACGCTGTCATTCTCTGGGGTGGGGACCTCAATACCCATCTAGAACCAACCAAAGATAAATCTAGCGGCAGGGAGGGTCACTCACATGGGGCAGCGAGAGCGATTAAAGAGGGCATGGAGGAGTTGGGCCTGATAGATGTGTGGTGCCATAGACACCCCGACACACTGGAGGGTACGCAAGTCTCCACCGCGCATGGCAGCTGGTCCCGTCTCGATTATTGGTTGATGAGCAGGGAGGCTGTGGGTTGGGTGGCGTAGGTGTCCGCATTACTGCGTACACTCTCGGATCACTGTCCTGTACGCATGGTCCTCTCCATCCCGCAGGCTGTCCCTAGGGCCTTCACGTGGCACTTTAGATCTGAGGCACTGCTAGACCCCCTTTATACGGAGGCGATCCGAGAAGCCATAACACAATACTTCGAACATAACAAGGGAACTGTTGCTAGCGCTGGGGTGCTGTGGGAGGTATTTAAAGCCACTAGCCGGGGCACTTGTATCAGCACAACCTCTGCAATATTAAAAGATCTAAAAGGACAATTGTCTAAGCTAGAAATGACGCAAAAAAATCTAGAACAGGAATATGACACCACGCCCTGTGAATCGACTTTAGCTTCCCTTAAAAAGACTATCCTCGAACATGCCGCCCTGGCGGAAGAAGAGATGAAATATATTTCGAAACGCTCCAGAGCAAGTTGTTACGGTGAGGGAGGCAGACCAGGACATCACTTAGTTAACAAGATTAAATGTCGATTGGAGAGAGAGACGATTCTTAAAGTCACTATTGAGGCGGGCTGCGACTACCACAGTGTTCCGGATATATCGAATCAATTTCGGCAATTTTATAGAAAACTGTACACCTCCCAAGGGAAGACCGACATTGGTGATCTTGATGATTATTTCTCGCAGATATCTATCGCGTGGTTATCAGATGGTCAGAGGGACTACCTTAGTCAACCGATCACGTTGGAAGATGTTCAAATGACGATAAAAGCATTACCTGATAAAAAAGCACTGGGCCCTGACGGCTTCATGTGTGAATTTAACAAAACGTGTTTTTTGGAGGAACTCTCCCCCTATTTATTAGAAATGTACGCTGAGGCGTATGAAGTGGGTCATCTTCCACCGTCACTAAGCGAGGCGCTAATCATCATGCTACTTAAGAAAGATAAGGCCCCCACTAACTGTGAGTCTCACAGGCCTCTTTCCCTCATTAATATAGACGTAAAGATTTTGGCGAAGATTCTGGCCACTCAACTCCAGCCGTTCATGCAAAAATTGGTGCTGCCTGATCAATCAGGTTTTATCCCAGAGAGATCTACCTCTCATAATCTGCGGACGCTATTCTCCACACTACATACTCTAAATCCGGAACTGCCAGCAGCGGCGGTCATGCTTGATGCCGCCAAGACATTTGATTCTATAGAATGGGACTACCTTTTTTATGTCCGGCAGAGGATGGGCTTCTCACCCCTCTTTATTAACTGGGTGTGTCTTTTATACGCTGGTCCGGCGGCGCGGGTGAGGGTGGAGTGCTACACATCGGACCCTATACAAATTACTAGGGGAACGTGGCAAGGGTGTCCGCTCTCAAAGATGTTGTTCACTCTCACACTGGAGCCCCTAGCCTGTCTTATTCGACAAGTTCATAAATGTGCGGCTCTTATTTTTTTCATCGGCCTGTCATTATATCTCTTTATGCAGACGACATGCTGCTCTTTATACGTGAGCCCCGCACTATTTAGCATCAGTTCTTCGTGAATACATTCGTTTTGCCCATTTTTCTGGGCTGAATATCAACTGGTCCATGTCCATATTGATGCCATTGACGGAGAGCACGAACCCGCACAAACTCGAATTCCCGCTAATGTGGGCAACAGGATCAGTAAAATACTTGGGGGTATGGATTCACCGGGATCCGGAGATCGTTATTCGCGAGAATTACGGGACTGCCTCTGCAATGCTGGAACAACACGTGGATAGAAAGATAAAACTTCCTCTCTTGCTTGCAGACCGTATCGCATTGGTTAAAATGGTGGTGCTACCCACATTTTTATATTTTTTCAGTTATATACAGATCCAGTTAACACAACATTTTTTCAAAACCTTGCGTGCCTTGCTGCATCGCCTCATTTGGGGTGGTCGTCAGGCGCGGGTGAGCTGGAAGACTCTCACGCTGGACTACAGACGCGGGTGGTTCAGTGTGCCTGATTTCTATCTTTACTACTGTGCGCGCAGGCACAGTACGCGCACTTCTGGTTCTCCTCGCATGCATGAGTCCCTCATGTAGCAGTGGAACACTGGGAAGCACATCCCACCCAGCTGAGCTCCTTGTTAACTCAGTCATAGGTCTTCGCCCTGCAACACTTTTTTTTAAAAACATTTTTATTAGCATTTTAATAGAACTCAACAATACAGCATGTCATCATTATCGCACCTCTCCCCCTCCCACCACCCTGTAACACTTTTAACACAGTTAACACTACGATCGCCGTATGGCAGGCGCTAGGCAGAGAGGCAGGAAAACTACCATTATACTTCCCGCTCTTACCTGTGGCAAATCACTCAAATGTATCTGTAACACATGAGCAGGGTGCATTGCGTACACTAGAGCAAGTGGGCATAACCAAGATGCAAGACTTGTACCCGGGTGGCACTTTTCTGACTCTCAAAGACATGGACTACATTCAGAACAAGACCCCACTATTCTTGCTCTACATGCATAGGATAAAAAAGGTATTGCAGGTTCACCACCCCACATTCCCCTCGGAACCCCCGAAGCACTGGCGCTGCATGCGCTCCTTATCGCCCCTACTCAGCACAAACTTGGCACTAAGTTATATCGTGCAGCTCAGGAACATCGGATACATGTAAACGTTGCGGGGCTCGGGCGGATTTCTGGCACCTAGCCTGGACATGCAAATGAGTGTCGGACTACTGGGCTGCAGTGACCACCACAATATCAAAGAATATTGGGATTTCACTGCAATGCTCTCCACAGATATGCTTTCTGGGGTTGGATCCCTTCATAAAAGGCGCTGCAGGTAGATTGGTGAGGGTAGCGCTGCTTATTGCCAAACGGAGGGTTTCAATGGTTTGGGATAGTAAACCTAGCCCTTAAGTGGACCAATGGCTTAAAGATCTGTCGCTCTGTAGAGACAATGTTGTCCTATATGCGGAAGAGTTACCACCATCCTCACGACCACAAGACAGTTGGGAGCCTTTGTTAACATTCCTACGCACTGTTCCACAATCTGATACACCTATGGATGTTACGTCATACACATGTATGCCGCACGTGATGAGAAATGTTACCAGTGGGTTTAATATACTGTCTGAGTATAATTCAGACATAGTCATGAGTTGTTTCTGTTTCTTCTTTTTGTTCTTTTCTGTTGGTATCCTGAAACTTTGTAAACTCGATCACGACAATTTGTACACTGCTGTGTAACTGTCACGTTGCATGGCTTTGGTTTTTTCTCTGACTGTATTCTTTGTACAAGAGGTTGAGAAAATCAATAAAAAATTAAAAAATTTAAGAAATTGTTTGAATCGTACCTGATTGCAGTGGGGGGGTGGGGGGTGAGAAATTCTCAGTGTTGCGAAAACAACATATACTGCTGCAAAATTGGGTGTTCATGGACATAGAGTGTAAGAAACTCTACCCGAACCTGAAGTGGATGGTGATGACGATTTCGAAGCATATGATATCACACTCATGAAGCTAGAGACACACTTTGGGGACAAGGTGAACCTGGTGCTCGAGCGCCACAAAATCTTCAGCAGAGTACAAGGGAAGAATGAATCAGTAAATAATTATATTGCAGCTTTGAGAGGTCTCACCCAGTTATGTGAGTTCGGGGATCTCAATGACTCTCTCATAAGAGACCAACTCGTCAGATGCACAAACAGCAGCAGGGTTCAGGAAAAACTACTCCCAAAAACCCAACACTTAGAGATGCCATTTCTATAGCACAGTCGATTGAACATACAGCAAAGTGTGTAAAAGAAATAAAAGTTAAAGTAGAAATAGTGGCTTCTGTACAAGTGGAGGCCACTAACAAGGAAGTACTTAAAGTATCTAACAAAGTAGGCACTAAAGCAGTACCATCCACTAAATCCACCAAAGAGGGCCATGCGTTAAAATGTTTTAGATGTGGCAGCCGCAACCATCTGACCAACAGTCCCTTTTGTACAACACAAAGTGTTTTATGTAAAAAATGCAATAGGCGAGGGCACCTAGCTAGAGTGTGTAGAGATGTGTGAGTAGTATTATCAATGTGGTCAATACTATCGAAGAACCGCAGGCTAAATTTGTGTTTCAATTAAAAGACAGTGTTGCCAGATCCAAACCTAATTACTCGAAGTGTGTAGTACTCTTTGACAACAAACCATTAGAGGTATAGGCTGATCCCTGTTCCCCGTTCACGTTGGTAAACCTTAAGGACTTCGAGAAGTTTCTGGGTTGTAACAAAGCTATGTTAAATCCTCCAGATATTTCACCAGAAGGATACACCAGAGACCCTATTCCTCTTGTGGGCATGGTAAACAGCCATATAGACTTTAAAGGTAGATCCACGGTAGGCAAAGTATAAATAGTTGAGAGTGGACCGAATCTTCTGGGATGGCAACATCAGAAAGAGTTAGGTATCATTTTGGACCACAATGACAAAAACCAAGTCATTCTAGTTGATATTCCCAACAACAACAAGCCCCTGCAGGAGGCATTTCCTAAACTTTTCACTGATAAGCTTGGTAAATTACGAGACTTTCAACACAATATCAAAGTTAGACAAGGTGTCAAGCCTGTTGTACACAAGACACATCCAGTACCCCTACGCCTTAGAGAGACTCTCAAAATGGAATCTGATAGATTTGTGAAATGGGTGTCATCCAACCCATAGAAGCCTCAGAATGGCTAGCACCATTGGTTCTTGCATCTTGAGCCAATGGACAAGGTATTTGCCTTTGTGTGGATCTCTGTTGTCTCAATGAAAACATCTGGGTAGAGAGAATTCCTCTCCCCAACATAAACAAGATGTTAAGTACAACGGGAAAGGCATGTTTTTTCAGTCATCGATCTATCAATGGCCTATCAGGTAGAACTTCAACCTGAGTCAAGACCGCTGACCGCATTTACCTCACCTTTTGGGGCCTATAAGTTTGTAAGAATGCTATTCGGCCTTGCTTCAGCGGCTTCCATTATTCAAAAAGTAATGCAACATATTCTTAAGGGGGTCAATAACAACATCTATTTCCAAGATGATATACTGATGTATGGGGCGACGGAGGAAGAGCATGATGTCACCCTCAACACGGTGTGCCATAAACTCTCTGAAGCAGGGTTAACGGTCAAACTTGAAAAATGCAAGATCAAAGTCACTTCAGTTGACTATTTAGGACATACTATTTCCAAGGAAGGTTTTAGGCCCAAGTACAGCTTAATCCAAGCGGTCAAAGATGCTTCGTATCCATCGAACAAAGATGGTCTTAAATGTTTGCTTGGACTAGTGGAGTATATGTCCAAGTTTGTAAGGAATTTCGCTGATCTATGTGATGGATTACGTGATCTCCTCAAGAAAAACACGGTGTTTGAATGGAAAGAGAAACACAATAAAATGGTTGAAACAATAAAACAATGTATTCTGGATTTGCCTGCCTTAGGTACGTTTGACCCTAGTAGGAAAACTGTACTAACTACGGATGTATCTGGTAAGGGGTTAGGTGCCATGCGCTCTCTAAAAGGAGAGGATGAAGAAACAGTCATAGCATTTGCATCCCGCTCCCTGAGCTCCTCAGAACGGAACTAATCAGTCATTGAGAGGGAGGTGTTGGCGTGCTTTTGGGCAGTGCACCATTTAAACATTTTCTTGTGGGGCATAAAATTTGTTATACACACTGACCACAAGCCGTTAACGTACATGTTTTCTTCCAAACATACCCAAAATGTGTCTCCACGGATAAACAAATCGATCCTGGACCTGGAAAACTTCTGCTTTAAAGTAGAAAACCTACCAGGCCCTGAGAATGTGATTGCAGACTATTTGTCTAGGTCACCCCTCAATCGTAACCACAGCGAGGAACCATTAGACGTCCCCATTTTTTCGATGCATCTCCCCTCACTAACAGAAGAAGAATGGGATGAGAGTATGAAGAAAGACAAAATCATGGAGGTACTGAAGGACTTCATCATCAATGGATGGCCAAAACACATTTCTGAAGTCCCTGATATAATCAAAGGTTATTGGGAGGTGAGACTTGAACTAATCCTCATGTCTGGTCGGATACATCGGGGTGATAAAATCATTCCACCCATGGATTTGAGAAACAAAATAATTGATCTGGCCCATAAAGGACATTTAGGCAGGAGCCTCACGAAAAAACAAGCTAAGAAGTTGTTTTTGGTTTCCAAAAATGGATTAAATGATTGAACTCAAGATCAAAGAATGCACCAGCTGTACTAAAAGCGACAAAAGCAAAGTCCTTCACAAAGCTCCTCTTTCTCATGTCGATGTTCCGATGGTGCCATGGACCAAACTGGCCATGGACATAATTGGTCCAATGGAGGCCCTGGGTCCACAGAAAAGGTTCATGTTTGTTCTCGTCGATTACACCTCTCATTGGTAAACTTCAAGTTTACGTCATCCACCACAACAAACAATCTCATCTCTTTCTTGAAGAACATTTTTGTCTATGAAGGTATTCCAGCAACCCTCGTAACAGACATTGGTGTGAAATGTGTTTCTGAGAAAATGAAACATAAAACACGAAGGAGAAAGTATATTTACATCAGCAAAAGTACAAGATGTGGTATGACAAAAAACATGGGGTCAAAAATCTTGATTTCACAGTTTACAAACTCAGGGGGTGCCCCAAGAAATGGGACAAAAAATGGGGTAGATGGAACGCATAAAGGGGGGAGATCTGTAGCTCTCCCACAGTGGACATGGCCATGGACAGGTCGAGAATTGTGCATAATGACCCCAATTGATCAGTATTGTTAATTGTATTAGTGTATATGTCAGACTATGCTTTCCTTTATAGTTTTGTGTACTTGCACATGGAGTGAGTTTCAAATATGCCCTTGATTACTTTACTTTGACGTGATTTGTTTCAATGTCGTGTCATTCAACTTTTATAAATCATTGGACTGACTGTGCTTGATTTTGTGTGTTCAATAAAAATGTTATTAAAAAAAAAAATCTTGATTTCAAAGCAGATACTCCAGTGGTTGTCAAAAAACCCACTCATGTGCAACCCGGGTCGAGCAAGTACTATGCTCCCCTACGAGTGGACAAGGCAGGCGAGAACGTAGTTCACCTGGATAATGGACAAACATGGAGCAATGATAGACTTGTGAACATTTCACAGTAATGGCTCCGCCTCACTTAACCACATGGCTGCTAGGCGTTTTCCCGTCCTGTGCTGCAAATTGTTGTTTTTCATTGTTTTATGACGAGCTGGCCTTGTCATCAGCGCACGGCAGGTAAGCGCCATGACGAGCCCAGCTCGTCATTAGCTTCGAAGGGGTTAATGTTCCCCTAAATAAGGAGATGTGTTGTAATCTCATTGTTTTACTTTTCCCTTGGTGGTACATTCCGTTACCCCCTCTTCTGCCCTGTTCCTTGGTATCTTCCCTGGGAATTCAAGAAAGAATGTTGAGAAGATTGTCCGTGACTGATGAGGAGAGTGGATGATCAGAATCAAGGTACTTGTTCTTACCTGCTTTGGAGTCTGCTCATTCTTCTTTTGGACTTCAACACATTGACTATTGCTATGACATATATAAAAATACATACATACACAACAAAGGCTAAAATACTCAACTGGTGCTTCTAAAATATGCCTACCCCAGTGTACCTAACCTAGGTCTAGTACGAGGGAAGAAGTAGGTGCTGTTTAGCTTAAGTTTAGTTTTGCCAAGAATCTGCTAAAGGTTTCTCTAGGTTCTAATCCGCTCCATACTTTAGAATGAAAGAGGTTGGTATCTCTTTCTCAGTATTCGATTTCCCAACACCCCGCAAGGAGAGTCAGAAACACTGGAGCTGGATTTCTCGGCAGGAGGAGGACAGCTTCTAGTCAGTGCGTCAGCTGGAGAGTTGGCTTCCTTCGGGACTTGATGTGGTGAGCGGCGTCGTGCAAGTAGGTAGGCGAACTGCACCGAACAACACCATGCTTTGCCATAGCAAGTGAAGGTATATTTATACCTTGAAGGTGTTTAGGAATGCCAGTATTGACGTAAAGTCGGGCATATGAACGTCATG
This sequence comes from Lissotriton vulgaris, assembly GCF_964263255.1. NCBI lineage: Eukaryota > Metazoa > Chordata > Amphibia > Caudata > Salamandridae > Lissotriton > Lissotriton vulgaris. Next base: position 883,502,258 of record NC_141685.1, read on the forward strand.
AATGAACCCCCTAAGGAATAGAAGTTCATGCACAATAAATGAGTTCTTGGAGAAATCAATATCCAAGCAAGGGGAAGTCCCTAACGGCTTAAGAGTCTGGTTTTCCAAGAACTCGTTGTGACGTAGATTAACGGATGGAAGTAGCAATGCCTGTATTTGGGTAGCATGGAATATGCCTAAATAAGGACTGGATATCTATGCCCATACAAGGGCAATGTGAAATGTACCTATATAATGTCATGAGTTGGGAAATGCATACGGAATCTAAATCGACATACAACAATTGATCCCGGGTGTCTAGTAGACTTTCTGCCCTCCCCTAGACCACCACCATGGGCAAATTATCCCCCAAACTGACCCAGGGTGGCAGAAAGAGTACTGGGGCTACTGTGAGGTGGTGCACCCAACCGTTCTTATGTTTTTTAATTCATTGATCTGTAGTGGCTTGTGGGATTTCTGTCCTCGGGGGAGGGGCAGGGCAGAAAGTTGTTTCTGCCCTCAGGGAGCGCTTTCCTATGCGGGCTGCTCCCCTCAAAGTATTATCCCTGGTGTTGAGAGATTGGATCTTGCTTGAGGGTATCGATCCTGTGCTATCCCAAGAAGGAATCCACATGTGAGAGATACAGCTCAGTGGCCCCTGTCCCACACAGATCAATGCTGGAAGGGACTTTCACATTGGAAGTAAGAGCTTGGTCTGCTTTCACTTTGTTTACTGTGACATTAATATACTGTTTGCTGCATGTCATAATAAACCAAAAAAAATGCAATAGACCAAATAACCACTTCCCTTGCATCCCAACTTTTTTTCTACAATAAATTGCTTCTTTATTTACTACAGAGGCATGTTTTTTTAAATGTTGTAGATGACCCGTTGATGTCCTCTGCCCTATGGAGGTAATACAGTGGAAGTCAGTGAGTCGTCCATGTATTAAATGGGTTAAGCCAAACCCAGCTTAATTTCCCACCTAACATTGCCTCCTCTTCAGTGTAAGTAAATGGATACAATAAATACCCCCATTTATATTTTCAAAATGTCCATTTTTCCTGTTTCCAAATATTGGCATGTATGGATTTGTGGGGAATGTTACTGTGCTGTGCATAAGTTGCACAACAGAAGTGTTCTCTTTGATCGCAGAAACTAATCACACATGTGTAACAAACCACCATTCAACAGTTGAAAAGTGAAGAGTTAATATTTATAAAGGGTTGGTCTCTGTGTTGTACATCACAAGCTGTGTGTTCCCCCCCCCGCAAAAGCAACAAAATGATGACAGGATTGTGTGAATTAAACTCAGCCACTGGCAATCGATCCGGGCTTCATTCCAGAATGCTGGATTTGCTCTCTGTGCCATTCTAGACTAGACTCGCCTTATGCATATCAGTTTTGGTCCTTCTCCAATGGAAACAGTCAAGCATGAACTACCAGGCTAGATCCCTTCCAGATGGAAATTAGACCGGTTTCAATCTACTTAGGTCTTGTCAGTGGCTAGACTTTGACACCTCTTCCTGAGAAAAATACTGCCCATCTTTTCACATTCTTGATTCTTAAACAGAACTTTGTATCAAATTGTATAAACTCATTTTTAACATGACCTTTCTTTGTTTGCTTTATCAGTCAGGGGTCATTAACCCTTTTGGGCTAAGCCTTCTCCCCATGCTAAGCCTTTTTTTTTGACTGTTCGGGGTAGTTCGAGCTTAGGCCTCCACAACTTTTTGTACACATAAAGTTTCCAAGCCAAATGTGCATCTTTTGTTTTCTTCAACATCCTGGGGATTCTAAAGATACCCTAGGTTTGTGGATTGCCCTAGAGGGGAACAAGAAATTTGCCAAAATACAGCCAAATATTGGGGCTTGGGGGAAAAAGTGCAGCAGAAGAAAGCATCTGTTTTTTTCATGCAAATGGCACCAACAAAGGGTTTGATGTGCTAAAATCATCAACTTCTCAGCTTTCAGGAACAGGCAGACAAATCAAAAAAACACATTTTTCAACAGTTTTGGCATTTTACTGGAAGATAGACCACATTTCCTATTTCTTGTGCTTTCACCGTCATCAGAGTTAGTGGTGGAAACAGGTGTGAAACCCACGGTGGATCCCGGAAAGCTATAAATTTCTGAAAGGTAGGCAAAATTGTGAATTCAGTAAGGGGTCGTTTGTGTAGCTCCTTCAAAGTTTTCCTATAAAAAGTAACAGTTGAAATAAAAAAAAATATTGAAATTGAGTTGGAAAAAGATACCCATTTGTGTCTATGTGTCATACGTAACTTTTTTTTAACTATGGCAGATTTTTGTAAGCAAGTACAGTTACATTCGCTGGACCATTCTGGTTGTATGGAAACATACGGCTTGTAGGTTCACCAAGAACCCGAAGTACCCAGAGCCAATAACTGAGCTGTACCTTGCAATGGTTTTTCATTGTTTGCCGTGTGTACAGTACTTCATTTGGTAAAATATAAAGAGTGAAAAATAGGTATCAAGGAAACCTATATATTGCTGAATGGGTACAAGATATGGAGTTTAGAATTTGTGGTTATTTGCACATCTCTGAATTTGTGAGTACCCATACTAGCATGTGAACTAAATGGCATTTCTTAAAATTACTATTTCTTATACACTGTCTTACATTAGGAAGGAGCAAATGCAGAGAAAGACAATTAATTGATAATAACACTTTTCCTCCTATTCTGTGTTCCCCTAATCTCCCAGTAAAATGGTATCTCACTTGTGTGGGTAGGCCTGGTGCCTGTAACAGGAAATTGCCCAAAATGCAATGTGGACACATCACAGTTTTCCACTGAAAACTGAACCTTTTTTTGCAACGTGCATATCTGTGGATTTTGAGCCCTAGCTCAGCCAGCACCTAGGAAAACCTAGCAAACCTGTCCATTTTTTAAGACTAGACACCTGGGGGAATCCATGATGGGGTGACTTATGTGACTCTCACCAGGTTCTGTCACCCAGAATCCCTTGCAAACCTAATATTTGTCCAAAATAACACCCTTCCCTCACATTTCTGTGATGGAAAGTTCTGGAATCTGAGGGGAGCCAAAAACTTCCTTCTACACAGCATCCCCCCAAGTGTTCTGATAAAAATGTTCCATCACTTTTTTTGGGAGGCCTTGTGCCCACAACAGGAAATGTCCCAAAACGCAACATGGACACATCACATTTTTCCATTGAAAACTTCCTCTTTTTTTGCAAAGTGCCTAGCTGTGGATTTTGCGCCCTAGCTCAGCCGGCACCTAGGGAACTGTGACGGGGGTACTGCGGACGAGGACACAAGAAACATTAACCCTTTGCCTTTCTTCAAACAGCACCCGGAGAACTGGAAGATTGACGACGTTATAGCACCGGGACTCGAGTATAACCACCCTGAGGATCACTGCTACTTTAATTGGGCGTATCCCGGGGCTAGCCACGCCCCCGACAACCAGGTAAAAGCCCACGAGATCCACAGACCAGTGTGTTCATCACCCGGAGGCGGAGAAGGAGTTTGGAGTAGTGAGGAGTGCGACGGCGAGGAGTGGAAGTTTGGAGATCGGAAAGGCGAGGGGAGGAAGAGCAGAGAAGAGGACATCGGAGGCGAGCCAGGAGTCAAGGCCAGAGGAGGAAGATCGGAGGAGGCGAGTGGAGACAGCGATAGCTTCAGGAACATCGAGACGAAGGAGGAGACATTCGGAGAGACCGGAGGAAGAACAGACGACTGCAGCGACAAGCCAGGAGGCCAACGAGAAGGCGCTTCGTCCAGCCACACTTCAAGGGAAGTGTGGCTCTCACAGGTACGGTCACGCTTTGCAGGCTGGGCGGGACGTAAGTGGGCTAAACCTCCTTGAGGTCTTCACCCAAGTTTCCAGTGCACTATCCTACCCAGTCACGGCATTGCCATTCACTTTCGCATAAGGGGTTGTTGTTGTGCACGTGTGGCTCCCTCACCTCCTTTCCCTGAAGCACTGAGCATTAAGGATATCACACTAAGACATTTCCTTTTCCCTCCTTACATTTCCCCGATCTGAACACTGAGCTGGAAGACGACGAGCCTACCGTCCGGACCACAAGTCCCAGAAGACACCGGGATAGAAGAGTAACCGGAGCAGAGGCGGACCAAGACCTTCCCCTACCCTACTACCGGAAAGTGGTACAGTGAAGAAAAGTGTTCAAGACAATAAAACCCGCTTTACCCACAGTACATATGTCCGTGAGTCTGTTCCCATCCCCACAGGAACCTAGTAAGCCTGTACATTTGTGAAAAGTAGACACCTAGGGAAATCCAGGATGTAGTAACTTGTGTGGTTCTCACCTGGTTCTGGCACCCACAATGCCTTGCAAACCTCAAAATGTGTCTTAAAAACACATTTTCCTCACATTTCTGTAATAGAAAGTTGTAGAATCTGAGGGGAGCCACAAACTTCCTTCCCTTCCATCTAGCATTTCCCCAAGTCAAAATGATAACTCACTTTTGTGGGTCTGCCTAGTGCCTGTGACAGGGAAAGGCTTAAAACGTATTGTGGAGGCACCACAATTTAGCTACAAAAAAAAACATTTTCCTCACATTACTGTGTGGGAAGGTTGTGGGATTGACATTCAGCATCTTAGGGTGGCAATTTGTTACCCATCCTCTAATGGTTCAGTTGAGAGGGCAAACAGAATTTTGGAGGAGGGAGTCCAGACACTGCTATCTTCAGGGCAGGATGTGCAGGTGTACCTAAGCACAAACATATGGAGTCACAACACCACACCCAACAGCACGATTGGAGTTGCCCCTTTTACATTGCTCAAGGGTATAAGAGTACATACAAGTATATTTCAAGATTGGTTAAGATGTAAGGGTAGACTGAACGATATTGGAGCAAACAATGTTTCTGTCAGTTCATACGTGATAGAAAGCAGAACACCATGAAAGAACACTTTGATGCAGGGAAAAGTTTTAAAAGATTTAGAAAAACAAATGGAGGAGTATCACCCGAAGTAAAGCTGAATGTTTCCTAACCTCATCGCTGCTGCACATATTCCCCTCCGGTGCTGAGGGATAATAGCAATGGGTGTGGTCATGACGGAACGGTCCGTCATTAGCACAGCTCCACTGTGCCTCATGACGGAACCGTTCCGTCATGAGCATCAAAGGGGTTAAAGGGGGTTGTTTCTTAGAATGATAAAAAGGAAAGATTCATCCTTTTGTAAGAAACCCCTCACTCACCACCTAGTGGTGACATGCTTCATCATCGGGGTCCACCCTGGTGGCCTAGCGTCACCAGGGTGTGCTTCGACACCTGTAGTACAGTGGAGCAGGTTGTGAATGTAGGTGCAAAAAAATAAATGTTAAAAATTGTCCTGGTTTAACTTGAAAAAATAAGTTTTATTTTAAAGCAACTGGACAATGTTAAAAACAGGGAGTGAGATACTGGAAGGGGAGTTACGACCTAAGTATCTCTATATGTGTAATGGTGAGTTGGTCAACATGTTTCAACAAGTTTCTACCATATGGGTTAGTACCCGGTATTCGTCAGGACCATCAACAAGGAGATGGACAGTGTGGGCCCCCTAAAAGGCACACCCTATCCTAAATCCTTTTGTACCTCTTAGCAAAATTGCCAGTGGTAATATGCTCAAAAAATGATGAGCATCTGTGTTGACAGAAGCAAAAAACCTGTGGGGAAGAGAGAAAGTAAACAGGTGTCGGGCATGAACATTCTTACTAGCCTGTTGCGTCGTGCTGTGTCTCAGTGCTTTCATACTTCATGCCACGGTGATTTAGGAAAACTTTTAATGATCAGCAGCGTGGTGATCTGGTATCCGTGGGGGCTTATTTCTGGTTCAAACCTTGAACAGGATCAACCTGCTCTAGTGTGCACTGTACCTATTAAACCAAATGTTCACAATTTGTCAAAATTTTCAACCATTAATTATTTTCAAACATACTCGTTGTACCAAGGTATTGATATATTACATATCAGTGTTTACTAGTTATTTCATAACATACATTTGTAGCTTATTGATGTACATATTCATAAATCATTCATATGTTTCATCACATTTGATTATTGTTCATGTTTTATAACTGATACAAATTCAACTTCAAATACTTGAATTTTCTACATTGATTCCATCATAGCTACTGAACCATATTTAATCTCTGGCCCAATGCATTTCGGAACGTAGGTTCCTTCCTCAGGGGCTGTGTTCTGCAAGTAAAGATTCACAAATACTCTACATGTATACGGTATATGCGTGCCATAAACTGATTTACTTCTAGGGGTCTATCACAACAACTATTAACTAAATATATCATACACTTCATTGATGTGCACAACTCTCTCTAGACATTATCTATATCGTGGCCTTCATCTGATCAATTCATATGATTATATTCACTTTAAGAGAAAGTGACCAAACATGTTATCATTCACTGTGTGTGTTAATAGTTGACTGTTGTACAGCTTCATCTACACCCTCCTTATACATTATGTGGATCTCACAATACAAAAAATCTAGATATAAATACATTACATAGACTGTTAGCATAGGAGCAGTAGCCATACTTTGGTCTTCTATTTAATATGAAAGCTTGAGATTGTAAACCAACGTAAGCGTTACTTCATATAATATGATTGACTCACTAGAATACTCCCTCTATTTAAAACTCGTGAGGAATCACAGTGGTTCTAAATGTATATGTAATAAGATGATATATACTCATGTATAAGTTCACTATTCCTACCCCTCCACGATAATCTATACCAGTATCCAACATCCATTTATTAAACTCACCGCAACTATGCTCAACAGGAATTACTTCCGTGATAATGTTAATGCAGAGGATGGTCGGGTCGATAAGTCTGTATTCTCTGCATATAAATACATAGTAGCTATTAGTCTCTATACCAACAATGTGGTTGCTAATCTCAGTGTATTTTAAACTCCGGACTCACCCGTCAAGAATGTTCCTGTCGGTACTTCTTAATGAATGGAAGTACATCAGATGCAAGTCTACTACTCCGTTACTAAAAATAAATGAAGGACCGATTGTAATGCTTAAACATATATAATTGTTAAACTAACGGTGGTGAATGGTGTCTCAACTTACTCGAATGTAGCGCGACCCTTTTCCTCGTTCGTGCGCCTCAGTAACAGATATTGACGATGTGCGGAAGAGATTCGAATTCTCCTTATACTATAAGTAAACAAACGGTATACACTTAATACCGCATCCTGTACTTCATCTATGCTACTAAGTATCGACCGGCTTCGTGTTGATTAGCACTTACGCGTGAGTGTCGCGATTCTCTTCTAAATATTTGCCAAGATTTCCGACATCGATGCCAGTGTTCTGTTGTTTACTATTTTACCCGCCAAACGCCGGTAACTGACCGCAACCAATCAGTATGTTTATAACGTCACGTGCCTTACGAATGCTGGGAATTGTAGTGTTTTCACTATGTACATTGTATGTAGTGTCTGTGTAGCTGCAGTGTTGTCCACAATAAATCTATACTGTCTAACCTAATGGTCCTAGCCTGTGATACCACGAGATCACCAAATATAGCATCCTTTTACAACATGTGTTCTGCTCATCTCTCTACCCTGATGGTAGTCTCACGATAAATCCAATTCTAAGTAAACCTGCATGTCCACTCAAAACTTAATACTCATCGAAATATATGCTGAATAATGAAAATAAAAGGCTTCTCAATTCCTGAAACATTATCCCATACATGGGTATACTTTACGTGCAATGAGTCCTAATTTTACATTAATCATATGATATGCGGTGAAAAATCCTGGTTTACATTAAATGCTTTCAAAGACTGTCGTAGATTATTATACACTTTCTACTGGAATATTTATACAAAATAGATAGCATATGAATACTTATAACATTTCCGTACATGACATACATTGCATGTAATCAATCATAGTTTTCAGTGGATTATTGTAAAAATAATAACAATAAAGTCCTTTAACACCTTAGCAGCTATGGAACGTCCAGCTCCAGTGCTGAACGTTCCATTGCGCAGGTGCAGTTGGAACGTTCAACAGCCGACGGCAGCACTCCCGAGGTAGTGGTGCCGTCGGCCATTGGACTGGCGTAGCACTTATGAGGTTATACATTGTTGTTGGTGAATAAACATTGATGTATGTTCACGATTTTTAGACCTAATGTCTATTTAAGAATATATACACCAAACAGATTCTCTAGTTCCAAATGTGTCCCATATAGTGATATTGGCATAACACTAGATAATCTGTAGACATATACTCAATTTACAGAAAGCAGCTCATATCAATTTTATCATTAAAACCCTTTGGCTGCATGGTTTGCAAAAATTCAATCCAAAACACCTCTCTCTGTAAAAGTCTCTGGCTATTGTCATTTCCCTCAACTTTGGTAACTACTTCAACTATTTGTGCCCGTAGTTGAGCTATTGTATGTTTCTCCTCAGACCAGTGTGCAGCTACCCCTGACGTTATATTTTGGAGTCTTATAGTGTTTTTATGTTCTGTTAGCCTCAGTTTGAATTTTCTCTCAGTCTTGCCTATATAGGCCTTTCCGCATGGACATTTTAAGCAATAGACAATATTAGATGTGTTACAGTCTGAAGTATGCCGCAGTTTAATTTTAGCTCCTGTTATTGGGTGTGTAAGGATTTTGCCAGTTATGATATTATTACAGTGCATACAGTTATAACACTTCTGAGTCCCTTTGTACTCTACATTTTTAACCTTACTAGCTCCTGTCTGTATAAGTTCTTGGAGATTTCTTGCCCTTGTGTATCCAAAGGTGGGAAGTTCACTGAAAATCCCATTAAACTCAGGTTCATTAACCAATAACTCCCATCTTTTCTTGATGATTTTCTTAATCTGGACTGACTTATTCGAGAATTTTTAAACAAAAGTTGGGGTGTTAGATTGTCTTGACACTTTCTTGGTGAAAAGTTCCTCCCTATCTTTCATTTGGATTATAAGCATATTATTTTGCAGTATTGTTTCAGGATAACCCCTATTTGCAAATCTGTCTTTAAATTCTCTGATTTTCTGTTCTGCAACTTCAGGATCCGAACATATTCTCTTTATCCTGGTGAACTGCGAATAAGGGAGATTTTCCACAAGACTCCTGGGATGAAAACTTGAATGCATCAATGTACTGTTCCTATCCGTTGGTTTTGTGAAGATTTCAGTGCTTAATTTGTGATGATGTTTTTTAATAAGGACATCCAAATAATTGACTTTATCTTGGCTGATGGAGTAGGTAAATTTAATTCTGGGTTCTCTATTGTTAAGTTCCTCAATTAGTTGTTCAAGTGTTTCTTGTGAACGAGTCCATATTAAAAAAATGTCATCGATATATCGACAATATTGAGCTATTCCTTGTGTCCGTTCCTTGTGTGTTAAAATGTAATCATTCTCAAACTTTGCCATATAGATATTCGCATAGGCGGGTGCCCCCGAAAAACTCATCGAAGTACCTGTAAGTTGACCAAAAAAATCCTTCTTCCATTGGAAGTAGCTGTTGTGTAAACAAAAGAATAATAGCTGTAACAGAAAAATGTTGTGTTCCTGTGTTAAATCCATCTTCAGTAGTGCCCATTCCACCGCCTCCATCCCTTGTGCGTGTGCTATGGAAGTATACAAGGCTGTAACATCGATTGTGCAAAGTAACCAATTATCTTGAACCAAATATTCAATGGTGCGTAATTTGGTTAAAAAATCTGTTGTGTCTTTGACGTATGTGCACCAACTTTGAACAAATTGTTGGAGGAAGTAATCTAGGTATTTGCCCAATGGCTCGAAGATTGAGTTGCAAGCCGATACTATAGGTCTGAAAGGTGGATCTGTCGGGTTCTTATGTATTTTTGGAGTCATGTAAATCCTTGGCCTCCTAGGATTTTGTGATGTTAAGTACATTTTCACATTTGTGTCAGTTGTTCCTTCCCCTTCTGCATGAATCAGAATATCTTGAAGCATGGTTTGCAGTTTTTGAGTCGGGTCTCCTTCAAGTAATATGTAGGTATCAATATTAAATACGTGTTCATTCACTTTTCTTTCGTAGTATTCCGTATCCATTGCTACCCATGCTCCTCCTTTGTCAGCAGGTTTCAACGTTAATTCCTTGTTATTGGCAATGCGTTGTATCAAATGCTTCTCATATTTCATCAGATTAGGTGTTGTTCTTGTTTTATAGTCCAATCGTGCAAAATCATGCTTCACCAAATTCTCAAACATATCCAATGTTTTGTGTGAGCTGGGTGCTAAAAATTTACTCTTGGGTTTAAGCCTTTCACTCAGTTCATCGCGATCTTCTCTAGTATCTTGCACTATGTTGGTGAAATAGTGTTTAAGCCTTAGTTTCCGCATGAACCTAAACATCGCAGTGTCGGTGTCTAACTTGGTTGTAGTGACCGTCGGTACAAATGTTCTCCCTTTGTTCAAAATCGCCAATTCCTGAGTATTTAATGGAACAGACGAGATATTAATGATTAAACTAGATTCTTGCTGCTTCTTAATTGTTTTCCTGCCTTGTCCTCTCCTGGTTTTAGAGGTACTGGACCTGTTGTTCTTGGTGGGCTCAGTGTTACTCTTGGGGGACTCGAAGGAGCTTGTCGTAGATCTGTGGCCTGTAACAAAAAAGAAGAAGAAGACGAGGTTGTGGCTGTTGTTCCACTTAAACTTTGTTGTGAAGCCGTTCCTTCCTTCCCTACATTCGATTTAGTATATTATGTTCTGTTGTTATAGGTGCTGATTAAGTCAATATGAGCTCGCCAGTTGTTTTACCTGTTATGCCCCACGATTCGAATGAGGGATCTCCCCTGTTTACACTTGTCTCATGGAACATTGCAGGGGTGCGTGCAAAATTAAGTGACCCTGACTGGAATGCATACATGAACACCTTTGACATCTGCGTACTACAGGAAACATGGGCTACAGTACAAATGCACAGGGTTGGTTACAAAACCTACCAAATAGAGGCTGTCCCTTCCCTGAGAGGTCGCGCATCTGGAGGCCTCCTAGTATGGGTCAATGTTTCCATTAAACTAGGTATTAAAATGATTAACACTGACTCCCCAGACATTCTTTGTCTAGAAGTAACAACAGTGGATAATAGGGTGTTTTACCTTCTTAATGTATATAACAGTCCTCAGTCTTCCCACAAGGAATCCTTATGTATAGGGAAGTTAGAGTCACTTATGGATGCACTAAAAACAGAGGCAAGTGTTATTCTATGTGGAGACCTGAATTGTAATTTTGAACCAATCTCAGGGATAGCCCAATTGTTTGAAGAGGAGGACAATGCCAATGGAATACCCGCCCTGAACGAGAATAGTATGGTGGCCGGTACTGCATTGGCTCTACAGATTACAAGGTTCTTGACTTCACATGGCCTGAGAGCATGTAACGGCCGTATGCCATCGGACAGCCCGAAAGCTCCCACCTTCAAGAGACGTGATTATGGAAGTAACTTAGACTATGTTATTGTCTCCTTTGACCTTTGGCCATTTACAGTAGACCTAAGGGTCAAAGAGAGATATGAAAGTGACCATTGCCCTTTAGAAATGAGTTTTTTATTAAGCATGGTAACGGGGCTTGTTAACTCGGAGGGAGGTCATAGCCTAGCACCCTCATCCACAATTGACAATATTGTCCTTAGCAACAATCGTAGGGCGGTTAAATGGGCCTTTGTGTTAGAAAAAGAGGACCTATTGGCCAATATTTACTGCATTTTTGCAGATACCCTGGACTCATATTGTCCCCATAGCTGCGACCCCAAAGAATTTATTGATTTACATAAGTCCCTTTTCAGCAAATTATTAGAGATTCTTACATAAAAACCTAAAAAAGGTGTAGGCAGGACTAATGCAAAATCCATAGGCAAACCTTGGTATAACAAGGAATGCCGTCTTGCCAAAACTGCACTGATTAACGCTGTCAAAGGGGAAGGTCCGTTAGAAATTAGAGAGAAAAGGAAGGCTTATAACAAAATAATATTAAGAGCGAAATCCTCATGGGATGAGGAATTATGGCTCAATATGTTAACAGCCACTAAAAACAAGGACCAGAAACAATTCTGGGAATTGGCATCCAAGGAAAATAAACGGGAGAAAGGCTCCAGGGAGGTTTATTTAGATGAGGATACTTGGGTTAAGCACTTTTCGTCATTGTATGCAGCCAAAACTCCAACTGATGCTGCAACAGACGTACCCTCAGTTACAATACCAGCTAATACCCACCCGGTAGTTTTTACTATACAAGAAACAGAGGCAGCAATTACTACAGTAAAGAAAGGGAAGGCACCAGGGCTTGATAGAATTCCTGGTGACCTGTATCTGTATAATATTGATGTTTGGGCACCCTATTTAAACCATCTATTTAATATAGTTGCGGCTAGCGAGCACATTCCGGACACATGGAATGGCGCAGAAATTATCACCATTTTAAAAAAAGGGGATCGTGGCGAACCAGCAAATTACCGCCCCATTAGTCTTTTAGATATTACGCAGAAAATATATGCCAGGAATATTTTAAATCGAATAAATTCATGGCTGGAGGAGGAGTCAATTTTATCCAAATATCAGGCGGGATTTAGAAATAAAACAAGTACTATCGACCAAGTATTTAGGCTATGCTGCTTGTACTGGAAATATGTCATCATCCGCAAAGGTCACTTGTATGTGACCTTTGTAGACCTACGAGCAGCATTTGATCTAATTCCACGCGACTTACTCTGGGAAACCCTGAATAGGCAAGGGCTACCAGGCGAATTACTAAAACTTGTAATGGGTTTGCATCAGGAGAACTACGCTAAGGTTAGGTGGGGCCCAAATGGGGAACTCACAGACCCAATCCCCATAAAAAGGGGAGTGCGCCAGGGCTGCGTCCTGGCCCCCCCGCTTTTCTCCCTTTATGTAAATGATATTGCAACCTACATGGAAAATTGTGATAACGATTCTCCCCGACTGGGAGGGGAACGCGTTGCGTCCCTCCTTTTCGTGGACGACACAATTTTAATTTCGCAAACGCCACGTGGTCTGCAGATCCTATTAGACAAGTTCCAACAGTACTGTATCCATAAAGGATTAGAAATTAATATAAAACAACAAAATACATGGCACTAAACCCGCACAAAACTTTTAAAAAGAACTTAATGTTAAATGGGCAAAAATTAGACTACGAGCACAGTTTTACTTACCTGGGGGTCTTGATGGACTCTGTAATGGGATGGGGCCCACAATTGGAAAAATCAAAATTGGTGTTCAAACAAAACTGTTTCCCAATAACACAGAGGTATAATAAAAGTGTGAACAAGGCAGTCACTCCAGCAATAGAGCTTTTTAGATACAAGGTACAATCTGCCTCCTTGTACGGGGCAGAAATCTGGGGGCCAGTATGTAAAAAAACCTTTGAAGTACTGGAGAATAAATTTGGTAGGGGACTATTAAAAGTTCCAACTAATACCCCCCTGATACCCTTATTCCTTGACCTAAATATTAAACACACAGATCAACATGCTATATTGAGACCATTGCTGTTGTGGGTCAGATTATGGACAACCCTGGAATTATCTGACTATAAAAATGGGTTGAAGGAAGTACTAGAGCTTGATAGAGACAGTAAGATCTTTTGGTTTAAGCATGTAAAAAACTGGCTAACCAAGCTCGGATTAACACACTTTTGGAACGAGCCTGGATCTCTAAACTCAGCTTCCAAGAAAATTGTTAAATTAACTTTTTGGTCATATGTGAGCTACGATTCTGTGTATACAAGAACACACGGTCCCCTCACTGAAAAATTTCTTTTGGCAAAAAATGAGGCATCATTCGAACAATTTCTTGATGAAATCCAGCCTCCATTGGCCAAATCCCTATTTCTAAAATTTAGGTATGGAACGTTGAGGATAAAGGTAACTGAGAAAAGATGGGGAAAGACTGATAAAGACCATTGTACCTTGTGCACTAATTACCAAAGGGAGAATATTTTTCACATATTGTTTTTTTGCCCTAGTTACGGCAAGGCAAGAAAAAAATGGATAGTCCCCTTGTGCCGTAACATCGGCTCTACTTCCCATAGGGAAGCTGGCAGGATCTTAAGCACGGACACCAGCCAAGTAATTGTGTTCGGAATTAGTAAATTTTTATTGTCCACTTATTTTATTAGAAGGAAATTATCTCTTTCATTTTAACTATGAAAAACTGCTCATTTGGACTTTCCTTAACCATGAATAATGCCAAGGCATTGTACTTTTTTTAATCTTGGCTGTTACAATTCAATTTAATGTCTTTTTAACTTTTCTACTGTTTTTAAACATTTTAATATTTATTTGACTCTGTGCCAAACTGAAACTGTAAACTTATGTGTCCAAATATGATGAAATGCAAGTCAATGTGTTTAAATATGATGAAATGCAGATGCAATGTAGTTTATATAGGGTGTTCATTATAATGAATGAATTGAAGGTTTCTATACTGTTGTATATTTTACTATGAACTGTATATTTTATTGTTATCTTTTATGTTGCAACGCAACGAAATAAAGATTGAACTTGAACTTGAGATTTTAATTGTCACTTTGAACCTCTGGAAGGGTTGAGGGAAGGCGCACTCACTGCAGAAGATGACTTCTGGGGTGTCCCGCCGTGTCAATCCCCCCACCCCAAATCTTGGTCCCCTCTTGCGGTGCAAATTATGTCCCTGACACTTAATTTTGCGCTAAGGGCTTGTAATGGTCGAACAATTTCAGACACCCCTTCGCTATGTACCTTCAATAGGAAGTATCACGAATCGCGGCTGGACTACATCTTTGTAGATATCACCTTGTGGTCCAAGGTCCAGGATTTCAGAGTAGTTGCACGAACGGACAGCGATCATAATGCACTTCTACTAGATATGGTCTATTCTGCAGTCGCTGTCGGATCGCAGCCCGCTGAGTCCAGTGAGGACTCAGGTGACCTGGTTCTCACCTCCAATAGGCGTAGGGTAAAATGGGAGAAACTGGTAAATTCGCAAGAAAGTATCAGGAAAATTTATGAGCTAGCACTCCCCAGGTTAAAGGACTTGGACAATTTAATCAATCAACATAGACTTCAAGACTTTAACAAGAGATTAGCCCAAATCCATGAAGAGTTAGTGGGTGCTCTGGGTGAGGTCCTCTACCCGGTGGTAGTACAGCGTAAGCAAAAGACTCGAACCTCCACCTGGTACAACTCTGTCTGTAAAAAGGCCAAGACAGACCTAATAGCAGCAATAAAAGCAGGTACAGATAGGGGCAAGGTTGCCGAGCTTAGGCGGGAATATAAGGCAACAATGGCACGGGCAAGGTCAGAATGGGACTGGAACAGATGGCAGGACCTCTCCTTCGCCTTAGAAACAAGGGACTCTAGGAGATTCTGGTCCTTGGTAAACATCGGTACAGGTGAGCCAAAAACTGCAGTGGAATCCAACATTGCAGCTTCGGTGTGGGAAGCCCACTTTGGTAAACTCTATGAAGATACCTTTGAAGTTACCAATGACGTGGCTGCTGCCGTTTTATCCCAAGCTGACGACGGACTGGAATTCAGTCTTGGGGAGGTGGTCAGTGCAATACAGAGACTGGCGACGGGGAAAGCACCGGGACTCGACAGACTGCCTGGCGACCTATTTAGGTTCCACCCTGAGATCTGGGCCCCGTACCTCCTCATTCTCTTTAATTCCATGGCAGGAGGTATGGAGATCCCCTGTACTTGGCTGGGGGCGGAGATAGTACCCATCTTCAAGAAGGGCTGTCCTCTTCTTCCAGCCAACTACAGGCCGATCAGCCTTTTAGATGTGCCTCAAAAACTTTTTTCCTACTTCTTACTGGACCATCTCTTGGACTGGATGGAGGACAAAGAAATTCTAAGCCTCCTCCAGGCTGGCTTCAGGAAAAACACATCCACCATGGACCAGATCTTCCGCCTCGTTCTCCTCTATTGGAAAACTGTGAGGATCGAGGGGCGGAGGCTGTATATGGTGTTCGTGGACCTGAGGTCAGCATTCGACCTGGTCCCCCGAAAGAAACTCTGGGAGGCTCTAAAAGAGATGGGGGTCCCTATCCACCTTCTACGGGCCATTATTAGGCTTCATGATGGGAATTTCGCTCAGGTCAGGTGTGGGAGGGACGGAGCATTGTCAAAAAAGTTCCCAGTCCTTAGGGGGGTAAGGCAGGGTTGCGTCTTGGCGCCAACCCTGTTTTGCCTTTATGTTAACAATGTTATATCCCACCTGGGTAATGTAAGGGACAATGATGCTCCAGTTCTGGCAGGCAGGAGGGTGCCGGCCATCATGTTTGCTGACGATACCCTCCTGCTCTCCAAATCCCCGATGGGGATACAACGGATCCTGGATGGA
This sequence comes from Lissotriton vulgaris, assembly GCF_964263255.1. Lineage (NCBI taxonomy): Eukaryota > Metazoa > Chordata > Amphibia > Caudata > Salamandridae > Lissotriton > Lissotriton vulgaris. Next base: position 883,518,608 of record NC_141685.1, read on the forward strand.
TTTGGTCTTTTCTGCCGACAATATGGTCTAGAGATCAATACAGGGAAGACCAAATTTATGATATTCAACCCCTCACCTAAGACTAGACCTAATCCTTCACTGAGCTCAGTAAGACTGGAGAGGGTAAAAACATTTCAGTATCTGGGGGTAACCCTGCATGAGAATCTATCCTGGGAACCACAAATAGCAAGATCCCGGATAAAGCTGTCTCAACTGTCCGGGGCAATTTTGAAGGTTACGAATACTTCTACTTTTAAACCTATTACCCCGGCAGTTGAAATGTACAAAACACAAGCTAAAGCAGCTGCAACATATGTGTGGGCTTTGGGTATGGGCGGACCGGAATAACAGGCGTGGAGGCCGTATATAGTGAGCTATGTCTTTAGCTGTTTTTATTAACACACACAGATATAGTGTTTTCAGAGGTAGAGGCACCAAAGGATTGGAGAGGGAAGGTCTTGGAAGGTGGTCGTCAGGGAGGGGCGATCCGCGATGAGCTGGCGTGGTACGTCTTCTTCTATCCGACTTGAGAATCCGGTGGCCCTCGGAGTTAAAGAGAGACAAAATAGGGCAGTTTAGTGCTCGACGTGGAGTACTGACCGATGACACCAACACCCGGTTTGTGATGGGACAGAGGAGAGAGTGAGGAGGGTTCGGAAGGGTCAAAGACGGAAGGGGATACAAGCGGGAAAGGAAAAGGGTGAAAGTAGTGAGGGGTACGGTGGCGGTATTCTCTATATACAGTGGCTCGGGAAGTGTGCGTATATACAGTGCTCCTAGGAGTGCTATACAGTGAGGGGATTTCTTATATACACTATGATACAAGTCGACCTGCAGTTCAGGAGACAGGGTACTCACATGCCCCGCCGCAACTCTTCTCCGAGTTGCGGCCGCTCTCCAGCCACCTCCTGGGGACTCCACCAGTCCTCGCTCCAGATCTCTTCCTCCTCGCCTCCGGTCTTCACTTCTCCTTGGCCTCCGCAATCTCCGTTCACCGCCTCCAGTTCTTGGTTTGCTGTCTCCTGCCACGAGTCCGCCGTCAAGAACCCTGTTCCTTCTCTGCGGCGTCCTTTTCCGTGTTCCGGTCCGGGATCGTAGGCGGGACTTCCGGGGTCAGCGATAGTTGCTTCCGGGTTGTCGTCGCTCGTACTCGATTCCTGCATGGAAAGAGAAAGGGGAGTATGCCGGGTTGCCAGGGACGCGGTGGGACCATCAACGGAGCCCAAAGAATCAGTACTGAGCCACCGCCCAATAGAGGTAGGGGCAGGGTCCGTTCCACATCCCTTTCCCCTAGCCGTCTTTCTACTAGAGTTTGTTGGGGGTGGGTAACGAGACAAGTAGTCGGCATTTCCCTGCTCCACCCCTTTTCTGTGCAGTGTTTTAAATCTGTAGGGTTGAAGAGTAAGGAACCATCGTAGAACACGGTCATTGTGTCCCTTGTTTCTGGCCATCCATTCTAATGGCGCATGGTCCGTATATAAGATGAATTCGCGACCATCCAGGTAATAACGAAGGCTTTCTACGGCCCATTTGATAGCCAAGGCCTCCTTCTCGATTACTGCATAATTCCGCTCCCGGGGAAAGAGTTTTCGGCTTAGGTAGAGGATTGGTCTCTCATTGCCGTCCCGGTCTTTCTGGGATAGTACGGCCCCTATACCTTGGTCTGAAGCATCCGTTTGAAGGATAAACGCCTTGGTGTAGTCGGGACTGATTAGAACGGGTTCGGAAACCAGAGACTGCTTCAGTTGGCTGAAGGCCTGTAGCAACTCCGGGGTTGGATGGGAGAGGGCCTCCTCGGCTTTCGTGGACTTCTTGAGGAGATCGGTTAAGGGAGCAGCTGTTTGAGAGAAACGGGGAATGAACCTCCTGTAGTAACCCAGGAGGCCCAGAAAAGCCCTTAATTCTTTCCGTGTTTGTGGGAAGGGGATGGACTGTATGGCATCTATCTTTTTGTTTTGGGGCCTGATGACACCCTCGCCCAGGAGGAAACCCAGATATTTTACGGTTTGTGCTGCCAGTGTGGTCTTGGAGGGATTGATGGTAAAGCCATGGCTCCCCAGCGAGGAGATGACTTTCTGTAAGTGTTGTAGATGTTGGGTCCAGGTGTCGCTATAGATGATAATATCATCCAGATACGCCCCGGCGTATTGGGAATGAGGTTGGAGGACCAGATTCATGGCCCTCTGAAAGGTGGCGGGGGCACCGTGAAGGCCAAAGGGCATCACTTTGAATTGAAACAGGCCGTCCGGGGTTGAAAAGGCTGTTTTCTTTTTGTCCTCCGCGCGGAGGGGGATTTGCCAATAGCCTTTACAGAGGTCAAGGGTACTGATGAACTTAGCCGTGCCTATGCGTTCTACCATTTCATCTACCCTGGGTAACGGGTATGTATCAAAACAGGAGACTTTGTTGACCTCCCGGAAGTCTATGCAAAATCGTACCGAGCCATCCGGCTTCGGTACCAAGACAATAGGGGAGTTCCAGTGACTGATGGACGGCTCAATGATGCCCATTTTTAGCATCATGTCGGTCTCCTCCTTGATCACCGTCCTTCGAGCCTCTGGAACTCGATAGGGCCGCTGTCTCACGGTTTTCCCAGGTTCGGTTCGAATACAGTGTTCTATAACCGAGGTATGGCCTGGTAAGGAGGAAAACACCTGCTGAAAGGAGGTCAAGGCGGTACGTAGATCTTCTTTTTGGGGCTCCCGTAAGTCGGGATCAAAACAGACCTCATAAGGGAGGACTGTTGGCGTAGCAAGACCGGACAGAACAGGACGGGGTCCTTCCCATCGTTTTAGAAGATTTATGTGGTAAATCTGGGTAACCCCTCGTTGAGAATCCAACTCAATTTCATAGGTCACAGGGGTTACTTGACGTAGGACTTCAAAAGGGCCCTGCCACTGACCCAGTAGTTTATGGTCTGAGGATGGCAGAAGGAGAAGTACCAGATCACCTGGGTTAAATGAACGTGACCTGGTTCCCTTGTCATATTGACGTTTTTGAGAAGCCTGGGCTGTTAACAGGTTCTGACGCACAATCTCTCGTATCTGTCCTAAGTGGGTTTTTAGGTTAGCAACATATTCTGGGAGGGGTTTGGTGCGATCAGGTTCGGCCTCCCAGGCTTCTTTTGCCATGTCCAACAGGGTTCGGGGAGCCCTCCCATATAAAAGTTCGTAAGGGGAGAAACCTGTACTACTTTGGACCTTGCATCGGATTGCAAACAAGGCTAGGGGCAGCATCTCTTCCCACCTTTTGCTTTCGAGGGCCAGCAGTTTCTTAAGTGTAGTCTTTAAGGTGGCATTATATCGTTCGACTAGGCCATCGGTCTGGGGGTGATAAGCCGAGGTCCTTATCTGTTTTACCCCAAGCTGTGAACATACCTGTTTCATAAGGGAGGAGACAAAGGGGGTCCCTTGATCCGTTAGGATCTCTCGGGGAAAACCTACTCGGGAAAATATGGAAATAAGTGCTTTTGCAATGTTCTGGGTGGTAGGCTGTTTTAAGGCCACTGCTTCTGGAAAACGAGTGGCATAGTCTACCAAAACCAGGGCGTATCGACAGCCACTTCTGGAAGGAAGCAGAGGACCTATAAGATCCATGCCAACCCGACTAAAAGGAATGTCTATGAGGGGCATAGGCTGGAGGGGTACCCGGGGAGGGCGATATCTGCTGTTTTTCTGGCACACGGGACATTCTTGACAGTATCGTTTTATCTGCTGATAGACCCCCGGCCAATAGAACCGGTCGAGGATGGATTGTCCCGTTTTTACGTCACCAAAATGTCCCCCTAGTAGGTGGCTGTGGGCTAGGAACAATACTTTCTCCTGAAAGGGACCGGGGATTAACAACTGCGAAGCTTGCTGAGGGCTGCCCTTCCTGTATAATAGTCCATTCCGCTTATAGAAGTAGGGACCTACTTGAAGAGGGTCTTCATTGTCCAGAGCCCGGTTCCAGGCATTCTGTAACATGGGATCTTCTTGTTGAGCCGCCCGGAACTCCCTATCAGATTCCCAAGGATGGTCGTTCACTTGAACTGGATACGCTGTGGTGTGATTTCTTTTCTCCTTCTTCTTTTGGCTCTTGGTTTTGTACGGTTTGATCGGTAGGGTTGCATCATTACTGGTTTGGGGAAATGGTGCTTCTGCCCACCACTTCTCAAGGGAATCGGTTGTTTTCTGGAGGAGATGAGGAAGTCCGCTATAGTCACTGCCCAGTATTATTTGTTCTGGTAAATTGGGTACTAAGCCTACGTTCAGAAGGCTTCCTTGGTCTGCATGATGTTGTACCCGCACTCTAGCAGTGGGATAGGTCTTGGTGTCGCCGTGTACGCACTGGATGGCAACTGTACCGGTCACTGGTCCTATGCGAGTGGGTAGTTCCTGAGGGCGCAACACACTTTGTCGGCAACCGGAATCAGCCAGAGCGTGTAATGGTTGACCGTCTATTCTCACCGGACAGTGAAAACGAGGGGGTTCCCTCTCCGGGGTGTCACATACCAGATTCCTAACCAGCCCCACCTCCATGGGTTCCTCTCTCTGGGGGCAAACTCTGGCGATGTGCCCATAACCCCCACAATGGTAGCATTGGGGCCCGGGGTTCGGTGGTCGTGGTAGGACGGGGTAAGGAAATAGGGGAGTTGGTTCTGGTTTTCTCGGTAGTGGAGGTCTTTGGGCTCGGATGTGATTGGGGTGATGACCTCGGGTTGGGTGCTCCTCCTTTATCCTCTGAGTCTCCTGGGCACGATTGAAAGCGCTGGCGATTTCCACGGCCGTATCTAGCGTTAGGCGGGCGTGCTGTCGTACCCACTTCTGCGTGGAGGGGTGCAAGGAAGCCAAAAATTGTTCCAGATATATTTTAGCCAATATATCGTCCTTGGAGGATGTGGCGGGTTTCAGCCAACGATTAGCCAAATCCTGGATACGGAAGGAAAGAGCTCTGGGGTTTTCTTGTGGCCCTTCTTTCACTTGTCTGAGGCGTATCCTATATGTTTCATCATCGATTCCTAGCCGCTCCAGAATGCATGCCTTTATATCAGCATACGGGGTCTGCCCCTGGACGTTGGCCTGCTGGTAGGCCGCCTGTAACTCCCCAGTAAGCAAAGGACCCAAATAGTGACCCCAGCGGTCGGCTGGCCAAGCAGCAGCGTGGGCCAGGCGTTCAAAGTTTGTAAAGAAAAAGTCCGGGTCTTCGCCTGGAACATACTTTTGAAGCACCACCGACGGAAGGGAAGTAACGGGCCTCTGTTGTCCCAACACGTCAGTGAGTTTTCCTAGGGCCTGGTCTTGGGCCGTACCTTGACCTTTCAGGACATCGTGTAATTGCCCACGATCCTCTTCGGCTGTCTTTAGGAATTGTTCCATGAGCTTTCCCATCTGCTCCTGGGATTCGGCCAACTTCTTTACAGCAGCCTCCATGCTTCCGGTGTATCCCACTTCTGACACCACCTGTGGGCTTTGGGTATGGGCGGACCGGAATAACAGGCGTGGAGGCCGTATATAGTGAGCTATGTCTTTAGCTGTTTTTATTAACACACACAGATATAGTGTTTTCAGAGGTAGAGGCACCAAAGGATTGGAGAGGGAAGGTCTTGGAAGGTGGTCGTCAGGGAGGGGCGATCCGCGATGAGCTGGCGTGGTACGTCTTCTTCTATCCGACTTGAGAATCCGGTGGCCCTCGGAGTTAAAGAGAGACAAAATAGGGCAGTTTAGTGCTCGACGTGGAGTACTGACCGATGACACCAACACCCGGTTTGTGATGGGACAGAGGAGAGAGTGAGGAGGGTTCGGAAGGGTCGAAGACGGAAGGGGATACAAGCGGGAAAGGAAAAGGGTGAAAGTAGTGAGGGGTACGGTGGCGGTATTCTCTATATACAGTGGCTCGGGAAGTGCGCGTATATACAGTGCTCCTAGGAGTGCTATACAGTGAGGGGATTTCTTATATACACTATGATACAAGTCGACCTGCAGTTCAGGAGACAGGGTACTCACATGCCCCGCCGCAACTCTTCTCCGAGTTGCGGCCGCTCTCCAGCCACCTCCTGGGGACTCCACCAGTCCTCGCTCCAGATCTCTTCCTCCTCGCCTCCGGTCTTCACTTCTCCTTGGCCTCCGCAATCTCCGTTCACCGCCTCCAGTTCTTGGTTTGCTGTCTCCTGCCACGAGTCCGCCGTCAAGAACCCTGTTCCTTCTCTGCGGCGTCCTTTTCCGTGTTCCGGTCCGGGATCGTAGGCGGGACTTCCGGGGTCAGCGATAGTTGCTTCCGGGTTGTCGTCGCTCGTACTCGATTCCTGCATGGAAAGAGAAAGGGGAGTATGCCGGGTTGCCAGGGACGCGGTGGGACCATCAACGGAGCCCAAAGAATCAGTACTGAGCCACCGCCCAATAGAGGTAGGGGCAGGGTCCGTTCCACAATATGGTAGTGAGCTATGGAGGCATAAAGCAGGGACAGCGCTGGCCAGTGTAGAAAACAACTTCTTGAGACGTCTCCTGGCCCTCCCCCGTGGCACGCCCCTGCTTCCCTTAAGACTAGATGTGGGTCTTTCCCCCATAGGTGAGGATCTGGAATTAAAGCCACTAAGATTCTGGCACAGGCTCTGGACCACCACTGAGCTTGCATACTATAGGCAAGATCTCATCCACGTAATGAACCTGAACCAATGTGATAGAATTCCGTGGTTGGTTTTTGTAAAGAAAGAACTGTACCGGCTGAGTCTTCATGAGCTTGGGGAGGCCCCTGAGCTAGGCTGCCAAAAAGTCTCCCGAAAAAGACTGGTGGAGATTCATGAGGAGAGAAGTCTTGCTTCCCTTGTGCTTGCACCCCACAATGGGATTTTAACCGAACGATTTCTGGACTCCAAGAATTCTTATTACTTTGAAAGTTTTATGGATATTATTTTCCCGATATTGGCAAGAAAGCTATTCATCCAATGGAGGCTAGGTACATTGCCCATTAAATCTTTTACATGTAAATGGGCAAAGGGGGATGACAAAACATGCCCTGGCTGTAGCACCTACGATGAGGAGGAAACTCATGTCCTGTTCTTTTGCCCAGCCTACAATAGACCAAGGAAACATTGGCTAGTGCCTCTATGTAGGAACTTGGGCGTAAGGAGCTTCGTGATCTCACACAGAATATTGAAAACAAATACTTCCCCTCATATAGTATTTGCAGTTGCTAAATTTTTAATGGCCATGTGGCACATCAGGAGAAAACTATTAAAAGCCTGGCTACCAAAGGATGGAACTTTTATACAATTGTATTGCCAATGTATCTTCTGAACATCAATAAGGAACTGATTTTATCTATTTTTCCTTTCTTTCAAAGTATGTTTAACATAATGTTTTATATAATGTGGAAGTTTTGTATGTATGTTTTTATATGTATCTTTTATGGCCTATATGGCCGAAATAAAGAATTTTGGATAGTAGATTGTCCTGTAATTTTAGTAGCTGGTGGTCTATTCATTGAGGCATCCAAGTCTGTCGCTATGTTTTCCTCTGATGACGATGTGGTTTTCTTATTTTGAGTGAATCTTTTTCTAGCATAAATTTCGGCCCAGGTATATACCTCGTTGAGCTTATAATCTACTGTATCTCTCCGATACTTCCTGATCTTTCCCTCTTGCAGCTCTCTTCTATATTTGTCCAATCTCACATTCAACTCTTCTAATGTCGTACTCAAAATTGAGGTTTCTAGTTGTCGTTCTAAATCTTTCTTTATATTAAAGATTTCTTCCTCCAGTTCTCGTATAGTCTTTTATAGTTCTTCAATTATCAATAAAATAAGATCGAGGGAACATTTGTTTAGAATAGCAAACCATCTATTCATAAATTTTGCATTTAAATGAAATCTAAACAACATTGGGCGGATTGCTAGTCTTATTCCCCTAGGTATACGTTGTGCTCTGTGGTACTGTACTAGCGTTGAGGCATGTAGCCTTTGATTTACCTGCCGCCTAGTGAGGTATTCTAACTGTTTCAATTGTTGCATAGTAGACCCCCCATGCGAATCAACCAATTTAACTTCATCTATTAATGCATAGATGTCTGTTGCTTGGGCATCTGTGTATAAATGTGATTATACCGGTGCAGCCTCTGGTGCCAATGCCGAAACTGAACGTGAAAGGCATTGGCACCAGAGGCTGCACAGGTATAATCAATTGTAACAAATGGCTACTTTTGAATCCATAACTAATATTACGGACAACAGGGCAGAAACACATGTATACACAGATGCCCAAGCAACAGACATCTATGCATTAATAGATGAAGTTAAATTGGTTGATTCTCATGGGGGGTCTACTATGCAACAATTGAAACAGTCCCACATGGGAATCCTGGAAAACCAAGCCTGAAGGCCCTTTTCCTAAAATTGGAACGTTTAAAAAAATTAGAACTGTCCCGATGGTGGGACGGGGTCACTCTAGAACAGTACTTAAACAACAAAAAAGTAGCAAGAGGATTAAGAATTCTAATTTTTCCCACATTCGAAGATTTAAGTGATACATTACTTTCCGAATGGGAGGGCAACCTTGAACATGCATCCAAAATATGATGCAGATACTAATTAAGCACGCACGGGAGAAAGGAGATAAGTTACGGGACGAAATTGAAGCTCTCATGTTAGAAATTAATGGGATGGAACAAAAAGACCTAATTGAAAAGAACTTTGATATTTTGAAAAAGGTTATTAGTGAACATCAGGTATATCTCAAAGAGAAAAAAGTTAAGAAAGATACGCAGAGATGATAAGGATTACCAAGATGGGCGAATATATACATTCGCCAAGAAATTTGACAACTTACAGGGCAATGATGATAAGAAAAGACAACGCGACGAGAGGGATGATAATGACGATGCGAGATCAGGAAGCAGTATAACTTCTGCATCTTCATGTAGCACAGCTTCTAACACGACACGGGATATCCCTTTAGCCGAGGGGGCCACTTCTTTTCAGAAGGAGTTGGCCAACTTACGCATCAGCAACAGGCTTCAACAGAAGAGGGACATAGCAAACCCCCAAAGAGACCAGGTAAAACAAGGAGGGGCGGTAGGAGGGGCAAAGGCAGGTACAGGAAAGAACCAGGTGAACAACACCACAAACAAACCCAATACTGGAACCAGACCAAAACAGTAAATGTTACCTGTACTGATACTTCTACTGATGATATTGATTGTAATTTGGACTTGAAGGTTATCAATCTGTCTAATAAAATACTGAATAATGATGAAATCTCAGTGTTAAGTAAAGGCCTCAATTTCTGTCCCACTCAGGGTGGGGATTTGACTGATGTACATGTGGATCTATATAAATTTACGAGAATACTTAAGCTTAGAGACTTTTTCTCTCGCCAGATGCCTAAGACAAATGTTAATATGGGAGGCCAAGGAGCAGGTTCACATACGGTTTCGGACATTAGAAACATACAGTTTTTACTTAACCTTGATGATGAGGAGACACATGACATGACATCCATAATGGATGAACTAGGTATTCAACAAGATCTCAATACGGATAGTAATCTTAAACCTAGATCCAAATTCATCCCCTCCTATAACTATCATCCCAGTATTGATACTTTTCAGGAGCAAGTCATAAATGATCTATACAAATTGGAAACTAATGAAAAACGGCATTCCTCTTTCAACCATAATATCACGGCTAGAGAAAGACTTGCCGTAAAAAGATTGAGCACAGATAATACAATTGTCGTCAAAGAAGCCGATAAGGACGGAAATGTGGTGGTGATGAACCACCAAGATTATATGTCCGAAATCCAGAAACAATTGGACGATACCAACTGCTACCAACGTATTTCTGGTAATCCTATAAATCGAATCAGTTGCATGATCACAGCTAAACTCACTGAATGGCGTGAAACTTGCCTGATAAATGAGAATGAATTCAGATATCTAAAGGTTGACAAACCCAGATATCCATGTATATACATCTTACCAAAGATTCACAAGGGGGGCATCTTTCCACCAGGACGCCCTATAATCTCTGGAATTGGCTCAGTAACTGAAAAACTTTCTGAATTTGTCAATCTCAATTTACAAAAACATGTTACTAATCTCCCCTCTTATATCAGGGACAGTAAGGATATTCTGACGAGGTTCAATGGCTTACAATGGTCTGAAGAACTCTCCTTTGTCACCTTTGATGTAGAGAGCCTATATACATGCATCCAAAACCATCTGGGCATAACTGCTGTACGATCCTTCTTGGACAAAGAAAGAGCGGAGCTACATGATTACAACGAAATGCTCCTAGAAATGATCAACATTATACTCAACAATAATTACTTTTTGCACGACGGCTCCTGGTACCATCAAACCTGTGGGACTGCCATGGGTTCAAAATTTGCGCCGTCGTACGCTTGTCTCTTCATGGGATGGTACGAGCGGGAACATGCATGGGGCAGATGTGCCTCCCCCTGGACCGAACACATTGTGTTCTGGGGGAGGTACATAGACGACATTATTGTCCTATGGTCAGGAACAAATGAACAACTGACGTGCTTTCACTCATACCTGAATAACAACAATTGTAACGTCAAACTAACAATGAAACAGGGAAAGAATGACATTGATTTTTTAGATATCCACTTTTACATTAAGGACAATGTTGTCCAAAGCACACTTTACAGGAAGGAAACGGCCTGCAATGCTGTGTTGAGGGCAGAAAGTGCACATCCACAATCTGTGCTCAATAATATCCCCTACGGGGAAATGGTAAGAATCCGCAGAAACTGTAGTCAGGATGACACCTTTACTAACAACATACAGGAAGTTAGCAAAAGATTCTTGAGGAGGGGCTACAAAAAGAACATTGTGCACACTGCAGCCGTAAGAGCAACCAATCTGAACCGGGAAGATACCCTGTGTATTAGACAAAAAGAATCCAAATCCATCTCAGAATCAAACTGCCCAGTAAGATTTGTCACTCAATACAAAACCAATAGTAACAAGATATATAATATTCTCAAAAAGAACTGGGCTATTCTCAGAGGTATCCCGGGACTGTCAGATGTAATTCGTGACAACCCAAGAGTGACTTACCGCAAAGGGAGATCTTTACGAGATACTCTCTGCAAGAGCTATGTGACAAATGTCAAGCAGACATGGTTTCCACCAAAACCAAATGGCTTCTTTAATTGTGGCTCATGTAACGTATGTCCGTTTGGCCGCAACAAGACTTTTGAATTCACTTTCAATCTGTCCAAAATGTACAGGATCAATGAATTCATAAACTGCAACACACCATATGTAATATACGTGCTGGGTTGCAGGTGCGGAAGCATATATGTTGGCAGTACAGTCCGTCCATTAAAGGTCAGGATTCAGGAACATCGTAGGGCCATAATCAACAAAGATGTCCGATATCCCGTCAGTGCACATTACCACGATAAACATCCAGATGATCTGACCTTTTGGTTCCATGGAATTGACCATATTCCACAGGATAGTCGGGGAGGAGATAGAGAGCTGATACTCCGACAGAGGGAAGCAAAATGGATTTGACGTTTGAGGGCAGTACAGATGGGGCATAACACTGACAGGGAATTTCATTATTTTTTAAATTGAATTTAATCTCTCCAAGCAACAAAGTCTGAAATGCGCCTGTAATGCGTATCAATAAATATGATAACGCATTTGAACTATACTTATTAGCAATGTTTACTCAATGGGTTTTGGTGGTTTTTAACATGTTTTCAACTCATCCAAATGGAATTTGTTGTTTATGGACACATCGTGTTTTACATAGATGGTGCCTGGGTCTTCTTGTTTCATTTTCAATGGGTTCTGTTCAATACAAATTAAGCCCCTCGTTTTTACAATCTAAAGAGAGTGAAACTGTCTAGAGATTATAAACATCTAATTTATGTGCATAACATCTATCAAATAACTTTGTTACTCTCTTTGCTAATACAGAGATCATCTCATATATCCAGTTTTTTAAAAATACTCCTGGTTATATCACATTGCCAATCTTATTTAACTCACCTTATTGACATTTCTCACAATGATGTGGTTAAATATACAGGGGCCGTACTTAATCTCATTTGAAACCAAATCTTTCTTGTTTTTTGCATATTAATTTTGCATCCTGCGGTGCGGGATACATTTGAATGCAACAAGTTACATTTATCCGATAATGTGACCTCAATATGGAGTTAGCATGTATTACATCATTAATTTGTATTTTCTACTAATATTTTTTAGAATAATGCGATGTTTAGAACTAGTGGTTAATGGGATTCCAATTATTTGTAAGTTCCCCGATCTATGGTATTCCGTCTCTATTTCAAAAGAAATGGCGCGATCCTTATCTTAGAAGCCGCCGTGGGCCCTAACACGTGATGGGCTTCTAGGGGCGGGCACAATATGGAAGTGGGAGGGATCCTCTCTATTTACTTCCGTATATCAAGCCCGATGGCGGCCAGGTACTTACTCCGGGACGCCACGAGAACCAGGATTGCGGAGCACGAGCACCCTATTACAGGTAGGAGCTCCACAGGCAGAAGGAAGGGAGGGTCGCAACTATGCCGGCATTTTATTCCGTTTCGTTGGTTCGCTGCATTACTATGCAGAATACGCGATTGTGCTCAATGGAGGGAGTGCTTCGGCGTCTTGCTGTATGGATATGCAGGCACTTTATTCCGTTTCGGTGGCTCACTGCATTATTATACAGAACACGTGATTGTGCTCAATGGATGGAGTGCCGCGGCGGCCTGCTGTTCTGATATGTCTAACACTCGATGGGGTGTAATGGGTGGAATGCTGCTCGCTGCACTGTTATATAAAACGCACGATTACGTTTGATGGATAGAATGCCTCGGTGGCTGGCTGCATTGATTTGTAAAACACACGATAGGGTGAAATGGGTGGATTACGGCTCATCACATGATATTATTACGGACCTTTTGTTACTTTTATGTTTGAAATATGGGATGGAATGCTTATTATCAACACATTTCTATCTCTGGCTTTAGGTGCTCGGTGGTTATTGCCACGAACACCATACTACATTGCGGACTGGTGGTGGTTACGCCTACATAATTCGCCCTTTCCGGAGAACGAAGTTACGAGGAGCATAGGGAATTTCCCCACGGGAACCACTAGGTAACATTCCTGATACATGTCGTATTTTGATATTGTTGGGTATTCTAGGCGGTTAATATATGCTCACAGAGATATACAAGTTTCTCTGCTCCTAATATTTGAAGTGATGTGCAGCAACCTGGAAATGGGGACAAGGATACACCTTGATTGTTTATCATACAAAAGGAATAAGTGCTTAAGACTTATGGGGTTGGATATATCCAATATATTTGTATATTGTAAAAACAATTTGGATTAATATATGGTGATTCAACAATTTTTCACGGTCCTTCGGTCTGTCATAAAAATTATTGTAGAATCCATTTTGCCTCCTTAGGCTGTCACAATGACTATTGAGAAGTTAATATACAGCTGTTACTAGGCCTCCTACAATGCAAATAGACTGGGTTATTAGCTTGTTTGTAATCCTCCAGTGGACTTATAATGGTCCTGCCTTATACCTTGGATCTTGCGATATTTCACAACCCACTCTTCGCTCTCATTCTTTCAATGTTATAGACTTCCCGTGGAGCAAAAGTTCAACTTTACACATCATCTGATCGTGAACTTGACACCAGTCAGTCTTGGTGAACTTCGAACATAACTTTAGGATATCAACTGGACTAACTCAATCTCACCTAGTGTGGACACCATCTCTTCAAATCTGAAGGTATACTTATAGACGCAGCATGTTGTGTAAATTAGGACAGAAAATGGGATTTAGGCAATTTCCCTGTTATACTATGTTATGCTAGCAGATGTACTTTTTTCTTGATTATTTCCGGGGACAATAGAACCATCAACGGTCATCTAAATTAGTTCATTACTGACAACTACTGACGTTATACCTCTCTTAAATATTTATAGAGATGATCTTATTGTACTTCCTTTTTCTGTACTTCAAAATTTGAAGCTACTTTTGCTTTTCACTTTAGGTCATATGATTCTGACCCACAATTGGTAGCTGCTGTTTTGATCCTCACGTTTCTGTCCAAAATTGGTGACAGCTCTGAACTATACTAATTCGGTAAGTTCACAATACTTACTGAATAGCTAAGAGCCTCTTGCCATCTAAATCGATGGTTTTCTGATATGCACTAGCCATTGAGTTCTTGCTCACGCTAATACTTTTAGATGAATCCTAAACAAGTAAACTTGGCAATGTGATTTTCCTTTCTCCAAAGAATATTCCCTTATCCTAAGAGTTTTCTTACTGAACTTGTCTTCAAGGAATGGATATTGTATTATTGTTAGCAGCAATCTACTTTAGCCCTCCTTTGGTGATAATGCTTGTAAATAATTTTGTAGAAAGGTGTTTTCATATAAGTGTTCGTACACTTTTTTAAATATATAAAAAAAACTTTATGCAGTTAGTGTAGCTGCTGTATATTTTTTTAAATCAGGACTTGCTGTGGTTTAATATTGTCTTTAGTCTTTTTTCTGTCTAAATAATAAGTTCTGTAAATATGTCATGTTTCTACGGTGTTGACTCGTGGCGGCCGCTATCTGGTAACCCGGTCCGCCACGAATCTCTTTTGTTTTCATAGTAAGGGACGACGGGAGGCGGAACTACAACTCCCGGCAGTCCAACAAGGGAGAGACGGCGAGCAGAACGTCACGTACGGAATGACGCAAACCAGGAAGCAAATGGAGCCGGGCTGCACAATCTCGCTGCCGATAATTCGTGTATCTCTGGCGGCGGTTCCTGGTGTCCGGTAAGACCGTTCTTACGCTTACCCTGCTTCTGTGCTTCATCTTGGTTCTGGTACGACGCTATGGATTAATAGCGCCACCTATTTTGTTTATCCTGACTTGGGAGTGATTTCCTTCGTGTATTTGAGACAGTGTCTCGTTTCAAGCACTCCAACTGCATTTCAGAGTTGTATTCGGTGGTTCCTGTTAACACTGGTTCTGCGGATACAACAGTGGCTCTGTGACTTACTCCTCATTTCCGGAAAGGCTTCAAAGGAAGACTCTGAGGCAAGAGTCATTGGTTGTTTTGATTTTGATGCACTTTTGTTTGATTCCGGAACATTAATGTGACTTACCAGACCTGTGGAAATATTGGAGGACATATTGTTGTGGCATGAAATGTTTGGGTTCGGAGCAAGGACATACTTATGCGTTATGCGGCTCCTTGTGTGTTTGTTACGGCTGTGACAAATAGCCCATTCCCTCACAACCTCACCTACAGTGATCAACGTTAAGGATAATTAACGCTAGAAGCTGTCTTTGTTTATTCTTTATAGGAGAGATTGATTCGGGAGGAACTGTCAGTGGGTTTGGTTTGGCCAAAAAGAATCATGTTCTCAGGTGTGTTCCCAAGTTAATATGGTTAGTGGGAGTTTCACTTATCAAACATATGTTTAATGTTCTGTTTTCTCCTTTGCAGTCATCCAAAGTCCAAGTTCCATCCCTTGAGCTCTCCTAGATATAGGCCAGTGTATTTTTCTTTACAGGTAGGCAGAAGGAAGAGAGTAGTTATACAATAGGGGAAGAGAACATGGGTTTTGATACATGTATTTGAATATCTGTTACTTGTCGTTACAGATCTCCCTCCCCGCTGTTCCCTTCCTTTCCTTCCTGGCTTTCTATCTCCTTCTTTTCTTATTATTCCCTCGTGTGATTCTCCTGGTAGTCTGTGTTATATTACTTCAGACTCTGGGAACGTCATGAGATGGAACCCATAACATCATCGGTGTAATCCTGAAGAGTCCTGGACGTGAAGCCTGACAGAATTATCGGCCCACGGTTATTACTCTTCCTGGTTGCATCAACAGCATGGCCACCATGGATGATGTTATGGCAGCCTTGGCAGCTGTACAAGCAGAGTTAGTTACATCTAGACAAGAAGCTCTTGCTGCCCGTGCAGTCACAGCCCAGTTACAGGCACGTGTAGATACTTTGCAGTCACCCGATGCGGGGGGTGCCCCTGGTCCCTCCACTTCGGTAGTGGTAGAAATGCCCTCTCAGATACCTCTGGCCCCTCCTGAAAGGTTCATGGGAGATAACAGAAAGGTACAGGTATTCATGTCCCAAATCCTTTTGCACTTCATGTGTAAACCAAAAATGTTTGCCACCAATCAAGCTAGAGTGGCTTTTCTGATATCTTATTTGGGGGGAGAGGCTGCGCAATGGGCCGTCCCTATGGTCCGAAGAGACGATCCCTTGTTATATGATTGGGCTGAATTTCGATGTGAATTCGAGAAAACTTTTGATCGAAGGGCAGAGACCTTTTCGGCGGATAAGGACTTATTAGACCTTAAACAAGGGAACTCCGATCTAGTAACATATCTAAACAATTTCAGACGACTCGTGGCGGAAACGGACTGGCCCGAAGCGAAAATGTCCGCTGTCTTTTATCATGGACTTTCGGATGATCTCAAGGATGCTTTGGCTACCATTGATCCTCAACCCAAAACCAGCGCTGCTCTTATCGAACTCACACTACGGTTGGATCACAGAATGAAGGATCGGAAAGGGGATTTAAAGAAAAAAGACAGGCCTTTAACTGTATATGAACGTGCTGGGGATAAGACCTCTACGCCAGTAGAAGCTATGGAAGTGGGTGCAGTCAGGGCCTCCCTAACCCTCAGCGAAAAGGATCATCGCAGAAAACAAGGATTATGTCTTTATTGTGGAAAAAAGGGACACTATTTACGTGATTGCCCTGTGAGACCCA
The DNA here is from genome assembly GCF_964263255.1 of Lissotriton vulgaris. Lineage (NCBI taxonomy): Eukaryota > Metazoa > Chordata > Amphibia > Caudata > Salamandridae > Lissotriton > Lissotriton vulgaris. The sequence goes on from NC_141685.1 coordinate 883,535,390, forward strand.
AAACCGGGAGATATCGTGCAAACCAGGCAGCAGCAGGCATCTCAGAGACCAAGCCGGAAAACTCCAAAGCTTGAAGGTGGAAGAAGGGAAACCCTCAAGCGTCATGACAATCCCTTCAACCCAACCCTGTCGTTTCGAAAAAAGTCATTTGTTTTTGGATATGACAATTGTGATACAAGGAGAAGAGAAGAACATTCGTGTAATGGTCGATTCAGGAGCCACGGGGTGTTTCATGGATCACAAAGAGGCAGAAAGATTGGGAGTTCAGCTTATCGCCAAGCTACACCCTGAACCCGTGTATGCAGTGGATGGTAGGGAGCTATCAACAGGAACGATTCAACACCAAACTGCAGAGTATGTTCTGACATATGAGAATAAACATCAGGAAAGTTTGTCCTTTGGTCTCATAGATGCTCCTCATTTCGGAACCATCCTGGGTCTTCCTTGGTTAAAGAAACATGACCCATGGATTCACTGGTCATCCGACACCGTGGTGTTTAATTCTGTTTATTGTCAAGAACATTGCACTCCTGAGACATTAAGACCTGCACAAACCTTGTCATTGAGACACCATGTGGCAACTGCTGCCGAAAAAGAAGTAGACCTACCACCAGAATATAAAGAATATGAGGAGGTGTTTAGCGATAGTAAGGCAGAAACACTCCCACCTCATCGTGACTTTGATTGCCGAATCGACCTGGTCCCTGGAGCCACTATTCCGAAAGGACGAGTCTACGCTTTAACCCTGCCTGAGAACGAAGTCCTTCGAGAATATCTGGACAAGTACCTCGCCTTAGGATTCATCCGGCCCTCCCGATCACCGGCTGCCTCCCCTTTGTTTTTTATTCCTAAGGCCAATGGTGAGAAGCGCTGTTGCATAGACTATAGAGCGTTGAATACCATCACGATCAAAAATCAATATCCATTACCTCTAATCCCGGTGCTGTTGGAACAAGTAAGGGACGCACAAATCTACACCAAGTTGGATCTCAGAGGTGCTTACCATTTGGTACGGATTAAGAAAGGCGACGAGTGGAAGACGGCCTTTAAGACCAGGTATGGTCTGTATGAATATCTCGTAATGCAGTTTGGGCTATGCAATGCCCCGGCAGCTTTTCAGTTTTTTTTTAACAAAGTCTTACGAGAACATCTAGATCGTTACGTCGTGGTCTACATAGACGATATTTTGATTTATTCTGCCAACACAGAAGAACATGTCATTCATGTAAAGAGAATACTACAAGCATTACGTGACAATCACTTGTACTGCAAAATCACGAAATGTGAATTCCACGTTACCACAGTGGAGTTTTTGGGCGTCATGCTCACGCCAAACGGTCAAGAGATGGCGGAGAGGAAAGTGAAAGCTATCAAAGAGTGGCCCATACCCCATACTATTAAAGACATCCAATGTCTGTTGGGTTTTGCCAATTTTTACCGCAGATTTATCAGTAACTTCTCCAATTTGGTTACGCCTTTAACGAAACTCACAAGGAAAAACACCCCTTTCATATGGGACGTCAAGGCACAAACAGCTTTCGAGGGATTGAAAGAGGCCTTCTCTACCGCTCCAGTGTTGGTCCATCCAAATCCGGAAAACCCTTTTATCGTGGAAGCCGATGCCTCAGAAGTAGCTATTGGAGCAGTCATTTCACAAAAGAATAACCAAACCGGGTGTTTACATCCTATTGCCTTCATGTCACGGAAACTCACTCCAGCCGAAGTAAATTATACCATAGCGGAGAAGGAACTGCTCGCCATCCGGGATGCCTTCCGAGAATGGAGACACTGGTTACTGGGTGCCAAACACCAAGTGGTGGTCTATTCGGATCATCGCAACCTTCAATTCATGCGAGATGCCCGACATCTTACCCCCAGGCAATTAAGATGGATGTTGTTCTTCGAAGAATATCAATTTGTGGTGACATACCGTCCAGGATCCCAGAACAAGAAAGCTGATGCTCTCACCAGACAAGAACATCCTGTGTTGCACAACACGACCCCGCTTCGAGCCATAATTGAACCTTCGCGAGTGGTAGGAGCGATCCAAACAGAGGACTTTGTGTTGGGAGTAAGCAAAGGTGCAAAGACATGTGTTTGGAGAACCTGGTTGCGACATCACAGGGAGTGGAAAGTAATCCAAGGAATACCCATGAAAGGAAAACAAATATTGGTGCCCACACTGCCTCTCAGAAAACTCGTGTTCCAATGGTGTCATGAAGCACCCAGTGCAGGACATATGAGGTATGCAAAAACCGTGGAAAAAACTCTGAGACAATTCTGGTGGCCTTCGATCAGACCAGATTTGAAGCAATGGATAAAAGAATGTTTCGTGTGCGCTCAAATGAAATCAGACAGACAGAAACCACAAGGATTGTTGCAGCCTCTCCCCACTCCAGAAAATCCCTGGGACAGTTTTTCAGTTGACTTCATTGTGGGCCTTCCTAAAGACAAGGGGATGACAGCTATCATTGTTGTAGTAGATTACCTTACTAAAATGGGACATTTCATAGCATGTACTCAGGTTCCCACGGCAGGTCAATTGGCCCACTTACTGATGATCAATGTAGTACGTTTGCATGGCCTACCCAAGGTTATTGTGTCAGACAGGGGGGCCCAGTTCACTGCTAATTTCTGGAAGGCTTGGTGCTCCGATCTAAAGATTAACTCCTCGCTGTCCACTAGCTTTCATCCACAAACTGATGGCCAAACCGAGAGAGTAAATCAAACACTTAAACAATATCTTAGGTGTTATGTTCAAAGCAACAAAGGATCGTGGGTGGATTGGTTGTGGGTGGCAGAGATAGCTTATAACAGCACACAGCATTCTTCCACCAAACACACTCCTTTCTTCTGCTCTTACGGACATCACCCTAGATTCACCCCGTTGTTGCTTCCTGGGGCTGTCACTAAGTCACCTCTAGCACAGGAAAGATTGTTGCGTGTTCGCCACATTCTTCGTGCCACACGGAACAATCTGGTCGCTGCCAAGGCTAAATACAAGATGCAGGCTGATAAACATCGACGGGTTGGACCAATGTACAAACCTCGGGATAGGGTTTGGGTTTCAACTAGAAACATTCGGTTCAGAAAACATAGCGTCTTTAATCCTAAGTTCATAGGGCCTTATGAAGTTGTCAAACATGTCAACCCTGTAGCAGTAAAAGTACGTTTGCCTGCTCATATGAAAATCCATCCTGTATTTCATGTGTCACTGCTTAAGCCATCATATAGTCCGGTGAAAAGAACACCGCTCCCTGTATGGGTGCAACAGGATCAGGAATACGAGGTACAAAAGGTGTTGGATTCTAGAGTGGTGCGGGGGAAACTGCAGTATCTTTTGGCGTGGAAGGGATTTGGTCCTGAGGAAAATTCCTGGGAAGCAGCTACTGATGTGCACGCTCCACGATTGGTAAAAGACTTCCATAGATTGCATCCGAATCGACCAGGAGTTGGTCGGGGACCCTTGTAAAGGGGGATGTACTGTCATGTTTCTACGGTGTTGACTCGTGGCGGCCGCTATCTGGTAACCCGGTCCGCCACGAATCTCTTTTGTTTTCATAGTAAGGGACGACGGGAGGCGGAACTACAACTCCCGGCAGTCCAACAAGGGAGAGACGGCGAGCAGAACGTCACGTACGGAATGACGCAAACCAGGAAGCAAATGGAGCCGGGCTGCACAATCTCGCTGCCGATAATTCGTGTATCTCTGGCGGCGGTTCCTGGTGTCCGGTAAGACCGTTCTTACGCTTACCCTGCTTCTGTGCTTCATCTTGGTTCTGGTACGACGCTATGGATTAATAGCGCCACCTATTTTGTTTATCCTGACTTGGGAGTGATTTCCTTCGTGTATTTGAGACAGTGTCTCGTTTCAAGCACTCCAACTGCATTTCAGAGTTGTATTCGGTGGTTCCTGTTAACACTGGTTCTGCGGATACAACAGTGGCTCTGTGACTTACTCCTCATTTCCGGAAAGGCTTCAAAGGAAGACTCTGAGGCAAGAGTCATTGGTTGTTTTGATTTTGATGCACTTTTGTTTGATTCCGGAACATTAATGTGACTTACCAGACCTGTGGAAATATTGGAGGACATATTGTTGTGGCATGAAATGTTTGGGTTCGGAGCAAGGACATACTTATGCGTTATGCGGCTCCTTGTGTGTTTGTTACGGCTGTGACAAATAGCCCATTCCCTCACAACCTCACCTACAGTGATCAACGTTAAGGATAATTAACGCTAGAAGCTGTCTTTGTTTATTCTTTATAGGAGAGATTGATTCGGGAGGAACTGTCAGTGGGTTTGGTTTGGCCAAAAAGAATCATGTTCTCAGGTGTGTTCCCAAGTTAATATGGTTAGTGGGAGTTTCACTTATCAAACATATGTTTAATGTTCTGTTTTCTCCTTTGCAGTCATCCAAAGTCCAAGTTCCATCCCTTGAGCTCTCCTAGATATAGGCCAGTGTATTTTTCTTTACAGGTAGGCAGAAGGAAGAGAGTAGTTATACAATAGGGGAAGAGAACATGGGTTTTGATACATGTATTTGAATATCTGTTACTTGTCGTTACAGATCTCCCTCCCCGCTGTTCCCTTCCTTTCCTTCCTGGCTTTCTATCTCCTTCTTTTCTTATTATTCCCTCGTGTGATTCTCCTGGTAGTCTGTGTTATATTACTTCAGACTCTGGGAACGTCATGAGATGGAACCCATAACATCATCGGTGTAATCCTGAAGAGTCCTGGACGTGAAGCCTGACAAAATATGTGTATTTCGGCCATTTTCTTTTTTAGTCTATTGTGATTATTTTTCTGTTTTTATGTGTCAATTTAAATGTATATTTATGTATATATATGTTTGTTACTCTTTACAGCCCTGACGAAGTTCCTTAAAGGCAAATGGAACGAAACGTGTTGGCTGTGCCTATGTCTGATGAATACTATTAAATAAAGAAGAAGATACTTAATACATTACTTTCTATTTGACTCTAATTGTGTGCACCTTCCATTTCGTGTTTGTGTATTTCTGATCTATACACCTATTGGTAGCAGGTGTAGGAAGAAGTTTGCACCACCCAGAATTTAGAACTACAGGATCTGGAGTGCTTGACCTGGTCTGCTGCCTTGGTTTTTGGAACTTTGCTGTTTGTATTTGACTGTCTTGCACCGGTTCTTTCTTTTACTTGACCTTACGCAAAAAAAAGCATGGCAAGATTTGATGATGGGAGGGAGGAATTAGCCCTCAATCTATTTGGCACTGATAGGCCCAAAGACACAGTCCCACAGGGGAATCCTGGAAAACCAAGCCTGAAGGCCCTTTTACTAAAATTGGAACGTTTAAAAAAATTAGAACTGTCCAGATGGTGGGACGGGGTCACTCTAGAACAGTACTTAAACAACAAAAAAGTACCAAGAGGATTAAGAATTCTAATTTTTCCCACATTCGAAGATTTAAGTGATACATTACTTTCCGAATGGGAGGGCAACCTTGAACATGCATCCAAAATTATGATGCAGATACTAATTAAGCACGCACGGGAGAAAGGAGATAAGTTACGGGACGAAATTGAAGCTCTCATGTTAGAAATTAATGGGATGGAACAAAAAGACCTAATTGAAAAGAACTTTGATATTTTGAAAAAGGTTATTAGTGAACATCAGGTATATCTCAAAGAGAAAAAATTAAGAAAGATACGCAGAGATGATAAGGATTACCAAGATGGGCGAATATATACATTCGCCAAGAAATTTGACAACTTACAGGGCAATGATGATAAGAAAAGACAACGCGAAGAGAGGGATGATAATGACGATGCGAGATCAGGAAGCAGTAAAACTTCTGCATCTTCATGTAGCACAGCTTCTAACACGACACGGGATATCCCTTTAGCCGAGGGGGCCACTTCTTTTCAGAAGGAGTTGGCCAACTTACGCATCAGCAACAGGCTTCAACAGAAGAGGGACATAGCAAACCCCCCAAGAGACCAGGTAAAACAAGGAGGGGCGGTAGGAGGGGCAAGGGCAGGTACAGGAAAGAACCAGGTGAACAACACCACAAACAAACCCAATACTGGAACCAGACCAAAACAGTAAATGTTACCTGTACTGATACTTCTACTGATGATATTGATTGTAATTTGGACTTGAAGGTTATCAATCTGTCTAATAAAATACTGAATAATGATGCAATCTCAGTGTTAAGTAAAGGCCTCAATTTCTGTCCCACTCAGGGTGGGGATTTGACTGATGTACATGTGGATCTATATAAATTTACGAGAATACTTAAGCTTAGAGACTTTTTCTCTCGCCAGATGCCTAAGACAAATGTAAATATGGGAGGCGAAGGAGCAGGTTCACATACGGTTTCGGACATTAGAAACATACAGCTTTTACTTAACCTTGATGATGAGGAGACACATGACATGACATCCATAATGGATGAACTAGGTATTCAACAAGATCTCAATACGGATAGTAATCTTAAACCTAGATCCAAATTCATCCCCTCCTATAACTATCATCCCAGTATTGATACTTTTCAGGAGCAAGTCATAAATGATCTATACAAATTGGAAACTAATGAAAAACGGCATTCCTCTTTCAACCATAATATCACGGCTAGAGAAAGACTTGCCCTAAAAAGATTGAGCACAGATAATACAATTGTCATCAAAGAAGCCGATAAGGGCGGAAACGTGGTGGTGATGAACCACCAAGATTATATGTCCGAAATCCAGAGACAATTGGCCGATACCAACTGCTACCAACGTATTTCTGGTAATCCTATAAATCGAATCAGTTGCATGATCACAGCTAAACTCACTGAATGGCGTGAAACTTGCCTGATAAATGAGAATGAATTCAGATATCTAAAGGTTGACAAACCCAGATATCCATGTATATACATCTTACCAAAGATTCATAAGGGGGGCATCTTTCCACCAGGACGCCCTATAATCTCTGGAATTGGCTCAGTAACTGAAAAACTTTCTGAATTTGTCGATCTCAATTTACAAAAACATGTTACTAATCTCCCCTCTTATATCAGGGACAGTAAGGATATTCTGACGAAGTTCAATGGCTTACAATGGTCTGAAGAACTCTCCTTTGTCATCTTTGATGTAGAGAGCCTATATACATGCATCCAAAACCATCTGGGCATAACTGCTGTACGATCCTTCTTGGACAAAGAAAGAGCGGAGCTACATGATTACAACGAAATGCTCCTAGAAATGATCAACATTATACTCAACAATAATTACTTTTTGCACGACGGCTCCTGGTACCCTCAAACCTGTGGGACTGCCATCGGTTCAAAATTTGCGCCGTCGTACGCTTGTCTCTTCATGGGATGGTACGAGCGGGAACATGCATGGGGCAGATGTGCCTCCCCCTGGACCGAACACATTGTGTTCTGGGGGAGGTACATAGACGACATTATTGTCCTATGGTCAGAAACAAATGAACAACTGACGTGCTTTCACTCATACCTGAATAACAACAATTGTGACGTCAAACTAACAATGAAATAGGGAAAGAATGACATTGAATTTTTTAGATATCCACTTTTACATTAAGGACAATGTTGTCCAAAGCACACTTTACAGGAAGGAAACGGCCTGCAATGCTGTGTTGAGGGCAGAAAGTGCACATCCACAATCTGTGCTCAATAATGTCCCCTACGGGGGAATGGTAAGAATCCGCAGAAACTGTAGTCAGGATGACACCTTTACTAACAACATACAGGAAGTTAGCAAAAGATTCTTGAGGAGGGGCTACAAAAAGAACATTGTGCACACTGCAGCCGTAAGAGGAACCAATCTGAACCGGGAAGATACCCTGTGTATTAGAAAAAAAGAATCCAAATTCATCTCAGAATCAAACTGCCCAGTAAGATTTGTCACTCAATACAAAACCAATAGTAACAAGATATATAATATTCTCAAAAAGAACTGGGCTATTCTCAGAGGTATCCCGGGACTGTCAGATGTAATTAGTGACAACCCAAGAGTGACTTACCGCAAAGGGAGATCTTTACGAGATACTCTCTGCAAGAGCTATGTGACAAATGTCAAGCAGACATGGTTTCCACCAAAACCAAATGGCTTCTTTAATTGTGGCTCATGTAACGTATGTCCGTTTGGCCTCAACAAGACTTTTGAATTCACTTTCAATCTGTCCAAAATGTACAGAATCAATGAATTCATAAACTGCAACACACCATATGTAATATACGTGCTGGGTTGCAGGTGCGGAAGCATATATGTTGGCAGTACAGTCCGTCCATTAAAGGTCAGGATTCAGGAACATCGTAGGGCCATAATCAACAAAGATGTCCGATATCCCGTCAGTGCACATTACCACGATAAACATCCAGATGATCTGACCTTTTGGTTCCATGGAATTGACCATATTCCACAGGATAGTCGGGGAGGAGATAGAGAGCTGATACTCCGACAGAGGGAAGCAAAATGGATTTGCCGTTTGAGGGCAGTACAGATGGGGCATAACACTGACAGGGAATTTCATTATTTTTTAAATTGAATTTAATCTCTCCAAGCAACAAAGTCTGAAATGCGCCTGTAATGCGTATCAATAAATATGATAACGCATTTGAACTATACTTATTAGCAATAATTACTCAATGGGTTTTGGTGGTTTTTAACATGTTTTCAACTCATCCAAATGGAATTTGTTGTTTATGGACACATCGTGTTTTACATAGATGGTGCCTGGGTCTTCTTGTTTCATTTTCAATGGGTTCTGTTCAATACAAATTAAGCCCCTCGTTTTTACAATCTAAAGAGAGTGAAACGGTCTAGAGATTATAAACATCTAATTTATGTGCATAACATCTATCAAATAACTTTGTTACTCTCTTTGCTAATACAGAGATCATCTCATATATCCAGTTTTTTGTTAATACTCCTGGTTATATCACATTGCCAATCTTATTTACCTCACCTTATTGACATTTCTCACAATGATGTGGTTAAATATACAGGGGCCGTACTTAATCTCATTTGAAACCAAATCTTTCTTATTTTTTGCATATTAATTTTGCATCCTGCGGTGCGGGATACATTTGAATGCAACAAGTTACATTTATCCGATAATGTGACCTCAATATGGAGTTAGCATGTATTACATCATTAATTTGTATTTTCTACTAATATTTTTTAGAATAATGCGATGTTTAGAACTAGTGGTTAATGGGATTCCAATTATTTGTAAGTTCCCCGATCTATGGTATTCCGTCTCTATTTCAAAAGAAATGGCGAGATCCTTATCTTAGAAGCCGCCGTGGGCCCGAACAAGTGATGGGCTTCTAGGGGCGGGCACAATATGGAAGTGGGAGGGATCCTCTCTATTTACTTCCGTATATCAAGCCCGATGGCGGCCAGGTACTTACTCCGGGACGCCACGAGAACCAGGATTGCGGAGCACGAGCACCCTATTACAGGTAGGAGCTCCACGGGCAGAAGGAAGGGAGGGTCGCAACCATGCCGGCATTTTATTCCGTTTCGTTGGTTCGCTGCATTACTATGCAGAATACGCGATTGTGCTCAATGGAGGGAGTGCTTCGGCGGCTTGCTGTATAGATATGCAGGCACTTTATTCCGTTTCGGTGGCTCACTGCATTATTATACAGAACACGCGATTGTGCTCAATGGATGGAGTGCCGCGGCGGCCTGCTGTTCTGATATGTCTAACACTCGATGGGGTGTAATGGGTGGAATGCGGCTCGCTGCACTGTTATATAAAACGCACGATTACGTTTGATGGATAGAATGCCTCGGTGGCTGGCTGCATTGATTTGTAAAACACACGATAGGGTGAAATGGGTGGATTGCGGCTCATCACATGATATTATTACGGACCTTTTGTTACTTTTATGTTTGAAATATGGGATGGAATGCTTATTATCAACACATTTCTATCTCTGGCTTTAGGTGCTCGGTGTTTATTGCCACGAACACCGTACTACATTGCGGACTGGTGGCGGTTACGCCTTCATAATTCGCCCTTTCCGGAGAACGAAGTTACGAGGAGCATAGGGAATTTCCCCACGGGAACCACTAGGTAACATTCCTGATACATGTCGTATTTTGATATTGTTGGGTATTCTAGGCGGTTAATATATGCTCACAGAGATATACTAGTTTCTCTGCTCCTAAAATTTGAAGTGATGTGCAGCAACCTGGAAATGGGGACAAAGATACACCTTGATTGTTTATCATACAAAAGGAATAAGTGCTTAAGACTTATGGGGTTGGATATATCCAATATATTTTTGGTATATTGTAAAAACAATTTGGATTAATATATGGTGATTCAACAATTTTTCACGGTCCTTCGGTCTGTCATAAAAATTATTGTAAAATCCATTTCGCCTCCTTAGGCTGTCACAATGACTATTGAGAAGTTAATATACAGCTGTTACTAGGCCTCCTACAATGCAAATAGACTGGGTTATTAGCTTGTTTGTAATCATCCAGTGGACTTATAATGGTCCTGCCTTATACCTTGGACCTTGCGATATTTCACAACCCACTCTTCGCTCTCATTCTTTCAATGTTATAGACTTCCCGTGGAGCAAAAGTTCAACTTTACACATCATCTGATTGTGAACTTGACACCAGTCAGTCTTGGTGAACTTCGAACATAACTTTAGGATATCAACTGGACTAACTCAATCTCACCTAGTGTGGACACCATCTCTTCAAATCTGAAGGTATACTTATAGACGCAGTATGTTGTGTAAATTAGGACAGAAAATGGGATTTAGGCAATTTCCCTGTTATACTATGTTATGCTAGCAGATGTACTTTTTTCTTGATTATTTCCGGGGACAATAGAACCATCAACGGTCATCTAAATTAGTTCATTACTGACAACTACTGACGTTATACCTCTCTTAAATATTTATAGAGATGATCTTATTGTACTTCCTTTTTCTGTACTTCATAATTTGAAGCTACTTTTGCTTTTCACTTTAGGTCATATGATTCTGACCCACAATTGGTAGCTGCTGTTTTGATCCTCACGTTTCTGTCCAAAATTGGAGACAGCTCTGAACTATACTAATTCGGTAAGTTCACAATACTTACTGAATAGCTAAGAGCCTCTTGCCATCTAAATCGAAGGTTTTCTGATATGCACTAGCCATTGAGTTCTTGCTCATGCTAATACTTTTAGATGAATCCTAAACAAGTAAACTTGGCAATGTGATTTTCCTTTCTCCAAAGAATATTCCCTTATCCTAAGAGTTTTCTTACTGAACTTGTCTTCAAGGAATGGATATTGTATTATTGTTAGCAGCAATCTACTTTAGCCCTCCTTTGGTGATAATGCTTGTAAATAATTTTGTAGAAAGGTGTTTTCATATAAGTGTTTGTACACTTTTTTAAATATATAAAAAAACTTTATGCAGTTAGTGTAGCTGCTGTATATTTTTTTAAATCAGGACTTGCTGTGGTTTAATATTGTATTTAGTCTTTTTTCTGTCTAAATAATAAGTTCTGTAAATATGTGTATTTGGGCCATTTTCTTTTTTAGTCTATTGTGATTATTTTTCTGTGTTTATGTGTCAATTTAAATGTGTATTTATGTATATATATGTTTGTTACTCTTTACAGCCCTGACGAAGTTCCTTAAAGGCAAATGGAACGAAACGCGTTGGCTGTGCCTATGTCTGATGAATACTATTAAATAAAGAAAAAGATACTTAATACATTACTTTCTATTTGACTCTAATTGTGTGCACCTTCCATTTTGTGTTTGTGTATTTCTGATCTATACACCTATTGGTAGCAGGTGTAGGAAGAAGTTTGCACCACCCAGAATTAAGAACTACAGGATCTGGAGTGCTTGACCTGGTCTGCTGCCTTGGTCTTTTGGAACTTTGCTGTTTGTATTTGACTGTCTTGCACCGGTTTTTTCTTTTACTTGACCTTACGCAAAAAATAGCATGGCAAGATTTAATGATGGGAGGGAGGAATTAGCCCTCAATCTATTTGGCACTGATAGGCCCAAAGACACAGTCCCACAGGGGAATCCTGGAAAACCAAGCCTGAAGGCCCTTTTCCTAAAATTGGAACGTTTAAAAAAATTAGAACTTTCCCGATGGTGGGACGGGGTCACTCTAGAACAGTACTTAAACAACAAAAAAGTACCAAGAGGATTAAGAATTCTAATTTTTCCCACATTCGAAGATTTAAGTGATACATTACTTTCCGAATGGGAGGGCATCCTTGAACATGCATCCAAAATTATGATGCAGAGAACTGGAGGAAGAAATCTTTAATATAAAGAAAGATTTAGAACAACAACTAGAAACCTCAATTTGGAGTACGACATTAGAAGAGTTAAATGTGAGATTGGACAAATATAGTAGAGAGCTGCAAGAGGGAAAGATCAGGAAGTATCAGAGAGATACAGTAGATTATAAGCTCAACAAGGTATATACCTGGGTCGAAATTTATGCTAGAAAAAGATTCACTCAAAATAAGAAAACCACATCGTCATCAGAGGAAAGCATAGCGACGGACTGCCTCAATGAATAGACCACCAGCTACTAAAATTACAGGACAATCTACTAAATCGAATGTAGGGAAGGAAGGAACGGCTTCACAACAAAGTTTAAGTGAAACAACAGCCACGACCTCGTCTTCTTCTTTTTTGTTACAGGCCACAGATTTACGACAAGCTCCTTCGAGTCCCCCAAGAGTAACACTGAGCCCACCAAGAACAACAGGTCCAGTACCTCTAAAACCAGGAGAGGACAAGGCAGGAAAACAATTAAGAAGCGTCAAGAATCTAGTTTAATCATTAATATCTCGTCTGTTCCATTAAATACTCAGGAATTGGCGATTTTGAACAAAGGGAGAACATTTGTACCGACGGTCACTATAACCAAGTTAGACAACAACACTGCGATGTTTAGGTTCATGCGGAAACTAAGGCTTAAACACTATTTCACCAACATAGTGCAAGCTACTAGAGAAGATCGCGATGAACTGAGTGAAAGGCTTAAACCCAAGAGTAAATTTTTAGCACCCAGCTCACACAAAACATTGGATATGTTTGAGAATTTGGTGAAGCATGATTTTGCACGATTGGACTATAAAACAAGAACAACACCTAATCTGACGAAATATAAGAAGCATTTGATACAACGCATTGCCAATAACAAGGAATTAACGTTGAAACCTGCTGACAAAGGAGGAGCATGGGTAGCAATGGATACGGAATACTACGAAAGAAAAGTGAATGAACACGTATTTAATATTGATACCTACATATTACTTGAAGGAGACCCGACTCAAAAACTGCAAACCATGCTTCAAGATATTCTGATTCATGCAGAAGGGGAATAAACAATTGACACAAATGTGAAAATGTACTTAACAACACAAAATCCTAGGAGGCCAAGGATTTACATGACTCCAAAAATACATAAGAACCCGACAGATCCACCTTTCAGACCTATAGTATCGGCTTGCAACTCAATCTTCGAGCCATTGGGCAAATACCTAGATTACTTCCTCCAACAATTTGTTCAAAGTTGGTGCACATACGTCAAAGACACAACAGATTTTTTAACCAAATTGCGCACCATTGAATATTTGGTTCAAGATAATTGGTTACTTTGCACAATCGATGTTACAGCCTTGTATACTTCCATAGCACAAGCACAAGGGATGGAGGCGGTGGAATGGGCACTACTGAAGATGGATTTAACACAGGAACACAAAATTTTTCTGTTACAGCTATTATTCTTTTGTTTACACAACAGCTACTTCCAGTGGAAGGAGGATTTTTTTGGTCAACTTACAGGTACTTCAATGGATTTTTCGGGGGCACCCGCCTATGCGAATATCTATATGGCAAAGTTTGAGAATGATTACATTTTAACACACAAGGAATGGACACAAGGAATAGCTCAATATTGTCGATATATCGATGACATTTTTTTAATATGGACTCGTTCACAAGAAACACTTGAACAACTAATTGAGGAACTTAACAATAGAGAACCCAGAATTAAATTTACCTACTCCATCAGCCAAGATAAAGTCAATTATTTGGATGTCCTTATTAAAAAACATCATCACAAATTAAGCACTGAAATCTTCACAAAACCAACGGATAGGAACAGTACGTTGATGCATTCAAGTTTTCATCCCAGGAGTCTTGTGGAAAATCTCCCTTATTCGCAGTTCACCAGGATAAAGAGAATATGTTCGGATCCTGAAGTTGCAGAACAGAAAATCAGAGAATTTAAAGACAGATTTGCAAATAGGGGTTATCCTGAAACAATACTGCAAAAGAATATGCTTAGAATCCAAATGAAAGATAGGGAGGAACTTTTCACCAAGAAAGTGACAAGACAATCTAACACCCCGACTTTTGTTTCAAACTTCTCGAATAAGTCAGTCCAGATTAAGAAAATCATCAAGAAAAGATGGGAGTTATTGGTTAATGAACCTGAGTTTAATGGCATTTTCAGTGAACTTCCCACCTTTGGATACACAAGGGCAAGAAATCTCCAAGAACTTATACAGACAGGAGCTAGTAAGGTTAAAAATGTAGAGTACAAAGGGACTCAGAAGTGTTATAACTGTATACACTGTAATAATATCATAACTGGCAAAATCCTTACACACCCAATAACAGGAGCTAAAATTAAACTGCGGCATACTTCAGACTGTAACACATCTAATATTGTCTATTGCTTAAAATGTCCATGCGGAAAGGTGTATATAGGCAAGACTGAGAGAAAATTCAAACTGAGGCTAACAGAACATAAAAGCACTATAAGACTCCAAAATATAACGTCAGGGGTAGCTGCACACTGGTCTGAGGAGAAACATACAATAGCTCAACTACGGGCACAAAGAGTTGAAGTAGTTACCAAAGTTGAGGGAATTGACAATAGCCAGAGACTTTACAGAGAGAGGTGTTTTGGATTGAATTTTTGCAAACCATGCAGCCAAAGGGTTTTAATGATAAAATTGATAAGGGCTGCTTTCTGTAAATTGAGTATATGTCTACAGATTATATACTGTTATGCCAATATCACTATATGGGACACATTTGAAACTAGAGAATCTGTTTGGTGTATATATTCTTAAATAGACATTAGGTCTAAAAATGGTGAACATACATCAATGTTTATTCACCAACAACAATGTTTAAAGGACTTTATTGTTATTATTTTTTACAATAATCCACTGAAAACTATGATTGATTACATGCAATGTATGTCATGTACGGAAATGTTATAAGTATTCATATGCTATCTATTTTGTATAAATATTCCAGTAGAAAGTGTATAATAATCTACGACAGTCTTTGAAAGCATTTAATGTAAACCAGGATTTTTCACCGCATATCATATGATTAATGTAAAATTAGGACTCATTGCACGTAAAGTATACCCATGTATGGGATAATGTTTCAGGAATTGAGAAGCCTTTTATTTTCATTTTCAGCATATATTTCGATGAGTGTTAAGTTTTGAGTGGACATGCAGGTTTACTTAGAATTGGATTTATCGTGAGACTACCACCAGGGTAGAGAGATGAGCAGAAAACATGTTGTAAAAGGATGCTATATTTTGTGATCTCGTGGTATCACAGGCTAGGACCATTAGGTTAGACAGTATAGATTTATTGTGGACAACACTGCAGCTACACAGAAACTACATACAATGTACATAGTGAAAACACTACAATTCCCAGCATTCGTAAGGCACGTGACGTTATAAACATACTGATTGGTTGCGGTCAGTTACCGGCGTTTGGCGCGTAAAATAGTAAACAACAGAACACTGGCATCGACGTCGGGAATCTTGGCAAATATTTAGAAGAGAATCGCTACACTCACGCGTAAGTGCTAATCAACACGAAGCCGGTTGATACTTAGTAGCATAGATGAAGTACAGGATGCGGTATTAAGTGTATCACGTTTGTTTACTTATAGTATAAGGAGAATTGGAATCTCTTCCGCACATCGTCAATATCTGTTACTGAGGCGCACGAACTAGGAAAAGGGTCGCGCTACATTCGAGTAAGTTGAGACACCATTCACCACCGTTAGTTTAACAATTATATATGTTTAAGCATTACAATCGGTCCTTCATTTATTTTTAGTAACGGAGTAGTAGACTTGCATCTGATGTACTTCCATTCATTAAGAAGTACCGACAGGAACATTCTTGACGGGTGAGTCCGGAGTTTAAAATACACTGAGATTAGCAACCACATTGTTGGTATAGAGCAGGGGTACTCATAGTACGGCCCGCGGGCCGGTGGCGGCCCGCCAAGCCTTCCTTGGCGGCCCGCGGACCTTACAGACATGTGCCAGTTTAAAAAAAAAAATAATTCTCGAGTGTCAGTAAACACCACCGGCTGCAGCAGCCTGGAGAGGCTCTGCTCTCTGGGGGCTGAGAGATTACAGCCATAGAGTGGAGCTGCAGGGGCCTCGGAAGAGGTGAAACAGAACAAAGACTCATTAAAAAGTTAATGGTCTTTAAAGACGTGTGAAATGCTCCGGCGCGGCTGTGGGCGCGCCAGGCAAGCTGTCTCATCCCGGGCTGACAAGGGGGTGGCAGGGTGCTAAGAACTTCAGTGTATGTCGTCTTTAACCAGCAAATGTTAAACGTTGTGCCAAGTACATCTGCACTTGAAAGAATTACTTAAATAACTTGCTTCGCAACAGGAGCCAAACTGCCAACTACAACTCTGAACACTCTTTTTCTTATCACGGTGCCGGACACAGGCACAGGGAAAGTGGGTGGCCGGAGTGTGCGTGTGCTGCTGACCAGCCTTAACATTGCTGTCAGAGCGCGACTTGCAGAGTTGCTAAAATGCATATTTTTAATTTTACCAGCCTTGCTGCCCTTTGCCCCCAAGAAGGCATTGCTGGGGCTTGGCGGGCTCCCGGGAGGGAAAGTCAGGGGAGGGAGAGAGAGGGAGGGGGAGAGAGAGGGATAGTCAGGGGAGGGCGATGGAGGGAGAGAGGGAGAGTCAGGGGAGGGCGATGGAGGGAGAGAGAAAAGGAGAGTCAGGGGAGGGCGATAGAGGGAGAGAGGGAGAGTCAGGGGAGGGCGATGGAGGGAGAGAGAGGTAGAGTCAGGGGAGGGTAAGGGAGGGGGAGAGAGGGAGAATCAGGGAGGGCGAGGTAGGAAGAGAGTCAGGGGAGGGTGAGGGAGGGGAGAGAGGGAGAATCAGGGAGGGCGAGGTAGGAAGAGAGTCAGGGGGAGGGTGAGGGAGGGGAGAGAGGGAGAATCAGGGGAGGGCGAGGTAGGAAGAGAGTCAGGGGAGGGCGAGGGAGAGACAGGGAGGGAGAGTCAGGGGAGGGCGAGGGAGGGAGAGACAGAGGAGGGAGAGCGAGGCTGGAGGGAGAGCCAAGGCGAGGGAGGGAGAGCCAGGGCGAGGGAGGTATGGAGAGTGAGGGGAGGGTGAGAGAGGGAGAGAGACAGGGAGGGCAAAGGAGGGAGAGAGAGTCAGGGAAGGGAGAGAGTCAGGGGAGTGAGAGAGGGAGAGTCAGGGGAGAGTGAGGGAGGGAGGGGGAATGCAGGGTCAGGGGAGGGAGAGAGGGAGAGAAGGGGGAGGGAGGAAGGCAGAAGTAGGGATGGAGAGAGAGGTAGGGAACAGCAGGAGGGAGAGAGGGAGGGAGACCGAAAGAGATGGAGGGAGACAGAAAGAGAGCTGGGAGGGAGACAGCGAGAGAGAGGGGAGGGAGACAGCGAGAGAGGGAGACAGAGAGAGAGGGAGACAGAGAGGGAGGGAGGGAGGGAAGGAAAAGGAGGAAGGGAGGGAGACAGAGAGGGAGGAAGACAGAGAGCAGGAGGGAGGGAGACAGAGGGAGGGAGGCAGACAGAGAGAGAGAGACGGAGGGATGCAGAGGGATGGAGACAGAGAGAGAAATCCAAAACACATACAGTAAGGGGGACCCGTGGGCCGTTTAATGACCAGCTCCGAATACAAGCCCAACTAACAGTATTCACAACAGAGTATCAGAGGGTCAGTAATAAGACAGGCTAGTTGAAGACGACAGAACAGGTGTAGCGCTCCCACTGTCCATATGATTACGGGGCAAAAGCAAAAAAATTTTTTATATATATATATATAACTCTATGCCAGATCAAGATCAGTATCTGGTCTCTGGCTCCCATCAGTCACCACTCGGAACCGCCCTTCATCATTTGGGGCCCCGAGGACCAACACTGTACCAGATCTTGGTATATTAACAGAAAGAAAGGATCTTTCTGTTAGTCTGTATGTGTTGGTGTTATGGTTGAAACCATATGTGTTGGTGAAGTAACTGATAGGGTTGGAGAGAAATCTAATGTGCAGTGCAAGAAAAAACCAGGAAAAGAATGAGGGTGAATAAAATTGGTTTAAGGAGCAAAAAGTAATTTAATGGGGTATAACTCCTAGCACCAATGTTAAAAATAGCTCAGACAGGGTGAATTTATAACCTGTCTAGTGGTGTGACGTGGTCGACATGTTTCAGCAAACCTGGCTATTAGCAAGAAGAAAGCAAGGCTAATAGCCAGGTTTGCTGAAACAGGTTATAAATTCACCCTGTCTGAGCTATTTTTAACATTGGTGCTAGGAGTTATACCCCATTAAATTACTTTTTGCTCCTTAAACCAATTTTATTCACCCTCATTCTTTTCCTGGTTTTTTCTTGCACTGCACATTAGATTTCTCTCCAACCCTATCAGTTACTTCACCAACACATATGGTTTCAACCATAACACCAACACATACAGACTAACAGAAAGATCCTTTCTTTCTGTTAATATACCAAGATCTGGTACAGTGTTGGTCCTCGGGGCCCCAAATGATGAAGGGCGGTTCCGAGTGGTGACTGATGGGAGCCAGAGACCAGATACTGATCTTGATCTGGCATAGAGTTATATATATATATAAAAAAAATTTTTGCTTTTGCCCCGTAATCATATGGACAGTGGGAGCGCTACACCTGTTCTGTCGTCTTCAACTAGCCTGTCTTATTACTGACCCTCTGATACTCTGTTGTGAAGACAGAGAGAGAAAGACAGAGAGAGGGGGAGGGAGACAGAGGGAGGAAGAGGGAGGGATGGAGACAGGGATGAAGACAGAGGGAGGGATGGAGACAGAGGGTGAGAAGGAGGGAGACAGAGGGTGAGAAGGAGCAAGACCGAGGGTGTGAAGGAGGGAGACAGAGGGTGTGAAGGAGGGAGACAAAGGAAGAGGGAGGGCGACAGAGGGAGGGAGGGAGACCAAGGGAGGGAGGAAGAGAAAGAGAGAGAGGGAGGGAGAAAGAGAGAGGGAGGGAGACACAGAAAGGGAGGGAGACAAAAAGGGAGGGAGACGGGGAGGGAGGGAGGTATAGAGGGAGGGAGACAGGGAGGGAGGTATGGAGGGAGGGAGACGGGGAGGGAGAGAGGGAGGGAGGGAGACAGGGAAGGAGAGAGAGGGAGGGAGGGAGACAGAGAGAGGGAGGGAGACAGAGAAAGGGAGGGAGACAGAGAAAGGGAGGGAGACATAGAGGGAGGGAGACATAGAGGGAGGGAGGGAGACAGGGAGACATGGAGGGAGGGAGACAGAAAGGGAAGGAGGGAGACAGAGAGAGGGAGGGAGACAGAGAGAGGGAGGGAGACAGAGAGAGGGAGGGAGACAGAGAGAGGGAGGGAGACAGAGAGAGGGAGGGAGACAGAGAGGGGGAGGGAGACAGAGAGGGGGAGGGAGACAGAGGGGGAGGGAGACAGAGAGGGGGAGGGAGACAGAGAGGGAGGGAGACAGAGAGTGGGAGGGAGACAGAGAGAGGGAGGGAGAGAGGGAGGGAGAGAGGGAGGGAGACAGAGAGGGAGGGAGACAGAGGGAGGGAGACAGAGAGAGGGAGGGAGACAGAGGGAGGGAGACAGAGAGAGGGAGGGAGACAGGCAGGGATGGAGACAGTGAGGGAGGGAGACAGTGAGGGAGGGAGACAGGGAAGAAGGGAGAGAGAGGGAGGGAGGAAGACAGAGAGAGGGAGGGAGACAGAGAGAGGGAGGGAGACAGGGAGGGCGGGAGGGAGGGAGACAGAGGGAGGGAGACAGAGGGAGGGAGAGGGAGAGAGGGAAGAGGGAGAGAAAGATAGGGAGGGAGGGAGAGGAAGAGAGAGAGGGAGAGAGAGAGAGAGAGAGAGATATGTGTGTATGCTGGATCTGGTGAGTCAGTGGACGAAGACGTCTGCTGCAGGGGCGTGTGTTCAACCTCATGGTCACAGGTTTTTTTTTGCTCTAGCCCCGCCCCCTCTCTCACTGACCCCGCCCCCACTGGTGCGGCCCTCGGCCGCAAACCACACTGTAAATGTGGCCCCTGTGAGAAAGTTTGTGAGTACCCATGGTATAGAGACTAATAGCTACTATGTATTTATATGCAGAGAATACAGACTTATCGACCCGACCATCCTCTGCATTGACATTATCACGGAAGTAATTCCTGTTGAGCATAGTTGCGGTGAGTTTAATAAATGGATGTTGGATACTGGTATAGATTATCATGGAGGGGTAGGAATAGTGAACTTATACATGAGTATATATCATCTTATTACATTTACGTTTAGAACCACTGTGATTCCTCACGAGTTTTAAATAGAGGGAGTATTCTAGTGAGTCAATCATGTTATATGAAGTAACGCTTACGTTGGTTTACAGCCTCAAGCTTTCATTATAAATAAAAGACCAAAGTATGGCTACTGCTCCTATGCTAACAGTCTATGTAATGTATTTATAGCTAGATTTTTTTGTATTGTGAGATCCACATAATGTATAAGGAGGGTGTAGATGAAGCTGAATCCCCTGAGGAAGGAACCTACGTTCCGAAATGCATTGGGCCAGAGATTAAATATGGTTCAGTAGCTATGATGGAATCAATGTAGAAAATTCAAGTATTTAAAGTTGAATTTGTATCAGTTATAAAAACATGAACAATAATCAAATGTGATGAAACATATGAAGGATTTATGAATATGTACATCAATAAGCTACAAATTTATGTTATGAAATAACCAGTAAACACTGATATGTAATATATCAATACCTTGGTACAACGAGTATGTTTGAAAATAATTAATGGTTGAAAATTTTGAAAAATTGTGAACATTTGGTTCAATAGGTACAGTGCACACTAGAGCAGGTTGATCCTGTTCAAGGTTTGAATTGGAACATTTATGTGGAGCCAACACATGATTATAGTGTAGCACCCTTGTTCAAATAGGCTGAGTAATAAATAGAGTGTTAAGGTTGAGTGCGCCTCTTACCCAGTTGCGGGTTTCACGTTCGGCTTATTTCTGGTGCCAGGACAGATATATGTATCAATAAGTGCGTGCTCTGTCGCATGCATTATTTCTATTTTTATACGTTTTTCAGGTAACTTCAAATGGGACAAACCACTTTTTTTATACAGAAAAGCGCAGAGCATAAAAGACAGCTTGGTAAACACCAGACCCAAGAGTACAACAACCAACAATAACCCCAGCATCACTCAGATGTGGGGGCTCTCCCACCTGTCACAGGACACTCAAGATGTGGGGATTGCAGTGTGTGCCACCTCACTGACAATACCAACACTCTAAATCTGGAAGAAGGCAAAGTCTGGGAACAAAGATCACATACCAATTGCAATAGCAGCAATGTTATATACCTGATCAAATGTACATGTGGAAAACCGTACTTAGGAATGACCACACACAAGGTAAAGCAGCGCATCTGTGAACATCGAAGTACCACCCGATGTAAGAAAAATACAACCAGACTCACAGACCACTTCCTGACGGTACACCACACCCCGAACGATATGAAGTGGACAGTGATCGAGCAAATACAACCAGGTCCCAATGTACAATCCCGTCTCTTCGAGAAAGAACGATGGATTTATAGACTTTCAACCCACAAGAGGGGCCTAAATGACAATATTCCATGGGCATCTGTCTTAAAATAAAAAGTGCCTCCCTCTGTCGTATGAACTATGCACTAATATCATTCGCCATTGAGGGCTGTCACCTCACCAATATACCATCCCTGAGCCTTGTAAACACCTACGACACACCGAATTTGGTCTGAGCAGTGCTTATTTTGATTCCTATTGGAATATTTTCCCAGGGCATAGTCATCACATTTTTATAACTTTACTGCTTAACTCTGTGGTTCCCAAACTGTGCGCCGCGGCACCCCGGTGCGCCGTTATAAGTAGCCAGGGGCGCCGCGCACGATTTGGGAAAGACAGCGTGTGCTCAGGAAGCTTGAGCTTCTAATTATGTAGTTGTGAGAATGTAAACAATTAACTACATCTCAGCCTGAAGGCAGCAAGTGAAGCTCATTTAAATTACACTCAGCTGCAGCTCATCACACGGGGGAGTTACAAATGCTACCTTTCTAATCAGGAATCATGATTTCGCCCATGAGGGCACGTCCGATTTATACGCGTAGAATGTGTTTTCTCGTAGGCTCCGCATATGCCGCAGCCAACACTGTCGAGCTCGAGTTCAGCTGTGCCTACGAGGACCCTTTTCCTAACTTACAAGTAGGTTGCACACTAGAATACTTCTTGCTTTAAGGTTATCTGGACAGAAGGGGGACATGAAAAAACTTGTGACCCCCAAGCCGGTGTGTTTATTTTGGCTGCTGTTCCTGCACATTGTTCTGTGAAGAAAAATCGTGCCGGAATTTATTAGGTTGAAAACCCAGTGGGCAAACTCGCTGTGGAACTAGGCCACCTTGCAGCCTGGATTAGTTTTCTGCCCTTAGTCTGACCCTCAGCGAAGGCCAAGCAGGACGAATGTAATAAATAACCTGTTTCTTCCTCAGGCTCAGTGAAAGCAGTTCCTCCTTCTTCCCTCATTATATTTCGAGTGACAAGACACTTTTGTCCGATTCAGAAAAGCTTCCTTTGAACTCAGGATAAAGATTTTGGAGCTCATTCTGAGCTGTTTGATATGGTTATTTCTGCTTTAATTTGTGTTAATTACTGCTGCACAATTAGCATCTTTACTGATTGTGGAGTTCAAAACAATCAAACAAAGTGTGTTTCTGCTCACATTCCCACGTGGGAAATATAAACAGAGAAATACCTGCAATTCATGGATTGCACACTGTTAAATCACCCCAGACTGGGCCACCTATGTTTTATATCTGAGAAGAAGAGTGTGGCAGAGTTATGACAGAAATGCAGAAATAAAAGTGACACCGAGACTTTCAGTCTGAGAAAACAAGGGCAAGCAGCAGATGGAAGAAGGAATACCTGGGGGTAAAACAATGTGTGAAAGAATCAAAGGGGAAGAGAAGGAAAGCAGGACATAAAGGCAGAGAGAGGGGCGAAATACAATGTATGAAGAGGAAAGGCAGCAACAAGAGGTGGAGAAAAGAAAAGGATGAGGGAATAGAAGACACTTTAGCTTTTTCATAATTGAAAGTTTAACAAAGCGTCATTAACTGACCATATACAGATTCAGCAAGGTTTGCAACAATGCAAGCTTCCTTTAATGCAAAGAACAGGCACGCCTATAGGTGCTTTTTGGCTCTATTTTAGTGTTTAGTAGTGCATTCTAGGGCTTGTAGTTTGTCTTTGTTACAATATGAGTATCATCTCACAACTCATGGCAAGCAAGAGTTAATAGGTGACTCTGAGTCTGAGAGTATTAGGGTGGGCAGCGGGCAGTGCATGTTCAGGGAGGCCTGGAAGTGCCAAAAAGCCAAGTGTTGCAGCCCACATTTTAATTCATGTGCCATTATAGAGGAAGCAGCACTGATAATTAGGTGGCTGCTTGGCTCTGACAGCTCTGAGTTTCAGAGCTTTAGAATTGGGCTGCAAAACTTGGCTTTGGCAATCGCTGGCCTCGCTGCACATGCCCAGGGTTTGCTTCTTCACTGGCAGCAGCACTTTGCATGACAGTGCTTACTTCAGTTATTACTGAGGTGGCATGGTGGTCAAAAAAACGATGGATTGGGATGCGGCCTGAGTAATGGACAGTGGTTGAGATTAAATCAAGCATTCCAACCATCACCTTGTTCTTTGTACTTCACTTATTTGGAATACTCATCACCTTCATCCCAATTAATTTCAGGGAGAAAACTGGAAGTACTTCTGAGGTCGGCTTACATCCCCCCACCGGTTAAAAAAAGTGACATGATGGGGAACCATGGCCAACTGCCAATTTGGTCAAGAGAGCCACAGGTCGAAAAAGTTTGGGAACCACTGGCTTAACTCATTGAGCATTATGCGTTTCTCCCCCTGTGAGGTCCTCACCCAACCTCCGTTTCCATACAATAGGGCCCTTCTTCGATCGGACCCTTTAATTTGCTGCAATGCACTATACAAGCATTCAGTACTCCTTCAAGCCCACGCATGCGCAAAAGCAAAGCGTCCAATCGCTATGGAGACAATCGCACCATCCATCTCCTTGTTGATGGTCCTGACGAATATCGGGTACTAACCCATATGGTAGAAACATGTTGACCAACTCACCATTACACATATAGAGATACTTAGGTCGTAACTCCCCTTCCAGTATCTCACTCCCTGTTTTTAACATTGTCCAGTTGCTTTAAAATAAAACTCATTTTTTCAAGTTAAACCAGGATAATTTTTAACATTTTTTTTTTGCACCTACATTCACAACCTGCTCCACTGTACTACAGGTGTCGAAGCACACCCTGGTGACGCTAGGCCACCAGGGTGGACCCCGATGATGAAGCATGTCACCACTAGGTGGTGAGTGAGGGGTTTCTTACAAAAGGATGAATCTTTCCTTTTTATCATTCTAAGAAACAACCCCCTTTAGGAAACCTTCAGCTTTACTTCGGGTGATACTCCTCCATTTGTTTTTCTAAATCCTTGACCAGGGGAATAGGAGTATTCTCCGTTCACCACGGGTGGACACCATCCCTTGCTCTCCCCCTTGTTTTCCAGTAAAAGTTTTAAAAGCACACATCTACAAGCTGGTAAATGGGAATTGAAAAAAAAAAACTGAGGAGGGGGCAAAAAGGTTTATCAAAGTTTTCTTTGCCTATTCAAGTCAAGAAGGTGTGAAAAGGGTCAGTTCTTCTTGGTGACAAGGGATGGTGAAACAAGAGGCGACTGGGCCTGATTGTGATCCCAATCCGACCCTGCTTGAATGCTACACTAGCCTATGTGGTTTCTCACAAGTTTCCCACCTGAATAACACTATTGAACGTTTCCCTGATTCCCTTTTTGTTGATCAATTTTACAATGGCCGTTTTGGGAGGCACAAAAACGATTTCATTTTCTTCACTCACAACACCCCCTCTTGGTCCACCAGCTTATATAATTCCCTTAACATCACCTCCTTCTCCTCTATCCCTCGTGGGAAACAACTAAAGATTTCCCACTCTGCGTATTTCAATGGCTCCCTCACCATCTCAATCTATAACAATGGTACTGTCATGATCCAAGGCAAAGACACATGTCTCTCTCTCTTTCACCACCTCTTCCCCTCCCTACTCCCCTCCTTTGCAACCGAGTTTTCCCCTGACTCTCCATCTAGCTCCACCCATTACTCCCTTTCTCCTCCCCTGACCCCCTACACTCCAATAGGCTGCACCCTCGGGAGGCACAGGTCAGCCCTCTTCCCTCCCCCTCCCTTGTGCCATCCTCTCCCTTTCCTCCCACTTCACAGTATGCCCCCCCTTCAAGCCCTGATCTGTTGACTGGGTATGAGTGTTCTGTTTAATTCAGATACTCTGTCCATCACCACCCCCCTTTTCTGAACCCCCTTCATCACGTCAGCCGTACCAATAGCTAATACGCTCCTCGTCCAATCTGCACCGTCCAGGTACTCCAATCTCATCTCCTCCCCCCTATTCCTACCTGCTACTCCCTTTTTTAGTCCACCCCCAGCTAACTTTCCTTATGCTCCCCTTATTCCTCCCTCTCCCCCTCTTCTCTACCCCCTCCTCCGCATGCTTCTTACCCCGATTTCTCCACATTCCCATTGCATCTCTCTCCTTCTCCCCGCTCCGCCAGCAATGCTGTGCTTCCCCCTTTCCCCCCTTGGTAACCCTTTCCATCTCCCCCCATCGGGCCCAGCAGAACCATTTCCTTTCTTCAACTTCCCCTTCTCCCAAACCCCCTCACTCTGCCAGATGCCCGTTCCCTCACAGCCACCTCTCCTAGCCAACAGGACCTCTACAACCACCTCTCCTCTTTTCCCCCAAACCTCCTACACTCCTATGACACCTCACAGTCCTCCCCTCTCCCTCTCCTCCACCGCCTTGATCCGCACCCATCTCCCCCTAAAGATGTCCTTAATTCCTTTCCTTCGTGCAACGCCAACAAAGACAACTCTCCCTTCACCTCTGATACACCAACCCCCGCTCTCAACCTCCACCTTTCCCCACCTATGAACCCTATACCCCAACTCTCCTCCTGTCCCCCCACCTCTCCCTGCCTTCCACCACCAATTTCACCCCCTCCTTCTGCCATCGAGACAACCAACCTTCCGTGCTCTGCCCTACTCTCTCTTGAAAATAAGCTAGACTCTCTTATCACCTCCATCTCCTAGCTTGTAGCTTCCTTTTCACTTCTAAGCTCCAAGATTTCCACTTTCCTATTCACCTCAACTCCTTTGGAAAACTCATCTTCCCACGAGATGCACCTCGCCCCCTCACCCTATCATAGCCAAGCATAACCTGTCGTCTTCAAACATCCTTCACTCACACAAGCCCTTGAATGCCACCCTTCTTCAACTTGCATCTCCGAGTAACCCAACTATCTAACCTATTCCGACCATCTCTTCTGTCAGAACCAAGCATCCACCTAAACCCTCCATTGCACCCGCGTATAAGTATAATATCCCTATCTCCCTTCTTAGCCCAAGTGCCCACGTCCCCAAAACAGTCTTGACAGAGCTGCGATGTCTGCTCCACAACTGCAGATCTGCAATAAAACACAAACTCGAAATCTCTGATACCATCACCCATTACAATATTGACATGTTCTTCCTAACAGAGACCTGGTTCAATGATACCTCTCACTCTATGTTTTATCTCCTATTACCCACAGGCTATTCTATTTTTAGGAATGACAGACCTATCAAAATTGGGGGAGGTGTTGTAGTCATCTTTAGAAACTCCCTTCAACTTAAGGCTTCTCCCATCAGCGCCTTCTGCACTTTTGAATGTCTTTCTCTTGAGCTTAAACTACACCAGCTCTCACCCCTCAGATTCCATGTCATTTACCGCCCACCTGGCAGCGGCCCTTCGCTTATGGAGGAACTCACTGACTTCATCAGCGACCAATACTCGCAAAGTGACAATCAGACCTTCGTGGGTCACTTCAATCTCCACTGGGGCTCTCTGCAAGACTCTTCCGCAAACTTGCTGGCCACCTTCCTCTCTACAAACGATCTTATCCAACACTGCACAGAATCAACACACTCTAAGGGCTCAATCCTGGACCTTGTTATTTCTAAAGCAGGCATGCTTTCTATCACTACCCCTATTCAGGTAGACTGGTCTGACCAGCTCCTCATCCCATTCTCTCTTCACCTAGCACACTCTATAACTCTTGGCCAATCCAAGAGGGCTACCTCCTAGTTTCGTGACACTAAAAATATTGACACCATTTCCCTCTGTGAATCAGCTTTGCTGTCACTTCCAAGGCTAGACCCGAACCTAGATGTTGACGATCTCACCTCCCAATGCCTCTCAGTCCTTGCAGTCCAAATCAATAACGTCGCTCCTCTCCAAAGCAAAAATAAAAGGCTCATTCCCTTAGCACCTTGGTTCAACAAATCCCTCTATGAAGAAAGGAAGCACCTAAGACTCCTGGAGAAACAATGGAGGCAAGCGCCCTCCACCAATAATCTGGCCACGCTTTGTTCAGCAAGATCCAAGTACCATAAGCACATCTTCTTTGGGAAAGCATCACACTACAGAACCCTCCTTAACTCAGCCAAAAATAGACACAAAAAAACTTTTTGATCTCATCAAGAATACTAACTGCTCTCCCCCAACCTCCAAGTTGGAGGATTCTACAAAGAAAGCTGCGGATTTCGCTGAATTCTTTGATGAAAAAGTGAAATCACTTGTGGATCAAGTCACTCATCCTACCCCTCCAGAGGAGCGCAAATCACTAACCATTTGGCAGAACTCTGACCCCATCTCTGAAGATGTCCTCCTTATATGCATCCTCGAAACAAAGCCCTCCAACCATTCTCTTGACCCCATCCCTTGTGACATTGCCTTCTATACCCATTCTCTTCCCTATTGGACCACTCTGGTCAACCTCTCCCTCTATCAAGGCTCCCTTCCTGTTCCCTTCAAAACTGGCCAGGTCACCCCTCTGCTTAAAAACCCTACAGCTGATGCGAATGACCTCAACAACTTCCGCCCCATCACTAACCTACCTTTTCTTGCGAAGATCACAGAAAGATGTGTTGCGAAACAGCTCTCTCGTCATATCAAGGACAATGATCTTCTTGACAATTTTCAGTCCGGCTTCATCCAGAACTGCAGCACTGAAACAGCTCTGCTGCAAGTGATTGATGAAGCGCTGCGGATACTCGATTCGGGGGGGGGGGGGTCTTATCTTATAATTCTTCTTGACCTTTCTGCAGCCTTTGACACTGTCAATCACAACACCCTCCTCAACAGAGAATGGGCATGGAGGGCACTGTACTTAAATGGTTTGCTTCCCTCCTCTCGGATAGATCCCAAATGATCAAAATAGCGGACAGTCTTTCATCTCCTTTGACGGTGGGTCAAGGTGTTCCTCAAGGCTCTATACTTGCACCCACATTGTTCATTCTCTATTTGGAACCACTGGGAAATCTCTTAAGTAAATCTGGGGTCCCCCATCATCTCTAAGCAGACGACACTCAAATCGACCACAAGGTTGCTTTGACTCACGATCTCTCTGTCCTAAGCTCTACTCTGGACTCCTTTCAAAACTGGATGTCAACACATCAACTGATTCTAAATCCCTCCAAAACTGAATTCCTCCTCCTCACTGTCTCCTCCCCCGGTTCAATCATGGATGGACCAGATGAATCTACTGAACAATAAACCCATCACTGTCGACAGCGCAAAATCCCTTGGTGTCATACTCTACACTAAGCTCAATCTACTCTCCCACATTAATTCAATTGCAAAGTCTGCTCGATACCAACTGTGCCTTCTTTGGGGGATTTGTCGCTTCTTCCCGGAGCATGACCTTAAAACCCTGGTCCAAACGCTGGTCCTCTCCAGACTGGGCTACTGCAATTCTCTTCTTACTGGCCTCCCCAAATCCCACTTGTCCCCCCTTAAGTCTGTTCTCCATTCAGCAGCTCGTTCCATTTATGGGGCCAAAAGAAGCGACCACATCACACCCATGTTATCCACCCTCCGCTGGCTTCCCATCGAGGCAAGATCTATCTACAAGACTGCCTGCATCACCCACAAAGCCTTGCACTCCTCCTCTCCTCGCTATCTGGCGAATAAACTGAAACTCTCCGGAGGCTCTAGACCATCACGAAATGCGGAAAATCTACTGCTTGAACCTCCCACTTTCAAAAAGGAAAGATCAATGGCCCAATCCTTTTCAGGCAACGCAGTGAGAATCTGGAACTCCCTTCCGCCTCAGCTCCGGATCACCACCTCCTCCCAGGCCTTCAAAACTGACCTCAAAGTTCTCCTCCTTCAAAGACACTTCCAAAGTTAATTCATGCCCTCTATTATCTGAAGGAAGACCTATTAGAGTAGAACATTTCTATTCTCCATGACTATGGAAGTGCCTTCCCAGTGTGTTCTTGTGGTTTGAGAGACTGCCATTTATTGCAGCAATACCCTTTTACCTGTGTTTGGCACTCGTTTGTCACATGCACACGTCACTTTTCTCTTGTAACACAGTTTGCTACCTCTTACTTTTTGTTTGCTTTCGATACTTGCACAAGTGCCACCATTGCCTACCTAACGTTTGTTCTTGTGTTTGAGTGTCCTCCATTTATTGCAGTATTATATCTCTACTTGTACGCTTTTGTAACCTGCACACGTCACTTTTTTCACCTGTAATGTACCGTTTGCTACCTCTTGTATTTTGTTCACTCACGATTGTCACTTTTGCAATTAGTTCACTTGTAATGTTCTCTTGTATCAGTTATGTTCCTTTTGTGAAGCGCTCTGACACCTTCGGGTAAAGTCCGCGCTATATAAAAACGCATAAATAAATAAGCTTAGATTACATTACACTACACTGTCTACAGAGGACGTGGCCTAATGGTCAGAGCTGCCGATTTGGGAACTAAGAAAACACGTTCCAGTTTCGGTGTCTGCTCAACAACCTGTGATTGTGGTTAAATGAATTAATCTAACAGTCCCTGAAAACATTATGAATGACGCTATGGAACGTTGCCGGTGCTCATGTAAAGCTCTCGGATCGAGTGTGCGTTATATAAAAACTGCAAAAAGAAAAAGTCCGCTCTTCTTCGTGTTTCTTTAAACATCAAGGAATCGTTCCAGACTTTGTTTGTCGACTGTAAAGTATTCTCGTAACAACTTTACGGCGGTTCCCAACATAGGGATCTATACACTTCCGTCATCGACGATAGAAAACGACCCCCGCCCGTCCCACAATGATTACATCACTCCGTTCGTCAACGTTGCGTCCAACGTGGCTCAACGCGCGCTACCATTGGCTGCGACCGGGTGTATGTAAGTGGTGGAAATCTCGCGCACGTTCTTTTTGTGCTCAGCTATCGGTGGCTCCATACGGCTTTGAATCGAAGTGAGTGCTGCGGGGATGAGGGGGCGCGGTGGCGGCAGCCCGCGCCTATCTACGCAGGCTAGGGTTACCTTCGTCGCGGCTCCAAGTCGGTTTACTTGCGTGCAATCGGTCCACCCGACCTGTGGAAAGCATCGTGTACAGTTGCACTTATATCGAAATTCATTGAAATAGTGTCCAACCACGAAAGTGACCCGGGACTGCTACTACGATAGCTCAGCACTTTAAATGTGCTTTGGGTCGTTATGTAATGGTTTGATGGATATTGGAAGTCATCCCATTGGGAGGCTGGGTTGACGACGAATGGTAAAGTGAACGGTCCAGGGGTCCTTCAATAAAACATTTGTCTGATTACGACTTGCCTAAGGAGATCTCAAATGACCATTGTTTTGACAGTGCTGAAAGCAAGACGTTGAGATGGTTTGGCAGTAGCTGGTGACCTAATGGGATTCGATGTGTCTGTCAAGGGGTGTTTAAAAAAAATATAGCTGTAAAACAGTGAAGGCTGACACACCCACGGGATCTGAGTACTGCAGAGTCATTGAAAGCAAAGGTTACGTTGTGTATGTTTTTTAGATCTTGGGTGCATAATTAATCCTAAACAGAAGTATGCTCCGACGCTGTCCCAATTTTTGAAGTCCAGTCTTAACAGAATTTTATCAGTTTCAATAATCGTCCACAACCAAAGCAGTTTGACTACTCTCTGACTTTGTGCTCGTCTTTGACCCTTTTAGTGCTCCGGTGCCTTTGAATTCGTTTTTGATTTCGAAATCTTACGCATACATATGCCACTCCAAATCTAGAGCTGGAAAAAGTCTTTTATTGGTACCCATCTAGAATAAAGTTATGTATAGCTGTCGGTCATTAGCATGAATTACTGGATTCTATACAAGTAATTTAATACTATAACGTAGCAACAGTGATCGTGTTGCCCCCTGGTTCTAATTCGCAATGGAATTCCAGGCTGTGTTGTCTGAAGCTTTGGAGAGCAGGCTGCAAGGCTGTTCAAAGGAGGGCATAGTGTGGTATGGGTCTCCATTTCAGACAGGTGATGTCGCAGTATGAATGTCCGCCATCACCCCTGCATAGCAGTTAAAACAGCTGCAGATCTTTTCAGAGCTATGCACGACAACATTGTGGCTGGGGAAAAATGAATAACTGCAACATTTTTCACCTCCGGGTTCTGGATGTAATTGACTCGAGCGTAGCTCGAGGAGTTTGTTTTGGCGAATAACTTCTTTAATAAATACTCCAGTTAGTCACTGTTGCTCTAGTTATAATCCAGTCTACGCATTACGCATGGATGTCCGCAAGACCCCCAGCGTGAATGCTAGATTCAGAATCCGGTATTTGAGGTCTACTGTGTAGCAACAGTACTTGAAAGCTGGTACCCATTGTTGCTGCTTCATGAATCCATTCTAGGCTGCCCTGGCAGGGCTATTAACAGCCAGCCAGTGCAGCGCTGGCAAAGCATGTGAGGGGGGCAGGAAGGAATATTGTGGCGGGGAGTGGCATAAGACCATTTCTTTTTTACTACAGGGAGGCGAGCCCATGTTTATTTCCCCCTCTTATTCTTGTGCGTATATAGTGTTAGAAGCGAGGGCAGGTGATTTTGGTGTGCCATACATTACACTGAATTGACAAGGGTTTCCTGCGATCTGAGGCTATGTCTTGACATCTGGTGGTCAATTTGGAAACCCTTGCCAACTAAGGTGATATAACGACTATTATTTGAGGCGAATGCAGGGTTGGCAGTGACATGATGGGTTCTCAAGAATTTGTCATCGCTTGACTGTCACCCAAAATTCGGGCTGAACGCTTCCGTTGGTTGCTGTCTAGCCCTGACCTCTTTAATTGCCGCTGCATTGATTCGCCGTCTAGGGTGTCCAGTCTATTCAGTATTTTTGCTTAACACCTGCAGTTGCTTCGCTGCCCCATTTTTACTGAGTCCATTTTATTGCTTGATTCTGGGCACTGGCACAGACAGCACGTTGTCGGACTGTCCCCGAAACACTAGGGGGAACTCTCAGTGCTCGACTGTCCCTACTAGGCATGTACGGTGAACGTCCTATGGTTGACTGGTCCTGGTGGCCCATGTTGATTGACCCCCCTCCCTGCCATGGCGCGACTGTCCCCATTTCACCTCAGTCTGGGTGCTGTTGCTGTCACAGAGGCTTTCTTTGCGCGACTGTCCCATTGCTGCTTAAGCTGTGTAGTTGGATTGCTTTAGGTGTTTGCTTGTTGAACAGTGTTATACTGTTAAAGTTAAGCCTGGTTACTTTACTAGCCCTTTACGTGGGTGTTGACCTGCTTGACATTCTCCATTCTTATGGATGTCCTGCAGCGGCTCTGTAGGTTTGCCAGATTTCCTTAGGCTCACGCGTGCCTTTTTTTCCCTCAGGTTCCCTGTCGTTGCTACTTAAAGGGAATTCACAATGTCCGGAGGCATCGATGTCCTGCAGATGAAGGAGGAGGATGTCCTTAAGTTCCTCGCTGCCGGGACCCACCTGGGAGGCACCAACCTCGACTTCCAGATGGAGCAGTACATTTACAAGAGGAAAAGTGATGGTGAGCTGAGCGGTCCCAACGCTTGTGGGTGGCGGAGGCGGGGATTGTATCAGTGGTTGGGCGTGAAGGGGACCAGTCTTCCAGGCTGATGGGGACTATTTTCAGTGGGATACGGGGTAGGTTTGTGACAAGTGGGGCTTTGTGTGGTGTGGAGCTCGAATGCCGGATGGGCTCTGAAGTTTGAAGTGGGGAGGGTTGGGGCAAGGGTGCACACTTTTAAAGCTCGGTGCTGAGGCTCCTTTCGGAGCCGGTGACCTCTGGGTGTCGGACGTGTGCTACAGTATCCTGGCATGGTTTTCGCTAACACCATCAGAGCTCTGCTCGATGACTGGGGTTTGATAGTGACCTCTGCCACAATGCATTGTTCCAAGATCTGCTGCTTTCTTCGATTTTGTAATCTCATTGCTTGGAGTGCTCTGTCGAATATTGGGTAACTAGTGTCCTTTCTGTAGGAATTTACATAATAAACTTAAAACGCACCTGGGAGAAGATGCTGCTGGCTGCTCGCGCCATTGTCGCCATTGAAAACCCAGCGGACGTGTGCGTCATCTCGTCCAGAAACACTGGGCAGGTAAGGGCTGTCACGTGACATGAAATACAGTCAACACGGTCCTTTGAACCGATGTTTTAGAGGGGTGATGTTTGCTGGCTTTACAGAACGAAACTTTTCGAAAAAGTTAGTTGCGATATTGTGATGTGTACTGAAGGGGCAAAACGTCCAGAAGGTAGGTCGTTATCGATAAACTATTGTTGAGAGGGTTATTTTAGGGTTGACGCACACTTTTAAAGCTCAGTGCTGAGGCTCCCTCGGGAGTCTGTGAACTCTGGGTGTCGGACGTGTGCTACAGTATCCTGGCATGGTTTTCGCTAACACCATCAGAGCTCTGCTCGATGACTGGGGTTTGATAGTGACCTCTGCCACATCTTACACGGCACCTTTACGCACTGCTCCAGAGCTGTGATTTGGAAACACATTTTTTGCCTGTTTTACACACACTGCAATCACTGTTCGGTTTTGGGTCACCTGTTTAGTCTTCTATGCTATGTTCCTTATCATATCCCATGCCGAACAGCTGGTCTAATACTAGTCTCTTTTTGTAGCGTGCTGTACTGAAGTTTGCATCGTCTTGCGGCGCTACCCCCATTGCCGGCCGCTTCACCCCTGGAACCTTCACCAACCAGATCCAGGCAGCTTTCCGAGAACCGCGCCTCCTGGTGGTGACTGACCCGCGAGCTGACCATCAGCCGCTCACCGAGGCCTCCTACGTCAACATCCCCACCATCGCCCTGTGCAACACGGATTCGCCCCTGCGCTACGTTGACATCGCCATCCCCTGCAACAACAAGGTAAGCGGCCTCCTCCGTGGCCCCCTTTCTGTTTACTCTGCGTGTCTGCCCTCAAATGTTGTGCTGCACACTGTTAGAACTCGGAGCTGAAGCCTCTGTGGCTGATGAACTCCGAGTGTAGGTTGTGTGCTACAGTAACCTGGCCGGTTTTCGCTAACGCCACAAGGGCCTGTGGCCCTATGAGTGGAGTTTGATAGTAATCCTGGCCACATGCCCCCTCCGTTTCCCCCATTTTGGTGTTTGAGATTGTTTGTGATCCATGTTCACCCCACAGCTGTTCCATGTCTCTTTACTCCCACCCTCTCCTTGTTTTAGGGAGCCCACTCTGTCGGCCTGATGTGGTGGATGCTGGCGCGTGAAGTTCTGCGCATGCGCGGCACCATCTCCCGCGAGCACCCGTGGGAAGTGATGCCTGATCTGTACTTCTACCGTGACCCGGAGGAGGTGAGGACCTGCAGGGTAGATGTACTTTGGGTCTCTGGGCTGCTAGGTACGGCTTCTAATACTTTCCGTTGCCCGTGCAGATTGAAAAGGAAGAACAGGCAGCAGCAGAGAAGGCCGTCACCAAGGAGGAGTTCCAGGGAGAATGGACCGCGCCCGTACCCGACTTTCCCCAGCCCGAGGTGGCTGACTGGTCCGAAGGAGTGCAGGTGCCCTCTGTGCCCATCCAGCAGTTCCCTACCGGTGAGTGGGGCGAGTGATTGATTCGTGTTCGTGTTCTTAGACATAAAAAAGTTTAGGAGAAAGTGAAGCCTCGTAAGCATCCCGTGGATGCCGTTACACATGCTTTAGTCCACGGTTGTCACTTAAAGGTAGTGTGACTTAGTGAATGTGTAGTTTTTTCTGTTGTAGTGGGGAGGAGCGTTGGATATGTCCAGTCCACAAAATATTCAGTTGTCTGGACAATTGCTTTGCAATGTTTATTCATGGCCTTTGGTCCTTAGGTTTGTCATCTTGTGCCAATAACATGGGAGTACTTGCTTTTCTTTTCAGAGCGTGCAGACATCGCCATTACCCCAAAAGCACCTCAAGGTAAGAATTAATTTTGCAACCTCGCTAAACATTATGTTAATCGATTTGATGGTCTTAAAGTGGAGGTTCTCCTGGGTCGTGGGCATGTATTATTTGAGGCTTCCTAGGATAATTGTTGCAGTGGTCTCCAGGAGTGGGCAGAGCCTTTCAGGGGTTGAAAGGTCGGCACTTTATTATTCGTAGCACTAAAGGAAGATTTCATAGAAGCTGCCTGAACTACGGATGGGGAGAACGTGTCTGATAAGGTAGCAAGTGCCTTTAGCTGTTATGCAATTGTAGCTTCTTATAGTTGCAAACATTGGATCAGATCTCCGGTTTAAGCCATTATACAGATTTCAGTCATGTAGTCGCAGGTACTTCTTGTTGGGTAGGCCTTTTGATAATGGAGTCCGGCTGCCAGTTGATGTGGACTCTTGTAGAGTTTGATAGATACGCTGGGCTACCTTACACGCCTTTTCATCCTCCAGTATGACACTAAAGTCTGCATAAGATAAGAGGCGTATTGCATGGAGGGAAATCTACCAGGGCGTGTGGCCCTCTCGTATCCGAGTTGAATCGGACTACACAGGTACAGGTCAGTTAAACATGACTCAATGAGTTTTCATGTTTTGACCCACCGACAGGATTTTGAGGTAGTGTCACAAGCAAGTGGGGCATGCCGGACTGGCTTAGATTTGACGGTCCTAGCGTATTGCACCTTTATATCATTAAATGCTCGGACTCTTGGCTCTGTATCGCCTCTGTCCCTGGAGTATCGCCAGGTCTAAAGTAAAAGTTTTTGTTAATCGAACAAGTAGGACAACCCCTCCCCCCCTTCTCTAATTAAGATTTGTATATAGGCTTCTTTAATGCAAAGCTTTTAGGAAAAGGACACATTCTAAACAAATGCATTGAACCGAGTTAGGCTGGTATGACTGGCAGTTTCAGTGTAAAAGTGTACACGTTTACTTCTAACAAAACAACTTGAGACTAAATGAAAGGCTCCTAATGTGTGCAGACAAAAGTATGTTTTGCTAAACATGTGCAACGTAAGCCATTTCTGATGAATTTAGTTAACATGTTTAACACGTGTGTAAGAAAATATGGAATGCGTGTTAAACCATTTAGGGTACCATGAAAATACTTCGATGGCCAAAGTCTGTCGTAAGTGCGGCCGTATGTATGTTCTTGCATAGGTTCAGATATTACTAGGGATTTGCTAAAGTTGGAGTTAACTTTTGTGATTTCAATTTTTGCATGAGCAAATGTGTGTATTTGTGGAAGTGAGAATCTGCATATTGTTGCAGCTCAGTTTACAGCATTTCTACCTCCCTGTTGAAGGTTTTCCTCCTGGCTTTGTGTGGGGTAGAATTCTAAACTTTTTCAGTGTGAAAAGAGACGAGTTGCTGAATGCCATTAACATTTACTTTTGTGGGTGTTCGGGCTCACCGGGCATTCGAACCAAAAAGCAGCACTTCTGACCTACCTGCCCATGTATGTAGATTAGTGGAAAGGTACCAAAAGCAGAGCCTCGTCTAGATACTTAACCCAATATTTCTAGCCATTGCATAATTGGAGGCTTTTATCAGAGTTCTGATAGAAGAATGGTGCTGTAATTAGTTAACTCACTGGATTGTTCCAAAAGGCACTTGTGTTTTATTCCAGGAATATTAGATTATTGTAGCATCCTCCCTGGGCTGGTCTGAATTGAAGTGCATGTCCATTATTAAAATGTCTTTTTACAATTTTGCTGCATCTCAAATCTCAATTTTAAGACGCTGCTTGGGGGGGGGGGGGGGGGCTAAGGCATGTGGAGGCTTGTAGGCTCCAACGGTAGTGATTGATCTCCTTTGTTAGTGAGGTCTGTGGCTCAGTCCCGTTATGGCTCTGCAAACGGGGCCAAGTACGATCCCCTTCTACACTCCACTATGGATAGCAAGAGGCTGCAGTCGCAGGCTAGTCTGGGAAGGGTCCTGTTGAGTGCACTCAACATTCAGCCAGCAGATACGCAACTTAAATGCCCAGTCAAGCATTTGATTAACTTTTAATCTAAACACTAAGTACTATACAATTAAAATTGTTAAACAAGTCCCTTTATTGTGGCGACATGACCACCGCCCCCCCCTTCCTTAATCCCCCTGCTAAACCATCTACAGACAACCCCCTAATTGTGTATGGTGCTGGTTCTCACAGTAAATAAGCACTGGAGAGGGCACAGCCCAATGCGTGAAGAACGCTTTTAGGTAAATACCCTCTTTACCAAAGTGAGGGTTTCTGCACCTGGGGTTATAGGCCTCTGAAGCAGTAACCTGGGAAAGATGAGAGCAAGTACCTTGAGAACAAAACTCTTGTGATTTCTCAGGGTAATCCTCATTTCCCCCTTTTCCCTTAAGTGTCTGGCTTTCCACAGACAGGCTACAGGAATGTATTTACACTTCCATTGTTTAGAGAAGGTGTCCTCATCCCCCATCTTGTGCTGTGCTAAGGCAGGGGCGTCCAGAATGGGTGTCTTACCTCTGTATTCAGGCTCACACACACAGCCCTACAGTTGCACGTGTGATGTACACACATGATGCCAGTGTTATGTTCTGGGCCTGTGTGCCTGACACAGGAAAAAAAGCCTGGGCACCATCTCAAGTCTGTAGTCTGCCACAATTTGTCCTCAAGTAGGGCACATTTGGTGTGCCCCTCTAGGTCGTTTGAGGAGTCCAGGACATCTACTTAGGGCCAGGTATAGGCCTCTGGGCACAGGCTTAAACTAGCTTAATGCTATGGTCAAAATAGATACTTTACCTGCAGTCGGGCAGGAACATGACTGTGTAGGGGAAATGACTCCAATACCAGCTGCATTGCAATGTTTCCTTTGTAATCAGTTGACTGGGGGTGAGTGTTTGATTTGCTCAAATGCTCTGTCCTTCACCCCCTTTTGTATCGCTTTGCTGGCTGGAATTAGGCGGGTCATTTGAAAGATTTAAGAGAAGGGATGCATTCAAGGAAAAATGTAGTAAAAGTGGTCACATGTGTAGAGTGGGCTGAACTTGTTTCTCGCTCCTGTGAGTGGAAGAAAGATTAATCTGCTTCATTCATGAGAACTTTTTTTGAAAACAAATTTTATTTGTCAAGTTGCACATGTATTGCAAAGCTCTGCACCTCAGAGGCACCTTCACAACCCAAGCATACAAATGACTGACTTTTTCCAATGGAATCCAAACCTATATAAGAAACAATGAAAAGAATACCCCACCTCCCTTCTGCCCCTCCCCCCCCCTGTTCGCACAGGATCAGCATAGTCACGTCCTCAATTTGTAAACATAGCAGGGAGAGTGGACCTTTCCGCCCCCCCCCCCCCAGATTGCACCCACACAGTCCGAAGATGTACATATGAGTTATCCGAAAGGATGTACCTCTGTTGCTGATGGCGGGTCTAACCGTCCCCGCCCACCGTTTCCATTCCTGAAAACTTTGAGACAAAACTTTGTATGGGAACCTAAGGAAGGTGTACGTGTTTGGTGCAGTACGATGTGCCGAGGTTGGAGGGGTGTTCATGGATTGTACTTGAGTCAATTAAATTATGAATGTGGTTTCTATTGGGTAGGACATTGTGTAGCGTTGGTTTGCTAGTTTCTCCAACTATTCCCTTTCTCTCCTTTGTACAGATGACTGGAGTGCTCAGCCTGCCAGCACCGAAGACTGGTCTGCTGCCCCTACTGCTCAGGCCACAGAGTGGGTTGGGGCACCCACCGAATGGTCCTAAATGTCTTTTCCGGGCCATAACATCAATTCTGAAAATAAACTTTTGAACTTCTAAATTTGTGTTGTCCTCTATATAAGTTTCTTACTGCGCTTTCTTTTTGCCTGGGATAATATTTATAGGGTTTATAGAGATGAAGACCTGCCTTGAGTGCCTGCCTCTGCGCTGAATAGTTTCACCAGAGCTGGACTGGAAAATCTGTGTTTTAGTGAGACGTTTAGTTTATCAACTTGAAAATCACGTTTATAATTGAGGTGCTTGAAGATTTGAGTTTGTTTCTGTTAACCAGTCATTCACTTGACAAGTTTCTGCCTCAATCTGTCTGCTTGCCAAATCTTCATGAAACCAAATTTGAGAATGAGCTTAGACAACATTTTTGCTGTATTGTCAAAGCTAGCAGCGAGTTCCAGAGATGAACACCTCACGCAAACTTCTATATTTGTAAAGTCTCCGGAGCCTGAATGGCCATTAAGATTACGCTGTAGCAGATACTGGCCAGAATCTAAGAGGGGAATCAAAGATACAGCTTAATGCCAGACATGCCACCAGAGGGTCATTACCCCTAATCCAAACATGAAATGAGTTTCCCTGTTGTAGGGGCGTAAATATTATTTAGATGAATCGGTCTTTAAATTGATCTACCATCGCTATTGTTAAATCAAACTGCACCCCATTTTTCTCGTCTTTTGTAGTAGACCAGACTGCAAAATTGAAGGTGTTCATACTTTCATTTAAGCCCTAGCTCCAATGCGCATTTATAGCTAAACTCAATTTTTGTAAAAAAAAAGTTTCTATTGGTGCTTTGTGGTATTCAGTTAATCATATTTAGATTTCACTGCACATGGTGTGAAGTTGTACAAAAACATTTAATAGGTAAAGGATCTATCGCTGTTAACTGAAATACAAACTTCATCCATTGGACTGCCTGGAATACGTCTTGTATGGCACCTTCAGCTCATCAGTCACAGCATTACAGTTCATAGTGGCTTACTACTTTACAGAACTTTTCCTTTGCCAAATGTTTATCAGCCACTTGATGAGAGCATAGCAAAACTTAAACCTTTTTGCAGTCAGGTCGCCATGGTTGCATTGCAGGAGCAGCTTCTGATATGACTTTAATTGGCTATTTATTCAGAACTTCAGCCATGAAAGAAGAGCACTCTAAATACTATTGGGGCATATTGTTAAATTTACCTGAAAGGCCACAGCTTCGAAAAACAGACTTCCAACAAGTGTTTGTGAGTGAATGGGGTGTATTTTATATGGTGTGGTTACCTCACCATCAAATACACTTCACACGTTCCTTTAGGGCCAGTCAAGCTGAATTTAAACCTTTGCTCAACCACAGGTTACCTGTGGTTCTAAGCAGTCAGGCTTACATAAAGAAACACGTGTAAAGCATTTAAACTGATACAAAACAGTTGAGGAAAAACTAGACTCTCTAAATCGGACACCAAATTACAAAAATAGGTTATTTTAATGAATTTACAGGCACCAAAACGAGAGATCCACTAGAGGGTTCTGGAGATATGGAAGTTACAAGAAACAGAGCAGCCCATAACTTTAGAACATTCAACAAATTTGACAAACGTTTTAAAGAAAAACATTGAAATGGAATGTGGTTACTTTGGCTGACCAACTTCGGCAGAGAGCCTGTAAAGGGGACCAACAAGGTATAATGTATTAAGCTGGTACCTTGTTAACAGGAGTCTTTTAAGTTGCAGCAGTTGTGGCTCCATGCAATTGACTTCCACAGTTTGCGCCTGATGCATGTGTTAACTGAATGCTGAAGATATTCAAAGATTAATGTCTTCCTGGGGTAGCTACTCGGTCAACGTCCCTGGTGAGGTGATTTTGGTCACGCGTTGATGTCACTCTACACCCTCTCCGGATCAGCAGAAGTCCATTTGCCTCTGTGCTACGAGCCGCCTGGCTCTGCAGAATCTGCATTTTCCTCCTTTTCTGAGGGCGACTGTACTACAGTACAGTGATTCTCCTGGGTCAAGCAGAAGCGCGTGCAACATTTGAGCTTCAGGTCCTGGTCTCTTAGCCTGCACATGGGCGAGGCGCGATCTGGTTATCCCCGCTACCAGCTTCAGGCAGACTACTTCAGCTTTTGTGGTCCTGTGCTGTAAACTGAAAGCCGACAAACTGACTCTTGACGTCTCTTGCTTCTGGCTGGGCTCAGGTGACCACTCCTCCACGAGCAGAACACAGGCGTAGGCAGTCCTTAACTCCACTAGTCCAAGGAGCAGCAGGTGCAGTCTCTTTGCTGGTTCCAAGGTCTTCAGGGTAGTCATTCGGGCCTCCTGCAGTCAAGCAAGACTAGAGTTCTTGGTGCCACTGGTGCTCATTTTATGCACAGTGCCCTCGGGTGAGGTTGCAGTCCTTCCGCTTAATTTATTTATTTTAGTGTTTTATAGAGCGCAAACTTGACCCGTTAGGATATCCGAGTGCTTTAGTCAGTCATACAATAGGCAGGATAGCACAAAAGTACTGTACATTAGGGGGAGGGGGTGCTGGATACAAGAGGGATGGGAGAATAAAAGGATAACATTACAATTGCCGAGGACAGACCCCCGGTTTCTTGGTGGGGCGAGGTGAGAGGGTGCTGGATACAAGAGGGATGGGAGAATACAAGGGTAACATTACAATTACAATTGCAGAGGACAGACCCCCGTTTTTTTGGTGAGGCGATGTCGCAGGATGAAGGCAGTAGTCGAAGGTGGTTGTGGAACGGGTTTAGCAAAGGAATTTACTCATGTGGAAGGATTTAGCCTCCTTTTTGAAGTGCCAGATAGGGGATTCTTCTGATGGCGGGTGGGAAGGAGTTCCATATTCTTACTGCAGCCCCAGCGAACGCCCGATTATAGTTTTTTCCCCCAAAAGCGTGTAGGCTGGAGTAGGAGGGCACTGGCCGATCATGAATTTCTGCTTCCTCCGGATATCGCAAGTTTCTGTGCAAGATACGCAGGGGGGTTTGAGTGTAGGGCCTTGTTCGTGATGCATGCCAGCTTGAGATGAATACTAGCGTCGAGAGGAAGCCAGTTCAATTCTTTCAGATGAGTGATGTGATCAAATTTCCTAGTGCCGGTAAGTAGTATGGCGGCTGCATTGAGGCAGGCTTTTAAGGGTGCTAGGGAGATCTTGGGTAAACCAGAGGGTGGAGCAGCCATATTCCAGCCTAGAAGTAACTGACTACAAGTTTTAGGTCTGGAGCGTCAACGGGTTTCAGTTTTCATAGGTAGCTCAGGTGGAATCTTGGCAGATTTGGCAGTTGAGTTGATGTGGTCTTGCATGTTTAGGTTATAATCCAAGCTAATTCCCAGAGATTTGGACGAGTCCACAATGGTCTGGGGACAGTTTAAGGCTGTGATAGCTTTAATTCATGTCTGGATCTCATCTTAGTTGCTTTTGGGTGGGGAGATTAGGAGGAACTCTGTTTTCTTAGCATAGAGTTTGAGTTGGTTGGAGGAGAGCCATTGGCTGGTCCGCTTCAGGGCCTAATTTAAGGTGAGGATCTCAAGAGATGAGATTTTTATGTAGATCAGAGTGTCGTCGGCGTACATATGGTAGGAGATATTTGCAGTGTGAAGGACTTTGGCAAGGGGTTCTAAAAGGAGGTTGAAAAGGGTGGGGGACAACGTTGATCCTTAAATGGACTCCCACCATGACCAAGGAGGGACCGGACATGTTGCTGTTGATTAGGAATCTGAGATCGGTTTTGGAGGTAGGAACTAATGCAGTCGAGGACTGTGCCATCTAATCCCATCCAGCGGATCTCCAGTTCATTGTGGTCCAGGATCTTGGTGTCTGACACAATGTTTAGAAAGCACCAGTTGTGGTGCCCTTGCCTTGCGGGTGCCAGGTAGGACGGCAACGGCGTTGTCAGACCAGTCACATGGGGTCTCTAGAGATAAGCTTGACGGTTGCCTCCTTAGGGATCCAGTCAAGAGTGGCCCCTTTCGAATGGGTTGGGAGTGAGCAAGCTTGGGTCAGGGCTTGATCTGCCAGGAGGTCTATTATGGCTTTGACATGAGGATCCTTGATCGTTCCAGTGCAGGTTGAAATCTCCGAGGAAAATGTCTTTGGTGTTGGGGGAGCTCTTAGCTGCGATAACTTCCATGAGGTAGTCAGTGAAGGGGTCGTTCATGCCTGGGGGGTGGTAAGATGTGCATGTTGCATAGTTGGGTGGTGTTACTGCAG
The DNA here is from genome assembly GCF_964263255.1 of Lissotriton vulgaris. Classification (NCBI taxonomy): domain Eukaryota; kingdom Metazoa; phylum Chordata; class Amphibia; order Caudata; family Salamandridae; genus Lissotriton; species Lissotriton vulgaris. The sequence goes on from NC_141685.1 coordinate 883,579,025, forward strand.
ATTGAGAGGGCTAGATATTCGCAGGAATCTGTAGTATCTGCCAGAAGCTCTGTGGCCAAGAGGTTAGAGCGATAGATGCAGGCGATGTTGCCACCTTTCTTGTTGTCTGTCTAGCCTAGCAATGTGAAAGTTGGGGGTTGATTAAGAGGTCAAGGCATGGGGATGAGGAATCAATAAGCCATGATTGTTAAAATAGCTCAGTTGGTCTTATTGTTCAGAATGAGAGCAGCAACATCGGCAGCATGCTTTACTGCAGATCGTCAGTTAATTAAGAGACCAGGGAGGGGAGGGAGGTGGTGTCGGGGCAGACGTGTACAGGCGCTAGATTGCTTCTGATCACCTTTCTGTTACAGAGGGGAGCTGATCTGCAGGCGTTGCTAGCGACAGTGCAGATGGGGTGTGCAGCACTCGTGTCTAATAGACCAGGAGTGATTGGGGCTGCATTATGGTCCTGGAGAATGTCATGGATTTCCTTTTCAGTGAGGTCTAGCGGATTTGTTATGACAAGGGAAAGGTTTTAGGAGGGGAGAGGTCATGGGTTTCCTCCAATAGGCAGCTAAGGTGCTTACAAGGGCGAAAATGCCTCAAGGATGTCGGTAGTGGGCGTTTGGGGAGCTCTGGGAGGGGAAGAGGAATTGAGCTGAGGCTTGAGGATAACGAAGGAGAGTTCGGCGAGGTGAAGGAGGTTTTTTAGATCCAGGATGGAGGAGTGGATTCTCTGAGTTATTTTGGTGGCTCTGGAGTGCAGTGTGTGGATATCTGTGAGGGGGGGCGGGGTGGGAGGGTTAATGTGGACTGTGTTAGGGGTCATAGAAGGGGTGGATTGAGTGTTAGCGGGGCTAGCTTGACCTGCATCAGCAAAAGTTGTTGGAGGCGTACTTGTCTTGGAGTCAGAGTGGGGAGCATGAAGGGAGAAGATCAAGGGTCCCGGGCCGATTTTGTTCGGGAGGATGGTAGGAGGGCTGAGGGGATTAGGGTGTGCTGTGTTGGAAACAGTGGGGACTGTGGTAGGAGATAGAGGGGAGGAGACCAGAGGTCTTGTGGTGGAAGTGTTAGCAAGGCCGTAGATGAGCAGGGAGGGTAGGAGGCTCTTAGAGAGGTGACTTGTGGGAAGTTAGTCATGTTGGGCAAGAGGGTCGGAGGAACGCCAGGACGGGTGTTGGTAGTCTTCCCTGCGACCAGGCCAGTAGATGAGTTTGGGCGGAGGGGTTAGGAGGAACTGTGTTGGAGACTCTTGGAGAGGTGGCTTGGGGGAAGTTAGTCATGTTGGGCAGCAGGGTCAGATTAAAGTCAGACCGGATGTTGGTCGTCGTCCCAGTGTCATGCACATGGTTTCGGAGAATTGTAAAGAGATCTTCAAATTTATCAAGATTTTTGGTTGAAGCTAGTATCAATACAATGCCGCTTTTGTGAAGGGTGATGAGGTCATCTCGCAGGGTTGCTGAGGGCACTATTGTGAGCTTAGTGCCGTAGGGAATGTTCTGGATGAGCGTACATTGAGGAGTAGCGAAAAGGTATTGCGCCAGGAGGGGATTCTTCTGGAATAGAAAACGAGGTCCTTGAAGACAGTGCCTTGTCCGCACAGAAACGTAGGTCAGAGATCAGTGACTCTGGATGGTTTTTGAGGTTGAGGTGTTTTAAGGCTTTTGTAGCGGTTTTTGAGAGTTTAGGGGGTAAACCTGGGTGTAAGTTTGCCCCAGAGGCAGTCAGACCAGGACTAACCATGTTGGCTAGGGTTGGGCACACTCTGGGAGACCTGGATCAGTAAGCAGCAGTTATTATGGATGGGGGAGATAACAGATTGGCCCGGTTGTGGGCGAGTTCCTAAAACCGCTTTCTTTGTGGATTGTTACAGGTTTTTGTAGATTAATAGTCGGTCGGTGCCACTTCAAGATGGCCGCCCTAGTTTGTATTGTTTGTGCAGTCCTCTTTCTGTTACAACTGACTAAGGACAAGCCTGGTTGGGGTCCAGTTAATGGTCCTAGTTTGTTCTCAAGGGGCAGTCCTCTTTCTGCGGACACGGTTGGGAGCTGCCGTTTTTGAGGGAAGAAGGTCTGAAAGGTAGTGTGAGGGGTAGATTTTTGTACAGAGTGGCTGGGGGCAACAAAGCAATTCTGCCACAGCTCAAACTGCAAAATCAGGCTCCGGCTCTCATGCCCCTTGCTTCGGAGCCTCCAGGATCCCACTGCTGCATGCAAAGCGATCGCCGATAGTGCCATGCAGAGGGACGAGGCAGTCAGCAGTTCCCTGGGGGATCGGCTCGTTCCCTGAGAGCTGGCTGCATCTGCAGTTCCAACATGTGTGGCCAAAACGGGGGCGAGGCAGAGAGCTCTCCCAAGGCTCCAGCTCGCCTGGCCGGTCTCACCAAAATCAGCGCATCCGGGCGGGTGATAGGTCCACGGCAGCTCAGTCTTAAGTCACCGCAGCTAGGGCGGGGGAGGGCTCGACTGGGGGACTCCGTCCATATGCGGCGGCAGGAATCAGGCGGGCACAGCCAGCGACCGGGCCAATGGCCGACGTCCAAACCGAGGATGTGGGGCCTGCAGGACATTGCCCAAGCCGTGGTGGGGGAGCCCAGCTTGCACCAAGTGACTGCAAGCAGGTGTGAGGGTGGCGGAGGGCACTGGATGGCAAGAGCCAGGCGGGCACAGCCAACGACCGGGACAGTGGCCGCCGTCCAAGCCGAGGTAATCGGGGTCCATAGTGGATGGCCTGAGCAGTGATGCAGGATCCCAGTTACCTCCAGGATTGCAGGCAGGTGTAGGTCAGCAGGGCGGGGGAGAGCACTGGATGGCAGGGTTGAACAGGGATAAAAACAGATAGGTGATCCCTAACGCAGGAGCTCAGTGGAGGACCTCTCGTCCGGTGGCCATCTTGAAGTGCGCATGACCACTTCCAGTGAAGTGTGGCCTTTAGCTACCCCAGAGTGCTCTATTCTTCCCAGGGTGTCGGCACTCTTGGTGTGTGGAGCTCGGTAGCACGCCCTAGCGATGTAACTAACTGTGGGCTGCACATCGAAGGAAAACCTTTATGGCCATTGTTCCCCCAACACCCCTCCAGCCTGTGTTCCGAGCAAAAAAGCAGCCCCCTACGCAGCTCCCCACCCAGACTGCAGTGGTATCGTAGCGCTTGGCATTTGATCTGATTGCTGCCTCCTCGCATTGCTCCTCTTATTGAACTGTGCTGCTCTTATTTATCCGCGCTGCCAAATCGATTTAATTTAATTAAGACTTGCACACGCTCATTTGTGACGGTTTGCTGCCGGATATTAGAAAGCTACAACTCTGAAGCGCGCAGTCAGCGAGTCCGCATTGTGCCTTAAATTATTTTATTTCACTTGAATGTATGATTGCATAGCGTAGTATTGCCCCAATCCTGTTTGGTTTGTTGCCAGCAGCCATCTTTACGTTTGTTGTTGTGCCTCCCTGCCCGGACCTACACCCCACCCTCCCAGCTGACCCTCCCTCGCCCCCGCCCCGCCCCCTCCACCATCGATATATGACAGATGCTTTTGCGCGCAGCAGTCTCGCCCCATGCGCGCCGAAGGTGCGCCAAAGGTAAGCCCGTCTGCGCCTGGACCGCGCCCAGCGCCAGACCCCCTGACCACCGCCGTACCCAGCCCACTAGATTCACATATGATGCCGCAACTCTCCTCGCCCCCAGACGCACACCACAATGCTGCGAAGCCACCCCAGGACGTACCCACGGTCCATTCGCCTGCCACACCTGCAAGTTCACCTGCCTCAGGACCCACACCAAATCCACTTCCTCCAAACACAGCTCAGACTCTAACCACCTGAAGTGCATCCTGCTGAACACCCGCTCGGTCCACAGACACGCTACTGAACTCTGGGACCTACTAGACACTGCGTCACCGGGCATCGCCTTCCTTACAGAAACATGAATGAACACATCATCAGCACCAGACATCGCCATAGCCATACCGGACGCTTACAAGATCATCCGAAAAGACAGCACCAATCACACAGGAGGAGGCATCGCCATCATCCATAGGAACACCATCAAAATCACGACCAGCTCCGACGATAACCTCGCAACTGCCGAACACCTCCACTTCCAGATCCACACCGACCCTAGGACCACACTTAGAGGCACCCTCATCTACAGGCCTCCAGGAACCCGTACTCAATTCAGCAATGACATCACTGACTTCGTCAGCCCACATGCCCTCGCCTCCGAGAACTACATTCTATTAGGAGACCTCAACTTCCACCTTGAAAACAAACACGACAGCAACACCACCTCCCTTCTGGACAACCTGGCCAATCTCGGACTCAAACAACTTGTTGACACCCCCATCCATGTAGCCGGACACACGCTCGACCCTATCTTCACCTCCAGCAAGCACATTTCCTTCGTTCGCACCACAGCTCTCCATTGGACGGACCACAGCTGTGTTCACTTCAGCTACAAAACCGCCTTGACCCACAACCGCCCACAACCTATTCCTCGGAGAAACTGGAAAAAAATCACCTCCGACCAACTCATCACATCACTCAACCGAAACCCTCCCACCCTCTCATTGGACCCAAACCAAGCGGCCACCAAACTCAAGCAATGGGTCACCCACAGCGCTGACGAATTAGCACCCCTGAAAAAGCACCAGATCAAATCGGGCAGCAAAAAGGCTCCCTGGTTCAATGATGACCTTTAAAAATCCAAGAAGCTATGCCGCACCCTAGAGAAAACATGGAGAAAAAACCCAACCACCGACAACATAGCCACGCTCAAGGCAGCCACCCGCAAACACCACCAACTGGTTCGATCCACCAAGAAATCAGCATTCAAGGATCGACTCGATAACAACGCCCACAACAGCAAGGAACTTTTCAACATCGTCAAAGAATTCACCAACCCCACCGCAGCATCTAACGACATCACTCCCTCCCAAGACCTCTGCGATGCGTTATCCTCCTTCTTCTACAACAAAATTGCCGATATTCACAACAGCTTCGAGAACACTCCCTGCGAACAACCCTACCTACCCCCCTCAGATCCTACACCGCCAACTAACAACCTCAGCGCCTGGAACCCAATCACCACTGAAGACACCATCCGCCTAATGAACTCAATCCACTCTGGCTCGCCAACCGACCCCTGCCCCACCACATCTTCAACTAAGCTGACTCCATCATCGCACCCCATCTCGGTGATGTCATCAACTGCTCGTTCAACTCTGCCACCTTCCCAGAAAGCTGGAAACACGCCAAACTCAGCGCCCTCTTGAAGAAACCCACAGCAGACCCCTCTGAACTTAAAAACTACCGACCCATATCCCTCCTCCCTTTCCCCGCCAAAGTCATTGAGAAAGCAGTCAACAGCCAGCTCGCCGCCTTCCTTGAATCCAACTACTCCCTCGATCCCTCTCAGTCCGGATATCGAGCCAAACACAGCACCGAAACCGCCCTCATTGCAGCGACAGACGACATCCGAACACTACTGGATAACAGAGAAACAGCGGCCCTCATTCTACTCGACCTCTCCGCCACTTTCGACAGTCTGCCACAGCACCCTTATACAACGCCTCAGCAACATCAGCATACAAGGAAAAGCCTTGTGCTGGATCATCTCATTCCTCGCCAGGAGAACTCAGAGTCAGACTTCCCCCATTCCACTCAGAGGCCACTGAAGTCATCTGTGGCGTACCACAAGGATCATCACTCAGTCCCACCCTCTTCAACGTTTACATGAGCCCATTCGCATCCATCGCGCGCCAACACAACCTTAACATCATTTCTTATGCCGACGACACCCAGTTAATCCTTTCCCTCACCAAAGACCCTAACACCGCCAAAACCAATCTTCACGAAGGCATGAAAGAAGTAGCCGAATGGATGAAACATAGCCGCCTAAAACTCAACTCAGACAAAACGGAGGTGCTCATCCTAGGATCTTCCCCCTCTGCCTGGGACGACTCTTGGTGGCCTTCCGCTCTGGGCACAGCACCCATACCCACAGACCACGCACGTAACCTTGGCTTCATCCTAGACTCCTCTCTCTCGATGTCCAGACAAGTTAACGCAGTCTCATCCTCCTGCTTCAACGTACTTCGTATTCTCAAAAAGATCTTCCGCTGGATCCCCCTCGAGACCAGAAAGACTGTCACCCACGCACTGGTCACGAGTCGACTGGATTACGGTAACACACTATACGCCGGAATCACAGCAAAATTACAGAAAAACTCCAACGCATCCAAAACGCATCGGCGAGACTCATATTGGACTTCCCGCGCCAAGATCACATCACCGGACATCTAAAAGACCTCCACTGGCTTCCTGTCAACAAGAGAATTACATTCCGTCTTCTCACCCACGCACACATGGCCCTCTACAAACTAGGACCCGAATGCCTCAACACTCGACTGTCCTTCTACACACCCACCCGGCAACTAAGATCGTCCAATCAAGCCCTCGCCGCAGTCCATGGGTGGCAGATCCTTCTCCTTCCTAGCGGCCAAGACCTGGAACTCACTCCCCACTCACCTCCGCCTTACTCAAAACCACATCTCCTTCAGAAAAGAACTTAAAACTTGGTTATTCGACAAAAAATGAACCCTCCCTTCCCCAAGCGCCTTGAGACCCTCTGGGTGAGTAGTGCGCTATATAAATCCCTGAACTTGAACTTGAAGCTAGGCTTTTGAGCCAACACTGGCTTCCTGCCAGGAGGAGTTTAATCCTACATCTCCAGGCCTTATTACCTATTCTGGGTGCCACTGACCTGTCTTCCCAGGCGGACAGAAGGCTCTTGTGGCCAACTGTGGCAAATATCCACTAGAGAACTGGGAAACGGGCAACTTTCTAAACGTTGCATGTAGCAACAAGTTATATTAATTTAGACTGGTGATTTGTCAAGCTTTATGTAACAAGTTGTTTGATACCTTGAAGTACCAGCATTGGTTGTTCCGTTCAGACGTTAGCACAGCTGAAGTGTCTGTATGTAGGTCTGTACTCTCCAATGTGGCTACCATTCTCAGTAAAAATGACAGTTGCAGTTTTTTACTGCTAGAATATGTTGAACACGTCCTATGTTTCTAATACGATGCACCTGCCTTAGGACTAGGTAGGCCTGCTGTATAAGTTACTTGCACACATGCCCACAAACCCACTGCCCTGGCATACATCAGTCACCCCTCTAGCTGGGTGCCCTATGCCAGTGGTGTGGGCACAGATGCATAAGCCCTGTGCCCTTCCAGTAACCATGGCCATTCTTGGGAACTGTAAGTGCAGTGATACCATTAAGAGTAAAGAGTACTGGGAGGTTGTCATTACGAACTCCACAGCACCATAATGGCTACACTGAAGACTGACAAGTTTGATATCAAACTTACCAGCACATTAAACCCGCACTGATGCCAGTGTGGGATTTAATGTAAAATGCACCAGAGGGCATCTTAGAGATGCCCCCATAAAACCTAACCTACAATCCACGTCTGGTCTGATAGGCTGCCTAGGCTGCCACACAGCAGACATGTTACTGGACCACCTGGGTAGCGAGCCCCCCCTGCTCTCCTGGACCTGCAACAATGCACATCCTGGGCGAGGTGCTAGGTCTCCTCCCCCAGGATGGGCAGGGGAAGCTTCAAAGGCCTGCCGCCGTTGTGAGCTTCTTCATGCCACTTGCTGTACTCGACAACTGGCCCCCACCAGGTCTGACCCCCACTATGGCAGGAAGACTGGCGGGAAACCCTACGTCAGGAAGCGGGGTGTGCCAACCTGTGCCAACCCCACCCCTCAGGTATGTATGTATGTGTATTCTTATATAGCGCTCGATGACCCGAAGGGTATCTCGGCGCTTGCCTTGGGAACCCGTCCTGGCTTTTCCCTGTGAGATAGCCCCTACAGGGCATCCCCAAGGTGAAAGCCAGGCATCCCGCCGCGGGGGGCCGTTGTGGAGATTAAGCAAGCTTAATGCCCAGAGTTGCAGAGTGAGAACCCATGATTAGAGCAGGCACCGAAGCGAGAATTATCAAGTCCGTGGACATTTGAGCTCAAGACCCTGCCGCGTCGGGAATTGAACCCTGGTCCCGGGTCTGGCCTCTGCTTCAGGGTCTGCCTGCTCTACACCGTGAGCCACACTTCTCCACTGGTGGGAGAGGCGAGGCGAAGCACGACCCCTGGGCTCTGGCCATCTTGAAGATTGGGAGCCCTGCCCAATCACAGCTAGGCCCCTGCCCCCCTCCCACTGGAGAAGAGCAGACTAGGGGGTGTACCCACCCCAGGACAGGGACCTATTGTTTCCTGCCCTTGCCCTACCTGTAACGCCCCTAAATTCAATATTTGAGATATTTTGTCCTTGACATTTCAGGCAAAGGCACTGCATTCCCTTTGTGTGTTAAACTTGGAAGAAGAAAGAGAGGCAGGGCTCTTTTAAGGTGCTTGTTTGCACTTAGCCTGTTTAGTTGAACAATAGCGTTGCTAATGCTGCAGCCTGGTTACCTGAGGCAGAGAGAGGAGCTTCCAGGCACCACGTTTGTCCAGAGGAGGTGGGTCCTGCTACCCTCTGCCTGCGACGCGCAACGAGTCCAACTGCCTCCAGGCGCCATCCATGAAACATGGGGGGCTTTGGTCGCAACTTACCTGCTTCATCAAATCGCGTTATTCTACGCAAATAATTTCAAATGTTGCACTAATATCCCATGGTTTAGCCACAGGCGGCATTGGGGGTCATTGCAGGTAAGGGGGTGGTCACATTTGAGATACATGAGTGAGTGCGGCATATCCGGTGTAGAGCAGAGTATACAGTACAAGACTCCAGTAGCGTCATAGTCATAATCGTGATAAATATATGCAACAATGGATAGCAAGGCATTATCAAGAAGAGAATGGGCGATATTTCGAACAAGTTGAGAGTAAATATTGTATAGAATTTCGATTATGAATGGGGCTATTTTTTTTTTGAGGTGAACTGAGTCTGTGTGTTTGTTGGTAGTTAAATAACTTATCCTTTGCTGCTCTATGTGAGTGCCTTCCCACTGAATCGACCAAAAGTATGCTTTTTTCAAGAGTGACACTCATGTGTTCCAATGGTGCCCACCAACAGCTACAAATAAGGTCAACATTCTAAAGCCGGCACCTACAAAACCTGATTAAGTGGGCTGAAGAGCAAGCACTCTCAGAAGCGTTAAACACAGTTGCGTGTTGTTGATTCGTTCGAGCCTCTTAAGTTTTTTAGGTCTAGCTAGGGCAACGTTCCAGGGACTACCGAGTCCCCTCCCGCCCAATTCTGTCCCAAGGCTGCAGTTCTGACAGACTATGCCAGAGAGCGACAATATTTACACGATGTTTTTCTTATTTCAATCTATTTCACAGGGGAATAAATGAAGGGGAGGAAAGAGGTAAGAACAATCACGCTTTTCTTTGAGCAAGTTTGAACGAGGGAGGACATGGGGCTCCAAGGTCCACCTCTCCCGCCCTCTTTCACCTGAGCTGGCAGGACAGGACGCGGTGACAAGCGCCATGCGAACTCAACTACGTCACCCCCCGCTCTCCGCCCACCTGCTAACAAGCATTTGCAATGCAAAATGTCTCACATTTGCAAGAGTTTAACCTATTGGCATTGTAAATGACGATGTATTTTATTTGTTTTTAAAACCAACACGTAAATAAAAGGCATTGCCATTTACAATGCCAATAGCTCAAACTCTTGCAAATGCGAGACCCATTGCATTGCAAATGCTTGTTCTTTCTAAGTCTGTATCCTGTTTCTTCCTTCTTGGACTCCCCGCTGCTGAGCTGGGAGCTGCTGAGGCGTGTAGCACTGCCTGCATGGAGAACTCCACCCACCTCCAGCTCCCCTTCCATCCTCAGTGCACACCGAGAGAGCACACTGGGGGTTTGTTGGTTGCTGAAGTACAACTGGATTCAGCAAAGGAGCCCGCTCACAACACCATGCTCGACAGGCTCAGCAACTCCAGACGCAGTATTAGAATCAAGACCTACCCCACCTCTGTACTGAACCCCAGTGAGAGCTAAGAGCAATTTGGCCACCTGACGTTCCGGTAAGTGTTCATGATTGAGAGGGGTCTGTGTTTGTGTGCATGCATGTCTAAACTTTTCTGTTGAAATTGGCCTGTGTGCCAGGAGGAAGGAGCAAGGGGCATGGAGCTAGTGTGGTGGAGAATACCTAAACTAATAGTGGTCCTGTCTGCATAATGTTGCCCCTGGCAGATTGTGGCCCACCTCTGGTGAATGGCAACCCTGGCACATCATGACCGACCTGGCAGTCATTGGTCAGCCCTTGCCATGCATATTGGTGGCCCTCCTTGACATATGGTGGAATACTTCATAAATAATGGTCTAATTTCAAAAATGTTGCCCCTGATCCCTCCATAATGGTGGTACTGGAAAATTTGTGCATTCCTGGTTTGCAGGGTGGCTTAGTTGCAAAACCGGGATTAAATCATCTAAATCTATACACTGTAAATGTCCAAACATGTTGTGTTTTACAATGTTTTTTTTTTTACTTTGAAAGCCTGGCACACGAAAATTATTTGCCTACACAAATCTCAAGGTCTTACTAGATAATCACTTGTGCTGCAGGGAAGAATTGTTTTTGGGTCCTATTTATGTTTTGCCTGTCGAAAGCTGCGCAAGCAGCGTTTCGCGCAGGCAAAATCTTTTGTTTAGAGTATGTGAGTGTAGTCCCGCCCCTCTGTTCCATTGGCTAGCTCCATAAATGGAGGCTAGCCATTGGAACCGAGATCTGTCCGTCAAAGCCGGAGCAGATTCGTGGGCGTTCCCGAGGCTTTTAGGCTTTTGCCTACGTCATGCGACTGTGGGCGGTGCTTTTATTTTTGGGGGGGGGAGGTTTGTTTTGGTCATTTCTCCTGGAAGGCATTGCAACGAGGGATGTCTGCCTGGCATCGGCTAGCAGGTAAGCGGCATATTTTACTCCCGTTCCAGCCCCCCCTCCCGCTGTCCGTGAGGCCCCCCCCCTCCCGCTGTCCGTGAACCTGTCCCCCCTCCCGCTGTCCGTGAGCCCGTCCCCCCTCCCGCTGCGTCCCTGCTCTTAAAGTGTCTTACAACGGCACACTCATCAACACTTGCTATTTTTCGAGAAGTCTTCTAAGTATTTTGCTGCGAAATTATGTCCCCTGAGCCTGCCTTCAGTGCAGAGCCGCACATGGGAGGAGAGAACCCGCACATACTCCCGCCGTGCTGCCGCCTCCCAGCTCGCCCCAGCCTGGAGCCGGCGAACTGCCTGCCCTCTACGTGCTTCAGCTTGTGCGGTGTATGGGTGGATTGTCCGCTGCTTGTCTGTAGCCCGGAGAGAGAGGAGCGGGTCGTGAGCACGCCGCCACGGTAAAGGTAAACTGCGCAGTAAGGGGGGGATCTGGGAACTTGGGCGGTGGTGACAAATCCAGCCCAGCTTTACTTAAGTTAATCTCAAAAGCATTTGAATCTCATTGTCGAGTGTGTCAACTTTTTACTGGGATTTCGATTGCAGCGTATGCACTTCCGGGACTGTATGTAATTGATTAACTAAGGCATATGGGTGGACTTTGGATGTTCTGAGACTTTTGACGCTTCAGTAGTGTATTTTACAAGCAGGAGACGTTTGTGTTGTAGTCTTCTGGAGGAGGTAGCATTGTTTAAGTGTCCATGGAACAAAGTTGTCAGTGCTGTGAATTCTAGGACTTGCCAGCCAGATCTGCGGTTACTTCCCCTCCCAACCAGGGTTATTTTTTTTTTTTTTTTTTAATTTTTGAAAACCTTTATTGGTGCGTCCACAAAAGTACAAATACGGGCCCACAACCCTGAGGCTGGCCACGAAAACTGGTTGAGCACAAGTGCAAGCAATACGAAGACGCAATAGTTGACAATCTCGATAAGCAATTAGTCATCAGTTACACTGGAGAGTATTGGCTATCACGCCTAAGGAACAATGGAGGTTAATTTTAATTTTAAATCTAGAAAACAATGTAGGATAGGTACAAAGGAGATCCGAGTCCGTACATTAAGTCCACATGAGTAGGCAACAGGAATACTAGCATCAATTACATGGAACACCCCTTCAGAGTGGCAATACAATAGAAGAACAAAGCAGGCAACAGGAACCACGCTCGTGCCACTCCCAGCGCCGCCCACTCCCAACCATCCCCTATCACAGACCCAGAAAGAAAACAGTGTGAGAAAGCGCAGAAAAATAAGAAAAAGGCCCATAGAAATTAAAAGAAATTAAAATATACCCCCCCACCCTACACCAAGCGGAGGCTACGGCCTACCCCCCCCGACAATGTGTCTGTCGCCCCATAAAGAACCCGAAATGCAGTTCAAGAAAGAGAAGAGAAGAAAGGAGAAAAAAGAAAAAAGAATAAAGATCACTTTGAAATATAGAGAGTGAGACTAGACCGTTCTAATCTGCGACTCTCAAAAGCTACAAAGGAAGCGGGAGGAGGAGCCATTTCAAACATTCCCAGCCCCCCCGTCAAATCCACAATCCCACGCAATATGCAATTATTAAGAAGTAAACAGTAACACGAAAGCAGGCAGGGAAGGACATTATAACGTGTGCGACTGAAACCAATGCGTGCCACCTCTAATCCCGGTCCAATCAGCTAAACAACCGGCAGCACAAGAAGAAACCTAGCCCTGACCCGACCTCGGACAGATCTCAAAATGGAGCCCATGAAGAAGGCCCGCCCCCATCAAAACAAAGAACCAACATGGCCGCATTGCAAAGGAGAGTGAAACAGTGACACACAACATCAATAGAACGTCACCAATATGTCCATCGTCCGTACCAATGAAGTTCCGCAGTCCATCGGGGAAATGTGGAGTATCCGGACCGCTGGATAAAGGCAACAATAAGAAATCCGCCGGGGGGGCCAGCTGTTGCGAGTCCCGGGCATGAGGCTGCAACACTGTTGCAAGCGGCAGAGTTAGAAGTCCCGGAGCCAAGGGAAACAAAGTCTCACAGGTCAAAGCACTGGTCGGCCGGTGGCAGGCGTCCGTAAAGGCTAAAGTGGCCGTGTCTCCCCCGCCAGGAAAGCAAGGCACAGCTTCCCCCGTAGGTGCAGATGAGGAGAGACCCAGAAGTGGCTGGCCCTCCGCAGCACGATCCCTCCGTAGGTCAGCCGCCATTGTGTCGAAGCGCTCACCCAGCGCTCGAAAACCCACACACATTTCAGTCCTCAATTCAGTGAGAACGGCCAGGATAGATCCGTAGGAGAGCGGCAGCAGGAGACTCTCGCAGTCATGTTCCCGGAGAGGAACGAGCAAATTGGACCCCAGTGCTCGGCGGGCTACATATCCAGTAGACTGGGACGGGTGTCCGCCCCCAGTTTCTGAGGCAATGGCGCTCATCCTGGCGATCGAGGCACGGGGGAAGTTGATAGTTGAAAACAGTGCAACTGTCCACAGCACAGGGCGGCAAGCCCGGAAAAGCGATGGAAGTTGTGCGGCCAAAACTAAGGGCTGCAGCGCCGCAGGCCGCCTCACCGAGCCGCGGGTGTAGGCATTCAGCACAGTCACAATATGGCCGTGTATCCGGTCTTCTTGCCACCCGTCTCAAACAAAGACGCGTAGCTTGCAGGGCGCCTCGAGGGGTGATGAAGCACAGAGCGCCGATCACGGCTTACCACAGCAGGCGATACTACCAAGAGCTCAGCTCGAGGGGAATCAGCCACCCCCTCATCGGCAACGGATCGCGGGCAGGACGGCCGCTCCGCAGTCTACCAGGCTCGGGGACGGTCGGCGGCGTCGTCTCGGGGCCAGGGCTCAAAGTCTCCGGTCAAATATCTCCGGCCGCCGGGTGAGCTGAGAGGCGCGGGAACGACGAAACAAGCCTGCACAACATAGCGCACATTCCGCCGCCAACTAGGACAGGATAGGGATCAGGATTCCGGGACGGAGGATAGGTAGCCGCGGGAGCCGGGAGCCTACACGTCCTCACCCGTCGCCATCTTGGCTCCTCCCCCCCCAACCAGGGTTATTACCTCCTTGGGAGAGGTGCGTCCTGTTCGTAGTGCCCCGTGCAGTTTGCCAGTCCACTGACCCCTCCCCCCCCGTAGAGGGTCTCCTGCCTTGCCACACCTCCATTTGCAGAAGAAAGCAGTGTTGCGCACTTTATTCACTAAGCATCCTTAACTCGGGTAACACGCTGTCACTCCTTCTCCCAGCCCTCCACGTTTCGGTCTTCCAGGCACTCGACGTACAGAACGAGGGGGTGGGGAGAGATCTCCTTGGCACTCAAAGCCCTTCTTGGCCCCCCCCCCCTCTCACAGGTGACCGCTTAACCCAGCCCAGCTTTTAACCAACGACTGGCTGCATTCTGAACTTGTTGTTTGGTATTCGAGTACTCCTAAGATTGTAAGCAGTGCATTCAAAATCCCAGGATAAGTAAGGTGTCTCACGTGACTCGAGGCTTCTGGGCAGTGACAGCTCACCCTTGTTTGAGGGAATATCTCCGGCCATGCATCAGGGAAGATGCTTGCTACCTAATTAAACTCTTCAAAAACTGTAATCTGGAGTTTTCCTCGCAAGGTCGGAGACCCACTTTGTTCGTGAAACCATCAGCTTTCTTTTCGACCAGTTCATTATTTGTTAAAGTGGTCTATATCCTTCAGTGAAATGTGATTGCTCCAAATGAGACCTTACACTGTCAGAGCACCCAAGCTGCTCTTGGTCAGACAACTGTGATTTACAGGTTGCTTGTTTGAACTAGTGTAATTGTATTTATACAGCACTTACTACCCATGAGGAGGCGTTGAGCGTTTTTTCAGTGGGTAGCACACTACTCCGCACCCTAAAACGATTAGTGGTGTATTAGAATAAGGAAATAGGAGTATAGTATTGGTATAGGGCGGTATGAATTAAACCCCAGTAGCCCATCAGAATCCTAGCCCAAACAGCCTGTGCAGCAACCCTCTGACGACAAGGACCACAATCAACAGCACTCGGCACTTCTCAACTAAAAGCTTGGTGCTGTGTGGTCTACAGCTACAAAATGATTACACCACATCCATGACATCTGAGCACACTCATAAGCATTAAATAAATCAGACCGGAAGTTGAATAGTAGTCAAGTAATTACACTACTAGGACTCTGGGGCCTGCCCTTCTACTCACCCAAAAGCATGAAAGATCCTTTAGCAGATTTGGCTCATCTGATATTTGTAGTTTCGTTTTCAGTCACAACTGCAAGACTTCAAGTCCCCGAATGCCAGGGAGTAAAATACGACTAGATGAGCAACTCTGGCCTGACACGAACAACATATGATCTCTACTGTGCTGTGCATTTTTGACGTGCTAATATGTGCCATGCAATGATGTAACATGAAGGTCACCAACAAGTGATTTTACAGAGTTCAGTCTTTCGCTGGGCTTAGCTTTCAGAGGTCTCATGTCAGCATGAGTAGCTAGTCCTGATTGTGCTCTTTGCATTCTGGTACTTGTAGGTTTGCCTAATGTTTTCACATTATCACTCGAGGCCACAAGGAAAAAAAGCACATGCAGATAGATCTTTGACGAGCTGTTCAGTGACCCAAAGATCGTCAGTGATTGGAAGTCACACAGAGTTAGTCCTAAAGGCCAGGATGTGTTGTGCTTTGCAGAATGCCTGAAACTTGCACTGCAATTTCAGATATTTCTGCCCTTGCCACTCTTAACGAAACAGCCAGCTCCCTAGCATGTCACAGTAATGTACTCAATGCCTGTGTACCAGAAGGCCACAAATGCCAGGTCTTTGCTGTCTTTAATTCATGAACTTCATATGGAAAAGACATTTACAGAGACAGTAGCTTTACTAAAAATAGTAATTACCACTCCTATGACCACCTCAGAGGCAGAACGATCTTTTTCCACCTTAAATAGGATTAAGACATTCCTGAGGAACACCATGCTTCAGGAAAGACTCAATGCATTAGCAATGCTCTCTATAGAGAGCGAGCTTGTTCAAAATATTGCTGACTTTAACATTCAAGTAATTGAAAAATTTGCTGCGCTTAAAGACAGACGTGCAGAATTTAGATACAAAAAGTAAATATGTTGAATGGTGATAGTTTGTGACCTGTTTAGTTGGTTCTTTTGTTTGCAGTTTAAATAAAAACAATCTGTGAGGTTCTCAGCATTGTATCTTGAAGTCTGTTATAAAGCTCTGTGGTTATACTGAATAAGCAGCTACCTATGTTATATGACAGCTCTTTAATAATGTAATACCTGCACTTTCACAATTGCTTTATTAACCTTCCTGCTTCCTCAAATTTTCTTGAAAATGCACCATTTTTCCACTAATTTTTCAAAATTTTCTCGGGGGGAATTCCCCCCGAACCCTCCTTAGGGGGTTCGGGCTCGCTCGCTCGCTACGGTGCAGTATGCTGACGAGTTTCTGCCCCACCACTTTCAAATGTCACCAGCCGCCACTGTCTCTGCCTGCTCTGCCATTGTGAACTTCTGGGAGTGTGCGCATATCCGCCCTGTTTCTGCGACCTTCTAGGAGCGTGCCTGTCTGTTCTATACTGTAAAATGATGGGCGCGAAGCTGCTTGCTCTACTTATATGTACTGCTGTGAGGATTACCTGCCTGCTGTATCTCCGTGATTTGTTGAAACGAGTGCCTCTCTGTTCTACCTATGCGACCGGCTGTGGTGAAAATTGTGTACTAAGGGGTTGTGTGCGTGCCTGGGCGTGTGTGCGCATCTGTGTGTGTTTGCCTGTGTATTTGAAAGCATCTGAGTCTGGGGATGTGTGCGTCCCTATGTGTGTGTGCCTATATATGTGTACGCATCTGAGTGTGTGTTCGTGCCCGTGCAATGGAGGAGCTGAAAGCCAAGGCGCAGGACTTCTTGCCCGCCCTGGCTCCTTTTTCCTGTGTCCTCTGTCTCCTCAGCTTCTTGGGTAACCTGATGGATGACTCTAACTTCACAGTCCTGCACTGTGCACTGGAAGTGCTCAACCTGTTGGTGCTGAACCTTGGTCAAAGCACTGGACAGTACCTGCGTCCAGTCATCTCCGCCACGGTCAAAGTCTTGGGGGACAAGGCAGTCATCAGGCAGGAGTACATGAAGACCTACATGAAGATAATGAAAGTCGTAGGACCACAGGAGGTGCTCTGCCTATTGCTGGAGCATGTGAAGCACAAGCAATCCCGATCAGGGAGGAGGTTGTGAACATCACAATTGCAGCTCTGCTCACCTACCCAAGTGAAGATTTCAACCTGCCTCAACTCTTCCGGGACATAGCCCCCTGTCTTGTGGATATTAAACAAAAGGTACGCCATACAACGCTGGAGGCATTTGCTGTGCTGGCCTCGTCCATGGGTTCAGATAAAGCCAACCTCTTCAAGGCCGTGGATATTGTGGAACTTAATGAGGAGGGGGATGGAGTGATGCATGCAGTCCAGGCAAGGCTAGCCAGAAAAACCCTTCCCAAACTTGATGCACAAGGTCTAGTAGACTATGCCACCCCTCTACCTACCTCTGCTCATGGAAGAGGTGCTCACATTCTTCCAGGAGTGGACTCAGACTGGCTTCTGTCAGGATGTAGGACTCAGAGTGCGCACACTCTCAGCGGTGACAGTTCCCTCAGGCGTCATGGATCCTACAATGACCTACTGCTTCTGGCTGATCCCACCGTTGGTGCCAGGAGGGTGTTAAGCGCAGGTAAAGGGAAAAACAAACAGCCTTGGGAGAATGATTCCGCTCCAGTAGTGGGAGTTCAAGCGAAGGATTCCCTATATGCCAAGGAGCTTCAAAAGGTAACTGTGATTTCTTTCATTATTTAGTTTTAATGTATTGTATATTCAATGTTTCAAATATTGAGCCTGCTTTCAGAACTAGAAGCTGCTAACGGAGAGGCTTGTTTATCTGTGAGCACCAACTCTTCATATTTTAACATTAGAGATGCCAACACAAATTGCAGTGCCTCTTTGTCGTAAACCCAGGGCAGTGCTACCACTCATGCTGTTAAATATTCTGCATGTCTGGGCTGGCTACTTTCTAGCTCTGATCGTTTTACGTGTGACTGGTGGCAAAGCAGCTACATTGTGCATACAAATTCCACAGCAGGTGACTCACACTGCTCCTCATCACAGACCAAAAATAAAATATCCATATTGATTAACATGCATCTATTTACATTTTGTAGCAAATGTTTTAAATGCGAAAATAGCATACTGGAAACCTTCTCTGTATACCTGGGCCCACATCCGTGTTTGCCTGCTTAGAAACCACACTACTGTTTTGAGTTAATTAGCGCGGTGCGCCGGGAAACAAAATAACCGGGTGTCACACTTCAGCTGCTGCCTCTTTTGAATAGACTATTTGCATGATTTATGTCAACATTTATCGCAGGCGGAACTAGCTCGAGCACAGAGAGACATTACAAGCTTCATATGGGCAGCAAAAGGCACGAGGATTGCTTGGAAAAAGATTAGGAGGTGCAAGAAAGATGGAGGGTTGGCTAGCCCAGACTTGGTAGAATACCATTCAAGAATATCAAAGTACTACTAAAAAGCCATGACAACTACCCAACCTACTTGCAAATAATTACAAAATCAGATGATCATGCGCTGTTTAAGTATGGACACCCCAAGTACTTCAAAAAAATAAAACTTAAGACATTAAGAGATGCAGCAAAGATGTGGGCACAAATTAGAGGCATCCTGAAAATATCGTACTATAGTAAATGGGCCCCTATTTGGGACTCCCCCGGAACCCCAGAATGCCTAAAAGATATTCTCGCATTTTCATTAAAAAGAGCCGACATAAAGTATTGGGGACAAATACTAAATGGTCCGAACCTGAAAACTTGGTCAGAGCTACAAGAGTTGACAAACAACACACTATCCAAATTTAAATATTATCAAATTCTAAGTTGGTCCAAAACTCTCCCCAGTGTAAATGGTAATGATAATCTGGAAAATGACATGGTCAAAACAACACGATTACCAAAAGAAGTAGCGAAGTGGTACTGGGCTCTGATAACGGCCAACGACATTAACCTTAACATAGAAACGCAAATATGGGGGAAAGACATTTTAACAACAGATTTAGACTTAATTTGGGAAAAATCTGTGGCTAAATGCTGGTCAACCTTGAAATCCGCGGCATTGAAAAGGAACCATTTGTATACAATTCATCGGGCGTATTGGACACCAAAAATACTCTCCAAATTCAAAAATGCTGGAATAAAGAAATGCCCTAAGTGTGGAGAAGAAAAAACAGACGACATCCACATGTTTAAAAGCTGCCCCCGACTGAAAGAATTTTGGGACCAAGTTGGTAAGACCCTGAGCACTATCCTGTCCAAACAACTAACTGTGAGTATAATTCTTACTCTTTTTGGGATTGTAGATCCAGGAAATGAGGGGGGGCTTACTAAGGAGTAAGAAAATCTCCTCTTTGTGTTAATAGTTCTTGCAAGGAGGGAAATCTGTATCAAATGGATAGGATCCTCTTGCCCAACTCATGCAGAATGGCTGAATTCGGCAATAAGAATCAACAAACTTGATAAGTTAGGAAATGTAAGTAAGAGATTTAAGTTCTGGGATAGTTTTGAAAGTTTCTTAAACCCCAAATAAGAATCAAACATAAGTCCTATGATTAAAGCGATACATCTTCTGGTGGACAAGTACGGTACTTGTCGAGCAGTCAAGTTGGCTAGCTCCCCTCGTTCCAAATCAGAAGCATTGGTATGTAACGAGTAAAGGAAACTCCTCAAAACCAACGAGGATAAAACTCCCCAGGCAAGAGAGATCGAGGGGCAGTGTCGGAAAAGAATAAAGAGGCAGACACCTGATACTCCGTAATCATACAGTAATCGCAAGATGAGGGGGAAAAAAAAAACATTTATTGCAGTTAGCTTTTGCTCTGGGTGGGTGTGTGTGGCTCTGGGTGTGTGTGTGTGGCTCTGGGTGTGTGTGTCTGGCTCTGGGTGTGTGTGTCTGGCTCTGGGTGTGTGTGTTTGTGTGGCTCTGGGTGTGTGTGTGTGGCTCTGGGTGTGTGTGTGGCTCTGGGTGTGTGCGGCTCTGTGTGTGTGGCTCTGGGTGTGTGTGTGTGGTAGTAATTGCTGTCTGCTGAGCTCGTCCGTAGGGTACAATAGGTCTCACATTTGCGAGAGATTAAGCTAATGGCAATGTAAATGACAATGCCATTTATCTGTTTTCAAAACCAACACATAAATACAAATTTTGTCATTTACAATGCCAATAGCTCTAACTTTTCCAAAGGCGAAACCATTGCATTGTAAATGCTTGTTTTAACAGGTAGCTGGTTTCGCTGGGAGTGGTAGACAAAATGCTCTTTTGACTTGTTCAGTGAATAACAGTCCATCTTTGACTCCTTACTTTGCAGAAGCGCAGCACCCACTGTCATCCTTTACACTGCTGCACATAATCCCTCATATTCTGCCGCCTAGTATTTTAAAGACCCATGATCTGCTTCCAGCCAAACTGGTGTATAAGCTTTCAAGTCTAGGCTTTCTAACTGGTGTCTCAGTGATGCCATTAAACAATAAAGCAATGTTGGTGAGTTCTAACTAGATACAAAGAGAATACATATGAATACGTGACATACAATAATGGATTTTAATTACACACAATAAAATTAAGTCAATGTAAATAACCAGACAGAATGTGGGAGCACACCGCTGACCTCTCAGGCAGGGTTCGCCCCTGGCATTCTGGGAAATGCAGTCTCTTGTAGCTCGCTTCGATATTTTCAAGTATTTCGCCACGGTTGGCGCAGATAGTGCTGATCTCGAGACACGTGTTTCTGGTTTATTAACCGTCATCAGTAGAGAATACAGTCTTGTATTAAGGGGTTTACTGAGTAGGCTTCCAAACAGATCAGATCCGGTACCTCTCACTGGCATGCAGGTGCTTCATCCACGAGCTCGTCAGCTCAATGACTCACGGGAGTACTTTAAATAGACAGCAGAATGTGGGAGCACACCGCTGACCTCTCAGGCAAGGTTCGCCCCTGGCATTCTGGGAAATGCAGTCTCTTGTAGCTCGCTCCGATCAATGTAAATAACCAGGTTACTGAATACGCACAATAAAGAGAGAAAAGTGTATATACAAAATAAGGACTACTAGACCAATAAAAAATATGTGGAAGGGACATAGTGCATCATAGTCCATTCACATGCCCTCTTCAGGAACAGCTATTGGTATATAAACCAACCAGTGGCAACTTTGAACAGCTTACTCTATGGGGACTCCCTCTTGTCATGGGCAATAGCCATCCAGGACTTCATAGTCTGCCCACTGACCAACCAGTCTAACAGCTTAGACCTGGAATTAACTGTACCTTGGCTACTCAATCAACACGCAAACTGCAACAACAGGCATATTTTCTTTATAACGTTTCCATGTACATTACGGTACATGGGCATAACTATGGGCAAAGTTAAGTTACAGGTTAGGGAGCACCGTAGCAATATCCAATGCAAATGGGTCTCCAAGAAATTAAGAGCAAACTACTTGGAACCAGGCCACAGTGTACAGTCCACCAAAGAGAAGCTTCTCAAGTACTGCTCTGTAAAGAAAAAAGGTGGATTTGAAAGTAACAGACCAACTTTTGGGGCCTTGCCAGTGATATTCCCTGGCAATCATTATCAATGATCTTTGGTAGTCACTAGGATTTCAGCAGTAGACCAGACTGTGTACGTTAGGTACCACAGGGTGCAACATATCTATGTCTAATATTAATGTCATAGCATGAAGGGCCCCCAAACTGATCAAGTAAGCACGAAGATATTTTCATTTTTGTACACTATCCACAATGCCTGTGACAATAGACACATTTCCATTGGAATAGATTTTAGGTTTAGACAAAAATACTCCTATCAACATTACTCTACACGTGATACACATATCAAAGTATCTGATATTTCTTTCAGATCATCATAGGCATTACTTATCACAACCCCCATCATGATGGAGAGAAATCGCAATAGATTAGTTGATCAGGTCATGACTCTTGCAATAAGCAACTGCACATACGTTTCATGTGTTAGCTTTGTTTAGAGCAAAGTTCATCCAGTTGGTTTTATTGTGTAGGAACGTCACTTCTAATATTATCTGTAGGTTCTCCATGATGTGTGCCACAGTTTTCCAGTGTATCCAAAATTACCGCAGACTTTAGAAGGTCAGAGTCCTAGCCGTCTGTCACATGTGCTCTCCTCACGCCTCCCACGTGACGTCACATGCCAGAGTACCTGTAACACAACAGCCTCCTGGGCCCCTCTCAATCAGGATTCAGAGCCAATCACAGCACTGAGACAGTCCTGATCTCAGCCACTGATGACATCAAAACCCTTGTGACCTTGGCAAAACAGCAGCCCTCATCCCCTTGGACCTATCAGCCGCTTTCAGCACCCTCTCCCATCACATCTTGATCAACAGTCTCCACCACATCGGACTCCAGGGAGAGGCTCTCAAATGGATCGACTCATGCCTCAATGGAAGAACCAAGAGAATCCATCTCCCACCGTTCACCTCGGAACCCAAGAAGATCTGCAGCATCCCCCAAGGACCATCCCTCAGCCCCACCCTCCAACACGCACATGACCTCCAGGGCCAACACAATCAAATCTCACATACTGAACATCTACGCCGAGGACAACCAGCTCATGTTCTCACTGTCAGAAGACCCTCTACCACCAGAGCCAAATTACACAGATGAATGGTGAACGTCGCAGAGAGAATGGAAGCCAACTGTCTCAAACTCAACACGGACAAGACAGAAGTACTCCTCTTTGGGAACAACACCTCACCATGAAGCGAGGCATGGAGGCCTGCTGAACTCGGCCCTTCCATCACCCTGACACACCACGCCCGCAACCTCAGCATCATCCTGGACAGCAAGCTATCCATGATGAAACAGGTATACTCAATCTCATCCACCTGCTTCAACATTATATGCATGCTCTGAAAGATCTTTCGGTGGCTCCCAGTCAACACCGGGAGGTACGTCATGCAGGCCCTCATCAGCAGCAGGCTGGACAATAGGAATACAATCTATTTTGGAATCACTGTACACTTCCTAAAGAGACTACAGACAATACAAAACTCTGTTGCGAGGCTCATCCTCGAACTCCCCAGATGGACCCATGTCATACAGCAAGAAGGTACACTGGCTCCTGATCCAGAAGAGATGCCAGTTCAAGTTGTTGACCCACACATGCAAGGCCCTAAACATTGAGGTACCAGCGTACAGTAACAAATGCATGGCCTTCCACCAACCAACCAAACTTACAACTACGATCTGCCTCCTTCTTCGACTGAGGACAGCCCCCAAATCCGCCGAGCCAACAGCAGAGGACGCTCCTTCTCACACCTAGCGGCCAAAGCCTGGAACAACCTTTCCCTGTACCTCCGAACTGCCCAAACACTCCAGCAATTCAGGAAAGGACTCAAGAACTGGCTGTTCAAATGAACAGATAACCACAAAGTAGATAGCATCCAAGGCACCTCGAGATCCTCACGGGTGGTTTACCAAACTTTTCAAATCCTGATTGACATTCCTGATGGAGAGTGCATTCACTCAATCTCTGATATGGGCCAGGAGCACCTCCAAGCCCAGTTTCCAGAGACATGATTAGTACATGAACATAGTAGACATGCATTCCTTAGAAGGTGAGTGCCGTTTCCACCACAGCTCCCTGCTAATCTCCTGTTAATCTTGTCCTTTAAACACAAACTCTTTTCCTGACACGCAAGCATACTGTTTGATCCTTGGTGTACGTCATGCGACACAGGTCTTCACCCCCACCCTTGCAGGGCAAGTCTTGTTTTTAGATGGTCATAACTGTCCAAATATCTAATCCTCTTGAAACCAACTCATCAGGCAGTCCAGCGTTAAGACTAATGGATGGAGCTCACCCTGCTTGATACACAATTGTAGATACCATGGGTAGCTGGCAAGGGTTCTACAGCTCTCTTGGTGAGCTGTCGGCTGCCTTTCATGAGATTGGCCTTAAAATGCTTCTCGGTCGATTGGCCAGCATAGGTGCAGTCTCCAACAATGCTACCAATTGATTCAAGACTTTTAATACTAATAGAATTCCCAGGTCAAGTACCAAGACAAAGTTGTGCAGTTTCCAGTAAAACTCAAAGTGGCAATAAATAGAACACATAGGCTGCGTGATGACTTCATCTGCTCCAAACCCAGCATCAAAGAAGCCTCAGTCTGAAACCAGCACCTTGGTGGAATTGCTCTTAGTACAATAGATGGGTTGTGCGGGGAATCTACAGGCGATTCCCTTTGCTAAAGATGGAAGACTAGTAGGGCTGTATTGTCCGTATCGTGTAACTCAGCTCAGTCTGCTGTCACGGATTAAAAGCTTCGGCGTGGGACAAAAAATGCCACAGCAGGAGGAATTGCCTGCAACACATTCGATGCATGTTTTCCAGATTGCTTCAGGGACCCTTCTATTATGATTTCCCAGATGCTTTCCGTGGTCCTGCATGAATCCCCCCATCACAGTTATGAGGTAGCCAAAGGCAGTTCCACCTAAAGTCATGGACCGTTTTTACACGTTTTGGGAGTTCCTCAGATGTACCAAGACCAGACCATGATTTCATCTGCAAACTGTGACTCTGAAAATCTACAGTGAAGCCTGGAGTGCAGATTTGAAATACTGAAAATGTAAAGGCCTGTTGCTTCAGGTTGCTTTACCGGCCATTGGTATTTCAGGAAGGTCCTTGCAGACTGAGCTGCAAATTTCGATAAATGGACCGTGCTAACACAATCCTGCTGAATTTTTGTTGGCTGAAAAAATGAAAGTGATTTCCAGCCCCTGCACATTAGCTGTGAATTTTCTCCAGCTCTTCTTGAACCAGACATCTGTAATGGGATGTGTGAGAGGCATGCTTGTTTCTCAAGGTAAGACTTAAATCTAAGCAGTGGACAGGGAAATATCCCTAATCTCTTCCTATTCCTCTGTTTGCGTCACTGCTGTGCCCGGGTTGGGCCTCTCACCTTCGCCAACATCGCTCCGAAGGGCCTGGGCCCTATCTGCTGCTGCACGGGCGGAGGGGGACCTCTGGACTAGTTGAGGCTGATCCAGCGCTCTGATTGAAAAACTGTCTCACAAACGCTACCTATCACCTCAATACTCACCATTAATTTGTAAACACATATACAGGCCCATAACACCAATGAGACAATTTTTGAGCAACTGAATCAGGTGATTCGATTAATAATCTATTCACATAATATTTACTCTATTATATACAACTGCAGTTTATTTTTTATTGCCATGGTTTAAATCATTTATTACCTATAAATCAAATCACTTATGGCGAATGGATCAACTGATGGAAACTAGACCATGAATAAACAAGACCAGCTTGTCCTTTCAAATCTAATTTTTATTAACTTATTTTCTCATAAAGAAAAAGCATTTAACGTTTTAAAATCTTTATTTTATAAGCAAATAAGAAAGCAGCATTTAATAAGGAAATTAATTTAAAACTGACATTTTAAAAAGCAAGCTCAGAAACATGAAATATTTGTAAAAGGACTATTTCCATTCCCTAAGTCTATTTCCCTGTCTATTCCTCTCTTCACCTAAAAGGGAAAAATCCTGCTCCATTTTTCTCGAGCCCGGGGTGGCGGTGTCTTTATTTTGGGCAGTCTGTGTTTTCGCGAAGAGTTCCTTTACAGTTTTCCCGCGTGAGTCTCTGATAGCGGACAGCCCTCGTAGCTGGTGTACGCGCTGCCCTGCGGCCCTGCACCCCTTGCCCTCTGCAGCCAGACGCGTACCTGCTCAGTACCTTAGGCCAGGGCCTCCTTCCTGCCGAACACTCAGAGCTGCTCAGATCCGCCGCTGCGTGGGGACCTCCACTCCACGAAATCTGGCGGAATCTCCTCTTGCCCGCTCTTGCCAGCACCCAATCACCGACCTCCAGCGAGGGGCCCACTCCGCTCCCGGTGCTACTGGCTGCCGTCCACTCGTCCCCGCAAGGGCCTCCTGCGCCTCTGTTCACTGCAGCCGCAGTCGCATTCCGCCCCTGTTGCGTCCTTCTCACCTCTGCAAGGCCTCCAGATCCTCGCTTCCACTGGGCGTCTGGTCCTCCCTCTCCTCACCAAAACACGGACCGCAGACCCCGATCGCCGGAATGGGTGGCAGCGCTGTTGAGAAGGAAGGTTTTCGGCATCTCATAGGCACCCTCAAAATGGCATCGCGGCCCTCATTGGGCGGGCAGGTCACAGACCTCGAACGTCTTCACCGACTTGCTGCTTACGGCCCAGGACAGACCTGCTACCCGGCGGGCATTCTCCACCCTATAGGCTCACTCTGCAGACTCGCGGCCCCCAGCCCCACCGGCTGGCTCAAAGTGACTGCTGGTCCTCGGCCGATCACCACACTGCGGCCGCTGTCCCACTGGCCGTCTCCCTGGGCCTCTCGTCGCTGCTTGTTCGCACCTCAGCACTCCGGGCCCCCGAGGCTGCAGGACCGCTCTCCGGTATCTCTGGGCGGTTGGAACGTCCTCCCCTTGCCCGTGGCTTCGTGTCTCGATGTGTCGCACCTGTGACTCCTCAGGGGGGCGGGGTATCAGTGCCCGTCCGCTGAGTCCCGCTCTGCCGCGACCACCGGACCAAAGCCCGCCGAGTTCCGGGCCCCGGGAATCCGCCACTCGGCGTCCGCTCCCTCGCCCAGCTCCGGGCCTTGCTCTCGACCCTGTGGGGGATGGGCGCTCCGTCACCTCCGAGCCCTGCACAGCCTAGATCTCACGATGTCTCTCGCCTGGTGGGTTCTTCAGTACCGCTCAGCTATTTCCTCGGTTCCGGTAACCCCCGACCCGTTTCCGTGGGCCCAAGGACGCCAGAACCGGTGCTAGAATACGGCCATCGGCGGGAGCAGCGAGACTACATGTCTGCTCACGCCGCCATCTTGGCCACGCCCCGCAAAGGACATAATTTAAACATAAATCCGAGACCACTGATCCTGTCTAGGTCCTTCCTTTCTCTTTTCATCACGTCCAACACATTTTGATGAGAAGGAGGCCCAAAGAGGGCACTTGCTGATGTTGTCCCCATACCATCGGAGATTAGGTGCCATGTTATTCCTCCACTGGAAACCCCATAATCTATTAATTCTATTTAGCAGCTAAGGCATCTATTGATTATCAAAATATTCCCTCTTTATTTTGAGGGTATTGGATTCTCACCGCTTCTGAAGAGGGTATACATATCCTTTTCTTTTTCTCATCCATGCTCCTAGTAGGCTGAACAAGCACATTCATAGAGCACATAGTTTCCCTGACAATTCTCTAAATTCTTTCTGCAAAAACACCCACAGAATAGTCTACTGCCAGGGGGCGTGGTTTGGACGCCGGGAGAAATGGCGGCGTAGAGTGTCTCTCCTCCCGTGGTGACAAACTGCATGCGGATTTGGAAACCCTTGCACCAGTTCGATCTTGAACCTGACGACTGATCCGAAGATCGGAACCATGGTTCATATGGGGGGCTGACTCTCGGACGGGGACGAGGCTCCCAAAGGGCAAAATATTCAAATTTGGATCTCCGATCGCGGCCGGAGTTAAGAAGAGGGGAGTGACGCGGCGGCTACCGGAAGAGTGAGACCAGAGCTACTATAAAACGTCCTCAGATCGCTGCACAAGACCGGGCTCCCGAGGCCCCCATGTGAGTACACGGGCGACATACTGCCTACAGCGCACAACTGCATACTAGCCTCAGATCCTGGAGTCCGGGCCCGACACAAAATGGGGGACACAAGTGTCCTCTGCGGCAATTACCAAACGATATAGCAGCAAGCGGCGACAAAAGATACTAAACACGTTAATCAATCAATCAGAGAAATTTATAGAGCGCACTACTTACCCGGAGGGTCTCAAGGCGCTTGGGGGGGGGGGGTTGTGCTGCTACTGCTCGAAGAGCCAGGTCTTGAGTTTCTTCCTGAAGGAGAGGTGGTCTTGGGTCAGGCGCAGGTCGGTCGGGAGGGAGTTCCAGGTCTTGGCGGCCAGGTAGGAGAAGGACCTTCCTCCTTTTGTCGTCCTTCGGATGCGGGGGACGGCGGCGAGGGCGTGACTGGCTGATCGGAGCTGGCGTTTGGGAGTGTAGAAGTTGACGCGACTGTTGAGGTAGCTCGGGCCTTGATCGTGTAGGGCTTTGTGTGCGTGGGTGAGGAGACGGAAGGTGATTCTTTTGTTGACGGGGAGCCAATGCAGGTCTCTCAGATGTCCGGAGATGTGGCTGTGTCTTGGGATGTCGAGGATGAGTCTGGCTCAGGCGTTCTGGATCCGCTGGAGTCTCTTCTGGAGCTTCGCGGTGGTTCCGGCGTAGAGGGCGTTGCCGTAGTTTAGTCGGCTGGTGACGAGGGCCTGGGTGACCGTCTTCCTGGTCTCGGTGGGGATCCACCGGAAGATCTTCCGTAGCATGCGCAGGATGTTGAACCATGACGAGGAGACGGCGTTGACTTGTCTGGTCATGGAGAGGGAGGAGTCCAGGATGTTACCCCAAACCAATATCTACCTCCGCTGCTGCATCCTGATAAGGCCTGATACAGCGCTATGGCCACAATAACGTCCAGACACATCGCGGGCACAGCTCGCTTAAAATAGCGGACGCGACTATTCCTTGCTGCATTAAAGATTAAAAGCTGCAATAATTCGGCAATAAACTGCAACGAACTGCCGTAAGGTGCTGATGCAAGAAACCTCAGCAATTGTCCTGCTGCAATGACCTTAGCAATATCACTACAATAAACCTCTTTTTCGGCTGTATTAAACCTTGCATTAAAGGATATTAAACGCCAAAACGCTTAACGCTAAACGTGAGTTGTCCCAAGCCAACATCTATCTCCAGCGTCCCGACACAGCACTGTCATCGCAGTAACGCTACCTGCCCTTGCTACCCATGGGGCCCTAGTACTTTCCGAATGGAGGGATTTATGTCTCCAAGATGGCGGGCAGAAGGGAGGAGCTTCGCGCGGTTCAAAGATGGACGCGTGAGCAAAGGGCTCCTGAGACCCTCTTCGCCTCCCGCATCTATTCTGCTACAAATCCTGATTTGAACGACGGGTACTTATTGCTTATGCTCTGCTGATCCTAAAAACTTTTTTCAGAACTCAAATCGGACGCCAAGAACCGGACTTGCTGCATCCTGAAGTTTGCGGCCTACATCGTAGACCATCCCCAGACTTGAGTCCCCGAGGTGCCCAGGTGGCAACTCAACAACAACGGCTAGTGTGACACGCCCACAGCCCCTGTGGTACTTTCGGTTTCGATTTGGGTCATTGTTGACGGCGCTCTACGATTACCCCATACGACTTCTCGCTCCCGCAACAGATCCTACGCTTGCTTTGGGTCTTAGCCTTCTTTCCCTTGAAGACTATCGAGAGCGGGATCATTTTGACCAGATCCCACTGGCTCCGTAGGAGTCAATCGCCCACTATGGCGGGCAAAGCAGATGCTGAGAAACGGAACGCCAAGGGCACGCATCGCGGTGGTGTTATTCAAACCCAGACCATAGAGCGCTACACTCGCCCAAAAGGGTCCCAGGTGGAGCGAGCAAAGCTCTCGAGGGGGCCGGAGATGGTACTCCTTTAACGGAAGAGCCGACATTGAAGGACATTATGGGCGCCATCACCAGTGTTCGGACGGATATGGGCCAACAATATGAAACTCTCGCCGCGAAGATTGACACGGTGGCGATCGAGGTTAACCTCATTAGGGCGGACCTGGGTAAGACGAATGAACGGGTCAAGTCCCTGGACATTAAAACTGCAAGCTTGACCTCTGATGTCTCAGACCTCCAGGCTGAGGTTCGCACTCTCCGTACCTCCAACGACCTGTTTGCCCGTCGGCTGGAGGATTTCGAGAGCCGGGCCAGGCGCAATAACGTCCGCATTGTGGGGGTTCCGGAGAACTCTGCGGATGTGTCCACGGACCTTCTGGTGGAGGACCTGGAAACATCTTATGCCTAAGGGCCTCAGCAACTTTTTTACAGTGGAACGAGCTCATAGAGTTCCCGGTGGGAAGCCCAAACTGGGGGACGCACCGAGGCCTATCATCGCCAGAATCTTTAATTTTCGTGACCGAGACGCTATCCTGCAAGCCTCACGCACTACAGGTCCCACCAAATTTGACAATGCCTCAATTAGTTTCTATCCAGACTTCACCCAGGCGGTGCAGAAACAACGCATGGGTTTCACCGGGGTGAAGAGACGGCTCAGGGATATGGGACTGAAGTATGCCATGCTTTTTCCAGCCCGCCTGAGGATCGAATATGAGGAGCGGGCGTTTTTCTTCAATCGCCCCGAAGTGGTCAGTGACTGGTTGGACACATTGCCATCAAACCGCACCAGCAGCGAGAGTTCGAGAGGTGCCGAGGAGGGCCTGTCTGAACAGGAGTAGTGAGTCTGCATCGGCAAGCCGATTACCATGGACTTATAGCAGTGGCTTTGTGATAGATTTGCTTTATATTGTGAATACCCGGGGTGGGGGGAATCGGGCCTCTTCTTCCTCCTCTGGGGACTTTCTCTCTCTTCTTGTAGGTTAGTTTAATGGGGCGACAGGCACACTGCAAGTTGGGGTGGCTTTCTGGTCTACCGCAGGGGTGCAGGGTGGGGGGGGTCTGTTTTTCGGGGTTCTTTGGGGGCGGTGGGGGGGTCTTTTCCTTTTTATTTTGTTCGAGGCTGCGCTATGTTCTGTCTTTTATCCTGTGTGCATGTTCCCGGGCGCGGGTGGTTGGGTGCCCAGTGTGGGGATGGGGGGGGGGGGGAAGCTTAGGGTGCTGAGTTGGAACGTCAACGGTCTTGGTGATGTGATAAAGCGGGGGATTGTATTACAATACTTGAAACGCTGTGCCCCAGATGTGATTTTACTCCAGGAGACACACTTGGTTGGAAATACATGCCACGCACTGAACAGATGGGGCTATCGTCTGGTGGCCCACTCAGGGTTTACCTCCGGGTCGAGAGGGGTGGGGGTCATGGTAAGAATTTCCCTCCCCCTGGAGATAGATGACGTAGTGTTGGCAGACAGGGGCCGCTATGCGGCTATTATGGGTCGGTGGGAGGGGAAAACGTTCTCCATTTTGTCTGTATATGTCCCCCCTGGCCTGCAGGCCACCACATTTGCTGACTTGGGTGATGTGATCCTGGGGTTTCTCGATGGCATACTGGTAGTGGGTGGTGACTTTAATTCTGTAGTTAGTGGGGATGAAGACCGTAGCCCCCCAAGAGCCCTGCCTGCGGCACAGCTTTGGCTCGGGAAGCTCCTGGACACGCTTGGTCTAGTCGATTGTTGGAGGCAACTGCACCCTGGACAGCTCCAGTATACATTCTATTCGGGAGCCCATGGGAGTCCCTCGAGATTAGACTATATTTTTGTTACAGCAGCACAGATGGTCTCTGTACGGGAAATTAGACATTTGGCCAGGGGGATCTCTGCCCACTCTCCGCTTTGGCTTACAGTCGACATACAGTTGGGTGCCGAGGGCCGGATCGCTCCGATCAACCCCTGGCACCTTCGTAATCCTAAGATCAGGTCGGAGGTGGTGAAGTGTATGGACTACTACTTCGCTGAGAATGAGGGATCGGTATCCTCCCCTGTTACATTGTGGGAGGCATATAAACCAGTAATTCGCGGTCAAGTCCTGTCCCTCATTGCCAGCGAGAGGAGGCGTAGGAATGCTGCAGTGGTGATCTGTAAAATGATATCATTGACTTGGAAAGGCAGATGGAGTCCGGGGTCACTCCAGAGGCGTTGCATTCTCTGGCCCTGAAGCAATCTGACTACAAGGCGCTGGTCACTGATGCGGCCAAGGCGATGCACCGCGAGCAACAGGGGCGTTTGTATGATGTTGGTGATAAGGCGGGAAAGCTGATTGCATGGTTGGACAAAAGGGATAGATTGAACCGGGTTGTGCCTGTTGTTGAAAGGATGGATGGCATGCATGTCGTGGACCCGATTGATATAGTCCAAGTTTTCGCCCGGCACTTTCAGGCGGTGTATGCACCGGTTTCTGATAGGCCGGAAGAGGACTCTCATTTATTACTTCGTGATATCGCCTTGCCTAGCCTGTCGGATTCGGACAAGGAGCTTATGGAGGCGGATTTTTCCACCGATGAAGTAGCGCTTGCTATCCGTTCACTTCGCTCCGGGAAGGCCTCGGGCCCGAACGGGATACCAGTGGAATTGTATAAACTATGCCCCGACAAAATGGCACCGTATCTTCGTCGGATGTTCCTGTCGTCGCGAGATCTCGGATCTCTTCCCCGAGATCAGAGATTAGCATCGATTGTGGTCATTCATAAAGAGGGCAAGTCCCGTGATCATTGCTCATCATATCGGCCGATTTCGCTCTTGAATGTTGAGCCCAAAATTCTCGCAAAGCTTTTGGCAAATCGGCTGATTACTGTGATTGCTGACTTGATCCATCCGGACCAATCTGGATTTATACCCCACCGTAATACCGCGCTCAATCTGCGTCGCCTCCATGGCGTCTTGGCGAGGGTGGGATCACTTGGGGAGCCGGCCATCTTGGTTTCCCTTGATGCCTCGATGGCCTTCGACACAGTGGAGTGGCCATATTTGTGGGCTGCCCTTGCTAAGTTTGGTTTCGGCCCTAAATTCATTGGGTGGATTAAGCTTTTGTATGAGCAGCCCCTGGCACAGGTGGTGGTCAACGGCAGGGCTTCGGAACCCTTCACCCTCGGACGCGGAACGCGACAAGGGTGCCCCTTGTCACCGCTTCTCTTTGCGCTTGCCCTTGAGCCCCTGGCCGCATGGCTACGTTGGGCACCGTCGCTTAAGGGCATCCGATGGTCGCCTGACTTCAAGGACCGGGTATCGCTCTATGCCTATGATATATTGCTGTATCTTACCTCTCCTCGTAAGTCATTGGGAGTCCTGTTTGATGTGTTATGCTCCTTTGGGAGGAATTCCGGTTTGGTCATTAACTGGGCCAAGTCCTGTATTTATCCACTCACGGACGATGTGCTTCTTCTTCCCCGCAATTGTCCGATACCGGTTTCTGAAGTTGGCTTTAAATACTTGGGGATCTACATTTCACTGGATCCCAAAGCCCGCTATGAGCGGAATTTGTTGCCCCCGCTTTCCCGGCTTCGGTCGGATGTTGCGGCGTGGTGTGGCTTGCCACTCTCCCCCTTGGGAAGGGCGGCCCTGTTCAAAATGATGTCTCTCCCCCGCTTCCTGTATGCCATTCAAAATACGCTTGATTTGGTACCTGCTAGCTATTTTTGAGAGATCGAGGGCTTGCAGAGGAAGTTGTTGTGGGGCGGGCGACCGCGTATCGCATTGGCGAAATTGACTTTGCCCTGGTATGATGGAGGTATCGCGTTGCCCGACATCAAACGCTATTACTGGGCCTCCCAGTTGAGTGCTGTGAACCACGCTATGTACGGCCCTGTCCCAAACCCTGCGTTTGAGATGGACAGATGGCAACTGCCTGGGGGAGATTATAATCGAGCGCTCTATTCTAGAGCCGACCGGAAACACCTCACCGGCCCCACTGCAGTTGCGGTGCGAGTCTGGGGAAATGCGACCGCCGCCACGGGATGGACGGATAAACTGACTACGTCGACTCCTTTGTACGCCGCGGAAGCACTAGGTGGCCTGTGGACGTCGAAGGGTTTTGACAGATGGGATCTCATCGGTATCAGCAAGGTGGGCGACCTTTGGGCTAAGGGCAAAGTCAAGACCTTCGAGGTACTCCAGCGGGAATATAAACTGAGTGACAGAGAATATTACCGGTACCTTCAAATCAGCCATGCGCTGAACCCGGTTTTCCCGGCTGGTACTACGATCCCGGAATTCTCTCCTCTTGACGGGTACGTCCCCGACAGCACTATATCTCTTATCTATAAGAAACTGATTAACGATCGCTCGGACCTCCTTCTACAATTGCGGAATGCTTGGACCAGTGACGGGCTAGAATTGGACGATGAAGACTGGCAGGCGGCGATATCTTCCCCCAAAGAGGTCGCTATTCCGGAACGACTTAGGCTGGTGCAACTTAAAATATTGCATCGGGTGTATATCACGGGCCCACGACTGGGACATATGGGTTTCTCTGTGGGTGGGTTGTGCAGGCGTGGATGTGGTATGCTGGCTACTTTTTTGCATATCCTATGGGAATGTCCGGAGGTGGCGGTGTTCTGGCGCCAAGTGCATGCGGTGAGGTGACGGGTGTTGTGTTATTGCCCGAGGCCAGACGCTGTCTTTTAAATGTTTGGGAGCCGAATGACTGCAATGTTGCTCAAACTCAATGGGTCACATTGGGTAATATGGTCGCTAAGCGAGATATAGCCCAGTTGTGGGGTTCTCAGAGGCCGCCATCACTCCTCGCATGGAAAGAAAACATGGACTGGTCCATGTTTAGGGGAAAAAACTGTATATGTCTCCCGGGGCAGACCTAAGAAATGGGGTAGGATCTGGGGTCAGTGGAATGCGTACCGTGGAGAGATTTGCACCCCCCCATTCACCGACATTCCAGATCAGCTTTTCCTCCCTTGACTGTGCGTTCCCGATACTTAGCTTTTGTCGACTAGATTGTATTGTTTTGCCCCTGGGTCCCCCCCTCCCCTCCCCAGTATTTCTCCTCCTTCATATTGTAGCATGTCTTCCACCCATCTCCCGCTGCCATAAGGGACAGCCCGATTATCGCACAGTTATGCCTCGATCTTCTTTGTGTTTTGTTTGTTGTTTTTATTGATATAAAATATAAAATGTGAAACCTTTCACTAATCCTAATTATACCACATGCTTTTACAAGATCACGAGATATCGCTGCCGGACCCCCGGGTTGTCGGCTGAAGAGCTGTGTACTTTGGTGTTGATATTGCTCTGTGCGACTGACCAGCCTCCGTGGTTGTAGGTCTGTAATTGTCTCTTTCTTTACATAATAAAGGTTTTCAAAAAAAAAGATGGCGGGCAGACACACAAGCTTCACTGGCTGCTTGGGGCACCCAATCAAAAGCCACAGGTGGAACAAAGGGGACTAAGGACACAGATCACGGCGCTGCTGACCCAAGCCTGCTTTCAGTACATGCAACGGCATAGCAAACTACAGTAAGCTTTGGCGCTTTGGATGGCTGTAGATAGCGTCTGCTGGAATGAGTGCGCAGTAAACGTAAGTCTGATCAATACACCCATGGAAGGGTGGGGAAGCGTGCTGAACACTTGCTGAAAACTTGTGCTGAAGTGAATTGAAAGACCATTGCAATCAACGCAGCGTGAAGCAATTCCAAAATACGTGCTGGCCTCGATGGATATTGGTACATTACATGGTAGTTATTAAGTGACTTGGCATTAGAGAAACCAGAAAGGAAGAGGCACTAGAGTAATAAGCCTATAAACCAATAAAAAAGGGTTATTGAGCTGGAAAAGGTTCGCTGGGATGTATGAATAGGTATATGTACGACTAAGACTGCAAGCGAACACGATTATCACCACAGGAAGGTAAACGGCTTCAACACAGCAGTCATACACTGACACAGATACAATACAGCGAGATATCACTTCAAACGATACCTACTGACACGACTGTTCGTCACCGACTGTCTAAGCCTAGCATCACATCACTTTCATAGCCGGCTCACCGTCCGACATACACTCGACGCATACCTGTGACTAGCGTCAACATGGGGGACAAAGAAACAACGAAGAACCTCAAAAGACTGAAGGCTGAGCCTCCGAACTCAGTTTTGCCAATCAAGGGTAGGAAGGATGCTAGCGACACTATGGGCATTATACTAAGCAATCTAGAGAAAGTGCAAGATCTGGCATAGTCCACAAAGGAAGAAGTCGTGGCCATCAGACAAGACATACGTGACACTAATTTAAGACTTACGGAAACAGGCTCAAGAATAAGTCGTTTAGAAGACACGGAGATCAAAACCTGCGGAGCTCTCAAACACATTGCTATTACCTCAGAACAAACAACAAAGAGACTGTCCCAATTGGAAGACAGGAACAGGAGGGGGAACCTTCGCATTTTTGGGGTTCCGGAAGGGTCGGAAGAGTCACATGGCTCATGTGTTTCCTTTTTAGAGTCATGGTTCGCGCAAGCAACCAACCTCACATTCCACCAACCACTCAAGTTTGACAGGGCACACAGAGTTCCAGGCAGGATCACAAAAATCAAAAAGGCCCCCTGCCAATCGTGTGCAAACCCCTGAGATACCAGCATGTGGAACAAATACTGGCCTTTGTGCGGAAAAATAACCACATTCTGTGGAAATCGAACAAGATGTACATTTCGCAGGATTATAGCAATGAGACTGTGGATATAAGGAAGGCCTTTCTTGCTCTTCGCCCGCAACTACGAACACTAGGTCACCAATTCGGATTTATAGGTCCAGAAAAATTCCGGGTGTTTATCCAAGGATCTCCTCAAGTTTTCACGGACCCGCAACGACTCAAAGGGCTTCTAGACAGCCAGGAAGAAATAACTATGGACACAACAGTGGTGGACTCTGGGGCGGCTTCTGCCTCTGGCGACAAATGAATATCCTTTTCCTGTGTAGAGTTATATATAGCATTGTGATATCAGGCTCTCTTGTTGCTTTAGTAGGCTTTATATACTCCTACTATTACGGGGTGTGTTGCTTGTTACACAATTGATAGCAAAATACTGTGATGACATTGCTCTAGATTGTTATCTTATTTACTGACATCACAATGTCCCGTTGGGTCATATTGCTCTAAGACACAGATGCCCAGTGAGCGTGCGTTGTTGTAGCTGAATTCAAGTGAATTGCTTGGTCTTAGTGACTCAGCTGACTTTCAAATGTTATTAGTATGCTGATAATGCATTGCACTGGCTCTCCTGTGATGCTAACAGGTATGCACTAACTGAAGATAGTGGTGTTCTCTCTGCTCCTTATATATTTGTTATATACTTTTTATACACTTGCTATACACTTGATAAACAGTGAGGCCTACTATAACTGTAGTGAACGCCCAGGAGGTCATGATTGACTGTGACGGCGTTACAAAAAAAATGTATATGATAGAATGACTTCACAATGCAATGCATATAATAGTTTTGATTCTCAAATGTTCAACTGTTGACTAAGTTTCCAACTCTCAATGCATCTATATGTAAGGCCATGGGAGGGATAACGCTGTTGTTCTCCTAGTCACCATGCCTGACAACTACGTTTGGGGAGGGTTGGGTGGGTGGGGAAGGGGGGTGAGGGGGAGGGAACGGGACAGGGGAAGATTCTGGAATTTCATTTGTTTTTTGTCTACGTGTTTATTATTATTTGTTGCATACCAATGCCAAGGTGCTCATACTGCCAATGCTCTGAGGTTAATGTCTGTTCCACAACATGTTCTGTCCACAACCGGTCTATTAGTCAGGCCTTCCCGTGACAGCTGTCGCGTCTCACACTTACAATGTGCACACACTGTTACATCTTAGTATGGAGGGGTTGTATCCACCACGGGTGCTCGGCTTACTTGATTTTCTTGATTGTATTTGATCTTTCATTGCACGCTCTAGTCAACACCCACAATTAATACACCCCTGGGGGTGACAAAAGTAGGAAACCTGAAAATAATTTCCTTTAATGTTAAAGGCCTTAATCAGCCTGTTAAGCGCCAGAAGATCCTAGATTACTTACGTAGACAAAAAGGAGATATTGTCTTGTTGCAAGAATCCAAGCTAGATGCCAAGCAATTTAACACACTCAGGAATAAATTCTACACTGAGATAGCAGGGTCGGAAGCGATTGGGAAAAAGAATGGCGTTTTAACTCTGATAGCCAAAAAGTCCAATTTCGACTTACTCTCCTATACCGCTGACACTAAAGGAAGGTGGATCACAACCAAGCTACTTAAGGATAATACTGAATTCTATGTCACGAACGTTTATGCCCCAAACACATGTGACTTGAAATTTTGGTCGGACCTCACGGTGCAAATTGACACTATCCCTGACTCTGCTGTACACATCCTTGCAGGAGATTTTAACCTGCCTTTTGACACGACTTTGGACAGGGACTCCCAATGTGCCTTCCGTAGTAACAGAGCACACAGGGCCATCACTAATCTTTGCGATCAATTTCACTTAATAGATACATGGCGGCTACAAAATCCAGATGGGAGGGACTACACATTTTATTCTTCCCCACATGACTCATTCTCTCGAATTGACTATTTATTCATCACGAAAAATGCCATTCCCAGGATAGAAGAGACGTCAATAGAACCAAGAGTTCTGTCAGACCACTCCTGCATCACACTCTCTATATCAAATGTGAAACCGTCTACCCGCCAATCCCTCTGGCGTCTCAATGAAGAAGTCCTTGAAAAGGAACAACGTAGGTCCATCATTGAAACTGCTATTAAAGACTATCTGGAACTAAACAACAGGGGGGATACTACTGACCTGACCCGATGGGAAGCTCTAAAAAGTACTGTCAGAGGGGTCATTATAAAAATTACATCTGCCATGAACAGAAACCAAAACAAGGCACTAGAAGCCCTAGAAAAGGAGGTATCCGCTTTGGAAAGTAAACACCTGCTAGATAGGAAAGAGGAAACACTGAATAAACTGGCCAATAAAAAGTATGAGTACAATAAAATAGTGAGTGAGAGAGGGGTATGGCTGAATAGGAGAAAACGGTTTAAATTATGCGAGTCGAATCCATGCTGGCAAAATGGTGGTGAGATGTTACATTCATAAGAGTGAATGGAACCTACTACTCCACAGAAAAACAAGCTATTAGTCTGGATTCTCTCACCTAAAGTTCAGTCTTGATTTTCATATTCTACTTAACTTTTCAAAGTCATTGTAATGTATTGCACATATAAATACACTACGCACTGTTATACAAGAAGTATTGTAATGCCCCTTAGTGGGATGCAGACCTAGGGCTTTTTCAGGGCTGTAAATATGTCATACAACATGTTAAGTAAAAAGGACACAGTTATTTGCCTGGTGTGATTAAGGTGGATATCACTTAGGTGTATCACTGCTCTCATGTTGTAGAGTTGTGGACAGTGCATAGTGTCACACTTGTGACTGTTGGTGATGGTGCACATTTATAGAAGACAAGACTATAGGAGTTTAAGCTTGACAATTAGTTATAAACACGCACAGGCTTTCAGGACTAGTTAGGTATTTGAGGCAACCTTTTTAATTGTAATGATGCACAGGCACCTAGAGGGGATGCTACATAATGAGTACCAAGTGTTTGGATTTGAAAGGGGAAGCATCCACTGTAAGCATACTAATAGTTGTCGAGGGGTCTGGTTTAACTAGGGCCCATTGGTCAGTTTTTTGGTGGGTAAGTCAAAACAATTGGAAGTCTGGTAGTTATGGGTGTAATGGAATGATTAAACATGACAGGCTGTCAAGTTGTAGACATACATCCGCACCTTAGATTCTAATAGGATGCTTAAGAAGGACTTTTCCATATCTTTATTGTTTCTATACTATTTAGAAGGACAAGTCCCGCCTCACTAGTGGTGAAAGTTATGGCAGGTTCAAGCTACTCGGGGATTGGTTATTGTCCCTAATTCATTGTAGAAAGGAAAAGGAGCAAGTTTGAAACATAGAATTGTAAATTTACGATATGATTTAAAATCAAGTCTCATCTCTTGTTAATGAAACCAGAACTCATCTATTCAATTTAATATTTGCAAAGTAAGGAAGTAAATAAACATGATAATTTCAGATCAGGAATTATCTGTGGAGTTCAGTGTTTGTTAAAAATGTACATGTGATTTGACTCATCATTTGCATGACTTATCTCCTGCAACGACTCAGTTGCTAATTTCAGTGTTTACAAATGGTAAATTAACACTGATTTGAATTTCCACTACAATCGAGGCACATCTTCTGAACTGAATATGAACATTAGGATTTGAAATCAGGACTCCTCCCCTAATTTCAATATTTGTAAAACAAAGTTATAAATGCTCAGTATTATTTGAATTCAGGCCTCCTCTTCTGCAGTTAGGTCTTAACCTCGAAATCAGGACTCAACTGCGGAATGTTTGCCTACTAAAATAAAATTCAACAAGATAATGTGGAATTAGGACTCATCTGCTGATGTCAGTGTTTGTAAAAAAAAAGTTATAAATTATCAGTATTGTTTGAATTCAGGATGCATCTCCTCGGATCAGGACTCACCTGAAGATTTAAAAATTTGCAAAATAAAGTTGTAAATTAACCCCATGACTTGTATTCAGGTGTTCTCTTCTATGATCAGGATTAATCTGCTGATACCAATGTTTGGAAGATTAAGTGATTAAATAGCCATATTAGCTGAAAGCAGGCTTAATCTTCCGTAGTCAGGATTTAGCCATGAATCCCAGATTTATCACCTAAATGTAATGGTTTTAAACTAAGTTAGTAAATCCACATGATATTATGGAATCAGCTGTTTATCACAATCTTTGCAAAATAAAGTTATAAACTAGCTGTACCATTTGAAATAAGGGATATTCCCCTGAATTCAGAACTCCCCTGCTGGTTTTAATGTTTGCAAGATATAGTTGTAATTCATCACCACATGGTCAAGGCTTTACTATGAAATCAAGACTCATTCAAATTAATGATTCAAAATTAAGTAGTTAATCAACAAGATGCTACGGAAGCACAAGTCTTCTGGGGATTGCAGTGTTTGCAAAATTAGATGCGAAATTAGTGGTAGCGCTTTATTCCACCCGGCAGTCAACTGCTAATTTCAATGTTTGTAAAACAAAGTTGTAAATTTGCCAAATAATTTGAATTGAGAACTCCTCTTCTACAGTCAGGATTTAGCCCTGAAATCAGGACTCCTCTGCTCAATTTATTGTTTGAAAATAAAATAGTAAAGCAGCATTGTGCTATCGAATCAGGACTCGTCAGCTAATTTGTGTTTACAAAACTGGACTCTAAATTAGCAGGGTTGTTTGAATTCAGGATTTATCTGGAATCAGGGTTTATCTGATTATTTTACATTTTACAAAACAAAGTTCTGTATTCTCTATATGTTTGAAATTCATTCCTCATCTTCTGCAATCATAATTTGTAAAATACATTTGTAAATGAGCATTATTATTTGAAATCATGACTGATTTATCTGCTGATTTTAATCTTTGCAAAACAAAGTTGTACATTTTTCAAATGATTTGAATTAAGGCTTCATCTTCTGCATTTGGGATTCAACAATCAAATCAGTAGTAGTAAATCACCAACATGCTGTAGAATCCGGACAAATCTGCTGATTTTAGTGTTTGCAAAATACGAATCTAAACTAGCAGTATTGTTTGACTTGAGGACTCATCTGCTGATTTCAGTGTTTCCAAAATAAAGTTGAAATGTAATGCTATGATTTGAATTCACGCTTCATCTCCTGTAATTGCTGAGTTCACTGTTTGCTAAATAAAGCTGTACATTTTCTATAGTATTTGAATTCCGGCCTCATTCTTCATATTCAGGATCAACCAAGAAATTAAGTCTAATCTGTTGAATTTAGTATTTTTAAAAGAAAGTAGTAATTCAACAACATGCTGTAGAATCTGGACTAATCGGTTAATTTCATTGCTTGCAAAATTCGAATCCAAATCAGCAGTATTTTTTGAATTTAGGACTCATCTCTTGGAATCAGAACTAATCTGCTGATTTCAATGTTTCCAAAATAAAGTGGTATGCTTTCTCTATGACTTGAATGCTGGTCTCAGTCTCCAGCAGATAAAACATAATTTCTTGGTAGATCCTCAATATGAATTTAATATTTGTACAAGGAAGTAGTACATCAACAACATGCTTTAAAAACAGGACACATCTGCTGATTTTAGTGTTTGCTAAATTATCAAAACTAGCAGTATTGTTTCAATTTAAGACTCATCTCCTGGAATCAGGAGTCATCTGCTGATTTCAGTTTGTGAAATAAGGTTGAATTTTTTATTTGAGTCTTCAATACCTTTATTAGTAATAAGTAATTGACACAGCTTTACGCCTACAACCAACCAGTGGCCGGCAGCTCCTCAGTGGCAAGATCATTCAGTACACGGAATATTTATAACATCCACATATAGTAACACAGCATGCCGCCTACAAACACAATGGGTCGGCCGCGTTTCAAGTAATAATCACCATTGCAAGTATGTGCCATGTAGCATTTTTCCGTGCACCCCCACATCCACATACCACAGAGGAAAGCCAGCTATGGCTCAGTATGTTCCCATTACAAAATACCTAGATTCAATATGTATGTCGGAGCAGGCGTGTCATCAGTGATGGAGACTTTTTTCCTTGTTTTTGAACTGAAACACCAGTTTACATGAATCAACAAACTTGTTCATATTTGCACCTGTTAAATTTCTAGCTTACTAAATGAGCAAAGAGCAATTAATTGTAACCTAAACATAGGCAGAGAGCAATACGATTCTATTACGAAGAGCACTTTGCAGGCATCAAGCTGCACAT
This sequence comes from Lissotriton vulgaris, assembly GCF_964263255.1. Classification (NCBI taxonomy): domain Eukaryota; kingdom Metazoa; phylum Chordata; class Amphibia; order Caudata; family Salamandridae; genus Lissotriton; species Lissotriton vulgaris. The sequence goes on from NC_141685.1 coordinate 883,621,406, forward strand.
CAGCCACTCACCACACCACATATCGCGCATTTGAATTCCACACTGCCAGAGCACCCCACTAGAGGAGCCGTGACTTCTTGTCCTCATCCTAAGGGTATTTAAGAGTCGTCCCCAGATTTGTCTTTCACTGCAGGCCAGCAAGTACTCCCGCAGTGGGGCCCAAATGTCTCTGGGTTTCGATTTAGTGGGCAATTCTTCTGCATATGTCTCAAGCTGGTCCCTACAGTATACCATATCCTTCAGCCACCCTTCGACTTTAGGGCATTTCCTGCTGTCCCATGTAAACAGAATTCTTCTTTTCGCTAGAAGCAAGGCCATCTGGATTAGTCTGCCGAGGACACCTTTCAACTGTGGAGCGTGTCCTAGTAAACACAGGGCCGGCGTGTTTTGCAGTCCAATCCCTGTCATCTTTGCAACACTAGACAGTACGACATCCCAATATGCATGTACATGGTCCCATTCCCATGCTAGATGTATAAAACCCGCAGAGTCTGTCCCACAGCGCCTGCATTTGCCCTCCTCCCGTAAGCCTATTTTCCACAGCTTGTGCGGAGTGTGGTATACCTGATGCAGGAATTTTAAGTGTATGATCCTCCAATTACTATTGGGGGTCAGTTGTCCAGTTATCGAGCATATTCGCTCCCATTCCACCTCCGTCAAAGGGGGATCCAGTACAGCATTCCATCGCACTAGGCTAGTATAACGGTGCGTGGTGTGTCAGCTTGGACAACTTTGTACAGCTTAGTGACCATTTTTTTCTTTGTAGGGGCAGTGATACTCACCTGAAGTGGCAATGACATTTCAGGCTCTGTCGGGAAGTCAGTGTAGAGAGCTTTTACCGCCTGTCTCAGCCTATAACAGGTAAAATTAAATAACAACGCCTGGTTTGTAATATAGGCCATTTTCTCTCCGGACATATACGTTCCCTCAACATAAAGGTCACCCATGTTCACGATTCCGACCTCGCTGAGGGCTTTTATCGAACCTTTGTCTTGTGCAACCGACAGGGCAGCATGACCCTCAATGGGTAGTGGAGGGGCATATAGAGGGAGTTTGTGAGTCCTTCGACCAATCGCCTGCCACGCCGCAGTGGTGACTTCAATTGTGTTAATCTGTGTTTTTGGCGTGTGTCTACGGGAATGCGTTACAATGCCCTTTAACGGTATAGGGTCAGCGTCGCCCTGTTTCACCGCCACATGCGGTATGAAGGTATGATGTTTAAACCAGTAGTAGGCGTGCTGAGCTTGGCAGCACAGATAGTACGTGTATATATCGGGCGCCTTGAACCCCCCCCCACCCCCCCCTGTCGTATGGGAGTGACAGTGTACGCCAGCTCATTCTTGGTTGTTTCGTGCCCCACACGAGCCGCAGTAGCTGCGTTTGGACTGTTTTAAAAAAATGAGCCGTCAAGGGGACAGGTACGTTACAGAACAAGTATAGAAACTTAATCAGTATCACCATCTTTATGATGGCTATCCGGTCTGCCAGCGATAATGGCAAACACAGCCATCTGTCTACTTGAGTGACCAGAGCCGCATAGGCCGCTCTGTAGTTTTCGGCAATTACCACTTCCGGGTCCCTGTGTATCCACACTCGCAGGTATTTCACCGGTTCATCAGACCAAACAAGCGGGTACTCCACCATTGGGGATTTGGTTATGGCAGTCAATGGGATAATCTCAGATTTTTTCCAGTTGATGTGGAGCCCAGAGTGTAGACTAAATTTTACATATTCCCGTAATAGGGGAGATAAGTATACAGACGGTTCACGAACATACAAGACCATATCGTCCGCATAAAGTGATATCCCCACCGGTCTGTTGTCGAAATTTAGTGCCGCAGCTCTGTGTAACTGGCGGATCTTACACTCCAGAGGCTCCATTGCAATGGCAAATAATAACAGGGATAATGGGCACCCCTGTCGTGTGCCTCTCACTGGTTAGAGGCGGCAGACCCGAGAGCAGAGGACGGCCCGGGACCAGGGTTCGATTCCCGGCGCGGCAGGTTTCTGGACCAGGGTCAGCGGACTCGATAATTCTCTCGCCTCGGTGCCCACTCTGATCAGCGATCACACTCGGCAACTGTGGGCATTAGCTTGCCTCATCTTCACTAACGGCCCCACCAGACCGCCGGGGATGCCTGGTCTCACCCTGGAGATACCCATTAAGGGACCATCTCTCAGGGAAGCCAGGAAGGGTTTCGCAGCGGTCGAAGCGCCTTGGGACCCTCCGGGTAAGTAGTGCGCTATATAAATGCCTATACATACATACATACATACATACATTTGAAGCGGTTCAGATGTGTCACCACCAATCCGAACTCTAGCAGAGGGGTCCGTGTATAGTAATTGGACCCAGTTGACAAACATGGGGGGGAAGCCCATTCTGTATAGTACTTGTATCATGTATCCCCATTCTACGGAATCAAACGCTTTTGTGGCGTCCAATAACACCGCAACTGCCTGGAGGTCCGGGTTTAAGACATGTAGCATAGCAAAAATGGTACGCAGATTCAAAGATGTGGATCGGTCTGGGATAAAACCCGCTTGGTCTGGCAGGACCAGTAGGGGCATTAGCGGCTGTAGCTTCGTGGTCAGGATCTTCGCTAATATTTTGGCATCTAAATTAACAAGGGACGGAGGGCGGTAGGAGTCGCATTGTTCCGGGGGTTTATCTTTCTTCAATAGTGTAATAATCATCGCCTGACGTAGTGACGGGGGTAGTTTGCCTTCCTCATAAGCCTCTGCATACATCGCCAATATGTGGGGTGCAAGCATCGCAGCGTGTGCCTTATAGAATTCAGCTGTCAGCCCATCAGGCCCAGGTGCCTTCTCATTTTGGAGCGATTTTTATAGCCGCTACCACATCCTCTTCATCTATCGGCAAGCTAATTTATTACCTATGCACATCAAAGAGCCATGCACACACAATGTCGTAAAAATATTCATTTAAGGCCTTCCCGTTGGTCCCCCCCCTAGAAGTATACAGCGAGCCATAAAATGTTCGGAATTGCTCTACAATTTCCTTGGGGGAGTAGTGCACTACTCCATTACTGTCCACTATTCGGTCAATGGGGGGCTGCATAGACCTGCACGTTAACTGGGCCGCTAGCGATCTACCAGGTCTTCCACCTTCTCCATATCTCCTGGCACTGTGCCTTTTGGATATGTACTTGACTTCAGTCTCTGCTAGTTCATTATATTCATCGACAAGTTCGCGTATAATTGCTAATGTCTCTGCATCATGCATAGTGTCATATTGAGTTTCGAGCTCCCTCAGTTTCCCTTCTAGCACATGTAACCTATTTTGTATGTCTTTTAATATCCCGCTGCTGTGCGAATACAAGTTCCCCTTATCATGACTTTAAAAGCCTCCCAAATGTCCGCTGACTGTCCACTGACCCAGCGTTTTCCTCAAAGTATCTCTCAATGGCTACCCTGAGCGTGTCCGCAGATGTGGGATCTAGGAGTGCCTCTGCTCTGAATCTCCATGTAAATGGTGTTCTCTGATTCTGAGGAATGGTCATTGTGAGTAGTATCGGGTTCTGATCTGAGAGTGTTCTGGGCAGTATAGTTACATTCCCCACCCAGTGGTTGACCTCGTCACTAATCAGCCAGTAATCTAATCTAGACCGTCAGTTTGTTGCCGGTGTGATGTGCGTGCCCGCCAGTGTCTCTGAGTGTCTGTGGCGCCATGCATCTATCAGCCCGAATTCCAGCATACCATTTTTCACGCAGTTTGCGATTCTGACCATTCTGGGCCCCTGTGGATTCGATTTATCCATCTTAGGATCTAATTGAGTGTTCAGATCCCCCCCATATGACCGCCGTTTCCGGCCATGTGCGTAATACTCTGTATGGATTCATGTATGCAATTGTGTCGTCCACTACTGGGCCATAGAAACTTATGATCTTTACCTGTACGTGTCCCAAGTTCCCCAGCACCATCGCCCATCTGCCCTCTTCATCGTTTGCAGAATCTAGCACCTTGAAAGATACCCCCTTCTTTATTAAAATTAAGACACCTCTCGCATAGGAAGAGTAAGATGAGGCAAGCCTGTACGTCGCCCATTTTTTAGCTACTTTGTCCTCCGTTACCCCAGTGAGGTGAGTCTCCTGTAACAATGCTATTGTGGCATTGTGCCGGTCTAAGTGTGCCAATACTTGTCGTATCTTCTGTGGTGTGTTAAGTCTGCGTACATTCCACGATATAGCCTTATATGTGGTTCCCATCATGGTAGTATCAGTGGCCAGGCCCTATGTCTAGCTTTCGAGCTTGTGTGTGAGTGCTCCTCTCTACAACTGGTCTTAATTGCATTGTGTCTACAATCAATTGCCCCATACCTGTAAAAAAAAACAGTAAACCTCCCCTCCCTCCTCCCACTTCAGTACACCCCAATCGCTAAAGACATGTCCCCCATTTAACTTCCCAACAAACAGTAACATAAGAACCCAGAAGTCAAGTTGGGGATCACCCATTGGGGGTCGTGACAGCCACCACCACTCCCAGATATCTGGAGGGAGGGGAGCCATCGGTTCTATCTTGTTCCCACAAATCTCGCCCGTAGCGGTAGTTGTGTGTCCACCCTTTATCTGGTCCGCCTACAATGACATGTGCAACATGTTACCCGCTAACTCGAGCCGATAATATCAGTAAACAGTTTAATGGAACAGTTCAGTATGGAACATACCCTCCACGTTGTTCATTCGTCAATGTCCGATGTTGGAGACGCATTGGCTTGTTGTTGTTGGCGTCGCAGTGACTTTGCATGATCCATAGCCTGTTTGGGTGTCGTGCAGATTTTACCCTTCTTGAATGTTCCAATACGCAGTCTCGACGGGTATAGCATCGCATATGGTATTTGTTCTTTCTGTAGGAATTTCTTCACATGTTGGAACTCTTTACGTGCCGCTTGAACAGTGGGCGTGAAATCCGGATAAAACGACAACGTGTTCCCCTGGTGTTTAATGGAGCCTTTCTGTCTGGAGATGCGTAGAACTGTATCACGGTCTCGAAAATGTTGTAACCTGGCGATCATGGGCCTCGGAGGTGTGCCCGGTGGAGGACGTGCCACCAGTGATCTGTGTGCTCGTTCGACCGCGAACAATGGAGACATTTCGTCCTTACCGCATACTTCCTGTAGTAGGGTCTCGACGTAGCCCTCCAATTTCCCTACATTTGTGGATTCCGGCAGACCTATTATGCGAATATTGTTCCTACGGGATCTTGCTTCACTATCCTCACTCCTTGCCTGTATGACCTCTAAAAGCTTGCCGAATTCGCCCGTTTTGTCCGCAATTTGTTGCAGGCTATCCTCCGTGTCAGATATACGCTGTTCAGCCTCGTTTAAGCGAACTGTGTGTTTGTCCAATTTCAACGAGAATTGGTCCATCCTTCCAGTTAGGACTTCGATTTTCCCATCGATAGACTGCAGACTACTTTGTATTGCAGCTAAAGTTTTTTCAAAGGCGGAGGTCTGTGGTGTGGTCGCCTCGTGGTCCGCGTCCGGTGTTGAATTGTGCCCTTGGCGCCCACCCTTACGCAGTTCGAAGGTAAGCCTGGGCTGTGTCTTGTCCGGCTTCCCCATTGGAACAGACCTGTGGGGGGGCCCTGGCAATAAAATATGTGTCCGTTCCTTGTGTGCTTCTAGGGGCCTCTTACTGTCACTCTCCGTCGGTCGCTTCCAGTGTGCGTGGTGGGCCTCGACAGCACAGCTCACCCCCTGATTAGGCCCGCCACCACGGGGCGACCTGGTGTAGCTATCCGCTTATGCTTCGTGGATATAAATCAACGCGTTTATCAAGCACCCCACGTACCACGATTCTTGCTGCCTGAGCGTTTCTGCCACACGGCGTGCCCCCCTGTAGTTCGCCAAATGAAGTGCCTGGTAAATCTGCTTTCACCCAGTCCGGCCTGCTTCTGGCGGCAAGTGCGTTGGAGCTCGAGAAGTGCTTCGCTGTTCGTCTGCGCCCCTCCTGCTTTGGCGCTGTGCCACACGGGGTCAGCAGCCTCGTCGGTCCATGTTTAGCGCCAATCACTCTCCTCTAGTTCAATGTTCGTAGCCCTCTCTGACTCGTGCAGCATCGGTCGCTCCCCATGCTCCCTGGACACTGGGTACCGTAGCGCTTGACTAGCAATTGCCACCATCAGTTTGTGCTCTGCATTATCGTAGCGCTATTTAGCTTTACTTTTAGCCCACATTGCGCGAGTGATTTTTATACTTGTAGCGCGAGTTATTATTAAAATTGCCTGCTGCGCTATTCACGTTGCTGGTTCTGCCTGCTACTAAGATATTCTGTGCCTCTGCCCACATTCCAGAATTAATTCCCTGCTTGTGCCGATCTCGTCGTGTTTGTGTTTTGATTTGGGCCATTTTATTGTTGTGCCTGCCAGCCCGCCCCTCCACCCCGATCACACCTCCCTGCGGCCCCTCCCTCGCTCCGCCCCCTCCTCTATCCATTTATGACTGATGGACCTAAGTGCAGCGTCCTGGCGCTGCGGCCGCGCCGAAGGTGCGCCAAAGGTAAGCCCGTCTACGCCCGTCCGTGCCTGGACCGCGCCCAGCGCCATACCCCCTGGCCCCCGCAAACCGCACTCTGGCCGCATCAAGTATGATGCAGCCACCCTCCTAGCCCTTAACCCCGGACGTACTCCCCAATGCTTCGAAGCTGCCCCAGGACGTACGCATGGGCCCTTCGCATGCCACTCCTGCAAATTCACCAGCGTCAAGACCCTTACCACAACCACTAACCCCAAACACAGGTCCGACCCTAACCACCTGAAGTGCATCCTGCTGAACACCCGCTCGGTCCACATACACGCCACCGAACTCTGGGATCTACTTGACGTTATATCACCAGACGTCGCTTTCCTCACTGAAACATGGATGAATGCATCATCAACACCCGACATAGCCATAGCCATCCCGGACAATTACAAGATCATCCGTAAAGACCGCCCCGTCCAAACAGGAGGAGGCATCGCCATCGTCCATAAAAACACCCTCAAAATCACGACCAGCTCCGACACTAACCTTTCCACCGCAGAACACCTCCACTTCCAGGTCCACACTGACCCCAGAACCACACTCAGAGGCACCCTCATCTACAGGCCTCCAGGAACACGTAAACAATTCAGCGAGGACATCACTGACTTCATCAGTCCACATGCCCTCGCCTCCGAGAGCTACATCCTACTAGGAGACCTCAACTTCCACATGGAAAAGAAAAACGACAGCAACACCACCACCCTACTGGATAACCTAGCCAATCTCGGACTCAAACAACTTGTCGACACCCCCACCCACACAGCCGGACATACGCTAGACCCAATCTTCACCTCCAGCAAACACATCTCCTTCGATCGCACCGCAGCTCTCCATTGGACGGACCACAGTTGTGTTCACTTCAGCTACAAAACCACCTCGACCCACAACCCCTCACAACCTATTCCCCGAAGAAAATGGAACAAAATCACCACCGACCAACTCCTCACATCGCTCAACCAAAACCCACCCGCCCTCTCATCTGACCCTAAACAAGCTGCCATCAAATTCAAACAATGGATCACTCACAGCGCTGACGAATTAGCACCCTTGAAAAACCATCACACCAAACAAGACAGCAAAAAGGCCCCCTGGTTCAACTATGACCTTAAAAAATCCAAGAAACTTTGCCGTACTCTCGAGAAAACATGGAGAAAAAACCCAACCACCGACAACATGACCACCTTCAAGGCAGCCACCCGCAAACACCACCAGCTGATTCGATCCACCAAGAAATCAGCTTTCAAGAATCGACTCGACAACAATGCCCATAACAGCAAGGAACTATTCAATATCGTCAAAGAATTTACCAACCCCACCACAGCCTCAAACGACATCACCCCCTCCCAAGACCTCTGCGATTCGTTATCCTCCTTCTTCTACAACAAAATTGCCGACATACATAACAGCTTCGAAAACAATACCAACGAACAATCCTACCCGCCCCCCTCAGAACCTATACCGCCCTCCAACAATCTCAACGCCTGGAACCCAATCACCACCGAAGACACCATCCGCCTTATGAATTCCATCCACTCTGGCTTGCCAACCGACCCATGTCCCCACCACATCTTCAACAAAGCAGACTCCATCATCGCACCCCACCTCCGTGATGTCATCAACTGTTCCTTCTACTCTGCTACCTTCCTAGAAAGCTGGAAACATGCCGAAGTCAGCGCCCTCCTGAGGAAACCCACAGCAGACCCCTCTGAACTCAAAAACTACCGCCCAATGTCCCTCCTCCCTTTCCCGGCAAAAGTCATTGAGAAAGCCGTCAGTAGCCAACTCGCCGCCTTCCTCGAAGCCAACAACTCCCTCGATCCCTCACGGAACGGCTTTCGAGCCAAACACAGCACCGAAACCGCCCTCATCGCAGCCACAAACGACATCCGAACACTACTGGACAACGGAGAAACAGTGGCCCTCATTCTACTCGACCTCTCCGCCGCCTTCGACACAGTCTGTCATAGCACCCTCATACAACGCCTCAACAATATCGGAATACAAGGAAAAGCGTTGGACTGGATCGTCTCCTTCCTTGCCGGAAGAACCCAAAGAGTACGACTCCCCCCATTCAAATCAGAGGCTACCGAAGTCATTTGCGGTGTACCACAAGGATCATCATTTAGTCCCACCCTCTTCAACGTTTACATGATTCCACTCGCATCCATCGCGCGTCAACACAACCTTAACATCATCTCCTACGCTGACGACACCCAGCTGATCCTTTCCCTCACCAAAGACCCTAACTCCGCCAAAACCAATCTTCACGAAGGTATGAAAGAAGTTGCCGAATGGATGAAAACCAGCCGCCTAAAACTTAACTCAGACAAAACGGAGGTGCTCATCCTAGGATCATGCCCCTCTGCCTGGGATGACTCATGGTGGCCTTCGGCTCTGGGCACAGCACCCACACCCACAGATCAAGCACGCAACCTGGGCTTCATCCTAGATTCCTCACTCTCGATGACCAGACAAGTCAATGCCGTCTCATCCTCCTGCTTCAACGTACTTCGTATGCTCAAAAAAATCTTCAGTTGGATCCCCTCCGAGACAAGAAAAACTGTCACCCACGCACTAGTCACGAGTCGACTGGACTACGGAAACACCCTCTATGCCGGAATTACAGCCAAATTACGGAAAAAACTCCAACGTATCCAAAACGCATCAGCGAGACTCATTTTGGACATCCCTCTCCAAAATCACATTACCGACCACCTGAAAGACCTCCACTGGCTCCCCGTCAACAAGAGAATAACATTCCGTCTCCTCACCCACGCACACAAGGCCCTCTACAAGCTAGGGCCCGAATGCCTCAACACTCGACTATCCTTCTACACACCCACCCGCCAATTAAGATCCTCCGATCAAGGCCTCGCCGCAATTCCGCGCATCCAAAGATCCACCATGGGAGGTAGATCCTTCTCCTACTTGGCTGCCAAACCTGGAAGTCACTCCCCACCCACCTCCGCCTTACACAGAACCACATCTCCTTCAGAAAAAAACTTAAAACCTGGCTATTCGATAAATAATGATCCCCGTCCCCAAGTGCCTTGAGACCCTCTGGGTGAGTAGTGCGCTATATAAATTCCTGAACTTGAATCCCTCCTGGTAGCGGGTTCCATGCTGAATAGGCCGCTAATAATGTGTCTGGTGTGGGTCCGATATTAAGCCTTTTGGGTGCGCTCTGTTGGCCATTCACTCATCCCCCCTCTCGCCAGAGCGGGGAGGGGGGTGGGGGGGGGGGGGGGGGGTGACGACCCCCGGCGCAGTCGCCAGAATGTCACGGGAGGTGGCGGGTATGTGTCTCAGTATCGCACCCGTTACTGTCGCATACCGCTGCCTGTGTGGAGCTCCACCCCCGATAGCGGCCTATGGTCGTATGCTGCGCCGGGATCTCGCGTGTAGCCGTATCCGGATCACCTCTCCCGTCGCCACTGAGCGTTACCTCAGTTGTCTCGCCATCCACTCCCTCGCCTCCCAGCATCCACCCTGACAGCGAAGTGAGCCTCAGCAGGGCATTCTCGATTCAGCCAGCCGTCTGTCCAACAGCGAGCACAAGTCCTTGCGGCTGCTGCTGCTTCCGTTAGTCCCGGCGTATTCCTTAGACCATCATTTCCAGCAGGTCCGCCCAGGCCTTAGGACAGATCGGTTTCCGCGGTTTCAAGTGCCGATTACAACGCCACACAGTTCCTCGGTTTCGTTAATTCGCGATTTTTGGGCAAGGATAATAGCAGATGTCTTCCGATGGCTGGCAGAGCTGCACTACAGTGCGGCCATTTTCGCAGACTTTCAAGCCACGCCCCCCAAAAGTTGAAATTTAGTACTATGATTTTAATTCAGGACTCATCGTCTGCAATCAAGACTCATCTACTGATTTCAGAGTTTGCCAAACAAACCTATACACTTTCCATATGATTTGAATGCAGGCCTCATTCTCACCATTCAGCAATTAACCAAGAAGCCTTTCCTCATCTGATTAATTTATTATCTGCAAAAGAAAGTAGTAAATCTACCACATGCTGTAGAATCAGAACTAATGTGCTGATTTTAGTGTTTGTAAAATTAGAATCTAAATTAGCAGGAGTGTTTGAATTCAGGACTCATCTCCTTGATTTGAGACTCATCTGCTGATTTCTGTCTTTGCCAAATAAATCTGTACATTTTCTTCAGGATTGGAATCCAGGTCTCATTCTCCATATTCAGAATCAACCAAGAAATTAGGCCTTATCTGCTGCATTAATTAGTTGCAAAAAAGTAGTAAATAAACAACATGGGATAGAATCAGGACTAATCAGATAATTTCAGTGTTTGCAAAATTAGATTCTAAATTAGCAGTATTGTTTGAATGTGGGACTTATCTCCTGGAATCAGGACTAATCTGCTGATTTCAATGTTTCCAAAATAAAGTAGACATTTAGTGCTATGATTTCAATGCAGGCCTCGTGTCCTGTAATCAGGACTAATCTACTGATTTCACAGTTTTGCCAAATAAATCTGTATGTTTTCTATAAGATTTGAATCCAGGCCTTCTAATATTCAGGATCAATCAAGAAATTAGGCCTTATCTGCTGAATTTAATATCTGCTAAAGAGAGTAGCAATTCAACAACATGCTGTAGAATTCGGACAAAACAGCTGATTGTAGTGTTTGTAAAATTATATTCTAAATGAGCAGTATTGTTTAAAGCGATGACTCATCTCCAGGAATCAGGACTCATTGTAGAAAGCTGGCTCTGCATATACTATACCAAAGTGAGGTATAGTGTGCACAGAGTCCAGTGGAACCCCAAAGGTAGGCAGAGGTAAAAGTAGATAGCACCTTACTCTCTATTTGTGGTAGTGTGGTCAAGCAGAAAGCTGTATCAGAGGGTAGTGTTAAGCATTTGTTGTACGCACTCAATCAGCAAATTATATCACACACTGAAAGACTGAACTTCAGACCTATTGGTTTTGTATAAAAATATTCTTTTAGTTATTTTATTTTCTAGAACCAAGCACGCCTGGCACAGGTAAGCAATACATACTTTATAGTAGTAAGACAGCTTGTAAACAGTTTACATTGCAATTGTTTATGCACTTTGATTTGATTACAGTAGAGCTACTAGTAATGCAAAGCTTTTGATATACTGTACATACACTTTGTATTGGCTTTTTAGTAGAATTTCAAGTAGACTACTTTAGAGATTACTTTTCTTACACAGTGCAGTATACCTGGATACTGCACTGGGACATTTCCTGTAAACAGGTAAGTTAGAAACGTTTCATAGAAAAACAGTCAATGTTAGCCTACGGAGGAAAATAGGGTTATCGGTTCAAAGGTAAGTATTCGGTTGTGGGAGTTGGTATTCTGGGGTTAGACACAGAGGCTCTCCAGGGTCAAGGATGTACTCTTGTCACACACACAGTGGCACTAGGGCTGCTGGGTGCAGAGTGCTGAGGCGCAATTTTATCCAATGGGTTAAGGGGCCTCTGGTTGGCGGCTGCTTACGAACAGGCCACTGGGTTGTGGAAGCAGAGCTCCTGGACTTAAGCTCAGGGCAAATGGGGGTTCAAGCCAGCACAAAAGGTGTAACCTCAGCGGCACTGGGGCGGCTGGGTGCAGAGTGCTGTTTTGGCATCGGGCACCCTGTAGCTTTCAATGGGGAGTCTCCGGTATGCAAGTGCACCTCAGGCTCGTGGAGGAAGGTCTTTTGGGTACGACCACCACTTCGAGAGGTAAGTTGGGATGCTGGGGGTTGGTTAGGTGCCATCAGTTGGGCCACACAAGGCCAAGTGGGGTGTCGGGTGTGGGGGTGCCTGTTAGGGTTAGATCTTCTTACCAGCTCCTGGTTGGGGGACCTTCTGATTTGAGGCTGCATGCATTAGCTGGAGGCTTGAGGCAGGGTAGGGGTCACCGGATCTCGGGTCAGGATCACCAGGGAGACCTCCTCTTGGTGTTGGCCCACTCAAACTTGGGCCGTGGGCGTCGGGTGCAGAGTGGTGCAAACTCATGGGCTTTGCTGGACTTGGAGTCTGTGGGTGAATAAGTTCTTGAGGCTGCTGGCTACAGGACACACCGGAGTTTGGCTTCTGCAGGTTTGAGGTGGGGACAGGCCAGTAGGGCGGGGGCCAATTTAGTGGGCGTCCTCCTCTTGTTAACTTTGGCACAGCTGTTCGGTCCTTCTTCTTCTTCTGGTTTCTTGTCTGAGGAGGCAAGATTCAAGGATGCCCCTAAATACTAGATTTAGGGGCGTTACTGGTAGGTAAAAGGTTGGGACCAATGGGTCCCATTCTTTGGGTACCCCCCTATTCTGCCACCCTCCAGTGGGAGGGGGCATACGCCTCACCCTGGTTGGCTGGGTCCCCCCATCTGCAAGATGGCAGGGACTGAAAGTTGTGCCTCACCTCACCTACCCCACCTGAGGGGTGGAGTTGGCAGAGGTGGGCACACCTCTCTTCCTCACTTGTTTTTCCCACCGGTTCTCCCATCCAAAGTGGGGGTCAGAACCAGTGGGGATCAGTTGCTGAAAGCAGAAAGTGGCCTGGGGAAGGTCAGAAAGGCGGCAAGCCTTTGAAGCTTTCCCTTTGTGGACCCTGCCCATCTGGAGGAGGAGACTTTGCACCTCGCCCTAGGCTGTGCATTGTTTCAGGCCCCCTAGAGCAGCAGGCTCTCGACACAGGTGTCCGGAAACATGTCTGGTGGTGTCAGCTGAATGCAGCCACTCAGCCTGGACACTAGTGGTAGGTTGTGTTTCTGGGGCCATCTCTAAGATGCCCTCTGTGTGCATTTTTCATTAAATCCCACACTGGCTTCAGTGTGGGTTTAATGTGCTGAGAAGTTTGATACCAATCTTCTCAGTTTTCAGTGTAGCCATTATGGTGCTGTGGAGGTCGTAATAACAAACACCCAGCACCATAAACTCTTAATGGCAGTAGTGTACATACAATGTCTAAGAATGGAGTTAGATACTGTAGGGGTACAGGGCTCAAGCACCTGTACCCTCACCAGTGGTATAGTGCACCCAGCTAGAGGGGTGGCTTACCTCTACTATAGGCAGTGGGTTGCAGGCATGGCACACAGGGATGTGTAAAGTACTTTGTGTGCAGACCCACACATGAAGTTAAATGCTAGATTTTTTAGCACATAACGTTGACACCAAGGATAAGGGGAGCGGGTTAAGCCGTTGATCAAATGTTGTAACAGATGATATACACATACTGATGAAATGTAATTACAAATACATGTTTTATTGATTTTTTGTAGTGACCCCTGACGAAGGGCCCCAGAGGCCCGAAATGCATTGGGTTTTTAATAAACACTGCTTCTGGATTAATATATGCGTCAGTACGTGTTTTTGAATCGAGGTCTGGATGGGCACAGCAAAAACATGAGAAACTTTGAAAAATGGCATAATCTTGAGCGTGTGGAAGCAAGTGGATTACAACGAAAAGATTGAGAAAGTGTTAGTTTACAAATTGAGAAATTCGAGTAAAATCAGGATTGAAACAAGAAGAGCAAGAAGCTCTCACTTAAGCAGTGCCTTTGGCACGGGGCGAAAAAAGTCGCCCTAGCAAAACGGAACACAGGGATGTGTGCCATGTTGACTCTTCACTTCTGCACAAGACACGCAGCCTGCAAAGGCAGTGTGTGAGTGTAAAGGTACAGGTTCTCTAAGGGTGTCCTGGGTCCCTGTGGTACCTTTTACAAGGGCTTATCTATAGCTAGAGATGCCAATTGAGTTTGGGTTTCAATGCAGTTTTAGTGGAAGAACATAGGCCCTGGGTACCTGAGTAGCAGGAGCCCGGGGCACACTCAGTCAAAGCACATTAACAGTTAAGCAAAAAGTGGGGGCAACCATGCAGAAAGAGGACAGTTTCTCACACTCATCTGCTGATTTCAATGTTTTAAAAAAAGTTGAAATGTAGTGCTATGATTTGAATTCAGGAGTCCTCTATTTGAATTCAGGAGTTATCTCCTGTAATCAGTACTCTGCTTATTTCACTGTTTGCCAAATAAAGCTGTACATTTTCAATAGGATTTGAATCCATATATCCCCATATTTAGGATCAAGCTAGGAATTAGGCCTTATCTGCTGAAATGAATACTTGCTAAAGAAAGTAACAAATAAATATCAAGCTGTAGAATTAGGACTAATCAGCAGTTTGTAGTATTTTTAAAATTAGATTTTTAAATTACCAGTATTGTTTCAAGCGAGGACTCATCTCCTGGAATCAGGACTCATCTGCTGATTTCAATGTTTTCAAAATAAAGTTGAAATTTAGTACTATGATTTGAAATCAGGTTTCATGTCCTGCAATCAAGACTCATCCATTGATTTGAGAGTTTGCCATACAAACTTACTTTTTCAATGTGATGTGAATGCAGGCTCATTCTCACCATTCAGGATTCAAAAATGCTATGATTTGAATTCAGGACTCATCTCCTGTAATCAGGACTCATCTGCTGATGTCACTGTTTACCAAATAAAGCTGTAAATTTAATATGGGATTTGAGTCCAGGTCCCATTCTTCATATTCAGGCTGAAGCAAGAAATTAGGCCTATTGTGCTGAATTTTGAATTTTTAAAAGAAAGCAGTAATTCAAAAATTGCTGTAGAATTATGGCTAACCGGTTAATTTTACTATTTGCAAACTTATAATCTAAATTTGAAGTATTGTTTGAATTTAGGACTCATCTCCTGGAATCAGGACTCATCTGCTGATTTCAATGTTTCCAAAATAGATTTTAAATTTAGCCCTATTATTTGAATCCAGGACTCATCTCATGTAATCCGGACTCATCTGCTGATGTCACTGTTTGCTAAATAAATCTGTAAATGTTCTATAAGATTTGAATCCAGGCCTCATTCTCCATATTCAGGATCAACCAAGAAATTAGGACTCATCTGCTGAATTTAGTATTTTAAAAGAAAGTAGTAGTTCAGCAACCTGCTGTCGAATCATGACTAATCGGTTAATTTCAGTATTTGCTAAATTAAAATCTAAATTAGCAGTATTGTTTGAATTTAAGACTCCTCTCCTGTAATCAGGACTCATCTACTGATTTTACTGTTTGCCAAATAAAGCTGCACATGTTCTATAGGATTTGAATCCAGACCTCATTCTTCATGTTCAGGATCAACCAAGAAATGTGGCCTATTGTGGCAAATTTAGTATTTTTAAACAAAAGCAGTCATTCAACAACATGCTGTAGAATCAAGACTAATCAGTTAACTTCAGTGTTTGCAAAATGTGAATCAAAATTAGCAGTATTGTTTGAATTTAGGACTCATCTCCTGGAATCAGGACTCCCCTCCTAATTTCAATGTTTCCCCCAAAAAGTTGAAATTATCCCCCACATGCATCAAACTCCCGTTTTGCGTTTCCAAATTTGCGATTTTTACCGAATCGCAAATATGGAGTCGCAAAACGGGATGCATCATAGAAAGTGCATAATATTTCTGATTCGGTAAAAATCGCAATTTTTACCGAATCGCAAATATTATGCGAATTCAAAATTGCGAATTCGCTATTCCCATTGATTCCTATGGGCCAAAAGGCCCATAGGAATCAATGGAAATTGCGAATTCGCAATTTTGAATTCGCATAATGTTGATGCATTCCATGGGTGCAGGGGGGGTCCAAAGGACCACCCCCTGCACCCCTGAAATGTTTTTTTAAATGGATGTTTCACACACACATGTCCTAAGGACATGTGTGTCTGTAACATGACATTGTTTAAAATGTAAATTAGAACATTTTAAACATTTTTCGCAATTTACCACGAGGTTCAACCTCGTGGTAATTTGCACTTGCAATCTTCAAAATCGCAATTTTTTAAAGAATGATGCATTGCATTTAAGGAATCGCAAATTTGCGATTCCTTAAATGCAATCGCATTCTGGAAAGTCGCAAAATTAGCGATTTCCATCACAAAATAATGATGCATCTGAAAAAGCATTTTTGGAATCGCAAACGGCCGATTTTAAGGAATCGCACCGTTTGCGACTCCAAAAATGCTTGATGCATGTGGGGGTTAGTGCTATGATTTGATTTCAGGACTCATCTCCTGTACTCAGGACTCATCTGCTGATTTCACTGTTTGCCCAAAAAACTGTACATTTTCTACAGGATTTGAATCCAGGCTCCATTTTTCATGTTCAGGATGAAGCAAGAAATAGGCCTAATATGCTGAATTTAGTATTTTTTAAAGAAGGTAGTAACTGAGCAACCTGCTGTCGAACCATGACTAATGGGTTAATTTCAGTATTTGAAAAAATAGAATCTAAATTAGGAGTATTGTTTGAATTCAAGACTCATCTTCTGTAATCAGGTCTCATCTGCTGATTTCACTGTTTGCCAAATAAAGCTGCACGTTTTCTACAGGATTTGAATCCAGACCTCATTCTTCATATTCAGGATCAGCCAAGAAATTAGGCCTAATGTGACGAATTTAGTATTTTGAAACGAAAGCAGTAATTCAACAAATTACTGTAGAATCAAGACTAATCGGTTAATTTCAGTGTTTGCAAAATGTGAATCAAAGTTAGCAGTATTTTTTTAATTTAGGACTCATCTCCTGGAATCAGGAATCATCTGCTGATTTCAATGTTTTACAAAAAAAGTTGAAATTTAGTACTATGATTTGAATTTAGGACCCATCTCCTGTAATGAGGACTCGTCTGCTGATTTCACTGTTTGCCAAATAAAGCTGTACATTTTCTACAATATTTGAATCTAGGCCCCATTCCTCATATTAAGGACGAAGCAAGAAATTAGACCTAATGTGCTGAACGTAGTATTTTTAAAGAAAGTAGTAATTGAGCTACCTGCTGTTGAATCATGACTAATGGGTTAATTTTGGTATTTGAAAAATTATAATCTTAATCAGGAGTATTGTTTGAATTTAGGACTCATCTCCCGGAATCAGGACTCATCTGCTGATTTCAATGTTTCCAAAATAAAGCTGAAATGTGGTGCTATGATTTGAATTCAGGACTCATCTCCTGTAATCAGGACTCATCTGCTGATTTCACTGTTTGCCAAATAAAGCTGAATATTTTTTATACGATTTGAATCCAAACCCCATTCAAACAAGAAATTTGGCTTAATGTGGCGAATGTAGTATTTTTAAATGAAAGCAGTAATTTAACAACATATGGTAGAATCAAGACTAATCAGTTAACTTCAGTGTTTGCAAAATGTGAATAAAAAATTAGCAGTATTGTTTGAATTTAGGACTCATCTCCTGGATTCAGGACTCATCTGCCGATTTCAATGTTTCCCCCAAAACGTTGAAATGTATTGCTAGGATTTGAATTCAGGACTCATCTGCTGTAATCAGGACTCATCTGCTGATTTCATTGTTTGCCAAATAAAGCTGTACATGTTCAACAGGATTTGAATCCAGGTCTCATTCCCCATATTTAAGATTAAGCTAGTAATTAGGTATCATCTGCTGAAATTAATATTTGCTAAAAAAAGTAGCAAATAAATAACAAACTGTAGATATGGACTTATCGGCTGATTGTAGTGTTTGTATTTTTTTTTTAATTACCAGTATTGTTTCAAGTGAGGACTCATCTCCTGGAATCAGGACTCATCTGCTGATTTCAATGTTTTCTAAATAAAGTTGAAATTTAGTACTATGATTTGAATTCAGGACTCATGTCTTGCAATCAAGACTCATCTACTGATTTGAAAGTTTGTCATACAAACTTATGCATTTTTCAATGTGATTTGAATGTAGGCTCATTCTCACCATTCAGGATTCAACCATGGAATCTTGCCTCATCTACTGAATTTATTAGTTACAAAAGAAAGTAGTAAATAAACAACATAGAGTAGAATCAGGACTAGTCTGCTAATTTAAATGTTTGCAAAATTAGGGGCAGATTTACAATAACTGGCGCATCCCTGCATATCATCAGAGATGTGCCAGTTATTGTGCGTCACAACACCGACACCCTGGGTGCGCCGCATTTAAAATGCGGTGCACCATGGGGCAAAAACGGCACAGATGCTTGACGCATCTGTGCCGTAAAGGCGGTGCATTGTAGGAGTTGCTTGCAAGCACGACGGAACTTCAGCAATGCTCTGGGGGCCCTATCTTTACAATGCTGCAACAATCCTTATGCCTGATTCTAGCTGGCTCAGGGTATTGACGCAGCATGCGCTCAAAAGTGAAATAGTGAAATCTTGTAGATTTCACTCAGTCACTTTTGGAAGGCGTTCCTGTGCCGGAACGCCCCCCCCCCCCCACCCCCTTGCGCAGGAACGCCTACTTCTGGCGCGGGGTAAATACCCCGCAGTATGGCACATCTTTTGCGCCGCTGCTGCGTCACAAAAGTGACGCAACAGCGGCGCAAGAGGCTTGTAAATCTGCCCCATGGAATCTAAATTAGTAGTACTGTTTGAGTTTAGGACTCATCTCCTGAAATCCGGACTCATCTGCTGATTTCAATGTTTCTAAAATAAAGTTGAAATTTAGTGCTATGATTTGAATTCAGGACTCATCTCCTGTAATCAGGACTCATCTGCTGATTTCCCTGTTTGCCAAATAAAGCTGTACATTTTCTACAACATTTGAATCCAGGCCCCATTCTTCATATTCAGGATGAAGCAAGAAATTAGGCCTAATGTGCTGAATTTAGTATTTTTAAAAGAAAGCAGTAATTCAACAACATGCTGTAGAAAAGTTGCTGAGCGATAATTTTTTGTATTTGCAAAATTATAATCTAAATTAGCAGTTTTGTTTGATGTAGGACTCATCTCCTGGAATCAGGAATCATTTGCTGATTTCAATGTTTCCGAAATAAAGTTGAAATTTAGTGCTATGATTTGAATTCAGGACTCCTCTCCTGTAATCTGAACTCATCTTCTGTTACCTTTGTTTGCCAAATAAATCTGTACCTTTTCCATAGGATTTGAATACAGGCTTCATTCTCCATATTCAGAATCAACCAAGAAATTAGGCCTTATCTGCTGAATTTAGGGGCAGATTTATGAAGGACTTGCGCCGCCGGTGCGTCACTTTTTCCCATGTTAAAAATGACGCACCGACGGCGCAAGGCCTTCATAAATCTGCCCCATAGTATTTTGAAAGAAAGTAGTAATTGAGCAAACTGCTATCGAAACATGACTAATGGGTTAATTTCAGCATTTGCAAAATTAGAATCTAAACTAGCCGTATTGTTGGATAAGGGGCTTGTAAATCTGCCCCTAAGAATCTGAATTAGAAGTACTGTTTGAGTTTTGGACTCGTCTCCTGGAATCAGGACTCATCTGCTGATTTCAATGTTTCCAAAATAAAGCAGAAACTAATGCTGTGAATTGAATTCAGGACTCCTTTCCTGTAATCAGGACTCATCTGCTGATTTCACTGTTTGCCAAATAAAGCTGCACATTTTCTACAGGATTTGAATCCAGACCTCATTCTTCATATTCCGGATCAGCCAAGAAATTAGGCCTAATGTGACGAATTTAGTATTTTGAAACAAAAGCAGTAATTCAACAAATTACTGTAGAATCAAGACTAATCGGTTAATTTCAGTGTTTGCAAAATGTGAATTAAAATTAGCAGTATTTTTTTTAATTTAGGACTCATCTCCAGGAATCAGGAATTATCTGCTGATTTCAATGTTTCACAAACAAAGTTGGAATTTAGTGCTATGATTTGAATTTAGAACTCATCTCCTGTAATGAGGACTCGTCTGCTGATTTCACTGTTTGGAAAATAAAGCTGCACATTTTCAACAGGATTTGAATCCAGGTCTCATTCCCCATATTTAGGATCAAGCTAGAAATTAGGCCTTATCTGCAGACATTATATTTGCTAAAGAAAGCAGCAAATCAATAAGAAGCTGTACAATTAGGACTAATCGGCTGATTGTGGTGTTTGTAAAATTTGATTTTAAATTACCAGTATTGTTTCAAGCAAGGACTCATCTCCTGGAATCAGGACTCATCTGCTCATTGCAATGTTTTCAAAATAATGTTGAAATGTAGTGCTATGATTTGAATGATTTGAGACTTTGCCATACAAACTTATACATTTTTCAATGTGATTTGAATGCAGGCTCATTCTCACCATTCAGGATTTAACCATGAAATCTTGCCTCATCTACTGAATTTATTAGTTACAAAAGAAAGTAGTAAATAAACAACATAGGCATAGATTCATCAAGGTAAAATCCGCCCGCAAAGGGGCAGATTCCTATTTTGCGATTTTTGCATTTGGGATGATGTATCCCAAATGCAAAAATCGCAAAATAAGAAATCACAAAATTGCGATTACTTGCATTTAAGGAATCTCAAATTGAGATTCCTTAAATGCAATGCATTAAAGTTTAAAAAATAGCGATTTCGCTAATAGGGCTCGCAAATTACCATGAAGTTGAACTTCATGGTAATTTGCAAAAACTTTGAAAAATGCACTAAAGTGCATTTTTCTAAGTTTCATGTTGTGCACACACATGCCCTAGGGGCATGTGTGTGCGCAACATATGTGCACAGATCAATTTCAGGGGTGCAACAGGGTGTCCTTTGGACACCCTTGCACCCTTGAAATCACATTCTCAATTTGCGACTCGCAAATTGCGATTCGCAAATTGAGAATGTCTTCCCATTCATTCCTATGGGTCTCTAGGCCCATAGGAATGAATGGGGAGGTATTCCTTAATTGCGAATCTAAATTGCAGTATTGATTGAATTTAAGACTCATCTCCTGGAATCGGGACTCATCTGATAGTTTTCATTTTTGAAAAATTAGAATATATATATAGTAGTAGCAGTATTGTTTAAATTCTGGACTCATTTCCTGAAATCAGGGCTCATCTGCTGATTCCAATGTTTCTACAATAACATTGAAGTTTGGTACTATGATTTTAATTCAGGACTTGTCTCCTGTAATTAGAACTCGTCTGCTGATTCCTGTGTTTGCCAAAAGGAGCAAATCAACAGCAGGCGGTAGAATTAGGACTAAACTGATTGTAGCATTTGTAAAATTAGATTCTAAATTAGCAGTATTATTTCAAGCGAGGATTCATCTCCTCAAATCAGGACTCATCTGCTGATTTAATTATTTTCAAAATAAAGTTGAAATTTAGTACTATGATTTGAATTCAGGACTCATCTCCAACAGTCAAGACTCATCTTCTAATTTTAGAGGTTGCCAAACAAACCTGTACACTTTCCATATGATTTGAATGCAGGACTCATTCTCACCATTCAGGATTCAACCAATAAATCTTACCTCAACTACTGAATTTATTATTTGCAAAAGTAGTAAATCTATCACATGATGTAGAATCACAACTAATGTGCTGATTTTAGTGTCTGCAAAATCTGAATCTAGATTAGCAGCATTGTTTGAATTCAGGACTCATCTCTTGCAATGAGGACTAATCCGCTCATTTCATTGTTTGCCAAATAAGGCTGTACAGTTTCTATAGGATTTCAATAAAGGCCTCATTCTCCAGATTAAGGATCAACCAAGCCATTAGGCCTCATCTGCTGAATTTAATATTTGCTAAAGAAAGTAGCAAATCAGCAACATGCTTGGGAATCAGGACTCGTCGTTGGAACCTAAATTAGCGGTATTCTTTGAATTGAAGACATATCTCCTCATTTCATTGTTTCCCAAATAAATATGTCATTTTTTTTATATGATTTCGATCCAGGCCTCCATTCTCTCTATTATTTGGAAAAGTAAGTAGTAAATCAACAACATACTTTAGAATCAGGACTATTTTGCTGATTTTAGTGTTTGCAAAATTAGAATCTTAATTAACAGTACTGCTTGAGTTGAGGACTCATCTCCTGTAATCAGGATTCATCAGCTGATTCCAGTGCTTCCAAAATAAAGTTGAAATTTACTACTAGGATTTGAATTCCAGACTCAGCTCCCGCAATCAGGGATCAACTCCTGATTTCAGAGTTTGCGAAACAAACTTGTGAATTATCCTTATGATTTGAGTGCAGGCCTCATTCTCAACATTCAGGATTCAAGAATGAAATCTGGACTAATCTGCTAAATTTAGTGTTTGCAAAATTAGAATCTAAATCAGCAGTATTATTTGAATAGAGGATGCATCTGCTTGAATCAACACACATCTGATAATTTCAATGTTTCTAGAATACATTTTAAAATTAGTAGTATGATTTGAATTCAAGACTCATCTCCTGCAATCAGGACTCATCTGCTGATTTCACAGTTTACCAAACAAACTTGTTCATTTTCCAAACGATGTTAATTCAGGCCTCCTGTTCTGTATTCAGGCTTCAACCATGAAATCAGGCCTTATAAGTGTAATTTAATGTATGACAAAAAAGTAGTAAAACAAAAACATGATGAAGAAGCAGGACTCATGCTGATTTTTGTGTTTGCAAAATTAGAACTTAAATTAGCAGTTTTGTTTCATTCAGTGCTCATGTGGTGGAATAAAGACTCATCTGGTGATTTAATGTTCACTAAAGAAAGTTTTGCATTTTTCAAATGATTTGAATTAAGGCTGCGTCTTCTGCGATTCGTATTCAGCCACAAAATCAGGAGTCATTCATCTACTTTATTTTGGAAAAACAAAATCATCAATCAACAAGATGCTATTTAATTGGAACTCGTCTGCTGATTGCAGTGTTTGCAAAATAAAATCTGAAGTGTGCAGTATTAGGATTCATCTCCAGGAATCAGGACTCATCTGTTGATTTCAATGTTTCCAAAATAAATCTGATTTTTTTATTTTTATTCAAGACGATGTTCTGTAATCTGGACCCATCTGTGATTTCAATGTTTGCCAATAAAGGGGTTTATTTACTTACAAGACGCTTGCACCACTGGCAAATCACTTTTTCCCATATTAAAAGTGACATATCTGTGGCATAAAGGGCATTTAAATAAGCCCCAAAAGGAGTACATTTTCCAAATGTTTTGAATTCAGGCTCATCTTCTGCAGTCAACAGTTAAATGAGGACTCATTTTATATTTGCAAAATAAAGTAGTAAATCAACAACATGCTACAGAATCGGCAGTTGTGTGCTTCTTTTAGTGTTTTATAAAATTAGAACCTAAATTAGCAATATTGTTTGATTTGAGATCTCATCTACAGGTTTTAATATTTGCTGAATGAAATTGAAAATTAGCACTTTGATTTGAATTCGGGATTTATCTACTGCAATCATGACCGATCTGCTGGGTTTGGTGCTTGCAAAATACAGTTTTGAATTAGCCATATTATTTTAAGTCAGGTCTCATCTTCTATAATCAGGACTCATCTGCTAATTTCAGTGTCTGCAAAACAAAAGTTATAAATTTGCCGTCGGAGTTTTATTCTGGTCTCATTTTCTGCAGTAAGGATTCAACCATGAAATCACGATTCAGCTGCTGAATTTATTAACAGTAGTAGCAAATCAAGAAGATGCTTGGGATTTGTCTTCCAATCTCAAATTTTCCAAAATAAGATTAAAAATTGACAGTATGACCTGCATTGAGGACTCATATTCTTCAATCAGGACTCAGCTGCACAATAAGCTGTAAGTCAGCAGTATTGTTTCAATTTAAGTTTCATCTCCTGATTTCAGTGTTTGAAACATAATGATGAAAATCAGCCCTGTGATTTGAAATCAGGGCTCATCTCCTACAATCAGGACTCATCTGCGAAGTTCAATGTTTGCAAAATAAAGTTGTTAACCCCTTTGGTGCTCATGACGAGCTCATCTCGTCATGAGGCACGGTGCTCATGACGAGCTGAGCTCATCATGACCACAACCATTATCATTATGGCCCAGCACAGCAGAGGAATATCCTGCGCAGCCAAGGTGTTAGTCAGCTATGCAATTTAAATTCAGGACTCGTCTCCTATAGTCAGCTGTCATTTGCTGAATTCACTGTTGGTAAAATAAAGTTGTGACTGTGCCACATTGCTTGAATTCAGTTCTCATCGCTTGCAGTCGGAATTCAGCCATGAAACACAGTCTCTTCTACGGAATGTTTTTTGTCAAAATAAAGTAGTAAATCAACAAGTTGCTATGGAATCAGCACTTCTCTGCTGATTTCAATGTTTGTAAACTAACGCTGTTATTAGGATATGAACTCAGGACTCCTCTTGTGCAATCAGGACTCAGATGCGGATTTTAATGTTTGTCAAACAAAATTGTCAATTAGCATTATGATTTGAATTCAGGCCTCATTTTCTGCAGTTATGATTTAACCTTGAAATCCTGACTCATCTGTTGAATGTAATGTTTGTGAAATAAAGTTGAAAATCAACAAGATGATTAGAAATCGGGACTCACCTGCTGATTTCAATGTTTGCAAAAACAATTGAAATTACAAGTATTCTTTTAATTCATGACTTCTGCAATCCGGAATCTGCTGGTTTCAAGCTCATAAAAAAAGCCGTACGTCAGTAATATAAATTGAAAAAGCCAGGATTCGTCTGTTAAGTTCAATGTTTAAAAAGTAAAGAATTCATTCTGGAAGATTAAATGAATTCAGCAAATCAGTGCTCATCGCCTACATTCAGAGTTAATCTTCCCAAGCTGTAGATTCATTATGAGAGTTGAACCTATGAATCCATTACTGCAATAATTGATTTGAAATCTGCAAAAGGAACCGAATTGAGTAGATTTTCGGTACGGATTTGAAGGATACATGAATTCGGCCTATCAATTAATTAATTTCTGGAATTGTCTAAATGTCCCCGGATAAAGCAGTTCTTGAAATAAGAATTTACACACAGCAGAATAAACGAGGAATACACATTTGCGTTCACTTTATTATGGAGAAAGTGTCAACAGACTTCAAAATGTAACCAACTTGAATAAAATTCCAATCACTATTTCTAAATGAACTTTATGCATCATCACCCAATAGCAAGTCTTGATACAGGGCCTCCTCCACAGTGCTGAAAAATAACGAGCATATGACGTGGGTCCTTGGTTTTGTCAGACCACGAAGGACTAATTTTCAACTCTCACTGCACCTTCTGTGATTCCTGTCAAATAACAAAAGTAACAAGTGTTGTGATAAGCCAGAAACACTTTGTAGTTTAAGATATGCATGATTATATGGAGGACAGCAACATAACTGCCCAGTCTTTACTGAATTACCAAACCAGGTGTCCCAAGTTGACCTAGACCCCTTCAAAAACCATGATTAAACCACATAGATCTATTCAGAGAGCCCCCCGACCCACATGCAAGCTGTCTTGCCACAGTACCACCACACATATACCTAGGTTTCTTCCCTGCTCTTCTACACAGCCTCTAAGTAAACACACAGGGGCTCATTTATGAGGCCCCTTGAGCCACCGGAGCATCACCTTTTTTGATGCTCCAGTGGCAGTATGCTAGCCCATATTTACAAAGCAACCCAAAGCCACTCTGCATGGCGTTTGTAAATAGGGTCCTCTTTCATGCAGTACTCGGTGTGATAGGGACGTTCCTTGGGCATTGTGGTGGGTGTTCTTACACAACACTCATTGAATCTGACACTTTCCCAGTTTAACAATGTTTTGTAAACCTGGGAATGCGTCACATTCCTACGCCTCCCAGAGGTAGGCATAAGTGAGGCGCAACAAGGAGAAATGCCTTTATTTCTACTCGTTTTTCCTTTTTCTATGTGTGCTGCCTATCTGCAGACCACATAGAAAGAGGAGAACACCTCTTGTGATTGTTTTTGTGCAGGAAGGTGTCCCTTCCTGCACAAAAAAGTAATTCCTGCAATGCAGGCAATCTTGCAACATGGCGCATGGTGTGCCTGTATGGCGCATGGTGTGCCTGTATGGCGCATGGCAGCCCATTGTGCACCAGCACAGGGGAAAAGGACATGAATGTGCTGTCTTTCATAGATACAGCACATTCCTGCCCTTTTCTTTTGATGCAGGGCAGCACACCAAGTTTCCTTGCGGTGCTGCCCTGCGCCAAACCTCGTAAGTGAGGCCAGAAGTATCTCACAAGTGCTTCTATACTCATACTACACCTCAAAGATACAATACAGATATATATTTTTCAAACAGCAGTCTAAATGAAGGCAAAAAGTGTGCCTCTTAAAAAGCCTGTTTCCTCACAAGCCAGTAGTAAGGGGACATACCATAGACCCAGGGTTGATAAATTAAATGCTACTAGTGGGCTTGCTGCACTTATTGTGCCACCCACTTAGGTTACCCCTTAAAACATGGCTAAGGTCTGCCATGGCAGCATGTGTGCAGTTATAAACACCCAAATTGACATAACAAAGTGAATCTTTTGTCAAGCCTAAACCTCCCTTTTTTATACAGGAAGTCACCCCTGGGGTAGGCCATGAGCAGCCCATTGGGCAGGGTGCATTGTATATAAAAAGTAGGACTTCTACTTTTAAAGATATATCCTGGTAGTGAAAAACTCACATATTTTAGGTCTTGCTATTATAACCTGCAGGGATTAATAGCGAGTATATAGTAGGCGAAACAAACTCTTGACCAAGCGCGGATTACGTGCAGTTCATGTGACCTAGTCGTGTGAGATGCGCGTGCATGTCAAACCCATCAGCCTAGCACCAGACTTCAATGGAATGCCTCCCAAGCTGCTCCCCCGCCCCCGCCATCAGCCTTCAAAGCAATGCCTCCCAAGCTGCTCCGCCGCCCCGCCATCAGCCTTCAAAGCAATGCGCTCCCGCTCCTCCCCCCCACAGCAATGCCAAGAGCTTGTTTCTTTCATCAAGTCCCGCTGCCTTTCGGCATCTGACCTCTCCCTCCCACTGGCAGCTCGTCGTTTTTCTGGAAGCACCCTTTCTCTCGCAGGAACTAGCTTCCTAAAGCAGTCCTTATTCCATTTTTGTTTGTACCTGTAATATTTTATGTTTACATAAAAGGATGCATGTACTTAATCACAGTTTCTATAAACGCTGTCATATTTCTACATGACCTATCCGATTAACAGTTCGGTTTGTGCTCAGCATGTTTTTTTCAGGTTTTTTTTCATTGCTCTGCTGGTTTTTTTGATCTCCTTTGCCCACATTAACTCTCTGATACTCAGTGTAATTTATGTGCCGAAGCCATTAAATAAATCTGTCTTATGCTGCTTTTTTCTTCGGACTGCTGGTTCATTAGCCGTAAGATTAATTGCAGTGTTCCGTTAATGGAAGTAAAGGGAAGCGCAATGTGTTGTAGCTACAGTCACTCATCCTTCCTAATGGCTGCACATTCTCGGTGTTGCACTGTAGTTTGTGTGCTTTGTTTTTCGGGCTTCCCTTATGTGAACGCACTGAACAACACATTTTCATTTAATTATGTTGTAAATAATAAATGGCGTAGAATAAATGTGTTCCATCACTAACGTTGTTGTGTGAAAAGGATGCTGTATTTTCCTTAATTCGCAGTACCTTGGAGAAACTTGCACACATTTCTTACCCAGCCTTAAATTATTTTTTATTTATTTATATCTCTTAAGATCTTCCAAGCTGTCTTATTTATTTCATCCCATCTGTCTTCTGATGTCTCCTTCCACCTCAAATCCTGCTGCTAGTCTGTCGGCTGGGATATTTTTGTAAGCATGCTTCTTTGTCCCAGTTTTGCAGGCAGAGTCGTTATGGCTGTATTCAGAAAGTCTTATGGCACTCATCAAACACTGTCTTGGCTGGCAACGTGGCCCAGTAGCCGTACTGAGCAGTCCTAAATAAGCATAGATGCTTTAGATCGCTATTCAATGCCATGAACATGCCAAGATCATCTTACTCCTTGCTGACATTTCTAAAGTGTCCAGATCCAAAGATGCAAGCAGGCAAACATTTCAAGCTTTTGAAAGTTTACATTGTGGTTCTACTAAAACTGCTGGACACTCTGGTTTACCTTAATTCCACATTTATTTTCAACCCTCAATATGTCAAAGTAAGAGACAGTGAAGGTGTTTTTGTCCTGACCTGAAGATGGAACATTGTGGCCGCCGTGACAAACCATCTTGGGCCTGGTAGCTTTATTTGCTATTCTGGCGGCAAGATAGGGAGTGCTGTGTTGATAGCAGACACCTGGGAGATCAACAATTATAGGGTACCATGGTTATGTCCACTCTTTGTAGTGTGGGTGTCTACTCTGTTGTATTATTGGGATCCTTACATTTACAATACTACATTTTTGCTCCCTTCAAGTAGTTTTATGTCCTGCCTTTCAACTCGGTTTTATCTGAATCTATATTTCTTCATCTCTTAATTGTATACCATGTAAGGACCATTTCTTGCCAGCATCTGTTATACTTGTGAGTGCTCGCAACTACTTCCAAAGCCTAGGCCTGTCCGTATGCAAGAACAGCACTGTTCCACTGTAGGTAATAAGCAAGATAGATAGAAAGAAAATGTGCAGCCGACACTGCTGCTCGGATGATCACGTAGAGTTTAGCTTTTTAGAATCTTAAATTAGGAGCACCTTCTTGCCAGAACGCTCAGAGCTTCTTGCTGCATATATGTAGAAAGGATCGAATGGCGTAGAATAAAATGTCCCTGAACTCTAGAACCTGTTTAAACTGTGAAAATCTCAAATACACCTATCCAGGAACTAAATGTGTAATTTCTGTGGTTTTATAATGTTAATTAAAAACCATGAACACACTATTTAACCTTTGGCAATCATGCTTGGTTGCATTTCAACCCTTCTTTTGTCACCCACTGTGCCACACTAGAAAGAGATCCCATTATACCCCCAGCGACCGCGCCCAATCCGCGCCGAAGGTGCGCCAAAGGTAAGCCCGTCTACACCCGTCCGCGCCTGGACCGCGCCCAGCACCAGACCCCCTGTCCCTCGCGCTGCCCAGCCCTCCCGCATTACCTACGATGCCGCCACCCTCCTAGCCCTTAACCCCGGTCACGCCCCCACCTGCGTCCAAGCCGCTCCCGGACACACCCATGGACCTTTCTCCTGCTACTCCTGCAAATTCAGCGGCACCGACAACATCTCCACTACGACCACACCACAGATTCCCGACCCCAATCACCTACAATGCATCCTTCTCAACACCCGATCGGTCCACAGGCACGCCATTGACCTATGGAATCTACTAGACACCATCTCTCCAGACGTCGCCTTCCTAACAGAAACATGGATGAACGCTTCCTCCGCCCCAGACATCGCCATTGCCATCCCTGAAGATTATAAGATCACACGCAAGGACCGTACCGGCCACACAAGAGGAGGAATCGCTATATCGTCCATAAAAAATCAATCCGCATCTCAACCAGCTCTGACACCAACTTCGCCAACTCCGAACACCTTCACTTCCAGATCCACATCGACCCCAAGACCACACTCAGAGGCACCCTCCTCTACAGACCACCAGGACCCCGCGCAAAATTCAGTGAAGACATCACGGACTTCATCACTCCACACGCGCTCCCCTCCAAAGATTACATCCTTCTGGGAGACCTCAACTTTCACCTTGAAAAGATCAACAACCGCAACACCACCACCCTCTTGGACAACCTCGCCAACCTCGGACTTAAACAACTGGTCACTTCCCCCACCCACATCGCAGGCCACACACTCGACCCCATCTTCACCTCCAGCAAACATGTCTCCTTCGACCACACTACGGATCTCCTCTGGACTGACCACAGCTGCGTTCACTTCACCTACAACAAGCCAAAACCCACCAACCACCTCCAACCAACTCTGCAAAGAAACTGGAACACAATCACCATCGACCAGATCTCCTCATCGCTCCTTCTAAACACCCCAGCCCACTCCTCTAACCCAAACCAAGCCGCCGCCAACTTCACCCTTTGGTTATCCAACACCGCCGACACCTTAGCACCACTGAAAAAACGTCAAAGCAAACCTGGCAGCAAGAAGGCCTCATGGTTCAACGATGATCTTAAGAAGTCCAAGAAACTCTGCCGTTCCCTCGAAAAGGCCTGGAAAAAAGACCCAACCACCAGCACCAAGGACGCCTTCAAAAACGCCACCCGCACACACCACCAATTAATCCGAAAGGCCAAGAAAACAGCATTCAAGGATCGACTTGACAACAACGCCCACAACAGCAAGGAACTTTTCAACATCGTCAAGGAATTTACCAATCCCTCGGCCAACTCCAACGAAATCACCCCCTCTCAAACGCTCTGCGACTCCCTAGCCTCATTCTTCCACAACAAAATCGCAGACATCCACAACAGCTTCGACAACCGACCCGAAGACCAACCCACCCAACCCTCTGCTGGACCCCCACCCCCCTTGAACACCCTTAACGACTGGAACCCAATCTCCACTGAGGACACCATCCGCCTGATGAACTCCATCCACTCAGGTTCCCCCACAGACCCATGTCCTCACCACATCTTCAACAAAGCAGACTCCGTCATAGCACCGCACCTCCGAGATGTCATCAACTGCTCCTTCAACTCCGCCACGTTCCCGGAAAGCTGGAAACACGCTGAACTCACCGCCCTTCTGAAAAAACCCACAGCGGACCCCACCGAACTCAAAAATTACCGCCCCATCTCGCTCCTTCCATTCCCGGCCAAAGTAATCGAGAAAGCTGTCAACAACCAACTCGCCGCTTTCCTCGAAGCCAACAAATCCCTCGACTCCTCACAATCTGGCTTCCGAGCAAAACACAGCACTGAGACCGCCCTCATCGCAGCAACAGACGACATTCGAACTTTACTGGACAATGGAGACACAGTCGCCCTCATCCTCCTCGACCTCTCTGCAGCCTTCGACACAGTCTGCCACAGCACCCTTTTACAACGCCTCAGCAACATCGGAATCCAAGGAAAAGCACTGGAATGGATCACCTCATTCCTCTCCGGAAGAACCCAGAAAGTCCGCCTCCC
Organism: Lissotriton vulgaris; assembly: GCF_964263255.1. Classification (NCBI taxonomy): domain Eukaryota; kingdom Metazoa; phylum Chordata; class Amphibia; order Caudata; family Salamandridae; genus Lissotriton; species Lissotriton vulgaris. The sequence goes on from NC_141685.1 coordinate 883,652,725, forward strand.
ACCATTCAAGTCAGAGGCCACTGAAGTCATCTGCGGCGTACCACAAGGATCCTCACTCAGCCCCACCCTTTTCAACGTATACATGAGCCCCCTTGCGGCCATCGCCCGCCAACACAACCTCAACATCATCTCTTACGCGGATGACACTCAACTGATCCTTTCTCTCACCAATGACCCCAGCACCGCCAAAACTAACCTACAGGAAGGAATGAAAGAAGTTGCCGAATGGATGAAACACAGCCGTCTGAAACTGAACTCAGATGAAACAGAAGTCTTCATCTTAGGTACATCCCCCTCTGCATGGGACGACTCTTGGTGGCCGGAAGCCCTTGGAAAAGCACCCATCCCGACAGACCATGCACGGAACCTAGGCGTTATCCTGGACTCTTCACTCTCAATGAACAGACAAGTCAGCGCCGTATCCTCATCCTGCTTCAACATTCTCCGCATGCTCAAAAAAACATTTCGCTGGATCCCCACCGAAACCAGAAAAACAGTCACCCATGCTCTGGTCACGAGCCGACTGGACTACGGAAACACCCTCTACGCAGGTACTACCGCTAAACTCCAGAAGAAACTCCAACGTATCCAAAACGCCTCAGCCAGGATCATATTAGACATCCCGCGCAACGAACACATCTCTGGCCACCTGAAAGACCTCCACTGGCTACCCGTCAATAAGAGGATCACTTTCCGACTGCTAACCCACGCACACAAATCACTCTACGACATCGGACCAGAATGCCTCAACTCACGACTGTCCTTCTACACCCCCCCGCCAACTACGCTCTTCCAGCCAAGCCCTCGCCACTGTACCTCGCATCAACAAGACCACCATGGGAGGCAGATCCTTCTCATACCTGGCTGCTAAAACATGGAACTCACTCCCCACTTACCTTCGCCTTACCCAGAACCACCTAGCATTCAGAAAGCAACTTAAAACGTGGATATTTGACAAGTAATCCTCCTCCCCTCCTTAAGCGCCTTGAGACCCTCTGGGTATGTAGTGCGCTATATAAATTCTTTCACTTGACTTGACACCCTCACCCCTCACACCCCCACACCTACCCTAACACCCTCTCACCCTCACACACCCTCTCACCCTCACACACCCTCACACACGCTCACAACCTCACACCCTCTCACCCTCACACCCACTCACCCTCACACCCCCTCACCTCACGCCTCACACTGCTGCGCGCGACACACTGCTGCACGCCTCACACTGCTGCACGCTGCACTGCTGCATTACTCCTACTGCTGCCCGCCTCACACTGCTGCCCGCCTCACACTGCTGCACACTGCTGCATTACTCACACTGCTGCATGCTGCACACTGCTGCACGCCTCACACTGCAGCGCCTCACACTGCTGCACACCTCACACTGCTGCAGATTTTTGTATAGAGGAGCAGCTTCCAACTTCCTTGCCAGCAAACCTTTTCTGAGGTAGTTGGGATCTTATATAGTTTGCTATTGTTTGGTACATGTGTACACTGATTGGTTATATCTGGTGTTTCTATTGGATTAGGGTTAGTGTCCGCATTGGTTGGGTATTTGAGGGTTCTGATTGGTGTCTGGGTCTGTGATTCAATCAATCGGGGGTTGGTGTAGGGCTAGGGTTAGGAATCCTATTGGAAATAGGGACTAGGGGTTCCTATTTTATTGGTTGTTGGGACTAGGGTGGGACTAGGGCTAGGGTTGGGCCTATAATTGGAAGTAGCGATTAGGGCTTCTGGTTTGATTGGTTGCTGGACTAGGCGTGGGACTAAGAGAGGGTTAGGCTTTCTATTGGAAGTAGGGACTAGGGCTTCCTGTGCCATTGGTTGCTTGGACTTGGGTTGGGACTACTGGTAGGGCTAGGGCCTCTATTGGCCGTAGAGATCAGGGTTTTTGAAACTAAATGGTTGCTTGGACTAGGGCTAAGATTGGCTGTAAGGCCCTGGTCTCCTACTGGTTCTAGATTTTAGGGGTAGTGTTGTGATTGGATAGTGTTAGGGCTAGGGTTCCCATTGGCTGAAGGCGTCACCTGATTACTAGGGCTATAAAAGGCCAAGCCTTAGCGCGTGTCAGCCCGGGCATTGAGCCTAAGGGCAGAGAGGACAAGGGCAGTTGCCTGTTTGATCCTGTTAAGGGCAGAGAGGACAAGGGCAGTTGCCTATTTGCGCCTGTTGGAGACTGGTCAGGACCAGGGCCAGAAATGCTGCCCATGTTCCAATTCAGTAATACCCACTCCACACCATCCACAAACATAGTAACACACTCACACCAAACGTACACCACACACAACCCTATGCACAAACCAATGTACCAGCATACACTGCAAAACCAACCACAACTATACACCCTTCTATACCAACTACCACACATTCCCACCATCACCTACAAACAGTACACAACTCAATCCTTTACCACTAACCAATCCACTCATCACTAATACGCCATTCAACTCCATACATAACTACAGACCACCTTTTATCATTAACAAAAATATAATCAGCCTTCCATCATCTGTCTAACCAACACCCTCCTCTTCCTTCTACCATAATAACACTAACGCACAACACAAACACTGCATGACGCCACACTTTTTAACTCTTGCAACAAACCAGTCCAATACAAATACTCTTACCTCTACTTCATTCCCTCCTGCACACAACATACACTCTACCCATAAACACATCACCACCCCCTCCAACTTACAGCCTCCTCTCACAAACAATACTATACAACCAAATCCATTGCATGAAACAAATACACCAGCACCCCTTTTCACTACTCCTAAAAAACAAAACATATCACACACACTAGCACAACACGATCTTCAAAGCGCAATACCTCATAATACTTACCATCACATAATATAAACATACACCCGCCTTTCAAACCACACGAAGGAACAAACTCCAATGCCAAGCTTTCTCTCTTCCACCACACCTAACACAGATACAGCAACTCTCTTCTAACTGCCTCTCATCCATTAGACAATTTAGAACCTTACTACATGACCGACATGCTGCACCACCACCCTTGACTTATACACCTTCTGCCCTAAACACAGACAAACAATATAAGGAATGTGCCACACCTCCCAATTTCGCTTCCCCGTGTCTACCGCACAACAATGTTACACCATGAAAAAAACACAGCACACCAACTCACTCTCAAACACCATCGCCACTACATACACATGCAGACCCATCAAAATGCCTTCTTAGCATGCTGGATGAGGAACATGATACAGGACAGTTACACAATTGATATCCTCATACAGCTAATACCAGCAACAAAACCACACCTGCTACAAACCCACACAATACTTATCACTCTTCTACAAAACAAAGTCTCAGTAAAACCAAAGGCCATTCTCTAAACGGTCTACTTATAAACGCTCAATCCCTGTCTAAAAACAAACATCACATCTACGACCTTTTGACAGATACAAAACCTGACATACTATTAATAACCGAATCACGGTTGGGAGATGATATGGCTCCAGTCATGCATGAAGCCGTTCCTCTAGTTTATCAAACGATCACCCAAAATCGTTGAGGCAAAAAAGGAGGTAGTCTAGCTGTTGTGTTCAGGCAAACATTACATATCACTAAAGTTGACAACATTCTCCTGAGGCTCTTCTAACAAGATTCAATCCTACACCGTTTTCCTCCTTTAACTTCCTGCTCCTTTTCAGACTTCCACCTAGCAAGGCGACATTCCCAGCCGCACTTCTATACAGTTTCAAACCCGATAACAATATACTCCAACCTTTGCGTTCTGGGTTACAGCAACATTTGGTTTTACAAACTCAATATGACCCATCCAAAAACAATAATCACTGGCCTAGATGCACTGAACCTGCATCAGATTGTCCACAAACACCCACACATCGCTGGACATATCCTAGATGCCATTTTTGCTAATACTGAACTAGTTACCTTTCAAACTATAACTCCAGTCACATGGTCAGACCACCATGTGACTCACCTAAAACTACCTTACATCCATCCACCTATCGGCCGTGGAACAAACTCAATTTGGAACACTTAGAAACACAACTAACATCCAATACAAATATGGAAACAATAAATTCTGTTCAAAATCTATAGAAAGCTTTTGACATCCGATACCACTCAAAACCACACAACAAGAAAAAAAGCGCCTTGGAGAAACATAGAAATAAAAGACATAAAACAACAAATTAGAAAGCTGTAACGTACCAGGCTCAAAACAAATGCCAAACAAGACAAATTTCACTTACAGAAAATTAACAGATTATACAAGTCAGCTATCAAAAAAGCTAAGAAAAGGTACTATTCAGACAGAATTCAAAATGCTAAATGTGCAATTAAAATATTCTATAAAATACTCAATGAATTTCGCAAACCAAATTGCCTAGAATGAACACATCCTGTTACTCAAGATTTCACAGACAAATTTGCAAATCATTACACGGACAAAGCAGACATATTGGACTCGTACTTAAAACAGAAACAAAGCACCAGCACTAACCCTTGTATAAAACAACAATCCAAGAATACTCTAATCCAGCCTATCTATACCTTCCAACACATCTCACACAATGAATGTATGGACCTGGTCAAAACAGCTGGCCTGCAGGTAGCCCTTCTGACCCCTGTCCACCACAAACTTTCAAGACAATTCTTCTAACAACCTCTGCTGTCACTCCAGTAAGAAGAATCATCAACGATTCCTTAACTAACAGAACATTTCCAGAAGAACTAAAAAAGTCACACATACGCCCTTTACTGAAGAAAACAAACTTGGACCCGCTGAACCCTGACATCTACAAACCCATCACAAATTGAAATTTCCTGGGCAAACTGATAGAAAGAGTAGCGTTCACCCAGATGTCACAATCCTTTGAAGAGAATGACATACTTTCAGACTTCCAAACAGGAATCCATCCAGGAAGAGGCACTGAACCTGCCCTCCTTGCCTTCTGGGATGACCTGAAGAATACAGTACAAAGGGAAGGGGTCCCAGACAAAAGACAAAATAATACACACTTATAACATTTGATAAATTCAAAGCACAAAGCTAGTAAATGCAAAAAAGTATTTATTCAGATTTGCATGATTACCTTCTACTGGTTAGAGTTCATATCATATTCAAATAAACACATTGCAAATTGGTATTAGATATACGTGCCCACATTCACAACGGGGAGGGGGGAAAATGAAGGAAGTGTAAATGTAAATGTAAATGTAAGGTGTTTTGTAGCGCGCTCAATTACTACCGGAGTATCCTGGCGCGAATGACCGCTGGGGAACCCGTCCTGGCTTTCCCTGTGAGATGGTCCCATGCTGGGTATCTCCAAGGTGAAGCCAGGCATCCCCGGCGTCTGTGGGGGGCCGTTGTAGCGATGAGGCAAGCTTAATGCCCAGAGTTACCGAGTGTGATCACTGCCCAAAGTGGGCACCGAGGCGAGAATTATCAGTCCGCTGACCCTGGTCCTCGACCCTGCCACGTCGGGAATCGAACCCTGGTCCCGGGCCGTTCTCAGCCTCCGGGTCTGCCGCCTCTAACCAGTGAGCCACACCTCGCTACAGTGTCAAGGACAGGGTAGGGTCAAAGGATAATCCGATTCATTCTGTGACAAGTTTTAATCACTATTCGGAAAGTAAGTACATGTAGTCCCTTTAGCCAAAGGGCCACAGCATAAGGCTCTGAAAGAGTCCAAACTATAGCTGATGCACCGAACCAAACTCCGCTTCAGCCGATAGGGTCTTGCTGGGGTAGGAGATTGGTCGTAGTTATATAGTCAACGTTTCGACCCGAACTATGTGTAGGAAGGTAGTCCTTATGAGGCGGGTCTTCTTCAGGACAGAGGGGTTGTGGGTGGGAAACCTCCTAGGGGGTAGTTAAAAAGAAAACTATTAGTACACACCCATCCTGTTAATTATTACAAGGAGGGCGGAAATTGGGGGGGGGCAAAGTTGCAATTAAAAACGTGCTGTCAAGGGTCTGGTCACAAAACATTTTTTCCAAAAAGGAAGCAGAAATACAGAAGACTAAGATTCTCGATATTCTAAATCTGAAAGTAATTTATGCACTTCACAGGTTTCAGGGTGAAGTTCAAAGATTTAAATCATCTCAGGTTACCTTACTGTGGGGATTAAATCTGTACTGAATTACCATTCATGACCTGTTTACAAATAAAACTCAAAGGGAATCACCCATAAATTCATGAAAGTCGTACCTATGGGTTATGAGGTTCCTCAAAGCTTCTGATAAATTGACCAAGATCTTTAATGGTTGTTCATCCCGACACCTTAAAAGTCATAAAGAGGCATTATTCATAGACCCACCATGAAAAACAGCGGTCTGGATTTCAGATTAAAGATGACGTGTCTAAGCTTACCACTATATTGTAATTCCTGTAGTAGATAGAGTGGATCTATTGTTCGATAACTGATGCTATTCCGTGGAATTTTATAAAGGACAAATTGGATACGTAACTGCGCTAGGAACAGAGACAAAAGTTTTATTAAAACGGGAAGAGTCCAATTGTTCAAGTTTGGATGGCGCACCAATTTAGAGAAAAAGGGAGTTTACCACTAGCATACAATTCTTACGTAGACCGAAAGAGATCTGTTTCATACAAAGATTTTCGTTGATATTCAGTTATCAATTACTGGACAATTTCATATTATGCCTATGTATAGGAAACATAAATTGAGAAGGATCTTAGTACAATAATCTCATTTACAAGAACATCGCTAGGTTTGCTGATGATTTACATTAAATTTACTCAAGAAATGGGAGACTTAGATCAGAGATGTCCATACTTAAACAAAACGCCAGTCACAATACGTTAGACGAGGCTTACCGCCATTCTTTTCAGATTTATCAGGGGAGCGCGTCAATCATGTTATTTTGACTCGAGCGCCTAAAGGAACAATAGAAAAATCGCTAAGTTCGAATCGCCGGTCCTTAGTAAACTACATAAACTCACTAATCCGGGGTGCGCGGGACAAATTACCTGTGCTGAGTTCCAAGGAAAGCCGGAAGAAATCCGTAGGTAAACGCGCTGTGCCACAAACAGTGTAGCCGCGCTTACTTCCTGGTTAATTATAAGGAGGTGGGGCTACAGTCTAAGGTGCAATGAAAGTCGAAAAAAGACTTGCTCATTTTAGTCAGGACAGAACCTCATATCGATTGTCACGAACTGAATTCTTATATGGATTGACTCGTGCAATGCGAGGTATGCCCATAATAAATGTAATCAAAGAGACATAGGACTTCATTAGTATGAAATTGCAAAATATACATACATACAGTCTAAGGTGAAAAAAGACTTGCTCATTTTAGTCAGGACAGAACCTCATATAGAGTGTCACGAACTGAAATCTTATATGGATTCACGCGTGCAATGCGAAGTACGCCCATAATAATTGTAATCGAGGAGACATAGGACTTCATTAATATGAAATTTCAAAATTATACATACAGGAGGAATACATTTCAAAACAAAGGAAACCAGATTTGGAAACATTCGACTTATTCTATGTAAAACATCTGATCATGTTAAACTTAGTAAAGTACATTTCATGTCTAAGCGATAGAGTGCACTTATCTCGTAGGATAGTGTAACTCAACCGGTTTATATTTCAAATTAAAAATAGCAAAGGTACGTAGTATCAAGGGACTGGAGTGCACCTGTCTTGTAGGAAGGTGTAGACTCCATCCCGAATCATAGTTAATTATTGACAACATCACATGTCGTGTACTGGCATATCAATTTTGTAAAATTGAGGATGAACTTGGATTATCACATGGGTTATAGTGTCAGAAATAGTAGTTTATCTGCTTATCAACTCTACCCTAAAGAGGGGATAACCTTGATTATTGCATGGGTTGTGATAGAGACACAGGATCAAAGATTGGCTAGTTGTGTGAAACTGCTCTCAGATTCATTCAAACCCTCTGCTACTGAGTTGAACATATGAATCCACTTCATCTCTCTCAAATTTAGGATACTGGATAAGTCACCTCCCCTTGGACCTAGTTGTACATGCTCCAGAACCACCCATTTTAGTGTTTCAGGCAAATGGTTGTGTATTTCGCAATGTTCCACAAGGGGTGCCCCTGGTACCCTACATCTAATTCTGCTGCAGTGTGATAGAAATCTTGCTTTGACACGCTGTTGTGTCTGTCCCACATAAATGAGATCACATGGGCAGATTATGCCATAAATCACATTCTTGGTGTTACAATTCGTGTGGCTTTTGTGAATGTGATGATGGTTTTTAAAAACAAAGTCCTTAGATTGGATAGTTGATGGACACGCTTTACACTTTCCGCATCTAAAATGTCCAACAACAGGTGGTTGTTTCCAGCATGAGGCCAAGGTTGGTTCAGGGGGGCACTCTAAGAAGGATGAGACTACATAGTATTTCACATTCCTTGCTTTTTTAAAAGCATGCATAGGTACGTTTTTGATTTCCAATTCATCAGCAACAAGACCCCAGTGTTTGTTTATTGTCTTTTTTATGGCATGGCTCTTGGTTGAAAAGGTTGTCACGAAAATCATGTGTTCTTCTGATTGGCACGTACGTATTGTAGGTTCCAAAAGGGTTTCCCGGTGGCAAAACCATGCCCTCTTTCTGGAGCGTTTGATCAGCCGTTTGGGGTAGCCTCTTTCTATTAAACGTTCCATCATTGTTTGAGATTGTTGCATATAGTCTTCCTTCTTACTGCAGTTCCTTCGGACTCGAAGGAACTGACCATAAGGTAAGTTGTCTCGAAGGCTGCGGGGGTGATGGCTTGAGTATTGCAATAGTGAATTACGTTCAGATGGTTTTCTAAACAGGGTGGTAAATAATGTGCCATTCTCTACCGCAATGGTGATATCTAGGAAGTCAATCTTGTTGTTGCTGGCTTGCATCGTGAATTGGATATCTGGAGATTGCCGGTTCAACCAAGGATGAAAGCTTGCAAGTCAAATGTTATTGCCCTTCCAAATAATCAGCACATCATCAATGTAACGCACCCAGAGTTGTATGTGGTGCCGGAAAGGGTTGTGGTCACACGTTACAAAAGTATTCTCATAGAATGACATAAATAGAATCGCCAGGTCTGGGGCAAAAGCTGCCCCCATTGCCACGCCCTTCGTCTGTCGGTAGAATACATTTTGGAACATAAAGAAATTCCTCATCATAGCGATCTTTAGTAATAGGATTATGAATGAGGTAGGCACCTGTACAGGAGCTTCACGACTGTCTAGGGCTGTAGTGACCACCATCAAGGCCTCTTCCTGGGGGATGCTTGTATATAGCGAAACAATGTCGCAAGTTACCAATAGATCTTCATCCGGATTGAATGGTTTTTCATCTACCAACGATATAGTATGTGTAGTGTCTCTCAAGTACGTGGGAGTCGCCTCAGCTAGAGGTTTGAGAAAGAAGTCCACATAACGGCATAAAGGCTTCAGAATCGATCCACACCCAGAGACGATGGGTCGTCCAGGTGGGTTGTGCAGGTCTTTATGCACCTTTGGTAGGGTATAAATGGTAGGTATTCGGGGGTGGCTTTGGTTCAAGTATTGATATTCTTGATCCGTTAAGAAGCCTTGTTGTACACCTTCCTGCGTTATCCTCTGGATTTCAGCTGCCAGGTCTTTAGTAGGATCGGATGTCAGCCTCTTGTAACTAACGCCATCCGTTAGTTGACGCCTGATCTCCTCCTTGTATTTTGATACATCCTGAATTACGATTGCTCCACCCTTGTCGGCAGGCTTCACCACGACATTATGATTGGACTTCAAAGTTTCCAGGGCTCTTCTTTCAGTCTTGCGAATGTTGTATTTCACATAGGTCATTTCCTGGCAAAGTGCCTCCAAAACAATATTATACCTACAGGTCTGCAAGTCAAAGTTGAACCTGCCACCTTTATAGACATCCCCAAATTCCGTGAAGGTTTCAGCTTTGTTGCGAATAATTGTTCCAGACACTGGATGGTGTTGGGGATAGAGACCGCGGCAGAACAGGTTGTGGCCCTGAACAAACAAATATCAGAGTTGAAGGCAAGCATCTCAGGTGACAGCACTCTCACCAATTCCAAAGAGGCGCTAGCTAAGCTTGTCGCTACCCTCCAAGATTTCGAAACCACTACCATCCAGAAGAAACTTGACAAACTAGCGAGAGATCTCAAATTCTACGATAAGAAGAAAACGTATCCATACTTATCCGACGAATACTTCCGACAGGTTTCACAGGGTCGTTTCACAAATCGTGGATTCAGAGGTGGTAGACCGAGAGGGAGATACACCACATTCTCGGATTCTTCCTATAGTTCTGGAGAAGACTCTGAACAGGCCGGCACCAGCAACGCCTACGGCTATCAAGACACATACCGTCCCCAATACCAACCTAACTCTAATTCTTTTTTAGAGCAGGGCACATGGAGACCGCCCCGTGGACGAGGCAACAACTGGAACCGGGGGACAGGACGGTGTCAGCAAGGCCCTCCGATGCAGTGGGACAGCGATGGCGGCAGAGGTCGCGGGATGAAACAGGTCCGCTTCCAGCCAGAGGAACACGGGGAACGCTCAACCAGGCGCAAGAATTACAGGTGGTAAAGACATCCGGTTCACCTGTTATCAACCTGTCATCTCAACAATTCAATGAAGATGAGCTAGAGGTTCTGAGTAAAGGCTTGTCATTCGTACCAACGACCCCTCCAAATTGCTTCAACACCATAATGGAACTCTCTAAATTTTTCCGAAAAATAAGACTGCGATTCTTTTTCAAGAACAGACCACCACCCAAGAATATATCAGTAACTGGATTCAGGGTACCATCCACTTTTGTACCTCCAAATAACACAATGAGCCACCGTATACTGGCATATGAAAACATCATCACTGGGGAAGTCAAGAAGATCTTGAGTGAGAAGACCTATGGGAAATACAACATTCGCAAGACTGAAAGAAGAGCCCTGGAAACTTTGAAGTCCAATCATAATGTCGTGGTGAAGCCTGCCGACAAGGGTGGAGCAATCGTAATTCAGGATGTATCAAAATACAAGGAGGAGATCAGGCGTCAACTAACGGATGGCGTTAGTTACAAGAGGCTGACATCCGATCCTACTAAAGACCTGGCAGCTGAAATCCAGAGGATAACGCAGGAAGGTGTACAACAAGGCTTCTTAACGGATCAAGAATATCAAAACTTGAACCAAAGCCACCCCCGAATACCTACCATTTATACCCTACCAAAGGTGCATAAAGACCTGCACAACCCACCTGGACGACCCATCGTCTCTGGGTGTGGATCGATTCTGGAGCCTTTATGCCGTTATGTGGACTTCTTTCTCAAACCTCTAGCTGAGGCGACTCCCACGTACTTGAGAGACACTACACATACTATATCGTTGGTAGATGAAAAACCATTCAATCCGGATGAAGATCTATTGGTAACTTGCGACATTGTTTCGCTATATACAAGCATCCCCCAGGAAGAGGCCTTGATGGTGGCCACTACAGCCCTAGACAGTCGCGAAGCTCCTGTACAGGTGCCTACCTCGTTCATAATCCTATTACTAAAGATCACTATGATGAGAAATTTCTTTATGTTCCAAAATGTATTCTACCTACAGACGAAGGGCGTGGCAATGGGGGCAGCTTTTGCCCCAGACCTGGCGATTCTATTTATGTCATTCTATGAGAATACTTTTGTAACGTGTGACCACAACCCTTTCCGGCACCACATACAACTCTGGGTGCGTTACATTGATGATGTACTGATGATTTGGAAGGGCAATAACATCGAACTTGCAAGCTTTCATTCTTGGTTGAACCGGCAATCTCCAGATATCCAATTCACGATGCAAGCCAGCAACAACAAGATTGACTTCCTAGATATCACCATTGCGGTAGAGAATGGCGCATTATTTACCACCCTGTTTAGAAAACCATCTGAACGTAATTCACTATTGCAATACTCAAGCCATCACCCCCGCAGCCTTCGAGACAACTTACCTTATGGTCAGTTCCTTCGAGTCCGAAGGAACTGCAGTAAGAAGGAAGACTATATGCAACAATCTCAAACAATGATGGAACGTTTAATAGAAAGAGGCTACCCCAAACGGCTGATCAAACGCTCCAGAAAGAGGGCATGGTTTTGCCACCGGGAAACCCTTTTGGAACCTACAATACGTTCGTGCCAATCAGAAGAACGCATGATTTTCGTGACAACCTTTTCAACCAAGAGCCATGCCATAAAAAAGACAATAAACAAACACTGGGGTCTTGTTGCTGATGAATTGGAAATCAAAAACGTACCTATGCATGCTTTTAAAAAAGCAAGGAATGGGAAAGACTATGTAGTCTCATCCTTCTTAGAGAGCCCCCCTGAACCAACCTTGGCCTCATGCTGGAAACAACCACCTGTTGTTGGACATTTTAGATGCGGAAAGTGTAAAGCTTGTCCATCAACTATCCAATCTAAGGACTTTGTTTTTAAAAACCATCATCACATTCACAAAAGCCACACGAATTGTAACACCAAGAATGTGATTTATGGCATAATCTGCCCATGTGATCTCATTTATGTGGGACAGACACAACAGCGTGTCAAAGCAAGATTTCTATCACACTGCAGCAGAATTAGATGTAGGGTACCAGGGGCACCCCTTGTGGAACATTGCGAAATACACAACCATTTGCCTGAAACACTAAAATGGGTGGTTCTGGAGCATGTACAACTAGGTCCAAGGGGAGGTGACTTATCCAGTATCCTAAATTTGAGAGAGATGAAGTGGATTCATATGTTCAACTCAGTAGCGGAGGGTTTGAATGAATCTGAGAGCAGTTTCACACAACTAGCCAATCTTTGATCCTGTGTCTCTATCACAACCCATGCAATAATCAAGGTTATCCCCTCTTTAGGGTAGAGTTGATAAGCAGATAAACTACTATTTCTGACACTATAACCCATGTGATAATCCAAGTTCATCCTCAATTTTACAAAATTGATATGCCAGTACCTGACATGTGATGTTGTCAATAATTAACTATGATTCGGGATGGAGTCTACACCTTCCTACGAGACAGGTGCACTCCAGTCCCTTGATACTACGTACCTTTGCTATGTTTAATTTGAAATACAAACCGGTTGAGTTACACTATCCTACGAGATAAGTGCACTCTATCGCTTAAAAACTCAAAAAACAACAGGTGTGGAGGGTCGAAGGGAATGTTTAACGACCTGTCTACTCACTCCCCAGATACAGTAGAAAATACACAAAAGAGTAGACCAGGTCTAGAGATGGTGTGTGTCTGGACATGTGACTGCGAAACAATAGGATGCAGATGCAGATGAGACAAAAGACTGAATAGTCACACAGGTTTGAATAAATCCCATCAGACCACCCAGTTGGTGGAGTTTCATCATGTGGGAGTTGATGATTATTCAAAACCACTCCTGACCATATTAGTGTCAGAATAACATAGATAGTATATGTCAATCGTTCCTCTACGTTGGTAGTGTTCATCAAGTGCAGTGCTCAAAATAATAGTGGTGACTAAAATAGATCACTTAGACTCCAAGAATGTTCAAATAGAGATCTAGGTGTCACTAAGTTTAAAAACACGCCGAGTAGTTGCAACAATTACTACTCTGATGGCGTTTAGTGAGGTGGTCGACATGTTTCAGCCTGTGGGGGTACTACCCCGGCTTTCTTCAGGACCTATCAAACAGAGATACTACTACAACTAACATTATTTAAATGAGAGGAACAGTAAGGAGATTGCGCTCGTAAGAGGCCACATATCTACCAGAACATTTTTGCTCTCCATTCTTCGCTGGAGGGAGGGAGACAAGACTTCTTCCCAGCTTTGTGTGGGTGATGACCTCACCTCACCCGGCAACCGCTCGGGAGAATGAGGCCCCGCTCTGTCCGTCGGTACCTCTTGTGTTTCACGAGCGGAAGTGGAGGTCACTTCCGCTCGTGAAACACAAGAGGTACCGACGGACAGAGCGGGGCCTCATTCTCCCGAGCGGTTGCCGGGTGAGGTGAGGTCATCACCCACACAAAGCTGGGAAGAAGTCTTGTCTCCCTCCCTCCAGCGAAGAATGGAGAGCAAAAAAGTTCTGGTAGATATGTGGCCTCTTACGAGCGCAATCTCCTTACTGTTCCTCTCATTTAAATAATGTTAGTTGTAGTAGTATCTCTGTTTGATAGGTCCTGAAGAAAGCCGGGGTAGTACCCCCACAGGCTGAAACATGTCGACCACCTCACTAAACGCCATCAGAGTAGTAATTGTTGCAACTACTCGGCGTGTTTTTAAACTTAGTGACACCTAGATCTCTATTTGAACATTCTTGGAGTCTAAGTGATCTATTTTAGTCACCACTATTATTTTGAGCACTGCACTTGATGAACACTACCAACGTAGAGGAACGATTGACATATACTATCTATGTTATTCTGACACTAATATGGTCAGGAGTGGTTTTGAATAATCATCAACTCCCACATGATGAAACTCCACCAACTGGGTGGTCTGATGGGATTTATTCAAACCTGTGTGACTATTCAGTCTGTTGTCTCATCTGCATCTGCATCCTATTGTTTCGCAGTCACATGTCCAGACACACACCATCTCTAGACCTGGTCTACTCTTTTGTGTATTTTCCACTCTATCGCTTAGACATGAAATGTACTTTACTAAGTTTAACATGATCAGATGTTTTACATCGAATAAGTCGAATGTTTCCAAATCTGGTTTCCTTTGTTTTGAAATGTATTCCTCCTGTATGTATAATTTTGAAATTTCATATTAATGAAGTCCTATGTCTCCTCGATTACAATTATTATGGGCGTACTTCGTATTGCACGCGTCAATCCATATAAGATTTCAGTTCGTGACACTCTATATGAGGTTCTGTCCTGACTAAAATGAGCAAGTCTTTTTTCACCTTAGACCAGAGGTCTTCAAACTTTTGGATGCCGAGACCCCCCCTGTCAACATTTTCAAGTGTAAGGACCCCCTCCTGACAAAAATTTGTAAACCTCTAGGTTATGAGGAAGGTGAGGACCAAATTATGCTACAGGCTTCACTACATTGTGTGAGTAGAAAATGTAAATAATGTTCTGTGATGCGTATTTTGGAGTAGCATTGCTTTATTATTTAGAATATTTTTAAACACTGTAATACTGAGGAAAGATTTCACCCCATCAGTACCAGTTTATAACCAAAATACACCAATTAACATCAGAAAGATGTCTAGTCAACTTCTGTGAAGGGCCTCCCAATCCGCAGGAATAAGCGCTGCCACATTAGAAGCTCACCTGGCCATGGCCGGGAGCAGCAAGGGTGCATTCAAACCGTGGTGGTCTTGTGCAGAGTTAAGCAGTTTACCCATGCCCCTTTCCTCTCACCCCCTTCCTTCCATCCCTCTCTTCTCTCCTCCCCCAACCCCGGATCCCGCTCTGACATTGCAGGCAGATGGTTATTAGCCCCAGGACACCTTTTGGTAACAATAGCGCACTACAAATGTAAATAATAGGCAGAAACAGGGGATCCACTAGACCCGAACTTCGGGGGGGGGGGGGTTAACACTCCCAGCCAGGGCTTGTCCAAGCACTGGTCGCACACGGTGCAACAGTCTTTCCACCTTCTCCATGAATTCCCTCACTACCACTCACCAACAATACACCTCATCTCTCTAAAGCACCTGTCTGACAAACATTTCATTTTTTATAGCGCTACTCTTAGTTTACTCACACTCAGTTCTGTGATGTGCATGGTGCATCTTCTTTGTACCAGGCACTTTAACCTTCTGCACTGTGTAGGTGACGAGTGCCCATGTGACTGCACGGTGAGCAATGCAACAGTGTGACAGTAGGGTAAAAGGAGTGACTGCAGTGTGAGTGAGGTGACCATATGAATTTGGGTTCTGCTGTAAGTGCAGAGTGGGACAAATTAGTGCATGGTTAGTGATGGCCTTGTTTGAGTGAGCTACAGATTGAGCAGTAAGGGGGGGGACGGGTGAGTGGAGTGTGACATGAGTGCAGGGTGAGAAGTGTGCTCGTGTGACTGCAGGGTGAGGTACAGAGTGAACAATGCAAGCAAATTTTTAGTGCAGAGTGATCACTGAGAGCAGGGGGAGCGGGTGAATGTTGTGAGTGCATGGTGATCAGTGTGAGTGTATGGTGATCAGTGTGAGTGCATGGTGATCAGTGTGAGTGCATGGTGATCAGTGTGAGTGCATGGTGATCAGTGTGAGTGCATGGTGATCAGTGTGAGTGCATGGTGATCGGTCGAATAGTGTGAGTGCATTGTGATCAGTATGAGTGCATTGTGATCGCTGGGAGTGCAGGGTGAACATGAAAGTGAAGGCAAGAATGGGAAGTGAGTTGCTGGAAAGCAGGGTGCATTCCCAGAAACTTGAAGCGTAGGATTTCAGATATAAGTTAAACTATTGCTATAATGGCATTAAGCAGGGTTCGAGGGTGGAGGAAATAAATAATGTGCAGATCCTGCAACAAACTTCCACTCTAATGATTAGGGTTACCAGCTCATTATTTTGATGGCCCAGAAATAAGCAGTCACCTACAGCTGTATTTTTTGCACTTACTTGTGAATACTTAGAACAGCAAATATAAATAGAAAGCACTTTTAATTGTGTTCTAGGGATGCCTCAATGATCCATATCTAATAATTAAAGAGAATAAAGACAGAAAAGTCACATCACTAATTAATACATACTTTTTTATTTATAACTCAATTTAGTGTCAAGAGCAGGTCTCTGCAGGATCTTTAAACAACACATAGCAGGCATGTTTCTTTCGGCAACCCAACTTTATATTTCTTTTCATTAATTGCATTCTCACACTACAGCAGTAAGTGTAAAAATACAAATGTAAGGAATAGGCAGAGTGGGGGCCCAGAGGGTACTCAAAAACTAAGCTTTGGTAATCGGTTAACAAAGGCATGTAAATATGTTAATGGTCTTTAAAGACCTGTGAAAAACTCGGGCCGGAGATAAGACTCCAGACACTGCCCAGCCGAGGCCCCAGGAGCGCGAGCTGCACTGCAGCAGCCCGGGCTGAGAAACAGGATTTTGATTTGATTTGATTTGATGTGGATTTATATAGCGCGAAATTGCTGCCCGGAGGCGTCCAAGCGCAGGATGGGGGAGGAGGGGGGGCTGAAGCCCTGGAGGCCAGGGCAGAAGTGACACTGAAGGCGCGACCCCCTTTGCATAGCTCCACGGCCCCCCTGGGGGTCGCGCCCCACAGTTTGAAGACCCCTGCCTTAGACTGTATGTATATTTTGCAATTTCATACTAATGAAGTCCTATGTCTTTTCGATTACATTTATTATGGGCGTACCTCGCATTGCACGCGTCAATCCATATAAGAATTCAGTTTGTGACAATCGATATGAGGTTCTGTCCTGACTAAAATGAGCAAGTCTTTTTTCGACTTTCATTGCACCTTAGACTGTAGCCCCACCTCCTTATAACTAACCAGGAAGTAAGCGCGGCTACACTGTTTGTGGCACAGCGCGTTTACCTACGGATTTCTTCCGGCTTTCCTTGGAACTCGGCACAGGTAATTTGTCCCGCGCACCCCGGATTAGTGAGTTTATGTAGTTTACTAAGGACCGGCGATTCGAATTTAGCGATTTTTCTATTGTTCCTTTAGGCGCTCGAGTCAAAGTAACATGATTTACGCGCTCCCCTGATAAATCTGAAAAGAATGGCGGTAAGCCTCGTCTAACGTATTGTGACTGGCATTTTGTTTAAGTATGGACATCTCTGATCTTAGTCTCCCATTTCTTGAGTAAATTTAATGTAAATCATCAGCAAACCTAGCGATGTTCTTGTAAATGAGATTATTGTACTAAGATCCTTCTCAATTTATGTTTCCTATACATAGGCATAATATGAAATTGCCCAGTAATTGATAACTGAATATCAACGAAAATCTTTGTATGAAACAGATCTCTTTCGGTCTACGTAAGAATTGTATGCTAGTGGTAAGCTCCCTTTTTCTCTAATTTGGTGCGCCATCCAAACTTGAACAATTGGACTCTCACCTTTTAATAAAACTTTTGTCTCTGTTCCTAGCGCCGTTACGTATCCAATTTGTCCTTTATAAAATTCCATGGAATAGCATCAGTTATCGAACAATAGATCCACTCTATCTACTACGGGAATTACAATATAGTGGTAAGCTTAGACACGTCATCTTTAATCTGAAATCCAGACCGCTGTTTTTCATGGTGGGTCTATGAATAATGCCTCTTTATGACTTTTAAGGTGTCGGGATGAACAACCATTAAAGATCTTGGTCAATTTATCAGAAGCTTTGAGGAACCTCATAACCCATAGGTACGACTTTCATGAATTTATGGGTGATTCCCTTTGAGTTTTGTTTGTAAACAGGTCATGAATGGTAATTCAGTACAGATTTAATCCCCACAGTAAGGTAACCTGAACTGATTTAAATCTTTGAACTTCACCCTGAAACCTGTGAAGTGCATAAATTACTTTCAGATTTAGAATATCGAGAATCTTAGTCTTCTGTATTTCTGCTTCCTTTTTGTAAAAAATGTTGTTTGTGACCAGACCCTTGACAGCACGTTTTTAATTGCAACTTTGCCCCCCCAATTTCCGCCCTCCTTGTAATAATTAACAGGATGGGTGTGTACTAATAGTTTTCTTTTTAACTACCCCCTAGGAGGTTGCCCACCCACAACCCCTCTGTCCTGAAGAAGACCCGCCTCGTAAGGACTACTTTCCTACACATAGTTCGGGTTGAAACGTTGACTATATAACTACGACCAATCTCCTACCCCAACAAGACCCTATCGGCTGAAGCGGAGTTTGGTTCGGTGCATCAGTTATAGTTTGGACTCTTTCAGAGCCTTATGCTGTGGCCCTTTGGCTAAAGGGACTACATGTACTTACTTTCCGAATAGTGATTAAAACTTGTCACAGAATTAATCGGATTATCCTTTGACCCTACCCTGTCCTTGACACTTCCTTCACTTTCCCCCCTCCCCGTTGTGAATGTGGGCACGTATATCTAATACCAATTTGTAATGTGTTTAATTGAATATGATATGAACTCTAACCAGTAGAAGGTAATCATGCAAATCTGAATAAATACTTTTTTGCATTTACTAGCTTTGTGCTTTGAATTTATCAAATGTTATAAGTGTGTATTATTTTGTCTTTTGTCTGGGACCCCTTCCCTTTGTAACGATAATTACCCAGGTCCCTTAGACTTTATTGGGTTTAACCCTGTTTTTCATAATCTGAAGAATACAGTAGACCACAACTCCTTTTGGACCTCTTGGCTGCCTTTGACATAGTTGACCATGACTCTCTGAAATAAAAGACTCTATGAAGCCGGCATTGAGGGAACTACTGTAGACTGGATCGTGTCCTACCTTCAAAACAGAACTAATGTCATCCATACCCCACCTTTCTCTTCCCAACCATACTCCACAAAAGCAGGGATTCCTCAAGGCTCTATCATCTCGCCCATGCTTTTCAACATCTACATGAAGTCATTACCGCAACTGATCAATCAATTTCACCTCTCGTGCTATAACTATGCAGATGACACGCAAACACTCCTTCAACTGGAATGCCCCAAAGACATTGGAAAATCCCCAATTTTCAGTTGTCTCAGAGCTGTGGATCAGTGGATTACATGGAGTCATCTCAAATTGAATGCTTCCAAAGCGGAAATACTCACGTTTGGTGATTGGAAGCATTATGACACACTTGCCACCTGGTCTGATGAACTGAGATCACTGCCTCAAGTATCAAAGGAAGTAAGAAACCTCGGAATGACCATGGACTCCAAGCTGTCGATGAATGCCCAAGTGGACAAACAAGCAATATCAAGCTTTGTCACTATAAAATCGCTGCGACAAATCTTCCTTCATTTGGAATTTCCACACAAAGTCCAAGCTACCATCTCCCTTGTTCTGTCCAAACTTGATTACGCCAATAACCTCTATGACGGATCACCTTTAATGACCACGAAAAGACTACAACGGATTCAGAACTCAGTTGCCAGACTACTATTGCGTATCAAACCGCAAGACCACATCTCACCTGCCTTGAAAGCTCTGCATTGGTTACCAGTTACCAGAAGGTCCACATTCAAGCTACTTTGTATCACCCACAAAGCAATACAAGGAATGGGACCACTCTTCAGGAATAAAATCAGCAAACACATTCAACAAAGGAACCTCCGCTCTAAAGGGGCATCTCGCCTCAAAATCCCAAGATACAAGAAAAAAACCATGGGTGGTTCATCCTTCTCTGTTCAAGCAGCCAAATTATGGAACTCTTCGCCCCCCAACATAAGATCCACCGACAACCATCTTATCTTCAGAAAACTACTCAAGAATTGGCTCTTCCTCAAATAAGCACCATACACATACAGAAATTTACAGCATTACAGCATTCCCCTCTGTATATAAGCATTTATTTTCACTATAGATATGTACCTATCTTTATTGCTTTGTATAAACATGTAGAATAATTATGTTGTTAAAAAAATAATCTTTGGTCTACATGTACTTGCTTCCATTGTGCATCTATGTACCTCCATGTACTTGGATCTGTGTGTCTGTTAATTGTCTCCTGAAAAAGCATATCCAATGCACTAACCTATTTCTCATCCTGTACCTCTATCAATATCATTAATCTACATATACTTACCTTCTTTATGTATCTACATACTTTCAATGTACTTCTGGATCTATATATTTATCGCTTTCTTCCCTAATTTTGGCATTTTCAATGCACTAACCTATTTCTCAGCCTACACTTCTTTCAATATATCTTCTAGCCCAACTTTCTGACTAATCTCAAACTTCTTTCTACTACTCTTTACAATGCACTACATTATCTCTCACTCTACACATCTATCAATATATCCTCTACATCCACTCTCATTTATCCCAAACCCAATACCACTACTATGATCCCTAAAATAACCCTTTCTAGACTCTCTCCTACTCTACCCCTCCTTGTATCATCTGACACCTCTTTTACTATATTAATCCCCCAAAACAAACCTTTCTAAACTCTTCCCTCTGACTATTCCATTTCAAAACCCCTTTTTACTCATCCACAAGCTTCCTCCTACTGCTATGACCTGAAAAAAGAAATACATTTTTTAAAGCCCTCACTCTTCTATCCCTCCACTATCCTTTTCAATCAAAAATAACAGACTAACATGTTCACTTCTCAAATTCCACTATACTAATTCACCACTAATGCTTTATAGGTTCCAGAGTAGCATGCTTCTCGCCAATAAAGCATTTCAACACCCCATCAAGTTTACAAGAGCTATATAAATGCAAACCTTTTTCCCTTTTGTACCCCTCCCCAACCCCTCTCAATCCACAACACTGACTAACATATCCACCACTCAAATTAATTTCATGTTTCACCATACTAATTCAACACTAATCCTTATGGGTTCCAGAGTAGCATGCTACTTGCCAAAAAAGTGCTTCAAAACCCCATCAGGGGTAGCAAGCGCTATATAAATACAACCTTTTCCCTCTTCTTTCCCACCACCTACCCTTCTCTATCAAAATAACTGAATACCATATCCACCACTCAAATTACTTCATATTTCACTATACTAATTTTCAACACTAATCCTATATGGGTTCCGGAGTAGCTTTCTCTTCGCCAGAAAAGTGCTTCAACACTCTTCAGGGGTCACGGATGCTATATGAATGCAAACCTTTCTTCCCCTTCTATCCCTCCGCCTTCCTCCTCACTCCAAATAACTGACTAATGTCCACCACTCAAATTACTTTCATATTTCACCGTACTAATTCAACACTAATCCTTTATGGGTTTCCGGAGTAGAGTGCTTCAACACCCCATCAGGGGTAACAAGCGCTATGTAATTACAAACCTTTTTTCCCCTTCTATGCTTCTGTTATCCTTCAGAATCCAAATAACTGACTAACCTGGCCACCACTTAAAATGTACTTGCATGTTTCACTATACTAATTCAATACTAATCCTCTATGGGTCCCGGAGTAGCGTGCTACTCGCCGAAAAAGCACTTTGACACCTCGTCAGGGGTAGTAAGCGCTATACAAATGCAATTACAATACAATACAATATGTGTGACATTTCCATCATATTGTTCAACGGTATCACTGAGTTCATATAGCATTCTCTTGGGTTTAATCAAATATGCCCAAGAGAATGCAAATAAATCAGTTAATCTTTGGTAAATGGTACAATTTGAATGTCAGACCTATTGTATTTGGCTCTCCGCCATTTGTAACATTCCTTGTTACAGTAGAAAGTGCTAGACAATTGTCTTTAGTACCAGAATAATGTTTCACTGCATCCAGATGTGACCACTGTGCCCAGATATGTTCTCCATGCTAAGTGTGTTGCAACTGTAGTGATGACAGGAGGTGCGACAGGTGTTTTGAATTTCCTGGCCTTATTGGTTCGCATTCAACACTAACTCCTGGTGAACCTTGCTTGTTCCAACCACTAGCTACTTCCTGTCCCCAATGGTTTGCAACTGTTACATTTTTAACCATTCCTAAAGCAGATGCATGTGTGGGTCTCACATTTGGTATCAAATGGAAACATGGAGCCATAATTCCTAACACTCGCCTTACTGTCCTCACAGTCAGAGACTGAGAATATCTGGTAAAGAAAACTGTTGGTCTGAGTTGGGGCTGCCAAAGCATTCTTTGTATCCAAATCTGCACTCAGAAAGACTGAACTTCAATTACTATAAACAAATTCTCTACAAACTGGATACTGTGGCCATTTCTTGAACAGAATCTCCTTTCATCAGCCAGCCGTCCAGATGCAGACATGAATGCCTTTGCATCTCAAATGTAATGCTGCTACTGCTAAGCACTTGATAAGCTCCCCTGGAATTTACTGTATTACAAATGGTAAATCTTTGAATTGGTAAGGCGCACCCTTCATAACAAATCAGAGGTATATTATTGTGCAAGCTCCTCCAGAATATGAAAATAAATATCCTTTAATTCCATCATTGCAAGGTAATATTCCTGCAGCAGTGGTATGACATCCTTGGTGTGGTCTTCTGAGATCTCAGACAAAATTAAAGAGAAAATGCGAGAACATACACTGAGGAGGCTCATGTATTTTCTTCCTACATGGTTATTAGTTCTATTGCTGCCTTTCCAAGCAGTTCTGCACGTCTTGCATTAGAAAGTGTATATGATCTTTTTTTAAAGATGGTTTCTGTGCTGGTTTTGCTGCAGGATTCAAGCCTTACTAGACTCAAAATCAGTTGCTATGGTTGCCACTGTGAGAAGTATTATTATTATTATTTATGAAGCTTATAAAGCGCACGGCTACCCCCGACGGGGGTGTCCCGGCGCTATAGACTGCAGACTAGAAAAGGAAAGGAATTTAGGAGATGGAAAACAGCCAGGTCTTCAATCGACTATGAAAAAGGGGTTCAGAGGGAATAAACCTAAGATCTAGTGGAAGGCTGTTCCAGAGTTTAGCAGTCATTACAGTGAAAGCTCTGCCGCCCATTCTGGAGCGGCGGAAGCGAGGAGCTGTAAGAAGACGTCGGTTGTTGGACCGCAGAGATCTGACCGATTGGGAGAGTACAAGTCTCTTTCTCAAGTATCCCGGGCCGACCCATTAAGGGCCCGAAAAGCAAGAGTCAGCATCTTAAACTGGATGCGCCGGGAGATGGGGAGCTAGTGTAGCTTCTTACGATAGGATACAACCGACTGTCGGTAGGGGATATTGCCAATCAGCCTCGCCGCCGCATTATGAACGATCTGTAGACGTTCAATTTGGTACAAAGGGGCACCGGCATAGAGACTGTTGGCATAATCCAAATGTGACGTGATTAGGGCATGAGTGACCGTTCTACGGGCATCCACAGGAAGGTACGGAAAGATCTTTCTCATCATACGCAATTTCCCGAAACAAGCTGCCGTAACCTTATTATTTTTGGGTTTTACAAGAGAGAGCATCATCGAATTGAAAGCCCAAATTACGAACTGTTTGGACAGGGCTGGGAGGAGGATTAGGCACGGTCGGCCACCATAAGATAGAAGGTATGGTGTTTTTTTGATAAAAAATAAGACCTCCGTCTTATCAGTGTTGAGCCTGAGATGGTTGGAGGTCATGCAGGAACATATGTTGCCAAGACAATGGCGAAAGCTGGCGAAGCTGGAGTCAGAGTGATCTCTAAAAGAAAACACAAGCTGTGTATCATCAGCATAAGAGATCACTCTGATCCCCCAGGACTCCACCACCTTAGCCAATGGGGCAAGATACACATTAAAAAACAGGGGGCTCAACACGGAGCCCTGAGGCACGCCACAGACGAGGGGTTTGCTCTCTGATTCAAAAGGTTTGAGGAGAACCCTCTGCGTTCGTCCTTTAAGAAAGGAACTGATCCAAGACAGAACGGTACCACCCAATCCAATCTGCCTTAGACGATCCAATAGTATCACATGGGACACCTTATCAAAAGCGGCGGATAGGTCGAGGAGGACCAGCATGGCCTCCTCGCCCCTATCCACACACTCCCGGATAGTCTCAGAGATCTCTAAAAGAGCAGTCTCAGTACTGAAACCAGTTCTGAATCCCGACTGAGAATCGTGTAGCAGAGAGTTGGTTTCCAGATAATCCGCAAGTTGTAACTGCACCGCCTTTTCCAAGACTTTCGCCGGTTTAGGGAGAAGGGAGATGGGGCGGTAATTACAAAATTGTGCCGGGTCCGCATCCACTTTCTTCAGAATGGGGACTAACATAGCCTCCTTCCAAGCAGTCGGAAATTGGCCCGAGTGCATTGAGGAGTTCCAGATTGAAAGGAGTCGTCTGATCAAAAGGGGAGCCAGGTTACCCATGACCATAGCAGGGACCGGGTCTAAAGGGGATCCAGATTTACACTGAGTAAGCCACTTAAATGCAGACTCAGTAGTAAGATCTTTAAAGGCCACCAATGACGATGTTACAGGGTCCCTGGTCTCGGCGATAGGAAGGGTCAGAACAGGTGTCAGAACAGACGAAAAAGAGGACGTAATTTTGTCAATTTTGTCTTGAAAATACTCCGACAAACCATTACATAAGGCCTGGCTAGAGACGTTCTGGGGCATCATAGCAGGAGGCTTAACAAAGTCCTTTACAATATTAAAAAGAGTTTTTGCGGAGTTATCTGCATTTTTAATTTGTAGGGCGAAGAAGTCTCTCATCGTGGACCTTTTTAATTTGAGATTTTTTTTTAAAGCAGACTTGTAAATAATTTTAGCCCCTGAATCATCAGTTTGTCGCCATCTGCGTTCTAATTTTTTACAGCAGCTTTTTTCCTCACGCAGGGATGGTGAGAACCACGGGGCAGAAGGACGGGATCTTGCAGAGGTGACAGGTTGTAGGGGGGCAGTGGCCTCAATGGCAAGCAATAAGGCCGAATTAAGCTGGGCCACGCTTGCGTCAATGTCGTTGGTTAATGGGTCTGATTGGTACGAGAAAACGGGATCTAAGGCAGTGCAGGTGACTTTATGCCATTTTCTCCCGTACTCCCTACCAAGCGCCACCGGACTCGGTACAGAGGGGAGCATAATATCAAACGGGAGAAGGTGATGGTCTAACCAGGTAAGGGGAAGGGAGGGGTGAACTGTGATACCGGGAAGATTAGAAAAAATTAAATCGAGAGTGTGGCCCGCTATATGAGTCGGGCCCTGAACTAATTGAATCAGGCTCAGGCCCTGCAAGGTGTCTAATAGTTGAGTAGCCTGAGAGCAAGAAGAGTTGTCAGCATGAAGATTGAAATCACCAAGCACTATAAGGTGCGGATGTTTAAGGGAGAGATCCGCTATTAGATGTACTAGTAGCATTAATGAAGGGGCTGAAGCCCTGGGGGGATTATACACTAAAATATCAGCCAGGATAACAGCAGCCGAATCCGAAATGGTGAAGTACATGGCTTCAATCAGCCCTATATTCGTAAGTTTCTTGATAGTCAGGCGCAGGTGAGATTTCAGGATGATAGCAAGACCACCCCCTGTTTTACCCTCTCGATTAATACCCATCAGAAGATAGCCAGGGGGGGGTAGCTAAATGGATATCCGGTTTGGAAGTGTCTTTTATCCAGGATTCCGTAAGGAACAGGATATCCCAGGCATGAGAAACACGTGCTGTCCAGATCTCACTAGCATGGCGGGGGAGGAAACGACAATTGACCAAGCAGCCCTCAGCGTCAATGGGAGACTTGAACGCTTGGCCAAAGTGGCAAGTGGAGGGGCACGTTTACCCCATGGAGGAAGTACCAGATCACAGTCTGGGCATTTAAAAGGGCGACCCTCCAACTTACACGGAGGGCAGCGAGAGAACGGTGTGCATATGCCTGATCTCAATTGTAAAAGCTCCTCTCTGGTCCAACAGATAGGGCTGACCTCAGCGCAACGGACTTAGGCGCGCCCGCTGTGCCCGCCCGCTGCGCGGACGGGAAGTCCCTCGACTTTTATACATAGAGAGGAGGGTGGGAGTCGTCCAAGAGCTGGACCGCTACCCTGCCTTCCCCTAAGATGGCGGCGGCTATCCTCTGCGTGCCGGCGTCAGCGCCTCAATTTGGCTGCGCCGGTAGGCAATGGAGTGTAGGAGACCCTTGAGGTGATGTAAGTCTCACCTGCAAGGATCGAATCACCAGGGATTTTAAAATCGCACAATTCATATATTTACAGCTTTAAAATAATACCAGCCAAAAAGTGCACTGAGTAGTATGGAGGGAAAGTGAAGAGCGCCCCCGGCTTCCGCCTCAGGGGAAAGTAAGCAGTAGTCTGTGAGCAGGCAGGTAAAGATCCCTTAAGCAGCGAGGGAGGGCGGGAGTCGTCCAAGAGCTGGACCGCTACCCTGCCTTCCCCTAAGATGGCGGCGGCTATCCTCTGCGTGCAGGCGTCAGCGCCTCAATTCGGCTGCGCCGGTAGGCAATGGAGTGTAGGAAACCCTTGAGGCGATGTAAGTCTCACCTGCAAGGATCGAATCGCCAGGGAATTTAAAATCGCACAATTCAAATATTTACAGCTTTAAAATAATACCAGCCAAAAAGTGCACTGAGTAGTATGGAGGGAAAGTGAAGAGCGCCCCCGGCTTCCCGCTTCCGCCTCAGGGGAAAGTAAGCAGTAGTCTGCGAGCAGGCAGGTAAAGATCCCTTAAGTAGCGAGGGAAGGCGGGAGTCGTCCAAGAGCTGGACCGCTACCCTGCCTTCCCCTAAGATGGCGGCGGCTATCCTCTGCGTGCCGGCGTCAGCGCCTAAATTCGGCTGTGCCGGTAGGCAATGGAGTGTAGGAGACCCTTGAGGCGATGTAAGTCTCACCTGCAAGGATCGAATCGCCAGGGAATTTAAAATCGCACAATTCAAATATTTACAGCTTTAAAATAATACCAGCCAAAAGTGCACTGAGTAGTATGGAGGGAAAGTGAAGAGCGCCCCCGGCTTCCGCCTCAGGGGAAAGTAAGAAATATTCCTTGAATCTGTCTCTACATGCACTATGTGCAATGGAGGAGGCTTCGGTGAGTAGCTATCAAATCCTTTTAAATTCTGGCCCCATCATTGCCTTCAAGAATGATAATTATGCATTAGTTGAGATATATTTTGGTGTCACTGCTGTGGCGAGTGATATAAAGTTGATGTACAGTCTTTGACATGCTTAAATGCAAAGTCCAGAGCACACGTGAAGAAAGTAATAATGTAAATACAAAGGTCCTTGAAATGCGAGAACAAAGGTAAAAAGACAAGATCGCCAAAACATTAGTTAAATGCTTAAAGTTTTATGAGTTGTTGTGGTCCTCCGCTGGGGGTCGCGTAACTAGTTAGCATGGAGGAGTCTTGTTCGGTATCGGAATTAATTGGACAAATCACTCCACCAACTAAGAACGGCCATGCACCACCACCCACAGAATCGAGAAAGAGCTATCAATCTGTCAATCCTTTCTGTGTCCGGGCCAGGTGAGGTTTCCCGTAGTGGATCACATTAAGCCGCTGGCTCCACTCCTGGTGGTGCCCCAGATTGATAGCTCTTTCTCGATTCTGTGCGTGGTGGTGCATGGCCATTCTTAGTTGGTGGAGCGATTTGTCTGGTTAATTCCGATAACGAACGAGACTCCTCCATGCTAACTAGTTACGCAATCCCCAGCGGAGGACCACGACAACTCATAAAACTTTAAGCATTTAACTAATGTTTTGGCGATCTTGTTTTTTTACCTTTGTTCTCGCATTTCAAGGGCCTTTGTATTTACAATATTACTTTCCTCACGTGTGCTCTGGACTTTGCATTTACGCATCATAGGGTGGTTCTCTGAGCTACTCTTTCCTTTTTGGGTTTCTCCTGACCAAGCAGCACTGTTCCTACTGTAGCATCCTTTACTCACTTTCAACGTTACCTGATGTGCGCCATTTACCTCTGAATACTAAAAACCCCTCGCAGAAATTCTAGTCTTTGACATGCTGACTGATGCAAGGTGAAACTTGGACAACCATGACCCTTTCCATCACTTGAGGATTCCCATCAAAAGGAGTCCCTGTTGTGCAAGGCTCACATAGCTTTTGCCGTCTCATTGGCCTGCATCAATTTGCATTAACTTTTTTCGCTACTGGCCCAAAAAGATGTTCACCTGTGAGAAGCATGTCTCATGTTTGATTGGACCTCTGTCTTAAAACCAGAGCAATGCACCCAAGTTTGTCTATGTATTACAGAACCTGTAGATAGCTTGGTCTACTGAATTGAGGGACCATTTCAGGCATTTATTTAAAAGTGTTGTTCCTTCTTCAATTATAAATATTGTTCTTTTTTGTAATTTTTCGTGAAGATGTTTCAACCAATTTGCTATTTCAAACTAAGTTGGAGAGCATATCTATTCAACCAAGCATTGGAATTG
This sequence comes from Lissotriton vulgaris, assembly GCF_964263255.1. Classification (NCBI taxonomy): domain Eukaryota; kingdom Metazoa; phylum Chordata; class Amphibia; order Caudata; family Salamandridae; genus Lissotriton; species Lissotriton vulgaris. Next base: position 883,681,648 of record NC_141685.1, read on the forward strand.
GCAATACTTCACTGCATGGCTGCTGCTCGTTTCATTTTTTTGTCCAACTGCGTCCAAACATTTGCTATCTGTGTCTGCTGAAGTCCTTGAGAGGATGGATGTGCTTTTTGCTCTGTAGACCTTGGTGGGTGACTTTACTTTTTTCCTTTTTAGGCTGCAGCCTACCAGTTAGCGCAGCTGTCTGGTTTCCTAAAGACATCTTGGGGACATTCAGAAAGTTGACCTAGGAATGCATTCTGCCCGTTGCTTGCCATTGGCTTTGTGGTTTGTAACTCACGTTTTCTTGCATTCCATTTGCTGCTTTATTCGAATTTAGGCTGTCCAGTTTGAGTCTGTACCTTCTCTTTCCAAAACATTTACAGTATCCTTTCGTGTCCTCCCTTTCTGCAAACAGGCCTGCAAGTCTTGTTCTTATCTTGTCACATTGCTTTGCATTTAAAAACTGAGGTCAAATGTCATGCGCTGTCCTCCGAGGGCGCTTGTTTTCTTTTCTTTTTCTGGCTTCAAAGTGAGAGGATTTATGTGACACTCTTGCTGGATACTGGGTGTAGGAAATAGTTTTATTCTACACACAACAACATTTAAATTACCTGTGTAAGTATTTCAGTGGCCCTGGCTTAGCAAGCCACAATGGCGGCTGCAGACTGCTGAGGATCCACAGTCGGGCGGCCCAATAGTCCACTGATCCTCATCATCTCGGGGGACTATTTGGAGGGACGCTCTCGGCGCTGCAACATTTGAGTGCTGGGGCTGCCGGAGGGGTTCGAGGGGGCACACCCCATCGAATATGTAGAGGCCTGGGTAAACTTCTTCACTCCAACTGCGGACCGTACCGCCTTCTTCTCCTTGGAACGGGCCCACCAAGTCCCAACCGGGAAACGACCACCCGGCAACGCCCCTCGTCCCCTGCTCGTGAAATTCCTCCATTTCCAGGATCGAGACGCAATGTTGCGAGTGGCCAGACGAGCTGACCCCATGCAGGTCAAAAACCAACACGTCATGATCTTCCCGGACCATGCCAAGGCGGTGCAAAAACTCAGGGCGTCCTTCCTAGAGGTGAAACGACGTTTACGGGAGAATGACATTCAGTACTCTTTGCTATTTCCTGCCCGCCTGAAAGTAATCCACGCAGGCTCCACACACTTTTTTCCACGGCTGAGGAAGCTTGCGACTGGGCAGATCGCCACTGCACGCACGAACCGGCTGCAACCCAGTCGCAGAAACGCAACCACAGGACACCCCGCAGCAGAAGGCGAGCTCCGCAACAATCACAACAGCAAAAGCAACAGAACTGGAGGGATCCGACTAAACGTCAGGAAGTTTAGTCCCCGGACCTGGAACAACTCATGCAGGAGCGCCGCAAGGCCCTTCAGGCCGTAGCGGACCTTGGGTCCGCAATCAAGGGAAGACATTGAGGGGAACCCCCATCTTTTTTCATCAAGCAGCAAAGAGGACAGTAATCCGGCCTGTCCCACAGCTGACTCCATTACTATGCCCCCGGCCACGCCCGTGATCAATGACTCTGCCCAATAATGGTATTACCGGTTCCAGCCCGACAACCTACCCCGCTGGTGGATTTATACGGGCGGACACCCCACTCGGGGGCCACCCACCTTCCATGTCAGGACACGTTGGACACATAACACCCCGAACCGACGACCATTTCTCCTACGAACGCCCCGACAGGAACTTGCCTCGCAGGATTGGCCTGCCACCCCTACAATGTGACTGTTCGCTCCCTGGTTCTAGGAGCGCTAGTTTGGACGTGTCGAGCTTGCCGATGCGTCCCAGGTATTGGGACAGTTCCCCCACCCAGTTGACCGTTCTGTTCACCCTATTCTTTCATTGCCCCTACACCCCGCAGAAGACATGAGCATTACGACAGGTGATACACACGGAGGGCGACACACGGGGACTTCATGCACGCACGGCGCCACTCTGCTTTCAGTCATACCAGTACATCCCACGCTCGAGCAGTCGCACCCAGGCACGAGTTACCTCTCACCTACCTACCCATGCAGCACGCAGACGTTAATATACTCACCCTGAACGTGCGCGGCTTGCACACGCCACGGAAGAGATACGCGACCTATGCATATATTAAGCGCCAACATGCCCAAATCGCGTTCCTGCAAGAAACGCATCTCACAGTGACCGAGACAGACAAATTAAGATCCCGCTGGCGAGGAACCCTATGTGCCACATCATATTCTGCGTTCGCGCGCGGTGCGCTCATTTGGGTTCGCCCGGGTACCCCATTTCAGGAGGGGCGCAGAGTAGTGGATAAGGAGGGACGATATGTCCTGCTGGAAGGTATGCTGGACGGAGAGCCAATCCTGCTAGGTAGTATTTACGCACCCAGGAGCAGGATAGATACTGGGATTCCCTCTTGGTGTGCTGGCCCAATTCGCTTCTCTCCTTTGGATATTAGGGGGCGACCATATCTGTGAACTTAACATTACACTTGACAGGTCCCACCCACCGCACCAAAGTTCCCAAGCCCTCACACGCTCGGAAAGATTCCGCCACTGGGTCAATCACTGGTCACTAGTAGAAGCATGGGGAGCACATCATCCCCACACCCAGTTGTATTCGTTCCACTCCATCCCACATAACCTGTGGACCAGACTCAACAGATTTCTGTGCACTCCGTCACTAATACCCAAGGTCCAACACTCTGACTACCTCAGCCGCGTAGTCTCAGACCATGACGCACAGATCTTCAGTATCCATTGGAGACCGCCCCACCCTCCGGTGCCAACCTGGCACCTCCCAAGGGATTGCCTCATGGACTAGGTATTCAGACACGATCACACACAGACGATCCGAGACTATTTCTCTCACAGTGCTGGGTCCGCCACTTCCAGGCTCGTAGAATGGGATGCATTCAAAGTAGTTGCACGGGGCGCTTGTATTAAACAGATAGGGGGGCCCGCGGCACACTCAAACACACACTTGCCGACTCGGAACGTACGTTAGCGACTCTCACCAAAAAGGAAGATGCCCAGTCGGATGGTTGGCACGTCAAGACACGGACACAGCACCCATTACCGAGATACGGACTTCCACGGGCACTCTGGTGCGCTCTCAACAGGAAATACTTGAGGCGTTCCAGCACTATTATGCTGCCGTATACAGTATCCAAACACACAATCAACAGGAAGCGGTCTCCCAGTTCCTGGACCCGCTGCCACTCCCCCATATAACCGAGGCAACCAGGGATGCCCTGGATATGAAAATAACAGCGTCCAACATCTCCAGTGCGACACGCTCCCTGGCTCAGAATAAGGCTCCGAGCCTTGATGGGCTACCTCTTGAGTACTATAGCACCTTAGATCAGAGAGAACTCTCAGAGTCGCTCCAGGAATCAGTCATTGTGTCCTTTTTCAAACCGCACAGAGACCTGCAACACCAGTCTTCCTGCCGCCCTATCACGCTTCTCTCTGCTGATTGCAAGCTCCTGGGGAAAATTCTGGCCGCCAGGTACAAACAGATACTATGCCCCCTGGTACACCCAGACCAAATCAGACGGGTCTTCCGTGATCAAGATCAGGTGGGAGACGCCTTCCCACGCGCGGCCTGTATTATCCTAGATCTCGAAAAAGCTTTCGATACAGTGACCTGGCCATACCTCTTTGCAGTTCTCAGCCGGACGGGTATAGGGCCGGCTTTAAGCATGGGCGGAAAATCCGTTCCGCTCGCGGATTTTGCGGATTTCAGTAAATTCAGTAAGTCAGTCCCCGGACACTCACTTCCAACACATGTTCTGGTGTTGTCAGGCCCTTCAGACATACTGGTCGGCTGTGCTTGACTCCATTAGCACTCTCACAGGCCTCACAGAATTGCATTCCTGGGAGGCGGTCGCATTGGGGACCTTCCTCAGGCCAAAGACACACAAGGTGCAGGTCAGATACGCTGCTCTATCCTTGCTCTTAGCCAAGAGGAACATAGCCATGCAATGGCGAGTGATCGCCGGACCCTCATTCGAGACATGGGTAGGGGCGGTGAGGAAGAGGGCAGCAGCAGAGGAGGACGCCCTGAGGGAGGAGGAAGCGAAAGGCCAGCGCAAACGCTGGATATCTCTAGAATGGGCCACACTATCCCACCAGTTTCTGTCAGCTCACAAGCGTGACACCCCGTGTACCTCTCCACATGCCACCGCGCCTCTGGCAGCCTCAACGCCTCACTAGGGGGTACAGGACCTCGTGCACCCCTGTATCTCGGCCCTCCTCTCCGGCACTGGCCCTCGCTTCTCTGCTATCTCCCCCCATCGCCTTTTTGCATATGTACCCTGAATAATTTGCTTAACCCTGCTCCCCTGGCTCAGTCTTCGCCCCCCAGCCACCCCTCCCTTCCTCCCCAGTTATATCTCCCTCCTTCAGGGAATTATCTCTCCACTCCCTTGCAGTGACACTGCTTCTGTTACCAATCTCCCTCTTCCCCCACGCAGTCCCCTGTTCCTTTCTTCCAAAGGCCCCCGGAGTTCACGGTGCATCAGTCATTAGGGGATCCATGCCTTTATTCCACGCATGTTCGGATTATCGTATACATCCCGTAGACATGTTTGTACTGTTGTAACATCTTTGACCGCAATATGATGTATCATGAGAGTTTTTCATTGACAAAAAGTTAATAAAAATATATTTTTTTAAACTGTAAGTATTTCAGACTATATCAGGATTAGGAACACAATGAAGCATATTTTTGTTATTTATGAAGTGTGTTGGAAACAAATACTTTAACATGATCAAAACAAATCCTTACACCAAGTAATGCAATTTCCACCATGTTTTCATCTGCACACTGCATAGTTTTATTTGTAAAACTATGTGTCTGTGCAAATGTAATGGTCATTTCAATTGAATATGTGTTGTCTGTAATGGCAGTGTGCTACCCCACCAAGAATACTCCACTCAACGCCACTCCACTCAACTCTACTATACTATACATCACTGAAGGAACTTTCCCTCTTTCCTGGAAAATGACGGTTGTTAAACCTCTCCTGAAAAAGGCCACATTGGACCCTGGGGTCTTGAAGAACTTCCGCCCAATATCTCTGTTACCTGCACCAGCAAAAATACTTGAGGTACATCTTAACCATCACTTAAGCGCCTTCTTGGATGACTCTAGCCTGCTGGACTCATCTCAACACGGCTTTCGAAGAGCTCACAGTACCGAGTCCGCCCTTACGGTGGTCATCAACAACATCCGCTCGAAGGTCGACCTGGGCCAGACCACCCTTCTGGTCCTGCTCGACCTTACGGCAGCCTTCTATACCCTGTCTCCCTCTGTCTTGGTCACGCGCCTCAGGGAGATGGGAGTTGGAGGCCCAGCCTTAAGCCTCTTGACCTCTTTTCTTAATTAAAGAGAACAGAGAGTGAATATGGGCGAATTCCTCTCCCCCTCCAAACCTGTGCAGTGTGGGGTCCCCCAGGGATCGTCCCTAAGCCCCACACTTTTTAACATCTATGTGGCCCCACTTGTTAGGTTAGTAAGATCTTTTGGGTTAGAGATATGCTGACGACAGCCAAATCATGGTCTCCCTCTCTCAATCGGTGAGTATCTCCGCTCTTAACTTCAGGAACTGCATGGATGCAGTTTCTCAATGGATGATTCAGAACTCCCTGAAGTTAAACGGAGAGAAGACTGAGGTTTTGATCTTCGGGGTAACCAGGACATCTGGTCGAGTGACTGGTGGCCTCCGTCCCTCGGGGTGTGTCCCCTTCCCTCTCAATCTGCCAGGCATCTGGGTGTGCTGATAGATACCACACTCTCCTTCGACCGTCAGGTCAGCAGGACTGTTTCCACCTGCTGTGGTATCATCAGGATCCTGAGAAAGATCGTACACTACCTCTCTCCGGAAGCCCGGAAGCAGGTCACTGTGGCACTTGTCTCTTCGAGACCAGATTACTGTAATGCGCTTTACTCAGGCATCAATAAGAATCTTATTCAGCGCTTACAGATAGTGCAAAATGCGGCGGCCAGGTTGGTTCTTAACCTTTCCAGACTCTCTTCGGCCTCCTTGGCCAGGAAGCAACCTGCATTGGCTGCCCATCCAGTCTAGGAACTCTTTTAAGATCCTTTGTCTTGCCCATGGGGCCATGTATGGCTCAGGTTCAGAGGGCATCAGGTCCCTCTTACACCCTTACTCTCCCAGTAGAGCCCTCCGCTCTTCTAATAAAAATCTTCGGTCGGTCCCTTGGTTCCTCAAAGTTAGGTGGGGAGGGAGGGCCTTCTCCTCCCTGACCCCTAGGCTGTGGAACACTCTTCCCCCTGAATTGACAGGACAATCCTCTATCATGCTCTTTCGTAAAGCATTAAAAACGCGGCTCTTTGTAGAGGCCTATCCATAGTCTTGCATTTGAAGAATTACAAGCTGTACGATCTTTAGGCGCCTTGATGCCCTTGGGCTAAGTCGCGCGTTACAAGACTCCATTCATTCATTCACTCCACACCACACCACTGCACTCTACTCTACAACACTCCATACCACTGCACTCTGCATCACTCCACTCTTCACCACTGCACTCAATGCCTCTCTATTCTACCCTGTATCACTCTACTCTATGCCAATGCACTCTTCGCCACTGCACTTTATGCCAATCAAGTCTAGGCCACCACAATCTACTCTGCAGAACTCCACTCTATGTCACTGTACTCTGCGCCACTCTGCAATACTGCGCTCTATGCCATTGTACTTTATGCGAATACACTCAACTCTATGATATAATAAGAATTGCTTTTGGGTATTGTTATTCTTGACAACGTTGGGTGGTCATAGTCTTTGGTTCCCTTCGATGCAACTAAGATAATTAATGTATTAATAATTTCTGCCAGGAATTTGCGCTAATTATACCTCACTACCTGCGTTTGTGAATTGCCTCTCTGTTCTACCCTGTACCACTCTACTCTATCCCAATGCACTCTTCGCCACTGCACTCTATGCCACTCAAGTCTAGGCCACCCCAATCTACTCTGCACAACTCCACTCTATCTCACTGTACTCTATGACACTCTGCAATACAGCACTCTATGCCATGGCACTTTATGCCAATACGCTCAACTCTATGCCCCTGCACTCTGTACCAAGCCACTGTATGCCACTCTAATCTACACTACACCCCACACTACTTTACTCTATACCATTACACTCTTTGTCACTCTACACAACTGTACTCTACCCTGCACCAGTCCACTCTACTCTGAAACAATGTACTCTACACCACTGCCCTCTACCGCACTATACTTTGTACCACTCTATGCTACTCTACACTATTCTTTACCCCTGAATTCTATGCCACTCAAATCTACTCTGCACTCTACGTCACAGCACTTTATTAACTAGGCTCTACTCTGTGCCACTGCCCATTGCATCACTCAACTCTACACCACTCTATGCCACTGCACTCTGCTCCACTGGGCTCAAATATGCATCACTTTAATCTACACCAATGCATTGAACGCCGCTGAATTAAAGGCCACTGCACTCAATGCCACTGCACTCTATGCCACTATGCTTTGCCATACTTTACGCCAATACACTCTACACCCGACCACTATAATCTTTGCCACTCCAGTGTATGCCACTCTACACAACTCCACAATATGCCTCTCCAAAACACAACACTCTCTGCTACTCCACTCTACTCCACTCTTCGCCATTTCACTGTAGGACACCACGCTACTCTCCTCTTTGCTTTTAGCCAAGCTGAACAGCAGCCATACAGGTGTACAACATGGCTAAAACACATTGGCAAAGCCAATAGCTCTTGTATAGGTAAGATCTACAGCCTTTGCCAATGCTTGTTTAATTCATTTTTTTTTACTTTTATTTTAAACATTAAGATCTGCTTGTACAAGTAACCATCTTCAAAAACACTTCATTACATTACAGCTATAAATGCTTGTTTATTTCTTGAGGGGAGGGCACATTTCACAGTAGCTGGTTTTTGCTGAACTTCTCTAGCTTGCCTTTGTATGATAGGCAGCATTGGTAAAAACTGTCTTCTTCTCTTAATGAGGTAGTTTAAATTCAGATGCTCCTTTAATTAAAGAATGGTAAGTAAGCCTTAATGTCTTGTGGTGGAGGCAGTTTAGCTAGGTAAGAATCTACATCCTCTTGCAATGACTCTCTGTATACTGTCCTCTTGAGGAGGGTCTGAGATGTTCTGTCCTCTTGAATAACTTGAAGGTTATCAAGTATCCTCAGTTTAAGTGTCTTCCTCTGGAACTTCCTGGTTTTCCTTGGGTCTAGTTGTATGAACATAGGGTCTAGTTGTATGTCTCCAGGTTTCTGAATCTTCCTTGGGTTTATTAATGGCTTTTGGGCATGGTAAGTTATATGAAGCCAACAGTTTGACTCGACTTGTCTCGAGTGTGGCTGTGTGTTTCAATGATGTATCAAATGCCTTTGGAGTGCCTTTTTGACCTCGATCTTCTATGTTGAGTCAATATTATTACAGTCATCCAAGGTTTCTTCTTTGGTCCTGAGAAATGGGGCTTTTTGGCAGACTCCTTAACTGGCTTTTATTTTGAAGTAGAGAACTTTTCCCAATGGACCTTTTTGAGAGGCTCCTTGACTGACCATTCTGTCGCCACAGAGATCTTTTCTTTATAATCTACTTCTTTGCTCATTGGAGTTGTTGAAGGTGGTGATTGTCCCTTAAAGCCCTTTATTTGTTCATTCATTTTTTTTATATCTTTTTATTGATTTATTAACAAGGAAATTAACACTCGGCAAATCACACTTAGCAGAAAATACATAATATTGGTATATGGCAATTAATTTAGGATACAGTGCAGTTGATGGAAACAATCTGTGGACAAGATAGAAAAATCAGGGAGACAAGGTTTCGTCATCATGGGGAGCTGTAGGAGCCACACAGATATCTCCTCTATGTGTTCCACTTCGCCCACACATTCGGGACCATTTCTGGGCGCACCCTCTTGCCACATAAACAGTTTTCTCTCTAAACATGCACCAGTCAAGGTTTCGCTTCCACGATGTCAAAGAAGGGGGTGATGGCCCACCCCACAATTGAGCAATGTCTCTTTTGGCAATGGTGGCACCCAGGGTAACCCACAATCTCTCTGCCCCCATCAAATCGGTGGGCTCCAATACATTGAGGAGGCATCTCTTAGCCTCGGGATGGACGGATTTATGTAGGACCTCACTCATAACCGTATGTATCCCCCTCCAATATATCTGAATTTGTTCACATTCCCAAATTATGTGCATCAAGGTGGCAACCTGCCCACACCCCCACCCACAATCCGAGTTGTCCCCATGCCCCTGTGGTCCAGTGATATAAACCCTGTGTTGGATTTTCAGCTGCACGAGTCGGAGACGCGCAGAGATCGCCGCCTCTCTAGGGGAGGCAACCGCTTCCCTCCACTCCTCGTCATTGAGCAAGAGGCCATCTCCCTCCCACAGCTCACACAATTTAACCAAGGGAGCTGGTGCATTGTGGACAAGCTTTTTGTAGGTCAATGAGATAGCCTTCTGCGGAAGCAGCCCATCCAATAACCTATCTTCTAAGGGGGAGAAATCAGGGAGGGGGGAATCCTTATCAATGGCAGTGGTCAGTGCATGTCTTATCTGCAAGTAACGAAAGAATTCTGAGTCTGCAAGCTCGTGCTGTTGTTGCAACTGGCCAAAACTAAGCATGCTACCCCTCACCCAAAGGTCGCCCACCGGAGTGATACCAATACGGTCCCACTTATCGAAGCCCTTGCAGGGGTGCAGACTACCCTGTTTATCCGAATTCCACAGGGGGGTCGCAAGCGTCAGTTTACGGTCCCACCCTAAACTCTGGTTAACTACGTGCCATACTTGGACCGAGTGGACGGTGGGTCCAGTCAAATGGAGTTTCTTGGGATTAGCATAAAGGGCTCTGTTGTACATCCCGCCCCACAGCAGCCACCTGTCCATGGCATAACTCGGGTCCCCCGGAGTCCGGTACGTACCCTGGTTAATGGCGGCCAGGTGGGCTGCCCAGTAGTATTTTTTTATATTAGGGGGGTATTTTTTCATTGTTTCAAAGGATCAATGCGGCTGACCAAGGTTCAGCACCTCTATTTCAAAGTAAAAAGGAAAGTCCTTAGTCTGTGCACACCCGTTCGGAGCTTGGCGCACTTTCACTCCACTGAGGATCAAACAAATTTGTTAGGATGAGGACGGTGCACCAGAAAGTTGAAGTTGCCATTGCCCAAGAATGAAAAAATACCTGAGGGTGAGGACAGTGCACCAGAAACTAAGTCAAAAGAGCTTCAAATGTATCCAAAAATGACCTTTATTCTATAAATTCAAAAAATTCAAAAACAGCCAACGCGTTTCGTTCCATAGGAACTTTGTCAGGGCTCAAATGTCTGCAATTGGGCTCAAAGTTCTGTACCCATAGAGTCAAATTCGTAAAAGGCCTCTGTAACGGCGGATAGGTAGAGTCATGCAGCGAATCCAAGTATGAACAGAAAATATCGAGTGGCTTAAAATACCGGCCCACACTACTCCGTCTCAGTCTGGAGGTTCGCTCAGAAGGCACCGGTCATCCCAAGCTCCTCGCATTTCGCCTTTTGATAGCGAAATACGAGGAGCGTACTTTATCTAAAAAAGAATAGTGCACAGAGTAGTCCTTAGCCAGTGTCCATGACAGGTATGTAGGACGTCCCTCCTGTGACCATTTACTTTTTCAGTTAAGTAGTTTTTTTCCCTTCTCTTAGATTATTTATAAGGTTTTTTCCTAATGTTATGGATCAAGTGTTGTCTGCTTGTATAGGGGCTCTGTAACTGTGTTTGCACCTTGTTGCTTAAGGTTTTGCCTTTCAGAGCCCTCTAGATCGCGGGGACGCTTGCCGTTCCTCACGCTTTTTTCCCCAGTGTTGCGGCGCCTATTTCGGCCGCTAGAGGGAGCCAGAGCGTCTCGTTGGTACCCAGTGCTGTTTCTCCTCACACGGAGAACCGCGCTGAGGAAAACGACACGCGGGAGCCTCCCTGCCGCCTTACCTAAACGCCCAGGGTCCCTAGTTCTGTACCTTTGCCCCACATCTTGTTATAACGTCCTGCGGGGTCCGTATTGCGGCTCTGGACCGCGTTTGACGCCTGAGGGCGATTTTCAGCACCGCGAGTGGTTGTCTCGCAGCGGGAGTAATTTGCAGAAGTTTGACTTTTGTTTTTCTGCATTGTACAGCGCGTAGGGAGGTGGCTACGACCTGGTCTTGAGGAGGGTCAGTGCGCTGAGGGGTGGGTGCTGCCCTATAATTTCCGTTTTTCAACCGGTACAAAAACTTTTCAGGCCATGGTCTGGCTAAAGAGTGCTGTGGTCCCCCAACAGCTCTGATCCAGTGCCCCCTTACAGTGTCCCAGTCCTACTGGTGCCAGGGTTGTGATTGGTGGTAGCGCCCACGATGGATCAGGAGGAGTATTTCGAGGAGGGAGAAACTCATCAATATCTAAATGATGATGAGTTTTACAACGCAGTTGACAGTTATATATATATATATATATCGCTGCGTGACGGAAGTGGTAGGCCCCACGGAGGAACGCTTGTCTGCACGCATTGTTCAGGAATGCAAGAAATTGGCACAGGCCCATTTAGGGACTTCTGGGAACCCCTCTAGCTCCGCAGGGGATGGTCCCTCAGCCCCGAAGAAAGTGTGTAGAGAATTGGTTTCTGGGGGGGTGCAGGGTGTGGACAGGGATGCCTTTGGGCACTTACGTGGTGCTATTTTGGCTAAAGCTACTGCGCCCACCCCTGTGCCTGCGACGGCCCCGGGTCCCTCTGGGTCAGGGGGCACGGCACCCTCGTCCCCTGGTGGGATGTCCCCAGTAGACTCGGACAATGATGATGGGTCGGTGCGTTCTTGGCGCTCGTCTGGCTCTGCCGCAGAGTTGCCCAAGGATAGTTCTGGCATGCTGGACCCGGATGAGATCATGCATCCGCGGTCAGCAGCTTGGACCCCGGGGGACAAAGTGGCAAAGTTTGTAGCTGGACGCCTCCGCAAACCCCAGGAGAATGAAGCAAGAAGCTGTTTATACAGGGAGTGCCTAGGCCCACCTTGGAGGGAAAAGTGGCCTTTGCGACGGAGCTGGACCAGAAGATGGCCACCTTCCTTGCGAAATTCATTAAAGATCCTTGCAGGGGCATTGATTGCTCCTGGCGCTCATGCCAGGATAAGTTGTTGGATGCGATAGGACCCATAACGAAGATCCTGGACATGGTGGAGGAGGCGAAGGTGACCGGTGCCGCCATCTCCCCCGGCGTCCTGTCGAACTGGGCGCAAAGGGTGGTCGTCTTTCTAGGGAATACCAATTGCGCCCTCTCCACAGAACATCGACGATCACTTCTGATCAAATTAGACCCAAAGCTGGGGGAATTGGCCTCGTCGGAGGCGGGGTCAGTAACTCAAGGGGGTCTCTTTGGAGAGCCCTATATAAAGGAGCTGGGGAAATTTGTTTCGACCTTTACGTCTCTTGACAGTACCCAGTTGAGCATTATGAAAGTTTTCCAACAACGTTTCTCTCGAGGGGCCAGTCGCGGTGGGGGCCGCACTACCGGCCGTGGCGGTCAGCAGTTTGCCAATAAGGGTCAAGGTTTCGGGCGAGGTCAATATAACACCTCGGCGAATGACATCAATTTCTACCCCACCAGAGGCCAGCGCTTCAGAGGTCGAGGTGGATTCAAGAACTCCTCTGGCAACAACAATTCAAACGGTGAGTGTTGTCGCAGCGGATCAAATCCGCATTATCCGCATTGGGGGGCGACTAGCTCTTTTTCCGGAGGCTTGGGCCGCGATTACGGCAGACGCATGGGTCTTACCGACAATCTGCGGTTTTCGCATAGAGTTTTACGATCGGCCCCACCAGGTGGTGCCTCCACGTCCTATTGTTTTCTCACTGACCAGACGCGGTGCTGGTCGACAAAGAGGTCTCTGACTTGCTTCGCAAGGGGGCCATTTGCTGATCAGTTCGCCATCCCGCTGGTTTTTTTGAGCAAACTTTTTCTGGTAGACAAAACCGATGGGGGCAAACGACCAATAATCAACCTCAAAGAATTCAACGGTTGGTTGATTTACCGCCATTTCAAGATGAAGGGTATCCATCTACTTCGGGACGTGCTGCTCCTGAACGACTGGATGGTTCGTTTGGACCTCAAGGATGTGTACTTGGAGGTGCCCATCCACCCCCGCATCGCCGGTTTCTCCAGTTCCTCTGGAAGGGCCAGGTGTTTGAGTACACCGCCCTTTAATTCGGACTTTCCTCGGCGCCTTGGTGCTTCACAAAGCTACTCCATCCAGCGGTGGAGTTCTTGAGAGGCCAGGGTATTCGGATGATCTACTTAGACGACATTCTGTTGATGGCGCAATGTCCCAGGAAATTGGGACTTCAGCTTCAACAGACTGTTTCCCTACTTCAGGGATTGGGGTTCGTTATCAACATGGACAAGTCCGTCCTTGCTCCATCCCAGATCATAGTGTTCCTGGGGTTTGCTGTGGACTCGGTTCGGTCCACCTTAAGCCTACCATCCCGGAAGGTGGGAAAGATTTGCCACATGTTGCGTCAGATGATCTCGAAATCCCACACCTCCCTCCACTAGATTGCCCGGGTGGTGGGGCTGCTTTTGTCTTCCATCCAGGCAATCTTTCCGGGTCCCCTCCATTATCGGGCCCTCCAACGTCTCAAGGCGCATCATCTTAGGAGAGGCCTGACGTACGATCAGTTGATTCCCCTTTCGGACGAGGTGAAGGAAGATATGGCCTGGTCGCTCGCCAATATGGAGGCCTGGAACGGCCAAGTGATTTTCGATCCGGTCCCAGCCCTGGTGATAGAGTCCGACGCCAGCAGAGCGGTTTGGTGCGCCCATTGTGGGGATTTTTCCACAGGCGGCGCCTGGTCGTCCGCGGAGCAGGAGTTGCACATAAACTGCTTGGAGCTGCTAGCAGGGTCTTTCGCAGTGCGCTGCTGGACCAAGGATTCAGTTCGGTCATGTGTTCTACTTCGAATGGACAATGTCTCAGCGGTTCGATACGTCAACCACCTGAGCGGTCCTCGGTCCAAAGCCCTAGCGGACTTGGCAAGGGATTTTTTGGGACTATTGCCTGGCTCACCATGTCTCCGTGAGAGTGGAGCACTTGCCGGGCCAGGCCAACCAGGTGGCGGATTTGCACTCCTGGCACCTGCGGGACTCCAGTCAGTGGAAACTGGACATTCCGTTTTTACGCTGGCTGGACGGTCTTTGGGGTCCGTTCTCTGTGGACCTCTTTGCGTCGCAGTGAGACCACCAACTTCCGCGGTTCTTCAGCTGGAAGCCGGATCCTCTCGCGGAGGCCACGGACACTTTTCTCCAGGATTGGAGTCAAGAAAGGGCCTACGCGTTCCCTCCTTTTTCGATGGTGTTAAGGGTGACGGCCCAACTTTGACGTCAGGAGGCAGAGGTGGTGATGGTGACACCCTTCTGGAGGTCTCAAGTTTGGTTTCCGGTTCTTCTGGAACTTTCTTGGGATTCTTCAATCCTACTCCCCCGTTTTCGGCGTCTTCTTCTCAACGCGGAGGGGGGTCCCCATCATCTGGTAACGCAGAGTTCTATCCGCCTCATGGCATGGTGGCTTTCAGTCGATATTGGTTGCTCCCATGTCTTTCGAGATCGGCTGAGAATTTCCTGTCGAAGGCCTGGGCAGTCAGTACTGCAAAACGTTATCGCTCCGCCTGGAATAAATGGACCAGTTGGTGTCTTCGACGGGACTTGGATCCCCTGGTCGCAGGCGTCGTTCCAGTGCAGAATTGTTTGGCAGAATCAGCTTCTACCGGCCTAGCCTATCGCACTATTAACGCGATGAGTTTGGCGATTTCAGCAGCTCACCATCCAGTGGAGGGAGCGTCAGTCGGAGAACATCCTTTCGTTTCTAGGCTACTGAGGGCCATCCGCCTTTCCTTGCCCCGAAACCGCGTTACTCGGTTCTCTGGGATGTCAATCTCGTCTTGAATCTTTTCCTGTCATGGCAACCTAATAGGTATCTTTCTTTGAAGGAACTATCGGCAAAGTTGGCAATGCTTTTGTGTCTGGTGTCCTGTCGGCGGGTTTCTGATGTAGGGCTTTGGATATCTCCCCAAGAGTTTTTTCTCCGGAAGGAGTGACCTTCACATTGGGGCGTCACACAAAATGCACGTCAAGGGCGATTTCGCACTCAGCTTTTGTGGATGCTCCCAAATTGTGTGTGGTTCAGTGCCTGAAGGCATATGAGGAGTTGGCTCTTGAACTTCGCCCCCTGGGTGAACGGCAATTACTTATTGCTTTGCGAAAGCCACACAAAGCTGTCTCATCCCCCATCATTGCCAGGTGGGTGAGGTGGATCATGCAAGAAGCAGGTATCAATTCAAAAATGTTCAGCGCCCACTCGGCTAGGGGGGCCATGGCTTCTAAGGCTTTCTCGTTGGGAGCCCGTTTTGAGGACTTGATGCGGGCTGCGGATTGGTCCTCGGATTCCACTTTCAAAAGGTTTTATTTTAAGCCTGTGGTGGACATTGCACATTTGGTGGTGAGTAAGCTTTAAACTAGCATAATATGAAGCCTGAATCCTGACATAGAATCGAAATTTGCCTAGCCTTGTAACGGTAAGTTTAAATTCTATGAAGGACACAGTGGCGAGGATTATCCCTCCCAGGCCACCTTTGGAAGTGATCCCACTGGTACTACAGTAAATAGTTAGGTTTCTACTAATCTTTTCAATAATTTTGAAATGGTAATGTCAGATTTGCTTGGAGCGTGTGACGTATTTGGTACACCGCTTACGCTGTTGTATTTTTTCTACTAGGAAATGATGGTTCGAAACAAGACCAGTAGGATCATGGCGTGACTTACGCGAAGAAAGAGGAAATGGTCACAGGAGGGACATCCTACATACCTGTCATGGACACTGCTGAAGGACTACTCTGTGCACTATTCTTGATGGACTGATGGGATTTGTAGTTTATTATGCAAATCCGAGTGTTTTTTCTTTGATGTATTTTAAGCTTTATCCTTGTTCTGGGATTTAGAGCTTATGTTGGTGCTTTTCTGGCTGCTGTGTTTTGTTCATTGATTAAAGAGCGAAGAAGGAAAAGTACTAAAAAGGGGACCGTGCCAGTCCAACAAATTATAGGCCCATAAGCCTTATAGACACTCTGAAAAGATTGTGGCTAGATTAGTGCTTTGTAGGGTAAACAGCTGGATTGATGAAATTCTATCAACCTATCAAGCAGGATTTCGCTCCCACGTTGACCAAATTTTTAGATTCATGATGATTTATTGGAATACAGTAGTTTTAGCTGGGGGGACTCCCTATGCAGCATTTATAGATCTTAAATCTGCATTCGACTTAGTGCCCCGCTTTAAGTTGTGGGACACATTGAAGGAAGCTGGGATGCCCCCTGAGATTTTATCATTTATTATTAAGCTTCATGAGTCTACTTATGCCCTGGTTAGGTGAGGACAACAGGGTGAGGTGACTGATTGTTTTTCTGTGGACCAGGAAGTCCAGCTGGGGTGTGATTTGGCCCCTATCATTTTCTCTTTGTACATAAATAATGTTATCTCATAGTATACTGAATATCCGATGGACGCCCCCACTCTGGCTGGTTCTAGGGTTCCGATTTTAATGTTTGCGGACGATACTTTAATTTTGTCTAAAACACAATCTGGTCTGCAACAAGCCCTTGACAGATTCACTTTATTTTGCAACGACCATGATTTAGTTGTCAATGTTGACAAGACTAAGTTCATGGTGCTGCATAAACATAAAACAGTGAAAGTTAGAGTACAAATGAACGGTGTGTCTTTGGAACAAACTGATTCCTTCTCATACCTGGGCGTCACTATGGGTAAAGGATGAATTGGAAGCCACAGATAGAGTTATTAGTCTTAAGGCATAATCAGCTAGCAGGGGCCCTTTTAAAAGAACAGCGGTTATCCTATACCAAACCAGTTGGCTCGGCACTCACTATTTACCAAGGGAAAGTTAGGGTTTCAATAATCTATGGCGCGGAACTCTGGGGATTTGAAAATCTAGGTCCATTAGTCCTAGCCCAGAATAAGTTTCTGAGAGCATTGACTGGTCTCCCTCAATCGTCTCCTCTTAATACCCTACTTTTAGATCAGGGATGTATTCCTTTTGAGGAGGCTGCAGGTTTTAGACCTTTTGCCTATTGGCGTAGACTGTGGACCACCCTAGAGTTATCACCCTATGCCAAAGCGCTAAAGCATATTAGAGAAGCCGATATGTCCTCAAAAATTACATGGTTGTAAAAGATCAAGAGCACACTAATTGATATGGAGCTCGGCCATTTGTGGGAGGACCCATAAGCGAGCCCGTTTCCATCAAAAAAAATCTTAAAACTTTATATAGGATATGGTCTGTCAGAAGTCCCTGTCACTAGTGAATAGTACCTCCCTAACTGGTCTATTTCTAGACCAGAAATATGAATACAGGATGGAGACCTATTGGGATATCATTACAAAACCTGGTGACAGGAAGCTTTTCCACCAGTTTTGGAGGACATGAGGATTCTCCAACTTGAGGACTTTGTAAGAAACTGGATTATTATTTTGGGTGGGTGACAACTCACTTCGAGGAACAAACACAAGCCTTGTCAACCCTCAAAGTCACTAAATTAACCTGAGCTCAACCCCCTGTTATCTATCGCACAGAGCAGACAGCTTTAACTCAATTAGAAAAATAGAGTAAATTGTAATAAAAAAAAGTCAAAAATCCAGTAAAAGCCAGAAATATTATTAAATAAAAACTTTTAGGCAGAAATCGTGCCAAAAAGCACAAAGCACTAATAATAGTCAATGGTCGCAGTAGACCGGGACCTAGGTGCAGTTTGAGGCTGATTGCAATGGATTGTGGGTCGGGGACATCAACCTGATTCATCCTTGTGAAAGAGTTTACCTTCAGGCTTAGAGCATATTATGACTTTAGCAGTGTGGGATCGGGCCTGCTGCCCTACTCTCACACTGCCAAAGCCAAAACAGACTGCCCTCCAAATTACGATCTTTTAAGTCGCTGGAGGCAGTTCTTTGGCATTGTTATGGCAGCGCCTTTGAAAAAGGCACCAAAATGGGAACGTCAAAGCATGTTCCTGCATGGACCGAAATGCTAAATGTTGTGCATTTCGTTCCGTGCAGGAACATGGGGTTGCATGCAGATAGGTGGGAACACCATGTGCTGCCCTGCATGCACTCCCTGGCGCAGAGTCACAAGTGGGCCTTTGTTTCCTCACCACCACACCTTTCATGGCAGTTGCACCACCATGGAAAGTGTGGCTGTGAAGAAACTCCTAGCATGCTTGGCAGTGCCGCAGCAGCACCAGCAGCATATTAGGGGCCTCAGACTGCTGCGCCACTAACAGGGATTGTGGATTCCTGGTGGCAGCAGTGATCCCATGGTGGTTCAATCGTCATAGTCCTAAAGAGCTGGGTGGACCATCACCACGGGTTCAGCGGTCCATTGAACCACCAAACTTGTAATATGACCCTTAGTATTTTAAGTCTCAGTCGACCACAGGTCTACACTTCTAAACCGCACAAGGATCTCTGGATAGGCACTTAGAGAATCACAAAGTGTCTGGAAGAGGCGAACAGGAGGGTTCAGTCTAGGTTCATTTGCCACTGGTAAATTGTAGGAAAGGCCTCTTGTAGCTTGTTGTATCCTTGTAGCCTGAACAGGAGGTCAGGCTAATGATCCTTTGAGTCCATCTCTTTAACCTGGGTGTAAGATGGAGAAGATCCAGCCCTTCAATCCTCTGCTGTTCTTCCTCAGGGTCAGCAGTGTTCTCAAGTGGCTGCCTGAAGAGGACTTCTGAGCAAGACTTAACCAATGGGGTAAAAGTTACGATGGTCAACTCTACCCACTATGGCCATTTTCCCAATGGCAAAGATCTTCGGTCACACTTAACTTGGACTCAGAGGGCTGGGGCTGTGCATGGTCAACCTACCTTGGTAATCTTAGTGCCCTCTCACATCTAACAGGAACACTTTTTTTTTTAGTCCTCATATCACCTTTGATGTCTTATTAGTGGTATGGTGTATTCCTCTGCCTTTTACGCATCTATTACAACTTTACCCATTCAAGCTTTGGTATAATGAACCTATACCAGCCATCTTTTAAGTATTTCCGCTGAGTCCTCAGCCTGGTGTAATCAACTGACTTTCATGAGAGTTAGTATTTATTCACTTTGTAAATGGTTGCCATTACTGGGTCAATTTCTGATTCAAACAGAGATATAGGGCACTCACATATTTCATATAGATCATATAACCTGTATATCGTGGCAGTGTTATCTGAACCCAGCATTTACAAATTTCTCGTCTTGCCAGTAGCATGATTTAAAACAGGATGTTACGTGCATTAGTTAGAATTGCAGCTCTATCTCTTCTCTCTTTTTTTAATCCCAAAGAAAATGAAAGCAAGGCTTACAACAACAGTATCTTGGAGGATTTCAAACATTATCTTGCTCACCTTGCACCAAGATGGTTGCAGCACCTTACATATTACAAACATATGTATTGTCATCTGCCATGTCATTTTCACACTTAGGGCAGCCATCAGTCACATGCCTCCTGCACTTTGCTCGTCTTGGTGTGCTCCAAAAGACCCTATAAAGAGTAAAAATGTGATTTCTCATTAGAGATGCAAATTTCACTCTCTTATATAGAATAGAAAAAGATACTTGCCATACATCCTCTTGTTCACTCCTTAGCAAGTATGTTTCCCATATCTTTGCTGGCGATTCTTGCATTGTGTCTGTGCACTCCATTAATCTCCAATACCATCTTATCACTTCGGGTTTTCTCTGGGCTATCTTTTGCTATTATTCTTCACTTGATGTGGACTCCATTTAGACATCTTGGTGCGCATTAACACAGTTTTTAAATTGATGGTATTTAAATCTGGACCGTCTACCAAACCTAATTTCTGTCAAACTGTGCCATGAGAAAAGCCCGTCACTATCCAACAAATGTTCTCAGTTCCAAACATCTGCATCTTTCAGAGGGCAACTAATTGGCTTTTCATACATTCCGGCGTACCTATGGAGCACCAGATTGGAGAACATTGGTGACAATACAGGATCTCTCATTTTAATCTGATCTCATACCAAACTCTGGCTGCTGCTTGTAACATCAACAGGCAGACTTTCTTAAAGCACTTTGGAGCCCCAAACTTATAAAGACAAGCTCTTTCTCCCTCTTCCTCACCCAACATTGAGGCATCTGGTACCCGAATTAGCATTCTGCTATTTTTAAATTGGAATGCCCAAGTAGTACTGGAAATCATGGATGGTAAGCCAACCTTTGTCCCATTGTCTCCTGAGTTTCCTCCAGGAGATTCAAATTTCATTTCAGGTCCATATAGAACTGTTTATTTTCCCTTGCTATTTAAGGATCTTCTTATCAAAGTGTAAAGGTATGTTCTTGCATAAGAAGGTGAACTTAGGTAGGGCAATCATTTTAATCAAGCTCACCCTTCCCTAAATAGCGAGGGGAATGTTTTTCCACAGTTTCATGAATATCTCTAGCTTTGTTGCAACTCTTGAAAGGTTCACCTCTGGCACTTTTTGTAGCTCTTGTGTAACCACTATCCTTAAATAACTCATCTAATTGTTTTTACTAGGCCTCTGCTATATGTTAATCCATGTCATAATTTCTGTTTTTGCTCAGTTAACTTCATACTCGATATCCTTCTGAAGTCAAGAATCACTTGTTTAACTTGCGGAATCGATTTATCAAGATTAGACGTGTAGAACATCAGGTCATCAGCTTATAGCTCTTCCTTACTCTCTAGACCGTCTCACACAAACGAGGCTATTCCATTATCGTCTCTAAACTGCTGAGCTAATTGTTCAATATATAAATCAAAGTGGAGAGGAAATAAGGGACACCCTTGCCTTGTGCCTTGGCTTATCATAACCTTTGAGGACAATTTTCCATTTATCAACACCCTCGCTGATGGTCTGCTATAGATCTGCTCAATAGCTTAGACAAACTCCCCTTTAAAACCAAAGTGCACCAAGGTCTTCAGCAGATATTTCCAGCTTACCCTATCAAACACTTTCACTGCATCAAGAGTCATAAATGCCTGGAGTATCTTATATGTGGTAGCCAAATCAATGGCTTCAATTAAAGAGTGTGCCAACTCGGGCAGGTACCTCCCAGGGATAAAACTTCTCTGATCTTGATCTATTAGAATGTTTATCACTGTACTTAGGCCCTTAGCTACAATGACAGATACGATCTTGTAATTGCAGTTTAAAAATGAAATAATGCTATATGACTCACACTCAGTCGGGGGTTTGGAGTTAAAATTAAATTTGTAGTCGCTTCATTCCATGTCGGCGATCTTGGACCTCTCTCTAAAAGAATTGAATTAAACAGCCTCTTCAAGATTGGTATGATGTTTCGCACAGTCTAATATAGATTCCATTTGGTAAGCCATTCAGGCCTGCTGCTTTTTCCTTTTCTGATGGCCTTTACTATTTCTTCCCCACTTATCTCTTGGTTTAGCGCCATTAACTTTCCCTCTCCTAGCTTTGGACCTCCTTGTTGGATACCCACCTCTTTATCTCCATTTCTTCCACCACATCTCATCTATAGGGGTCTTGATAACATTTAAAAAAGTTGTTCTATCATCTCATTACATATTTACACACTACCTGTCTTTCCATCTAGAATTTTTTATGCTACTCTTAACTCAATGTTTTCTTGCTTTCCATTCCAATAATTTATCTTCTTCTCTGCAGATGATTCAAAGAGTCGCAGCCTGTTAACCTCCCATCTCGTACAAATCTTATTTTCCATCTTAAGGTTAAAGGTTTGCTGGAGAGTCTAAATAAATTGCCCCATTCTCATTCTGTCAGCGTCCTCTGTCTATTCTTTTAAGGCCCTAGCCACCTGCTCTAACTCTAATTCCATCTTCATCAGCTCTTCTCTTACTAATTTTCATTTGTACCATAAAATGTTACCAATGTTGCCTCTTATATAGGCCTAATATGTGTTCATGCTTCAGATATCGGGATTGACCCTCTGTTGTGTTCTCAGTACAAATCTGTATCAGTCTGAAATGCTTTGATTACCTCTACTTCTAAAAATATATTTTTTGTCTACTGTCCATCTTACATTACCATTCAGAGCAAGTAATTTAAATTCTAACCACACAGCTGAATGGTCTGACAAATGTACTGGTAAAGGTTTTACATTTACAGTTTCCTTGACTATGTTGTCTTCCACCCAAAAAATAATCCAGGCGGGAGTAACTTTTATATTTCTTACTATAAAACGTCTAGTCCCTGACAGGGCGTGCACTCTTAAGCCATACATCACATTACCTTAATTCTCCCATCAAAAACTTGAGGTAGCTGTGAGTTTTGTTTTGAACCCCAATAAACCTTTGCACTGATCTGTTCATCTTTGGATCTAATACTGCATTAAAATCTCTCTCTATGATGATTGGGAATTTATATTCCACTAAAGCCGAACCAAAGTGCTTAAGTGGCATTGGATCATCTAAGTTCGGTCCATAATATCCAGCGCCAGTTAAAAGGTTTTTGTGATTTCTCAGTTTGAGTATTGCCCACCTTCCTGAGCTGTCTGCCTTATACTTCAATATTTCTAACCAATGGCCTGCTATTTCTACAATTGCCACACCCTTACTACATCACGTTTGGTCCGTAGACACCATTTGCTGGATCCAGTTTTGATTCTTACATAAATCCCATGATCTCAGCCCTATTAACTGCGCCCCACTGTTCTTTATATATTCTATTATTAACCTCCTTTTTCTTTTCAACCTCATTCCATTAACATTCAACGTAAGTAGGCAAAATGTAATTCTATCAATCACCAATGATTCTCTTCCAAACAATTAGCATCTTACTGTGAGGTAGAATATGTTCATTTTCCTACCATCATGATATCTGCTATTATAAAGGCTGACAGAGGACATTTTTTTCCTTTTGCTTTTTAGAATCAATCGTTTTTATTGAGCAGTATAACATCTCATGACACAGCTCAGCTGCCTACATCCACTGGCCGGCAGAGCAAGATCCAATAGCATTAGACACAGCTTTCGGGCCTACACCCCGGACGGCGACCCCACGAGGGAGATTGTAAGGCCGGAATGAGCAGCCCGTACAAACACCAATCTACTGCTTTTAAGTATAGGAACGAGAACAACAAAGACAAAAGAAAGCCCCCTTCCCCCCACCCCCAGACCTACCCCCTGCCCCCCACCACCCACCTCCGCATCAGTCTCATCTACCCCCTTGTACTCCCTGCCGCCCCACCCCCCCCCCCCGTACCACCGCTCAAACCACTCAAACCACCTTGGCGGGCCCCAAGGCTCCAAAGGATTAAGTTGATTAATCTGCATATACTTTGGACAGGTGACCTCCCGTAAGTCCCTGGATAGAAGATGTAAGAATGGGCCCCACAATTCTGCGTATTCCGCCCCCTTTCCATCCATACACAGCGATAGCCGCTCCATAGCCAAAAGATGTCAGGTGAGTCTGGGGACCCCCACTGCACAAGAATGACTAGGCACGCTGCCAACAAGGCCAGAGCAATTTGTCTACCCAACAACGAGCGCTTAGGATATGATTTCACATGTGGAAGCCCTAATAGTGCATGCTCATGTGCTCGAGGGAACGTGATATGAAAAGCATTGTCTAGGTCGTCAAGGACCACCTTCCAATACCGCTCTAGCTTCGGACAGTGCCACAAAAGGTGTGTCAAGGTGCCCAGGGAACCACATCCCCTTCAACATAGGCCTGAGTGTTTCTGATCCCAAGCTTTAATATGAGCCGGGGTATAATACCAATAAGTAACCGCCTTATAGGCTGACTCTGTACCTGATACGTTGGCAGTGGTGTGGTGCGCGCGGTAGAACATCTGCTCCCACTCCCTACGTGACAGCGGGCGCCCCAACTCTGTCTCCCAGCGAACCTGCTCTTTTGTACTTGAAGCTTTGGGACGCGCCATGATCATAGCATACAAGTCAGATATAAGTTTGCAATCATCTTTCTTGCAGATTACCCATCTTTCGAAAGCCGTCAAAGGATGGGACATAGCTGCAATGTTAGGGGGTTGAGTAACCCAATGTGCTATTTGCGCATAAGGAAATGCATCGGACTCTAAGAGAGAGAAGTAGTCTTGACGAAGCCGGGGGAACGGAATTAGGCCATCAAGATCAAAGAGGGAACCCACTCTCTTAAACCTTCTTCCCTCCAGCGCTGGAAGATTGGGGACGCACAACACGGCTGGAAGTCTGTATTATCTACAATGGCTTCATAGGGGACAGGAAAGTAGTCCAGCCTTTACGCTGCGCCAATTGGTCCCACGCCTTCAACGTCGGTGACGTCACCGGAGAAGAGTAAAGACCCCACGATCTATGTTTTCGAGGGAGCCACAACTCGCACCAAATGTTGCACCCAGCTACCGTCTGGTCCATGAAATTCCAGTGTTTACTGGACCATGGCTTATTCCATTCAAGGATGAACCGCAGGCAGGCCGCCTGAAAGTACGCCTTCAGCAAAGGGAAACCCATCCCACCGCTGGCCTTAGGAGCTGAAATCAGTGATAAGGCAAGCCGTGGTCGTTTGTGGTTACATAAAAACGTATTAATAAGCCCTTGTAGCTTCTGAATGGAACCCAGTGGAGGGCTCAATGGGAGCATTTGAAAGAGGTATAAGATACGCGGGAGCACCGTAATTTTAACTGCCGCCAGTCTACCGAACCAGGCCAGGTTGAGACTGGACCAGTCGGACAGCGATTTGGCTGTCTGGTCCACTAACAGCTTGTAATTAGGGGAAGCTGTCTTTGCGAGAAATGGGGCAAGGCGGATTCCCAGGTACGGGATGTCGGAGTGAACCCACTGGAAGGCATAGTCCTGCTGCAGTTCCAATACATCAGCTGCAGGGACAGATACATTAAGCATCTGCGATTTGGAGAAGTTAACTTGTACCTTACCAAATTCGTGTAGTTCTGTCAAAAGGTGCTGCAAGGAGGAATGGGGCTGCGTAAGCGAGAGAATCACATCATCCGCGTACAAACTGATTTTGTGCATATCCGCACCAAACCGAATCCCCGCTATACCTCCGTTGGACCATACCTGCTGAGCAAAGGGCTCCATATAGAGCGTAAAAGGCAGCGGGGACAAGGGGCACCCTTGCCGCGTCCCTCTAGTGATAGGAAAAAGGGTAGATCTGCATCTCTTCACCCGTACCGCCGCCTTCGGGGTCGCATATAGACAGCCGACCCACTGCACAAAGTTATCTTTCCTTAACCGAAGATCTTCAATACAGCAAACAGATATTTCCATCAACACAGCCGAAGGCCTTCTCCGGATCTATAGATAAGAAAAGGGTCCACGCGAGAGAACGATGGACTAAATCCGTGAGGTGCAAAAGTCTTTTGGTATTATCTCCCCCCTGTCGCGTCAGAATAAATCCCGCCTGGTCCAGATCTATGGTGCCGTCCATCAACGGGCTGAGTCGCGCGGCCAAGATGCTGGGGAAGAGCTTGGCGTCAATGTTAAGGAGCGAGATCGAGCGATATGTTCCACACTCCGCAGGGGTTCTTCCCGGTCTTGGGGATAACTGTGATCGTAGCCTCCGGCATGGAGGGGTCACCTCCCCCACCTCTAGAACGGAATTAAAAAGGCGCATTAAAAAGGAGCCAGCTCCACACAAAACGTCTTATAAAAGATGGCCTAGAAGCCATCCGGCCCCAGGGATTTGGCCAGTTTCAGACACGCAATCGCAGATATGACCTCCTCAATACGTATCTCAGCATCCAGAGCCTCCGCCGAGACCTTAAGAAAAGGCGTAACGCCGCAAGATCCCAGGTAAGCAGTTACCCGCTTGGAGTTCGAAGGCTCCCCCTGATATAAAGTTTGATAAAACTGCCGAAAGAAGTCTACAATGAGGGAATCGGTAGTATGTTCCACTGCTTGAGAATCCCTAATGGATTGGATGGCTGACTGCTGCGCTCGCGCCCTCAACTTGTGTGCCAGCATCCGGCCCCCTTTGTCCCCGCTAAGATAAAACTTGTGGCGCAAGCGCAAAAGGGCATATTCCACTCGGTCCAGGTCAAGGTGCTTTAGCATGCGTCTTTTCATTCCCAGCTCCCTCCATACGCGTGGAGCCCCTGTCCTCTTGTGTATCGCCTCCAGGTCACCCACCTCCTTCTCTAGCTCTGTGCGCTTCTCCCTATGCACCTGAGCATATGTCGCAGACAGCCCAATAAACTCTCCTCGAACACCCAGCTTGAGGGCCTCCCATACTGACTCTAAGGACATACCATCTTGATCATTGGTGGCGAAGTACTGGGTGATAGCGTCCCTAATGCGAGTGACTGTAGACTCCAAGTGGAGGAGTGAATCTCGGAGACGCCAGCCAGACGAAGGTGGTCGCTGCCCACTACAGGTAAGCTGAACTGAAATAAGCGCATGGTCTGACAAAGAGCGCGGGGTGATAGTTGCTGCGGACAAATGGGGCAAGAGAGAGGTCGTAGCCAAAAAGTGATCTAAAGGCGTATACGTTTTATGAGCTGAAGAGTAATACGTATAATCCCGATCAAGGGGATGTTGAGCACGCCACACATCATGCAGCCCACCGTCTTGCAACCATTGCCTCCCCCCCTGCGACAGGGCTCCTGCCTGGTGTGAGCGCGCAGCGGACCTATCCAGCCCCGAGTCCATTACTATATTCAGGTCCCCTCCCACCAGCACAAACGCATCTGGGGACGCTAGCACTTAGGAGATAGCCGCCTTCAGGAAGGGCTCGTGGCTTTCGTTTGGCACATACAGTGAACCCACTGTCAAATGTGTGTCCCCCCATTGAACCGGGATAGCCAGAAACCGCCCTCTTATATCAACAACTTGGGATAGGATCTTGCATTGCACCCAGGCACTAAAGAGAATAGCCACCCCGTGTTTCTTCGCTGGGCCCAAGGACCATAGTTGCACAGGGAACCGCCTGTCTTTCATCCTCCTAGTATCTTTGGGGAGGAGATGGGTGTCTTGCAAGAGACACACATCACCGTCTGCATTCTCCAACAGAGAAAGGATGACTGCGCGCTTAACAAGGTTATTTAGGCCCGAACATTCAGGCTTACAATTTTCAGATCTCTACCCATAATCTCTAAGGGGGAGGGAAGCGCTAGCCCGATTATCTAGGACCGGAGCACTGGGGGAAGCGCCGGAAGCGAACAGCGAACCCAACCTACGCCTGGCCACCCGGAGAACTGATGCGGACCCCCAAAAAACAACCCCTTCCCAAAACCCACCCCCAACATCCCCACAAAAGGACTGAACCACAGAAAAGAAGAAAGGTAGGAAAAGTCTTGTGAAGTGACCAATGTTTCGTCTGAAGAATCACTCTGTAAGGAAAACATGGCGCCATTCTGGAACCTTGCCCAACCCTGATACAGGGCACCACCACCCACCAAGTACGAAAAGTAGAGCAGGAGTCACAGTCTTACTCCCCCATGGGCCCCCTCCGACGCTGCTATGGAACCCAGCCAGGGCCAGGCAAGCAGCTGTCAAGGAGCACTCTCACTGTCGGTCACCAACGCCACCGAGGAGAAAGCCGTCTCCCTCTCCAAAAGGCTTGTAAAAAGGTCAGGCTTCCCCAACGAGGCAATTTCCCCACTCTCTGCAATTCCATGGAGCGCCTGCGTCGCCGAGGAGGTGTCCAGGTTGATCCAGCCTGAGCATCAGACCTCTCCAAACCTAGCGCCTCATGAGCTGCCTCCAGTGAGCAGATCTGCAGAAGTTTACCTTTGAACTTAAAGATGATGCGAAACAGGTGTCCCCAAGAGTAGGGGATGCCTTGTTCTCGTAAGAAGGTAGTAATAGGCTTGAAGCTATGACATTTGATAAGAGTAGAGGCCACCAAATCTTGAAAGAGAGCGGGATGGTATGTATGTATGTATGTATGTATGTATGTGTGTTCTTACATAGCGCTCGACTTACCCTTGGGCATCTCGGCGCTTGCATTGGGAACCCGTCCTGGCTTTTCCCTGTGAGATAACCAGTACTGGGCATCCCCAAGGTGAAAGTCAGGCACCCCGCCACGGGGGGCCGTAGTGGAGATTAAGCAAGCTATTGCCCAGAGTTGCAGAGTGTGAACCCGTGATTCGAGTAGGCACCGAAGTGAGAATTATCGAGTCCGTGGACACTTGGGCTCAGACCCTGTCGCGTCGGGAATTGAACCCATGTCCCGGGTCTGACCTCTGCTTCAGGGTATGCCTCCTCTAACCAGTGCCCACGAAACTGCACTGGGTTGAGATCTCGCGCTTTGCGAAGAATCCGCTCCTTAATCTGAAAATCATGTACGCAAACTAAGACGTCTGGTGGAGGTGCCTTGGCACCCCTCGGCAAGTCATCCCCCTCATCAAGGATTTGTCGGAACAACGCTGCCACATATTCTCGCAGGCTATCCCCTTCCCCCTTCCAGGGTACCGCTCGAATCCTGATGTTGTTCCTCCTGCGAGCGGTTTTCCAGGTCTTCAGTGTGCGCCTGCAAGTCCAGGTTTTGTTCTGTCAGGTGGAGTACGTCTTGTTGGAGCTGATGGACCTCATCGGCAGCGCCCAAGTCATGCTTCTCCAGAGACTCCACTCTCTCCCCTATGGCGTCAACGTCTCGAAGCATCTCCCGGACGTCTGAGGAGATCTGGGAGCGGAGTTCCAAGATGTCCTCTTTGATGGCAGCAAAGAGCTCCAGAATGAAGGTCTTAGTCGCCAGCGCATCCGCATTGGCAGGCCGCGCAGACTGGGCATCAGACTGCAAGGCGGTCTGACCCACTGTCTTCTGCGGCAAATCTTTCAGGGGTTTATCTTTCTTGCCCCTAGCAGCCGACATAGCGGTGTTGTCGGGGCCCCGTGGGGCAAAAACAGGCTCCAGCAGCAGTTGAACCTCCTCGCTCAGTCCAGACCCGGGCCAAAACTGGAAAACGCCTCCCACCGATGCACGGGCCGATGGCGCGCCCTCCTCTACCCGGCAATCCCCTCGCCTAGGCAGCGCCGCGGGGAAGCAGGCCCCAGGACCACCAAGTGCAAAGGCTCACCCCGGCACAGGGTCCGCAAGGGCCGCCGTCTGCACACCTCTCTGCAACTCTGGTCATTGCGGCAATCCACTATCCAGGGCCCCCACGGGCTCCACAAAGGTCCTCACAGGCAGTAGCGACTGGGCCCAGGCTCCACGAGCTCCACAAAAAGCCCCGACTCAGGCAGGCTGTCACCAGGGCTAGCCCCTCTCCAGCTCTCTACTCACAAGCCCTCTCGCGGGCAGCTCTGGGGGCCTTTCAATATTCTCTCCCCCTCGCTGTGCCCAAACTTTCACTGGGGCCCCGCCGTGTACCACTGTCCTCTACCCTCTAGGAAGGCCCAGCAGGAAAGCGCCGAAGCAGGGGAATGCCACCCGCCGAAAATGCGGGCCGAAAGGAGGCCCCACACCAGCTCCGTGCTATTGCGCCCTCCAGTCAGCGGGGGGGAAAGGGCCCCATTGATGCGCCGCCCGCCGACCCGCAGGCCGGGATAAAGCGCCGCAGGGCCACAAAGCAGCAGGTCCCAACCAGGCAGGCAGCAAAACAACAGCAGCGCGGTCAAGGGGGCAGCCAAGACCGGGGGGGGCCGCACTCACTACCAATACTGGGGCCCACCGCTGGGAACACCTGCATGGGCCTCACGCCGTCCGTTGGCTAGCGGACCGAGTCCCGGAGAGGCGCCGCACCGGACCCAGCAGCCGTTGCTCCACTCTCCGCTCCACTCGCAAGCCCCGTTTCCAGGGGCAGCCGCCCACAGAATGCGATGCGCCTCACTGCGGCGTACAGACCTCCACTTCGTAGGCCACGAGGCACGTCGGGCCCAGGGGATGTCCGGGCTGCGCCGCTCCAATCGGCAAAATGCCCGTACCTCGACCAAAAAGAAGGGCACCGCCGGGACCAGGACAGCAAGAGGGCACAGATGCGCCCCGTCAGCAGCTTGGATGGGCACCAGGTAGGGCACTACACAACGCGAGAAGTCAGGAAGCGCTGGAGGGACTCCACGACGACGCGGCGCCCTCTCCCACGGCCCAATGGGGAAACCAAGGGGCACGCAGATGACTGCCGTCCCTGAAACGGTCATCGAGAAAATGCCGCACACAAGGACATGGACTCAGGCAAACATGCCAAACTCGGATCCCACGCTATCGGCGAAACTAGATCAGGTACTGGCGGCTATCGAAATGTCCCGGCTCTCTATGGAGGAACGTCTAGGCGCCCTGACGACGGACATCAGCCTAATCCGCGACGATCACCGCAAACTGGTGGATAGAGTGAAGGAGGGAGAACAAAACGTGGCAGCGCCCACGGTGAAAACGCAAGAAGCAGACATGAAGGAAGTCCTGCTCCGAGTGGCGGGCCTCGAGGAGCACACAATCGATTTGGAGGGACGCTCGAGACGATGCAACATCCGCGTCCTGGGACTGCCGGAGGGGATTGGAAACTCGGACCCGCTAACCTATATGGAATCATGGACCAGATCGTTCACCCCCGAGTCGGAGCGGTCAGCGTTCTTCTCAATCGAAAGGGCCCACAGGGTCCCCGCCCGGAAACCCAAGCCGGGCCTACCTCCACGCCCTATGCTGGCTAAGTTCCTACATTTCCGAGACCGTGATGCGGTGCTCCGCGCGGCCCGGGTGGCAGGCCCCTTGCAAGTGGAAGACCAACAGGTCATGGTGGTCCCGGATTATGCCCACGAGGTACAACAGCAACGCTCAACCTATCTGGAGGTTAAAAGGCGTCTCCGCGAAAATAATCTCCAGTACTCCCTACTGTTCCCGGCCCGCCTTAAGGTACTTCATAACAGGAAATCCATATTCTTCACCACAGCGGAGGAAGCACAGGACTGGGCGGCGTTCCACTGTCCATTGATCCCTAAGCCCGGTCCCCAGCGGAGACAAAACAACGACTCACGACGATCCAGAAGACGAGGCATGAATCGCACCCGGACAGACACCTCCAAGAGTCAAGCATCCTCACCCTCGGGCTCGCCCGATCTCACGCAAATTATGCAGGAGCGGCGGGACGCCCTACGGGCGGTGACTGAGCTGCACACTTCTCCCCAAACCTCGGACTTGGAAAGCCAACCACACCTGTTCACCCCTGAGAAGGACCGGGACAGCGACGGCACAATGTCAGGATTTGGTCCGATCTCATCTCCCCTCCTTGCGGTGCATACAACGGACGCTACCCAAGCAGGCCAACCTGGCACCTCTTCAGGATGAACAATTGGACGATTGCTGTATCCTCTTTTTTTTGGTTGTTGATCGCGCTGTGCGAAGTTTGCGCGCCAAAGATGCTTAGTTAGTTGGCTGTATATGCACACATGCGAATGTCATCTCTCCTACAACAGCCCGATCCGCGAATAAGCCCGGCAGTAACACACGCTGCCACCCCCACAGAATTTTGTTATATTTCTCCCCTAGTGGGACACTAGTTTGGATATGCCACCCCCGGTGATATATCCCTGGCATTGGGACTGTTCCCCACCTTTGGTTCTACCTGTTGTAGCCCCCGTTAGACCCTCCCCCACACATACGGAAGCATGGCACGTAAGGGCACATACCAAACACAGGACCTCGCGGTCCTTGGGAGGTACAAGGGTGCCCCACTCACAAGCACGAAATCATAGCAATGGCGACTCCACGGTCGGACGTTAACGTCCTCATGCTGAATGTACGGGGCCTCCACACACCTAGCAAACGCTACTCCGTCTACTCCTACATTAAGCGCATGTCAGCTTGCGTAGCACTGTTACAAGAGACACATACCAACGCTGCCGAACTGGGCCGATTACAGGCCAAATGGCGAGGGACCTTTTGCGCTACGACATACTCAGCATTCGCACGTGGCGCCTTAATTTGGGTTAGGCCAGGCACCCCTTTTCGAACTCTCAGACGGGTGGTTGACAGGGAGGGAAGATACGCACTATTAGAGGGAATCTTAGACGGGCAAGGGGTCCTCCTGGGCAGCATTTACGCCCCTAACACTGAGCAAGATAAATTCTGGGATCACCTCACGGGAGTCCTGGCCCAGTTTACTGCAATTCCATGGATCTTGGGAGGAGATTAAAACTGCTTGCTAGACCCCGCCCTTGACTGATCACACCCACCCCCCGTGGGCTCCCCAACCCCCCGGCAAGCGGAACACTTTAGGGCTTGGGCCACACACTGGGGTCTCACTGACGCGTGGCGGCACTTACACCCACTGGCCCGTGTTTACTCATTCCACTCAATACCGCACAACCTCCGAGTCCGTCTGGACAGGTTCTTATGCTCTGCGCCTATACTCCCTAAGGTGACATCTTCGGACTACCTAGGTCGAATCCTCTCGGATCACGACGCCCACATTCTGCGCTTGGTCTGGCGCCCCCCACACCCACCAATCCCCACTTGGCGCCTCCCAAAGGACTGCCTGTCAGACCAGGTCTTTAGGGACACACACAAAACCAGCATACAAGACTACTTCCTACACAATGCGGACTCAGCATCGTCGACATTAGTAGAATGGGACGCATTCAAAGTGTTAGCGCGGGGGAATGTATTCAACAAATTGCAGGGGTGCGCCGCACATTAGAAAGGACACTCATAACAACGGAACAGCGCCTTGCTACACTCACTAAACAGACCAATGACTCGACAGAAGACGTCACGCTCACGGCCGAAGCGAAATCGGTGTACCAAGCTGCCTGTGCTGATCTCCGGAAATACAACTTTCGGGCCTATGCCTCCAGAGTCCACAAAGACCGGGACAAAACGGGGGCGATGCTGGCCTGGATGGCGAGGCAGAACACTGAGACCAAACCAATTACGGATATTATCAATCCGGAGGGTGTGCTAGTGCGATCTCAGGCTGAGATCCTCCTGGCATTCCAACACTATTACGCAAAGGTATACGGGGCCCCAACCCGGTACACTCCGTCATCAGTGGACCACTCTCTCGACCATTTGACACTGCCCACGATCTCGGACGCTGACAAGCGCACACTTGACACCAAAATAACTCCCTCAGATGTCACCCAAGCACTACGAGCCCTGTCCCAGAATAAAGCCCCGGGGCTCGACGGCTTCCCACTAGAATACTACTCAACGTTCTCCGCCCTGCTTGCCCCGCGCATGGCTCGGATGTTCGCGGCAGCCCTCCACTCTCGAGTGCTTCCTCGTTCATTGCGGGAATCCGTAATTGTGACCTTCCCCAAGCCCCACAGGGACCCACTCCAGCTGGGCTCGTATCGTCCCATCACGCTCCTGTCAGCAGACTGTAAGATCCTCGGGAAAATCCTGGCTGACAGGTACACCCAGGTTGTGTGCCCGCTGGTCCACCCCGACCAATGTGGATTCGTGCCGGGCAGAAACACCTCACAGAACATCCGCCGCATCTTCCACGTACAGGACCAGGTACGGGACAGATTCCCCAGCGCCGCTTGCCTGATTATGGATTTGGAGAAGGCGTTTGACACCCTCACCTGGCCATACCTTTTCTCGACCCTACATCGTCTCAATGTCGGCCCGATGCTCATGGCATACACTCGTCTCCTGTACACAGACCTAACAACGCGAGTGCGGATCGGAAAACACATCTCCTCTGCATTTGGGGTTCACCGGGGCACGCGACAGGGTGCCCCCTGTCACCACTCCTATTCGCCCTGGCCGTCGAGCCGCTGGCGGTTCGTCTGCGCCAGGAGGGAGTGCATTGGGGAATCCCACTCGCGAACGACACACACTGAGTCTCTTTGTACGCGGACGACCTTATCATATATGTTCGGGATATCGAGGCGGATCTTACCCCCATAGGAGTGGCGCTGACTGAGTTCGCAGACGCCTCGGGACTCCAGGTGAACTGGGACAAATCCATGATCTATCCTTTCCACCCGCACGTACCCCCCCCCCGCGACGTAGAGCTGGGAACCCACAGACTCTCTTGGTCCGCGGAAGCTCCCCGGTACCTCGGCGTCCGCCTGTACCACTCTCCGGCAGACATCTTTGACGGCAATCACCGCAAAGTGCTAGCTAACCTGCGGCCGATGGTTGCCTTTTGGAACAAGCTCCCACTGGCCCCGATAGGGCGAATAGCCCTGGCCAAGATGGTGATGCTCCCCCGACTACTCTACCACTTCACGAACCTGCCAGTGATACCGCCCAAATCCTTCTTCCGGGACCTCAACTCTCTCCTAGGCACCCTTATATGGGGTACTAACCGACACAGAGTGGCCTGAAAACCCTCCAACTTCCCAAAACGCAAGGCGGGCTCGGAGCGCCCTCCTTCGAGTCCTACTTCCTGGCGGCGCAACTCCAGTGTCTGTCGTACTGGATGGCGGACCGGTACACTCAAGAGACCTTCACCCCGACCGGTAGAGTCCCGACTCCAGAGTTCACCCGTCTTCTCCTCCCGGGCACCAAACCCCGGCGCACATACCCCCTCCAAGTCGCGATTGCGCGTCAATGTATGATGCGGATCCACCGGTCGGCCCCCGGTAGAGCCCCATACTCCCCTCTCCTACCGTTGGTAGGCTGCCCCAGACGGGAATCCTATTTCACGGCGCCGATGCTCACGGAATGGACACAATGCGCCATCACGGATATGGAGTCGCTCTTTGAGGAGGGACAGCTGAAACCAATCGATCGACTAGTTGCGGAGTATTAACTCCCCCCAAGTCAATTCCTCAGACATCGACAACTACTCGAGGGATTTCGTCCCTACTGTAATCTGAGTGCAGGTGAACCAGACACGCATCCAGTAATACACACTATCCTACACATGGGAGTGGGACGCCACTTGGTCACCTGGCTGTACAAATCAATACGGGAACTCTTGCACGCCCCCCTGACGGCCCTACGTGCCACGTGGGAGGAAGACATTGGCCGCGCACTTCACGACACAGAGTGGTCCAAGGCGCTCGAGGCCCCGAAACGTGTCTCCAGGAACGCTCAATACTATATACTACACAGGGCGTACCTCACCCCAGCGCGCTTACAGCGATTTTACCCTTCTACACAATTCCTGTGCCCCAGATGTCGATCCCCTGATGCTGATTTCCGTCATATGTTTTGGAGCTGCCCCGACCTCCACTCCCTATGGAAAACGGTGCATGACACGCTGGCGGGTATTACAGGTCTCACATCTCTAGCCTCCTGGGAATCCAGTGCACTAGGCATCTTCCATGTCCCGAAACGTGACCCGGTACACAGGCGCTTTGTATCCTTGGCGCTATTACTGGCAAACAGATGCATAGCCATGCACTGGCGGTCCCCGGAAGGCCCCCCTATAGCTGCATGGACAGGGGCAGTCTGTAAATGGGCGGTGGCAGAAGAGGACGCTCTTAGGGAGGAGGAAGCCAGAGGAGCGCGTAAGCACCCCATCTCTATGGAATGGGCCATGCTCCTGCACAGCTTCCGGCAGACCCTGCATACAGAGGACCCACCTACGCCCCCCCTCCCCCCCACACCTGAATGCGCAGGTAACCCCCGACCAAGGCCCCGCCCCCACACCGACCATCCCAATACTCATGGACACGGAATACCCCCACTCCTGAATGCTCTACCTTAGCGTGAGTGCACACTGAGGGAACCCTTTATCTCCCGACGCCATACACTTGCCCTCCACTACTGTGCTCTTGCCAAAGCCTATATGCTCCCTCCCACAGTTCTGTCCCCCCAGTTACTAGTAACACCGTTATAAGAACTGTACAGACCCCGATCCTACGCCTCCAAGGCGGAACTTCACACACCCACTAGTGCTCTCCCTCCTCCCACACGGAGCACGATCACGGAGCCCCCGGCCTGATGACATACCAGACCGGTCTGTACTGTTCAATAGTAGAAATGTCAATTACCATGAGTATGTGTTCAGAAAAGTTGCGCGCACGGCTGACCGTGGCTGAATGTTGACGCCACACCAGCCTTTGATCCACTTTGTACCCAAGAGCTAAGATGCAACAATAAAAACAAATTAAAAAAAAAAAATGATGTAACCGCCCTAGTAATGTTACCATCCAGAAATCCCTATCATTGTGATAGATGCGTATTCCAAAATATCTGAACGCCACTGGCTGCCAGTGTACTACCGTCCCGTCCACTTCCCAGATCGGATCCTCCGCACCAGGATGAAAGGGGTATCAGCAGGATTTATCCCAGTTCACGCCTAGTCCGGACAGAGATGCGAAGGTCTTCAACATATCAGGGATGACCCATGGGATCACTAGTATATCCTTAACATACAGCAGAATGTCATCTGACCGCTCAAAGCCAGAATACACCTGAAAACCGCATGCATTACGCACAAAGCCTTACATCACAGCATGCCCAGCTACATTGCCCAGAAACTGACACTCTCAGTAGGCTCAAGATCCACAAGAAGCACAGAAACTCTCCTTTTGAAACCACAAAGATTCCACACGAAAAAAACTTACAAGCGTTCCTTCTCAGAGATGGCCCCCAGGATCTGGAATGCCCTCCCGCCACAAACGAGACTCATCTCATCCACTGCCTCCTTCAAAAAAGAAGTAAAATCTATCCTTATAGCTAAATTCATGTGAACGTTAAATACGCATTTACTGTATGCATATTTGCCTCCCTCTTCTATCTCATTGCCGTAATTGACCACACAATCATTCTCGACTACCTGACATTGTACGCTCCATGCACATATTGCTTTATTAAGTTCCCATCTACCTTTGCCGCTCATTTGTACTATGATCTCTGTATTGCGTTCTTCTCTCAAATGTATGTAAAGCGCTCTGATATCTGCAAGGATCTAGTTTGCCATATACAAAACTCTGAAAATAAATAAATAAATAAATAAATAAATATAGAGCAAAATCGCATGTATGCCATCCCCAAGAAGTATCCCCCAGTCCAGTGCCGAGTTCCACAGTGCCATTGCAAGTGGCTTGACTACTGGGGCAAAGATCAAGGATAAAAGGATAAAAGGGAACACCCCTGACGAGTTCTTAGGTCTGTCAATATAGGGTCAGAAAAGAGAGTCCCCAGCCTCACCTGGACCCCAGTAGCCCCGTATTGAAAGTGAATAAGGCTCAAGATGTACGGCTCGAATCCAAAGCGATGAAGCACCGCGAACATAAAGGACCACTCAACCATGTCGAAAGCCCGTTCTAAGTCCGGCGCAACACAACCGGCCAGTCCTCCGCAGAGCAATGCATCACTCGAAACAGCCGTTGTATATTAACCCCTTCCATGCTGATGACAGAACGGTTCCGTCATCAGCTACGGGTGAGCTGTGCTGATGACGGAACCGTTCCGTCATGAGCCCGTTAGAACCTTAGAACCCTCAGCACAGCGCGAAAATTCGCACCGCGCTGAAGGGGTTAAGAGGCGTGTTCCGGGTGGGCACAAACCCATTTTGGTCTTGGTGAACCAGTTGCGGGATCAGCTGTGCCAACCGAGCTGCCAGATCGCCCGCTAAGTTTTATAGTCCCCATTCAGAAGCACCAAGGGGTGGTAGGCCCCCATGGAAGTGGGGTCCTGACCCGGTTTGGGAACACCCCTGACGAGTTCACCGGTCTATCAATATAGGGTCAGAAAAGAGTCCCCAGCCTCACCTGGACCCCAGGAGCCCCGTATAGTAAGTGAATAAAGCTCAAGATGTACGGCTCGAATCCAAAACGATGAAGCACCGCGAACATAAAGGACCACTCAACCATGTCGAAAGCCCGTTCCAAGTCCGGCACAACACAACCGGCCATCGGCCAGTCCTCCGCAGAGCAACACATCACTCGAAACAGCCGTCGTATATTAAGCGACGAGTTCCGGGCCGGCACAAACCCATTTTGGTCTTTGTGAACCAGTTGCGGGATCAGCTGTGCCAACCGAGTTGCCAGGATGCCCGCAAAGATCTTATATTCCCCATCCAGAAGCACCAAGGGGCGGTAGGCCCCCATGGAAGTGGGGTCCCGACCCGTTGGGGAAGCGTGATCACACATAGCCTCAGTCATTGAGGCTGGGAGTGCTGAAACCTCCAGCGCCTCCGTGTATACCTTAAGCAGGTGTGGGCTCAGAGGGTACGCGTACATCTTATACAATTCATGTGGAGACCGTCAGGACCTGGAACCTTCCCCGAAGGCGAAGCCCTCATCGTACCCCTAACCTCGTCCAAAGTGAGCGGGGCATCTAGCTCTGTCCGTTCCTCCAGCGGCAGGACCGGGAAAGGCAGTCAGCTCATCATATATTTCCAACTGCATATGTCTAAGTCTCCCATCCGAAGATCAGAGAGCCGTAATCGGCCAAACCGACTACCTCTGTCTGATTAGCCAGGCGAGAAGAGGCCGTGAGCGATCCGCCTTGGCATGCACCGACGCGAAGTGTGCTGCAAAGTTGAGGCACCGCTGCCGATAAAGCAGCTTTCATTGGTTCTTGCACGCCTCTTCCAAGGAAGCCAATTCCCCAGCATCAAATACCGCCCTAGACTCCAATGGCAACAGACGTCTCTCTATTTCTAACAAGTTCGATGCCACCTGCTTTCGCAGCCCACAGCCCAGCCCCAGACACTTCCCTCTCAGGGTCACCTTCATGGCGGCCCATTCCACCAATGAAAAGGAGGCGGTACCCACATTGATTGCAAAGTACGCCCCAATAGCGTCTACGATCGCCTCCCGAAAGACCGAGTCCTCCAGCATCGCTGGCTGCAGCCTCCATGTAGGGATCCCTGGGATCCCACTCTTCCAGGCCAGCACAACAGAGTGAGGGTTGTGGTCTGAATGCGTGCACCCCCAGTATTGCGACCCCAAGATATATGGAAGGAGGGAGGGGGACCCGAGGAATCTATCCAGACGGACCTGCAGATTATGAGGTACTACAAAAAAAGGAGGACACCCTCTCCCCCGGGTGTTTATATCTCCAAACATCAACCAGTCCCCAACACTGTGCTCAGCTACTCAGCATCATGGAATTAGTTGTGGCAGCTGTGCCCTTAAGTGATGCAGGAGAAAGGTAGACGACGGAGCACTCCTAAAACGTGTCCGCCATGCTGCTCCTGCAGGCCTCACCCCTGAAACATGCTCTCCTTCGTGGTACTCAAAACCAACTTTTAAGAATACGTCCACGAGTGATTACATTTTTCTTACTGAAAACTTGGCTGACTATCTGGGGGACTTTGAAGTTGACAACAGAGGTGCAAGCGATCACAGGCCACTGTGTGCCATCTTACAATTAGCAATGCCTACAGCAGTTCCACTTTAAGTGATAGGTGGACCGATGGGAGTAGAATGGCACCAGGTTCTCCAAAGAATTAAATCAACAGTAAGCCTTGAAGATAACTTGATGGAATCGGTCAAAAGGAGAATAAAGTATCCAAAGCCAGCCACCCCAATGACAGTTTAAGAGGCTAGGAAGCCCTTATTGCAGAATTACAACAGAATTTAGGGTAGGTTCAATGCAAGACCCAGAGTATGAGCTTAGAAAAGTCTCCCCAGGTGCCACGTCATCTGAAAGGCTTAATTCAGTGTAAATGTGCCCTTTGAAGAGCACTTGAGGTCAAGAAAAGAGGTGGCAAATCGACCGACAGGCGCTCCATAAATGCTTTGAAGGTGCTCTAAAAAGTAAGTATGGGAGTGCAGAAGAAAATACACTGAAGGGAAATGGCTCAAAGTGTTTTCTCTGCTGAAAGAAGAACAATTGTTACTTACCTGTAAACAGGTGGTTCTTCAGTATTGGTGTCTTTCATATATTCACATGCTTGAATATTCCCCGTCGTCGAAGTGGGAGTCCCACGGTAAATAAAATAGCAATAAAGCTAAATATATTAATATATATAATGATATATATATATATACATATAATACATGAAAAAAAATAGAAAACATAATAGGAATCTCAAAAAACCATTCTTACATAGGAATGCATGGTAAAGAGAAAAAACGACTGTAACACATTAGTGTCATTATGTTAGTCCATATTACAGCCAATCAGGTGTCAGCACCCTCTAGAACCTTCTCCTCAGAAGCTCAAGCCCTCAGATTTTCGTAGCACAAGTAATAAAGAGCGTATGAGGAGAAGAGAGCCTCTGAGGGGAGGAGGGTGGGTCGCATGTGATTCTATGAAAGACACCAATACTGGAGAACCACCTGTTTACAGATAAGTAACAATTGTTCTTCTCCAGTATTAGGGGTGTCTTTCATAGATTCACATGCTTGAATAGAATAGAACGATTCAGAAAAGGGGGTGGTGATGAACAGAGTGTCTGAATTGAGCAGACCACTCTTACCCAGTCCAAAGATCAGGGCTTGATCCATCACCGTTATTTATCTCACTGCCCCATCCCAGCTCAGAACCTGGCTATATGCAAATCAGTCTGTCCCTGGCCCAGTGCATCATGGGAACAGGGCAGACCAAACTACCAAGCCAATTCTTCACCAGAAAGGAGACAAGCTACCGGGGACCGGTTTCTGGCATTTCAGCCGTCTTCGGCCCGGCTTGCTTGAATCCTGATGGAGCAGTGAGAAAGGGACTCATGTCTGAGTATACCCTGCCACACCTATAGTGGCCAAAAACGATTCAGAAAAGGGGGTGGTGATGAACAGAGTGTCTGAATTGAGCAGACCACTCTTACCCAGTCCAAAGATCAGGGCTTGATCCATCACCGTTATTTATCTCACTGCCCCATCCCAGCTCAGAACCTGGCTATATGCAAATCAGTCTGTCCCTGGCCCAGGGCATCATGGGAACAGGGCAGACCAAACTACCAAGCCAATTCTTCACCAGAAAGGAGACAAGCTACCGGGGACCGGTTTCTGGCATTTCAGCCGTCTTCGGCCCGGCTTGCTTGAATCCTGATGGAGCAGTGAGAAAGGGACTCATGTCTGAGTATACCCTGCCACACCTATAGTGGCCAAAAACGATTCAGAAAAGGGGGTTGTGATGAACAGAGTGTCTGAATTGAGCAGACCACTCTTACCCAGTCCAAAGATCAGGGCTTGATCCATCACCGTTATTTATCTCACTGCCCCATCCCAGCTCAGAACCTGGCTATATGCAAATCAGTCTGTCCCTGGCCCAGTGCATCATGGGAACAGGGCAGACCAAACTACCAAGCCAATTCTTCACCAGAAAGGAGACAAGCTACCGGGGACCGGTTTCTGGCATTTCAGCCGTCTTCGGCCCGGCTTGCTTGAATCCTGATGGAGCAGTGAGAAAGGGACTCATGTCTGAGTATACCCTGCCACACCTATAGTGGCCAAAAACGATTCAGAAAAGGGGGTGGTGATGAACAGAGTGTCTGAATTGAGCAGACCACTCTTACCCAGTCCAAAGATCAGAGACTCTGTCCTCACCACCCCTTGTGTAAATATTTTTGTCCACCCTAAGCGTGGAAGGGTATTCTCAGATGTGAGACCCTTGCTCATTGCACCATCAGGATTCAAGCAAACCGGGCCGAAGACGGCTGTAATGCCAGAAACCGGTCCCCGGGAGCTTGTTTCCTTCCCAGTGTAAGAATTGGCTTTTGTAGTTTGGTTTGCCCTGTTCCCATCATGCACTGGGACAGGAACAGACTAATTTGCATACAGCCAGGTTCTGAAACTGGGATGGTGCAGTGAGCTAAAAAACGGTGTTGGATCTAGCCCTGATCTCTTGACTGGGTGAGAGCTTTCTGCTTAATTCAGAGACTCTGTCCCTCACCACCCCTTGTTGTAAATATTTTTGTCCACCCTAAGCGTGGAAGGGTATTCTCAGATGTGAGATCCTTGCTCATTGCACCATCAGGATTCAAGCAAACCGGGCCGAAGACGGCTGTAATGCCAGAAACCGGTCCCCGGGAGCTTGTTTCCTTCCCAGTGTAAGAATTGGCTTTTGTAGTTTGGTTTGCCCTGTTCCCATCATGCACTGGGACAGGAACAGACTAATTTGCATACAGCCAGGTTCTGAAACTGGGATGGTGCAGTGAGCTAAAAAACGGTGTTGGATCTAGCCCTGATCTCTTGACTGGGTGAGAGCTTTCTGCTTAATTCAGAGACTCTGTCCCTCACCACCCCTTGTTGCAAATATTTCTGTCCACCCTAAGCGTGGAAGGGTATTCTCAGATGTGAGACCCTTGCTCATTGCACCATCAGGATTCAAGCAAACCGGGCCGAAGACGGCTGTAATGCCAGAAACCGGTCCCCGGGAGCTTGTTTCCTTCCCAGTGTAAGAATTGGCTTTTGTAGTTTGGTTTGCCCTGTTCCCATCATGCACTGGGACAGGAACAGACTAATTTGCATACAGCCAGGTTCTGAAACTGGGATGGTGCAGTGAGCTAAAAAACTGTGTTGGATCTAGCCCTGATCTCTTGACTGGGTGAGAGCTTTCTGCTTAATTCAGAGACTCTGTCCCTCACCACCCCTTGTTGTAAATATTTTTGTCCACCCTAAGCGTGGAAGGGTATTCTCAGATGTGAGACCCTTGCTCATTGCACCATCAGGATTCAAGCAAACCGGGCCGAAGACGGCTGTAATGCCAGAAACCGGTCCCCGGGAGCTTGTTTCCTACCCAGTGTAAGAATTGGCTTTTGTAGTTTGATTTGCCCTGTTCCCATCATGCACTGGGACAGGAACAGACTAATTTGCATACAGCCAGGTTCTGAAACTGGGATGGTGCAGTGAGCTAAAAAACGGTGTTGGATCTAGCCCTGATCTCTTGACTGGGTGAGAGCTTTCTGCTTAATTCAGAGACTCTGTCCCTCACCACCCCTTGTTGTAAATATTTTTGTCAACCCTAAGCGTGGAAGGGTATTCTCAGATGTGAGACCCTTGCTCATTGCACCATCAGGATTCAAGCAAACCGGGCCGAAGACGGCTGTAATGCCAGAAACCGGTCCCCGGGAGCTTGTTTCCTTCCCAGTGTAAGAATTGGCTTTTGTAGTTTGGTTTGCCCTGTTCCCATCATGCACTGGGACAGGAACAGACTAATTTGCATACAGCCAGGTCCTGAAACTGGGATGGTGCAGTGAGCTAAAAAACGGTGTTGGATCTAGCCCTGATCTCTTGACTGGGTGAGAGCTTTCTGCTTAATTCAGAGACTCTGTCCCTCACCACCCCTTGTTGTAAATATTTTTGTCCACCCTAAGCGTGGAAGGGTATTCTCAGATGTGAGACCCTTGCTCATTGCACCATCAGGATTCAAGCAAACCGGGCCGAAGACGGCTGTAATGCCAGAAACCGGTCCCCGGGAGCTTGTTTCCTTCCCAGTGTAAGAATTGGCTTTTGTAGTTTGGTTTGCCCTGTTCCCATCATGCACTGGGACAGGAACAGACTAATTTGCATACAGCCCGGTTCTGAAACTGGGATGGTGCAGTGAGCTAAAAAACGGTGTTGGATCTAGCCCTGATCTCTTGACTGGGTGAGAGCTTTCTGCTTAATTCAGAGACTCTGTCCCTCACCACCCCTTGTTGTAAATATTTTTGTCCACCCTAAGCGTGGAAGGGTATTCTCAGATGTGAGACCCTTGCTCATTGCACCATCAGGATTCAAGAAAACCGGGCCGAAGACGGCTGTAATGCCAGAAACCGGTCCGCGGGAGCTTGTTTCCTTCCCAGTGTAAGAATTGGCTTTGGTAGTTTGGTTTGCCCTGTTCCCATCATGCACTGGGACAGGAACAGACTAATTTGCATACAGCCAGGTTCTGAAACTGGGATGGTGCAGTGAGCTAAAAAACGGTGTTGGATCTAGCCCTGATCTCTTGACTGGGTGAGAGCTTTCTGCTTAATTCAGAGACTCTGTCCCTCACCACCCCTTGTTGTAAATATTTTTGTCCACCCTAAGCGTGGAAGGGTATTCTCAGATGTGAGACCCTTGCTCATTGCACCATCAGGATTCAAGCAAACCGGGCCGAAGACGGCTGTAATGCCAGAAACCGGTCCCCGGGAGCTTTTTTCCTTCCCAGTGTAAGAATTGGCTTTTGTAGTTTGGTTTGCCCTGTTCCCATCATGCACTGGGACAGGAACAGACTAATTTGCATACAGCCAGGTTCTGAAACTGGGATGGTGCAGTGAGCTAAAAAACGGTGTTGGATCTAGCCCTGATCTCTTGACTGGGTGAGAGCTTTCTGCTTAATTCAGAGACTCTGTCCCTCACCACCCCTTGTTGTAAATATTTTTGTCCACTCTAAGCGTGGAAGGGTATTCTCAGATGTGAGACCCTTGCTCATTGCACCATCAGGATTCAAGCAAACCGGGCCGAAGACGGCTGTAATGCCAGAAACCGGTCCCCGGGAGCTTGTTTCCTTCCCAGTGTAAGAATTGGCCTTTGTAGTTTGGTTTGCCCTGTTCCCATCATGCACTGGGACAGGAACAGACTAATTTGCATACAGCCAGGTTCTGAAACTGGGATGGTGCAGTGAGCTAAAAAACG
This sequence comes from Lissotriton vulgaris, assembly GCF_964263255.1. NCBI lineage: Eukaryota > Metazoa > Chordata > Amphibia > Caudata > Salamandridae > Lissotriton > Lissotriton vulgaris. The sequence continues at coordinate 883,726,051 of NC_141685.1, forward strand.
GTGTTGGATCTAGCCCTGATCTCTTGACTGGGTGAGAGCTTTCTGCTTAATTCAGAGACTCTGTCCCTCACCACCCCTTGTTGTAAATATTTTTGTCCACTCTAAGCGTGGAAGGGTATCTCAGATGTGAGACCCTTGCTCATTGCACCATCAGGATTCAAGCAAACCGGGCCGAAGACGGCTGTAATGCCAGAAACCGGTCCCCGGGAGCTTGTTTCCTTCCCAGTGTAAGAATTGGCCTTTGTAGTTTGGTTTGCCCTGTTCCCATCATGCACTGGGACAGGAACAGACTAATTTGCATACAGCCAGGTTCTGAAACTGGGATGGTGCAGTGAGCTAAAAAACGGTGTTGGATCTAGCCCTGATCTCTTGACTGGGTGAGAGCTTTCTGCTTAATTCAGAGACTCTGTCCCTCACCACCCCTTGTTGTAAATATTTTTGTCCACCCTAAGCGTGGAAGGGTATTCTCAGATGTGAGACCCTTGCTCATTGCACCATCAGGATTCAAGCAAACCGGGCCGAAGACGGCTGTAATGCCAGAAACCGGTCCCCGGGAGCTTGTTTCCTTCCCAGTGTAAGAATTGGCTTTTGTAGTTTGGTTTGCCCTGTTCCCATCATGCACTGGGACAGGAACAGACTAATTTGCATACAGCCAGGTTCTGAAACTGGGATGATGCAGTGAGCTAAAAAACGGTGTTGGATCTAGCCCTGATCTCTTGACTGGGTGAGAGCTTTCTGCTTAATTCAGAGACTCTGTCCCTCACCACCCCTTATTGTAAATATTTTTGTCCACCCTAAGCGTGGAAGGGTATTCTCAGATGTGAGACCCTTGCTCATTGCACCATCAGGATTCAAGCAAACCGGGCCGAAGACGGCTGTAATGCCAGAAACCGGTCCCCGGGAGCTTGTTTCCTTCCCAGTGTAAGAATTGGCTTTTGTAGTTTGGTTTGCCCTGTTCCCATCATGCACTGGGACAGGAACAGACTAATTTGAATACAGCCAGGTTCTGAAACTGGGATGGTGCAGTGAGCTAAAAAACGGTGTTGGATCTAGCCCTGATCTCTTGACTGGGTGAGAGCTTTCTGCTTAATTCAGAGACTCTGTCCCTCACCACCCCTTGTTGTAAATATTTTTGTCCACCCTAAGCGTGGAAGGGTATTCTCAGATGTGAGACCCTTGCTCATTGCACCATCAGGATTCAAGCAAACCGGGCCGAAGACGGCTGTAATGCCAGAAACCGGTCCCCGGGAGCTTGTTTCCTTCCCAGTGTAAGAATTGGCTTTTGTAGTTTGGTTTGCCCTGTTCCCATCATGCACTGGGACAGGAACAGACTAATTTGCATACAGCCAGGTTCTGAAACTGGGATGGTGCAGTGAGCTAAAAAACGGTGTTGGATCTAGCCCTGATCTCTTGACTGGGTGAGAGCTTTCTGCTTAATTCAGAGACTCTGTCCCTCACCACCCCTTGTTGTAAATATGAATAGAATAGAAAGCAGTAACCTCCGAGAACTGAGATTGCAAGGCAAATAAATGGAAGAAAACCAAGACAGTATCAGAATAATACAGTCATGTAACATCATAGCAATCACAGTAAAAACATCAAGGAGGGGGAACAGAGGCTCACCTTAATGAAACAGATGGCGAAGCACTGCCTGTCCCACAGCGGTATCTGCATCATTGATGGTGTCCAAACAGTAATGCTTGGTGAAAGTGTGCCTGCTGGACCATGTCGCTGCACGGCAAATCTGATGAAGAGGCACACCAGCAAACAAGGCGGTGGATGAAGACATCGCCCTCGTAGAATGAGCCCTCACTGAAGACTGCAGTGGTTTACCAGCTCGTTGATGGCAGAAGGCAATGGCTGAGGAAAGCCATCGAGCAATAGTTGGTTTGGAAACAGGATGTCCCTTACGGAAACGTCCGTAGGTGATGAACAGCTGGTCAGACTTGCAGAAGGAGGCAGTTCTGGCACGAGCCTGAGATTGATCTATTAGTAAATAACAGCAGTGATCGCGTAGCGAATAATAAAGCTAGAACAGATAAAAAAAGTTTAACCTACATACAGCGCATGCGCGAACCAGCGCGTAGTGAGCGAAGATTTTTCGAACTTCGAGCGGAGCGGGACGACTCCGCGGGAGCAGAATGAGTTGATTTCACTTTACGAACAAGGTGAGGAATGGCGGGCATAACCACCATAGAGTCAGCCGTTATTCACGGAGCAGTAGGAGTAGCGCCCACAGCAAAATGTAACAAGCGCGCAACTAAGTAGCAAACCCCGAGTGTTAACAAACTTACTTAGAACTTGATACAGTTATTGATAACGGTTATATTTAACATACGGACGCCAACTTAAACCATAGGATTAGCTTGATTCTTCATTCACAGCGCGTAAGAAATGTTGAATGTAATGATACATGCACTGAGAAAATGTTTTGTTTATTTAAATTGTAGACGTTCCCTGACGAAGGTGTGGTCAAACACCGAAATGCATTGGAACATGGATCGTCTTGAATTTTGAAAAGAATGAAAAGTGAATAAAATAATTTTGAACTTAACAAGAATATGGAGTAATATTTCTATAGAACGATTGAAGATTGAATTGTTGAAGTAAAACTACGCTGGAGGGTCCAGCAAATATATACTGGTGCCTAGGGTGACACACTTATGAGGCAATAAGTGTGCAGCTAGAAGTAATATAAAATTTAAGGCATCGTTTGATGTCCAAAGAATGCAAGCGCTGTTCCGCCGGGGACTTTGGGTCCGGAAAGAAAGTTTTGAGGAACACAGGCTCATTCAAATGAAAGTCCGTCTGTACTTTAGGAAGGAAAGTGGGGTTGGTGCGGAGCACCACTCCGTTAGGCTTGAATTGAAGGTAAGGCGGCTTGATAGTGAAAGCGTGCAGGTCGCTCACGTGGCAAGATGAGGTCAAAGCCAAAAGAAGCGCCACCTTCCAGGTGAGGAATTATATATCCGATTTATGCATAGGCTCAAATGGTGACTTCATAAGTTGGGATAGTACAACATTGAGGTGCCACGATGGAGGAGGGCGCCGAACAGGTGGAAATTTGCGGAAAAGTCCTTTGAAGAATTGCCGTATGATTCTGGACAAGCAGAGGGAAGAAGAGCCATCATGCCTGAAGCGAGATATAGCAGCTAAGAAGACTCTCAGGGTAGAACGAGAGAGTCCTGACTGAGCAAGGCTTAAAAAGAATGGAAGAAGCTGCTCTGGAGTGGAATGAATGGGATGGACATTGGCTGAGACACACCAATGGCAGAAACTCTTCCACTTGAGTTTATAAGTCTTGATGGTAGACGGAGCCCTAGCTTGAGCCAGAATGTCTCTGCATTCCTGAGATAAGTTCATATCTGCAAATTCAAGGCACTCAGGTTCCATGCCCACAATTGCAGCGTGGAGGGATCCGGATGGCACACTAGGCCTCTGTCCATCGACAGTAGGTCTGGACGAGGGCGCAGAGGAATGGGCTTGCATTGGGACAACAGAAGCAGTTCTGAAAACTATGCCTGCCTCGGCCAACGAGGTGCTATCAGCAGGATGTGGCAAGGTTGTCTCCGCATCTTCCACAGCACCCGCGGTATTAGCCGAATCGGCGGAAAGCGTATGCGAATAGATCGCACCAGTCTATCAAAAGGGCATTCCCGCACGGCCCGGGGTGGGGATGCCAACTTGCATAAGACGGGCATTTCCGATTCTCCGGTGTTGCAAAGAGGTCTAGATCTGGGTGACCCCACTGGTGAAAGACAAGATCTAGAGTCGGCTGGTGTAGTTCCCATTCATGCATTGAGGAGGTGGACCTGCTCAGAGAGTCCGCCAAAATGTTGGACACACCCAAAAGGTGGACAGCTGCCATGGTGATCTGGTGGCGGAGAGCCCAATCCCAGATAGACTGAGCCAAGTGAGACAGATGAGGAGACTTGGTTCCCCCTTGTTTGTTCACGTAGTGCATACTGGTGGTATTGTCTGTTTGGATTAGCACTGACTCCCCGTGAACTACCGGGAGGAATGATTTGAGCGCAAGGAAGATTGCCATTAACTCCAGCCTGTTGATATGCCACTTGCGCTGGGGCAGAGTCCACTTGCCCTTGATGGATAGGCCCTGGAGATGAGTGCCCCACCCCTCCAGGGAGGCGTCTGTCGTCAGCGTGAGATCCGGTGCGTGAACGAGAAAGGACGTTCCCATTTCCTGAAAGTTGCGCCCACCAAAGCAAGCTCCTTCGCATGCGGGGTGTCACTGTGACAAGGTCGTTGAAGGACCCGGAGACCTGGCGCCGTTGTAAGTCCAGTTCTTCCTGAATGGGACGGGTGCGCAACTTGCAATTTGGGATCAGTGCGATGCACGATGAAGCCATTCCCAAGAATGACTTTAACGTCAAATCAGAAATGGACTGTTTTCTTCGAATGAGGGTGACCAGACGAAGGATTTTGAGACGCTTTGGAGAACTTCGTATCTAGGATCGCTCCCAGGAAGGATCTGGTCTGCAGAGGTGTAAACTGTGACTTTTCGACGTTGATGGTTAACCCCAGGGACTGAAACACCTGCTGGCAAAGGCGAGTGTCCTGATGTAGCTGATGGTAGGATTGAGACTTCAGGAGGCAATCGTCCAGATATGGAAAGATTTGCACGCCTTGGAGACGCAGGTGAGCCACCACAGGAGCCAGTACCTTCGTGAACACCTGAGGAGCTGAACGCAGTCCAAGGGGTAGTACTTTGAACTGAAAGTGCATTGGTCCCACCTTGAAACGCAGGTACTGGCGATGTTGTTGGATAATAGGGACATGAAAATATGCGTCCCGAAGGTCTATGGTGATCATGTAATCCTCGTTGGATAGTAGACGAAGGACTTCCTGCAACGTCAGCATGCGGAATGATTGGGACTTTAGGAACTGGTTGAGAGCCCTCAGACCCAGAATGGGTCGCCAATCCCCGGTCTTCTTGAGTATGAGGAAGAATCGAGAGTAAAACCCCTCTCCTCTTTTATGTTTCGGAACCACTTCGACTGCACCTTTCAACACAAGAAGACGGACCTGACGGTAAAGCTCCTCGAGGTGCGGAGGAGGCGGGCCACGAGGGGGCGTGCACGGAGGAATCTCTACGAACTCTAGTGTATGACCCCATTGTACAATGTCCAACGCCCAGCGGTCCGAGGTGATCGAGGACCACTGAGAGTAAAACAGAGAGATTCGACCTCCAACATTTTGATGGGAAGAGTCATTGTCATTTAGAGTTGGATCCTCGGTAAGAGGATTTTCCTCTGTAAGGTCTGGAGGACTGCTGGCGAGACTGTTGAGTGGGCGTGTAACGTTGGCCGCTGTGATTGTATGAGCGGTATTGCTGCCCACCCCGAACGTTGGAAGATGTGCCGCGTCCGCGGGCACCACGAAAGGACTGCTTCTGAAATTGCAACGTGCCTAAAGACTTTGCCGTGTCGGTGTCCTTTTTGATGGACTCCAGGGCTTCATCAATATGAGAACCGAAAAGTGACTCCCCATCATAGGGCATGTCCAGTATTCTGGATTGGACCTCCTGCCTGAAGGATGTGGATTTCAGCCAACCTTGTCGTCGGAGTGCAGCCGCACTTGCAAGCAGACGGAATCCTGTATTAGCTACATCGACGGCACAGTCGATCATTTCTTCTGACGTCCTCTGTCCATCTCGAAGGATCTGTAAAGCGTCAGCCTTCGAAGCATCAGGTATGAGTTCTATGAGATCTGAAATGTCTGACCACATTTGTCTGTCATAGCGTCCCAAGATGGCTAAGGCATTGGCTGCTCGGACAGACGTGGAAGCCATCGTTGAGAACTTGCGGCCAATAGCATTCAGACGTCGACCCTCTCTATCCGGAGGGGCTGTGATAGGAGCCGCTGGGTTTCGAGCCCGACGCTGTGTGGCCTGAGTCACTACCGAGTCCGGTTTGGGGTGAGATATTAGGCAAGCTGGAGACCCAACCGGGGCCTTGTACTTTTTCTCAAGGCGCGGTATTTGTGCAGGCAAGGAGTTTGGAGCAGTCATGAGCTTAATTCCTTCCTTCCAGACAAAATCGATGATGGGAATCGTGTGGGTCTGTTTATAAGGTTTGCCTTTAAAATGATAAAGAAAACAATCCTCCTCACGTTGTGATCTTGGTAATTTAAAGCGTAGAGCTGCTTTGTCCATTAGAAGATGGAAACTGGCGATATCCACAGGATATCGAATTTCCTGGCTGAGGGGAGGGCGTCGGTGCCCTATAATCATCCCAGTCCACCATATCTGGGTCTCCTGCTTCATCCGAATGGTCGGGGACTTCTCCGTCCTCACGTTCCGGGATCGCCTCATCATCCACTTCCTGTGGATAGACTGTGGTATGGATCCTAACAGAAGTTTGGACCTGCGACAAAGTTGCAGGTGGTAACACAGTCGGCCGAGAAGGTGGAGGCAGCGCCACTGTAGCCGGCAATGGCGCCGGTGTAGTCTGCAGCGTAGCTGGGAAACGGCGGTTATAATCATCCAGCATATGTTGGAGATTTGAGATCAAAGTTAAAGGAATGGTGGCCATAGGGATTTGAACCAGCTGTTCCTCAGACTGAGACTGTTGATCACCGTCACCCTCATCTGAATCCGTGTCTTGACACTTAATTATTAAATCAGATGGACTTTGTGCCGCTCCAAAGGTATCCTCTTCTTGCTCTGAGTCAGAGTCAGGCTCAGATGTAGTGGCAAACATTGGAGAAGGAGGTTGCGTCTGAGGATCAGAGAGTTGGTGACACGGAATCTTGTTGCGACGATGAGAAGATTCTGAAGCCTTCAAGGGCACTAACGGCAATGAGGCAAAGGAAGTGGGTGCCGCCGTTGACGGTGCCGTCGTCGATAAAGCCGAAGATACTGGCTTGGTTGTCAACGAGGACGGTCTTGGGGAAATCATCGTCGACGGTACGGCCGTCGACGGAATCGTCGTTGGGGCCACTGTCGACGGTCGATCAGCTGTAGACGAGGCCGTCGACGAAACAATCGTTGACGGGAAGGTCGTCGACGCCAATGTAGTCTTAGTAGACGGCGTCTTCGTCGCCGAGGCTTTGCTCGACGTTGGCTTCGTCGACGAGTCTTTGGTCGACGGTATCTTCGTCGACGAGGTCTTTGTCGACGACGAGGACTTCTTGAAGACTTTCGTCGACAAGGATTCTCTCTTCTTCGTCGACGAGGAAATGGGGATCGTCGACGGGACTGGCTTGGAAGGCAAGGCAACCCTCGTCAACGTGGAAGCTGTTGACAAGATCGTCGATGATGAAAAGGCTGAAGAGGTAGTCAGCGTCGTCGTCGAGGATGTAGCCAATGCTGTTCTCGTCGTCGGAGCGCTCGTAGACGCTCCCGTCGACGACGGAACTTTAAGAGGCGTGAAAACACCTCGAGAGGTAGCAGAAGTCGCCTAAGAGCCATGTCTCTTGGGCGTAACAGTGGTAGGAGTGGCTGACGACGCCACAGAAGCTATAGGCAAAGCCAACTTCATCTTTTTAAGGAAAGGAGATGGAACATCCTGTAAACTACCACGTTTTGAAGCTGCTGAAGAAAGTCCAGAATGAAAACGTTCTACGTCTGACAGGGCTGAATCCTTGTCTTTGAGACGTTGAAGCCAAAGGAGAAGGCGGCCTTACCTGTCCTTCAGAGTCTTAGTAGAAAAAGCTCTACAGAACTTGCAGCTGCTGGCTTCATGATCAGGGTATAAACAATATATACATTTCTGATGGGGGTCCTTCTCAAAAAGGCGCAGCTTCCCACAAGAAGAGCAGGGTCTAAATAAAGACTTCTTACTTGACCTGTTGTGAAAAAAAACACTGGAAATAGATGAGTAGAGTTGAAAAAACTGAGCACTGGGACACACCCTTCACTCGACGTGCGGTAGAAAATCTGAGGGCTTGAGCTTCTGAGGAGAAGATTCTAGAGGGTGCTGACGCCTGATTGGCTGTAATTTGGACTAACATAATGGCACTAATGTGTTACAGAAGTTTTTTCTCTTTACCATGCATTCCTATGTAAGAATGTTTTTTTGAGATTCCTATTATGTTTTCTATTCTTTTTCATGTATTATATGTATATATATATATATCATTATATATATTATTATATTTAGCATTATTGCTATTTTATTTACCGTGGGACTCCCACTTCGACGACGGGGAATATTCAAGCATGTGAATCTATGAAAGACACCCCTAATACTGGAGAAAAGGGTCATTCTAGGCTCCAGAGGTACATCAACTAGCTTGACAACCAAAGAACAACAAAGGAGAATGGGGTAGGCGGAAATTACTAGAAAAGCTATGCCAAAGATCTGTACACAAAAGATATACCAGACGATGGGCCCATCATTATGAGCGGCCTGGAAGCAGCTTGAATCACCAGCTCAGGCACCCTATTCACTGATGGTGTAGTAATCAAGATCATTCACAAAATGAGAAATGATGGAGCTCAAGGGCCTAAAGGGATTCCTGACCAGCTCAGGCACCCTATTCACTGATGATGTAGTAATCAAGATCATTCACAAAATGAGAAATGATGGAGCTCAGGGACCTAAAGGGATTCCTGCCCTAGTATTTAAAGTAGCTCAGGAATATCACATTCCGATTTTGACCCCACTTTTTAACAATTTTTTTATGACAGCAATGACACTGCAGTCTTGGAGAGGATCCATCCTATTTCCTATTCACAAAAAAGGTGACCATTCTAATCCAGCAAATTATAGGCTTGTTGCCCTGCTTGATCTAGAAGCCAAGACATACGCCAGAATTATATTGAAGGAATTGAAGTCATGGGTAAAAAATAATGGAATCCTCCCATTTTTTCAGTCCACATTCAGGCCACACACACTTCAACTATGGATATCATCATAGCGGTGGCATACCTTTCCAAACAGGTGATTAAGGAAAAGCGTCCGCACTAGTTTTGCAGTTTCATAGTTCATAGTACGCCATTTGACAGGGTGGATTGAGGTAGGTTCTGGGAAAGACTGACTGCCTGGGGGATCCTGCCAACGCTTCTGAAGGCCATTATCTCCTTATATCATGGAACATGGGTTCAGGTCAAAACAAGCCCTGCCACAGTAACATCAAGAGTTGCCACTAATATTGTGCTCAGGCAGGGCTGTGTTTTGGGCCCCCTACTCTTCAATCTTTACACTGCTGACTTGGTGGCTGCCCTGCAAGGAGCCAGTTTAGTCGGCCCAAATCTGGTCAAGGAGAGGCTCCCCAACTTACAATGTGCAGATGATACAGCAATAATGGACCATACCAGAGTGCGCCACCAGAGATGCACTTCGCAGGTATAATAAGGACAACCACCTGCAAGTTAACCAGAGCAAAACCAAGATAGTGGTATTTGGCAAATATCCACACAAAAGGCAAGACTATTGGCAACTGGGTGATCATCAAATAGGGACAACACCTGTCTACAACTACCTCGGTGTCTGGTTCTCGGAGAGGGCCAAACTGGCTACTCACCTAAAACACCTACGCGCAAAGGTAGACTGTGTAATCTACACACTGAAGTGCCTAGCCAACGTCTGATAAACCCAACCGCCGAGCCAAAGTTGACAGTCCTGAAATCAAAATTAATACTAGCTATCAATTACGGACCCTTGGCCTTCCTGGGTGCCCTGGACAAGTTCATAGTAGCAGCACAAGCTAAAGCATACAAATCTGTGCTGCCAGCTCCGAGGAATGCCAGGAAAGCCAGGTTGAGGCTGGCGCTTGGTCTCGGCACACAAGACCTGGTGCTACAGGGGAACCTAATCAAGTTTTACATCAGCGTCTTAATAACCCCGGAAAACACTTTTAAACATCGACTAGGTATTATCTTTAAGGAAGAGGATTCCCCATGCCATTCCAAGCTGGGGCAAGCAATTGGCAATTTGAAGATCGAAGCAGAAAGCCTGCTCTTACCCGATATCCCGGTATCCGCCTGGAAAAATGCAGAGAAGAGACAGGTATTGGTCATCTCGTTCGAAATGTGCCTGTCAACATTCCATCACAATTCAATCACTGCAGCACTGTATACGTCATACAACCCTGGAAAAGCTCAGCAATTTCCAGGCGATGCACTGTCAGCTCAGGCCCAGAGGAAAATACTCTACGAGGCTCATTACATTAAAAATCACTGGCTTTAACCCAGCTTGGGCCCGCAAGGGGGAAGTAGCGTCTTGCAGGTTATGCTCATATTACAAGGAATCCTGGTTGCACTTGTGCTGCTGTCACAGATTGGCCGATGATCGCCACAGCTTGCTTCGCTCCATCTTCAGGGCCAAGGGTGTGACAACTTGTAAGGAGGCCTCAGATTTGTGCTTTACTGGAACCAAGGCCTGCAACCTTACAATAGTGGCGAAATTTACATATTCAATTAGATTATCACCTGAAGATTCACCAAAGATCTCAGAGCCCCTCGACAGGTTAAGATACAAAACATCACATCCAGCATGCCGCTTCTTAACATGAGCTTCACATTGAACCGCCGTATTCAAGTCCGTGAGGGAGTAAGATAAGCAAGTCCAATCAACATGAGGTCTGTGAGAAGTTGGCCTGATATATAATGTTCACTATTCTAGTGAGCACTTTGTTTCAGTCCAAACAACCCTTATGGTGATTGGTTGTAAGTCAACCTTATAGACCAGCTATCCTAGTAGCATGGATACGAGCAGTCTTCGGGCTAAACTCTAGAGGGCGTGTTAAGCCAGCTGTTATACCATCACATATACCCCTTGAACACCAAGTGAAAGGACACCACACAAGTGTTATGAAAATAAACAGTGTATTTATTTAAATCACAACAGCCCTGTACTCTTTATGAGGACAGGGTACTAAGCACACAACAAAACTCTTACGAAAATACTTTAAGTTGCACAATTTACACAAATGCCCGAGGGGCACGAAAAACCATATACTATGAAAGTGGAATACGAAATTACTAGCAGGTAAGTACTGTACTAATAGGCTTTGGAATCGCTAGGACTACGTTACTGAACCTTCAGATTACTAGTAGGAGGCCTAGGGGACTCGGGTGCAGAGTGTGCACTCTCACACGGGATGCGGGACAAAGTCTATGGAGGCTAGTAAAGCAAAGTTAGTGTTCTCGGGCGAACCCGACTAGGTAGGTTGAAAACGAAAGTGGATCTGGACCCTTGGATAGTGAGGCTATACTGGGGCACCGAAATGCCGAAGTTACCTAGCCCAGGGGCTGCAGCTGCATAGGTCTGAAAAGACGTCGGGAATCCTTGTTGACGAACCAGGAGCCTGAAGAAAGAAGTTGCTGGCAGGCGACCAGTGAAGATTGTTCGATGGATCCAAGCCTGGATCTAAGATGGATGACACCTGAAAGCAAAGGGGACCAAGTTCTTAATCACTAGCCAGTGATTGTGTGGGCACCAGGATGGCACCGGGCGAAGTCACCTCGACCAGGTGAGTGGGTGGCGCTGGGCTCTGCAGTCTCACGGACCAGGAGGCGTTGTCGGCGACCAGGATGGAGGTGCGAGCTGTCCCACGATGGTTGATGCTGTCGACGTCGCTGGACCCAGGATTGGGGCAACAAGTCTTGGCAAATTCAAGCCCACGAGGTGGACCTAAAATGGCGTCTGGAGTGGACCAGGAGGGTCCGGGGTGCTCCTCTTTTGGAAGGGAGCAAGGGCCAGTCTGGAGCAACCAGACCAGCAGTGTTGTCGTCGTTGATCGTCGTCAGGAAGGCCACAAGCCAGCGGGCTAGTAGCCAGACAACGCGGTGAGCAGCAAAAAGCAGAAGGGCCCCACACAGATCTCGTGGATGCTGGGGGGCTGGGCTTCGGTGCTGGAGCTGCTCAGGGTCGGGGCTTCTCGGACCCCAAAGCACTCACCAGAGGATCCCTCGGCGGTTGTGCTGGATAGAAGTCGTGCAGTTCTGATGATGGCCGGTCCCTCGAGGTCTCGTCGCACCTACGGTTCTCAGCTTAGCTGTAGAGGTAGGTAGAGGTCAGAGGTGCCAGGGAAGCCGGGTCTCGTCGAGCTGGTCAGTCGGATTCCGGAGGAAGGACGTGCAGCAAACCACAGAGTTCTTAGATGGTGCCTGCGGATGCAGGGTGACTACTCCTTAGCCACAAGGGAGAAATCTTGAGAAGAGTCGAGAGTTCCTTTCGTAGAAAGTAGTTTCTTGAATCAAAGATGATCTAATTTGGAAGGGTCCCCGCTCCTGCCTTTATCCTAAAGAAAGGGGTGGGTACGCGACTAGGTCCTGCCCTAGGGGTGGGACCAGGAAGGGGGGTGGTTACACCCCTCTCCCATGCCGGACTTTCCCCAGGCCAGGGGCTGGTGTGCCCCTGGAACTGGTTCTAGCCGGCAGATGCGTAGTGAGCACCGGGGTGCCACTTGCAGTCACCTTCCTGTAAAGCCCTGCCTACCCAGGATACACAAAACCCTGTCTGGGATGGTGCTAGCACCGCCCCTGACAGGAAACCCTTTGTCCAAGCTCCCCTTGCTGGAAGGACTCCCAGCTGCAGGGGGTCAGACTCGTGTCTGTGGTGGCAGCATCCATTTTGTGATGCTGAGGCTTGAGTTAACTTTAACCGGGGTTCACAGTTACATACATGTCGTGTCCCTCTAGAAGGGTGGAATGCTAACCCCGTCGCCAGAATTGGCGAGGGGTTAGTATTCCAATTCGTATGACACCTTACTCGACATGTTTTGATAAAGCGATACCAGAGATAGCATTTAACCGCGAGGATTATAATGCACTTAAGAGTATATGGTATGCGTTATCATGGAACAGCTATTAGGACTTGGTTCCGCAAGGTGCAAACGGGCTCAGCTCATGCCAGAGCACCATCTCACACGATTCCAAGCACTCTGCCTTCAGGATTGTCAAGGCCTGCCATAGGAGTGACTGATAGGAATCTGTGTGCCCATTTTTAGGGTTAGATATAGGTATACTATATCTAAAGCAAAGGGTGATTACACCACCTTGCCCCAGCTGTCGTGCAGCCAGTTGTGTCAGATTTAGATGGCCCTCCAGGGGTGGCATAATACATGCTTCAGCCCCTGGTAGGCCCTGGGTACACCTATGCCCCGAGTTACAGGGTCTGATAAGGTGGCCCAGTACCAATTGGATAATGCACCTAAGGTACACATGTCAATTTAGTGAGAGAACAGCTAGGCTGTGGGTCTGATTAGCAGGCCCACAGCCAGAGAAAGTCGTAAACCAGTGAAACAAAAGCAAAAAATCTGGGTGGTCATAGGATTGCAGACCCTACTCTCCTACATGACCCCCTCCCCCCCAAACTTTGGGACAATAAACTAACCTTGACCAGGTGAGTCTTCTTGCTCTAAGTGGAAATACCTGGAGAGCCCATCTGCATTGCCATGATCAGTGCCAGGTCTATGCTCCACTGTAAAATCCATCCCCTGTAGGGAAATGGACCACCTAAGCAGTTTGGGGTTTTCACCCTTCATCTGATTTAGCCACAAGAGGGGCTTATGGTCGGTCTGAATCTTGAAATGAGTGCCAAACAAGTATGGCCTCAGTTTCTTCAGGGCCCAAACCACAGCAAAGGCCTCCCTCTCAATAGCTGACCAATTTTTCTCTCTGGGGGTCAGCCTTCTGCTTATAAAAGCAATGGGCTGGTCATTACCATCAAAATTCAGTTGAGATAGAACAGCTCCCACACCCAACTCAGAAGCATCTGTTTGGACAATGAATGGTTTGGAGTAGTCTGGACTCTTGAGGATAGGTGCTGTGCACATGGCCTGCTTTAGGTCATCGAATGCTTTTTGACAGCCTGCTGTCCACTGAACTTTCTTTGGCATCTTTTTACTTGTCAGTTCATTAAGTGGAGTCACAATTGATCCATAATTTCTGACAAACTTTCTGTAGTAACCAGTCAGGCCCAAGAAAGCTCGAACCTGAGTCTGGGTGGTTGGAGGAGCCCAGTCCCTGATTGACTGTATTTTGCTCTCCAGTGGCTGAACTTGGCCTCCACCTACCAGGTGGCCCAAGTATACAACCCGTGTCTGCCCTATCTGGCACTTTGTGGCCTTGATAGTGAGACCTGCTGCATTCAGTGCCTCTAACACTTTCCTCAGGTGGACCAGGTGATCCTCCCAGGTGGAGCTAAAGACAGCTATATCATCAAGATATGCTGCACTGAAGTCATCCAGCCCAGTGAGAACATGATTCACCAGCCTTTGGAAGGTGGCAGGTGCATTTTTCAGACCAAAGGGCATTACCACAAATTGATAATGCCCACCAGGGGTTGAAAATGCTGTCTTGGGCTTGGCATCCTCAGCTAACCTGATTTGCCAATACCCAGCTGTCAGGTCAAATGTACTTAAGTAGTTGGCACAAGCCAATCTATCTATAAGTTCATCTGCCCTTGGTATTGGGTGGGCATCAGTCTTAGTGACTGCATTGAGACCTCTGTAGTCTACGCAAAACCTCATCTCTTTCTTACCACCCTGGGTGTGAGGTTTTGGCACTAGAACTACTGGACTAGCCCAAGGGCTATCTGAGGGTTCAATGACTCCCAACTCCAACATTTTCTGCACTTCTGTTTTGATGCAGTCTCTAACATGATCCGGCTGCCTGTAGATTTTACTCTTAACTGGCAAGCTGTCACCAGTGTCAACCTCATGGGTACACCAATTGGTTTGACTGGGTGGTAGAGAGAACATATGCCTGAAGGATTGTTTGCAATCCTTCTGTTGATGTTCAGAGAGGCTGCCACAAAAGACAACACCATCTACTGATCCATCATCAGGATTTTGAGTGAGCAAGTCTGGGAGAGGGTCACTCTCTTCCTCCTGTCCCTCATCTATGGCCATGAGCAAGCTCATGTCCTTCCTGTCGACATATGCTTTGAGCCTGTTTGCATGGAGCACCCTGTGGGGGCTCCTGGGAGTTCCAAGGTCCACCAGGTAGGTGACCTCTCCCTTTTGCTCAAGAATTGTGTGGGGCCCAGACCATTTGTCTTTGAGTGCTGCTGGGGCCACTGGCTCCAGCACCCACACCTTCTGTCCAGGCTGATACACAGTCAGGACAGCCTTTTGGTCATGCCAAGCTTTTTGGAGTTCTTGGCTGGCCTTAAGGTTTTCAGATGCCTTTTCCATGTACTCAGCCATCCTGGAGCGGAGACCAAGTACATAGTCCACTATGCTGGTTGCAGGCTTTTTGAGAGGTCTCTCCCATCCTTCCTTCACCAAACACAGGGGTCCTCTCACAGGATGCCCATACAGAAGTTCAAAAGGGCTGAAGCCAACCCCCTTCTGTGGGACCTCTCTGTAAGCAAACAAAAGGCAGGGAATCAGGACATCCCATCTTCGCCTGAGCTTTTCAGGTAGTCCATGAATCATCCCTTTTAGGGTCCTGTTGAACCTTTCAACAAGCCCATTGCATTGTGGATGATAGGGTGTAGTGAACTTGTAGTTGACACCACATTCATTCCACATAGCAGTTAAGTAGCTTGACATGAAGTTTGCACCTCTGTCAGAGACAACCTCCTTAGGGAAGCCCACTCTGGAGAACACTCCAACTAGGGCTCTTGCCACCACAGGTGCTGTAGTGGTCCTAAGGGGAATAGCTTCAGGATACCTGGTGGCATGGTCCACCACCACCAGTATAAACTTGTGCCCTGATGCTGTCTGGGGTTCCATTGGTCCAACAATGTCAATCCCCACCCTTTCAAAGGGCACCCCCACCACAGGCATTGGTATAAGGGGGGCCTTTGTGGTGCCACCTGACTTACCACTGGCTTGGCAAGTGACACAGGAGCGACAAAACTCCTTGGTATCTTCATTCATGTGAGGCCAGTGAAAGTGTGAGACAATTCTGTCCCAAGTCTTGTTCTGGCCTAAGTGCCCTGCAAGGGGAATCTCATGGGCCAAGGTGAGAAGGAAACCTCTCAGAGACAAGGGGATAACCAGCCTCCTGGTTGCACCAGGCTTGGGGTCTCTTGCCTCAGAGTATAGGAGTCCATCTTCCCAGTATACCTTGTGGGCACCTGTGGCGTTCCCTGCAGCCTCAGCAGCAGCCTGCTGTCTGAGGGGTTCAAGAGAAGGGCAGGCTAACTGTTCCTTCCCCAGGTCTGCTCTGGAGGGTCCCCCTGAGCCCAGAAATTCAACTTGATCAAGTTCAAATTCTTTGGGCTCAGTTTCACTCAGCTCCTGTAGGTCAGCCTCCTCTGAGACTTGATCCTCAACCTGGGGCAAGGGGACAGACAAGGACAGCCTGAGTGAGTGTGCCAACTAAGTTGGCATACCCCTCAGAACCCAAGGTTCACCCAACTAATCCCTTGGGAGGTGCACTACCACTGCTGGCTGTACTAGGGGGTGCAGTTGCCTTAGGGGCTGCAGTGGCAGGAGTTTGCCCTCCTTTTGTTGGTGCACTCACTAAACCAGTGAGTTTTACTTTTACAGTATTGGCACCACCTTTTAGATTGGCCTTCTTGATTTTTCGTTTTCTGGGAAGCCTGACCCCCACCCTCTTTGGGTTGTTGGGGACCTGTTGAAGACTTCTGGACATTTTGTTCACCTTTAGTATCTTTACCCTTCTGGTCTGCTTTCTTCTGACCACCCTGGTTCTGGCTCTGGTTCTGCTTAACCCTTGTTCTGACCCATCTGTCTGCCTTCTTTCCCAATTCTTGGGGAGAGGTCAGATCTGAGTCAACAAGGTGCTGATGCAACAACTAGTTCTGACAATTGTTTAAAATCTGTTCCCTCATGATCAGATTGTACAATCCTGTATAATCAGTAACCTTACTGCCCAGCAACCAGCCCTCCAAAGCCTTAGTGGCACAATCCACAAAGTCAGACCAATCCTGAGACTGAGTTTTCTGGGTATCCCTGAACAGCAACCTGTACTGCTCAGTGGTTAGGCCAAACCCATCTATCAGTGTATTTTTCAGGACTTGGTAATTATTAGCATCCTCAGCTCTAGTAGTGAGGAACTTGTCTCTACCTCTACCTTCAAAGGAGAGCCACAAGATAGCTGCCCACTGACTCTGGGGGACACACTGTACAGTGCAAGCCCTCTCCAAAGCAGTCATCCATTTGTGGATATCATCCCCTTGTTTAAAGGGGGGCACTATCTTACTCAGGTGTCTAGTATCTAAACTCCTGTCTTTTTCTCTTGGGAGAATGCTGCCACCAGTGAGATCTAACCCACTTAACTTTTGCTCTCTAGCAAAGGCAAGCCTCTCTTTGGCCAGGGCAAGTTCTTCCCTTTCAATCCTCAGATTGGCTTCCCTCATCTTAGCTTCATGCTCCCTTCTCTTAGGGGATGACATCCCTCTATGAGAAGAGGTCTGAGAGCCATTGGTTCGAATGGATCTGTTAGAACCTCTAGATAGAGACCTATCTCGTCCATTCCCAATGTTAAGTCTGCCTGAGAGTGGCCCTGGGGGTCCCCCAAATCCATTCTCATGCCTACTTAAGTTGGTCCTAGTGAGACTACTGACTTCTACCTGACCTTTGTCTGCCTCCTCCCCTGACAACTCATCCTCATCCTCATCCTCAGCATCATCTGCCTCCTGGAGGGGATGGTCATGGTTATCAAAGGGACTCTGTAAGGGGGGCATATTCCCATCTGGATGAGAAGGATCTGTGTTAGCAGCCCTCCTAGCATCATAAGTCTCTAAGAGACCAATCAGAAAAGGAATGGTAGGGTTTGAACCCTGTTTTAGTTTCCTGGAGGTACACACTTGTCTCATCTCCTGAATGCTAAGAGCAGCATATCTGGAAGGGACCTGTGGAGGGTCCACAACCACAAGAGGGGTCTCTGAAGACTCTCCGTGGTTAGACATGCTTCTAGTGTGGTGTGAGTGATGCACCTACCTACACTATTTGTTTGCTTACTGATCCCTTGCTAAGAGTTGTAGTCAAGGTGTGCTAAGCCTTGTTAAACTACAACAGCTGGTTCAGTAGAACTCAGAGTATTCTAAGCTAAGTTATATGTACCTTAACTTATGTGATCTTTCACAAAGATATTCTTAGGATACGTGTGGTAAAACAACAGCAAGCTCAAATCCCAACCGCTGCTCACCAATGTGAGAAGTTGGCCTGATATATAATGTTCACTATTCTAGTGAGCACTTTGCATCAGTCCAAACAACCCTTATGATGATTGGTTGTAAGTCAACCTTATAGACCAGCTATCCTAGTAGCATGGATACGAGCAGTCTTCGGGCTAAACTCTAGAGGGCGTGTTAAGCCAGCTGTTATACCATCACATATACCCCGTGAACACCAAGTGAAAGGACACCACACAAGTGTTATGAAAATAAACAGTGTATTTATTTAAATCACAACAGCCCTGTACTCTTTATGAGGACAGGGTACTAAGCACACAACAAAACTCTTACGAAAATACTTTAAGTTGCACAATTTACACAAATGCCCGAGGGGCACGAAAAACCATATACTATGAAAGTGGAATGCGAAATTACTAGCAGGTAAGTACTGTACTAATAGGCTTTGGAATCGCTAGGACTACGTTACTGAACCTTCAGATTACTAGTAGGAGGCCTAGGGGACTCGGGTGCAGAGTGTGCACTCTCACGCGGGATGCGGGACAAAGTCTATGGAGGCTAGTAAAAGCAAAGTTAGTGTTCTCGGGCGAACCCGACTAGGTGGGTTGAAAACGAAAGTGGATCTGAACCCTTGGATAGTGAGGCTATGCTGGGGCACCGAAATGCCAAAGTTACCTAGCCCAGGGGCTGCAGCTGCATAGGTCTGAAAAGACGTCGGGAATCCTCGTTGACGAACCAGGAGCCTGAAGAAAGAAGTTGCTGGCAGGCGACCAGTGAAGATTGTTCGATGGATCCAAGCCTGGATCTAAGATGGATGACACCTGAAAGCAGAGGGGACCAAGTTCTTAATCACTAGCCAGTGATTGTGTGGGCACCAGGATGGCACCGGGCGAAGTCACCTCGACCAGGTGAGTGGGCGACGCTGGGCTCTGCAGTCTCACGGACCAGGAGGCGTTGGCGGCGACCAGGATGGAGGTGCGAGCTGTCCCACAATGGTTGATGCTGTCGACGTCGCTGGACCCAGGATTGGGGCAACAAGTCTTGGCAAATTCAAGCCCACGCGGTGGACCTAAAATGGCGTCTGGAGTGGACCAGGAGGGTCCGGGGTGCTCCTCTTTTGGAAGGGAGCAAGGGCCAGTCTGGAGCAATCAGACCAGCAGTGTTGTCGTCGTTGACCGTCGTCGGGAAGGCCACAAGCCAGCGGGCTAGTAGCCAGACAACGCGGTGAGCAGCAAAAAGCAGAAGGGCCCCACGCAGATCTCGTGGATGCTGGGGGGCTGGGCTTCGGTGCTGGAGCTGCTCAGGGTCAGGGCTTCTCGGACCCCAAAGCACTCACCAGAGGATCCCTCGGCGGTCGTGCTGGATAGAAGTCGTGCAGTTCTGATGATGGCCGGTCCCTCGAGGTCTCGTCGCACCTACGGTTCTCAGCTTAGCTGTAGAGGTAGGTAGAGGTCAGAGGTGCCAGGGAAGCCGGGTCTCATCGAGCTGGTCAGTCGGATTCCGGAGGAAGGATGTGCAGCAAACCGCAGAGTTCTTAGATGGTGCCTGCGGATGCAGGGCGACTACTCCTTAGCCACAAGGGAGAAATCTTGAGAAGAGTCGAGAGTTCCTTTCGTAGAAAGTAGTTTCTTGAATCAAAGATGATCTAATTTGGAAGGGTCCCCGCTCCTGCCTTTATCCTAAAGAAAGGGGTGGGTACGCGACTAGGTCCTGCCCTAGGGGTGGGACCAGGAAGGGGGGTGGTTACACCCCTCTCCCATGCCGGACTTTCCCCAGGCCAGGGGCTGGTGTGCCCCTGGAACTGGTTCTAGCCGGCAGATGCGTAGTGAGCACCGGGGTGCCACTTGCAGTCACCTTCCTGTAAAGCCCTGCCTACCCAGGATACACAAAACCCTGTCTGGGATGGTGCTAGCACCGCCCCTGACAGGAAACCCTATGTCCAAGATCCCCTTGCTGGAAGGACTCCCAGCTGCAGCGGGTCAGACTCGTGTCTGTGGTGGCAGCATCCATTTTGTGATGCTGAGGCTTGAGTTAACTTTAACCGGGGTTCACAGTTACATACATGTCATGTCCCTCTAGAAGGGTGGAATGCTAACCCCGTCGCCAGAATTGGCGAGGGGTTAGTATTCCAATTCGTATGACACCTTACTCGACATGTTTTGATAAAGCGATACCAGAGATAGCATTTAACCGCGAGGATTATAATGCACTTAAGAGTATATGGTATGCGTTATCATGGAACAGCTATTAGGACTTGGTTCCGCAAGCTGCAAACGGGCTCAGCTCATGCCAGAGCACCATCTCACACGATTCCAAGCACTCTGCCTTCAGGATTGTCAAGGCCTGCCATAGGAGTGACTGATAGGAATCTGTGTGTCCATTTTTAGGGTTAGATATAGGTATACTATATCTAAAGCAAAGGGTGATTACACCACCTTGCCCCAGCTGTCGTGCAGCCAGTTGTGTCAGATTTAGATGGCCATCCAGGGGTGGCATAATACATGCTTCAGCCCCTGGTAGGCCCTGGGCACACCTATGCCCTGAGTTACAGGGTCTGATAAGGTGGCCCAGTACCAATTGGATAATGCACCTAAGGTACACATGTCAATTTAGTGAGAGAACAGCTAGGCTGTGGGTCTGATTATCAGGCCCACAGCCAGAGAAAGTCGTAAACCAGTGAAACAAAAGCAAAAAATCTGGGTGGTCATAGGATTGCAGACCCTACTCTCCTACAAGGTCCTTTTCAGTATTCTTAGCTGGTGGCAGTACATCCACTATGTGCAGAAGAAGCGCACAAGAAGGGCTCCCCATTAGTAGCACAAGAACACCAGATTGGATTTTGAATCAATAATCTTAGTGGTGAGCACACACAGGCAGACCATGTAGAATATCTGGCCCGAGGGAATAGCACATCGCACTTTAAAACCGCACCATGCACTTTAGCATATTAAGCGACTAAGAAGCAGGCCCCCGACTCAGGCACTGGGACAGTATCGCTATTTGTCACTACCAATGAATTCATTTCCAGTCTTCCTTATTTTATTAATCAGGGTTTTTACGAGAATAGAAATTTGGGTATTTTAATGAAATGATGCCGAATATAAAACAGCCAGGCGCACTTTTTCCTGTAAGTGCAAATTAACAACGAGTGAAGAAGATACAAGAACTGTGGGACTAAGGTGCTTGGAGACTTTGGGGGATGGGATGGGAGAGGGGTGGTGATAATTTATGCTTATTTCACTGTAATGATTTTAATTAATCGAACAGTTTATAAAATGTTACTTACTTTACTTACTGATTAGTTTCATGCCCCTGTAGGTGATAGCCTGTGCTCTCAGAGGCATGAAACAATGCCTGCTCTGGAGGAAGGTGTTCACCCCTCCTCCAGCAGGATGGCTAGCGAATTAACATGTCAAGGCCAGAGGCCTCAAAGCCTCTGGCACCTTAGATATAGAACAGAGGTAAGTAGCCCATTGGCTACTGCCCTACACTCCACTAAACGTCCCTAAATACACTCATCTACCTGGAACTGAAGGAAGGAGAAAGAAGAGCCAGAACAGAGGCCTGCACTGAAATGGGCACCAAACCCTGCCTGGCTACTTGCACAGAAATAATCACAAAGATCGACTCATCCAGAAGTTGAACAGCTTCCCCAAACCCTTGGAGGACTGTTCTTCTCTTCAACAACCAAGCAGCATGTCCCCTGGGGTGGAGGAGCCATCCCTCTGCATCTGCAGGCACCAACTGCACCGACCCGGAACATCGTCTTGCAGGCACTCTGACCCACCGAGGGAGCAACTTGCCAGGAAGAGCATGTTGTGAGTCCAGGAGACCAGCCCTGCTGCTCCTACCAACTTCTGAGCCGCTGACTCCTCTCGGGCCCCTCAGCACCAATACCTTGGGCACCAGAGCCCTTGCAACTACCAAGGCTTGTTGCGTGTCCAGTCCAGACACCACTAACACCAACCTGCCTTCGAAAGGCTTCAGCATCCAAGAGGTCATCATCCAGGGTGGCCCTTCTGTCCTGTTTTCTCTCCTTCTCCAGGTCGTCAAAGTCAAGTGAGAGCCTCAAACTGCAGCGACCTGCCGGACAAAACACCTCTGCGCCCAAGCCCCCAGCCCAGGTTAACATAAACTGACTGTGTCACTGTGCTCCAGAGACCCTCAAGAGCCAAGCCCTGCTTTGGGTTCTTCCAGACTTGTCCCCAAGTCCCCTCTTGCAGCCTTTCTTTAGACAAGTACTTCTCTATAGACTTTACAGTGTAGCACTCGAGGATACCAATGAGACCAGCACCTCTGTCCCCAGACACACTAGGGCACGGGTACTCATAGTACGACCCGCGGGCCGGCAGCGGCCCGCGGACCATGAGACATCGTACCCGTGTTTTCAAAGAGTGTCTGCAAACACTCTGCTGCTCTGTGGGCGCCGGGCGATTAATTCCAGTGAGGCCAGAGTGGAGCTGCCGGGGCGCTAAGAGGAGGTGAAATACAGCAAAGCCCCATTCACATGCAAATGGTCTTTTTAAAGACCTGTGAAGTGCTCGGGTGGGGCTGTGTGTCTGTGCGTGGTGGGGAAGCAGGCTGGGGAAGCTGTCTCAGCCCAGGTGACACACAGGCGGGGTCAGGTGACAGAGGGTGACAGAGGGAGGTAGAGGGACAGAGGGATGGAGGGAAAGGGAGGGAAGACAGAGACAGAGGAAGAGGGAGAGAAAGGGAGACCAAGAAATGGAGACAGAGAAAAGGAGACAGACAGAGGGAGGAGGGCGACAGAGGGAGGAGGGAGACGGAGTGATGGAAGGGAGTTGGGGAAGGGAGTGAGGGAAGGGGAGTGTGGGAAGGAAGGGAATGAGGGAGGGAGTGAAGGAAGGGAGTGAGGGAGGGAGGGGTGAGGGAGGGAGTGAGGGAAGGGGAGTGAGAGAAGGGAGTGAGGGGAGGGGAGTGAGGGAGTAAGGGAAGGGGAGTGAGGGAGTAAGGGAAGGGGAGTGAGGGAGAGAGGGAAGTGAGGGAAGGGAGTAAGGGAGTGAGGGAGTGAGGGAAGGGAGTAAGGGAGTGAGGAAGTGAGGGAAGGGGAGTGAAGGAAGGGGAGGGAGGGAAGGGGAGGGAAGGGGAGGGAAGGGGAGAGAGGAGTGAGGGAAGGGGAGTGAGGGAAGGGGAGTGAGGGAGGGAGAGAGGGAATAGGGGGAAGTGAAGGGGAGTGATGGTGAGGGAGGGTAGGAGAGGAAAGGAGAGGGAAGGGAAGGGAGAGGGAAGGAGAGGGAGAGTGAGTGAGACAGTCAGAATGAGAGCGAGATAGGGAGAGAGAGGGAGTGAGAGAGTGAGACAGTCAGAGTGAGTGAGACAGAGGGAGACCGAGGAGGGAAGGAGGGAGAGAGGGAGAGCCAGGGATGAAGGGAGGGAGGCAGAGAGAGAGAGAGAGAGAGAGAGAGAGAGAGAGAGAGAGAGAGAGAGAGAGAGAGAGAGAGAGAGAGAGAGAGAGAGAGAGTAAGAGAGGTGTGTATGCCGGGTCTGGTAGCTCAGTGGACGAAGGCGTCTGCTGCAGGGACCTGTGTTCAACCTCATGGTCACAGTTTTTTTTGTTGCTCTAGCCCCGCCCCCACCTGTGCAGCCCTCAGACACAAACCACACTGTAAATTTGGCCCTCCAGAGAAAGTTTGTGAGTACCCATGCATTAGGGTATATAAATCCATACTGCTGGGGGTTTGTTTGACCTTGGCCCCTAAGCATCTAAAGTCCTAGAGGGCATCCTCCAAAAACGTATGCAAGTGTACCTATGCAGTGTATGATAATCCCATAGGACAACATTACCACGTTCAAGGCTCATACCTCACAACCATAGACTGTAATTTTAGAAAACTACAAAAATCTATAAATCTGAAATTAGTTACCTGATTTAGATAATCTTGTGGTCTAAAATTACAAAAAAATCTAAGTTATTTTTCAAAAGTGGTCTCTAGTTTTTTCTTGGGTGTATGTCTCATTTATTGACTATGTGTGTACAAAAAAGGTTTGACCGCACTACCACAAATAGAGCACTTGGGATTTAATTTAAGCCCTGTAAGCCAATTCGAGTCATCTTTACTTTTTGCATGGTGTGCCCTTACATTGGCACTCCCACATAAAAAGCCAGCTTCCTACATTGGTGGATCAGCGATGGGGGTACAAGACTTTGCATTTGCTGATTTCACTTGTCCAATAGGTGATTCCATAAAGAAATCCACAATTGACTTTAGTCAAAAACATTAGTTCAAATATTTCTATTCTTGCTAAATTTTCTACTTTGAACTGTTAGGGCCTTGTGTTAAGTCCTCCAGTATTAGGGATTTAAAAATGTATTCTAGAGTTATGCCATAAAAAGTATTTTTTTTTCTTTCTTGATTTTCTAAAAAGGTCTCAACTGTGCTGAAAATGTGTGACACCGTTGATATAGTCCTGGAAATCAATCTCACCCCTTATCAGCAACTTAGTATAAAGCTGTTAAGGGACCTCTGTACAGCTACCAACATCAAAACTGCCTCAAACCCTACAAAGGCACAGCTCCAGGAGCTCCTTGCAGGGTTTTATGCAACCCATCTAACAGAGGATCCTGATACCCCTTTTGATGAGGAGGTGGACAGTGATCATGACTGTGAGGACAGTACTCTAGGACGCTTTCCCCCTTCACTTCTACCCTAAGAGTGCACCCCGAGTGCCTTGACCTACTGGGGGTAGGCAGGCAACTCTAGGTTCAGAGAAGAGCTGGATGAAGAAGCAATTTTTGAGAGATTAGCTAGAAGAGCATCCCTTGAAGTCAAAATCATCCTGGCTATAGAAAAAGAGGGCTGAGATGGGTCTAGCACCCATGAGTGGTGGCAGCAACAAACAAAATAGGGTGAGAGAGGAAACATTTGATCCCAAACTCCCCACAGGGATTTCCCCCAAATATGTTGAGGGTGATGATATCATCAAATGGTTTACAGCTTTTGAGAGGGCTTGTAAAATGGGGAAATTATACCAGTGACATTGGGGCTCTCTACTGTGTGAGTTGTTCTCAGGAAAGAGCAGGGATAGATTCCTGACACTGGATGAGGAAGATGCTGGGTCCTATGACATCATGAAGGATACCTTGATTGAGGGCTTTGGACCCACTACTGTTGAGAAAAGGATTAAGTTCAGAGGGACTCAAAAAATCTCGAGTCTGCCCTGGGTAGATTTTGTTGACTTTTAAGTCAGAACATTATGTGGCTGGTTAAAAGGCAGTAAGGTGCAAGACAATGAAGGGCTCTAGTACTTAGTGGACTTGGAGTTAGTCTCTCCCCAAGAGCTGGGGGAAGAAGGCTGACCATTGGGTAAAAAACAAAGGTGTCCTGAAAGACCCAAGGTGGGGGTGACCAAAATAAAGGGGTTACTGCTCCCCTCCAAGGGAAAGATGTGGGACATAAAGGGAAAAAAACAAATGAGTCTTCTAAAGCCCCCCCAAAATCTGTTCAAGAGGTGGGGCCCAGAGACACTTCTTAATCAAAGGATGGGTACCAGGGTAAAACTGGTGTCCCAAACAGTCTTGATGCCACATCTGTAAGCAGAATTGTCACGGAACTGGGGACTCTTACTGCCCCAAGAAGGCTTCCACTAGTCAAACACCTTTAGGGGTTAATTGTCTCTAGATGGGATCCTTCATGTGCTTACCAGGTCAGGGAGCACACTGAAGCTACCTGAATCTCAGAAGAAGGGGTGGATCTATCTACCCTGGCTGTCTGGCCCAGTAACCTAGAGAAATACAGACAAAGGTCACATATGAATGGGGTTGAAGTAGAAACACCGAGGGATTCAGGTGCAAGTGTCACCATGGTGCCTGATAAATTGATATCCTCAGAACAATACTTAACTGGACAGACATATCAAGTTCTCAATGATGATAACATTGTCAAGGTTCATCCCATGGCTGTTGTGACCTTGGAATGGGGAGGGGTAACTGGCCAAAAGAAAGTGGTTGTGTCTTCTGCGATTCCAGTAGAATGTCTGCTAGGTAATGTTCTGGAGTCCTAAGCATGGACTGAGGTAGAGATGAGAACCCAGGCAGCCATGCTGGGAATACCGGAATGTGTGTGTGTGTAAAAACAAGAGCGCTAAGCCCGGGGTGAAAAAGAGGTCTTGGAGCCCGGAAAATGGCTTACTCTTCCACGAGAAAAGGTAAGAAAGCTGGGAAACCAATTTCTACTGAAACACAAGCTCAGCTCCCCTCTTCTCAGGGAGAAAACCGGTCAGCTCTTGAGGGACTGAGCCCTGGGAACTTGGGTCTTACTCAGCAGAGCTCCTAGGCCCAGGGGGACCCTCTAGGGAAGATCTTTGCTAGAAACAGAGGACCTGCCCTACTCTTGACAGTCTGAGACAGCAAGCTGCTGATCAGGAAAGGGGAGAGGTCACTGGCTCCCACAGGATCTATTGTAAAGAGGGACTCCTGTATACTGAGATCAGAGACCCCACACCTGGTGCCACTAGAAGAGTGGTAATGACCCAGCAATACAGAGTGTTCTTACTCACCTTAGCACATGACATCCTCAGCTGGGCATCTTGACCAGACTAAAACATGGAGTAGGTTGGTCACCCACTTTTACTGGGCAGTTATATCCCAGAAAGTGAAGGAGTTCTGCAGCTCCTGTGTTACTAGTCAAGCCAGTGGTAAGACAGGTAGCGCAACAAAGGCCCCCTTAATCCCACTATCAGTGGTTGTGACATATTGCTTATACTCTCCCAAGTAAAATTGTGCGTTTGTTGGACAACATATCAATCAGAACTATGCAAGACTGATTCCCTGCACACAGTCTGAGATGTTGGCTGAAGTCCTGCTAACTCACAGTGCACCATCTGTACCCCTACCCTGTCAGGGTAGCACATGGATGTGCAACCTCAGAACAGGACAACCCTGACTCCCCACAGAAATTGTGGTAACAGATCTAGAACCCTTTCTCTTAATTACTTATGCATACCCAAAGAGATACACAAAGAATACACAGTGAAGCGTTTCAATATTTATTGAAACATTGTGATTCTTGAGTAAAAAGACTTGTGCTACAATAATAAATTAAAGGAAACAGAATAACATGATTAGAATTATTAGAATGGTGAAAAAGATAAACAGTTTAACCATTTTGTTTATTTCAGAATATAAATATTCGCATGCAAGAACTGTAATAAAATGTACTCCTACCGATTGCATTCTAACCTATCATGTCTTGGGTGAGTGAATCAGCCAAATCCCTGTAGGGTGATGTAACTTCCTGTTACCTGTGGGTAAGTGTCATCAAGCCACCCATGTTGGTATAGAACTGGACAGCATCCCTCGCAAGCGGTAAACAGGAATCAGCTGAGCTAGAATTCCAGCATGGATCGATGTCTCAGTGCCAGCAAAATGCTCCACTGTCTAAACAAAGGCTTGATGGCATATATATAATATCATTACCCATATTACCATGCCGCTATTGTTTATTCTACTGTGATATCTCTGTCGCCGAGGGACCAAACAAATAACATCGTCTTGCATGATGAACTTAGCCCTGTACAGAATGTTCAAGGTGTTTTGATGGGGTGCCAATGAAGTGATAGTGTAAACAAACCGGAGTTCGAATTATATTATCCTGCATGTGCATGCAGGTGAATATGTGTCAAATGTCAGCGCGTTTAGGGAGAGAAGACATCTTAAAAAAGTGAGCATATAAAATGGCGTTCCTTAATCGGGCCTAGTGTAACCATATGACAGTTCGGGTACCCTTTGAAAGAATAGGGATTGACATTGTTGGTCCACTTGACCTTCAAACAGAATCAGGAAACAGATTAATACTGATGGTAGTGGATAGTGCCACCAGGTATCCTGAGGCAATTCCCTTTAGGACTGTCACTGATCATGCAGTTGACACAGCCCTTTTGAGTATCTTTACTACAGTGGGTTTCCTTTAGGAGGAGTTTCAGACAGAGGTAGTAACTTCATGTCTGCTTACCTAAAAGCAATGTGGAATGAATGTGGTGTGACTTCCAAGTTCATTTCCCCACTTCACCCACAAACCAATGGTCCGGTAGAGAGATTCAACAAGATCATGAAAGGTATGATCATGGGACTCCCTGTCAAACTCAGAAGGAGATGGGATGAATTTTTGCCATGCCTGTTTTTTGCTTACAGAGAGGTGCCACAGAAAGGAGTAGGATTTAGTCCCTTTTAGCTTCTGTTTAGCCATCCTGTTAGGGGACTACTGAATCTAGTGAAGTAAGGCTGGGAGTAGCATCTCAAAGAGCCAAAACGTGACATTTTGGATTATGTGCTTGGCTTTCGTTCCTGGATGGCTGAGTACATGGAGAAAGCAAACAAAAACCTTGAGGCCAGCCAACAGCTCCAGAAGCAATGATTCAACCAAATGGCTGCACTGGTTGAGTTTCAGCAAGGGCAGAAGGTGTGGGTTTTGGATTCTTAGACACCCAGGGCACTCCAGGACAAATGGAGTGGTCCCTACCCAATCCTAGAAAGAAAAGGCGAGGTCACCGATGAAGTGGACCTAGGCACTTCCAGGAATATCCACAGTTCAGTTCAAGAAAAACTTTATTTAGTTATCACAACCATAAAGCGCTGTACTAAAGATAAATTATTTGTTTTAAAATCAATTTCCATAATTTAAAGCTAGGATACATTAAAAACCCTTGGAAATTAAAAAGTTTACAGTTCAGCCATTTTGCCAACTCATTTATAGCCTAGTTCATTTTGTTTTATCTTCTTTACATAAGAGGTTGTTAATCAAAGTAAGAAATGTAACCCCTCTGCAAATAAGAATGGTTGATGCGCCCCCCCCCCCCCCAACCAACTAGTCACAGTTTGTCTACAGGTGCGGATGTTAAGGTCTATTAAAATTGGTTTTAAAAGTCTCATTCTTGCTTCCTTCAAAGAGGGGCAAACGCACATCAGGTGACCTAAAGATTCGGTGTGGTATCAACATAAACAGAAGTTTTCATTTGGGAATTTTCCTTTCCATGATTGTCGCAAGTCTTTTGTTTCATATTCTCCAAACCAATACATCATAAAGCTGTTTTTTAAAAATAGGCAAAAATGAGCCTCCAAATAAGCTTGCAGTTTTAGTTTGACATAAGAGTTTATAACTGTCCAAGAATGATGCGTTTTACCAAGGCTCTTTTATCTTCGACAAGGGACAGATTTTTTGCAGCACAATTACACGTTTTATTAAAAGCTGCCCTTTCCATCTTACTATCCCATGCCTCTTGTATGTCTAAAGTTATTAACGCTGATCGTAAATACTCGCCCCATGTGTGCGATTTTTGCTAAACCAACTGAGCCTTTACTTCGGACCAGCAAAGGCTATTCAATGAGCCAGGATCTGCTGCACGGAATTTCCAGCCTAATTTTATAAAACCCGATTGACGCTGGATTTCCTGGTTTTGTAGGCCAAAGTCCAGACAAATCTGTGCAGGTGATGCTCTTTTTGGAAGGTTAAAAACGGCTTTATACACCTTTGTCTGAAGATGGTTTAAAACTTCACATTCCCGGCCATGCGATATTACCAAACCATATGCAAGAGCGGCGATTAATTGTGAGGCCATTACTTTCAATAGATGACTATGTGATGGGCAACTCAATTTTTGTTTCAGTTGTTTGTAAGCAAAAATTAGCGATTGTGCTCTCGCTTACATTGTTCTTTTCTGTTCCTTAAATGACATCCCTCGACCCAAATTTATCCCTAAATACTTATATGAACTGACTTCCTCTATTGGTTCCATTTTGGCAAACCACCTCAGTTTTCCTGGGCTGGGGCCTGCTAATTGCACAACTTTAGTTTTTTTCTTATTCATCTCTAGCCCTTGCTCATCAAAGTATGTTGTCAGGTGGTTAATAACTCTTTGTAAGACGATCAGGGTTTAGCTTAAGACCACAATATCACCTGCATATTGCAGATACTGTATATGGTCTTCTGCCAACTTTGGAGGAAGCCCGTTTATGTTTCAGACAAATAAAGTTGCAAGTCGGCAAGATACAAGTTAAAAAGGCTTGGGGCCAAAACGCAACCCTGTTTCAGGCCATTATGAATGTTTATTTTGGAGGATAAGATGCCACCGTCTCCCAACTATATCCTTGACCAAGTTTCGGTGTGAAGGGCTACTATGGCGTCCAATAATTTTTGCGGAAGGCCCAAGTCTTTTAGTTTCATCCAAAGTCATTCCATTAGAACTCCTTCAAAAGCAGATTTGAGGTCAATAAAACATACGAAAAGTCCTACTTTCCTTAGTGCAGCTTTCTCCGTGAGAATTGCTAACTCGGCCAAGTTTGTAATCGTGCCCATTCCTGGTCTAAAGTCAGTTTGATTTTGGGAATTATAGCTATTGCCTCAGTCCATGCATGTAGATCTGACAGAATGCATGATGCGTAGAGTTTCGCCTCCACATCCATCAGGGCGACAAGCCTATTATTCCCAGGCTCATTACGACTTCCGTTCTTGTAAATGGGGTGGAATATGCTCCCTTTCCACGATTTTAGGGTCTTATTTTGGGAAAACAAATGATTAAATAATGGTGTAAGATATTGGGCCCAAAAGTCTGGCTCTTGCTTGAAAAGTGGATTTGGGAGGACATTGGGCCCAGCTGCACCCTCCGTTTTCAGTTTTTTCATTACTTCTTTTAATAGTATGCTGTTAGTTAAAGGGTTTGATCCAATGTGGCATATTTCCTTGGAGTCTTTTTCCAAGTGCCCGTTTTCCAAGATAGGTAGACACTTAGTGAATGGATACTGCTTTTCCTCCTGCACTTTTTTCAGGTCACTTTCCAGACTAGGTTGCTCATCATTTGTTATATGATTGCACAGGTTTTGAATATGTCGCCTCCAATTTACTTCACTTATTCCTGCCATTTGAAACTTTCTTGTTCCCTTTATTAGTTTGTTTAGAATGCCCCAAAATTCGCTACTGTTTGGCAGTTTGCTGGCCCATAGTAATTTCTCCCAGAGATTATCCATGCGTTCTTTTTTGCCTCACTGCACTTCTCCTTGTATATCTTATTTACAATTTTTCCCGCTCTTATTTCACCAATTCTTTTTCTCACCTCCTTTGCTATTTCCCTTTTTTGGTCACGAAGCTGGATAGTGCACCATGGTTTATTTATTCTTTTTTGCGACCCTGGGCGTCCTGGGGGTACTGGAAATTTATTTACTAGGAATTTCCCTAATATTTCCCAAGCCTCTTCCAAAGTTTGAACCTCTCTGCGAACATATTTATGCACTGCCTCCATGATAAATTCAATATTATTACCACGCCATTTTAACTTCTTTAAATTATATATTACTGGCATTCCTGTTAGAGTTTTGGTGACTTTTTTTTTACTCAGGTTCGCGTGTACAACGAGAACTTGCGGGAAATGATCACTTTCAGGGCAGGATCGAATGTGGAAAGATTCAACTGCCTGGATTAATTTGTTGCTTACCATTGTGTAATCAATTGTGGATTGTTTTTTCCCCACTTAAGAAGGTAATGCCGGCAGGTTGGTCTCCCTTTGTTTTTCCATTTAAGATATGTAGACCAAGTTTTTCCAATTCATACTTTTGATTATCTACATCATGTAGCTGTCGACGTACTCTTTTTTTTCAAAGCAGTCCCCATCACTTTTGTATTAAAATCGCCTGAAATTATCAGCTCGCTACATTGGAAGGTGGTTTGCAAAACCTTTATCAAGTTTATCAAACGAGACAATTTACCCTTCTTCTCCTTTTTATTTGGATGAATATATATATTTAAAATCAACTGCCACAGCTTTACAATTACTGAGTTTTTACTCTCCAATTCTACTACTTGCAGCCAATTTTCACCCATATCGAGTTCTTCCATATGCCAGTCCAATTTTTCTGTGACATATAATGACAACCCAACCCCTCGGGTGACCATATTTACAAATTTTGTCCGCCAGATTGTGACTTTCCTTGTAACCAATTATTGTTTTTGGGGTCAGATTCCATGTTTCTTGCAGTAATATAATAACAAAACCTTGTAAGAAACCTAGGATCTCTGGATCCTGGCCCATTTCCCTAAAACTGTGAATGTTCCAAGAGCAAAACGTTATTTGAGTTTCCTTGGGATGTTTTGCTGATACCTCAAAGTGATGTTTACTTTGGGTGGTATCAATTACATCAAGATCGTTGTTGGCACAGGATGTGAGGGACCCACGACCAATTTGGAAGATCTACTGGCTGTTGTGTTGATTGTAATATGTTTTGATCTAAGTTTCCCAACTTGTTACCTAACAAGCCAATATTTTTAGGAGTTGTACTTCTTGCCCCCCTTAAACACGATTTAGGACGTAGCTCTTGTCCCGATGAATGTGCAGCAACTGTGTCTAATAATAACGGAAAAGGATATTTCAATCGTTTGGATATGATATTGATATGCCACAGGATTCAAAGACCTCCTTTTTAGAATATATCAGGGCAGTTATTTCAATTAAGGACCAAGTTGTTTGGGTCAACTCTATATCTGGACTCTAATGCTTTTCCAAGAATTCTACGGCCAGAAGATCTGCTGTTCCAATATTGCATAGTTCTGGTATCTCATGGAACAGTCTCAAAATATTGCCCTTGTTTAGGGTGTCCAATCTGCGCTTTTTTCATATTTGGGCTCGAAAATAAGTTTGTAAGTTATTTCTCCTGGGTCTCTTTGTTGCAAATCGATTGAGTTATACAAATTTGTGCGATTAGAGGATCACAAGTTGTGTTTCTACTCTGGACTATATTTTTAGGAGTAATCCTATATTGATTGAATGAATTCGATTTACCCTTGCTGATAATCTCTCCTTCTGAATGTACTACCTTTTGGCTTATTACTAGCCTAGTGTGATCCTGTGTTGTGGGAATTATTGATGGTAATTTGCAGTCCCGTCCTGATTTCCCAAGGGAGATTTTTATTTGGCTTCTAGGCTCTGTTTCCATGAAGCCCATATAATTTCCCAGCACTTCATCCGTAGTTGTTAATGGCCTATTATCCAGAGTTATTTTAACATCTTCTTGTGTTTTTATATTGGGTATTACTCTTTGGGGTTGATTTCGATTTACTTCAGCTACTAAGTGCGTACTTTGTAAGATCATGCGAGTACTATTTTCAACCTCTTTCTTTTTTATTCCCACTATTGAATTATGATTCGATTTTAAAATTTCGACAAGCTCTTTTTTTGTCCTTCAGTTTTAAGAGATGTATGATTTATTTAATTCTTCTTTACAACACATTATGTTTTCTATATGCTTTTTCTCGTGTGCTGTTGGTTTCAACCCTTCATTTTGTGGGGTTTTATCTTTTTCTAAAAAACACAACCAGGTTCAACGCAATCAACAGATGTGTCAAGAATGTCGACTATCTCCATTAAACTTACTGGGTGCTCTTTTTAGTGTTTGCTATTTTTAGAGTCTTCACTTTGATGTGTTTTTTGTTGTTTTCCTGGTTGCTTATAGATGAAACACTTTGGATGGATTTGCTAACGCTCTCGCAAGAATCTTGCCAGTTTAACCTAGGACTGATTTGTTGCTTTTTTTACTTTGTTGACTTTTGTCATTTGGCCGTTGGAAAAATAAGGGATAGATCCGTCTGTCTTCCTGGTTTACTCGTTTGCATGCGTTGTTCCTTGCCTTACATGCTCGTTTTCGTTGCCTTTTGGTTTGGACACCTATTGGTGAACGAAGTATTGATGTTGATTGCTGGATAGTTTGCTGTTTTCCTGTTCCATTTTTAACCATAGATTCATTTTGTTTTCTGATTCCATTTTGTTGACAATTACTTGAGTTTTTTTCCAGACCAATAATATCTTTATTTACCTCTTAATTCTTTTTTGGCCGATAATTTCATATTTTGAACAGGGTTTACAGCATGTGAAATATCCGTTAGAATTTCTGGAAGCAGTTCTAATTTATCGATTATCGGACCACATCCACAGTTTGAATTTGTGATGGTCATATGACCACTACTATTGTGCTTTTTTGTAATGTGTACTGCTATAGTGTCCAGTTTTTACTTAATATCTGCAATGTGAACCGTGATTAATTTCAATAGATCCATCTGAACATCTAATTTATCAGATTGAAAGTTTAGGACATCAATCAATTGCTGCAGGGTTCTTAACAAAGTTTCACTCCATGTAGCTAAATCTATAGATGGTGCCGACGTCCCTGCAGTTGTTTCCAATCCACTAACTGATGAAATTGTAATCGGGGTACTGGACCTTTTGGCTCCCCAAGAGATCACCATTTTGAGTGGTATTGTTACCCTTTTGTTGCTCCACTCTGACAATGCTTTTGATTGGGGTGTAAGCTACCCACCCTGTCTCCTTTTCTTTCTGATCCTGGGGGTAAAATGAAGATAGGAAAGTCGCCTGGTTCTTGAAAAAGAGCCTCCCCTTTATTTTGGGAGAGATCATCCTCTTTGTTTTGTGTGTTAAGTTCCAGAGCTTGGATGAGGTCAACTTCATTTGAGATAGAAAATGACCCAGTCCATTCATTCGTTTGAACTTTGTCTTGTTCTCGTGTCTTGCCTGAGGCCCCTTTCATACTATGATGTTTTCCGCTTTTTACTTCATTTTTTTGATCTGGCGAATCCATGGGCATATGTATCAGCGCTGAAATGTTTATCATCCCTTTGTTTGTTTGCTCCTCCTTTCTATTAATCTCACTTATGCTATCAATTTGGTTTGAATCTTGGCCTGGTTTCTTTTTAAATTCGGGTTTCCCCTTGTTGAGCTGGTTGATATGGTTTTGTCTCAATTTTTATACATCCCAACTCCTGGTGACTTATTTCACTTGTTTTGTTCGGAATTATTGGACTAGGCAAACCTAGACCTCCATCAAAACCTTAAATTGTGGCCATTGCATCTTTTAGAAAATTACATTTTTGCTTGTAAATTTTTTCCCCAAACGTGAGAATGCTTGTTCTGGAGTGGGGGCTAACACTAGTCTCTCCTTCTGTGATTTTAATTTCTCTCTCCTCCTTTTATTAGGGATTGCACTGGAGTCTTTCTTTGAAGCACTCCTCTTTGATTTATTTAACAACGTCTGTCCAATTTTTCCAGATCTCATATTCCTTTTTTAAATGGTTACACAAACCTCGCCAACCCTCTTGCGGGTCCTCCTATAAAACCCTCTGGATAATGTACTCCAATGCGCCAATGGGTTTGAAAATCTGGACTCTGGCCACTGGCCCCTATAACATCATGAGTTAACCTTTGAACAGAAATCCTTCACTCTAGTTAATAACTATAGCAAGCAGGGCTTATGCTCCCACTAATTCTCACTTTTCAATGCTCCCACACAACCAGTCTCAATGTCTGCCCTCCTGGGCGGTCGTGGAGCAAATATACACCGCCTCTCCCTTGCGGCCCTACTGAGAGCGTAGAGTCTCCTGCATCCCTCAAAAGATCGGCTCTCACTCGACCGTGCTCGATGTTCGCCCTCCGGGGCGGTTGCGGAGCCGATATACACTGTACGCGTTTGAGCCGCAAATTACAGCCGCTCCTCTATGGTCTTGCAGCACCCAAATTCCCCGCACTCCCCCACACTCTAGCCTCGCTGAAAATCTGCAAGAAGCGGGAGCGGTAAGCGGCAGAAGAGTCACCTACACCCCCTCAGTGTTGGAAACACAATTTATCACTCCTCTGCGACCCTGTAACCCCCCGCACCCTCGCCGTGTTAAGATTGGCAAGGAGTGGAAGCGGGATGCAGCGAGGAGCAGAAAGTCGCCTTCACCCTCAACAGCCTCAACAACTGGCTGCAGGCTGGCGGGCTGGTGAGTGGGCGCTCTGGAAGATCCGGACCACACTCGTTCCACAGATGAAGCCCTCCTTGGCTGCAGCGCGAGGAAAGGAGGGAGCAAGGGGGCTCCTTTCACCTCTATCGGGGCAGTTCGGCCCAGCTCCGGTCGCAACTCCTGTGCGGCCACAGACTCCAAACAGACTCCAAACACCAGCATGAATTCCAAACACAGCCACACGCCGCCTCGCTCCTCCGGCTCCGCTCGGCAAACTGACTGACTGCAGACCGCGTCCCACAGGGTCATCCATGTAAACTGACCATTTTCACAACAGGGTTGATGCAACCATGCTGACGGTCACTGATGAGGATCAGGACAATAGAGTGAACCTCTCCCTGGCCTGCTCTCCCACAACCCTAAAGGTGGGTCTGTTGAGGGTGTTGTCTTTTCAGACACTCTCACTGCCCAACAGCAAACTGATGCAGGCAAGTCCTAGGGCATTATCCTGAGTTCTTTTCTTTGACATCTGGTCATATAACCTGGTGTATACCTGATCTGGAGACAGCCTACCTATCAAAACCTAAATCTACAGGCAGTCTGCTGGAGTTAGTGTTGATTGATCCCTCTGAAAGTCCTTGTGCCAGCCCAGTAGTCTTCGTCCCCAAACCTTATTTCAAGGGAGGAAACCCATAGTTGATGTTTTATATGAACTACAAAGGCCTCAATGCTATCACTAATACAGATGCCCACCCTCTTCCAAGTGATGAACTGATTGACAGATTGGGTGCAGCTAAGTTTCTCAGTACTTTTGCTTTGACATCTGGGTACAGAAATATTAGTCTCACACCAGGAGTCAAGGAAAAGTCAGCATTCTTGACCACAGATGGACATTACTAGTTGTAGAAGCTGGCTCTGTATATACTATACCAAAGTAAGGAATAGTGTGCACAGAGTCTAGTGGATCCCCAAAGGCTTACAGAGGCAAAAGTAGATAATACCTTACTCTTGATTTGCGGTAGTGTGGGTGAGCAGTAAGGCTTTATCAGAGGACAGTGTTAAGCATTTATTCTACACACTCAGGCAAGAAATGTTGTCACACACTCAAAGACTGAACTCCCACCAATAGTTTGTATTAAAAATACTCTTTAGTTGTATTTTATTTTTAGAACCAAGCAGGACTTGGTACAGGTAAATAAAATTGTACCTTGCAAGACAGATTGGTCAACACGCAAGCTGGATGATAATGACTTTTGTTACAGTTTTGTAAAATATTCAAATACAGTTTGAATTACTTTTGAATGACTTCTTAGAGTCCTTTTTAGATTACTTTTTCTACTCAGTGTGATATGCCTAGATATCACACTGGGATGTTTCCTAGATAAAAGGTAAGTAAAACAGTTCTCATTAAACCACAGTTTATTATGTTTCCATACAAACACCTTCAACACTTAAATAGTTTTTCAGAGGAAAACAGTCAATGCAATCATATGGAGAAAAATTAGGTTATCGATTTGCAGATAAGTGAACGGTCTTTAGGTTTGAGTTTTTGGGGTTAGAACAAGGGTTCCCCCAGGGTAAAGGGTGCACTGAAAAAGCCCCCTCAGCGGCACTAGGGTGGCCGGGTGCAGAGTGCTGAGGCCCAATTTTAGCCTATGGGGTTAGGGGGGCCGTCGGTTGGTGGCTGCTCTTGGGCAGGCCACAAGGTCCTAGAGTTAAGCTCAGGGCAAAGGGGAACCAAGTTAGCACACAAAGTACACCCACAGTGGCACAAGGGCTGCTGGGTGCTAGATCGATGTTGGGTGCCCTGTTTTCCAATGGAAGGTCTCTGGTTGGAACAAATGCTGAGGGTTCGGGCAAGGAGGCTTCCTGGAGCCGACCACTGGTTGGAGAGGTAAGCTGGGATGCTGGGGGTGGCCTGGACAGCATTGATTAGACCACCCAAGGCTGTGGGGCATCGGGTGCAGGGGTGTCTTGAGGCGGCGTGTTTTCCTTACCAGCTCCGGTCATGGTCGGGGGGACCCTCCAGACAGAGGCTGCTGGTGTCGTCGGGAGACTTGAGGTAGGTCAGGGGTCACCAGGGCCCAAATCAGTAACACTGGGGGGACGTCCTCGTGGGATTGGTCCACTCGAACTCAGACCATGGGCATTGGGTGCAGAGCGGTGAAGAGTCGCAGATTTGGCTGTAGCCAGAGTCTAGTTCTTGAACAAGTGCAGTGCTCACAGGAGACAAAGCCTTTGTAGGGAAGGCAGGGTAGGTCCTCCATGTTCTGAGGGTCTGCTGGCTGCAAGACACGCCGGTGTTCTGCTGGAGCAGGTTGAGGTCAGGACAGACTGGGAGGGCTGGGGCCAAGGCAGTTGGTGTCCTTCTCTTCTTCCTTGAGCATGGCTCTTCTGTTCTTCTTCTTGCTCGTATGAGGAGGCGAGGTTCGTTGTAGCCGCTAAATACTAAATGTAGGTGTGTTTCAAGTAGGTACAGGTCGTGACCAATGGTCCCTTCCTTGGGGTGGGAG
Source organism: Lissotriton vulgaris (assembly GCF_964263255.1). Classification (NCBI taxonomy): domain Eukaryota; kingdom Metazoa; phylum Chordata; class Amphibia; order Caudata; family Salamandridae; genus Lissotriton; species Lissotriton vulgaris. The sequence goes on from NC_141685.1 coordinate 883,764,319, forward strand.
GGGGCATAAGCCTCACTCTGGTTTGCTTGCCCCCCCCCCCCCCCCATATTCAAGATTGCGGGGACAGGGTTGTGCTTCCCCTCCCCACCTGAGGGGTGGGGTTGGCAAAGGTGGGAACACCACTCCTCCTATCTTGGTTTTCCCATTGATTCTCCCTCCCAAAGTGGGGGTTATAACCGGTGGAGGCCAGTTGCTGGGAGCAGCAAATGGCTGGGTCAGCTCACAAAGGCGACAAGCCTTTCAAACTTTCCCTTAGTGGACTCTGCCCATCATGGGGGAGGAGGCTTGGCACATCTGCCCAGGATGTGCTTTTTTCAGGACCCTGAGAGGGGGATGCTCTTGACCCAGGAGTCTAGAATCATGTCTGGGAGTGGCAGCTGGCAAGTAGCAAGTCAACCAGGACACTAGAGTCAGGTCATTTTCAGGGGGCATCTCTAGAATGCTCTCTGAGTGCATTTGGAATTAAATGCCAAACTTCCCAGGTTTCAGTAAAGCCATTATGGTGCTGTGGAGTTCGTATTGACAAACTCCCAGACCATATACTCTTTATGGCTTTACTGCACTTACAATGTCTAAGAATAGACTTAGACACTGAAGGGGTACAAGGCTCATGCACCTGTACCCTCACCAGTGGTATAGTGCACCCAGCTAGAGGGGTGGCTTACCTGTACTATAGGCAGTGGGTTGCAGGCATGGCACATAGGGATGTGTGCCATGTCGACTCTTCACTTTTCAAAGCACCAAAACACGCAGTCTGCAAGGGCAGTTTGAGTATGTTAAGTTACAAGGGGTCTAAGGGTGGCAGAATATGTGCTGCAGTCCTTAGAGGCCTTCCCTGGTCACATTGACCTTGGTACCCATTGTACCTTTTACAAGGGACTTATATGTGACCAGCGTGGTGCCAATTGGGGGTGCAGAGGTACAGTTTTAGGGAAAGAACATATGCCCTGTGTACCTGGTTGGCAGGAACCCAGGGCACACTTAGTCAAAGAGCATCAACATCAGGCAAAAAGTGGGCGCAATCATACAACAAGCATTTGCAAAGCAAATAGGTTTTTTATGCTGCAGGGCTAAAAATTAGGAAGAAAGTTCTATGACAAGGCCAGCATGGGAATGGTCGGAGGGAAGAAGCAACACAGACCACGACAAATGACAGTGGAAGATAGAAAAATGTCACTGCGATCTGTGTCAGCAGCAGACAGGCACTAGTCAAAATAAGTAAATCAAGACTTTGTCCATGCTGCACATAAAATGAAGGGGAAGTGGAAATGGGACATGCCGGCCAACTAAGTTGCAGTATATAAGAGTGACAATGTAGTCAATGAATGGTAAGCAAAAGGCGAGCTCCAAGCTCCTTTCAGTAAATAAAACTTCTTGCAAGCGCAAGCTCATGCTCTCTGTCTTAGGCCATGAATTTAACAAGAAAAACCTGGAATCCTATTTCTTCGTTTTCAAGACACCACACTATATACTTTTAGTGGTTCGGGTTGTTTATTTTACCCTTTATTCAAATATTAAAAAAATTATTTTGTGGAAATTCTCTTTTTTCAGAGCAACACATATTTTAAACAAAAATATAATACTAAACGTTCAACATTTGACATTACTGTGTTTAGACAATGCAAAACATTACTATTTTAACAAAAACTCATGAAAGACAAAACATGTAGATAAATCAGACAATTTTGACCCATATACATCACATATATATATGTACTCCACAGCACATCATCTTTCTTAGTGCATATATATGTGTATGAACAAATATTCAATGTCCAAAATTCAATTAACCTGATTTCTACACAACAATCTATTTGATTAAATTCGAAGACATAATTAATGTATGCCTTCGAATTTAATTAAATAGATTGTTGTGTAGAAATCAGGTTAATTGAATTTTGGACATTGAATATTTGTTCACACACATATATATGCACTAAGAAAGATGATGTGCTGTGGAGTACATATATATATGTGATGTCATAAATGTTGAACGTTTAGTATTATTTTTGTTTAAAATATGTGTTGCTCTGAAAAAAGAGAATTTCCACAAAATAATTTTTTTGAATAAAGGGTAAAATAAACAACCCGAACCACTAAAAGTATATAGTGTGGTGTCTTGAAAACGAAGAAATAGGATTCCAGGTTTTTCTAGTTAAATTCATTGTTAAAAGGCCCTACCTGGGTCATGTCCATTGGGGTTAAACCCCCTATTTCAGTCAACTCTCTCTTAGGCCAGCATGCAACGAACATCCTACCACATATTGGGAGATGAAATCCTGAAATGCATCCTTCAGGCAGAAATCTATAAATATTGCCGCTGACCGCGTGACCCGCAGGGGAACATGGGCGGGGCAGCACTTTAGTCCCACCCGGCAAGCTCCAGCCAACACTGATGGGGCGCCCCTCCCCGCGTCCACCATTCACCGGCCAGTGGAGGGCTTACCTGTGGGAGGGGCGAACCCGCTATTTATCCCGCGGTGGCCAAGCATCGGCCTCTCTCCATCCCTGTCTACCCGCGGCTCAAGCGCTGTTCGGTCGTCCGCCCATCGTCGTCGTTGTCCCTATACCTAGGTAGGTGCCACTCTCTCGCCTCCCCCCGGCCCCGTCCCTGGACTAAGCCCAGGTTGCACAGGGGCCCTGTGGTAGGATACCACGGGGGGGGAGGTGGCCTCAGTTGAGGACAGCAATAGCGGGTTCAGAGGCTAGAGGGCGCTCAGAGATTTCATTAGTGGGTTGTGAACGTGCTCCAGAAGGACAATCTCAGTCTTGTCTGCTTGTAATTTATTAGGAATGTGGGGCTCAGTAACCCCCCTAGTCCTGATCTCAGCGGCTTGCTCCCATGCAGCGTAGCCAAAGTGGCGATCGGGAACCATAATGGCCCGCGGCTCAATGCCCCGGGTGCGACCAGCCATGCAGTGAGCAGCAGGAGACTTGCGGGCTCCTGGAGCTCAGGGTCAGGGATGCGGGTTGGGATCCCGATTGCCTTGTACTGCTCGGGTCTTGCATCGAGCCCCCGTTAGCGGACTCAGACTTTCTTTGGCTGAGGCGGGTATTGTCCCAGTAAATGGGACATTTAGCAGGGTGGGAATGTATGTTGCTGGGCAACGGTAGACACCCTGCGGTCAGAGTTCGTTTGGGTAGTCCGCATGGTCACGCGGCCAGGTGTGCCTGTGCCCGCCTGTGCTGGCTCCTCTCGGCCATTAAGGCCCGATCCCGGGGCATTGTGCGCAGGCACAAGAAGTGAATGCCCGCATGGTGCTCTGATGGTACATGATTCTTTTAGGCAGGGCGATTTATCTCTGTCGCAGCAGCTGTATGCCTCGACACGTTAGGATTGTTTCATGTACAACGAGCGTGAGCCCCAACGTAGGTGTTAAAGGGGAAATAGGGCACAACATCTGCCTGCGATGCCCCACGGAGCCCGGATGTGTAGGCGGCCCCTCCTTCCAGCCCCCGCTCTCCATTAGCCAATAAGGTAGCTCAGGGACGTATGCTACGCTACAGTTTCAAACCCAGAAGGCCAGGAGCTTAAATCGGGCGGGTAAATTCTTAATTAACCTGCTTTGGTCGATAGAATGGTTTCAATTGAATTGGGTAATATTCAGTGCTTAAGAGGCACGGACCTCACCCACTTTAGTACTACTACGAGGCACGGACACCACCTCAGTTTAGTACCCTCCTTAAACACGGTGGACAGAATAGACTAACTGCTCAAGTCGATCGCGTGTCTCCGCAACCGGAGAGGAGTTGGCCTAACGGCTAGGGCGCTCGATCGCGGACCTGTGATACTGTGTTCGAGTCTGGGTAATGACGCTAAAATATCTTGTGTTTCTAGGCAAACCACTAAAACTGAAAGTTTTACCTCATGTAACGTAACTGGTGCAATGTAATGTTGTGTTCTTTATACGTGTGTCCCTCGTGGGACACCTTACCTTGTATGCTCGCCAGTGTTCCTGCGAGGACACCGTACCAACAGTGAGGTCACCAGCTGATAACTGTCAGAAGTCAGTTACCAGCTGATCGCCGAACTGACTGCAGCAACGCTCCACGCTTTAGGAGCATGCGTGTTGGTCATAAATAAAGGAGCTGAACTTCTACTTTGTGTTCATTATTCTTAACAAAACTGGCGACGAGTGGCCAACACGGAAGAACCCACGGAAAAAAGAAGCAGTCACTGGAAAAAAAAAACTTCGCGGAAATAAAGGAAAATAAATGGACTAATGGAAAATTTAAAGCGGAGTATGCAGAGCGAAAAGCAGGGAAGAAAAACGGAAGAAAAAAGTAAATAAAGAAACAGGAAACGGCCGCGAATTCATGCGTGTCTTCCAGCGTGTCAGCTGATGCATTGGGGCCGGGAAAGAAGGTAAAGGCTTCATTGCGGCAAATAGTAGCGTGTATGGACGTGTAAAAAGCTGTGCACATTATGTGTATACTAAGGAAAGAACAGTAGTCCAGTACTTTAGAAATCTGCAACTGCCATACCAACGGAAGAAAGAAACGGTTGACAGAGGAACTGTCAGGAAGCAGCTGAGGAGTTCCAGAGCAGTAAACACGTCACTGCGTCTGCACGTAATCGACGTTGGCGGCCATTTTGAGAGAAGGTAATCTGGCGCAGAGTACAGAGCGGTCTAGCCTTGACAAAGTAACCGGGAAGTGGCAGCAAGGAAAATAAACGCGACGCTCCCAGCACGCATTTCCACAGAAAAGGAAGGTAAAGCGGCGCGCTTGTGAGGCGATTGAAAACGAAGGAAACAAGCATTTACAATGCAATGGTTTCGCCTTTGGAAAAGTTAGAGCTATTGGCATTGCTCATGACATTTCTTTTTTTTTTTTACTTATAGATAAATGGCATTGTTATTTACATTGCAATAGGTCTCACATTTGTTGGAGTTGGAGCTACTGGCATTGTAAATGGCAATGTTTTTTATTCATGCTTTTTTGTTTGCAGTGGAGTGATTTTTTTTTTAAGTGCACACTATACCATATTATAAGCTTTTATAGCAATTATACAGTAAAGCTATAGCTATTTTAACGTAAAAGGGTGTAAATGGATGAATACAAATACAAAAAAGAATCATAAACTGTATGGTGGAATGTATAGCAGGTGACAGAGACTACCGATCACAACATACGTACTTGAAGTGATTGTGGGTACCATATGTAACGAGATGCATCCATAAGATTTGAACACTTTTAAGAGGCACAGTCAAGTATTTTGGAATAACGACAAAGAGAAGAGCAGCAGTTAAAGCGATATAGAAATAAAGAAGAAAGAGGAAACTGTGTAGAAAATAAGAAAGAAATATCTTAATCTCGCATATATTAGCATCAGCCCTAATAAATCATCCAAGCTCCCTCTTCATTGATCTGGCCTGTTGAATTTGGGACTTTTAAGCTGCAGGGAGTGCCACTGTCCTGGGAAAAAGTGGCTTTGGTACTTGATGTTAGGCTGGAACATATTGAACAGGAGAACAGCAATAAGAGAAACCACAGGAAAGCACATGCAGCAGGTATTATCCACGACCAATGCAATACAAAGAGGAATCAAATGCTTTCTTAAAAAGAACCCGGAGCTCACCCTTTACATGACGTCTACCTCGTGTGTATCGTTAAGAAGAGATGCTAACAACAATATGATGTTTGGATAGTCAAGTCCAAGGATGACTAGCCTCCACCAGGGCTTTATAATTTAGGCTCCATGTGATCGCCCTCCTCAAACTATTAATGGGTCTGCATCCTATGGAGAAGTGTCTTTGCAATTGCTTACTGTATACAGGTCTCAGCAAGAGGAAGACACAAGCATACCCTTCATGCTCAAAGTCTGCCTTGGGGCCAGCAATGATGAAAACTATGCGTTTAATCCCATGGCACCTGGTCATCAGGAGGTTCGGGCTCTCTCTCTCAAGCAGCAGCACATTTTGTTAGTTCTTCTTATTGTCCGGGCATCTGATGTATATGTTGCACTTTATAAAATCACTAACATAAGAGAAATGATCATGAGTTCTTGAGTTCTATGTAAATGTTAGGGCCTTGTCATATTCCTACAATATGGCCTGCAGGATGACTGTGCAAATGTAAATGCCCAAGTCTTATGTTAAAGAGTTGAAAAGAAAAAACTTTTGACGCCTACAGCTGTGTCATTTGGTAGACATGTGTGCCATAACAATTGCAAGCGCACCCTTACAAATTACATAGGCTTTTTTTTGTTACACACCGAGTTGGCTCAGTAACTACAAAAAAAATGCAAGGGTTGAGAGCAGAAGCAAAACAGAGAACGGGGGATACGGGCGGAGAAGGAAAATGAAGGATGCGGACAGGGGGTAGCAACATGGGTGAAGGAAAGACGAGCAATGGAGGGGCAGAGAAGGACACGGCAAGTCAAAGCAGCACAAGTGAACACAAAACGACGAGACAAAGCAACATGGAGACAGGGAGGAAGCAACACAGGTGAAGGAAGTCAAAGCAGCACAAGTGAACACAAAACGACGAGACAAAGCAACATGGAGACAGGGAGGAAGCAACACAGGTGAAGGAAAGAATACAAGAGAGGCAAAGAAGCACATGGCGAGGCAGGTCACTGATCTGTGGATCAAATGTTGGTCCGCACACCTTTCCAACCAGCTCGCCGGCTCCAAACACACGTGCAAGTTGGTGTCCCAGGTCTCTGCAGCAGGCGCACCGGCCCACGCAGCTATGAGTGACCTACACGTGCGACCTTCAAACCACATCAATGAAACTTCACCACATTGACTGTCCTGCCCACAGTTCTGACTGAAGATAAACTAAGACCGGCCTCACCCGTCCCTAAAATGACATATTTACCTGATAGCCCCTAAAATGTGCCATCAGACCCCGAAAAGAAACCAAGCAACGTTCACAAAAAACGCAGGAAGAGCCGCTCGGCGGGTGGAAGGCCTCATAGTGTGTACTCTGGGCACAACCTGTAAATCAAGGATTCGCGCCTCAAAGACGCCCGCAGAGCCCCCCTGGTGCAGACTGTATTTTCAAATGATCTTACAACCCACGTGAAAAAAGAAAATTCAGCGCCCACACCCTCGCAGAGGGGTCTTCTAGGAGAAGACGCCGTGAGTGACCTCATCGGAGCAGTGGCGCTGTAGCAGTCACAGGTCTCTCAACGAGGTTCAACAATCACAAACATGCTGCGCCCGGCCAGGGCTGGGGTTCATGTAAGTGAGGGGTGCCCCTGCTGCTGAGGGATGGGGAGTTAAAGCACATAACACACGTGTCTGGACCCTTCCTCACCGCCAGACCCCCCCACCACCAGCCACTGCCCTGCGCATAAGTGGCAGCTGTGGGCCCTGCAAGAGGAGGGGGATGGGGGCTCACGCGCCAGGGGCATAACAAAAGCTGAAACGCAGGACGGGCAGCTCGGAGCTCCGGAGCCCCCTGCCCCACATCACCACCACTGGCACGTCCCTAGCATTAGAGCTCAGGACTGGGTCAGGAGCCGGGGGGGAGGGATGTACTTTGTAGGAACGGGAGGCTACATTTTCGTTACGCCACTGCCCTGCGCATCTGTGAGAAGCGGCAGGCTCTGGGCTCATTCAGCACTCCGAGGCTTCCCCAGGGGGATACGAACGCTATTGTCGGTCTACGTTCTGAGATCTGTGAAAAAATATTTCTTTAAAAAAAAAAAAGCTAACAACATCAGAGTGGGCACATCAGTAAAAACACTTTACACTCGAACACAAAAATGTTTCACCTGTTGCATAAGTCAGACCCGCTTTAATACGTAACATGAGGATGGTGATTCAAACAGTGTAAGTCAATAATGGAAGACGTTGTTTTACTAAGAAAACCAATAAAATGTGTTTAAAAAAAAAAAAATCTAATTTGTGGTCTCGCCATACACTGCTTCTGACCCCACCTATTACATCACCCACGAGATGTACAATGAAATGATTGATAGCATCATTGATCAAGTCTGAAATTATATTTCTAATGACAACACTGTGCTTCACCGGATGAGAGTTATAGTCATTTTCTATAACTGGTGAATTTCAGTGTTTTTTTTTAGTTTAAAATGTTACGTTTAAACTGGTATTTTCATGCAACTATAACGTCACTTTAGTCTTAAGCCGTTTTAAACAAAAGCTGGCATTACACTTTGGATTTAAAAGGACAACTAAGTCACTGAGGGCTTTAGGTTTGACAGGATGTCGTATGTCATAAAAAAGGAAGCTTTGGGGGGCTAAAACATCCAGCGGAAGGGTTAGGTTTCTGAATGTTGAGTGGGATTTATAGGAGCTGAAAAGAATGTCTGATAGTATTAAAAAAATGCTTACGGGATCTTGGATAATGCTACTACCCAAACCCCTAGCCTGAAAAGTTGATCAGACTGCTCCATGTATGCAAGTCAGTACTGCTTATGGTTTTAATGTTTTTCAAATGATTTCAACAAACAGCAGCAAACCTAAATGTCAACTTGCCTAGCAATTGTTAAAAACGTTTGTAATCTGTGGACATATTTTGTGATTCTGAAACTCTTATAGTACTTATATGGGAACCAATTTCTAGCTTTAGAAATTGCACTGTTTATTGTTCTCTCGCTTTAGTAGAATGCTTCTACCAGCATTCCCCTACGAGCAGGTTACTTACCTTCAGAACTGATCTTTCTGGTGGATACCCTTACATAATTACAGATTACTCAGCTTGTGAATATTCCCCAGGCATCAGCCTGGATGCGCAAACTTTAAAGCAGTAGTCCTGAGTGCTGGTAGATGGTGTTGTGCAGCTCTGCAAAAACGTCATTCTCCTCTGGGAATGACAAAGGGAATCCCACATATAAGTGTCACCCATTCATGCTGATATTAGTTGCTTTCTTAGACTAGCCGTGCCCTCAAACTCAGAGTCTATCAGCAGATGGGAATGACCAGTGTGCAGACCTCTAGATTGGAACCTTTTCAGAAGAAAAAGAGCCCAACTCACAGAATAGGGAGGTAGGAGGGTCAGCGAAAAATCTGCTGTTAGATAGATTATCCACAAGAAACATTGTTACTGAAGGCAAGCACCTTGTTCTTCTGCTTGATAGTTCCAACTACAGATTCCTCACCATGTGACTAGATAAAATAGCAGTATCTCCACAGGTGTGAATCTGTGTGGATATGTGAACTGGCTCAACCTGAAATGTCCTGCAGGACCACATGTCAAAATTGCTGATGTTATGGCGATGAGAAACACTACCGAAATGGTGATCAAAGCCGCATCGCTGAAGACAACGGAGCTGCCGCGTGAGTTCGTGTAATGGCGGCCCATGACTAACAGCTGGGACGGCGACACACTGCAGCTGCCTTGAATGGGGATCGGCCCAGACAACTACACCGCCGGATACCCAAGGTGACGAGAAGGCACCCGATCGGACTGCAGACAGAGGGGGCATTTACGGAAGTGATCCAGTAGTGGAGTGATCGCAGCAGGGGTCTTCCGCCGGGCGCGTCCTGTCACACAAGCGCCCGGTGCCAAGGTGAGCTACGGGCCGCAAAGCGCCGCACAACCTACCCGCCATTCAGGACACAGTACCCCCTTGCCTCCCTACGAGTCAAAACTGCGCTAATTGCCCACAGAACTGTAGCGGTGCTCACCTCCCTAAAGTGTTGTGGTGCGAACTCGGAAGCCGCGGAGGAGGGAACTGAGCTCGAATTGGCAACGGACTGCCCGTGCCTATACCGGGGTCATTGCACAATCCTACCACCTGAGAGGCGCCCAGGGGACGTCGTTCAGTGAACAGTGCCGCTTAATAGACTCCGGGGCACATCGCTGGTTGGCGCTTCATCCTTACGATCTCACAGCGCTACACCGGCGGCCAGATCCCCGACCAACCCTTTCCTTTTTACGGGCGAGCTCACGGGACATGCTTGCTGCGTGGCTCCTCCTAAGCAATTCAGGAAGCAACCGCACCTCAAGAAAGGCATAGAAGGCAACCATGCTGCATAGGACAAACAAGCGGCGGCAGGACTTCCAGCTTGCTTGCGGCCCGGCCGGACCAGATTCGGGGGCGTTCCCGGCTTTTGGCTGACGTAGCATGACGTAGCCAAAAGCCAAAAATTCTCGGGAACGCCCCCGAATCTGGTCCGGCCATGACGGACGCCTCTCTGTTCCAATGGCTAGCCTCCATTTATGGAGCTAGCCAATCGAACAGAGGGCGGGATTGCCGAGCAACATCAGATCATCAGATTTCTCCTGCGCAAAAGCTGCTTGCGCAGCTTTGCAGTCGAAACCTAAAAACGGTAATTGAAAATAGTTTTAAAAAAGAATAAGCACACTTCACAACAGCTGTGTAAGTGACACCTTTAAGGGTATAAAGAATTGAGACACGTTTTAAAGACTGAGAGTGCACAGAACCAGCAGCATAAACAAATTAAAGGAAACATAGCGCAGTAGTGCCAAGTAACATAGAAGAACATTATCATAGACACGTTTTTGTGACTGAGTGTATACCTGACTAGCTGCAGGAGGAAAATAACAAGGAAAAAACAGCACAGTAGTGTAAACAACTCAGGAGCACGTTACCTAAATCTAAACAAGACATAATAGAAAATGAGTGATTTAGCTACTGGATGCATATGGAATCTCTCACCCCGAGAGGCATTTCTGCGTGCTGGTAGTGTACCAGTTTTAAAATGGGAAGAGTGGAGGGACTATTTCCTCAACTACATCTCCACAATTGAAGAAGACGCAGAATTGAAGCCGGAAAAAAAGTACAAGATGTTAATGCACAACTTAGGTGCAGGAGGAATAAAAGTTTATAATTCCATAAACAAAAAAACAAGAGGTGGAAATGATGGTGATGTGTTCTCCAACGCAATTGGTGATCTAAACGCATACTATAAACCTACAGTTTGTGTTGGTGTAGACAGATACAAATTTTTCCATAGGAAACAAGGTAAGGAGGAGACAATAGATGACTATGTAAGTGCTCTTAAAGATCTAGCGATTAACTGTCGCTTTGGGGGATTACACGACGAACTAATAAGGGATCAAATAGTTATGCAAGGTTCAAACGAGAACATCCAAGATAATCTTTGGGCTAAGGGGGAGTACCCACTACAGAATGTAATAGATATAGCGAGGAAAGTGGAGCTTACTGGACGGTGTGCCAAAGCTGTGTTGAAAGACTAAAAAATAAAGAAAGAAGATGGCCAAGTCAGCAACGTGTCCGAACAAAAGAGTTGGAAGGTCAGCAGGCAAACAGAAAGAAAGGAAGACAATATCCAACCTGAAAGAAGAATAGAGAAACGGGGGAAAGGATATTGTTACTGATGCCTAAGCACTACACACATGGCTTACGATTTTAGATGTCCCGCCCGTGAAGCAAGGTGCACATTTTGTGGACTTATCGGTCATTTCAACAAGGCATGTAATAGAAAGAAACCTCAACATGTAAAAGCTGTGGTAGAGGAAGATGAGTTGGATGACGACACAGATGAAGACATCAACATGTACATCCTCAACATAGACGATCAACAAGAACAAGTAAAGGAATCAGGAAAAGGAGCCAAGACTAGAAAACCGATGTGTACCATGACTATTGGTGGGGTGGAAATAGATATAGCCGCAGATTCAGGCTCACCTTACACCATAGTTAATGAAAAGGTTTGGAAGGCAAAATTCAAGGAGGTGATTGGTGAGAGACTCAGTAAACCAGACATATTTATAAAATCATTTGAGGAAGAACCAATTGAAATATTAGGGTACAGGACACTCAGGTTCATACTCAAGAGTAGAGAGGCTCAATGTAAACTCTACGTATCTAAGGTAGGACCATCTGTACTTGGATGGATGGACCAAGGAAGTCTTGGAATCAAGCTGGATCCTAACAGCCGTGAGCCAGTGCTTAACACGACAGACGCATACGACTAGGCTGAATCTCAAAGAAGGATGTCTACCCAGTTTGACAATGAAACTAAAACAAATGAAATGGTTGAGACACACGTAGCTAATGTAAGGGCATGTTCCAGCAAAATAACAAGAGATGAATGGTTGGAGGAACAAATGAAGAACAAAGACATAGAATTACCATCCATGCCTTGGGAAATGATTGGTATCAATGTAATTGGTCCGGTGTCTGTCAGGAATGAATTGTAGTATATAATGGTTATAATGGACTACTACACGAAATGGCCAGAAGTAAGGGTCAATATAAAAGACGATTCCCTGCACGTGATCCAATTCTTGGAAGACACCTTTATGCGTGAGGGTTTACCTAAAAGGTTAGTAAGTGGAAACGGGGTACAATTCACCTCAGACATATTCAAAGGATACTTGAAGAAGCACCACATTGAACACATAACAACATCAAAACACCGCCCTGTGGGAAACGGAGTCGTAGAAAAATTTAACAAAGTACTTGAAGACAACATTCTGATAGCCACTTCAGACCAACTAAACTGGAAGAGAGAAATAATGAAAACAGTATGGGCTTACAGGATAACGCCGTGCGAGTCTACTGGCAACAGCCCATTTGAACTCATGCGCGGACGGACTCCACTTCCGAAGGACAATGCGGGCTGGGTTAAGGCTGCTCGCAGGGTGCACTGGTCTACAGTGGTGGTGAAAGAAAGACTAGCTCAAGCACGATCTAAGAGCAGGAGTTACGACGACAAGAAACCTGGGTGCATGGAGGTGGAAGTGAAGGCTGGAGATGTGGCGAAGGCAAGAGGACGCAGACACGTCGGCAAGGATCAAGAGATGGACCCCCAACCTCTTACCGTTCGTAAAGGGTACCGCAATTCTGCACGCCTGAATGATGGTAAGGCCTGGCGTTTTCCAGCATTGTCACCTCGCAAACATCCTGGAAACAATACTGTGGGCAACGCACTGTTAAAACCCACAGCAGTGCTATCCGGAACATGGAAGGGTAGTACGGCAAGACAATACTTTTCTGGCACTGAATCTGACATGGAACTTCCTGCGACCCTAGGGCAGGGGAGTGGTGAGGGTGAGCACGAAGGCACCCCACCAGAGAACTGTTTGGCCTTTTCATCCAGACCTGCAGGCGCAAAGCGCAGGTTACCTGTCATCCCGGTCTGTGATCTGGCGCAACCTATGGACAGAGGTAGGGCTGGTAGGCCGTTTGGACCGTCAGCTAAACTTGAGGACTATATATGTTGGTAGCGGAGCCTTATGCTCCCTTCCTGTTTTGTTGGTTCTGGTTCTCCCCAAGGGAGGGGGATGTGTTGTGTTCTTTATACGTGTGTCCCTCATGGGACACCTTACCTTGTATGCTCGCGGTGTCCCTGCGAGGACACCGTACCAGCAGTGAGGTCACCAGCTGATAACTGTCAGAAGTGACAGTTACCAGCTGATCGCCGAACTGACTGCAGCAACGCTCCACGCTTTAGGAGCATGCGTGTTGGTCATAAATAAAGGAGTTGAACTTCTACTTTGTGTTCATTATTCTTAACGTGTAAAGCGCTCCGATACCGAACCGGGCTAGTTCGCGCTATATAAAACTCTTTTTTTTTAAAAAAAAACTACAGTTGCATGTTAAGGAGCAAACACGTTAAATTTGCCCGCAAGGTGCGTGGCGGGGCCCCGCTCCGATACATCGGTGCGCACTCTCTCCAGGGCACTGCCGAGGGTATCCCGGCGCACGGTCAACATTAGGGCGAGGTTGCTCGCCAGGATGCCTGCCATGGGGTATAAGGATACCAGCACCTAAGGGAACCGCGTCTAAATGCATGTGTAAACTAAGTGCACACGACAACACTCCTTAATGAAGACAAGCTCATATCGCCCCCATTAGAACGCGAAAGTACCATCATGTAATGTAGTAGGAAAGCAGAGGCAGTAGAATAATGAGGACCATGCGAAAGCGGCAAGCTAGTTTGGACTTAGGGGTCTAATCTGCCAATGCTGGGGGCTTGTATTATCTCCTGGGCCCCGAGATGATGAAAGCCTGACTCGGCCCTGCGGGGATTTGGATCTGAACCGGCATGTAACATCCAGATTTCTGCAGCGTGCACTCAACCCACTGACCTATCTATACAAGTGTTCTATGTGTGACCTGCACGTTGAGCCGCAGTACGCAGAAGTGACCCGGACATGTATTTGTCATTAGGATCCCAATAGATAGCCTTTGAACTCTTGGGAGTCGCAAAGAAGGGGGCGTGTTGAAGGGGCTTTCCATCTTACTTTCAGCTCGCCATGGAAGGGGCAAATGCTTTGTGCCCGCTTATAGGGCTCCAAACCTCGCAGGGGTTCCCGGCTGCCTGGGGGCTGGCAGGACCCGTTCCTACAGGTAAACTGTCAGCATCTGACATCAGGGAGCGCAGGAGCTGGCGCCCTTCGAATGTGAGGGCTGGCATGGGTCTCAGCATTACCTACTGTTTACTGCCCGGTCTAAAATGAGGTCACGTTCCTTTAATCTTAAGGGCGCGAGGTGTCGGCCCAACTGCCTACAGCCTCACGGTGCTGTGAAGGATTAGAGATCCCCTCGTAGCACTAAGGGTGAGGATGCGCGCCTCCAAAAAACGAGCATTATGCAGTGAACAACCTCTCTGGGCGTCAGGCCTGTGCATGTGTAGTGGGAATCGGGGCGTGTGGTTGTGGATTATTTATCTCTATGATAAAAAATTGCTAAGTATGCAAGCGTTTTCGCTTTGCTTCAGCCGTGTAAAAATTATGAATTTAACACTAAAATGGCTTTGCCTTACCTATGCTTCGCAGAGAACACTTCCCGCTCTTCTCCTGCGCAGGGAATATCTCTGCTCGAGACAGTCTCGCACAGACAAAAGATCTTCACAGTTTCTGATTTAGCTGGTTTCGATTAGACTGGAAAATAATCTCACTGTGCCTTCAAGATGAGGATTTAAAGACATTCTTTGCAACACAGTCCTATAGGTGGGTGGGAAAGACATGGTTGAAAGGGGGGAGGCACATCAGCCATGGATTTTATACCAGCTTTACTACATTGAAGTGGTCATATTATGAACATTACCTGGTGTGCTGGATTCTGTTATTTAAACATTCCCTGCCAGGCACCAAAGGTCCTATTCAGATGCAGTTATTGAGCTTGGTGGCGATATTTCTGGGAATGTGTGACACCCAAGGGGATAAAGCAACTTTTGGTTTGCACATGCCCGTTCTGATGAACTCCAAACCCCCTGCATTATAACTTTCAGCGCTTAATCCAATCTACAGAAGTACTCTGAATCAAAAATATTCCTCTCAACAAAACCACCATGTGGCCGCTAACACTCACACAACAGCGTTTGAATGAGGGGTAGGGCAAACATAATGCAGTACATAGCCTTAAATGACATAATCCGGTTAACTGTATTGTGGATAAACATATATAATCATCTATGACTCAATTTATACCGCAAGTAGATGAAACGGTGTTCAACCCAAGCTGTTTTGGTCAGCGTTGGATATACCTCTTGCCTATCCTTGACCCAGGTGCATCCAATCATACCTCTACTTGACGGTAGTGCCTGTTGCGCCCCCGGGGCACTTATTGTAATACGGCCACTAGAGTTTTAAAATGCCGTTCTTCGCATCTGCCTCTTCTCATTGATATGGATATTGTAATGCGTACCATTATCTATCACATTTAGATTTCAGACCAGCTTTCATTGCCCCCTCCACATCAACAGGAGCCCAAGCCCCCTGGAATCTGTTATACTTAAATTTCCCCTTTGGTGTATAGAAAAGGTATACTCCTTTTCTTCCTTTGGCCACAATCCCAATGAGATGTGTGAGGGTGACTATTACAATTATTGCAAGGCTCGACATTGGCAACTTGAGGAGCAGAGGCATCACTTTCCACAAATCCAGCTAGCGCACAAGTAAGCCGATACTAGGGCAATACAGTGTCCCAGGGCCCTCAAATGTAGCCTGGGTCACTTCACTGGATCACTCGTCTAGCACCCAGTCCACCCGCGGTGGCGACGGCTTGTGCTCAATGCTCTGCTGGGTGTAGGCTGGTTGGTACAAGGAAAGGGAAAGTCGCAGGCTGATCCCACAAAAGTAAAGAAGCAAATGCGATAACCGGGGCAGAGTGTGCTTTCCAGGGAGAGTACACATCTGCTACATGCACTTGATGGGTGATCTTGGACAGCCACCCCCCAGCCTCTGTTGAGGAGTAAAAAGGGCTTTGTGGTAATCTGTTCTCTGTGCCCATATCTCTGGATTTCTTTAAGTGGCTATGGTCTTCCACACAGACAAGGTCAGCAGAAACAGCAAGTCAGGCCATCAGGCTTTATTCTAGCCCCAGGGAAATGGCCAGTATGACAATGTTCAAGAAGGGTTAAAACTGGGTCCATGCATACTTGTCATATTGTAGATCTTCAAATTACCCTGGGAATTATCATGATTATACTTGGCAGTAGTTTACTTCCTATTAGTTCAAGTACATTGCAATAGTTAAAAAATGCAAGCTTCTCACCATTCAGCACAGCACACCCACTGGCTGTATGAAACCGTAAGAATATGGGAGCGGGGGCCAGAAGCAAATGGTGCTTGAGGTGTCCTCCCATCAATGTGAATGCAGGGGAGAAGGCAGGGTGCCCCCCCCCCCCCCTCTCGCAACACCACGATGGACCCGAGTGGCTTGGGACCTCTATTACACCTTTCCATGAGGAAATGCCTCACATATTCTCAAAAGGTACAGCACATAGAACCCGTATACCGGCTATATTCTTAACATTGTATGATTTCCTATTGTGCTAGTACAATACATGTAAGACAGTGATCGTGTCAATCAGCTTTCGATTGGCGTCCACATGAAGTGTGGTAATCATAGGCATGTTTGCACTATTACAACTGTAGAAACTCTGCCCATCGATTTTCTCCCATATCCGTGTTTACCAAAATCCTGCTGGCACCATCCATATTAAATTGAACTTTTCGTCGAACATCTGAATTGTGCTGCAAAACTTGGAAATGCCTCTAGCAATTATGTCATATTTACACCATGAAACTGGAATGACAATTTGACTGTTAAAATATATCTGCTAGACTGTGCTCTAACTATTCCAAGTAATGACCTTGCATTGAATTGCCATGACATTCACTGTCATAATTATTACAGCTACTGTGCTCACACAGCAAGAAAATAATTTTGACTACAGGGTAACTTTCATAATCCCATCACTTTTTGCTTTCTTGGACAAATATCACTGGTTTTCCATTAGCATCAAATAAAATAATGCAAATAGTCACTCGCCGATCCCCTGTATCCTATTTCCGAATGAAAACAGCTAACGTATTGCATATTAGGCAAAAACTAGGAAAGGTGACCAAATATGATATTTTGAAATAACCTCCTTTCGGTTTACAGAGTGAGAAAAAGTTAAGTAATTAGACTTCAGGCAAACAAAGAAATAACTTCTGGAAAAGAGCCAGAAAAGCGATTTTCTGAGTGTTAAATTTCAAACTGGGGTAACCGTAAATACTTACAACCCCTGGAGTTAACAGTACCCCAATTATTTTGGGGGTAGGCGAAGGGAATGACAGGTTAAAATCTACTCAAACACGCAAAGGTGATAGGAGGAATGCTAGCAATTTGTCTAACCACTGGCAGCACTCGGGGTAGTATTTCAAGCCATAGGCTTTTTTTTTTTACCACCATGCCACTTTAGATTAGACACGGGCAGCGTCTTAAAATGACCAAAGAGGTGTCTGGGAAATAACCCTGGCTTACAGGTTTAAGCTATTGCATAATAACTTTAGATAATATATCTGGAAAGAGGCTATTTGCATAATAATTCTAGATACGATATCTCGAAAGAAGAAAAATTAGAGACATAGAGTAGGGAATGATTTTAATTTAGGGGGAGATTCCCGAAAGATAAGACACGTGCGTAGAAATTATCACATTAACGTTTTTGCCTCTCCCTTCCTGCATTTTGATCCTGTTTAGACTGAGAACAAAATGTAAGATACTGATCACCTGGTGGTGAGCTTACATTTAAAACTCCACCATAAAGGATATGATTAATTTCCTATGCACGGTCACCGAGCTCGCCTTTCTGAAAGCTTAATGAACATTGATGGTAACTAGTCTTGACTAGAATTGAGACCTGCTCTTTGTAGCATGATCAAGTGCAAGCAGTTGTTCAGAAGGGGTCATTACTATGCGATAATCTTTGTATCCATTATGTAATAAACCACTTTAGGACACCTTTACAGATTTAAGAAAGTATTGGCGAAGCCAGTAGGTTGGCTTTATTGTGCTCACACTTGCAGGGTAGGCTCATTGAGGCCTAACAAAGAAGCACAAGTGGACTGTATTGAAGGCTCCCTTGATTGTTATGGGAATATATCTGGAAGAAAGACCATTAGAGTCATAGAGTATGTAATGATTTTAATTTAGGGGGAGATTCCCAAAAGATAAGACATGTGCCTAGAAATTATTCCATTAACGTTTTTCTGCCCCTTGCCTGTATTTTGATCCTGTTTAAACTGACAAACAAAATGTAAGATCCTGAATACCTGGTTGTGAGCCTGGTTGGGCCACCCAGGTATGAGATGGGGCAATTTGAGGCTCAAGCTAGACCAACACCTTGCTTACGGGGGGCTCCCACCCAATATCCTCATCTTTCATCTCGGGGGAACAACTTAGTCACCATAGGAAGCAGGGCACTGATTCAGGTCATGCAGAAGGACTTGGTAGCAATGGGCAACAGGTTAGGAGCGGGCGAGCTCCTGTGGTCTGAGGTTGTCCCTCGCAGGGCTAGATCACCGATAGCAGTAGAACATTCCCGCAGGATAATCAACTGATCCATGCAGAAGTTCATGGGAAGAGAGGCCTGGGTTTCATTAGGCAAGTACCAATACAAGAGAAAACTGAAGGGTACTACGATAAAGACAGGGTACACTTGTCTAGATTGAGAGTGGATATATTCCTCCTGGACGTACAAGAGGCACTAAACTGCGACAGGATGTAAGTAGCTAAGTAGGTGGGGGGCTTTGTCATCGACGGGGGCCTCCTCCAGAGCTGTGGCGGAGTACAGGGCGATCTGGAGGCAGACGGGTACAGTAAGGGTACCTCTGCGGCAGAAGGGTACAGTAAGGGTACCTCTTCCTGGCACAGTAAGGGTGCCTGAGCCAAGGACCAGGAGCCGAAGGAGATTCCGGGAAACCGCGACGGCGCCCCGTTAGTCCTTCGGGCGGTCGGGGGGCCTGAACCGACCGGGGGTGTGCCACACCGCTCCGCCCTGACAGGGGTGGACGGGAGTATAACGAAGTTGGTAATGTGCTGCACCGTCAGAGCATCGACTCGCCGTGCAAGATGGCTCCTTAGGCATGCGGGACAGCGAGGGGCTGCCTGCTTTGGATCGCCCGTAAGATGACCCACCATAAAACGTCATACGTGTGTTGTATGAAATAAACCTGCAGCAGTTCTTTCCTATAAATATGTCTCCAGAGTTTCATTTGGGTGGGAATTGTGTATATGTACAAGCAGGCGGGAGTGAATGGTGGTGTGGGCACTATGCCGCTGACCGCGTGACCCGCAGGGGAACATGGGCGGGGCAGCGCTTTAGTCCCACCCGGCAAGCTCCAGCCAACACCGATGGGGCGCCCCTCCCCGCGTCCACCATTCACCGGCCAGGGGAAGGCTTACCTGTGGGAGGGGCGAACCCGCTATTTATCCCGCTGTGGCCAAGGCTTGGCCTCTCTCGATCCCTGTCCACCCGCGGCTCAAGCGCTGTTCCCACCCTGAGCCCTGACCCAGCAGCTTGAGCGGCGGCGCGAAGTAATAGAATGTTGTAATGTTCTTCTTTGTGTTGCAGGCGGAGTTACAGTGCGATCTGGAAGCAGGCGGGTACAGTAAGGGTACCTCTGCGGCAGAAGGGTACAGTAAGGGTACCTCTGCCTGGCACAGTAGGGGTGCCTGAGCCAAGGACCAGGAGCCAAAGGAGGTTCCGGAAAACCGCGACGGCGCCCCTTTAGTCCTTTGGGCGGTCGGGGGGCCTGAACCGACTGGGGGTGTGCAACACCGCTCCGCCCTGACAGGGGGGGCGGGAGTATAACGAAGTTGGTAATGTCCTGCACAGTCAGAGCATTGACTCGCCGTGCAAGATGGCTCCTTAGGCATGCGGGACAGCGAGGGGCTGCCTGCTTTGGATCGCCCGTAAGATGACCCACCATAAAACGTCATACGTGTGTTGTATGAAATAAACCTGCAGCAGTTCTTTCCCATAAATATGTCTCCAGAGTTTCATTTGGGTGGGAATTGTGTATATGTACAAGCAGGCGGGAGTGAATGGCGGTGTGAGCACTATTGATCTGTTAGGTGTAAGAGCTATATATCCCCTCTTCATGCAAAGTTCTGCTTCTGGAATGAAAACCGGACTAAAACTGGCCACTTTTTTTGTTACTTATTTTAAAATCTCCTCAGCTCGATACAATGCATTGAAGAATAGGAGTCGGCCCTTCTTCCTTGCATAAAATGCAATAACAATGTGTTCTTCATATAAGGCTTCAGACACAGTTTGTAAAGCATCTAAATACTGAAATAGAATCACACTAAAAAGTATCAAGCTCGGAAGGATGAAAGGCTGGGTTGGCCTTGCTACAAATCAAACCCATCATCACCTGCCGGACACTCTAGATACCAGTTCAGTGCTTTCTAATGACGTCACACACAGAATGTACAGCTAAATATAAAACAAGTCAAGTTTGCGCTATATAAAACTCCGTAAAAAAAAAAGGCAATAGCTTCAACTCTCGGATATGCGTGATCCATTGCATTCTAAATGTTCAAGGCATCGATGAGTTGCGCCCTTCTGTCTCCAATGGCCCCTGAAGAGCTCCCGTTTGCTAAGAGTAAAATAAACAAGCTGGTGGTCACAACTGAGCACAAGAGCCCCTCCTGTAGTATGAGAAACTCATCACAGAAAATAGTGCTTGGGGGCCGCTAGAGGGCGCACTGCGAGATAGCTGCCTGCTAGGACAGTTCCATCGGTCAGGTGTAGGAATTGGCATTCATGGAGCATTAGCAGTTTAGTATCCTGGTGTTTTTTGGCTGCTACAAGCGTTGGACGAGGTGGTGCCAAGCTGGAGTGTGCTAGGAGGCGGGTTAGCAATGAGGAAGGAGGTGTAATCGCTTATGGTTATCGCTGGCCCTGACATCGTGGTCGTTCACAACATGGCGGCCGACAGATAACGGCACCCCGCAGCACTGTCTGGCGGGTCGTTCCTGAACTGCGACTAACAGCGCCGGATCAAAAGCATTGCATTCGCTGCGGGACGGAGCTGGAGATCCCCTTTCCCTGCGGACCGGCGAGTGAACGCCAAGGGACCCCTTCTGTGTACCGCTCCCGTGGAGAGTTGCCGGGGGATCGTCCTCCTGATGCCGGGACGAGCGGCGGCACTGGTGTGGTAAGAGGCGGCGGGTGGGAGCGCTGGGCTCGAGGTACAGCGCGCTACCCCAGCAGGCTGTTGTTTCTCACCACCGAGGCAGGGGACAATTCTGAAGCAGCGGCAATGACAGGAAGATTGGTGGGTCTGCAGCATATAACCCCCGCAGTATGCATAAAATGGCGGCGGCGTCAGCCATTATAGAGAGGTCTGGATGTCCTGTATCAGTGCTATCGTGAGGCAACACACAGCGACCCGGCTTGCCCACAATGTGCCGGTCATTCCTTAAATTAAAGCGGGTAGGAATATTGGATCATTAACAGCGTGCGTGCATTTCACAGCGCTCTGCTCGAACCATTTCCGCGCACAGTATGGAGGAGGCCACTAGGACGCAATTCGTGTGAGGGGTCATAATAGCGATATGCCTGCTGAAGTGATTGATATCTGTTGTCGCCTGTGGTGATCCTGTTAAGCACTTATTCACTCTTGGGGTGAATGGATGTCGAGGGACTTTTACAACGCCGGCCATAGAAGTGGAAGGTGGTTTTGCCACCTGCTGTCATTTACAATACTCTGCTGTTCTTCTCACATGTTGCTGCATTGATCCTTGGAACCCATAACCTCATTAGTTGATTCAAAAACTCTTGTTGTGCCCTTCTCTTTGCTTTTACCATATGTGCATCCATCCCCATAGCGTCAAGCATTGAGGGGTGCATCAGGTTCCACTGTCAGGAAGCTATTATTGATAGGTGCATTGCGACTCAGAGGCTGCTTTATATTAAATAGCGAAACCATGGGTAAACTGGATAAACAGTAACCCAAGCTCAATTTTGGATCCAAAAAGCAACAAAGGGGCATGGCATCTCACTCAGACACTGAGTTGGAGGCGGACTCGCCAGCTGGTGGAGCAATGGAGGCTGCACCTAAATCAATTCAGTCCAGCTTGCAGGATATTAATGGGAAGTTGGACAGCTTTGCCCAGAGAGTGGATAATATGGGTGCAAAATTAGATAAACTAGGCGAGCGACTTGACAACGCGGAAACTCGCATCGCAGCTGTTGAAGATGAAGCGCATGCCACCACCAGCAAATTTACTGGCATGGAAAAGGTGTTCGATAATATAAAGAGTAAGGCTGAGGACCTCGATCGCGCCGAAATAACATTCGAATCGCAGGCATTCCAGAGACCACCAATACTGGCCGACTCGAGACATATGTGGAGGAGATGCTTTGGTCCGTTTTTGGAACAGAACATTTCTTAGCAGTCCTCATTGTGGAACGTGCGCATCGGTCCCTTGCACCACGTCCGCCTCCAGGGGCAGCCCGCGTTCTGTTGTAGCTCGAATATTGAACTATAGGGACAGAGATACTGCCTTGAGATTGTCCTGGGAGAAGCAGCAAGTCACATACCAAGGTAACAAGCTGGAATTTTATCCTGATTTTACCATGGCGGTTCAACAAGCTCGTTGAGAATTTGCCCAGGCCAAATCGAAATTGCGGGAACTAAATGTACAATATGCGATGCTTTACCCCACTAGGCTGAAGGTAACGTGGGATGGACGCACAGCGATACTACAGACACCTAAAGCTGCTCAGGAATTCATCAAGAAGCTGACTTCGAAACGCAGGGACTATAGGCGTGGTGAGCAATCCCAGGACTCCGAATAGGATGTCAACATAATGCATGGAGGAGATGGATAGAAAGGACCAGGCAGGATCTATTTGCATTTTTTTTTTGCAAAGACATTGAAACGTGAACTCTGTACTTCGAGAGTTGGTTCTGTGCAGTACTGCCCTCTCAGTGGTTCTGAGGTGGGGTGGAATGCGTAAAGCTCCAGCGGTTAAAGAGGAGACCTCTCTGACTCTCCTTTTCGGGTCTTTTTACCCTGATGCATCTGGAGGGTACTCCAAGATATCAGGTGAACTGTGTGATGGTAATGTTCCTGCTTGGCTGGAGATTGGGGATTGAGCTTGTTGTTGCTTGTAAGTTTGACCTGCCACGGGGTCGCCGTTGTGTTCTCCTTACGCAATGTATAGGTGTTTGACAACTGTAGGGGTTCATAGTACTATGAGTTGCGGGAACATTGCCAGTGTCCCAAAATGACTGCCTGTAAACATTGAACTGCTTGGCAGGGGATGTCGGGCCATATGGGACCTACCTGTTGTAATCGTGGCTCTCAGCATACATAGATTGATGACTGTAGTTACACTATATTTGTTTTGCTTCCATTTGTCTGAACTTCAGCCAAGTCTTTTCCTTTAATGTTTGAATATTATTGCACTGCTTTCATATTGCCAACCTGACCACATCCACTACTGTGGATGGTGTTGTGTGCCTCTGGTGGACCTTCAAGGGGGGGTTCCCCAGACTGTTCATGGTTTGTTTGGGATGTTATGCGGGGGCTTGCCTTTTTCATGTTGGGGATGCTAAAGTGTGTGGGGGGGGGGAAGGTTGAGGGTAGGTTTTTGCTCTACAGACCAAAGTATTTGAGATGCAATGCCGCACTCCAGGCTATATGTGTGATACTATGCATGACAGATGCTACTCACAACATATTTCCTCAGGGGATGGTGCAATTATTGGCTATTATGTGCTGCTGGGATATGTTATTTGCAAAGTGCCATGGTTCGCGATAGACTGAGACCTGCATCGCTTAATTTGATCACATGGAATATTTGGGGCCTTAATAATCCTAAAAAAATACGGCATCTGTTTGCCTATTTTGACCGTTGGCATGTCGATATTGCAATGCTTCAGGAAACACACATTGCCCCTCATTCTGGTCACAAACTGGGTCACAAATGGGCTGAAACAGTCCACAGTTCAACGTATTCCTCATATTCCAGGGGGGTTACCATTTTAATCAAAAAAGGTACGAATTTCTCTGTTGACACCACCATGATAGACCCGTTGGGGCGGTATGTCATTGTTGTAGGCTGCCATCGTGGTCAGCGGCTGGTGCTTATAAACACATATGGTCCGAATGTGGATACCCCCGAGTTTTATCATGAGGTATGGCAACAGAACACTGTTATGGGGCGGGGATCTTAATTTAGTATTAAACGTCAGTCCAGACAGATCGGACTCTACTATGGAACCGCACCAGAAAGCTATGTCCAAAATGATCGACCTTATGTCGGAACTGCAGTTGCATGACATTTGGCGGACTCAACATCCAACATGTAGGGAAGCAACACACACGTCTGTGGCGCATACTAGCTGGTCCAGACTTGATTATTGGTTAGGTACACAAGATGCCCTGCTTTGGACTAATGCTATCCAACATCTCCCGTGGACGATGTCCAATTATAGCCCTGTGCTTCTGACTGTAACAATACCGCATTATATATCGGCCCCTTATAGCTGGCGCTTTAATGCAGAGGCCTTGTCTGACTCGGTGTACACAGACGCAATTGCCACTGCCATTTCGGACTTTTTCCTTTTTAATGAACCTACCACAGATTATCCATGCCTGCTGTGGGAAGCATTTGAAGCCACGTTGCTTGGTGTATGTATCAGTACCACTGCAGGTATCTTGAAAGATATTCGCAGGCAATTATCTCGATGTGAAACTAGGCTGACATCCCTAGAGCGTGATTATGAACAAACGCAGAATCCGCAGAGATTGGGAGAAATAAGGACGGCTTTGTCTGAATATCAAACATTAGCTGAAGAGCTGCGTTATAGAACAAAACGAGGTAGGGCCAGGGCCTTTGGTGAGGGAGGTAGACCTGGGAGTATGTTGGCATCTAAAATCTGTGCAGGCCGTGCCCCGCAAACTGTCTTACAGATTCACGACGAAACTGGGAAAGTGCAGACTACTGCACATGATATATTACAAGAGTTTAGGCATACATATGGGGCATTATATGAATCACGTGACACTGCCCCACCAGTTGAGGTTCTGCAGTATCTGGAGGACGTGGCCATTGCCTGGGTCTCTGATACACAACGGGAGGATCTGTCCCTACCAGTCACGGTAAAAGAAGTCACCGAAAATATTAAATCCCTTCCTAACGCAAAAGCTCCAGGACCGGATGGGTTTACTGGTGAATTCTATAAGACCTTTGTAGATTTGCTGGCACCTCATCTGGTTGTCATGTATGGTGACGCCTTCGACAAAGCGATTCTTCCTCCATCCTTACGTGAAGCTGTCCTGATCGCCCTTCTAAAACCTGCAAAGGACCCCGAACGTTGTGAATCATATAGGCTGTTGTCACTCATCAATGTGGATTCTAAAATACTCGCCAAACTACTGGCAGTGACAGCCCCTTATGACAAACTTGGTCCTACCGGACCAATCCGGATTCATTCCGATGAGGTCTACAGCACACAATACCCGTACTCTGTTTGCACTCTCTCACTACCTGGTACCTAACACAAGAGCAGCGGCAGTTATGTTGGACACGGCCAAAGCCTTCGATTCAATCTAATGGCCTTATCTCATGACCGCACTTCAGAGGATGGGATTTCCCCCAGTTTTTATACAATTGGTTCAGCTCTTATATACAAAGCCTGTGGCCCGTATTCGCATTAATAATTACATCTCGGACAGTATAACCATAGCACGTGTCCCTTATCCCCATTGTTATTTGCGCTGGCACTCAAGCCTTCAGCTTGTAAGATACGACAGGGTCATAACTATTCTGCTTTGCAATTCCCACAGCGACCGTTGCATATTTCCATGTACGTGGATGATATGTTATTATATGTGCGTGACCCGGAAATTCATTTAGCCCCCCTGTTAAGGGAATATATCAAATTCGGAAGACATTCGGGCCTCCAAATTAATTGGGACAAATCTATCATTATCCCCCTTACAGATTCCACATACCTTTACACCACAGAATTTCCTCTGGAGTGGCAATCTGACCCTGTAAGGTATTTAGGAGTATGGTACCATCGGGACCCAGCAATCGTCATCCGTACCAATTATGGTCGCGCAATATGTACTATGACTGATAAGATTAATCGCTGGATCCAATTACCTCTCACCTTAGCTGACAAATTAGCTATAGTAAAAATGGTGGTACTACCAAAATTCCTGTATCTCTTTAACAACATCCCCATTACGCCTCCTTCGGCAGTCTTTCATCAGCTATCCTCCTTAGTGACCAAACTTATTTGGGCTGGCAAACAAGCCAGAATTGAATTACGAACTCTAACTCTACCATACTCACAAGGTGGCTTCAAGGTCCCAGATTTTTTTCTCTATTATCTCTGTGCCCAAGCGCAGTATGCGCACCACTGGTATCATCCAACCCCCTACCTTACACATGTGGCCATCGAAGAGGGCAACGCTTTACCTGTCCCGCTGACTGCCATAATAACCTACCAAAGACCCCCATTGCATGCCAAAGATATTAATACGGTAGACACCACCAACACTGCATGGCGTCACATAGGTAGATGAACAAATAAATTACCGTTGTATGCCCCTGCCCTTCCGTTACATCACCATCCAAATCTATCTCTCATGGCCACTATGGGTGATCTTTATACCGAAGGAATGTTTCAGCACATAGGGGATTTGGATTATATTAGCAACCAAACAATGCTCTTCTGTTTTACATACCACAGACTCCAGCGGGCGATGAAACAGCATTACCCTACATACCCGGCGGAACCGCTGCAGTTGCGAGCCCTTCAACTGATTATAACTTCCACTAGTATTAAACAATTAATATCACGACTATACACCACCATTCAAGAGGAAATTGCTGACACAACACATAGGGCATGGGCGAGGTGGAATGGGATGCTGGACACTCCCCTCACGGAAGAGGAGTGGAGAATAACCTGCTCTCTGACAGAAATGCTAACACCTAACGACAATCTAAGAATCTTACATTATAAATATTTGCATCAAACATATTATACGCCGGCCGGGCTCCACAAATATGGGCTTCGACAGGATGCAAGGTGTAAACGATGTGGCATTGAGTCTTCAGACTTTCTGCATTCTTGCATGGAGCTGTTTGTCGGTACATGATTATTGGGTAAAAGTTACTCAAATTTTAAGTGATATGGTAGGAGTGTCGATTACTTGCTCCAGCCGCAATTGCCTTCTGGGGCTGTTGTGTAATGTCCGGGCTTTAAAGCGCAAGTATTGTATGATTGCTTTGCTTCTCGCTAAATGTAGAGTCTCACTATGTTGGGATAGTAAAAACATACCTACCACTTGCCAATGGCTTAGAGACATGACCTACTGTCATGAAACGCTCACCACCTATGAAGAGGAGCTACCAGCAGGATCGCGCCCACAAGACTATTGGACATACTTGGTCGAATACTTATGAACTAACCCACTGAATTCAAGATGACTTGCACTGTTTTCTATTTACTGTCTTTGTCTGCTTATAAGTAACGGGTGGTATCTTTTCGGTATAATGAATGCAAAGAATTGCTGTTCTTCGAGGCGGGATGCGGTAGCATGATGGTCTGTATGTTTGTTTATTTTGGACCTCTACTGTCTTGAAAATGCCAATAAAAAGATATTTAAAAAAATAAATAAAATAGTGCTTACCCTCCCGCAGTAAGAGATACTCATTAAAGTAAATAGTGCTTACAGAAAAAAGAAGACTACCGTGTAACAACAGAAATAAAATGGCAAGAACTCATGGGAGTTCAAATGAATGCAAGTAGGTACTAAGGAGGGACTAACAAGTCTAATAGGGAATCAGAAGCCAGCATTTACAAAGGGCAATGTCACAAGCCAATGTAATAGCGAATCAGAAGCCAGCATTTACAAAGGGCAATGATACAAGCCAATGACAACTATAGGTGGTAAGTGGGCGTGGCTTCAGGTACATACTCCAATTGCAGCATGGCTCGCAGAGCAGTGCATGCGCTGCCCAGGCTGGACCTAAAAATATATTTGGACCTCCAGTTAGGACAAGCAACTTGTAAACTTATAAGCCATGCACTGTTGTGATCTGTTAAGTCCTTTTGTAGAATTTTTTTTACATCATGAGAAGGGTGTGGAGGACTTATCTCTAGAGTCACACTGCCATCAAGTGTACTACCATGTCGTGGATACACCTACTTGGAACCCCAATCTCCTCTCGTTTACTCTAACTTAAAGGTTGAAACGTGTCAATTAACCCCCACGTGCCTAGGCAGTGAGAGGGGCCTGAAGAGGGTCACTTGACTGCACCTTCTCCTGGCAGAGCTCATAAAGTACGGTACGGGTGAGTCAAAACATCACTGGCGTGGCCAAGCGCTGTGGAACACATTATAAAATACTTCTGAATACGACAGGACGTCCGCGCATGCACAACTTAACGTCTCGCTCTCGGCGGAGGGTTTTAAAATTCTGAGAACTCACCTCAGCCTTCAAGTTTCTTAGGACTTTTATGTGCTTTAAAAATGTGAAGGATATTCTATCGCGTGAGCATAACAAGCTCGGAAACAGTGCCAGAGACAGGGCAACTACAGCAGCGTCCCAATATGCCTTCTAGCGAAGACGTCTCGATCGCCCCGGAAGTAATAACGAGATTCCGGAAAAAAAAGTGGAACTTTGAAAGGTGACGAGGGAACAGGTAGGGCCTAGCCCCTTGGAAAAAAACTGTCACCTAATTGGAAAATGACTAATCAGTCTGTGGTCCTTAATAGTACGTGTTGACAGTTCTTTAAAATGAATCCTGTGTATTTTTGTAACCTATTTTCTATTATGTGGGGATGTGCTTGTTTTAGGTTTGTTTTGCCAGGACTTGCGCTTGTTTCAACAGTCTTTTGAAGGGACGTTGTGCTTGTATTTTCTTTTAGTACTAGAGCGCTCTCAACACTACTGGGACAGGCAAGCAGGGAAGGCACTAGGCAACCCGGTAGGGCAGAGGCTGTTCAGAAGAACTTAATCACGTGAGTTTAGCCTCTGCTCTGCTACGCTACATCGTCCAAGTGCCGTTCTCCTGCACCCTTACAAGTGTGTACAAAGTCTTGTGGAAGAACGCTTAGCAGAAAGGAGAGACTTGGTCCAACTGATCTAAAGGTACACAGGCAATATCAACAGGTAAACAGGTGTGTTCTTTTCTGGGTATGACATTTAAAAACAAGACGGCCTGTTTATGTTTGTTTATGTTTGAACCATTTTTAGAGCGCGCAAATACCCAGGGGTGTCTCGGCGCTAGATTACAGAACCATCGCTGAGGTGATAAGTTTATACTGGGAAGAGCCAGGTTTTTAGTTTTTTCCTGAAACTAAGGAGAGTTGGAGCGGTTTTAATGTGGAGGGGCAGTGCGTTCCAGAGTTTGGATGAAGAGATAGTGAAACACCTGTCTCCCCAGTTAACCTTATTTGTTCGAGGGACTTTCAGCATATGCGCCGACGAGGAACGGAGAGTTCTAGGGTGATCAAGCGGGCAGAGAGCTGCTCTAAGGAACTGTGGGCCCACTTTATTGACTGCCTTGTAAGTGATACATAAGGCTTTGAACATTATTCGGTTCTTGACCGGGAGCCAGTGTAGTTGACGGATGTGAGAGGAAATGGATTTGGATTTGGGGATATTTAGGAGGACTCTGGCCGAAGCGTTCTGGACTAATTGAAGTTGATTGATATCTTTTTTCTGAGCGTTCAGCAGAAGGGCATTACAATAGTCGGTTTTTGAAAAAACCAAGGTACTAACCAAAGTTTTGCCAGCTGATGATGGAAGGTAAGGGAGCAGTTTTTTGATTCTTTTTAGAACGTAGAAAGATGAGGAGACCACTGAATTGACGTGATGCTGAAATGTCAGTTTGTCATCAAATATGACTCCAAGGTTGCGAGCCTTGGAGACAGGTTGAGGTGGGTCTCCTAGCTCCGATGGCCACCAGTGTGCGGACCAGATGGGGTCCAACCTCCCGAATGTCATCACCTCTGTTTTGTCAGAGTTTAGCTTGAGACAGTTAGATGACATCAAGGAGCTGATGGCCTTCATTCCCATTTGGAAGTTTGCAGCTACTGATGTCCCATTATTGTGTACAGAAAGCACAAGTTGGGTATCATCAGCATAAGTTGTCAGGGCAATTCCATATGATTTTATTACTCTCGCTAAGTCCGAAACATAAATGTTAAAAAGTGTCGGACTTAGCGAGGAGCCCTGTGGGACACCACATAGGAGAGTGAATGTTTGGGAAGTAAAGTTGGCCAGTTTAATAGTCTGAGGCTGATCCGCTAGGAAGGAAGCCAGAAGGTCTTTTGCTTTGTTCTTGACTCCTATAGCTGAGACACGGTCGATCAGAGTGACATGATCGACCGTGTCAAACGCTGCCGAAAGATCCAGCAGTATGAGTACCGCCGCTCCTCCCTTATCTAGGGTTATTCTGATTTCGTCTGCTGCTTTAAGTAGCGCGGTTTCGGTTCCATGGCCCCGTCTGAAGCCGAATTGGGTCTCGTCTAATAAGTTGTTGTCCTCTATAAAATTAGATAATTGCAGGTTCATTGCCTTTTCAAAAATCTTTGCTGGAAAGGGGAGGCCTGACAGTGCACATGGGCTGTCCAGGCACCCTCGCTCGCGAAAGCAAAAGTTAACTCGGTCACTTAATAAACAAAACTCTGTGAGCGTGCACATGGGCTGTCCAGACGCCCTTGCTCGCGAAAGCAAAAGTTAAAGCGTGGGGGAGCGCGAGAAGAGACGCGCGCATTCACAGCTCATGTCTCCAAAAGTGCGCGGTCACAGCCATTGTCTCCAATGTGTTAACAAGCTTGTGCACCTGTCCTGTCCAACTTCGCTAAGCTACCCGGCAATAATAAGTCTTGCTTACGCCAGCAGCGCATTGTGCTGCATCGGTAGGCGAGACCTAAAAAGGGGCACTTTTCTACACCAGTTTACTGTAATGCCCTTTGATTTAAAGTATACCCCTGCCACCTTCCAAAGGCTGGTGATCAAATCCGTGGATGGAGTGTAGTCTTTTAGTGCAACATATCTTGATACATTTAAAAAAAAATTTTTTATTGAAGTTTCAAACAGCAGGTACATCATTAGACATAGCATGGATCAATGTCGATAACCACACCAAAAGTACCATACATCTATGCACATTCCATTGCGATATAATCATTGGAGAATTTGCAAAAGAGAAATCAGTATCCTGGTTATGCTGGTTCGTCTCTTTTGAGCTAATGAAGCTCCCTATCCCATCTCTCTCTTGCCATCTTTCCATAACAGTACAATAACTCAATACCCCAAACACCCTCCAATTTACCACCACCCCTCCCTGTTTGTGTCCCAGTCAGCTTTAATGTCCATAGGCCATGTATGCGTCAACATTACTGTGGAAGTGGTTTCCCATTATTCTGTGCCATCCTGGGTTCCCATGGAGACCCATCCCCTCATCTTACTCATGTGCAATCCTCGCGGGGAGTTCTAGTCCCCTATGTATCCAGTATTTCTAGTGGGTATTCAGCATTTCCTCAGGTGAAGAGGGGTCAGGGTTCTGCAGCGCATACAAGCGTCTCCTAGGCCCTGGCCGGATCAATCAAGCCATGACCTAGTGCAGCATATCTTGATGATATTGCTGTCTATAGCTCCACTTGGCAGGATCACCTGATCCACCAAGGAAAGACCCTTAAGGCCCTGCAGAAAGCAGGACTCACTATCAAGGCAAGCAAGTGCCCGATTGGGCAGGGCTCAGTTATATGCTTGGGCAACCTTGTAGGTGGAGACCCTGTTCAACCATTATCACCCAATATCCAGACTATTCTGGACTGGGAGGTTCCAACAACCCAGACTCAAGTCAGGGCATTACGTGGTTTGACTGGGTAATACAGAAAGTTTGTGAACGGAAATAGTATTATTGTGGCACCCCTCACAGAACTGACCTCCATGAAACAACGCAAAAAAGTGAACAGGACAGTGAGCTGTCAAATGGCTTTTGACACTCTGAATGAAGCGGTGTGCTCAGCACCCATTCTAAAAGCTCCAGATTATACCAAACAGTTCATTGTGCAGACAAAATCACAAGCATGGGATAGGAGCAGTCCTATCACCGAACAACGATGATGGCGAGGACCAGCCTGTTGCTTTTATTAGCAGGTTACTCTAGAGAAAAGCGTTGGGATGCCATTGAGAGGGGAGCCTTTGCTGCGTTTTGGTCCCTGAAGATGTGGAGACCATACCTGTTTGGTACTCACTTCCTTGTACAAACTGAACACAGACCTTTCAGATGACTGATGCAAATTAGAGAAAATCCTAAACTATTATGGTGGTCAATCTCCCTACAGGGAATGGACTTTACAATGGAACACAGACCTTGGACTGACCATGCCATTGCAGATGGCCTTTCCAGGTTCTTCCACTTAGACAATGAAGACTCTCTAAGGAAAGGTTAGTCTTACTCCCTTTCATTTGGGGGAGGGGGTTTGTCTAGGAAAGTGCCCCTTTTTGACATGGTCACCCCACTTGTTGCCCAAGTACTGATGCTTTTTAACTAGAAGTGCACTAGGTCCCTGATAGCCATGCCGCCAGTACTCTTCCACTTAAAACAAGGTAAATGTCTAATTGTATCCCAATTAGCAAGGACTTTAGCACTCATGTAATTTCCTAGTAAATGACACCTCAGGTAGCCAAGGCATGGACACCAAATAGGGTCCCTATGGGCTGTAGGATGGACTATGCCATCCAAAGGGACCCACACAAAAACGATATGCAGCCTGACATTGTAAGATGTGTAAAATGGTGTAGACCTTGCCAGCTGTGCCATTGGGTTCAAGCGAGCCTGGCTGATGAAGGGGTGAAACCCCGAAACCGGCCATGTTTTCAATCCAGGGAGGACCTGGCCCGGCAGTACGGGCTGGATTGTCCCCCACGAGGAGCAGGGTCAAGACAGATTTACATATGGCTGGGTCCATACTGCGTTGGCATACTGAGCACAAGAATAATGAACATGAAACCCAGATCTCTTGACTGGGGGTGAGAGGTTGAAATGTTTTGGCACTCCCTCAATCATCTTGTGTTTGCAAACCATTGTGAAAACACAACATGGCACACTCCCTGTGTGTCATGCCTATGTACACTGCATATACTATATGCAAGTCACCCCTACAAAAAGGCCTTCGAGTCCTAAGGCAGGGTGTATTATATTATATGTGAGGGCACCTCTCCATGAGTAGATGGGTCACTGTAATATCTGGTTCCATCACTAAATATTGCAAGTGATCAGGCAGCCATCATAAGGAAATGTACTGTGGACTTGTCATTATGAGTCACCCAGCTACATGATGACTGCACCGAAACCAATGGTGTTTGGTATCAAACACCTTGTTTTAATAAATCTGTACTGATGCCAGTTCTAGATTTATTCTGACATGTACCCAGAGGACACCTTAGAGGTTCCCCCTGAAAACCTACTAGTCCTCTAGTGTGCTGGCTGACTGGTATCACCCAGCCTAACCACAGCCACATTTCTGACCCTCTGTAGGTGAAGGCCCAATGCCTGCTCCAGATGCAGATGTTCACACCTACTCCAGCAGGATGACTAGAAAAGGCCAAAGGCTTCAAAGCCTCGGTCGCCTTAGATATGGGACAATGGCTTCCCCCCAGACCTGGGGAAAGCCAACCCAGACTAGGGGCTCATTTGCCACCAGAGCAGGAGGGAAACTAGTTAGTCATAAGGCATGTCACACTTTCGGTCTAAGAATGAATGTAGGTGGGTACTGCACTCTGTTTTACTAATGTATATGTTTGCTCGATACGCGTGCAGCGTTAGATTAGTGCCTGCTCACTGTAGTAAATCATGTATATAGCCTGGTCCCAAAAGGTCACCAGGACTCTAACGCTCACTGCTATGAATACAAATACTCCAATTGTACGTTTCAACAATTTTATCAGTAGTTCAAAAGAATATTTAGAGTACAACATCTATACCATTTCTGGATGTCATGGTAGAAATAGTAGAGAATACTATCCAAACAATACTATACAAAAAGACAACCGACAAAAATACAGCGTTGCTATATGGAAGTTTTCATCCAGCCAATCTAATCAATAATCTTCCGGTATCCCAATTCATGAGGATACACTTTCTGTTGAGGCACACCCCTAAAGGTGGGCCACTTGAAGTAGACTGTCAAGGAAGGGTTTCACCATTTAGAAATTGGTGAAACTAGGAACTCTGCGTCAGCTTTATGCCCACTCTTCCCCAGGAAGTGGTTCTATAGGGGGTGTATTCACCCCAGAGGTAAGTAGCCCACTGTCTACTACCCTAAACCCCCCGAAAACCCCCTAAATTCAGTATTATGAGTCCCCCCAACATAAGGAACTCATAATCGCCTACTGGGAACTGAAGGAGGTACAAAGAAGAGCTGCAGTCGTAAGAACAGAAGTCCCTCACAGAAATTGGTGCCAAACCCTGCCTGGCTGCTTGCACCACGACAATTGTCCAGAAGCTGAACAGCCTCTCCAAACCCTTGAAGGACTATTCTTACTTTCGACAATCAAGCAGCATGTCCCTTTGGGTGGAAGAGCCATCCCCCTGCATCTGCAGGCACCAACTACACTGACTCAATACTTCGTCTTGTTGGCCACCGGGCCCACCGAGGGAGCAACTCGCCAGAAAGAGGTTGTTGTGAGTCAAGGAGGTGAGCCCCATCACTCTCACC
This sequence comes from Lissotriton vulgaris, assembly GCF_964263255.1. Taxonomy (NCBI): domain Eukaryota; kingdom Metazoa; phylum Chordata; class Amphibia; order Caudata; family Salamandridae; genus Lissotriton; species Lissotriton vulgaris. The sequence goes on from NC_141685.1 coordinate 883,799,224, forward strand.
AAGTCCAGAGTCACTGACCCCTTCCGGAGCCTCTCAGCACCAATACCCTGGGTTCTGGAGCCCTTGTAACTACCAAGGCTTGTGTCCCCAGTCTGGACACCACCTACACCGGCCTGCGTTTGAGGGAATTCAGGATCCACAAGGTCTTTATCCAGGGTGGTACTTCTGTCCTGTTTTTCCCTTTCTCCAGGTCATCAAAGCCAAGTTAGAGCCTTTAACTGCAGCGACCTGCCAAACAATACACCTCTTCACCGGAGCCCCCCCAGCCCGGATTCACATAACGAGATTGTGTCCCTGTGCTTTAGAGACACCCAAGAAATGAGCCCCACTTTGGGTTCTGACGGACGTGTTCCCAAGTCCCCCCTTGCATCTTTCTTTTTGCAGATACTTCTCCATAGACTTTATTGTGTAGTGCTCAAGGCTACAAACATGACCAGTACTTCTACACCCGGGCACGCCAGGGCAGTTAAACATGAACTGCTGGTGGTCTCTTGTACCTTGGTTCCTAAGAACTTCAAGTCCTAGAAGGCATCATCCAAAAGATGTCCTAGAAGGCATCCTTTGCAAGTTTACCTATGCAGTGTATGTTTCTCCCAAAGGATAACAAAACCATGTTCGAGGCTCATACCTCACAACAGTTATTTGACTGTATTTTTGGAATTCTACAAAAAGCTCCAACTCCGAAAGTACTTACCTGATTCTGACGATCTTGGTGTCTAAAATTATATAAAGTCTGTGTTATTGTTCTAAATTGGTCTCTAGTTTCTTCTTGAGTATGTGTCTCATTTGTTGACTCTGTGTGTACAACACATGTTTAACACTACCCTCTGATAAGCCTAAACTGCTCGACTACAGTAACAGAAATAGAGAATTTGGGATTATTAATATAAGCCCTGTAAACCAATAAGGGTCTTGTACGTTTTGTATGGTGTGCCCTTACATTGGCATCACCACATAAAACATCAGCGTCCTACAATGGGATCTTTCAAATGGAAATCAGTGGACACCTTGGGTGTAAAACAAGGATTCATTCTTCGAATCATTTTATCATATCTAAGTTGGAGCAAAGGCTGTTTGATAGTAAAGACCTGGATTTCGACAACTCTCCTGGCAGAAGTAAGCACTAATAAGAGTGCCACCCTCTAAGAAATAATCCTTTTAATTTTGCTTTCAGAATTGGTTCAAAAGGAGTCTTCATCAGTTGGGTAAAACTACATTCAAATGCCACTGGACCGGTTGGGTTCTTCTTAGTGGATAAAGTAAAAAAAGGCATTTAAGAAATAGTTGATTAGTCTTTCAGATCATAGTGATAGTCGATTCAGTGTTCTTCCGTAAAGAGAAATGGCCACTAAATCGACTTTGGCTGATGCGTGGCTCAGACCTGACAGACCGATACAATAGATATAGCAATACCCGTTGTGGTAAAAGTGATTTCTGGTGTAAACTATGACCAGCTCACAATGAGCAAAATCCTTTACATTTGGTTCTATAAGTTTTGTTCATCAATGGAGCTCTAGCATTTGGAATTATTATCCTGCAATCTTCTGGTATATCTAGAAGGTGAAATTCATTAAATTAAGGACCCAAACTGTGAATCTCAAAGAGTTCTGGTCTGGATGAAGTTCTTGGCTGTTGCTTCGCGCCAATAGGTTCTGCGCTGATTTCAACAGTATTCTGGTTTGTTCTGAAATGAGAAATAGCTCTTTGAACTAGTACTGTCTGGGCCATCAAGGAACTATTAGAATGAGGTGAAACCGTTCTCTCTTCATTTTGGCTAGGAACCTCTGAATCAATGGGAAGGATGGAAAGGTGTATGAATACATTCCTGGCCAATTAATTGAGAAGACATTTCTCCAGGATTCAGGAAGGTTTTGCCTGCTGGTGTAGTATCAGTATTTGTGGTTCAAATTGGTAGCAAACGGGTATAGACTTGGTTTGCCTCAGCATGAAAAAACTTTTTGTTTTTGCTGCTGCAACTCCCAATTGTGACAACCCTGAGAAGTTCTGCTGATGTTGTTGGTCCAGGAGTTGCCTGTTCCTGGAAGATGTTCGGCTTTTAGTCTGATACAGTTTTGAATGGCACTATTTTCTGTGTTTCTATGGAGAGCTGTAGGGAACGTATTGTCCCTGGTTTGTTTAAAAAAAAAAATATATATATATATATATATCATTTGAGATGTCATCAGTGATGTCATCAGTGATGTCACTGACCATGTCATGAATGATGTAATATGTGACATCATCAGCAGTGGATTGCGGGTGCGCGATATATAGTTAGTGCAACTAACTATATATGCGAATTTCAATGGTTTTGTGTGAGTAAAATAAGGTTTTGTAAATGCTAATCCCTAACTATATATGGTCTATAACCTATGGTTTTTTCAGTGAATTTTCAAGGTTTTGTAAATGCTAATTCCTAACTATATATGGTCTATAACCTATGGTTTTTTCAGTGAATTTCAATGTTTTTTTAATAGCAAATATCAAAAGCTGTTAAATGTATTATTCTTTTAAAAGCAAAATTTATTTAGTTATGTTTGTAATATAATTTTTTTATGCATCTGCCAAACCCTAACCTCTTAATAGTGCACTGTGGTGGAATTGATTTTGGGACTATGACTGGGGTTGGTCTGGAAATGCTTTTAAAGGACACCTTTCATCAATTGATGACACTTTTTCCCCAAACTGCCTTGGTATATTCCAATATATGCCAATGACAGAAATGGAAGTGGTCCAACCAATTTTTTCCACAATTTGAGAAAGCACGGAAACATGTGAATAAATCTGTTTCTGCTTACATGAGAGAATTTACAATGGGTTTAATATACAACAATAACTTGCGTTACAACATGCAAGACATCTACAGAGGAGATGGTGTGCACTTCTCCGATGAGGGGAATAGAAAAGTGCATTGGAACCTACTTGTAAGTACCTTAATTAGCCACAGAACCCAATAGCTCTTTTCATTGCTACCCTACCTCTGATCATTCAAAACGTTTATCTTTTTCTAACTTTTTTTTATTTTTTTCACCAAAGTACTCTCCCCGGTTCGCTTACTGGTGCGCGTACCGGGCGCTTCCCACACATTTTTTTTTAATTTTTTTTTGCCTATATGAGCATCCTAAGCCCCCCTCAGAAAACCTAGAGGGTCACAAAGTGTCTACCGTGCCCCCTTCTACCCATTCCGAACATTGTTTGTCCTCCATCTTGTGTCTCAATTCTACCGATACACAAAATGGAGGACTCCCGTAACGCTGCTGGTTCGCGTACCAGGGCGCGCACCGGTGAGCGCTCGCTAAAAAAAGGTGGGAAAGTAATTTACAGAAAAACCACTAGAGACACTTTCATCAAATATAGAATAGGCCCTACTACATAGCAGTCCCTACCATTTACCCAAATTTGATGGAATTCCATTGAGAGAATTATGCTGTAGGCCTGACTAAATATCCTGAGGTAAATTACCTAACAAAAACACTTATGAAGTGTTAGAATTGACAACCAATTAAAATGCTACTTTCATTATCTTCTATTATTTCATGACATTTGATTGGTTATGTACCTGAATATATATAAAGAAAGAGAGAGAAACACAGCCATTTTGACTACTTCTTCCTGAAGTACATTTCAAGTGCATTTCAACTGACAACTTAAACTTCTTTTTGAAAGGTAAGATGTTATTTTAAAAACTGAAGTATGTTGTGCACTTTAAGTTAATTAGGAAAACATTTTCTGATAGTTATATACTATCCCTCTGTAATAGTTATAGAATAAGATAGACTTCTCTGTTATAGTTATGGATGGAGTTAGGCTTGTCTTTTATAATTATGAATTTACTTAGGCTTTATCACATACACTTTTTTATATTTTTACTTCCACTCTGATACCATACACTGCCCAAAGATAAAATCACTGTTAAAAAAACAAACTACCTGTCTGAACTTAAACCCAACAGTGCTCTATCTCTACTGATATTTTTTTTTTAAATTCAAATTACAGCACAAAAATGGAAGGAGAGCAAAAAAATACCATCGAAATTGTTCTGGAAAGCAACAAAGATAAAGTTATTGAACCCAATGACTCAGAATTCATGGATGAATCACGGGACTATGAACTACTTCAATGTGTCCAATCAGTAGATTTCCTGATTGAAAATGAGGACATTTCTGACAATCAAATATTAGAAGTTCTTTAAAATTTTGAAAACAAATCTGAGAAATAAATTTATATTTAATAATTCAAAAATTGTTTGAGACATTATTCATTTTTATATGTATTTTTTAAACTAGTACCAAATTGATTATAATGTAAAGTCAGACTTTAAATATACTGTGCAACTTTTTTGTGTAACATAGTAAGTTTGCTCATAGTTACTTCCTTTCTCCCACTATTTTATCTCCAAGGACTATGCTATAAATTCCATATACCACAATAACTTCTGAAACAACATGAAAGATATCTACAAAGGAAACGGTGTATTTTTATTTTTAGACTCTGCATTGGTACCTACATGTTGGTACTTAAATAAAAAAATAAATAAAAAAAATAAAAAAAGAACAATCAATATACATACATTATTTGAACATTCTTTCATTCTATTTTCCCTATATTGCGCTCCCCGGACCGCTTCCCGGTGCGCGTACCGAGCGCTCCCCCCGCAAAAAAAAGATAATAAAAATTATTATTTTTTGCCCCGCGGGGCCCTTTTAAAGCCCCATCATCAAACCTAGGGGGTCAGGGAGAATGTACTCTGCCCCCTTATGCTCATTTCCCCCTTTGTTTTTGCCACCTCTTGTGTCTCGATCCTACCGAGACACAAGATAGCGGCCGCTCCGGACTGTTTAGAATGTTCACAGTCACCGGGGAGCCAATCCGCTTCTCCTCGTGAAGTTCCGTTACGCGTCAGGTACGCGAACCGTGGCGCTAACCGGGACGCTGTCACAGATATATCTGTTTTTAAAAACGTTAATTTCTCAAAATCCACTGGAGCACATATATTAAGACATAGCAAAGGCATGTCGGGCAAACCATATCTACAATTTTGCCAAGTTTCGTGTAAATCCATTCAGCCGTTCGAGCTAAAAGTGAATACAATCGCCCTATGGAAAAATGAAACGTGTTTTGGGACCCCCCTTTTTTCTCGGCCCCCGCTTTACAAAACCCCCCCAAATTTTCAGGGGCTGCTCAGAAACAAAATGTGCCATTTTCCTGAAAATTTCAGCCAATTCCGTCCACAAACGCCAAAGTTATTCGACATAGAATTTTCAGAAATCCCATAGGAAAAAAATCCTAACTATATATACCTACTGGTGACCGCCAGTAGGTAATATATTTTTAACTTTTTGTTTTTTCACTTATATCAAACGTTTTCCACACATGTCATTATATTAAGTATTCATGTCTGTGCCGAATTATTAATACAACAGTAGCATTATACCATTAATTTCTAGATCAGTCATTACAGCACAGTGAAGGGTGATGCCTGTTCGTGCCCTGTGTCTAAGGCCTCGTGGATACCTGCATGGTTTCATGGCTCAGGACTTGCGCTAGTACTATGACATACTATTATCCTACAGTGTATACTGTGGGGAGGCGAGCAATGACGAGAGTGGTACAACTCAAAAAATTAACAGGTTGTGTGTAACAGGTTCAGAGCGCTCCGGTAGTCCTCCTCCCTAACCTGACACATGTACAAGTGTTCTTGCTCACTGTCGCTCACAAATACAACTCGCAATACTACTCTAATTGTAACTGCATTTGCCACCGCCTATGGCCAGCACGTTATGCCTGTGGGTTTGATTATGTTGTATATATGCATACGCTCAGTCTGTGACTTCAGTTATGGAAGGAACCCCACTCACACCTTCACCAGCCCGCAGTAGCTCGGCTAACATTGCATCCCAGCGTTGAGTGTCTTCATGACTTCGAGTGTATTCTCTCTTGTTTATTGATCTAAAAGAAGCTTGTAATATTATCTATCCGTATCAATACAGAAGAATTGCTCATCTTTGAAAGAAAGGCTTGTAGGCGTAGTGCTATGGCCTTCAACTCTTGTATATTACTATGAAGAATCTTTTTTTGAGAGACAATTTGCCGCGGACTGCCAATTCCTGCAAGTGTGCTTCCCAGACTTCTAAATAGGGTCTGTGGTCATAGTAAATGGAGTGTTTTCTTGCATGAAAGACAACCCTACATTGATATTGAGTTCACCATTGAAAAACCTTCTTCATTCACATTGTCATCTCTAAGGTATCCTTGAATGATCGTTGAAATGGCCATTGTTTGTAAAGTTCCTCTTGAAAGGGCTCACATGAAGGTGGAAATGAGGGATCAAAGGGATGCAGGAGGACATCATCCTTAAAACCAATTGGCAAAGCCAGTAGGTCTCGCCTATGTGAGAGATATTGGCTTTGAGAGTGCATTTAGGCCAAGTTGTGCAGCTTATTTAAAAGTGCCGACCTCTACCTCTTGAGGCACTGTCCCACTTGCAGTATTTGGCATGGCTACCAGCAGGCTGCACATCATGATGAGGGCACTTTCAATATTTTATGTCTTTTTTCGCTCAAGAGTGCAGATTATGCTAGGAATTGTGATCCAAGCTTTAGAAAGAGAAAGTGGAACTACAAGTCACAGTATGCTTAATGTGGCCTGAAATGAATGCCACCCTCATGACACATGGTTAGATGCAAGCTAAGCTTTGATGTGGTGGTTGTTTGTTGCATTACACGTGGCAAAGATCGTCTCTCGCACCTCTTTTCCACCACAAGTTAGGAAACCGCAGCTCATGTTTATCAGCAGTCCCTAGATTGCATCTCCCTTATGACTAATCCAGTCAATCATGGCTTCATTTTGCACTTCAGGTATAGAAGAAAGGTGCACATTGGTGTTTGGAAATGAACATCACAGCTGTTACACACATATGGGGTCATTAGGATCGCGGACGGACTTGAGTCCGTCCGCGACCCCAGAGCATGAGGGAACCACCGCATGTGCTGCGGCGTTCCCTCTGTGCAGATTAGGATGTGACCGGCAGGGTGGCGGTCACATCCTCTATTTTTAACATTGCTGCGGGTGGAGCTTCAAGCTGCACCCGCAGCAATGTTAAAAATGCAAGCACCGCATTTGCGTGCACAAAGCGGCAGGCACCGCGCGGTGCCTGCTGCATTGTGCACGCAAATGCAGGGGGGTACCATAGGTACCCCCCATGTGCACCCCCACCCCCCACTACACCTAGGGGGCCCGGAATGGGCCCCTGCAGTGCAGTTACACATGCTTTTCCACGGCGGAAAAGCCGCAGCGGAAAAGCATGTTCCCAAGCGCATCCTAATCCGGCTGACGGTGTCTAAGAGACACCTTCACTATTTTAGGGCTTTTCCGCCGCGGTTGTAAGCCAGCCGCGGCGGAAAAGCTGCGGACCTAAACCAGGACCCACCAGCCATCCTAATTTGGCGGTGGGTCCTGGTGGGTCCGCAGAGGATTTTCTGCATTCTCCGGGCCGGCGGTGGCTTCCGCCGGCCCGGAGGATGCGGAAAATCCTCCATCCTAATGACCCTATTGGTTCGCATGTGCCATGGTGACTCGACTAACATTAACCAAATAATAGACTGTCTACACCAGGGGTGGCTGGTGACATTTGAAAGTGGTGGGGCGTACAATTATTGGCACACTGCACCGCAGCGAGCGGGGTTAGCAAGTGAGCTCGAACAACCTAAGAGGGGTTCGGGAGGCTTTCCCCCAAGAAAATTTTGAAAAAAGAGTCGACAAATGGTGCATTTTCTAGCAAATTTGAGAAAGCAAGTAGGTTAATATAGCAAATGTGAAAGTGCAGTTATTACATTAAGAGATGTCATATAACATAGGTAGCTACTTATTCAGTATAACCACAGAGCTTCATAACAGAGTTCGAGATACAATGCATTGCTGAGTAATATCAAAGGGAGCTATTTTTATTAGCCACAGTGCTGTACCAAGACTCCAAGAGGCAATATGGAAACATGGAAAACATGATAACACATTATACAAAGAGGCGTGTCTAAAATGCCTGCCTCGCTCCCAGCCTCTGGCATTAAAGTGTTTCATAACCCAAAGACAGACAATGGCCCATACGCGCACGCCAAGTATTCCCAATCGTTTCAGGACGTGAGAATTCATCAGGTAGGATAGTGAACCCAATCAGTATTTATTGAAAACTTCACCTTACAGAATGCTAATAAACAGTGAATGATGACCAGCACAACGACCAGCTGCTACAAGTAGCAAACAAAAACTAGTACTGCCATGCATTGCTTTTAAAAGAAAAGTTGTGGGAGTATTTAAATCGGAGGAGTTGCAAAGCGGTCTGTAGGAGCAAACTTCATTCTGTGTGCACCAAACTTGACCTGGGGTAGACTTAGTGGGCAGTGTGTGAGGGGAAGTACTAATGTATGGTAAAACAGGTACAAACACAATTTGTCTTTTTTAGTTCTAGTGCTGTTTCGTAGCAGAGAGCAAATCGTGTCCACTTCTACCCTGGCAGAGGCAAAGACTTCTAGATTTTACCAAAACGGGTGCAATTCCAATTTCCACACGATGTTGCCCATTTTTTAGACCATGGCTGCTAAACAGGTGCAAACAGATGGTCATGCCCCAAATCAAATGCACTTTATGCTGGGTTGCCCCCCAAATCCCAACCCCGCTACAGGGCTCAAGTCCTGAAAAAAGAAGTGGGGGGACTCTCCAATTTTGGTGGTGTCACAGGAAATGACATTACGACAGGAAGTGACATTACGGCAGGAAGTGACATCACGGCAGGAAGTGACATCACGGCAGGAAGTGACATCACATGTTCGGCAGATCTATCATTTGCACATATTGCAAGATTTAACAATTGAAGCTGCTCAGTACTTAAGACAGTGACTTAAGGTCCCTGTGTGGGGGAATTAACAGCCCAAATATGGATGAAGTTTGGCATACAACTACATTAGTCATGCCATTAAGTGCTGTAAGTGAGGCATACTAAAACATGGCACCATGAAAAAAAAAGGAGAGTTTGTGCGTTGAAAAAACCCCAAAGAAAACCACATGCTAGAAACTACAATAGTGATTATCAAAACTATAACATTTATTATGCTACCTAGAACACCACATTCAAATATACTGGCAAGTTTAATACACTGTGGACATGAGAAAAAAAATGCAAGGTGCACTCTGTACAGTTTCAACCTGATACTCTGTACATCTGTTATTGCAGACATTATGGGACAAGCTATACTGCCACAGGATGTTTGACCATGGAAAATTTGGGAGACCCCTTATAGCATTGAAAACCATCAATTAAAAAACGTCCATGCGTCTGCATATCTTTTATTGTGCTGGGCTGTAGGATCTACCTTTTTAGACGGAGTATCATCTGCATGGCGATGAGCACTCAACCACCTGTTGACATACGGCATTGGATTCCAAAGAGGCAGAGGAGGGCCCATGAGGTTTATGATCATTAATGAGGAAAGACGTCTGATACCAAGGCAGTTTCGTATGGGTGACAGTATCAAGTTCATTGTGCTGAAACCCCTTTCGCAGTCACTTGAAGTAACAGGAAGTGTATTTACAGCCCTCAAAACAGGTTGCAGTTACTCTGGAATATCATTACCATCATTATTAATATAGTCTCCGAAACCTTCAGATATGCCTTTATAATTAAGAGCGAATCTCCTACACAGGTTTTGTAGTTTCTCCTCACCTTCATACCATGGGCTCTCAATGTCGTTTGGCTACTTCTGTGGGTTGATAGCATCTATGGAGACAACAAAAAGGTGATTGGGCTGTTCCTGGATGAAGGGAAGGAAAGGGAAGGGAGGGAAACGGTCACTAAGGGGGGGCTAGTGCTCAATTGGAGGACCACCCCTGGGTATCCAATTTGTTGGATATAATGGCCTCACACACCCTTGCGAGTGTCATGCTTCATCATCGGCAATGCTCCTCGTTGGGTAGGCGGTGCAATGCCCAACGGGCTCACCTCAAAGAGGGGCTCTTTATCGGAGATCTTTTATCCAACTGCCTTATGGTGAAGTGTGGGTGAGGGGCCAGGAAAGAGTAGATAGTGTGGGTGAGGGTAAAATGTGGCTCAAGGTACCGGAAACAATTTTATTCTGGTGGTCCTCTGACACAGGTAAAATCAAGGATAGCCAGTACTCGTGGGAACTATGGTTTCTCAGAGTGATCCAGGGCTAAAAGTGCAAAAGGTGTGGTCGACATGTTTCTCGCATCTAGTTCATTGACTGCGACTCTTCAGGACCTATTGGGAAACTACAATCTACTAAACATGATCTAATAGTAAGTATCAGTTTACATAAAGCACATTGGTTGTACTACCTGTATGACACTGCTCTTGCCTAAAAATGTGGGAGACAAAGGAGAACATTACAACAGGTAAGTAACAACATGTGACACTGTAGTGACCGTGAACACACTGTGCATAAGTGACATACTAGTGAAGAAAGTGACTAGTATGTGGTTAAAAACAAGTTAAAACTCAATGCAGCAGTATCCATTAGAACTATATCGCATATCCTTGGAATAGGTGTTGGTGTTACTCACCTAAGGGTTAGGGTTAAGGGGTGTCAACAGTACCCGGCGGATCTGGTATCGGGCGAGAAGCCAATGTGCTTGGGCTGAGGAGGGAAGCCAATGCAAATCAATCATACATTTCACAGGGGGGGTGTGTGGTTGTTGTACATGTGATCCGCTAAGAAGCATGTTTTGTCAAGTTGACCCGGTATGGTCCAGTATAGGTGGCTACTGAACTCTCCCCAATGTGGGTTGCAACTAGGATTACAGGGAAATAGTCGTTATTAGGTGCATATGCTTTGCTGGTAGGTAAAGCCCAAATTAAGGTGAGGGGCCATAGTGAAATGCTTCATGTAAACCACATGTGTAAGCTACACTAAATGGTGTACAAATGTAAAGTCATAGCCTGCTATTCACGGCCCGTGTGTTGCCAGTGTCCGGGGAAAGTGGGCGTGTGTACTAGTCAAATAATCTAGATAGAGTAGGTGTAGATTTAGTATGTGGCAAACCAAAGCGTACGGCGTGGTAGGCGGTTTTGATGTAATTTGCCCCAGTCACTTGGTCGATAAGGGGAAGGCGGTGCCTGTAGCTATGTGGGTCAGAAGGTAGCTACGTGTAGGGGGGCCACGGTGCGACAGTAACCTGTGTTGGGCGCTCTAGCTGAAACCACCCAAGTATTGGTTAAATGTACTCATCACCCCTGCAAAAGCAGTGGGGTCAAGGAAGCAGGGGGAGGGGGAGGGGGAGCCGCGGTAAACCAAAACCCTGAGTTACGCGCTAGATAGATCACCCAAGTAACGGTTGAAATATGCTCATAAGCCCAAAGGTCATCAGAGATAGATAACATCTATCTCTGATGTAAGAGCTAAAAATTCATCTGTCCGAGATGATGTGGCTGACCTATTGCTTGAAGACTGTGCATACAACCTGGAACGCAAGTTATCTGCCAGATTTTGATAAAACTGGGGAAGGTTTATTTTACCTGCCCATGCGAGTCCTCCCAGCTGATTGGCACTCCTCTAAATAAGCCACTCTCAATAGCTTGTTCAGCCTCCTTCCTGTGTGTCCCTGGAAACTCCTTAAGCTTTTCAATTGCACTTACTGTACGATTGATGAGCTGGTAAGCTCGTGGCAGAGTTACTTCTTCCCTTTGAAGTGCTTCTGACAGTGTTCCAATTTCATGAACCGCATCCACAACACCGGCGAGATTCAGCAAAAAATCAGAAGATGTCAGGATTTTATTCAGCCCGCTGAAAGTAGCCCGGTGTTTGGCATCACGAGAAGTACTCACGCTGGACTGAATAAAATGCTGGTGAAGGGCTGGGTATGACTCCCACACTGCTCGTATTGCCCTTTTGCTAGAAGCAATCCACTGGATTGAAAATACTTGCCCAATTTTCAGTATTGCAATTTCTAACTCTTTCGCACATGCAGAGAGGTCTCGCTGATTTTTGGGAGACTGGTGGTACACGGCATACAGTTTTTTGAAAAATTATGCAAGGTGCTTAAGACCAGGCACTGTATCAACCGTGTCCGCTACATTGAGCTCAAGCCGGTGGCATAGACAGTGTCATTTTACAAGGCGAGGGTATTTACAACATAGCCTTTCCAAAACACCAGAGATTCTCCCAAGCATTACACTGGCACAATCACTGCACACCCCTATCCAATTCTCTGCAAGGAACTTGTTGCAAAACCCATGTTTTTCAAGACATTTTAACAGTGAGGACTCAATGCACTCTGCACTCTGCATCGCCTCTAGGCAACTCAAGCAAGTCAAGGAAAAAGGTGAGAGGCTCTTTTCCATTGATTGCAGCACACACATAAATAATTAAAACAGTCATGGAAGAATGGGTTGTTGACTCGTCAATATAAACAGATATTTTTGGAGCCTGTTCAACGATGCCGATACAAAGCTTACTCCGCATTTCCTTACCAATGCAATCAGTTATCTTTGCTGCAGTGAAATCACTGTGTAGAATCGAGCCCATATCTGACTCATTAGCAACCTGCAAGGCTACTAGACCTGTAAAGTCTGAAAAGGGGCGATTATTTTTTGCACAAAAGTAAAGCGTGCGAAACACCTTTATCGTTGAAGCATTGAATTGAATTGAAAGAGTACTTGTATAGCGCCATAACTACCCGGAGGCCTTCAAGACCAGAAGTGACAATTCAATGAAGACATTAGTTAAAAAGATGTGTCTTCAGGTGTTTACGGAAGGCAGTAAGGTTGCGCATCTCTCTCAAAGATTGGGGAAGAGCGTTCCATGATTTGGCTGCTAAATGTGAGAAGGAGCGGCCTCCCCATCTCACTTTCTTTATCCTTTTGATGGAGGCTAGAAAATGGTTGCTAGATCGAAGCGACCTGGATGGAAGGTAGAGAGGTATTAAAGAATGGAGAATTCTTGGGCCTGTTTTCCAGATGGCTTTGTGAACTATGCACAATGTTTTAAATTGAATTCTGGCATTCATTGGAAGCCAATGTAATTGGCGGAGAGCTTGTTTGGCCGATTGTCTCCTAGGAATTTGGAGGAGGAGTCTAGCTGCACTGTTTTGTACCACTTGTAATTTGTTAATAGTGGACAAAGGAGTTCCCAGATATAGAGAGTTCCCATAGTCTAATCGGGACAAAATTAAGGCCTGAATCATGATTTTTCGTGCTGCAAAAGGGAGGAGAGGGAGAATTTTCCGCATCATCCTTAACAGGGTGTAACATGATGCTGATAACATAGTGGCTTGATGATTGAAGGTCAATTTCTCATCGAGCCACATTCCCAGACTCTTTATATGTGGTTTGGGTGGTGGAGCTGGTCCCAAACATGTAGGCCATAAGGACATGATGGCGGTAGGGGTGACATTTCCCAACAACATTATTTCAGTTTTTTCTCCGTTAAGACGGAGGCAGGAGTTCTCCATCCATCCGGCTACTGCCTCAAGGCAGGGTGTCAGTTTACCAGACGAGTCCATATCTTGGCTCAGCGATACCACCAATTGGGTATCGTCTGCATAACTGACGATCTTAATGCCGAAGGGATGAACCACTGCTGCTAACGGCTTCATGTAAATATTAAATAATGTTGGGCTTAATGCCGAGCCCTGAGGAACTCCACATTCCAACCGCTGGACTGATGAAACTGTATCTCCCTCAAAGACTTGGAAATGGCGATCACTGAGGAAGGAGGAGATCCAGTTTAGTGCAGCGCCCGACACCCCGCTCATTCTGAGACGGTTAATTAAGATGGAATGTTTAACAGTGTCGAACGCTGCACTAAGGTCCAACAAGATGATAGCTGCCCTTCCTCCTTCGTCTACCAATTTCCTTGCCTCTTCCGTTACTAGCAACAGTGCAGTCTCCGTACCATGGTTAGCTCGAAATCCTGTCTGGGTATCATCCAGCAGGTTATTTGATTCAAAATGATTAGTGAGAATGTTGTTTACATGTTTCTCAACTAATTTACTAAGCCAAGGCAGGAGAGAGATTGGCCGATAGTTGGATAGAATGGAAGGATCCAAACTAGGCTTTTTGATCAATTCTTTCACCATTGCGCACTTCCATAGTGAAGGGAATATACCAGTTGAAAGGAGATTTAATATATCCATTATGGTAGTTTGGACAGAATTAATTATTGTTTTTAATTGATTGGGCGGTGCAGCATCTGTTGGCGATCCTGAGACTACTTTGCCAATGATAATGTTGAGTAGCTCTGGTGTTAGGGGGTCCAGATGGTCTAGGACAGGCACTCCAATTAAGTTGATGTAGTGTTGAGTGTCTGCATCAGTTTGGGTGGGGGGGAAGGTATTATATATAATTTCTATTTTTTCTCTGAAGAATGCTGCGAGATTGTTACAGCGTTCCAGGGCTCCTTCTTTAATAGGGGGTATTTTAATTGGATTAATCAGAGTTTTCGCTAATCGAAAAATCTCCTTTGGAGAGTTTGCTGCAGTGGTTATTTTTTACTCATAGAATTTGGCCTGTGTTTCTTTTATCTGTTTTTTATAGCTCCTGATAGCTTGCCTGTATTTCTCTTTTGTGTCTTTCGATGGAGAGGCTCTCCAAATTCTTTCAAGTCTGCGACAAGTTTGTTTTTGCAATCTTAATTGGGGGCTATACCAAGGTGCGATGTTTTTCCTATCATGTTTCTGTATAGTAACTTTCGGAAGAATGGAGTCTAGCGTATTTTGAATCCAGATATTGAAGTTGATGTTCGCTTCTTCAATGTTAGTTCGTTTTACGGGTTGAGTAGCTTTTAAAGAGGTTTGCCATTTATCTAGAGGTAACTTACCCCACTTCCGATCGCGTATTACATTGGGATGGAATATTTCTTGCATGTTTTTAGTGACCCAGAACAGAGGAATTAAAAAATGATCAGTCCAGGGTAAGGGGGTGGGATCTCCCGCTGTAAGGTTTTGCAGGTTACTGAATACGGGGTCCAGTAGATGGCCTTTCTCGTGAGTAGGTAATGAGCATTTTAGCTCCAATCCTAAGGCCTGAAAGCCAGATAGGAGATTATTGGTAGTGGACAGTGAAACATCATCTAGATGGATATTAAAGTCTCCTAAAGTGGTAAAATTAGCCATGGTTATCACTTGTTCAGAGGCTAAATCAATCAATTTAGGAATAAAATCCTTGAGTGTATCAGGGGGGCGGTATATCAGAGTGCCAGACAGACAATCTGTTGAGGATAGCTCTAGGAAAAAAAAAAAGGTTTTCTCCTTCTGTAAAGATTGATGGCAAGAGGCGGCAGCTATACTTGTCCTTGAAAATAATCGCTGGCCCTCCACCTCTGCCTGTGCCACGGTCTAATCTACAGATATTGTACCCTGAGGGCAGGGCGCGAACAATATCTGGTTCATTTCCTGTTTGGATCCAGGTTTTGGTTAGGAATATAGCATCCAATTCCCGTTCTTCTATTAGGAGTCCTATTTCTATGCAATGTTTTGGCAAAGATCTGCAATTTAGAAGTGCTAGATTGTAGATTGTGGTAGACGTATGGTCTCTATCTCGATGATCTTGCTTTTTAAAGTGCCTATCACAGTGTGGACATAATAGAGGAGACGTGGCAGGATCCAAAGAGTGTTGACATATCGTCAATTCAGTAGATCTAAGACGATGTAGAGTAGTATTGTCATATCTCCAATACTTTTTATCTACAGGACTTAGGGTAACAGCCCCTTGCCCCGGCCGGCCGCGGACGGGCGCAGACGGGCAGGACTCTGGCATGACTCCGGCACAGGTCCGGCAAGTCCGCTGCCTCTGCTGTTCCAGGATCGTTGACCGCAGTACCTCCTTCTTGGATGCAGCTCAGATATCACATGCGTTGCAATGTGCTTCTGAAATGTTATGCTTATGTATTTTTTTCCGCAGTGAGGCTAACTGGCTGGCTTTTGTTGGGCCAGAAGCAGCAATGCTCCCAGTGACCCATTCTCTAGCCATAGCCACACCCTGTGATTCTCCAAGTAGCTTAACCGCACTGCATATGTTGCAGCCAAGACGGCCATTTTCACTGGTTAGCCATGGTACTTTTCTTTAAATTGAGCCCACTGATTGTGGTCCCAACACTCTGGCAAGCTGGTATCCCTTTCAAAACTGGAACCCGCATCCAGGATCTTTGTTGAAGAGTCTTCCAGTGGAGAAGGTTGAATCAATCCTTGGCTTGGCATCCTACTCTCCATATGTTGTGCAGGTACATCTTTCAAGTACGCAGTGGGCTGTATTAGGCTACTTTCCGAATCGAACCGAGATCTCTTGTTTGCATTTGCAAAGAAATCCATGATGCTGGATTTGCGTTCACTTATTTCTGTAGAAAGCAGAAAGCATTGGGTCAGCTATATTTTTTGCATTGGTCACGCTCATATTCACTGATGGTTGGTGAGGAGAAAAAATAGCAAAATTGCTTGGCAAAAATATTTTTCATATTACTTTTGGCACTTAGGAAAATGTTTGTAGTCCAATGATCCACCCATCCCGGTTTGTGGTGGTATTACAATAAAAAAAAGAGAAAGTCACACAATGCCTTTTTAAAAAAGAAATATTCCCTCAATTAGCAAATGACGATCTTCAATTTTACTGGTGTGCTATTGCCATTTTGTTTCCCATCAAAATTGTAAAAAAAAACCTCATTTTCCTCACATTTCTGTGGTGGAAAGTTCTGGAATCTGTATGAACATTAAATTTAAATGATGTGTGGTCATAAATGAACCAACTGTTTTCTGGCAAGGGGTACCAGCGCTTTTTACCTCTCTTGGCTACCACTGTTGTAGCCTCCGTGCTAGGGGAAGAAGGTAAAGTTTACGGTCTGCCAGCAGCTCCCTGTGCGGCTTCCTGGTGATCTGTGTTGTGTCCTGGGTGAGCATGGGACCCAACGTGGCCCGCTGTGTTGTAGGATGGACCATTGCAGGTGTGAGCAGGACAAGTGCAAGGCAGGGAGATCTGTTGAATAGGATGGCTCCCAAGATACCGTAAGCTGTAGTGCAAATAAAATATTCCACATTAGGCAACTCTAAGCATTTTCATAGTTGAAGGAATGGTGGCATCATGCTGCCATGGTTATTCATTCCTTACAAACGGTTCTGAGGCATTCCATAGATTTCAATCAATCTTGAGCACCCAAATTTTAATATTTGAAGAGGTTAAAGCGCTTTTGGATGTTGGCGGCACAGCAGGTTGCCTTTATTGACTGCATTGCGATTTTTCAAAAGGGAACATTTTTAACCCTACACTTGG
Organism: Lissotriton vulgaris; assembly: GCF_964263255.1. Taxonomy (NCBI): domain Eukaryota; kingdom Metazoa; phylum Chordata; class Amphibia; order Caudata; family Salamandridae; genus Lissotriton; species Lissotriton vulgaris. The sequence continues at coordinate 883,816,490 of NC_141685.1, forward strand.
AAACCTCCATGCTTCCTTGCCCTGACAACAATTCCGCTAGGGAACTAAAAGGAAAGTCAATTGTAAATGTCAACATACATGTATGGTATAATGCTGGTATTACAGTGGATTGATTGTTATGTAATAATTGCCAGCTTAAATAGCTAAAACTCGACAGACAGCAAAGTATGAGTGCGCGTCAATCAGTGAAATAAATATGGAAATGCACAGTTAGGCAACCTCATTTATGTGCAAATCTCCCCATGCAGTTACATTTTCATACTTTAAGCAGTCTCTTAATATTTATCACCATTTAAACAAAGTCAATATTTCTGCTCCGAAAAGTACAACAGAGTCCGACAGCTGGCAACGTTGGAAATAAGACATGTAAAAATAGTGACTACGAGCGCCACTGCACCTGCTGCAATACTGTTAGCTAAGCCCCCGGTAGATAGTTGTATTCATTTAGCTTTTTAATCAAACCTGATATGTCATGTTTTATAAGGCAGTGAAAGAGTATAGGTTACATTGTAAGCTTTCATGCACAGGGACGGAAGTAGCTCCCTTGAAAACACCCAGTAGCCCCGGTCTACTAAAATCTTATTTACCTTTGGAATATTTACCCTCAGGTAGTTAAACGCCAGCATAGAAATGTAAGTGTTAATTGTGGTTTGTAGCTGCAATTTAAAAACCAGCTTCGCTAAAATGAATGGTTTTAAATTATGACTCCAAGGACACCAAACTTACTTTTCCTACATTTTTCCAATTTAAAGTTACACTTGTAAAAGGTTACAGAGCATCTCCAATGTCACCCTATGGGAGAAATAGGCTTTGCAGTAGCAACATTTGAATTGAATAATATTTCACTACCAGGACATGTAAAACTTAAGAGTACATTTCATATTTTTTAAGAACAACTCTGCGCATGGCTGTTCAGGGCCTAGGGGTGACCTATTTGTCATAAAAGGGAAGGTTAGGTCCTGGCAAGTAGGTGAAATTACCAGGTTGAAATGGCAGTTTAAAACTGCACACACAGGCTCTGCAGTGGCAGGCCTGAGACATAGTTAAAAGGCTCCTTAGGTGGGTGGCACACTAGTAGCATTTGATTTATAGGCCCTGGGCACAGGTAGTGCACTTTAGTAGGGACCTAGAAGTAAACCAAATATGCCAATCATGGATGTCAATTGTCATCACATTTGAGATACAGAGCACATGCACTTTAGAACTGGTCAGCAGTGGTAAAGTGCTCAAGAGTCCTAAAGTCAGCAAAAACTAAGTCAAAAACTGGAGGATAGAAAGCAAAAAGTCAGGGTAAACCACACCAAACGATACCTGGTCTAACACTTACAACAATAGGATAATCCTTATGTGCTACACATATCATAACACATTGACTGTATTGTGCCAAGCCCTACCAGACAGATTCAAGGGCGCCATAAACAAATGACACTATTTTACCCTAAAATTGACCAAATGTGTGCCCCATTGCCCGGGAGTATCAGAAAGTCACTTCACCTAGGGCACCAGAAAACAATGCATCTCTCATGCATAATGTATGCACACAATGTCACATAGGTGCAAAGATACTGAGAATTAATTGGAACAAACAGGTGCATAGAAGCTATTTTGTGGAGTTGAGTGCAGCCAATTGAGAAAATTCCGAGTGGCCCAGTGGCTCCGCACAGGGGATCACTGCATGTATGAACATCGGACCCAGCTTTAACAGGTGCAGCTCTGCACCTGGTAACACCTTGGGTTAAGGTAGGGCAGGAGCTAATGGTGCAAGTTCAAACTGCCTGTAACTCCCACCTCTAGACAATGCTTCACCAAGGGAGACTACAGGTTTTCTTTGTCCACGACACCTTACCCGACCAACAATCCAAGATCTGCACTCCTTTACCACTAATATTGACAACTTTATCAAGTCATTCCACATCCTTAAGGTTATTTCTCTTTCCCAGGACAAAAACAGCTTGTGAAACTTTAGGAAAATTAGCCATCTAAAACTTTCATTATGAGTTGGTTAGATTTAGCTGCATGGATACCGACCAGAAACCGATATTCTGAGAACCCGATATCTCTGCACCTACATCCCACCACCTCATCTTCAGGATTCAGTTGGCTCACTTCTCAGGTAGCTTAAACTCTAGCACTAAGATGTATTGAAAAATTTTAAGGAGGCCTGAAGTGATTCCATAAAGCGCTAGTGCAATAGGATATAATACACTTCTAGTAAGGCGGACAGAATATTCATCAAGTGTGTACTTTGATTTCTTTCTTGATTGACATTAGTTGTATGTTTTAACACTGATTCGTGAGAGCGGGAAGAGAGCTTGTAGATTGCTCGGCATAGGTACAGGGGTACAGAGGGCAGAAAGGCACAAAAACCAGGGAAAACGAGGGGTACAGAGGGCAGAAAGGTACAAAACCAAGGAAAAAGCGAGTCTAACAGAGGGCAGAAAGGCACAAAAACCAGGGAAAACGAGGGGTACAGAGGGCAGAAAGGCACAAACACCAGGGAAAACGAGGGGTACAGAGGGCAGAAAGGCACAAAAACCAAGGAAAACGAGGGGCACAGAGGGCAGAAAGGCACAAAAACCAAGGAAAACGAGGGGCACAGAGGGCAGAGACGGCACAAAAACCAAGGAAATAACGAGTCTAACGTAGGGCAGAAAGGCACAAAAACCAGGAAAAACTAGGGGTACAGAGGGCAGAAAGGCACAAAAACCAGGGAAAAAAAGGGGTACAGAGGGCAGAAAGGCACAAAAACCAAGGAAAAAACGAGTCTAACAGAGGGCAGAAAGGCACAAAAAACAAGAAAAACTAGGGGTACAGAGGGCAGAAAGGCACAAAACACAGGGAAAACGAGGGGTACAGAGGGCAGAAAGGCACAAAAACCAGGGAAAATGAGGGGTTCAGAGGGCAGAAAGGCACACAAACCAGCGAAAACGAGGGGAACAGAGGGCAGAAAGGCACAAAACCAAGGAAAAAATGAGCCTAACAGAGGGCAGAAAGGCACAAAAACCAGGGAAAACGAGGGGTACAGAGGGCAGAAAGGCACAAAAATCAGGGAAAACGAGGGGTACAGAGGGCAGAAAGGCACAAAACCAAGGGAAAAACGAGGGGTACGGAGGGCAGAAAGGCACAAAAACCAAGGATAAAACGAGTCTAACAGAGGGCAGAAAGGCACAAAAACCAGGGAAAACGAGGGGTACAGAGGGCAGTAAGGCACACAAACCAACAAAAACTAGGGGAACAGAGGGCAGAAAGGCACAAAACCAAGGAAAAAACGAGTCTAACAGAGGGCAGAAAGGCACAAAAACCAGAGAAAACGGGGGGTACAGAGGGCAGAAAGGCACAAAAAACAAGGAAAAACGAGGGGTACAGAGGGCAGAAAGGCACAAAACCAAGGAAAAAACGAGGGGTACGGAAGGCAGAAAGGCACAAAAACTAAAGAAAAAACGAGTCTAACAGGGGGCAGAAAGGCACAAAAACCAGGGAAAACGAGGGGTACGGAGGGCAGAAAGGCACAAAAACCAGAGAAAACAAGGGGTACAGAGGGCAGAAAGGCACAAAAACAGGGAAAACGAGGGGGTACAGAAGGCAGAAAGGCACAAAAACCAGGGAAAACGAGGGGTACAGAGGGCAGAAAGGCACAAAAACCAGGGAAAACGAGGGGTACAGAGGGCAGAAAGGCACAAAAACCAGGGAAAACGAGGGGGAAAAGAGGGCAGAAAGGCACAAAACCCAAGGAAAATACAAGTCTAACAGAGGGCAGAAAGGCACAAAAACCAGGGAAAACGAGGGGTACAGAGGGCAGAAAGGCACACAAACCAACGAAAACTAGGGGAACAGAGGGCAGAAAGGCACAAAACCAAGGAAAAAATGAGTCTAACAGAGGGCAGAAAGGCACAAAAACCAGAGAAAACGGGGGGTACAGAGGGCAGAAAGGCACAAAAAACAAGGAAAAACGAGGGGTACAGAGGGCAGAAAGGCACAAAACCAAGGAAAAAACGAGGGGTACGGAAGGCAGAAAGGCACAAAAACTAAAGAAAAAACGAGTCTAACAGGGGGCAGAAAGGCACAAAAACCAGGGAAAACGAGGGGTACGGAGGGCAGAAAGGCACAAAAACCAGAGAAAACAAGGGGTACAGAGGGCAGTAAGGCACAAAAACCAGGGAAAACGAGGGGGAAAAGAGGGCAGAAAGGCACAAAAACCAAGGAAAATACGAGTAACAGAGGGCAGAAAGGCACAAAAACCAGGGAAAACGAGGGGTACAGAGGGCAGTAAGGCACAAAAACCAGGGAAAACGAGGGGTACAGAGGGCAGAAAGGCACAAAACCAAGGAAAAAATGAGTCTAACAGAGGGCAGAAAGGCACACAAACCAAGGAAAAAGCGAGTCTAACAGAGGGCAGAAAGGCACAAAAACCAGGGAAAACGAGGGGTACAGAGGGCAGAAAGGCACAAACACCAGGGAAAACGAGGGGTACAGAGGGCAGAAAGGCACAAAAACCAAGGAAAACGAGGGGCACAGAGGGCAGAAAGGCACAAAAACCAAGGAAATAACGAGTCTAACGTAGGGCAGAAAGGCACAAAAACCAGGAAAAACTAGGGGTACAGAGAGCAGAAAGGCACAAAAACCAGGGAAAAAAAGGGGTACAGAGGGCAGAAAGGCACAAAAACCAAGGAAAAAACGAGTCTAACAGAGGGCAGAAAGGCACAAAAAACAAGAAAAACTAGGGGTACAGAGGGCAGAAAGGCACAAAACACAGGGAAAACGAGGGGTACAGAGGGCAGAAAGGCACAAAAACCAGGGAAAATGAGGGGTTCAGAGGGCAGAAAGGCACACAAACCAGCGAAAACGAGGGGAACAGAGGGCAGAAAGGCACAAAACCAAGGAAAAAATGAGCCTAACAGAGGGCAGAAAGGCACAAAAACCAGGGAAAACGAGGGGTACAGAGGGCAGAAAGGCACATAAATCAGGGAAAACGAGGGGTACAGAGGGCAGAAAGGCACAAAACCAAGGAAAAAACGAGGGGTACGGAGGGCAGAAAGGCACAAAAACCAAGGATAAAACGAGTCTAACAGAGGGCAGAAAGGCACAAAAACCAGGGAAAACGAGGGGTACAGAGGGCAGTAAGGCACACAAACCAACGAAAACTAGGGGAACAGAGGGCAGAAAGGCACAAAACCAAGGAAAAAACGAGTCTAACAGAGGGCAGAAAGGCACAAAAACCAGAGAAAACGGGGGGTACAGAGGGCAGAAAGGCACAAAAAACAAGGAAAAACGAGGGGTACAGAGGGCAGAAAGGCACAAAACCAAGGAAAAAACGAGGGGTACGGAAGGCAGAAAGGCACAAAAACTAAAGAAAAAACGAGTCTAACAGGGGGCAGAAAGGCACAAAAACCAGGGAAAACGAGGGGTACGGAGGGCAGAAAGGCACAAAAACCAGAGAAAACAAGGGGTACAGAGGGCAGAAAGGCACAAAAACCAGGGAAAACGAGGGGGTACAGAAGGCAGAAAGGCACAAAAACCAGGGAAAACGAGGGGTACAGAGGGCAGAAAGGCACAAAAACCAGGGAAAACGAGGGGTACAGAGGGCAGAAAGGCACAAAAACCAGGGAAAACGAGGGGGAAAAGAGGGCAGAAAGGCACAAAACCCAAGGAAAATACAAGTCTAACAGAGGGCAGAAAGGCACAAAAACCAGGGAAAACGAGGGGTACAGAGGGCAGAAAGGCACACAAACCAACGAAAACTAGGGGAACAGAGGGCAGAAAGGCACAAAACCAAGGAAAAAATGAGTCTAACAGAGGGCAGAAAGGCACAAAAACCAGAGAAAACGGGGGGTACAGAGGGCAGAAAGGCACAAAAAACAAGGAAAAACGAGGGGTACAGAGGGCAGAAAGGCACAAAACCAAGGAAAAAACGAGGGGTACGGAAGGCAGAAAGGCACAAAAACTAAAGAAAAAACGAGTCTAACAGGGGGCAGAAAGGCACAAAAACCAGGGAAAACGAGGGGTACGGAGGGCAGAAAGGCACAAAAACCAGACAAAACAAGGGGTACAGAGGGCAGTAAGGCACAAAAACCAGGGAAAACGAGGGGGAAAAGAGGGCAGAAAGGCACAAAAACCAAGGAAAATACGAGTAACAGAGGGCAGAAAGGCACAAAAACCAGGGAAAACGAGGGGTACAGAGGGCAGTAAGGCACAAAAACCAGGGAAAACGAGGGGGAAAAGAGGGCAGAAAGGCACAAAACCCAAGGAAAATACGAGTCTAACAGAGGGCAGAAAGGCACAAAAACCAGGGAAAACAAGGGGTACAGAGGGCAGAAAGGCACACAAACCAGGGAAAACGAGGGGTACAGAGGGCAGAAAGGCACAAAACCAAGGAAAAAATGAGTCTAACAGAGGGCAGAAAGGCACACAAACCAAGGAAAACGAGGGATACGGAGGGCAGAAAGGCACAAAACCAAGGAAAAAATGAGTCTAACAGAGGGCAGAAAGGCACAAAAACCAGGGAAAACGAGGGGTACAGAGGGCAGAAAGGCACAAAAACCAGGGAAAATACGAGTCTAACAGAGGGCAGAAAGGCACAAAAACCAGGGGTACAGATGGCAGAAAGGCACAAAAACGAGAGAAAACGAGGGGTACAGAGGGCAGAAAGGCACAAAAACGAGGGGTACAGAACGCAGAAAGGCACAAAAACCAGGGAAAACGAGGGGTACAGAAGCAAGAAAGGCACAAAAACCAGAGAAAACGAGGGTTACAGAGGGCAGAAAGGGACAAAACCAAGGAAAAAACGAGTCCTACAGAGGGCAGAAAGGCTGGAAAACGAGGGGTACAGAGGGCAGAAAGACACAAAAACCAGGGAAAACGAGGGGTACAGAAGGCAGAAAGGCACAAAAACCAGGAAAACGAGGGGTACAGAGGGCAGAAAAGCACAAAAACAAGGAAAACATTCTAACAGAGGGCAGAAAGGCACAAAAACCAGGGAAAACGAGGGGTACAGAGGGCAGAAAGGCACAAAAACCAGAGAAAACGAGGGGTACAGAGGGCAGAAAGGGACAAAAACAAGGAAAAAACGAGTCTGACAGAGGGCAGAAAGGCGGGAAAACGAGGGGTACAGAGGGCAGAAAGGCACAAAAACCAGGGAAAACGAGGGTACAGAAGGCAGAAAGGCACAAAAACCAGGGAAAACGAGGGGTACAGAGGGCAGAAAAGCACAAAAACCAAGGAAAACACAAGTCTAACAGAGGGCAGAAAGGCACAAAAACCAGGGAAAATGAGGGGTACAGAGGGCAGAAAGGCACAAAAACCAGGGAAAACGAGGGGTACAGAGGGCAGAAAGGCACGAAAAACGAGTCTAACAGAGGGCAGAAAGGCACAAAAACCAGGGAAAAAGAGGGGGTACAGAGGGCAGAAAGGCACAAAAACCAGGGAAAACGAAGTGTACAGAGAGCATAAAGGCACAAAACCAAGGAAAACATGAGTCTAACAGAGGGCAGAAAGGCACAAAAACCAGGGAAAACGAGGGGTACAAAAACCAGGGAAAACGAGGGGTACAGAGGGCAGAAAGGCACAAAAACGAGGGGTACAGAAGGCAGAAAGGCACAAAAACCAAGGAAAATACCAGTCTAACAGAGGGCAGAAAGGCACAAAAAACAGGGAAAACAAGGGGTACAGAGGGCAGAAAAGCACAAAAACCAGAGAAAACGAGGGGTACAGAGGGCAGAAAGGGACAAAACCAAGGAAAAAACGAGTCTAACAGAGGGCAGAAAGGCACAAAAACCAGGGAAAATGAGGGGTACAGAGGGCAGAAAGGCACAAAAACCAGGGAAACGAGGGGTACAGAAGGCAGAAAGGCACAAAAACCAGGGAAAACGAGGGGTACAGAGGGCAGAAAGGCACAAAAACCAGGGAAAACGAGGGGTACAGAGGGCAGAAAGGCACAAAAACCAGGGAAAACGAGGGGTACAGAGGGCAGAAAGGCACAAAAACCAGGGGAAACAAGTCTAACAGAGGGCAGAAAGGCACAAAAACCAGGGAATAAGAGGGGGTACAGAAGGCAGAAAGGCACAAAAACCAGGGAAAACGAGGGGTACAGAGGGCAAAAAGGGACAAAAACCAAGGAAAAAACGAGGGGTACAGAGGGCAGAAAGGCACAAAAACCAGGGAAAACGAGGGGTACAGAAGGCAGAAAGGCACAAAAACCAGGGAAAACAAGGGGTACAGAGGGCAGAAAGGCACAAAAACCAGGGAAAACAAGGGGTACAGAAGGCAGAAAGGCACAAAAACCAGGGAAAACAAGGGGTACAGAGGGCAGAAAGGCACAAAAACCAGGGAGAACGAGGGGTACAGAGGGCAGAAAGGCACAAAAACCAGGGAAAACGAGTCTAACAGAGGGCAGAAAGGCACAAAAACTAGGGAAAAAGAGGGGGTACAGAGGACAGAAAGGCACAAAAACCAGGGAAAACGAGGGGTACAGAGGGCAAAAAGGGACAAAAACTAAGGAAAAAACGAGTCTAACAGAGGGCAGAAAGGCACAAAAACCAGGAAAAACAAGGGGTTCAGAGGGCAGAAAGGCACAGAAACCAGGGAAAACAAGGGGTACAGAGGGCAAAAAGGGACAAAAACCAAGGAAAAAACGAGTCTAACAGAGGGCAGAAAGGCACAAAAACCAGGAAAAACAAGGGGTTCAGAGGGCAGAAAGGCACAAAAACCATGGAAAAAACGAGTCTAACAGAGCGCAGAAAGGCACAAAAAGCCAGGGAAAACGAGGGGTACAGAGGGCAGAAAGGCACGAAACTAAGAGAAAAAAACGAGTCGAACAGAAGGCAGAAAGGCACAAAAACAAGGGAAAACGAGTCGAACAGAGGGCAGAAAGGCACAAAAATAAGGGAAAACGAGTCCAACAAAGGGCAGAAATGCACAAAAAAAAACGAGTGGAGCCATTAAACTTGCTTACACGTACCTTAAAACTAGTAAAACAGAAGCCCAAAATGGTTTCCTAGGTGACGGTATAGGTCGTAGATACAGGAAGGGAAGTCTCCAGCAGGTCAGGCAGCAGGCGAGGCCAGGCAGGGACTGAAACCGCTTTGATATCCGGATCCGGTCAAAAAGGAAAGGAGCCAGAGCAAGAAAAGCCCGAAAAATAAAGGGCATGGCGCACAAGGGCGGGACTGCTGAGGTGCAGAAACACCCATCCAGTGACATCTGTATGACTACTGATTGGTCGCAGATGTCTCTGTTCCACTGGTAGGTCCGAGTCCCCCAGCAAGGTTAAGAAGGGGTGGGGCGGGTTGCTTGAGCTGCGATAGGCGTGGTGTGAAGTCTGAGGCTTCACCTGGAAATGTGTGCTTTGGTCGGTGCGCGCTATCTCATGGTGAAGGAGCAGGCCAGTGCAGGGTGGACGGCGTTTTAACAAGTAGGCCCAGGGGACTGCATCCCCCCCTGGATAATAAGTGGGGGGACGCAGTCTACCCACGTGGTACCCCGACTCGAGCCCTGTCCCGCTATGAAAAACAGCGTGAGCCTAAAATATTGACCCCTGAGTGGAATCCAGTCCACTTCTTTCCAATGGCTGTTACCGATCGACCTGTTATTAGTGCATGTTGTTTTTGGGTGCCCCACTCCCTCCCTCAAACTCCAGCCCAAATTTGCTCTTTGTCGGTCTCAATAAAATAAACAGAGAGTAATCTAATCAAGCCCACTTCCCCGCTGCTTCCTGCACAGGCTGCTTCTTAACACCTTGGCTGCTAATGGTTTTCCCCTCCTGTGCTGATCCTTATCGTATCCCATTGTTCATGACGAGCTCAGCTCGTCATAAGCACAGCTCCACTGTGCCTCATGACGAGCTCAGCTCGTCATGAGCAGGGAAGGGGTTATTCTGATCATCTGCCCCGGTGCAGTAGAGCGTGACTCCATTAAGGGCCCTTCTGATAGGGCTGCGTTCCCCCGGCTGTCACTAGTGCTCAGTGTGACATGATGCAGGGCTTTCTACCGCTCTGTTGCGTTGCCGGGCCTTGCTGGTAGAAGAATGTGGATTTTACTGATGAACACTGGCCCAGGGAACTAGGTTCAAGTCCTGGTATAGCTGTGCTCCCACATCCTGTGATTCTGGACAAATCTTGCGATCTGCCGGTGTCTAAAAACACACATAAATATGCATCTGACCTTGCGTAATGTAATTTGGTGCTCATGTAAAGCGCCCTAGTACCCTCGGTGCCAGTCGCAAGGGGGGGGGGGGTTCATGTGGGGGTGGGTGGCAGCCTGGCAGGGAATGAAATATAATATAAATGGAAAACATACCTCAGCCGGTGTACGCCACCTCTGCTGCTCTGCTGCTTGATCACAAACGGCCCTGGCAGCCCCTCTCAGCAAACCTGGCGCTGCCAGCAGCGCCAGGCGTGGTTTAGGGGCACTGGCTAATCTTCGCCCGCAGCACGCCCATTAGGAGGCCGAGGGGCTCCTAATGGGCATGCGCAAACAAGGGAAAACACAAGTGCGCATGAGCGGGCATGGTGCGAAAATTCACCCTCCGTCTCCACTCATACGCACTTGTGTTGCTGCTGCTGCCTGCCCCGGGTGACAATCATGTCAGTCAACATGACGCCGGACCGCCCACCCCCTTAGACTCTGAAGGGGGTGGGCGGTCCGACGTCATGCTTACTGTTCTCCTTCAGCGTCTTTGAACTTAAGTAAACTGATTCAGTTTACTTAAGTTCAAAGACGCCGAGGGAGCTGCGGGCGGGGAGGCTTCGCCCCCACGCCCCAATGGACGCACCGCGCCTGATCTACACTCTTTCAAAAAAACAAAATAACAGCACTGTAAGCTGGTGGTTATTGAAGGAGGATGGTGGGCGCTTGAATTTCACAATGAAGAGAATAGCAGCAAGTTATTTTGTTTTAAAAAGCGATAGTACGCTCCAGAGCTGGCCCAGTAATAACTTTTATTATGTCAGGTGAGCAACACGAACAAGGGTGAGATACGACAGCTGATGCCACTTTTTTTTGTTCTGGCAAATGAGAGGGGCAGCACAGACAATGGGAGGGTGGGGGTGGCAGGGAAAAGGGAATCTGGACCACAGGAAGGAGAGGGGGCAAGAGGGGAGAAGCTACAAAAGACAGGGGAAGAAGAAAGAAAAATAATACCTTAATCACAGCACCAGCAGCGGAAGGACACTGATGAAGATGAAGCACTCAGCAGTTGGTCTATGTTTCAGATGAAAGAAGAGGAAGTGAAGCTAGCACGCACTGACACGCACGTGACAATGAAGCCAACGAATGGTAAGCAAGGGGCAGGCTTCAATCCCCTGTCATACAAATATCTCTTGAGAGCGAGAGTGCATGCTCTTCCACAGATGAGACCTAAAGAGAACTTGAAGGCTCAGACGGTGGCTTGTTTTTAGGTCGAGCTGGGGAAAACAATGCGAAGCATTGCGTCCAGCTCGACAACTAATGTTGCCCGTCTCCTGGGAATCTGAGACAGGGATGTGCACGCTGCGATTTCACTTCGTGGGCGCGCACACCCAGCCCGGCGCAGTGCACATCTCCTGTGTCAGATTCACAACCAGACAGCCAGTGTCTCACCGCTCTCAATCGCGCGCACACATATCCACACTCACGCATGCGCACATACACACATACACCCACGCAGGCACAATGCATCAGGGCGCACGCACAGACCCACATATACACACACACACAGCTAACAGACACACAGTCACTCATATACATACACACGCACAGCTAGACATGCGCACACACACAGCTACACACACACGCGCACTCCCCCCCCCTTACCTCACCGGGCTCTTGTCGCTGCGCATTTCATCATCTGGCACACGCGGGGCTTCTCTGCCAGCAGGACGCTGGGCTCTCCCCTAGACATGGGAGCCCGCAGTGCTTTCCGAGGTTCTTCACCCGGGCCCCCTCCTGGGACCCGGGACTTCAGCTGCCGGACCTGGGAGGGCGGGGGCTGCCCGCGCATGCGCGGCATTTGTAACCGGGGCTCTTCAGAGCGAAAGCTAGAAATGCCGTGCATGCGCAGGCAGCCCCCGCCCTCCCAGGTCTCTCACAGCCCGGATGCTGCCTACTGTGGCTTGTTGACAATATGTCTAAGGTAAGTTTAAAATGTGATCATGTTTGCACGTATCTGCATGACCTCTTATGTACCCACAAAACACATGTAGATACACACAGGTCCTTAAGTGCGTGCCAATAGATACTGTAAATGTCAGCGGCTTGGAAGCCCGGAAGCATGTTGGCGCTAGGCGATTAGAAGGCGCAAGATTGACAGGTCATTATCACCGCGATCTGCCTCTAAGCAGAGGTGTCACCGGCAAACAAAAGGTTACGAGAAGGCGCCAATTATGAGCGCTCATCTTTTGAAGGGCTATTTGAAGTCCTGCGTCCAGGAAGATGATCTGAATTTACAAGGTGCTCATGGGGGGGCGAGCACTTGCATGAGGGGGCAGCTTCGAGCGGTAAGCCATCTGACCTGCTAAGAGGTGCCCAGGTGCACGCCTTTCACCCCTTGCTTGGGGCAGCTTCAGCCCCCGGCACCCCCCGCCCCCCCTTTGTTTGCTACAGCTGCGGCTCATAAATCATCCCTCCTCCTGCCATCTGACAACGAACGTGAAAGGACGGCGGAAACAGAGCACGGGCGGGCGCTGGCTGTATTCATCTCCATTTTAGGCTATGCGGCCATTGTGCTGCACCTCTTCAGGGCTCCTCCAGTGAAGGTTCACCACTGCTTGTGCAGGACCTGCCTGCACGTGAATCTGAGCCGCGCATCTCTGGCTTGGTTGAAATGAGGCGCTTTATCTTTTCTACTCTCTGACATTTTACCAAGATTAAGCGGCACAGAGTTTGGCAAAATCTGATCTTCATCTGGAAAGAAATGTCAACAGAATACAAATAACATTTGAATATACGTCTCCCAGCTCAAAGGCGGGCATTAAGAATTCTGCACGAGCAATAAATACAACAAATGCAAACGGGCTGCAAAGCCTCGCCTATGCTAATAATGTGCGTGCTATTTTTTATTTATTTTTTCATAACTGTAAACGAAAGTATCCAGGTCCAGAAAAACGTCACCTGGCGAGCAGCTTTTCCAAGTCCTGGGATGATTTATGTTGGCTTTATGGCTGCCTAAAGCTGTAGTTTCTGATGCATGCATTAGGCCCTTCTCTGCTCAGATCCTGGAGATGGAGAGATAGTTAGGGTGTTTCTTCTAATTGCACCCAATTAGCTCTTTCACACCTCTCGCCCCTGATCACCCTGGAATTGGCCCAAGGCAGAAATGCAGGAACCTTCCCAGGGATGCCGGCACCACTCAGCACCACCACAACATCACTCAGCAGCACCACTCAGCACCACCACATTATCACTCAGCACCACCACATTATCACTCAGCACCACCACATTATCACTCAGCATCACCACATTATCACTCACCACCATCACATTATCACTCAGCACCACCACATTATCACTCAGCATCACCACAGCACCAGTCTGCACCACCACAGCACCACTTTGTACCACCACAGCACCACCACAGCATCACTCAGCACCACCACTGCACCACTCTGCAAAACCACTTCACCACTCAGCATCACTCAGCGCTACCACAGCACCACCACAGCACCACTCAGCACCACCCCAGCACCACTCATCACCACCACAGCACCACTCAGCGCAACCACAGCATCACACAGCGCAACCACAGTACCACTTAGTGCAACCACAGCACCACCACTGCACCACCATAGCATCACTCAGCGCCACCACAGCATCACTCAGCACCACCACATTATCACTCAGCACCACCACAGCACCACTCAGCACCACCACTGCACCACTCAGCACCACCATAGCATCACTCAGCGCCACCACAGCACCAATCAGCAGCACCCCAGCACCACCCCAGCACCACCCCAGCACCACCCCAGCACCACCTCAGCATCACCACAGCACCACCCAGCACCACCCAGCGCAACCACGGCACCACTCAGCGCAACCACGGCATCACTCAGCGCAACCACAGCATCACTCAGCGCAACCACAGCATCACTCAGCGCAACCACAGCATCACTCAGCGCAACCACAGCATCACTCAGCAGAAGCACAGCATCACTCAGCGCAACCACAACATCACTCAGCGCAACCACAGCATCACTCAGCACCACCACAGCATCACTCCGCACCACCACAGCATCACTGGTTCAAATATGTTCTCTCAATGTTTCAAGCTTTATTACAAATGTCACAAAAATATGTTAATATTTCACTTCTGTTCTTGGATTTTCATCACAATAAAATACACTGAACATAATCTTCACAAAAGTCATTTACAAAAGTTTAAGCTATTGCCATTATAAATTACAATCACTTTTATTTAAGTATTAATTATTTAAAAAAATTAAAAGCCTTTGGTATTTGTAATATCAATACATCCAAGTCACGTAAATACAAAAAATGTTGCATTACAAATGCTATAGGTGTCACATTTGCGAAAGTTATAACTATTGGTATTGTAAATGACAAAGCTATTAATTTACCTATTTTCAAAAACAACACATAAATAAAAAAATTGTCATTTACAAGACCAATAGCTCAAACTTTCCTAATGCGAGACCTATTGCATTGCAAATGCTTGTTTTCTTTTGTAATTGAAATTCGACATACTGCTCTCTTTGGACAGAAAGGCCTTATGTTACACTGTCTAAAATTGCTCCTAGAAATTATATTTTTCTTGAGAGTGTTAAGCAAGATGTCTTTTAGTGTAAAGCAAACCCTAATTTGTTGAAGAGCAGCAAGTAGTTTCTTGTTGAGTTCTCTGTGGCTTTGTGCAAGTTTCCTTTGGCTAGTCAGTCGTCTAGATATGGAAATATTTGATGTTCTTGTTTTCTTAGGTTAGCTATGTGAGAAAGGGCCCTCTTTCTGCATGGTTTCCCCCACTTTTTGCTGAATTGCTGATGTGCTTTGACTGAGCATGCCCTGGGCTCCTGCTAGTCAGGTACCCAGGGCCTATGTTCTTTCCCTAAAACTCCATTGAAGCCTAAACCGAATTGGCATCTCTGGCCACAGGTCACTGGTAAATGGTACCACAGGTACACAGGGCACTATGACCAGAGAAGACCTCTAAGGGCTGCAGCACGTATTGTGCCACCCTTACAGGTCATGTACCATTAAACTCACACACTGACTTTGCAGGCTGCGTGTTTTGGTGCAGAACAAAGGGTCGACATAGCACACATCTGTGTGCCATGCCTAAAACCCACTGCCCTGGCATAGATCAGTCTCCCCCCTCTAACTGGGTGCACTATACCAGTTGTGAGGATACAGGTGCACAAACCCTGTACCCCTACAGCCATTAAGAGTATATGGGGCTGGGAGTTTGTCATTACGAACGCCACAGCACCATAATGGCTACACTGAAAACTGAGAAGTTTAGTATCAAACTTCTCAGCACATTAAACCCACACTGATGCCAGTGTGGGATTTAATGAAAAATGCACACAGAGGGCATCTTAGCAAAGCCCCCTGAAAACTAACCTAACACAAGTGTCTAGGCTGAGTGGCTGCTTTCAGCTGCCACCACCAGACATGTTTCTGGATACCTGGGTTTAGAGCCTGCTGCTCCCTGGGGCCTGAAACAATGCACATCCTGGGATAAGGTACCAAGCCTCCTCCCCCAGGATGGGCAGGGTTCACAAAGGGGAAGCTTCAAAGGCTTGCCACCTTTGTGAGCTTCCCCAGGCCACTTGCAGCTTTCAGCAACTAGTCCCCACTGGATCGAACCCCCACTTGGGCGGGAGCACCGGCGGAAAAACAAGTGAGGAAGAGAGGTGTGCCCACCTCTGCCAACTCCACCCCTCAGGTGGGAGAGGAGAGGTGAAGCTCAACTCTTGGTCCCTGACATCTTGCAGATGGGGGGGGACTCAAGCAACCAGGGAAAGGCTTATGTCCTCCTCCCACTGGAGGGTGGCATAATAGGGGTTGTACCCTCCCCAGGGAAGGGACCCACTGGTCCCAACTTTTTTACCTACATGTAACTCCCCTAAATCTAGTATTTAGGGGCACCCCTGAACCTTGCTTCCTCAGACAAGATCCTGCAACAAGAAAAGATGAAGAAGGACCGAACAGCCATGCCGAAGCTAACAAGAGGAAGACGTCCACTGACTTGGCCCCAGCCCTACCAGCCTGGCTCCACCTCGAACCTGCTCCTGTGAAATCCCAGTGTGTCCTGCAGCCAGTCTGGACCTGTCTGCCTTCAACCACAAAGACTTTGTTTCCTGTGAACACCGGATTTGTTCATCTGCAACCTTTGGCTCCTGCCGGACACCGCAAATTTGCACCACGCTGCACCCGCCGTGCATGGCCTGAGCGGGAAAACACCACAAGGAGGTCCCCCCGGCAATCCTGACCCGAGATCCGGTGACCCCTGACCTGTCTCAAGGCTCCAGCCGATGCCTGCAGCTTAAATCCGGAAGGTCCCTCAACCGCTACCAGGAGCTTGTAAGAAGATCCGACCCCAAAAGGCACCCCTGCACCCGACACCCCAAGGCGCCTAACCAACCCCCCAACTTACCTCTCAAATTGGTGGTCGCACCCAGAAGACCTTCGTCCCCAAGCCTGCAGGACCTTTGCAAACCGGAGGTTCCCCCCCATTGCAAACAAGAGGACGCCTGATGTCAAAACAGCACCCTGCACCCGGCTGCCCTAGTGCCGCTGAGGGTGCATATTTGGTGCTACTTTGTTTAGCCATTTGCCCTGAGCTAAAGTCCAGGAGCTTTGATCCCACAACCAAATGGCCTGCTCGTCAGCAGCCACCAACCGGAGGCCCCCTATCCTCCATTCGATAACATTGGGCCTCAGCACTATGCACCTGGCCGCCCCAGTGCCGCTGAGGGTGTAACAAGAGTGCATCCTGGACCCTGGGGAATCCCTGGGTCTACCCACAGAACCTCAACTCCCACTACCAAATACTAACCTTAAAACCGATAACACTATTTTCCTCCATAGGATAACATTGACTGTTTTTCTTTGGAGTTTGAAAACCTAAAGAAATTCTTTAAAATTGCACTGTTTAACAAAAACGATTTTACTTACCTATTTACAGGAATTGTCCCAGAGTAGTGTCTAGGTATGCTACTCTGTGTAAAAAAAGTAATCCAAAAAGTAACTTACCTGGTATCTTACTGAAAAGCCCATTCAAGTCTATGTACTGTATTTACAAAGTATTGCATTTCTCTGCAACCATACTGCACGTCAAAACAATGTGCATACACAATTACAATTCAAACTGTTTACAAACTGCCTTACTACTGTAAAGTATTTATTGCTTACCTGTGCCAGGCTTGCTTGGTTCTAGAAAATAAAATAACAAAGAATATTTTATACAAAATAATTGGTCTGAAATTCAGTCTTTCCCTGAGTGTGTGAATTCATTTGCTGACTGTGTACAACAAATGCTTAATACTGTCCTCTGATAAAGCCTTACTGCTCGGCCACTCTACCACAAATAGAGTAAGGTGCTATCTAACTTGACCTCTGCCTACCTTTGGGGTTCCAATGGACTCTCTATATACTATACCTAAGTGAGGTATAGTGTGCACAGAGCCAGCTTCCTACAAGCTGCTACTGCAATCATACATTTTGTCAATATTCTACAGGCTCATTTGAGTCCAAACGGGAACACCTTGAACTGATAATGGCAAATACCCACTTTGAATAAAAGGTACCTGTGATGATTTTGATGAATTTGTATGTGGAAGCAAGCATCCTGCAAGTCTAAGAATGCAATGTAATTTCCTTCTTGAAGTAGTTGGGAGGATTTCTAGCAACATGACCATGCAAAATAATTGTTTTGAGAAATTTTAGATTTCGCAAATTCAAAATCAGTCTCCATCTCTTTTTTATTAGGAAAAAGGGAGAATAGAATTCAAAATTTCTCTGGTAATTGCTTTGTTGCCCCTTTTTCCAAAATTCTTAGAATCTCAGCTTGTAACACATGAAGTTGTAAGTGGGGGCATCTGGGAGGTGGTTTTGGCTTTCGAATACATTTAAGCATGTGACCAGAGTATATCAGATCCAATACCCAGCGGTTGAATGTTATCTGCCCATCGTCTGTAAAAAGTTACTTCTACGCCAACAATATTCCAGAATTCCTTGCGATAGTCACTTCTATAATGTCGCAGTCGTCTTGAATGTTAATTTCCTCGAGATTGGTTTGTAGATCTTCAAGGGGCCTGCTAGCAGTCTATATTATGTGAAGCCTTAAAGGTACAGCTGAGCTGTTGAATTGGTTAATATCTTTAAGTCAAAAAAATGTTTTCCTCCTCTAAAAGAATGTCTCCTTCCTTGTGCTCCAAGAAAGTACTATGGTAGTCTTTCTTGAAGAATTCCCAAGGAATGTGCCATGTCCTTATCTGTTTTAATTGACTGAAGTGCTTAGTCAAAATGCCCACCAATGAGTGATTCTCCATCATAAGGCATGTCCAATATTTTACGCTGTACCTCAGGTCTAAAACAGGTAGAAAGGAGCCAGCCTTGTGTACATAATACTGCAGAATCAACACATTGTCGGAATCCTGTTGAGGTAATATCCACTGCAGTATCTATGTTTACATTTATTTTATTGGTTTCACTGAAAGACATGTATATTAAAATACACTGTTGTAGCCACATTAGAAAGTAAATAACATGTCCGGAAAATTGCTCCAAATGGCCCAGCACATACCTCGCTAATGTCGCAGGGCGTCGACATTGTTCATTTGGTGTGGTATGCGAATGTGCCGTAGGCCCTAGTAGTAATTGTCCATGAAGCCAAAGTATTAAATGTGATAGACACAAACCCCCCTCACCCCTCCCCAACCAGTGTGCAGATTCTTGTGAAAGTGTGTCACCTCCGGTACATTGTGGTCACCGTGATTCATTCTCAGATTCTGTGGTGGCGTGATTTGGGTCTGTCAGGCGCAGTAGACTAAGGTATCTCGGGCACGTAATTTCATTAAACTCCTGAGAGAGAAGTGTGAGCAGCGGTTGCCAAACCGTGTGGAATGTAGATGTAGTCTGGGTGAGTGTGGCTTGGATTCGTTCCATCCCTAATGTAAACCATAGTTTGTGCAACCAGCCCGTGTGAGTGGGCCTAACCTTAGTCCCTCAGAGAGATAAAATGTGCTGGGAGGCAGCCTGTATCGCACTACCCATTTGCCTTCCCCCGATGGACTTCAAAGGAAAAGTAAGTGCATTCGGGAGTCCTAAGATGGCGTAAGATGGAATCATGGGATTTCAGTTTCTAGAGAACTATCAATATCATTAAGGACTGCTGTCCAATACTCCTTAACTTCTATGCAATCCCATAAGAGATGGGTTAGAGAGCCCGTTTCCCCACATCCCCTCCAACAGGAGGCGCTTCATGCTGGGTTGCCCCTGTGAAGTCTAGCAGGTGTAAGGTACCAATACTTGGCCAATTTCCCAGCAGACTCTCTACCTGCTGTATTCCTAGCTGTGCGGGTGGCTCTGTAGTAAATCGACCGCCATTCCCGGGGTGTCAATGTTCTCCCTAACTCCCCCTTCCATCTTCTCTGCCCTGCAGTGTGATGCGCATCCAGGGAAGGAGCGAGCATCTTGTAGAGGTCCGTAATGAGGCCTCGATCAGAATCCTTCGTGATCAGCCATTTCTCGAACTCGGTCAGATGCCTACCAACTAAGGGGCTATCTGGCTGCATGAGCCAGTGTCTGAGCTGAAAATATTGAAAAAGCTGTGGTGAGAGGATATCGTACCCGCGAGACAGCTCGGTGAATGGGAGAAAGCCCGCTAAGTCGAAGAGGTGACCCGCTGTTATGCAGCTGGAGCCACGCCATTGTGGGAACGAACGGGGAACAGTGCCTGGAGGGAAATCAGGATTGTCTAATAAAGGAGTGAGCGGTGAAGGGAAGGTCATGAGCCCTCGTCTGGTAGCAACCGAGTCCCACACTTTCAATACGGTGCGCGTGGCGGGGGAGTTCTGGAGATAGTGTGGTCTGTGTAGGCGGCGAAGGAATAGTACCTTCCATAAAGAGGTTTGGGCCATGGCCCTATCTTGGAAGAGCCATCTCTTCTCCCATTCGGGCCGAAACCACTCCACCATGTATCTCAGCTGTGTTGCCTGAAAGTATTGACGGAGGTTGGGAATCCCCAAGCCCCCCTCACCATCCCCCGGTATGCCAGTTGTTTGTTCATTCGCGGCCTCTTTCCACCCCAGACGAAATACTGAATCACTGCTTGCAAGGTTTTAATAGTCCCTGCCGGTGGGATCACGGGAATAGTCTGAAAGATATACAATATCTTGGGAAGTGCTGACATTTTCACAGCCGCGATCTTTCCCAGGAGGGACAGCGGCTGCTTCGTCCAGCGCCCCAGATCTGTTTGAAGCTGCGAGGTTAGGTTGGCATAATTCAAGGCTACTGTCTGGTTTGTGGATGGCATGAGGGTTATGCCTAGATAAGGGGGTTGCATCCAGATTAAAAGTCCCCCTCCGTATGAGGGCGATTCACTATGGGTATGAGCATTTTTGCCCAATGGTAAGATCAGGGATTTCCCCCTATTCATCTTAAGGCCCAACACCTTGCCAAACGCCTCAAATTCCTCCAAGAAGGCTAGCACTGAGCACTCAGGGACGTCGAGAGCCGCCAGAATGTCGTCCGCGTACAGGCCGATGGGGTGCGGCTCGCCACCAAAGGTTATACCTCGGATGTCAGGGTGGTCTCGCACCGTCTGCGCCATTGGCTCGACGTAGAGCGCGAACAAGAGGGGGCACCCCTGTCTAGTGCCGCGCTGAATTTCAAAGGGACTGGAGCACAGGCCATTAAGGCAGACTATTGCTTGCGGGTGATGGTAGCAGCTAGCCACCCAAGATTGGAAATGTTCACCCACCCCAAAGTGTGTGAAGACTTTCCCTAAAAAGCCCCAATCAATGCGATCAAATGCTTTCTCAGCGTCAATGGATAGGAGAACAGAGTCTGATTGCTGGAAATGGGCTTTGTCAATCAAGTGGAGGATACATTTGGTGTTGTCGCTTCATTGTCTGCCGGGGATAAAACCGGATTGGTCCGGATCTATAATCCCCTGGAGACAAGGTCCAAGCCTCGACGCCAGCACGCCAGTAAAGAGCTTGAGGTCAAGATTAAGGAGGGAAATTTGCCGAAATGCGGAGCAGCGAGTGGCGTCTTTGCCCGGCTTGGGCAACTCAATCACATCCGCTTCCAGCATATCAGGCGGAGTCGAGTCAGGTCCCTGAAATGATTTAAAAAGTTTCGTAAGAATCGGAGCAAGCAGCGGACTAAAAGTTTTATAAAAACCGGCGGAGAAGCCATCTGGGCCCGGCGCCTTTAGAGACTTAAGATGGGAAATGGCACTAATCACCTCTTCAATTCGAATAGGTGCGTCTAGAGCGCTCGCATTTGCCGCGTTCAGCGCGGTGGTGGCTGCACCCTACAAGTAAGCGTCAGCTTCAGCCTCTGGCATGGGGTCCGCCTTGTTAAGGGACGCGTAATAGTCGCGAAACGCCCCTGCAATTTGTGCCTCATCGTGGAGCTCTTCCCCCCTTTCATCCTGTAAGGATAAGATTTTTGAGCGGTGAACCTTAGCCCGTAATGCACTCGCAAGGAGGCGTCCCGTTCTGTTCCCCCCTACGTAGTAGGTGTGGCGCAGGCGAAGGGCCGCATACTTAGCCCGATCCGTATCTAGGCTCGCTAGTTGTGCCCTGGCAGCTTTCAATTGTTTCCAGACTCTTGGGGCCCCTGTGCGGCTATGTACTCGTTCCAGCTCTACTACCGTGGCGGTGAGGATTTCTCGTTTAGCTTTACGATCTTTGGTCTCCGCTGCCGCTATGGCAATTAATTTGCCTTGCACCACTGCCTTTAACGCCCCCCACACTGCTGCCACAGGTGTATCAGGGTGGTCGTTGACCGCAAGATAGTCTGTGATGCGTTGGCGGAGTTTCTGGGTTATCTCCACGCGCTGTAAGAGGGGTTCCCTCAACCTCCACCGACCGGGTGGTCTCTGGACTCTAGGGATTCTGAGCGTGATCTCCACGGCGTCATGATCAGAGATGGCCGCCGGGGTGATACTCACATCTACCACCTGAGCTGCTAACTCAGAGGATCCCAGGAAAGGATATAATCTAGCATAGGTATGATGTACTTGTGAGTAGAACGTGTAGTGCGATGCCCCAGGATGTTTAGCCCGTCACAGGTCCTCCAGCCCCCTTTGCTGTAACCAATCCTTACCCGCCTCCGAGATAGCGCCTGTGCGGCCATAACGGTGGCCTGTCCTGTCTTTTTCCATCACTAAGTTAAGTTCCCCCCCAGGAGTAGTAAGGAATCGGAGGAGCGCAAGGCCTCCGCCACGGCATTTCGTAGGAAAAACTCCTGCTCAGTGTTAGGGGCATATAGGGATCCCACCGACAGCTGCATGCCTCCCAGTGATGCTATGAGTAAGAAGTCTGCCTTTGATCTCTTCCACTTTGTCTCTAACTTGACCGGGGAAGTGTCTGGCAACCAGAATGGCGACTCCCGCCTTTTTGTCAGGGGTGGAGGAGAAGAGTTGTTGGGGAAATGCTCGAGACCTCATCCTGTGCCAATCTTTATGAAGTAGGTGTGTTTCCTGAAGCAGGCAAAGCGCAGCACCCGAGTTCTCGAGGTAGGACAGTACCGCTCGCTGCTTGAAAGGGTTATTGAGACCCTTCACATTCAATGTTAGAATTTTCAAGGTGGTGTCAGCCATCTGGGTGTCGGGGGAATGTGTATGCAAGTCGTCCACCACCTTTGTTCTGCACCTCGCACCACACTGGTTTCCACCCCCCCCCCCAGCCCCGGAACTCACCCAAGTCCCCCTTCCCTCACCCCAGCCCGCCAAACCTCCCCCCTCACTAACTGCCCCTCTCCGAACCCACCGCCCGACTGCCCACCATCCCCCACCCTAACCCCAACACCCCCTACACCCTCTCCTCCTCCCTAACCCAAACGCAAAGTCCCCAACGCACCTCATAGTCCCAGGCCAATTAACGCACAGTCCTGGCCTGTGGTGAAATTATGTGAGGGAACGTGTGGCATTACGACCCATCCGGCCCCCCTGCCCCATCCCCAACCTGCATGTCCACGTCCCGATGGAGTTCCCGGTGCTCGCCGGCCATGTCCTGCTTCAGTGCCTGGAAGTCATCTCGCAGGGAGTTAAATAACGCTTCGAGAAAGGACTGCACTTCTGCTCTGTCACCCACCTGCTATCACGTTCCCAGGGGGGGAGCGGCAAGATCGGGAAGGCACTCGGGGGAGGCCGGAGTTGCGCTGGGGCCCCAGTGACCCACCACTCAAACGCCCAGGGGGAGACTCGGCATGTCCCGCCTCACCGTCGTCAAGAGATGCCCACCACCTCAGTTCTGGGGCGATCTGCCCTCTCCGTCGGGCTGTCACAAGGCACTCGCAATGGAGGACAGTTTTCCAGCCACGTCCTGCAGCTACCAGGCTCTGCAGTGTGTCCCATTGCAGTATTTATAATAGCCAAGGAAGTTCTTTTTATGTCTGATAGGATTGCTCTTGCTTTGACTTTTTTATTGTTGGGAAGTAACTCAAGATCTGGCCCAATGTCTGACCACATCTGGGGTCGTATCTTGCAAGAATTGCCAGTGTGTTAGTTGCTCCGATTGTTGTGGTTGTTGCAGCTGGAAAACGTTTACCAATGCTGTTGAGCCTTCTTCCTTTTGTCAGGTGGTGGTGAGCATGGAGATGTTGGATTCATTCATTGCCATTGAGCTGTCTTCATCACTGCTGAGTCTGCACGTGGGTGACCAGGGAGAAAACCTGAAGTGTTGTGGGATGCTTTATATTTTTGGACTAGCCTAGGAACTACCACAGGAACTGTAGGTGGGTTCGTAACAGCCTTGAGAGCCTCCAACCTAATGTGACCAATTATTGGAATCATTTTAATTGATTTCTTGAAGGCTCTTTAAAGTCTTAAAAAGCAGTTCTTTTTTGTTGGAATTGTCAAGTCAAATATTTTTGAGAATCTCATTGAGTGTGAAAACCTCTTATATCATCTGGTGGTGAATCTATAACTGATCGAGTGAAGTCTCCGGTAATGAGAGATATACCCATTCTGTTCTGGGCCAGGGAAACTGGCTGCGTTTGATGGTCATCTTCGTCATCTGTAGAAATGTGAACTGGAATTGGTGGATCAGAGCGGGTTGCCAAAGGAGAAAGCGCTACTAGAGGCAATTATGCCATTGGTCTGGAAGAACACATAGGGGTGTTTTGAGTTGCAGACATTGTTTTAAGTCTTGACCTAGGAGAAGCTTGTCTTAATGGTTGTACATGAGAGTCGGTTGAAGATTCCGGAAATCGTCTATGCTAGTATATAAGCCTTAATCTCGGACCAGAGCTATAGGAACTTTTATCATAGCTTCCTGTTATGTTTGTTGACCCTATGGGTATGAGTCGTAATCATAGTGCCATGAGGCACCCTGATAATTTTGGAAAGACTGATAAGATCTTCTGGTGCCTGGACCTTGTGCATGAGTATGGTCTGCTGAAAAAGGTTCTTCAGCTTGTTCGTATTCATTCTCATATGGGTCTTGATATTAGACCCTTAGTTGTGTTTGTCTGGTAAACAACCTTTACAACAAAACTTTTACAACGCACTACCAATCCGACACAACTTTTACAACGCAAACCATTACAACGCATTGCGCTGGGGGCGCTCTAGGATAGGGAATAGGTTTAATGTACTATCCAACACCTTCCCTACTATCCACGGGGACTGGAGTTGGAATAGTAAATTAAACTATTCACTATCCAGCGCCCCAAAGCATTATGCGTTGTAAAGGCATGCGTTGTAAAAACTGCGTTGTAAAGGCATGCGTAGTAAAAGCATGCGTTGTAACGTCATACATCCGTTTGTCTACATGCAAGGTCAAATGGACTATCATTGTCATCCTCCTCATCTTCTTGAGAACATTTAGTATTGAAAGGTTTGTGAGACTAGTATGAAGAGATCTTTCTTGGGGAGGTCTGTTCTGGTATGAGTGGCACCACAGAGATGCTTTTTTAACAAGACGAGGGTGATATTGGCATGCTTATTTGGGGTGTGGAGTGTTGCTGATGGTTTGTCTTAGGTGGTGTTGCAATACATATAGACTAAACATTCCCCCAATAGAGTTAATATCGAAGGTGTTGCAGTCGTAATTGTTGATGTTCTTGTCTTTGTCGACACCGCAACGTCTGTAGCTATGCTGGTGGCGATGACAGCAATTAGGGTTTTTTCGTTGATTGCGATACCGATGCTGGTCTAGTTGATAAAGAAGAAATTGTTTTTGATTTGGAAGCAGACCCAACAAGGGGTCTCTTTGGAGTAGGTATTTTGATGGACTTTTTTGGACAGATTCGCAATGTTTTTTTTTTTCATCAGTATACATCAGGAGACATTCACTGTGTTTCCCAGATATTTCAAAGAGACTTTCTTGCAGGATCCTCAGAAGTTCAGCATTTTGATTTAAAAGGCCCAGAAGAGCACTCGGAGGAAGGATGTTTTCTTTTATGAGCTTTACCTGATTTTGCGGTACCCTCATGCTTCTCTTCTGAGGTATGGATTTCTCCCTATTTGGTCTTCCGGAGCCATGGTAAAGGTTCTACCCTCTTGGTCTTTAATGATTTGTGTGGAAAAGGTTTGGCATATTTTAAAGTCTTTTGCCTTATTGTAAGGGTATAAGAAATATATGCAGTGCTTGCGGAGGGTCTTCTGTATAAAAGTATTTTCCGGTCACAAGATATACACAGTCTAAAAATAAATGTTTTAGTGGATTCAACCTTTGCAGATTAAAGAAATGAATTTCCTTTCAGAAGTAGAAATTGGAGTCTGGGGACCTGGGTGAGGTGCATGCGGATTAGCGGAGCTTTGGGCCACTTTAAAATTATGTGAATAGGCTACTTCTGTTACTAGGTCAAGGTGTTCTGACTATACTTAACATTGTACTGCTCTCAATTTGTACCATGGGAATCCCAACCTAATGACGGTGCTGATTCAAGCATGTGAGTATATCAAATGTCCAATAATGGGGAATGATTATTATGGCTCCCTGTTTTCAGTTTATACAGATTTTTACTGATAAATACAGACAGAAAACAATGTTTTCTGTCTGCATTTATTTTTTAAAAATAGATAAATATAGAAAATTGTGCTTCTTTCAAGTGACTCTCGGTTTGGTCTTTCATGGATTTTAGGCCAGCAGATGGACAGCATGGGAAATTAAAAAACAGGATGAAATTTCTTTAAATAATGGCATATGCCAACTACTTACCAGTGGATGCATTGTTACGTAATATTTGGCAGCTTAAAAAGCTAAAACACGAGAGACATCAAAGTATGAGTGCACGTCTATCAGTTAAACAGATATGGAAAAATTAAATGAATTTTACTTGTAAAGCGCACTTATACCCCAACCGGGGTTTCCTGGCACTGTACGCATACCTCTGTGGAACCCTTCCTGGCTTTTCCCTGTGAAATGTCCACTCCTGGGCACCCCCAAGGTGAAGCAGGCATCCCAGCACTTTTGGGGCCGTTGTGGAGATTAAGCAAGCTATTGCCCAGAGTTGCAGAGTGGGACCGATGATTAAAATAGGCACCGAGGCGAGAATTATCAGGTCCGAGGAAATTGAGCCCAAGACCCGCCGAGGCGGGAATTGAACCCTGGTCCCAGGCCAGACCTCTGCATCAGGGTCTGCCGCTCCAACCATTGACAGTGAAAGAGGATTGGAAAAAACCTCTCTTTTCCTTCAAAAAGGGCCGTAGTCTGAAGGAAGCTCTGGTTCATACTCGCCCAAAAGAGAAGACAAACCCAAAAATCCCTTCAGTCACGACGGCATGGGGTCTGCCTCCAATCATAGGGCACTACCCTTGCTCAGATTGTAGCGTGTGCCATCTAACGGAGGCCTCAAAAACACTCACGTTGGAACAGGGTAAAACCTGGACACAGACTGCACATACCAACTGCAATTCAACCAATGTGGTGTATCTAATCACATGCCCTTGTTCCTTACGCTATGTTGGCATGACTACACGCAAAGTGAAACAGCGTATTTGTGAACACCGGAGTAATATAAGGTGTAAAAAAGCAACTACAAAATTAAGCCGGCATTTTCTGGATTCTAATCATACCACCAACGATATGAAATGGACAATAATCGAGTCAATTACTGGTACCACCAATGTCTCTAGTGGACTTTTTGAAAAGGAGCAGCGGTGGGTGTACCACCTAGGTACCAACATCATTGGGCTCAATGATGATATTCCGTGGAATACAGTTCTGGGTTAACATCCCGTGCTCTTTGCACACATCACTCATGTAATTTGCCAACTGCAACGCGGTTCTCCTTTAGTTCACTCTCTAACAAAGTGACCAACACTTCTTTAGTATCTGTAAAGTGTGTGTCATCATAATCCCTCTGGGAACCTGGTTTGCATACTTTAGAACACGACTATCATAGCAGTGGTTGCTAAACAGAGTTCTCTTTCCCATCTCCCTGCTCTGCACACTGGCCGAGACATTGTGCCTAACAATGCTCACAGGGCACCATCCATTTGGCATCATCCATTTGGCATATCAACCTAGAACATCAACGACCCATCGGTTGGTTAGTATTATGTGTAAGGACAAGGCCACACTTACCCATTTTTCTAAGAGATCTATCCCCCTTTTTTTCAATAGAACTACATGTCTGCACTGAGTGCACCCCACTCTGTTTATCCCAGTATTTGCATTCAAACCAAACGAAACACACTTCTAGTTATAACGTCGCCTCCATAATTGTTTCAAAATAGGCTTCGTTTGCTGCATTGTTTTTGTTTATGTTTCGGAAGTCCGCTCTCCTAATTGGTTACCAAATCCAAGCCTCACTGTGGAAACACGCCGCGCCCCTCTAACCAGGGTGGCGCGCTCTTTGGCCTCGTTTCCGCGAGGCCACGCCCACCCGGAAGAGTGCTGAGGCTGAGAAAGAAGCTTTTAAACTCACTCACCGGCCCCGCTCTCCATCGTCGGGGTCCGGTTTGAGGAAATACTAGGTGTATAAGCGGGTTGCGAGTGCTGAGGGCGTGAGTAACTTTACCAGGGCGATCGGCCAAGAACTACATTATCGAGCTAAGTCAAAACCGATTCTGTGCATTTCTGGCATCTTCTTTCTATTTTTAGGATGTGCCAGGGACACTCCAACCCCCCTCCCGAGACCCATGGTGCAGTTAGCGCCATATTTTAAAGTGAGATATGTTTTGTATTCATGAAATTTTTCAGTGGGGTCACAGACCTTTGGTCCATTGATCCCTTGGAGCACATATATCGTGTTTTAACCCCTTATATAGCTACTTTGAGCTTTTTAATGTAAACACCCTTTTCACTTCACTTCCCAGAGCTAGAGATCATCCTCATAGGGTTTGTGGATGGTGTTAATTCTAGCGCCTATTTGGGAACACATTGATGCCACAAATATGGAGCACCATGGACAAAAACGTAATGGCACATATTTGCAACTAATTGTTTGTATGTCTTCTGTGTCTGTTTTTGTCTTTTCGCTCCGCAGGTGCTGATACACTCCATAACTAGGAGTATTTTTGGAATGAGCATCCCGCTCTTCCACCCTTTTTTGATACACTTTATCACTTTTTATTAATTTTTCACTTTCACGTCCCCAGGTCAGGATGGACGATTAGAGAGTCCATACCGCCGGGGTTTATTTCTGTCCTGACGAATGATTAGGTAAATTGAAACCACCCTTAAGGCTGAAACCTGTTGACTTATTAAGTTCTGAATAAACCATCCATTACCTGTGGCACTAAATTCAGACACATAAACCTTTTAACTGTGTCCTAGGGATCATCCATTAAACTTTTTTGTAGATACCCTTTAGACACTTTTTACCTTTAATTTACCTCACAACACGCCCATCTCACACAACCAGCTCCGCAGTCTTCTGGCGTCGCAGCACATCGAAGAGGCACTCGGCCTCTTCGATGGGGCCCAATGATGAAGCATGACACTGACTAGGTCGGTGTGTGAGAGCTTTCTTCTCCACCCATATAGGGTGTGAGTTCCACTAGTTGTTTCGCTCCATCTATGTGGCTTTTTTGATACTTCAACCTCTCTTTTCTTGTTTACTTGCTCTAACCATTGAGCCACACTTCTCCATGTAGTTTTACAACTTCATTTATGTAAATGTAAATGTGGCGTATTTGTATAGCGCGAACAGTGACCCGGAGGCATCCCGGCGCTTGTACTCCTACCACAAGGGAACCCCTCCTGGCTTTTCCTTGTGGGGTGTCCACTCCTGGGCATCCCATGGTGAAACCAGGGATCCCTTGTGCATCGGGGGGCCTTTGTGGAGACTAAGCAAGCTATTGCCCAGAGTTGCAGCGTGGGACCCATGCTTAGAATCGGCACTGAGGCGAGAATATCCGGTCAGAGGAATTTAAGCCCGAAACCCGCCGAGGCGGGAATCGAACCCTGGTCCCTGGCCAGCGTTCTGCATCAAGGTCTGCCGCTCTAAGCATTGAACCACACTTCTCCACATTTATACAAAAAAACTAAAACAAAATAAATATGGGTATATACAGATAAAATGGCTCAAAAATAAATATGGATAAATACAGACAGAAATGGCCAAAAAATAAATGCCATAAAACTGGGAGCCCTAATTATTATGTAGCCTGCTTGAAACTACAGTCGACTGTCTGACCGCCAAGTATTATGGTATTAGTGTGGATTATATATAATATTGAATTGTAATTGCATTTATATAGCCCTAAATACCAAAGATGAGTTGCAGTGCTTTACACCAGGCAACAAACTGCTCTGGAAACCAGGGTTACTGTTCATTTTGTTTCATTTATTGGCTTATTGTGGCTATTGTGATTAGTCTTGTAGTCTGAAGGAAACCATACCATGCATTTTCTTGGGAATAGGAGTTAGGTGTGATCTTTAGTAGAAGCGGGATTTTGTGGATTCATGCACTGGTTCACAGATTAGCTACAGGAGTTTAGGTTGCAGGGGTATGACTTTTAGAGGAGGTTGTGATCTTCGAAATGTGGTGTGGGAAATTTGCAGATACAATATTAGGGATAAGGGCACACATGCATGTGACAGAGTGGACTGTGCTCAGAGAGCGACAAGACACACAGAAGACATGAAGTCAAGGGAAGAGGCATTCGAATGACAAAGGAGAGTTGACAATCTGAAGCCTTAAGTCAGTTTTCATGCAGGGTTTTGGAATATTGTGCTGTGTTTTTGAGATATCTGTTTGTAGCGTGTAGTTCTTTAGATTCACATGCTTGCTTCTGCCGTCTAGTGTTTGGCTTAATTGTTTGCAAGTTGTTTTTCTTTCAAGAAAGGCTATTGAGTCATGGATGCATGTGACTCTACCCTTAGTAGGCAATGGACACCAACTCCGTGTTAGACTGTTTTCCACACAGCAATTGAGAGTAAGTATAAAGTGGTCATCAAACATAGTATGGTGCACCATGTCTGTTGTGTAAATAAGTTCAATAATAACAAAGAGCTGCAAGTAGAGCCAAACATATCCAGACGGGAGAATGGGCACATGTGAATCTACAGCAGAACATGCTATGCTACAGTGTAACATTTTCCATTTGTAGCATGTGATGCTGTAGACGCACATTCTTTGCTTAGACTGTAAAGCAGTACTCATCTAAAAGCGATGGCTAGCACGTGGATGACAGGTGCCAGCACGTGGATGACAGGTGCCTGAAATAAAGTCCTTAGTACTGTTAGGGCAACCATCAGCTGTTGGCAGACTGGCAAATCCACACAGTAGTGCTTGGTGAGTGTGTGGGATTTACCAAGTGGCTGCTTTACATGTGTTGGCTAGCATGGTATTGAAAAGCCATGGTTGTGACTTTTTTGCGTAGACTCTGTGGGTTATAGGGAGGGTCTTTTGGCCTTAGGATAGCAAAGTTGGTTTGCATTTGACTATCTACCTGGTAATACCAGCCTTAGAAATAGGTTGGCAAAGAATACGAACAACTTGTCAGCTTTGCAGAAAGGTTTGGTCTTGTCAATGCACGAGAGCCAATTTAACATCAATAGTGTGGATGGTGCTCTTTCATACAGAGTCTGGATGAGGGAAGAAGACTGGCAGCGCTATAGTTTGGTTGAGGTGGAAAGGAGAAACCACTTTAGGAAGGAACTTTGGATGGTTCTAAGAACGACCCTGTCCTTGTGGATCTGAATGAAGGGTTCTTGCAGCTGAGGGCCTGCAACGCGGAGTAGGATATATGTTATGGCTTTAATGAAAGCTACTTTCCAGTAGAGAAACAGCAGAAAGCAAGAGTGTGGAGGCTCACAGGGGCATCCGTGGGTCTTAACTACAAGGATGCGAGAGGGTGAGTAATGGTTCCTGTTTTACATGTAAGTGGCTATAGCTACTAAATGGAGATGTTGAAATGGGAATGCAAGCCCTGATTTCTACAGATGGAGAAGGAAACCGATAATGTCCTGGACAGTAGGTTTAAGAGGGTCCAGGAGTTTAGAGCTGCAATAATGGACAACTCTATTCCATTTTGATAAGTAGCAAGCTTTTGTGATGTGTGTCCAGGATTTACTTAAAATGTCCATGCACTCATGTGAAAGGTGCAGTTAGCCACCCTCTAGGACCTCAGGTGCCAGATCCCTTGATTGAGCTGTGTGCTTGTCTAATTTGACCTGGGTTGGACCTTTTGGGGAGCTTCTCATGGGAGCAAATTGACATCTCAAGGACGTTGAATATCTGGGCGGTCTGGTCCACATGGGGGCTACCAGGATCAGGGTTTGGGGTGCCACATACAGAACGAGAGAGAGACAGACAGCGTAAGTAAAGATCCAATCAGTTCACCCATAGTGCAATGCACATGGACTGTGGAAGGTGGTACCTGGAGGAGAAGTTTGGGAATTGTGTGGTTTTGGAGGCGGCAAAGAGATACTTTGTGTGGAGTGCCCCACCACTGGAAGGACTGGAATAGGACTTGCGGGTGGAGTTTCCACTTGTGGACTGGTTGGTGTCCAGCTCAGCAGGTCTGCCGAGTAATCGCCCACCTCACTAAGATAATCTGACACAAGGTGCATGTAGTGGAAGATTGCCCAGTATCATATCTGCTGTGCTAGTGATGACTTTGGGAGTGTGCGCTACTGTGTTTTTGGAAAGAATACATGCAGTCATGTTATCGGTCTTAATCAGGACAAATTTGCCCTGAATGATGTGAAGGAAAGCTCGGAGTGAGATGTATAGAAAGCAGCTCGAGATAGTTAAAGCGCAGCCCCTGATGATGATAGGCCCAGATCCACTGTATGGTGCTATAGTTGAGGTGCACCCCCCAGCCCGCGAATTAGGTATCCATGGTGATGGGGACCGGCGAAAAGGGTAATAGGAAAGGCCTGCCCTGCAACAGGTTGTTGCTGTTCCACCACTACAGAGTAATGGACGCTGCCTTTTACCAACACCAGATCCACCCATTGGTCCTTCACTTATGATGCTCAGTTGGGCGTGGGTTTCCAAAGTGTGTTGTGGAGAACAGCGTGGACGAATACAGCTTTCCTAGGTTATGGGTGTCACGTTTAACCATGGAAGCCCTAAAGAAAACATGGAACACGTAGAGTTTCAGAGGCCTGTCAGTACACCACCAAACCAGATGGTGGAAGAAAAGAAAAAATCTAATATGGATTCTGTGTCCAGGTGCATTGCCTACTAAGGCTGGAATCTCCGTGCATCCTGAAAACTTTTCTATAAAGAAACTCAATATGCAAATGTCAGAGACCAACACTAGATGAGGAGTATGCAGCATATTTATATACAGCAACAAAAAATGGTTACTCATCATTAGGAGTAGTTTTGCAGCTGAAGAGTTTATAGATTCACATGCTTTGCCTTATTCTGCCATCTAGTGGCTGGGTCTGGAATGGTGATCTTTGTGTGTGTCCTTGACCATTTGGCTATAGTTAATGATGTTAGACATACCTCTCTGAATATTTTGTACGCGGTAGCCATCTTCAGATTTTTTTTTAATTCTATCCTCTCCATTTTGCAAAGTCTCTCCCCATTTTGGGGAGGAGGGCCGATCACATGTAAAGTGCGAGAAAGCACCTCTTGTAACACAGTTAGCCCCCCCACTTTTTGCCTTGAAAATAACGTGGTTTTGAATGAAAGTGCTTAGGGTCCTTGTCAAACAGGTCCCGTGCCAGAGCTCCTTTCATAAAACTGTACCACTTCAGACCCGTCCCTAGTAAATGGTACCCTGGTAACTAGGGCATTGGGACTGAAGAGGGTCCCCTAGGAATCCCATACTAAGGCCATTCAAACTGCCACTGCAGCCTGCATGCCTTGGTGCAGAGGAAAAACTACCAAGTCTACATGGCACACTACCTGTGTGCCATGCCAACCAGCACTGCCCAATGTATAGATAAGTAACTCACCCCTTTAGCATGCCTTACAAGCCCTAAGGCAGTGTGCACTGTTTCTCAGGTGTGGGCATATCTGCATGAGTGGATATGCCCCTACAATATTTAAGTCTATTCTTGATATTGTACGTGCCGGTGAAGTCAGAGTACATGGGCTGGAAACTCAACAAGTTTTCCAGTACCAGGATGGCTGTACTGAACCCAAGGGTGTTTGGTAACAAAAAAAAACACATTAATGCCACTGTGTTTTTTATTGAAACGTGCACCTCAGAGGTGTCCCCTGAAAACCTACCAACCCACCCTGGTGTGGCCTCCGACTGGATTTAGGCAGCCTGCCACCACCAGACATGTTTCTGGACCCCTGGGTAATAAGCCCTCGCTCTCCAAGGCCAGAAATAGAGCACTTCCGGGGCAGAGGTGTTCCACCTCCCCCTCCACCTCTCCCCCCCCCCCCCCAGGATGAGCACAGTGTCTGAGAGGTCAGCTTCAAATGCCTTACCACCTTTGTAATGCGACCCCAGCGTCTGCTGCTAGCAGCAGATGGCAGCCCTTAGTTCAAACTCCTACTTTTGGCAGGAGAACCAGTGGGAAGACTCAGTAAGAGGAGGTGTGCACCCCTTTTGCCAACTCCACCCCACAGGTGCAGGAGGAAAAGTAAAGCACATTTTTCAGTGCCCAACATTTTGAAGACTGTGGGACTTATCCAATTAGGGCTATGGCTATGCCCATCCTCCCACAGGAGGGTGGCATAATAGTGGGTGTAAACACTCCAGGTAAGAGACCCATTGGTCCATACCTGCCACTTCTCTGTAACACCCCAAAGTCTAGTATTTAGATGGCACCCCCATAGCCCGAAATCAGATCCCTTGACAACCTAAGAAAAGCTGAACACTACAGCATCGCACCAGGATCCGTCATGCAGTCCAGCAACCTCCAAAGCCTTGGGAGGACTGCCTGCCATAGACAGCAGACCTGTTGAGAAGAAACCAACTCCAAAGAACAAGGAACTCTGCCCTGAGGAACTGCAAAACCACTGCTGGACACACCACTGCACCAGATGCCCACGGCCGGAGTCCTAGTGGCCCACCGGTCCTGTAAATGTTCCTCAGTTCTTCTAAGCAAGAGTCTACCGTGAGCTAAGCCCCTGCCAGACTCCACCTCAACGCCTGCAGCCTTAACTCGAAGACTCCCCAAGACCGCGAACAGCCTGGTAAGACTTTTCTGACACCTAAGGACACCCCTGGGCCTTTGGTAGATTGACCAACGGTGTCCCGACTTACCTTTTGGCGTATATCTTGGTCTTAAAATAAAACTTGAGAAGCTTTTTTTTCTAAAATTAGTGTGGATCTCCTTTTTGGGTCGTGTATTTTATTGGTCAATGTGTGTATAACAAATGTCTTGCACTCTTCTATGTTAAGCCTAAGGCTGCTTGATAAAACAACCACAAATAGCTCATTGTAAACTCAAAGTGCTCTATGTATACTTCTGGGTGAATCTCTGGACTCTTAGCACAATATAACCGTCTAGTGGTATATAGGTGTATTGTGTCTGGTGTGATATGCCTCTGAATGACTCATATCTGTAGCTCTCGTGCTAGAGTGGGATTATATCCCCCTCCCTTGTTGAAGGTAGAACCTGGTTATCATGTCTTTTCTGAACCAGTACAGTTTTCCCCATTACCTGTGTCTGAAATGTTTTTAGTATCTGATAGAGACTACTAGCCGCAGATTCCTTAACGTAGAATTATCCCCAGGTGGGAAACTGGATCCGGAAACTTTTTGCCCAGCATCCCTGGCGCCGTGGGGCAGCATCATGCGGCTCCGCCCAGGCATCGCCCGGGTACGTGACATCAGCGAGGTCACATAAGTCCCACCCCGGCCCGCTTACCTCAGTTTTTTCCTTTTCCGCATGCAACGCAGATCCGGTTCATGCTCCGGGCCTGTTTAGGCCTTTCCCTTCTATCCTTACTTGTGTTGTGGGAACAGTGTGCGAATGCCTTCAGGCTTCAAGACTTGTTCATCTTGTGGGGGCTTGATGTCGGCGACGGACCCTCACCTCATTTGCATGTAGTGCTTGGATGAGGATCACGGCTCCACTGATTGTGAGGTGTGCTAGCGGTTGCTGCCGAAGTCGCGGCGGTAACGCCGAATTAAACTTCTTTCGGCTTGCATGTCCAGGTCAGCTTCCTCGCCTTGCAGAAGGTTTTCGGAGCGGCCGTCATCCTCCTCACCCATCTCCTGTGCCGCAAGAGCATTGCTCCCCTGAGGGTACGTGTGCAGTTTGTCCCAGAGGGCTGGTTTCCGGCCTGTTGGGGGCGTGGGCTCTCAGAGGGTGATACGGCCCGCGTATCTTCCCCCTCTCCACTGTTTCCTGGTGAGGAGGCATTGAGAGCCCAGATGGAGGCATATGCGGCGGCTTTGCAAGCCTTGCTGGTTCCTCCTCTTCCTCCTTCCCCTCCTGGGACGTCAGCAAATCCCTTAAGCGGTGCGAGGTCTTCTGCGGCTGCGCCGGCCCAGACTGGTTCGGATCCAGGCTTGGAGGATGTGGTGCCGTTGGAGTGCAGCTCCTTGGGGGTCCCTCCTTCGGACCACAGCGCCCGGCTTCGCCACAAACTCCTACATGAGTCCCTGTGGTGTCACGGGTGGTCGCCGGGGCTTGGATCTCATCCCGAGCCCCTCTCGGCCCTTTGACAAGGTGATCCTGGATAAGGCCAAGGTGACGCCGCTACGGCGCCGGAAGCTGCTGGCCCTGGAGGTGCCACAGGGGTTGGTGAACCCCCCTCGCCCCGCCAGGGCTGGCGGGGGACCCCTCATCTCTCCCCGGGCCACTCTTGTTCCTCCACGGGTCCCTCTCGTTGCTCCGTGCAGGCGGCTGGCTCGTCAGAGGTCGAGTCGAGGCCGACTGCGCCACAGGGCCCCTCACATCCCCTTGTGGGTCGAGGCTAGCAGGGGACTCTTACTCCGTCCCTCTCGTCCCTACGCGCAGGCGAATGCCTCGCCGGAGGTCGAGTCGGCCTTGACACCGCCGTGAAGATCGGCCGACCTCTCTCGTTCCCCCATGGGTCGAGGTTGGCGGTGGACCCCTTGTTGCTCCCGGCTGCTTCTCGTTCCTCCACGCATGCAGCTGCCTCGTTGGCGGTTGAGCCAGCGCCATTCTGGCACCGCCCCTTGAACACCTCGGCTCCATCCCAGCTCCGGTCCCGACGCCGTGGGAAGATGTGGAGGCCTGTCCGGCGTCTCCTGTGGTGTTGGATGATGACGCACTGCTCCAGGTTGCGGATTCTACAGCACAGGACAGGCGTCCGATCGCGCATTCATCCTCGGACGTCCCCTATTCTCCAGAGATTACGCGCCTGCTGGTGTCGTCCTCACCGGAGACGGCCCACCGCGATGTGGCTTTCTCCCCGGCGTCATCGAAGGACTGCTCCCTGCCGGGGCCTTCGCCAGAGAAACCACAAGTCCCCCACTCTTCTGCGCCTCATTCTCCCTGTCGGGCCTGGTCCTTGCCGGCAGGCTGAGTTTGCAGCCGTCGCACACGGAGGAGCTGCTTTTCCACCGCGGGGCCCTACAGAGGCGGGTGCGGCCTTCACTCGAGCGGTTTCCACAGCTGCGGGAATTCTGTGCATGGGAGATCCGGCTGCCCATTTCGCCGTGGATCATCTTTTGGAGGTTCTCCACCAGGGCTCTGGTGGAAGGGAGCTTCTGCTCCCCTTTGAAGGCTCACTCTTATCTTCTCTGACGGGGATTTGGGGGCGCCCCGCCATTGGGGATCCAGTGCCCCAACACCTTCTCCATCGACACCTTCCGGCGCCACATGACCCAGCATGTCTTTTCCTCCAACCCTCTGCCAGTGAGCCCCTGTTGCGGACTGCCTTTCTTTCCCTATTTTTGCTGTTGGCTCCACCTTCCTGGGAGGCCCGCTGGCTAGACTCTTGGGGCCGCAATATGTTTGCTTCGACCAGCTCTGCGGGCCCTTAACACTTTGTGTGTTGGCTAGGGCCACCTCTTGTTTGTAGGGCTCGGCGGAGTCCCTTGGATCTGCAGCTTCTCAGGAGGGTGCTGGTGTTGATTTGCGGCACCATGCGTTAGATGGCCTGGAGCTGGCGGCGTTCATTCTGCGCTCCGCTCTGGACATCTCGGAGGTGCTGGGTCGTGCCTGGCTTCTTCGGTGGCCCTTTGCCGCCATGCGTGGCTTCGGGACAGTGTGTTCCCAGAAAATGTGCTGGAACGGCTGGTGGATATTCCCTTTGATGGCACCCTTTTGTTCATCCGGAGGATCTTGGCAGGGCTTCGGCCTCCTCCTCCTCCTCCTCCTCCTTCTTCTTCCCCCCCTCAGGACCGGTGTGTTGGGTAGCTGTTACTGATGCTCTTCCTCTTTGGGCGAGTCGCCCTCGTTGTTGTAGTTCTGCGTGTATTATGGCCACTCGAACCCTCCTTGTTGAGGCTGTGGTTCTGTTGACTGCTGAACGGCCCTTCTTTGCTGTGTGCGTTTTTGCTTTACCTGCCCTAGATTGGCCCTGAGATTAGGCCTTCTGTTTTCCTCTTGGGCTGCTTGATAAGCCTTCAACGGGTATTTTTTCTCCACAATTTTTTTCTGTTTTTCTCTGCTGCAGAAGTTCTTCCAAGACGGTTCCCATGCCTTGGGACTTAACTTACCCTATGTGGGGTAGTGGTAGCTGTTATATAGCTTATGGTGTGCTGGGGGATTGTGGTCTCCTTCGGGCTTCTGCTCTCCATGGCGTTCATGTATGTTGCAGGTGCAATTTCCCCTTGCTGGATTAGACTGTCTTGGTGGTGTCTTCCTCGGGAATCGCTGCACTGTGTGCTAGGTCTGACCTCCTGTTCTGCGACCTAGCATTGTGGCTCTGGTTCTGCTTCTTGAATCGTGTGCACAGACCCCTCGCTGCGGTTTGTCCGGGCCTTTCTTCAACTTTATGTTCTCTATCTTGGAGGCTGAGACGGTGTGTACCTCCTCCTTCTTCCTGGTGTAGCCTGGCCGGTCTCCAGAGGGGCCCGGGCTGTTCTTCCTGCTTCTGACTGTTTTCTTGCTGTCAACGCCGTTCTGTCTGCTCTGTTGCCTTCCGACTGTGGTGGGCTCGCCTTCTTTTCCCTCGTTTCCTTGGGCCCTCTAGGTTATTCTTTTCCTCCTCCTTGCCCTGGCATTGGTCAGAGGTTCTGTTGCCTTGTAGAGGCGTGGGGTGCTTCGGTCTCCCCTGGCTTGCCCTTGGTTCTTCTGTTGAAGGTGAACTAGCTTCCTTTCTTCTTTTTCTTTCTTCTTCCCATACCCCCCTTGGGGTTGGTAGTGTTCTGCTTGTGGAGGCTCCCCCTTGCCAGGGGGGACGAGGCTCTTCGCCTGTCTTTTGGACTAGTCCCCGGTGGGACCCTCTGTTATGTCCAGGCTGGCAAGGTCCTTTCGCAGACCCCCCCCCCCCTTCCCTGGGGGTATGGCTAGGGTATCTATTCTATGTTAAGGAATTTGCGACTAGTAGTCTCTATCAGATGTACGAGTTACTTAACTTCGGTAATGATGTATCTGGTAGAGACGATTCTAGCCGCAGATTCCTTCACGGCCCGCCCTTCCTTCCTGTTCTGCGAGTACCTTTTGTTTGGTCTTCTGCACTCGCCTCCCGGGGGGTGGCTATGTCTCTGGTGGGTGTATTCCTTGTTCTTTTGACAGGCTGTTTTGTCCTGTTTCTTGTTCCTTTCTCCTCTATTGGCGCTTTGGAGGATGGATCTGGGGGTACTCCTGTGCCCCTCTGTTCTGACTGTTCTAGGTTGGAGGCTTGCCTTTCCTCTCGTTCCCTCCCTTCCTCCCTCCCTCTTGGTTACTAAGGTTCCTGGGGCCTCTGCTAACCTCTGAGCTGGGGTCCCCTGTTCGTGCCTTGCACTTTGCCCCATGGGGGGTAGTCGCACTCTGTGCCGGGGTTGCCTTGCAGGTTGTCGTTCCCGGTTTGTCTTGGAACTGGTGCCCCATCGATATTTTTTATTTGGGGTCATGGCCCCGCTACATGTTGTGACATTTCTGCTTGTGTCCCTTGACTCAAGGGGGAGGGGGGCTGTCTACATGCTGGCAGGTTGGCTGCTCAGGGCTGCGCTCTGTTCTTTCTTCTTCTCTGCCTTTGGGTACTGCAATGTTGACACTGCTCCTTTTGGTGTTGTCACCATGCCTTTTTCCAATTTTTCTGCTCTGTCGCAACACTGTTCCTATACTCCCACAGTTTTGTCTGATGGCTCCGCGTTGTGGCGCAGAAAAGTTCTCTGAAGAAAACTGACGTAGGTGCACCGGGGTGGGACTTATGTGACCTCACTGACGTCACGTACGCGGGCGACACCTGAGCGGAGCCGCGTGATGCCGTCCCCCTGGCACGCAGGAATGCTGGGCAAAATGTTTCTGGATCCAGTCAGTTATTTTCACGACTTTCCAAGCCAGGAGAGCAGAGCCACAATGAGAATTGACCACTGTGAGGAAAAGACAATGGCCCTGAAAGCGGGGTGTCCTTCATACCAGAACCGGTTTGCAGGGAGGATGGAGGGTCGGTAAGGAAGCTGAGGCTAGTAGTGTATCTACCAGATAAGGAGTTACAGAAGGCAAGTCACTTGCTCATCTGATAGAGAATTCTAGCTGCAGATTCCTTACGTTTGAATAGACACCCAAGCAATACTTCCCCAGAGGTAGGACTGCAAAT
This sequence comes from Lissotriton vulgaris, assembly GCF_964263255.1. Classification (NCBI taxonomy): domain Eukaryota; kingdom Metazoa; phylum Chordata; class Amphibia; order Caudata; family Salamandridae; genus Lissotriton; species Lissotriton vulgaris. The sequence continues at coordinate 883,856,633 of NC_141685.1, forward strand.
TCAATCATGCCAGAAAGTCCTGCAGGCCTGAACAAAAGAAGTGTCCATTACGGCGGCCCGACTGTGCAGGCAGTAATGTCTTGTGAACGTGTGCAGCGATGGCCATGTCACTGCCTGACAGTTATACAGGAGAAGAACACTGCATGGTAATGCAGGGTCACTACCTTAGCTATAGCACCGTAGGCACGCAAGCTCTCTGGGGGCTGTTTCTTAGCTAATGCTTAGCAGATCTTAATACACAGGACAATCCATAGAGAGATGGTTCTTTTTGGTATAGTTTTCCCCTTTTTTGCTTCCACATAACCCATGAAGAGTTTATCGTCCACTCAGAACTCTGTCATCAAAATCCAGTCGTTGAGGTATGGGAAGACAAATCCCTGACCTCCACAGATGAGCTGCGGCCATCCCCTTGGTGAACTCCTGAGGGTTGCAGGTAAGGCTGGAGGGGAGCACAAGGAACTTCATGTGCTCTTGGCTAATTGTGAACTGAAAATGGCATCTGTGGGCAGACAGGACAGGGAGTGGGAAATACGCGCCCTGCAAGTCCAACAATATCATCCATTCTCCCAGATCCAGGGCAGACAACACTTGGGCAAGTGTAAGCATATTACATTTCTCCCTCTTCAAGAACAGGTTGAGAAGGTGCAGATAGAGGATATGATGGAGTCCTCCATCCTTCTTGAGCACCAGAAAGTAGCGGGAATAGCAACCACGACCCACTACTGAAGTCAGCATCCTCTCCATGACTCCCTTGGCCAAGACAGCCGGCACTACTTGAAGGAGGAAGGAGAGGGTACTCCATCAGCTAGTCTTCAAGGGGGTGTTAACAAAGGGTAGGGAGTAGCCCCTTTGGACAATCTGTACTACCCATCTCTCTGATGTTACTGACCGCCAGTGAAGGAGGTCTTGCATCCAACTGGGTGCCCATGATGTTCTTAGGCAAACTAAAAACAAAGGGGTGGGGTGGTGGACTGACCCGACTCCTAGCCGCCTAACCCATGTGGTCGCTGGGACCTGTGACTTTGGCCACAACAAGACTGGGAAGCCTTTTGTCTGTGGTGGCTGGTAGGGTACAGGCACAGCTGGAGACCCTTTCAGTAGCCACAAAAGGGATGTAAGCCAGATTGAGGTGGATGAGCGGCAACAGACAACTGCTGTAGCTCTGCTGCTCTTAAAGTGTGCAAGCGCTGAATCTGCCTAGTCTCCAAATAGGCAAGAGCTATCTTAGGGCATGTACATAAGGAAAGCCTGGATATCCCCTGAAAAAAACTGATTCTCAGCAAAGCCTGACACTGCAAGGCTACAGATGATTAAATTGCTCTGCCAAGGGAGTCAGTCGTGTCAAGTCCACGTCTACTTTGCTGAATCTCTCCGGTCAGCAACTGCCTAGGAGAGTATGGCCTGTCTCCCCTCCGGGACCATAAGCAGCACTTGCGCAACTGAATCGCAACGAGTATGGGAATAACAGCCCAATAGGCATGCAGTGTTCCATGACGACAGTGCTAGGCTGGTGGAAGAAAACTTTCTCTTACTTTAGGTGCCAATTTTCTTGGATTCCATATCCGCTGAAATGGTAGGGAACCTGCCAGGGTAAATGCAGGAAGAGATGGCTTAGACCACCAAGTTATCTGGGGTGGGGTGTTAGGTTAAGAAACAGATCCCCAGGAGTGGGGCAAAGGCATTCATCCTATTCACAGGAGCCCCTGTGTAGGGTTTGGACCAGGCTCCAAGTAGGACATCCATAAAGGCTTCACAAAATGGGAGAAAGGGATCTGAGGGGGAACTCCTGGCTGAAGCACCATAGCAAAATAGGCTCCCTCCTACATAGCCACAGAAGAGGGGAAACCAGGCCAGTGTTAGGCCTAAGGGTTAGGATTTCATCGACTACTTATGTTTGTGGGACTTCACAGACTATTTAGAGTCTGATGATGAACATTGAGAAGGGCTCTGCGACTGTCCCATGACCTTCCACATGAACAGGACCTCAATTATCCTGTAGTTGACGGACATCAGGTGGCACGGAGCTCAAAGGAACGCTCCCTCACACCTTTGGGTGAATGGCACCAGTCCTTATAATCCTTGGCGTCATGTCCTGGCTCCAGGCACCACAAACACATTAGGTGGGGGTCTGTCACCAACACTTGCAGATGACAGGATCCACATGGTTTGAAACCAGCAGGTTTCTTTGGGGACATCCTCACACTAGGAGACAAAACCCAAAAAAGTTGACAAAAGGTAGAAGTCGTCCAGTCAAACAGTGACAGAGGGGAATCTTAATTCAGATCAGCGCTATCTGGAAAGGAAAGAACTGGCGTCAATGCATTGAAGTGGCGCCTACATAGGTAACGCAGAAGTCAATTCTGGAGTGGCCAACGCCCACATGGAACCAAATGCCACCTTCTGACATGCAGGAGTAATCTCCAAGAACCAGTCTGATGCCTGGGATATTCATAGGTAAAGAATCTGCGGCTAGAAGTCTCTATCAGATTGAGAGAATGGGGTTTTGAAAGGGTCTGCCCATTGTGATGTTTGATATGCTCCACCACTGTAGATCCTTGTATACCTTGTCTGTTTCAATCACTAGCTCATCCCAACTCTTGTATTGGGGGTGAGACGAATACAGTGGATTATTATGCTCAGCAACTTCCTCAATGTCAGAGGATGCCCCGTCTGGTAAATGTGAATCTGGTCTTTTAGTGCGAAGGCACGCAAGGACTTGTGTGCCGTGCCTGCCCGGGGCCGTGGTTCCTGGGGCCGGCGAGGAAGAGCTGGTGTGGCGGTGTGTTGCGGCGCTTCCCTCATTCAACACCGGCGGAGGCTGCCTTGCGGAGGTGCACCCGGCGAAGGATTGCGCTGGATGGCACTGCCTTGAGGCCCTGTGGAGGACGGGTCTGGTGCCGCAGGTCGGGAGAGTCATCGCTCTAGACTGGGCGGCCCTGTGGAGGGCGGCGGCCATTTTATACAGCCCGGCCGGCGGCGGTGAACTTTGTAGACTGCATCTTGGAGGAGACCCGCTCTGGCCAGCTGAGAGTGCTGCTGGGGCTGTGGAGCGGCCGCGGTGGACGACCCTCGGTGGGGGGCGGGGGGCTGGCCAGTAAGGTCGGCCTGTGTGGCCCTGGGGACCGGGAGAGACGCGGCGACTGCTCTGTCCCGCCCTGTGGCGGGACAGAGTGTCCACCTCCTTTGGCAGCGGGGTGGCCCCTCTCCCACGGACATTTGGCGGCACGGAGGGGCGTGAAGAGACGCAGCCAGTAATCCCCAGACACGGGCCTTGGCAGGGGCTGCTGTAGTGGGCATCACGCAGGGGCCGGCTTGCCTGGCCCGTGCCTGCGGTGGTGAGTCCATCCCGAAGCAGCATGGGACTGTGGGCTTGGGGGCTTAGGTGGTGAGAGCGCCCCACCCCCCAGATTTAACTCTGAGGCGGTGGTGGCCCTGGCTTTGGTGTGTTCGGCGGTCTGGCCGGTCTGCGGCAATGATGGGAGTGGCGGCTATGGCACTGTGACGCCGCTGTAGATGCGATCGGGCCCTGTGGGTCTCAGTGGATGGTGGTGGCCCCGCTGTTGCGATTGGAGGGGCTGCTGGTGCGAGTCGGTGGTCAGTGCGGGCCACGCAGCGGGGGGCAGAAGTGGAGTAGCCCTTTGAGTGGCTCATAATTAGGGCTCCCGGTTTTATGGTATTTATTTTTTTGCCATTTCCATCTGTATTTATCCATATCTATTTTTTGGGCATTTTTTCTGTATTTATCCACATTTATTTTTGTCACAAGCAAAAGACGACGCTGCAGCTAGTATTTTTCCACATTTATTTAAATTGTGAATGCACACATGCGCTCGGTTGTTATTGGTCAACGCTATGCTATACATTCATCTCAAAAAGTTGCCATTTGCAGCATGTCCCAAATATGCTTAAAAGTGCTATCACAAGCCATTGTCTCAGAGCCTTGCAGTTTCTGCCATCGGCAGGGTGCTACATCCTCTAGCCCCACTGCACACCTTACTGTCACACTGAGAGGCTAGTAGTAATGGCATGTAAAGACGTGACTGAATGCCAATTTAGGCCTACATTTCAAACGTTTAATTTTTGAGTGAAAATCAGACGAGGATTTTAATTACTCAATATGATTGTTAATTATGTTAATTTACCGCACTTTCGCTTTCACTGAACCTAATTTGTTAAGCCTTTTAAATGGTACTTGCTTAGCTTTGTGGCACTATAAAAGTTTTCAAATGTCTGCAAACTGACAGGACCTAAGTGTAGTGGCACTACAAAGCAGGGGCGCAATGCAGACCCCTACATTCACTGTGGTGCAAGAAGGCACCCACCCTTCCTGGGGCCCCCAGTCCACCAGAAGGATACCATTATATGTGACGTAGAAGTGTCTCAGGGCCCCGCAACATATTCTGTGGGGAAGGGGCATTATTTTGTATCATGACAGGGCTACCAATTGATACAGATTGAATCATGCAAAAATGATGTTATTATTTACATATTCACAAAAAATAAAGCGACAAAAATGATGGCAGACTTCTGCACATGAAAGTTTGATTCCCCTCCCCCACCCACCCCTACTTATGAGTGCGCAGGAACCATGGCTGCCCCCAAATCATTGTGAATGGGACACGTTCTTTCCAGCAGGCATATTAACCCTCTGTGCTATAATGAGTCAGACCCTGCACTAGACGAAGCTTCGGTCTCTCTCCGGGAAGAACATTAATCACCCGAATGGTCATTTTTATTGATGCCTGAAATTGCAGACTATTTTGGATCCACAGCCAGGGGGGCTCAAGGGCTGTGATACCGGGGCCCCTACATCGGGTGCTGACTTCAGGGTGCGTCCTGTTTGCAAGTTCATTTTAGTTTTAAAAGCACTCGCTGAACTGTGCTTTGTCTCCAAGACTTTCCGAAGTTGGCCTGGAGAGTTTTCTTCCCTGGTTGTTATACTTGGAGAAATCGGCAGAGTGAAGAGGCAGGGGCTGAGGGGTGAACAATAAAGCCTCATTAACATGGAAATGGCCTTTCAAAGACCTGTGAAGTACTCGGGTGCGGCTGTGTGCACGCAGGGAAGCTGTCTCAGCCAGGCGAACACCTCTTAACCCTCTAGGGAGGTGGAGACATCAGATGGTTGGGGGTTTGATTCAATTGAAGTTAATGACTAAATATACTTGTATTTTCCCGTTTTTATATATAAATACAGACCAAGGAAAACTTGTTTCCCGTCTGTATTTATATGTAAAAATCCGTTTAAACGGAAAACCGGGAGCCCTACTCATAATCCTGGAGATAGTTACGGCCTGCTTGAGGTCTACTTGGAGGGCTTTGCTGTTCTAGCGAGTGTCCAATACTTCACAGGTGTAGCGACCTGCGACTGCCCCTAGGGTTGGTAATCCTTGCAGCGGTCGGGACACGAACCTTCACAATGACCCGCAACAAGGGAGGAGGCGACGGTGCTAAACAGGGCACGCTCGACAAGTATACTGGCGCAGGGGCCGCCGCTGGGACTGTGGGCTCGCAGAGTCAATTGCCCGACAATGCGGCGCTCATGGCAGCTATCACTCAGTCCCGAGACATGCTTGACGCCAAGATCGGGGCAGTGTGGTCCGATGTCAACCTGCTGCGACAAGATCTACGGAACACCGTGGCGCGCATTACTGGAACCGAGACTCGCGTGTCGGAGGTGGAGGACGACGTCACAGTTCTGAAGAAGAAAGTTGCGGCTATGGAAAATATACAAAAGGGTCTGGCTATGCACGTTGAGGATGCAGAAGGGCGCGCCAGGCGGAACAATCTACGTTTCGTGGTTTTTCCGGAGGGATACGAGGGAGATAGTGTGGAGCGTTTTCTGACCCAGTGGTTGGAGGGTTGGCTCCCATCCGATGTGATTTCCCGTTTTTTTGTCATCGAACCTGCCCATCGTGCCCTCATGCAGAAGCCCCCCGTGGGTGCTCGCCCAAGGCCGATTATTGTTTAGTTTAACTATATGGATCGGGACGCTATACTGCGACAGGCCAGGGCTAAGTCTACCCTCACTTGCGTCAATGCCTCCATACGTATTTTTCCGGACTACATTCGCTTGGTGCAACAGCAGCGACAGTCTTTCCTGGCGGCCAAAGCGCGCCTTCATGAACTAAAGCTCCAATATGAGTTGCTGTATCCCGCCAGACGAGAGTTATCTATCGGTCACGTACAGTGTTCTTTGACTCCCCAGAAGAAGTTTTCAAATGGACTGATGAAACTGTGCGGATACGTCCTCATACGCCGCCGGGCTTGGACTCTGAATCTTCCTCCAGTGATGTGACCCATGGAGGGCCCCGGGCCAGAGGGGTGGCAATAGGAGGTCCCGCTCCAGGCGTCGCAACAGGTCTGGCTCTGTCCTCAGTCAAAAGGTCACGTCTCCAGAGAAGCAGCATCAAGAGGAATGAATGGGTGACATTATTGCTTGGACGCTCAGATAGGCTAATTTGATTGAGGCTGGTTCCCGCTCACACCTTCGTGGACGGGAGGGGTTGTGGTCCTTTTCTCCCCCACAGTTATGGGTGTTTTCTTGGGGATCCATTAGAGGGGATGGTGTTTGTCCGACCGCGACAGGTAGTTTCATGTTTGGGAGGTATGGGGGGGGGTTGGGGGGGTCTGTGGGGGTTAGGTGTTCTGGGGTTTGTTTGATTGCGCGACTGTGCGGTCTGTCCATCAAAATTCGGGTGCACTGGTGCGAGGAGTGGGTACGTTGTATTATGCCTGACACTGAAGGAGGGGGGCGGGTAGTCCCAGGGTCCCTGCGCGTAGTTGGCTGGAATGCGTGGGGCGTTAGATAAAGTCAAGAGAGGGGCCATTCTGCGATACACCTAGAGGGCGGGGGCTGATATTCTGTTGCTTCAAGAAACACACCTCCTGGGCACGGAGGATCTCTGTTTGCAACAATTTGGATTTGATCAGGTCTATCACTCGGGGTTTACGAGGGGCTCCAGGGGGTGCTGCAATTCTGATTCACAGTAGGGTCTCTTACACGCACGATAAGACATGGACCGACACTCAGGGCAGGTATGTTGTCATACAGGGAAAGATTGGAAGTGACCCTGTGATGGTCAGTAGTGTATACGCACCGCCGCCACTACTGTGGGCGTTGGTGGAATGGCTGTTGACGTTGTGGGGGACAATGCCGGACACTCTGTCCATAGTAGGGGGGAAGACCAGAATGATGTGATGAAACCCGGGCTTGATAAGTGGCGCAGTGGGGGGATTCCTTTGGTTGGGGGACCCTCTAACAAGCTCCATATCATGGCGCTGGGACTCGACTGGGTGGATATGTGGCGCCATATGCATGGACCTCTTAGGGAGTACACTTTTTTCTCTACTGTGCAAGAGTCCTTCTCCAGATTGGACTATATCTTTGTTCCCAGGAGGCTTCTACATAGGGTACTATCGGCCGCTATACTGCCCAGGGCCCTGTCCAATCATTCGCCAGTAGAGCTCACACTCCAGCTGGGCCAGGGGCGGCAGCCACTTCGGTGGCGCATTTCAGTGTGCGCCTTCAGGGGGAGGAGTATAGGGAGTACCTGACCAGGGCCATTGCAGATTATTTTGCTGCTAATGCGGGGTCGGTAGACTCTTCCGTGATTCTCTGGGAGGCGTTGAAACCGACGATGCGGGGAGTCGATATTTCTTGGTGCGTGGCGGCGAGGAGGGAGCGGCAGCGAGATTTGGTGTGTCGGGAGGCCGCCATCGAGGCATTAGATCGTAGGGGTCGGGAGGCTGATGGTGGTATGGCAAAAGACAGCTCGTACTGGCCCAACAACAGTACTCCGCGATTCTGTTGGACGAGGCATGTCAGGCCTGGCAGGCTACGCGCAGTCGAGTATATCAATGGGGAGACAAGTCAAGCAAGATGCTCCACCGCTTGTGTAAGGGTTCCCTGCATGCCCAGCCGCTGCCCTGGATCTGTGATCCGGAAGGGGGCGCCTGTTGAGACTTTGGCTATGGTTGCGAGCTTCGCGGCGTACTACGAGGATCTCTATGCGCCTCAGGAATTTCTCCCAGAGGAGACCATTCAAAAATTCATTGATGATCTTCCCCCCCAAGGTGGTGTCGGATGAGGTGCGGGATAAGTTGGACCAACCCCTGTTCCATGACGAATTGAGCATGGCCTTGGGGGAACTGCGCCCGGGGAAGGCGCCGGGTCTTAGTGGCTTCCCGAGCGAATTTTTAAAACTTTTTTGGTGCAGCTACGCCCGTATTTCAGACCGGTGATTGAGGAGGCGTTGGAGTGGCTCGCTCACCCCGAACAGGCGACATGCGGAAGGGGTGGTCTTCCACAAACCAGGGAGGCCTCCAGAGCTTCATGAGTCCTATCGCCCTATTTCCCTCCTCAATATTGAGGCCAAGGTGTTGGCTAAAGCTCTGGCAAATAGGCTCCGGCCACATATCGCTGACTTGGTACACCCGGACCAGGCTGGATTCATGCCCCAGAGGGCAACACGGCACAATATCAGACGGGCACATATCGCAATATCGGCCTGGAAGCAACTCGGAGGGCCAGCGGCATTATTATTGGCAGACATGGACAGGGCGTTTAATTCCATGAGTTGGGTGTATCTGTTCGCATTATTATGCCGTCTTAACCTTGTCCCGCGATTCTTGGCTTACCTGCGGTTGCTTTACACAGATCTTACAGTGTCGGTGCATGTTGGGGGCGATATCTCGCTCCTTGAAGATCCTACAGGGCACGCGCCAGGGGTGCCCCCTCTCCCCATATTTATTTGCACTCGCAATGGAACCACTGGCGACGTGGGTGCGCATCGATGCTCAGCTCAAAGGCTTCCGATGGGCTCCTGGTGTTGTTGATAAAATAGCGCTTTACGCCGATGATGTCCTATTTTTCCTCACTGATATAGATAGATCGGGACCGCGCTTATTGCGAATCTTACAGATTTTTGGTGAGACCTCAGGGCTCTATATGAACCTGGGCAAATCTACTCTGTGGGTCTTGGACAATCAGTACAGGGTGGGGGACTGAGCGTCCGTTCTCCATCCCGCATCTGGGGGGATGAAATATCTGGGGGTCTACCTCTCGGCTTCTTCGATCGTCTCTAGGGAGCGGAACTTGGCCGTGGTATGGGACCGTACGTGAGAAGACCTCAGGGCGTGGTCTCGCATGCCCCTCACTATTTATGGCAGATCAGCTATTTTTAAAATGGTAGCGCTCCCTCGCCTGCTGGATCAGCTGCAGAATCACCCCTATTTGATCCCGCCGCGTTGGTTCCAACAGGTAAACTCGGCCTTGGGTGGGTTTCTATGAGAGGGAGGGGTGGCGCGTGTAGCGCTACGTACGTGCTTTCTCTCTACATACACTGGGGGTCTTGCAACGTCGGATGTTCTCTCCTATTACCAGGCGGCGCACCTGCTGGTGCTCAACGAATGATGGTAAGGGGATAGGGGGGACCTGGCGCATGTGGTGGAACGCCACTTGATGGGCACTAGATCATTACACATGTTGCTCTATTCGGCGCCGTTGCGGCGGAGCCTCCCCTCCCACGCAGGTGGTATTTCATGTTTGGCGACATACCTTACATAGGATGGGATGGTGGAATGTGCTGACTCGGGAGACGCCACTGTGGAATAATGGGTGGCTGCCTCAGCTGGTGGCGCTGCGAGGTTTTCAGGGGTGGTACTCGATAGGGATCTCGTCCTTAGGTGACGTGATGACTGACCTGACACTTTAATCCTTTCAGGAGCTACACAATGAGTATGGAATGCCGTGGTCCCAATTCTTTCAGTATCTACAGCTTAGGCACGCATTGTCGCCTCATTTAGTGGGGCTGGAGTCCCTTCCTGAGTATAGCCCCTTGGAGGCAAAGGTGTTTATGGGCGAATTGCCAGACCGCAAGATTTCATGTATTTACCAGACACTAGTTCATCACTGCTCTACTGACTTACAGCGCCTCTGCACAGGGTGGGTGGGGGATGTAGGTGAGCTGGAGGATGACTGGGCGGAGGCCCTGGCGAGTCCAAGAGGAGCCGCTATTTCCAAACGTCTGCGGTTGGTATAATTTAAATATTTGCACCGCGTGTACTTTACTAGAATGCGATTGTGGAAGGCAGGCATGTTAGGCTCCCCTGAGTGTCTCCGATGTGGGACGCACAAGGGCACGCTTCTGCACACAGTTTGGGATTGCTCTGCGCTGCGTAGGTTCTGGAGGGGTGTGTTCTCCTGTTTGTCAGAGGTGTTGGCTTGGGAGCTTCCCTACACACCGAGGTTGGCATTGTTGCATGTGATGGAGTGTTGGGGGCAATAGGTATAAACGCCACCTACTCCTGTTGGGCCACACGCTGGCGAAGAGGTATATATCCAGGGCTTGGAGGGCGGCTCAGGCCCCGCCGCTGGCTGCCTGGTGATCTGGGATGGACTTCTACATGGGGCTTGAGTTGCCAATATTTCTTTCTAAGGGGTGCCCCGTAAACATTACAAAACTGGAAACGATGGGCGGACTATAGGAGATTGGAGCTGGGCCCACCGAGGCATCTATTGTACCTCTTTAAATTGGTGATGGCAATCTGTGGGGTGCAGGACAGACTCAGTGTGTTCGTTTGGCCATGTAACTATTCAATTGGGACGGGGTACACGCAATCGGGGGGTGGTGGGGAGGGGGGTTGTTTGTTGGGATAAAAAGTCAACAGCATTATTGTATTTCTATTGCTGTGTGCTGTAGTCTCCGGGTTATGGAGCTAAGCGTAATATGTGACATGTGACAAATAAAATCTGTTTTTAAAAAAAACTGCCTATAAGAGGACCCCCTGTATCCCATCATGCCTCACAGGTGACAGTAAGGTCAGGTCTTTTTTATGGTGACATGAAACACAGAGCACAAATGAAATGTGGAGAATGCTAATTACCAGTATGCATCTTTTCTTGGCATGTAGAGCTGCAGAGTTGTACACCTTTGCATAGATCGCTATCTGGTGTTGGCTCGGATGTCTGCATGTTTTTGTCTTCGAAGAAATCTTGTAGTAACATGGTTGGGGACTTCTCCTTTGGTCGACAGTGCGCATGGGCTTCGGGTCCATCGTTCGATTGTTTTTGCCACTAGGGTTAGATGGAGTAGTGAGAAATAGAAAGATGTCCATGCGTGATGTATCCAAGTAAGATAAAACTGGAACAGATAGAGGTATCCAGGGCGGCGGGTGGGCGTGTACAACTCTGCAGCTCTACATGCCAAGAACAGATGCATATTGGTAAGTAGCATTTTCCGTTCGAGGCATATGAGCTGCAGATTGTACACTTTTGCAAAGACTATACAGCAGTTACCTCCTTAGCGGTGGCTACTTGTATCTGTTGCAGTAGTTTGAAATAGTGTTTTTAGTACAGCCTGGCCCACACTAGCTTGTTTTGCCTGCATGTCTACACAATAGTGTTTTGTGAAGGTGTGTGGTGTAACTCCAGTTGCTGCTTTGCATATGTCTTCTCTGGGAATGTTTAAACAACAGGGGGTGGTGATGGACAGAGTTTCTGAATTAAGCAGAATACTCTCACCCAGTCAAGAGATCAGGGCTTAATCCAACACCGTTTTTTAGCTCACTGCACCATCCCAGCTCAGAACCTGGCTATATGCAAATTAGTCTGTCCCTGGCCCAGTGCATCATGGGAACAGGGCAAACCAAACTACCAAGCCAATTCTTTAACTGGGAAGGAAACAAGCTTCCGGGGACCGGTTTCTGGCATTTCAATAGTGTTTTGTGAAGGTGTGTGGTGTAACTCCAGTTGCTGCTTTGCATATGTCTTCTCTGGGACTGCTCCCTAAGAATCCCATAGAAGCCCCTAGTTTGCGTGTAGAATGACTCTAGAGGAAATGGTTAACGTGCGTTTGGTTTTGATGTAGCATATTTGTATGCACTTTACAATCCATCTAGCAATTCCTGTTTTGGATATAGGATTACTTTTATTAAGTGGGGAGGAAGCCACAAAAAGTTGTTTGTTTTTTCTAAAGAATTTTGTTCTTTCAATGTAGTAGAGTATTGCTCTTTTAACATCTACGGTGTGTAGAGCCTTTTCTGCCACTGAGTTTGGTTGAGGAAAAAATATTGGGAGTTCAACAGACAGGTTTTGATGGAAGGCAGATACTACTTTGGGTAAAAGATTTGGATTAGTTCTAAGAACCACTTTGTTATGATGGACCTGTAAAAATTGTTCTTGTATGGTTAATGCCTGGAGTTCACTTACTCTCCTGAGAGATGTGATCGCAATCAAAAAGGCTACTTTCCAAGTGAGAAATTGTAGTTCACCTTTGTGGAGAGGTTCAAAAGGAGGACCCATTAGTCTGGTAAGGACTTTATTAAGGTTCCACACTGGAGAGGGTGAAGCGCTTGGTGGAATTATTCTTTTAAGTCCTTCCATAAAGGCTTTGATAGCGGGGACTCTAAACAAAGACAAGTGTTGTCTGTTTTGGAGATAGGCTGCTAGATGCAGCCCAATAGATGTATATGCTAGGTTACATTGATGCAAGAGATAACGGATGATGTTCTGAATGGAAGCATCTAGTGGGTTGATCTTGTTGTGCGTGCAATAAATGACGAATCGCTTCCACTTTGCTGCATAGCATGCCCTTGTTGTAGGACGTCTAGCCTCTTTGATGATGTTCATACAGTCTGGCGGTAGATTAAGGCAGCCAAAGTTTACTTCTACCGGAATCAGTGGGAGAGGCTGAAAAGCATAAGCAAATTTGTCTGACCAATTCATCAATGGCACATTGCCTTTGGACAATGGGTGTGGATACCTGGACGCGAAATTTGGCCATTTTGCATTTAGGTGTGTGGCAAACATATCTATTTCTGGGTGTCCCCACATGTGAAAGAATGGAAGAAGAACTTGAGGATGAAGTTCCCATTTCTGGATCTGTTGTGCTTGACGGCTGAGCAGATCCGCTTTTTGATTGTCTACCTCTGGTAGATGTTCTGCCAGGAAGTATATTTTTTGCGGCATGGCCCATCTCCATATGCTTTGAGCTAGGTGTGATAGCTGTAGGGAGTGTGTCCCCCCCCTTGCCTTTGTATGTAATACATTGCTGTCATGTTTTCTGTATGAATCAGGACAGCTTTGCCTATAAGGTACAGTTGAAAAGATTTCAACGCTAAGAAGATTGCTAACAATTCCAGGTAGTTGATTTGAAATTGTTTTTTGTTGGGAGGGGGGGGGGGGCAGATACCTTGAATGATATGGGTTTGAAGATGAGCTCCCCAGCTGGTGAGTGATGCATCTGTTGTTAGCACTACCTGTGGGACTGGCTCAAGGAACGACCGCCCTTTGGAAAGGTTCTGGGTGTTCCACCATTGCAGAGCGTGATGGGTGCGGTCGTCCACCAACACCAGATCCGTTAGCTGACCTTGAGCCTGGTTCCACTAATGTACTAGGCACTAATGTAGTGGAAACATTTGTAGTCTTGCATGAGGAATGAGAAAGATGCAAGAGGCCATCATCCCTATTGTTGCATGAACAACTCGCGCTGGTAGTGAGTGTTGTGGCAGAAATGTTTGAGCTAGTGTTTGTATAGCTGTTATCGACTTGGTTGGGATATGCTAGGGCTGTTGAAGTATTTAGTGTGGCTCCTAGATATTGTTGTATTGTGGACGGTTGGAGATGGGATTTGTCCAGATTTACTGTGAATCCAAGACTGTGAAGCAGTTGTATTGTACTGAGTGTGTGTTGAACACAGCTGTTGTGGGATTTTGCTTTTATTAGACAGTTGTTCAAATAAGGGAAGACATGAATTTGATGTCTTCTCAAACGTGCTGCAACCACTGTGAGGCACTTGGTGAAAACCCTGGGTGCCGTGGTGATCCCAAATGGTAGAACTTTGAACTGGTTGTGTTGCCCATCTACCACAAACCTGAGATATTTCCTGTGAGCAGGATGAAAGGGAATGTGGAAGAAGGCGTTCTTTAGATCTAGAGTGGAGAGAAAGTCGCCTTGCTGAAGTAGTGGAAGAACTTGTAAAGTGACCATGTGGAAGTGGTCTGATTGGATGTAGAAGTTGAGCAGTCTGAGGTCTTGTATTGGCCTGAGTGAGCCGTCCTTTTTTGGGAATTAGAAAATAAAGGTTTTTGTAATAGTGCCACAATTTCTTGTTTGAGAAGATTAATATGTTCTGATGACATTGTACGCTGTTTGGTAGGTATGTTGGGAGGAGAAGTGAGTTTCTGGCAATAACCATACTGGATAATTTGTCTTACCCACTTGTCTGTTGTGATGGAATTCCAGTCAGGCAGGAACTGTGATAGGCGTCCCCCGAAAGGAGTGGGATGATCGGGGGGGGGGGAAGTACAGGGAAGTCACTGTTTGGTATTAGGGGAGCTGCGGGTGTTATTACCCCTGCCTCTGCCCTTGTTGTTGTTCCCCCTATAACCTGCTCTATTGTATCCTATGGAAAAGGAGCCCTGGTTGGGACTTTTGTAGGATGAGGAAGGGTGTTCTGAAGTATTTGTTTTGGAGCCTGCGCTATAAAAGGAACGCCGAAAGGAAACGGTTAGGTGACTCTAAAGATCCCATAGACTTGGCAGTCTCTATGGCCTTTTTTAATCTTTTCTAAGGATGTGTCCACTGCAGGGCCAAAGCGGTGTTCCTGGTCAAAAGGTTGATTAAGAATGGTATTTTGTACTTCTTGTTTAAACCCAGATTATCTGAGCCAGGCATGTCTGCGTAGCAACACATTGGTATTTATTGTGCTGGACGCGGTGTCTGATGCGTTGAGCCCGCATTTTATGGATGTATTGGTTATCAGTTTGCCTTCTTGTATTAGGTTGTTGGCTTTGTCCTTATATTGTTGAGGTAAATGTTGAATGAGGGTTTCTAGCTCATCATAATGAGCCCTGTCATACCTTGCCAGAAGGGCTTGTGTGTTGGTTATCTTCCATGAGTTTGCAGCTTGAGACGCCATATGTTTGCCTGATGCGTCTAATAATTTAGATTCTTTGTCAGGAGGTGGTGTGTCACATGACTCCTGAGAGTTTGCTCTTTTGGGTGCATTTGCTACAACCAAGGAATCCAAAGGTAGTTGACCCTTGATGTATAGGGGGTCAGAGGGAGCTGATTTGTATTTTTTTAATCTATTCTGGGGTTCAGAACCCTAGCTCTGACTGGGTCTTTGAACACCTCAGGGGCGTGTCTAAGAAGCCCTTTAAGCATTGGCAAGACACAAGTTGATTTTTGTGGCTTGTCAAAAGTTTCTAAAAGAAAGTCTTCTTCTACAGGGTCTGAGTGCAGTGTGACTTTATGGTATGTTGCGGCCCTATTATTTAGTTGGGCAAACCCTACATTGTCATCTGGCGGAGATGGTTTTGAGGGCTAGAAGTCCGGATCATTATTTAGATCAGGATCCGTACTATAATCATGCCAATGGTCTGGTTCCTATTGTGGATCATCAGGGTCCTCTGTGTTTAAAGGTACTATATCTTCATCCTCTTACACATCCCCAAGTGCATCATCACTATCCTCTGGAGAGGGTGATGGTGGTGATGAAGTATTTGTAGCCATATGTATCTTCTTTAGAGGAACTGGTGCATGTGGTAAATGTTCTGGTTTACTTTTTGCAGGTAGCTTAGTAACTTTGTGACCAGTCTTTGGATGGATTAAAATGGTGGTTTGCTTTGGATCAGGAAGAAAGAGTTCTTCAGCATCGACAGTTTTCCTTGGTGTGGAAAATTACTCCTTGGAAACTGGTTTCCCTGACTCCGAGCCCTTCGATGCCGGTTGTTTTGGCTCCGGAGGTGTTTGTTTAGGAGGCTTAGTTATGGGAAGCTTGTCTTTTAATGTTTTCGGTGCAGAGGTCTTATCCGGCTGCTTCGGCGCAGAGATCTTCTCCGGTTGCTTATGTGCCGAGAGCTTCTCCGGCTGCTTCGGTGCTGAAAGCTTCTCAGGCTGCTTCGGTGCTGAAGATGGTTTTTCGGGACCGGGTGGCTGGCTCGAGCCGGAAGGCTTTTGTTTGTCCTTCGGAACCGAGCCCAAAGGTGGGGCGCCAGAAGTTTTTGTATGGTGTGGACCTGAGCCCGAAGGGATCACTGGAGCCTGGTTATGGACTTGGGTAGGGCGAGGGTCTCAGTACTCACATCCCTTTGAGTCGGGGTGATGTCATCTTCAGCATCGGAGACGTCTTCTTCGGAGTCTGGGACCTTTTCTTCCTGTTCTGGTTCCGGAAGGCTATTTGAGCCTGTATGGAAGATGTTCGGAATGGAACGTGTGTCTCGGGACATCTCGTGGCGTCGAGCTAGACGACCCCGGATGGTTTTCTTAGACCTGAATGATAGACCAGCCTCACAGTCCTCTCGATGTTCTGGAGAGAGGCACAGATTACAAACAGGATGGAGGTCAGAGTGTGGGAATTTAGCACCACACAAAGGACATTACTTAAAGGGAGTCTGTTCCATCGATGTCCGTCTTTACCGACGTGGGCAGGCCCAACGGCCCGCGTCGAAGTTTGAAAAATTTCGACATCTGCGAATCGGTCATCGAGGGTGTGCGTTGCGCGATCAAGATAATACTGTTGATTAGCTGTGATTGCGCGTCAAAAGTGGGTTCGATAATGACACCGACCGGGAGCACAGCAAGTCACATCCGAACCCGATGGAGGAAAAAACCAATCTAAGGATGGAGCCTGAAGCCCATGCAAACTGTCGACCGAAGGAGGAGTCACCGACCTAGTGACTGCAAGACTTCTTCGAAGATCAAAACAACATGCAGACATCCAAGTCCAACACCAGATGGCGATCTATGCAAAAGTGTACAATCTGCAGATGATATGCCTTGAACATATATTTTCGTTTATGGCTCCACCAAAGCCGCCACTCCACAGTCAGAGCGAGTGCCACAAAGTAAAGGGTGGTCTCATACAGTGAACAAGAAACCAAGTGGTCCACTGATGGAGAATTGATTTTTGCAATATAAATTACCACACAAAAAAACTCAGAAGTGTGTCAGCACTCTGCCTTTGTCAATGTCAGTAATGCCAGCACCATCATAATTTAAATACACGCAGCTTCTGATTGGGCAGCACAAATTAAATGAAATTGAAAAAGGGCCGCATTCCATGGTCCCTGGGAACAGTGGGTTTTAGTAGCCATCTTAAAGCATACCAAAATCTTCATAATACATATGTAATCAAGTGAAAGACACGCAATGCAAAACACAGTAAAATAAAAATAACACAACAAATAATTGTTATGCGAATTCATGGCATGACACGCTCTGAACTGGTGGTTGCAGAGGAATAATAAATAACATTGCCACATAATTTGCAATTCCCTCACTACATAGGAAACCATACACCCACATTAGCTCTACAGCACTTATATAATACTTTACCATCAGAATGGCACAGTCCATGTTAAGACCGATTAGAAATACTATAATTCATTCTACATTCGTAGTTTATAAGAGGACTTGCCAGAGAGGCGAAGGCTGCAAAGGGTCAACGATCTGTGACACACACTATGCAACGGTAATTAATTGCAGACAGGTTTGACATGCAAGCCTCCAACTATCACAATCCAGCCCTGAATGGGCCTACCACTCATGTGACCAAGTCTCACATGTGAAAACCTCCAGCTAAAAAGGAAGGCCCATGAGCTTTGAGAGAATATTAAGTTCCCACAGGGGAAAAGTGATCATACAGGAGGAAATACCTTTTTTAGCCCTTCTAAAAAATATTTGACCACAGGCATTTGAAAGAAAGACGTTTGTGTGGGAGACTGTGAGGGGTAATGGCTATGAGATAGACCCCTATGGAGAACAAATGCAGGCCAGACCACTAAAAGGAGGAGATGAGGTAAAATCACATTGTTTTGACTTAAAATTGGATGATCATTTTCAGCACACCACAAGTAAAATTGTAAACATTTAAAGGTATGGGATTTTCTGGTAGAGGGCCTAATGGACTGAGAATGAACATACAATCCTGTGAGAGGCCCAAATGTACATCCTGGAGGAATTCAGGCACCATGCTGTAAAGCTCAGCGAGGGCAGGTTGGGATGGAAAAAATGTGCCCTCTGCGCTTGTACAGGAAATCATGCCTGCATCGTAACCTCGTGGGATCTTTCTGATCAGTATAGCAGGTCCTGAAACCGCCACTGGCGCGAACCTTCGGATGCTATGAGGATCATTCTGGTCCTGGAATTGTACAGTTTGTGGATCACTTAGAATCAGAGAGTTGGGGGAAATGTGTAAGGATTATGTTACTAACCCAGTAAGCATCTGTTCATGGCATGTTAAGCTGTAGATTCACATGCTTTGCACACTCCTGTCATCGAGTGTTGGGTATGGATGTTTGCATGTTGTTTTTCTTCGAAGAAGTCTTTCCCAGTCACGAGGTAAGGCGACTCCTCCTTTCAGTGATAGTGCACCTGGGCAGTGACTCCAATGTTAGATTGTTCTCCCGCAAGAGGGTGAGAATGGAGTAAGTGTAGTAAAGAGATGTACACACATATGTAATGTAAAAATTGAAAACTGCAACAACTACAGGTGCCATAAGGAGATAACATAACGTGTATTTGTAAAGCATTTGTTTACCCCTTCGGGGTCTCTTGGCGCTGAATAACAGATGTTTGTTACCCAAGTCAATGGTACTCATTTTATAAACCTTAGATGGATGAAAGGCTGAGTGGACGCACTGGGATTTGAATCTGTGACCATGAGGTCGAACACAGGACCCAGCAGTGGATGCATTAGTCCACTGAGCCACAAGACCCGGCAGGTGAGTGTGCATGTGAACCTACAGCTCCACATGCCAAGAACAGATGCTTACTGGGTAAGTAACATAATCCGTTAAAGCAATGTGTGCTATAGATACACATGCTTTGCATAGACTATGTAGCAGTATTCTCCCAAAGAGGTGGCTAACCGGTAGATGTTGCACTTGTTTGAAAAAGTACCTTTAGCACTGCTTGCCCTACATTGGCTTGTTAACGTGCCAACCCATCCACACAATAGATTTTGTTAATGTGTGTGGCGTGGACCATGTTGTTGGCTTACAAATGTCAGCTATAGGGATGTTACCTAAGGAGGCCATAGACGCTCCTATTTTACTGGTGCAATGAGCTCTAGGAGGTATAGATAAAGCTCTTAACTTTAGCGTATAAGTTTGAATGCATTTAACAATCCATCTTGAAATACGAGATTTTGAGATTGGATTGCCTCTGTGAGGTATAGCAAATGCAACAAACAGTTTTGTTTTACGAAAACCTTTTGTTCTTTCAATATGTTACAATAACGCTCTTCTGACATCGTGTGTCAAGAGCTCTTTCTGCTGCCAAATCAGGCTGATGGAAGAATGCAGGTAACTCAAATGGTTAGTCGATATGAAAAGCAGAAACCACCTTGGGAAAGAATTTTGGGTTGGTGTGAAGAACTACTCTATCTTTATGAAGCTGAAAGAAGGGTTCTTCTAAGTTTAATTTCTTCTAAGGTTAATGCTTGTAGCTCACCAATTCTCCTCAATAAAGAGATAGCAAGGAGGAAGGCAAATGTCCATGAGAGAAACTCTAACGGACATTTGTGTAACAGCTCAAAGGGTGGACCCATGAGTCTTGTAACAACGTTTAAAGTCCAAACTTGTGCAGCAGGTACCCTGGGTGGTATTACTCTTGACACTTCATAAATGCTTTAATTACTGGAACCTTGAAAAAAGATAGATGTTATCTGGTTTGCAAATATGCGGCTACTGACGCAAGATGCAATCGAATGGAAGTGTAGGCTAAACCAGCACGCTGTAGATGCAAAAGGTAACAAATAATATTCCGATATAAGTAATTGGTGGATTAACATTGTTGTTACAATATACAACTAATCCATTCCATTTTGCTGCATAACATGCTCTGGTGGTAGGTTTTATTGCTTCTTTAAGAATAGTCACCCACTCTGGTAGCAAGTTTAAGTATCCAAACTCTATGACTTCAGGAGCCAAGTCGCTAGATTGAGCTCCTTGGGGATTGGGTGTCTGAATTCTCCATGGTTTAGAATGAGAAGGCTGGAGTTGAGATGTAGCTTTTGATGTGAGACTATTGATCGTTCCAAGAGTATGGTGAACCACGGAAGACGGGCCCAAGTTGGAGCCACTAGAATCAATGTGAGGTATGTTTGCCTGGGCCTTCGAACCAGAGATGGAAGGAGAGGCAGAAGAGAATAGGCAAATATCCCTGACCAATTCAGCCATAGGAGATTGCCTTTGGATAGAGGGTGTGGGAACCTGAAGGCGAAGTGTGGGCATTTTGAGTTATGCACTCTGGTCAACAGATCTATTTGTGGGAATGCCCATTCTTGAAAGTATGGTAGAAGAACCTGGGGATGAAGTTCCCAATAGTGTATTTGTTGGCATCTTCTGCTGAAGAGGTCAGCAATTTGATTGTTTGCTCCTGGGAGGTGTTCTGCCAGAAGATGAATTTTGTGATAGGTTGCCCAACACCAAATGGTGAGAGAGGCGCGACAGTTGCAGAGTGTGTCTCCCTCCCTGTTTTTGTACATAGCTGTTGTATTGCCAGAGCAGACTATGACAACTTTTCCTATGAGGTAAGACGGAAAAGCTTTCAGTGCTAGATACACAGCTAGAAGCTCTAGAAAGTTGACGTGAAGACTCTTGTTGTCCCTTATACCTTGAATTGTCATATTGTGGAGAGGGGCACCCCAGCCTGTGAGATGTGCTGGGTGAACAGGAAAGTGAAAGTATGCGTTTCTTAAGTCCAGTGTGGACATAAAATTGTCTTGCTGTATAAGTGGAAGCACTTGTTGAACTGTGACCACGTGGAAGTATTCGGACAGAATGTACAGATTTAACGTTCATAAGTCTAAAATTGGTGTTAGGGAGACGTCCTTTTTGGGGGATTAGAGAGTAAACTCCTGAACCTTGGTACTGTAACGGAACTGGCTCTAGAGCTCCTTTTGTTAAAAAAGCATGTACCTCTTGTTTGAGGAGCTGCAGGTGCTCTGACAAGAGTTTGTGAGTGTAAGGTGCAATATTGGGAGGATTGCTGGTGAGCACCAGGACATAACCATGTTGGATAATGTCTAGCACCCATTTGTCTGATGTTACGGATTGCAAAATGATAAGACATTGTTGAAGTCTTCCCCCGACAGGTGTTAAATGATCGGGGGAAAGTGTAGGCAAGTCACTGTTTACTGGGGGAAGGGGAGTTATGAGTTGACGTGCTCTGACCCCTACCGTTGAAGCGGTTTCCTCCTGTATAGAAGCCTCTAGAGAAAGAGGGTTGTGTGTTTGACTTATATAAGGAAGCGTTAGGGTCTGAGGATGTACTTTTGGACCATACCCTGTGAAATGAGCGGCAAAAGGAGCCTCTGTTTGATGGGGACTGAAGCCCCCCATGGATTTCGCCACGTCGGTGTCTTTCTTTATATTTTCTAAGGCCTCATCTACTGACTTCAGTTCTGTACACAACTTTTCGTAACAGGAACGCAGACCCATGTAAGATACTGACCACTGGTGGATAGAAACGAGGGCCTGAAAGCCCCAGTAATCAGTTCGCAGAACAGGAAGGATGGGTGGGGCGGGAAGGAATCTATCACTAACTAATGTCTCCTACAGATATATCGTTACACAAGTAGTAACTTGTGCATCTGAAGGAGACACTAGTGATAGACTCCTTACCTTAGAATAGATACCCCAGCAATACCAACCCTGGTGGTGGGTCTGCGAATAAGATTACACCAGAAAGTCACGGAGAATAGAAAGGCCAAAGAAGCCGTCCCTCCGGACCGGACTGTCAAGGTAATAATGCTTTGTAAAGGTGTGCAGTGAAGCCAACGTGGCAGCCTGACAGATGTCTTCCAAGGGGACACCACGTCCCAATGCCGTAGTGTCTGCTGTTGCCCTGGTAGAATGGGCACGCAGCCCCACCGGAGGTTCCTTTTTAGCCATAGAATAACAGGCCTTGACACAAAAGACAACCCAGCAGGAGATAGTCCTCTTGTAAACAGCCTGGCCTTTGTCGCCTGTGTAGCCAACAAAGAGCTGGTCATCCACCCGCAATGCTTGTTTGCGATTCAGATAAAAGGAAAACACACGTTTTGGATCCAGACGGTGGAGCCTTTCCCTCTCTGGAAGGATGCGGAGGCGGAAAGAAAGTGGGCAAGGTGATAGTCTGCCCGATGTGGAAGGCAATGACAACCTTAGGCAAGAAGAAAGGACGAGTGCAAAGCACAACCTTGTCCGGATGAACCGACAGAAAAGGAGGCTTACAAGAAAGAGCCCGAAGCTCACTCACTCTCCTGGCAGAAGTGATAGCCACCAGAAAGGCAGTTTTCAAAGTCAGAAGACGTAAGGGACAATTGTGAAGCGGCTCAAAGGGAGCGCACATGAGATAGGTCAAAACAAGATTCAAGTCCCACGGAGCATCATGAAAGGAACAGGAGGGAACATGTGTATTGCCTTTTAAGAATCTCTGTACAACAGGGGACATGAAAAGAGAAGGCTGATCTGGAAGCCTCATAAAGGCTGAAATGGCCGAAAGGTAGCCCTTGATAGTGCCCAGAGCAGAGCCCTTCCGGGCCAGAGAAAGAAGGAACAAAAGGACCTCAGAAAGAGGAACAGAAAGGGGATCCACAGTCTTGGCTGTGCCCCATGCCACACATTTGTTCCACCTGCAGGCGTATACCGATTTAGTGGAGGGATGCCTGGCTGCCAGAATGACATCACAGACTTTGGGAGGCAAGTCAAATGGAATCAACTGTCATAGTTCAATCTCTACGCATGTAGGTGGAGGCTGGGCAGGTTCAGGTAGAGAACTGTCCCCTTCTGCTGCAACAGAAGATCCTCCCACAGAGGCAGTCGGATCGGGGGATCCAGGCTCATACTGAGTAGCTAGAGATACCAAACTCTTCAAGCCCAGTCTGGAGCTACAAGGATGACTTGGGCCTGGTCGCGTCTGATCTTTAGAACTCTGGGCAGAAGTGGTATAGGCGGAAAGGCGTACAACAGACCGCAACTCCACTCGCAACGAAAAGCGTCGCCGAGGGAGTGCCGCCAAGGAAATTCCAAAGCGCAAAACTGATGACATTGCATGTTCTCTTCAGTGGCGAATAGATCTAACCAAGGTTCTCCCCACTGCTGAAAGAGACGTTGTGCCACCTCCGAGTGAAGACGCCATTTGTGATCCATCAGACACTGGCGGCTGAATTAGTGTGCCCTGGCGTTCAAAGAACCTGCCAGGTGCTGAATCGTCAAGGAAATGCTGTGACACTCCACCCATGTCCAGAGGCACAAGGCCTCCTGACATAAGGTCCACGACCCCACTCCGCCCTGTTTGTTGCAGTACCACTTGGCGGTGGTGTTGTCCGTGAACATCTGCACTGCCTTCCTCCCGACAGAGGCAGGAATGCCTTGATTGCAAGAAGAATCAACCGAAGCTCCAGAAGGTTGATATGGAGCCGGGACTTCACCGTCGGCCAGAGGTCTCTGATCTCCACCTCTCCCATGTGGCCGCTCCATCCCTGGAGGGACGCATCCATCACCACTGTGTGCTCCGGTTGAGGAAGGGAGCGGGATCTGCCGCTGACTCAATGCGGATTCGTGAGCTACCACTGCAACTGTTGTGCAGTGCCCTCCGAGATCTGGACGTAATCAGACAGGTTTCCTGATGCTGCGCCCACTGGAACTTCAGGTCCCACTGCAGAGCCTGCATATGCCACCTGGCATGGGTGGTCAGCAGGATGCAGGAGGCCATGAGTCCCAGCAGCCTCAAAGTCTTCCTGACCGTAACCCAGGACAAGGGCTGAAAAATCAGAATCATAGCCCGAATGTCCTGAACTCCCTGTTCTGGAGGATAAACCAAAAACTGCACCATGTCCAGAACCGCTCCGATAAAGAGGAGCTTCTGAGAGGGAATCAGGTGCGACTTCGGCACGTTGATGAAAATCCCAGCAAATGCAGGGGGTTGGTCGTAGTCTGGAGGTGGGAGACGACTGAGGCGAGCCTGCCTTTAACAACCAGTCGTCGAGATAGGGGAAGACGGAAACCCCTCATCTGCGCAGATGAGCTGCGACCACCGCCATCACTTTCGTGAACACCCGAGGGGTGCTGGTAAGGTCAAATTGGAGCACAGTGAACTAAAAATGCTCCTGGCCCACCGTGAATCATAGGTAACGCCGATGGGCTGGCAGGACGGGAATATGAAAATAAGCCTCTTGCAGATCCAGTGCCACCGTAGAGTCTTGTGGGTCGAGAGCAGACAAGACCTGAGCCAGAGTGAGCATCTTTAACTTCTCTTTCCGGAGGAAGCAATTGACGTTCCAAAGGTCTAAGATGGGACCCTTGTCCTTCTTTGGCACCTAGAAGTAGTGGGGGTAACAACCACGACCTCCTTCTGGCATCGGAACGTGCTTGATGGCCCTTATCCAAGAGGGCTGCAACTTCCTACTGGAGAAGTGCTAAATGATCCCCCGACATGCGGTGGAACTGTGGTGGCATGGCTGGGGGGGTAGACTCTAAGGGGAGTGGGTAGCCCCTTCGAACAATCTCCAGAACCCACCTGTCGTACGAGTTACTTACCTTTGGTAACAATGTATCTGGTAGAGACTATTAAAGCCACAGCACAGATTCCTTAACATAGAATATTTCCCAGGCGTGAGACTGGACCCGGATAACTTTCTTGCCCAGCATCCTTGCTCTTGGGGGGAGGGGGGCGGAGCCACGCGACTCCACCCGACGTCCTCCGTGGGCATGACATCAGCGAGGTCACATAAGCCCCACCCCGGCTCGCTGACATCAGTTTGCATCGGAGAACTTTTCCACGCCACGACGTGGAGCCATCACAACAAAACTGAGGAGAGCATGGGAACAGTGCACGAAAAGCCAGAAGACAAAATAGAGGAAGAAAAACAAAAGGTGAGAAACACCGCCAGGTGGCACCAAGGCACCAGAAGGCAGACCAGAGTAGGAAAAGAGCAGAGCACCACTCTGAGGAACAGCCAGTGCAACCAAGGCGAAAACACCAAGAGGCAGGAAGCACTAGAAGACCAGAGTAGCGAAGCCAAGCAAGAAACGCATAAAGCACCGTTCCGTGGTACCACCCTGCAAGCGAAGGCAAGAGCCATCCTGGAGGCACAGGCACGAGAAAGTGCAGTGACAGAACGAAGGAAAGAGTCTGCAACTACAAACCCTAGGGGAAGGACCACAAGCCCGGAACAAAGGAGCAACAGTAATCCACCCCAGACTATGCTGTCAAGGATGGTCATTCCTCCTGAAGTGGGGAGGAGGTCAAAGACAGGTAAAAGAACCCCCAACGAAGAAGACCAGGAGGGGGATCAGAAATCTAGCAACAGAGAGAAAGAGCCAAAGTAGGCCCTCACGCTGGAGAGAACCAGCCGGAAGGATGCCCGACCGGAAGAAAAGGCTACTAGCCGCAGATTCGTTAACGTAGAATAGATACCCTAGCCATACCCAAAGGGGAGGAGGGTCTGCGATAGGAACTCTCCCACTTCAGACAAACACCAGACACCCAACAGGGGACCAGTCACGGGGACAGGGAAAGAAGCCCTGTGCAGCGCAACAGAGGATGAGTCACAGGTCCTAAGCCGAAGAAGACCTCAGCAGTGAGGAGGAACACCAGCCCCACAGGGGATGTGCCATAACAACAAAAAGGCAACCCAGTCTCCACCAACGGGAGAAGCAAGGGTCAAACGAAGGTAGCAAGACCACTGCAAGCCCATCCACGTACCAGGGAACTTTACCGGAAGCCCCAAGGTACAGACAACGCAGAGGAAGAAGAGCCACCTACAGACTCCATGGAGAAGGGGTAGAAGTACAGCAATAGCCCTCCACCAGGAGACAACCCAGTGAAAAGGGCAGCCAAGCCCCTCACAGCTCAAAGTCAAGACTAACCAGCGCCCTCAGCAAGAGGGCAGGCGGAAGAAGTAGAGAACAACAAAGCCCTCCACCGGGAAAACAACCCAGTGAGAAGGACAGCCGAGCCCCTCACAGCTCGAAGGCAAGACTGACCAGAGCCTCAGCAAGAAGGCAGGCGGAGAAGAAGAATTAGAAGTACAGCAAAACCCTTCACTGTGAGACAACACAGTGAAAAGGGCAGCAGAGAGTGAGAACAAGACCTCACAATGGCCCCGTGGGGCAAAACAACCCAAAAAAACCAAAGCAGGAGTTCGAGGGCCCAAGCCAAGGCCACCGGTCACAGAACAGAAGAGCAAGCGGGGGCAGCCAGCTGCTGACAATGTCACAAACTAAACGCACGACCACATCAGGCTCAGAACAAGGGCAAGGCTAGTAAACCGTCCCGAAGGTCCCCAAGGGGGATCGCCCCGGATGGAACCAATCCACTAAGTAGTGGGTCCCCAGCATCAGACAAGACAGGAACGAAGTAAAGATGGCCGCACCTGCGACATACCGTGACGCCACGGAGAGCAGAGGCTCGAATGACAACCACACCTCCCTAGCACAGGAGAGAGCTATGTAATAGCTACCACTGCCCCACATAGAGAAAATTATGTCCCAAGAACATGGGAACCTTCTTAGGCAAAAGTATCTGCATCAGACGACAACAACAACCAATAAGACTTGTGTGGAACCGCAAACGGCTTGCCAATGAGCCAGAGAGAATACACGGAAAGCCCAACAAGGCCCCAGAACAAAGAATAATAATAATAATAATAATAATAATAATAATGAGAATGAGAAGAATAAGAATGAGAAGAATAAGAAGAATAAGAATAAAAATGAGAATAATAATAATAAGAAGAAGAATGAGAAGAATAAGAATGAGAAGAATAAGAATGAGAAGAATAAGAATGAGAATAATAAGAATAAGAAGAAGAATGAGAAGAAGAATAAGAATAAGAAGGAGAGGGAGAAGGAGAAGGAGAAGAAGGAGAAGAAGGAGAAGGGGAAGAGGAAGAGGCGGAGGAGGGTGGAGCCCCACCAGAAACCTCTGAATGGCAGAGTCCGCAGGGACGTGGAACAAAAAAGTGCCATCAAAGGGAAGGTCCACCAACCGTTCCCGAACATTCTCCGGGATCACACTATCCCCGAGCCAGGCATGTCGACGAAGGGCCACTGAGGCGGCCATGGTACGACCAAGCACCACCGACACATCCAGAGCAGAACTAAGAATGAAGGCTTACTGCTAGCTCTTGGCCATCCAACACATGGTGCCGAAGGTGAACATTGGCACCCTCACTAGAAGCGACAGACAGAAGGGACTCAGCCGTGTCCCACAAACAAGAGGTGGCCCTTGCCAGGACACAAAGTGTTAAGGGCCCGCAAGGCCGCACTGGTGGAGGCAGATATATTCCATCCCCAGGAATCCAACCAGCGCGCCTCCCACGACGGAGGGGACAACACAGATGACAGGGAGGAAAAAGCTGCCTGCAAAAGAGTGCCCCTGGTCGAAGGGTGAAGAGAAAGACAGATAGGATCATGATTCCCAGAACGGGGCGATGCAGAAGGCGCTGCAGCACTGGGTCCCCGTGGCAGGTCGACCCCAAGCCCCCATGAGGGAATTGCGGAGCGAAGCCTCGAAGGGCAAAGGCAGCTCCCGACCACCAGAGCCCTGATGGAGGACCTCAAAACATGATCCGTGGGGAAGTGGGCCACTGGATTCCCCATGCGCAAAATCCCCTCAACAGTGGAGATGGCGTGAGCGAAGGCCGCACCTGCCTCCGTAGGGCCCCGTAGTGGGGAAGGCAGCTCCTCTGTGGGAGACAGCTGCAGACTAAGGTGGCCGTCCCCCAGGCCAACCGTGGGAAGGAAAGGCCAAGACCAGAAAGAGGGAAGGGTGAAGAATGAGGAACCTGAGGCGCCTCCGGCGATGAACCTTCCCTAGACGATGCCGGGAAAAAAGCTGCAACTCGGTGACCCATCTCCGGAGAGGATGACACCATCAACAGCCGAAGTTCTGGCGATGAAGAGGAGGCGTACGAAGAGGAATAGAGGACCTGGCACCAGTTCAGCGCCGTAGAGTCCACAACCGGAGTCGGACAACGTCGACTAGTGCTGAAGGAGACGCCGGAACAACCTCCACCACACCCCTCGGCGCAGGAGACAGAGGACAGGCAGGAGCCAGGGCGGCCAAGGAACGGCACCGAAAAGGCACAGACTCTACCTCCAACAAGGCAGCTGCCTGGGTGGAGGGACGAGGGGGGCCCGGGGACATGCCCCAACACCTTGCCAGCGCCTACGGCGCCGCCCAGGCCAGCAGCTGCCGGGCCGGAGGAGCATCGCCTCTGCCTCAGACAAGGCTGCCGCCTGTCCAGAAAGCCAAGAGGGACTCTGGGACACGCCCTAGCCCGGACAAACTCCCGCAACACCACAGGGACCCCTGGGGAGGTTTGCAGCGAAGCAGAGGCGCCGTGTTCCGAAGGAGGGAACCCCGAAGGGCCACACCCCGACAACACCACATCCTCCGAACCTGGCGCCGAACTAGTCGGCGCCGGAATCGCCAGCGAAGCTGCGGAGGTCCCCGCACCCGGCAAGGGATCCGCAGACGTTCCAGGAGAAGAAGCCAACGAGGCCTGCTGCGCCGCCACATAGGCCTTCATCTGGGCTCTAAACTCCCCAGCGCCGGCGGATAGATTGACGACGTGTGGGACCGTATCATTCTCGAAGAGGCAACTCCGCCAAGCAGGCGGGAACACGGTCCGCAAGGACAAACTGCGACACTTACAACAAGGCGAGCAACGCTCCTGCGGCGCGGGAGAAGGAACATTTCGGAGACGGAAGCGGCAGTTCTTGAAGCCGTCCGCAGGGGAAGGCCGCGGCGATGACGCTGACCTGGACATGCGAGCCAAGAGGAGCTTCATCCGGCGCTCCCGCCGGGACTTCAGCTTCAACTGCTGGCACACCTCTCAGTCCGTGGAGTCTTGGTGCTCCCGCAAACACCACATGCATATGGAATGGAGATCTGTCACAGACATCTGGCGTGCGCAAGACAAGCACGCTTTAAAACCCGAAAGCATTCACACACTGTACCCAGAAAAAGAAAAGCTCAAGAGCGAAAAAGGGAAAGGCCGAAATCGACCAGTAACACTATCCGGTCCAAAAGACAAATGTATGTCAGCGCGTCGGGATGGGGCTTATGTGACCTCGATGACGTCACGCCCGCGAAGGACGTCAGGCAGAGTCTCATGACACCAGCCCCCCCGGCGTGCAAGGATGCTGGGCAAGAAAGTTTTCCAGGTCCAGTCTCAAATCTGGGGAATATTCTACGAAAAGGAATCTGCTGCTAGTAGTCTATCAAATTGATGTAATGGTTCGCCAGTGAGTGAGGTGATAACGAATCCTGCCCCCCACTGAAGTCTGATGGGCCTGAAACACCGGACTAGGAATGTGTGGAGGCACTGGCAGCAGGGGTGTTGGCGTACTGACCAGCACGGTGGCCCAGTGACCAGCCTCTGCGAGCCCCACGTCCGCGGCTGCGCTGGGACTGTTGCTGCGCAGGCTTGTTATGAAAGGAACGAGTTTGCACGCCTCTTCCGGAGCTTTGAATAGAACGAAAATTGGAAGTAGAAGGAGTACGTGCGGCCGAAAGGCCTAAGGACTTGGCCATGGCCTGAAAGTCCTTAAAACGCCCCAATATGGAATCCGCCTTATCACCAAAGAGGCGGTGCCATCAAAGGGCATATCCATCAAAGTATTCTGGACATATGCAGAAAAGCCAGTCGTTCTAAACCAGACATGACAACGTAACGCCACCGTTGTGGAAATCGCCCTACCCAGCAATTCAGCGGTATCAAGACCACAACTTGTCCGCATCTCTCCCCTCCAGAAGAGCTCGGGAGAGAACTGTCCGAGCCTTCTCCGGACACTGAGGAGGCACCTGCTCAACCGCATACCATACAGAATGGGAATAGTGGCCCAAGAGACAGGCAGTGTTCACAGACCGCAGTCCAGAACTTGTGGAAGAATACATCTTCTTGCC
This sequence comes from Lissotriton vulgaris, assembly GCF_964263255.1. Taxonomy (NCBI): domain Eukaryota; kingdom Metazoa; phylum Chordata; class Amphibia; order Caudata; family Salamandridae; genus Lissotriton; species Lissotriton vulgaris. The sequence goes on from NC_141685.1 coordinate 883,886,538, forward strand.
AAACTGCTCCAATTTCTTGGATTCCTTGTCTGCTGGAGCAGAAGGAAAAGCACTTGGAGACGTGGAGGCCTGAACCACCAAACTTTCAGGTGTGGGGTGCTGGGTGAGGAAGGCAGGGTCGCCTGGAGCCGGACAAAGAAATCAACCCAAACCCTTATCCACAGGAGCCCCTGTGTTGTGCCGGGACCAAGTGCCCAAAAGCACATCAGAAAGTGTCTCATTAAACGGCAACAGCGGTTCTGTAGAAGAAGCTGGCCGAAGCACTTCAGTCAGTAGGTTGGTCCGGACAGCCACTGAAGGGAGCTTGAGGTCAAGAGCCTCGGCCGCCCTACATAGCACTGTGGAAAAGGAACCACTCTCCTCCATAGTAGCTGAAGGAGATGGTGAACCAGGCGCCGGAGTGTAATCCAGGCCACCGGCCTCCTCATCCCAGTCGGGGACGGACGGGCACTGTGCTGCAAGGGGGTTTTCAAACCCTTCCCAATCCTCCCCTTCCTGCACAAGGACGTGGGTGAATAAAAGGGCAAAAGTCCCCCATTGGCGTTAGAATCGGCGCCGGAAGACATCCCTCCGGCACTATGTAGACATCTGAAAAGAAGTCAACGCCGGCGTCTATGTCAGTGGGGGTTGTACGGGGTCCACTGGCAAGAACGGGGAGCCCCGGCCAGAGCCATGGAGGCCTCTGGGCATCGACGACGTCGGGCTGGAGCCGTCGAGGAACGCAGAACAGTGGGCCCGAAGGCGATCCGACGGGGCCGCATGGGCCGAAGATACGTGCCATTGCAGACACGAACACTTGCAATTCGGCGGGAGTTGAAGATGGACCGGGGAAAGGTGGGAAAGCCAGTGGTAACAGCTCAGGTTCCGGCGGAGCCGGAGGGGCGGTGCCACCTGCCCCCTCAGCTGGTCTGAGACCAGCGAGGGGATGCAGTGCGACAATGCTTCTTCGACTCTTTTGTGATTCGCCTTACCTAACTCGAGTGCGAAGGCTTCGAGTGGTGGTGCTTGCTCCGCGAACGGGCCCTCAACTTCCCACGAGACCGGGACCCGGAACGACATAAGGCAGACTCTCAGGCATCCAGCCACTTACAGGACCACTCCCGCAAAGTTTTCGGGGCCATGGCTTGGCAGTGGGAACACGACTCGGTGTCATGGTCACACATGGCAGAAGAGACACTCACGGTGCGGATCAGTCAGCGACATCGTGCACGGACAGGCCTAGCAAAGCTTGAAACCGGGCATCCCTATGCACCAGAAGTAAGTTTTACTTACAATTGAATCAAACACTTTAGTCAACAAGTTGACGGGGTTCCGCTCTCTCCGGATATGCGCTTGCTGGCGCGAAAAAATAAAGAACTGATGTCCTCGCGCGTGGGCGCATCTAAGTAGCTATAGTGACGTCATCTCCGCGAATAAGAATGTAGCACCGCCGCAGAGCCGTACGACGACGTCTACTGACAAGCAGGGGTACTGCGGACAAAAGCTTTCCGGATCTAGTCCGACACCTGGGGATATTCTAAGGTAAGTAATCTATCACAAACGTGTCTCTTTCAGATATCCAGGATTGGTTCTGGGGGCTTTAGAAGATATTTCGATTTCATCACCAAAGGTTTCGGTGCCAAACCGGACCGGTCCTTTTTGTCCTCCGAAGTGGAAGGTTTTGGCTCCGAACAGGACTTGTGTTTCAGAACGGAAAATTTCGGATCTGAAGACGATCTGTCTCAACCCGATCCGGAGACGGTAGGCCTGACCGTTTTTTTCGGTGAAACATCGTATCAGTGCTGACCAAGGCCCAAAAGCAGAGGTGGTGCCAAAGCCTTAGATTTGGTGGGAGAGAGTTTGTAGGGTAAAGGGGGTTTACTACTCTTGGCACCCTGAACCGGTGGAACGTCCTCAGACGCCAGTTCGATTTCCAGCTCTGAACCCGATCTGGGACAGAGAAGGCTCTCTTCTTCCTCTGCTGTCGATTCTTTCTGTTCTGATTCTTCTCCAAAGATATCAGGAGTATGTTGAATGCTTTAATGCTGCATTTCTCGCAGAGCCAGACAATCCAGAAGTGTTTTTCAATCGGAACAACCAACATGCCGCACAGCCTTCTTCCTTGTGCTTCGGTGAGAGGCACAAGTTGCAGACTTTATGTAGGCCGGTGCCAGGGTACATGAAGTGGCACAGAGGACAGAATTGAAACCGAGTCCGTTCCATCAGCAGAAGGCTGGACCGCTGCAGTTAGGCCCGAAGGCCACTCCCAATGTTCGACAGAAGATGGAGTTTCCTGATCTAATAGATACGTGGAGAATATGGAAACGCATACAATAACAATACCTCCGATAGTACAGTGGATTGCGCACAAAGGGGAGCCTGAAGAACGGTTTTGAGACGAAGGGCAACAATACACGTTCAAACCAGATGGCGGAAAGAAAACAATCTAACAATGGAAACGATGCCCATGTGCACGATCACCTAAAGTAGGAGTCATTTTACCTTGCAAACATCCGGACCCAACACTAGATGGCAGGAGTATGCAAAGCATGCGTAGCCACAGCACACATGCCGCAAATATAAATCTCCCTGACCAGTCTACCAAAAGGGCATTCCCCTTCTACCTGGTTCTGGAAAACGAATAGTTTACCTGTCGGTGTAGTTTTGCAGCTTGAAGATCTTTCGGGATTCACTATGCTGTGCATTATTAAGCGGTCTAGTGGTTGGGTCCGGAATCATAGTCTTTTCTCTTTTTTGTAGCCCAGGTGGGCGTTAATCCCACCTTCTGGTGTACTTCCTGTGATGTCGGCACACTTCCTGCGGAAGCTCCCACCTTTGGGCGCCATCTTCGGATTCTTTTTTCTAGTTTTTGTGTTCGGTTCGTGAATCCTTGGCAATGTTTACAATTTCTTCTTTAAAGTAAATAATGTATCACTTTGTCTCTTAAAGCGTCTGCTTGTATTTGATAGCTTGTGTTTCCACCTTCTTCTCCTGCCTCATCTGTCTGGCGGAGGTGGGTGGGTTCGCTAGTGAATCCAGAAAGATCTTTAAGCAGCAAAACGACACCGACAGGTAAAAAACTATTCATTTTGCAGCATGAAACTTTCTGGATTCACTATGCGGTGCATAGACTTTGCTGCGGTTTATTATGTTTGTGGCGGCTGGGTGGAAGATGAGCGTTGGTTGTTGAATATATGTTGAAGCACTCTGTCCTACTTGTGCTTCCTTGTTCATCTGTATATCCACGCAGTAGTGCTTCGTGAACATGTGCATTGAAGCCCATGTTGCCGCCAGGCATATGTCTTGAATGGGAGTGTTAGCCAGGATGGCTATTGTTGCTCCCTTTTTTCTTGTAGAGTGGGCTTTTGCCCTTCCCGTTAGTTCTTGCCCTGCCTGCTTGTGGCAGAATTGTATAGTTTGTGCGATCCATCGTGCGATGGTGTCCTTAGTTACTGGTCTACCCAGGAAACTGGTTGCGAAGGACACAAAGAACTTTGTCTTCCTGTGTTCTCTCTATGTAATGCATTACTGCCCTTCTAGTGTCCACTATGCAGTGCCCTCTCTGCGCTTGTTGACTGTTTCTAGGCTGAGGCCCTCTGGCTCTGGGTGTAGTACCTCTCAGTTTTGCATGGAGAGTAAGTCTTTCCTTTTCCCGAACTTGTGGGGTGGCCCCGTGCGATTTCCATGATCTGTGAGTACCAGGTCTGCCTGGCCCACTGAGGTGCCACCAGGATCAGTGTCATGTTGCTGGTTCTGCACTTGCTGAGTACCCAGTTTATCAGTGATATCAGGGGAAAAGGGTAGGCAAATGTTTTTGACCAGCTTATCCATAGGACATTCCCCAGGGATCGTTCTCCTGGTTGCCTGGATGCGAAGTATCGGCATTTTGCATTCTGGTGTGTTGCAAATAGGTCTATCGTCGGTGTTCCCCACCTCCTGAAAAGCTTTTGCGTTTCCTGTGCATTGAGCCCCCACTCGTGGGATGCGGTTGTCGGTCTGCTGAGCCTGTCTGCTTTCACATTGTCCTTCCCCAGTAGGCATATGGCCAGGAGGTCTATTTTGAGTGGGATGGCCCATCTCCATATTTCCTGCACTAGGTTGGATAGTGCGACTGATTGTGTTCCACCCTGTTTGTTGATGTAGAACATCGTTGTTGTGTTGTCTGTTTGAATCAACACTCTCTGGTTGTACAGTGGTTTCTGGAAGGCCTTCAGGGCGAGGAACACGGTCTTCAGTTCCAGGTAGTTGAAGTGTCTGGCCGCATCTGCAGGAGTCCATAGACCCCTCATCTTGAGCTTGTTCGTGTGGGCAACCCATCCCATCTGGGTTGCGTCTGTGGTGATGGTCAACGTTGGGGTTGGTGGTGTTAAAGGTTTCCCCTTTGTTATGTTCTCCTTGTTCCACCACATTCTCTCCTCCTGCACTACGTGTGTTACAACCACTAGATCTTGCCAACTTCCTGTAGCTTGTGACCATTGTTGTTGCAGCCATTCCTGGAATGGTCTCATGTGGAGCCATATATTGGGGACCAGGTGTATGCAGGACGCCATCATCCCCATGATCTTGCTCGCTGTCCTCACGGTCAGAGCTCGCCCCTTCTGGTAGTGGCGTGTCTCCTTCAGCAGGGCAAGTGTTCTCTTGTCGCTGGGGAACACCTTGCTCCGTATGGTGTTGATCTGTGCACCCAGGAAGATCTTCACTCGCTCTGGTTCCATTGAGGATTTTCCCCAATGTATGAAGAATCACAGGTCTGTCAGCGTTTGTAACCCGCTGTGCGTGTTCCTTGCATGTCCTGTGGGAACTTGCTTTTATTAGCCAGTCGTCAAGGTAAGGGTATACATGAATCCCTTCCCTCCGCAGGTGCGCTGCCACGGCAGCAAGACAGGCTAGGGCTGTGAACTGGTAGTGTTCTTTGTAAATCTCAGTAGGTGTTTGTGCTGCTTGTTCATAGGAAAGTGCAGGTAGGCATCTTTGAGATCTATGGTGGACATGAAGTCTCCGTCCCTTATCTGAGGAATGACCTCTTGTAGGGATGTCATTTTGAATTTCTGTGTCTTTTATGTATTTGTTTAGGAACCTTGGATCCAGAATGGGTCTTGGCGTTTCGTCCACCTTTGGTACTAGGAAATAGTTTGAGTACACTCCCTTGTTTCTTTCTCTGAATGGAACTGGTTCGATGGCCTCCTTTGGGAAGAGTTCTTGTGCCTCCTCTAAGAGTAATGCCAGCTCTTTTCCCGAAGGTGCCTTCCTTTTTGGTTGTCTGTTTGGTGGTTTCTTTTCCAGTCCTATGCAGTATCCGAACTGTATGATGTTGAGTATCCATTTGACTGTAGTTATCTTCTTCCATTCCTGGAAGTAGTGTCTTAGCCTGCCTCCTACTGGTGTTACATGTTCGTTGATGTTTGGGCCGTGTAACCCTCCTTTGCTGACCTTGTTGCGCTCCACCCTTGGAGGGTTTGTGTGGGTGGGTACGCTTTGCGGGACGGAGTCACTTTGAGGTGGGTTGCTGGCCCCCTCTTCTTGCTTGCCCTCTTCCATTCGCCCTCCCGCGAAAGGACTGGCCAGAGACAGGTTTGTTTTTGTTGTCCCTGCTGTGATTGATTGTCGCCCTAGAAGGCCTGCTGGAATGTCTGGTGTACCGTTCCCGGCTGGTTTCCCCCTCTTCCGTTTAGTCTCCGTGTCGGGGTACCCCTTCTCATCCCTCTGAATTGTATGGCCCCCATGGACCTTGCAGTTTCATTTTCTTTCTTGAGCTGGGTGAGTTTTTCATCCACCGGTGCCCCGAACAGTGTTTCTCCATTGAAAGGGGTGCTCAGAATGTTGTTCTGTACTTCCGGCTTGAAGCCTGAGAACCTCAGCCAGGCATGCCTTCTTTCTGTGACTGCGATCATCATCAGCCTGCTGGATGTGTCAGCCCCATCCAATGCTGTTTTCAGGCAAGCATTTGCTATATTTTTGCCTTCCCCTACCAGGTGTGACGCTCTTTGTAGGTATTGCTCGGGGAGGTGCTTGAGCAGCTGTTCGACCTCGTCCCAATGCTGGTACTGGTGTCTGTTTAGCAGGGCATTGGAGTTTGCCATGCACCAGTGTACCGGTGCATTCCTCTCTATTTTTCTCCCAGTCAGGTCCATCCTCCTACTTTCTTTGTCCGGTGGTGGGCCTGATGTTGGAACATTTGCCCTTTTCCTGGATGTTGCCACAATAATGGAGTCCGCCGTGACGGATCCTTGGATGTAGGGAGGGTCCTTACAGGAGTGCTTGTATTTCTTCTCCGTCCTAGGCGTGACAAACCTGCAGGTCACTGGGTCTTGGTCCAGGACACTCTGAAGCATGGGGAGGAATTGACTCCTTGTTTGAGTGGGATCAAGGTCTCCAAGAGGAAGCATGCCTTTGGTTTTTCCGCCTCTAGTTTGACTCCATAAGCTGTTGCCGCGTTCCTGATGACCATGTTGTAGGCCCCAATGTCATCTGGCGGCGAAGCCCTTGAAGGGTACGTCTCCACGGGCTCTTCTGGGTTTTCGGCGTAGAGGTCCTGCCACTCCAGGTCCTGTGCCATCGAGGATGCCAAGCCGAAACTCGTTCGCTGGTCATAGTCGCCTTCTTCCTCGTAATATAGGCCCTCTTCCTCTAGGTGCTCCTGGGGCTAGGGAGTTTTTGCGGTTCTTCTGCATCTGACTCCTCCTCCTCTTCTATTTCGACGATAGTCGTCGGCATTTTCAACAGAACCGTGAACCGTTTCATTTTCTCGTCAAACTCTCTTCCTTTGCAGGATGTTTTCCATTTCGGCCTCAAGCCTTCTCTACTTTCTCTCCAGGAAGCATGCGGACGTCACAGGAAGTACACCAGAAGGTAGAACGTCATCGCCCACCTGGGGCTACAAAAAAAAAGAAAGAAAAGACTACAATTCCGGACCCAACCACTATACCGTGGAATAATGCACAGCATAGTGAATCCAGGAAGATTCATGCTGTAAAACTGGAAGCATAGTCTAGGCATTTTGTTGTTTTAGTCTGCAAACAAGTTGATTTACAGATGCCCACCTTCTCTAAATATGGTGCAGATGCCCACCTTCTATAAATGGGTCTTGCACAACTACGTGGTGTAGAATTCAGTTATGATTTTGGTGAAGTTGTGACTGCAGGAGTGGCTTAAGTGTTTTAGACTCCTGGCAGGTGAATGGCTGAGTCTGATAAGTTCCTGGCTATTAACCACTTCCAGATGGCCTGCACTTCAGGAGAGAGGGAGTGAGTCCCTCCGTGCTGGTTTAGATAATACATTATGGTCGTATTGTCCGTCTGAACCAAAAGAGAGCTTCTTTCTGATGCGTAAAATTACTTGAGCGCAAGGTGTACTGCCCTTAGCTCCAGCATGTTGATATATTGTTGTACTCTGTCCGACTACAATCCCCGAGTTTGCAGAAGGCCCATGTGAACACCCCACCCCGAAGGGAGGCATCCGTGATCAGTCTGTGAGAGGATCTAGGCGAGAAGGGATTCTGATTGTATTTAACTGTGACATTTACAAACTGCAAATACACCATGAATGGGGTATTTTACAAAGCATGCTAGATATTGCAGTAAGGCAAGACTACTGGGCATATTCAACCAAGATATAAAGCATGATGTCACTTACCCTTATGATCTTTCACCTGTGACCAATGCTCTTATGTGGAGTTAAAACGCACAAGGACTATGAAAGGAGATGCCATTTTGACACCTCTAATATGCAAATTAAAAAGCAGAGATTCCAACGATTAAGCCTCAGCATTTTGCTTTTGTTGGATACATACGCACACACACACACACACATATCTATAATGTATTTAATGTTTGCTCCACGGTCTCCGCATGTGGGCGGGACCATTTAGTGCTTATGACTTTGATGCAGATCCCTGGAAGAGAATGTTGAAGATCCATTTGTCAGAGATGATGGAATCCATAGTTGGAGTAAACCTTCAATCCTTTTCTCCACCTTGGTTAGATGTGGGGCGATCCCTAAAGAAAAATCACTTGCTGAAGGCCCATGCACCTCTTGGGGCTGAACCTCTGCATCTTCCTTGAGTGGCTGCCTTTGCATGCTGCTGTATTGCTATTGAGGTGAGGCCCCTTGAGGTGGGGAGGTGGAGGAGGGATGTCAGGCTGCTGTCTGGTCTCCCCCTCTGCTGGTTTGTCTCCTTGGTGCAGAGGTTCACCTGGACGTTTCTCTGAATTGTAGTGCTCCCATTGCTTTGCTGTCTCGTTGTCTTTCTTCATGCCTTGCAGGGCCTAGTCTACTGAGGTTTCAAAAACCTTGTCCCAGGTGAAGGACATTGATGACTTCCGCATACACCTCGTGATTAAATCCAAACACCCTCAACCTTGCATGCCTTCTCAAAGTGATACTTGGGTCTAGCTGCCTGCTGGCATTGTCCAGAGCGGACTTCACACAAGAGTTGGTGATATTCTTGCCCTCATCAGGAACTCCTTGCCCTCTACTTATAATGATCTGGTAGATGCATCAGATTTGTGATTTAATCCCATTACTAGTGACCGTATCTGTTGAGAAGCAAGTTGAAGTTACCTATGCATCATTGCATTACTGTTAGCACTATATCTTTCTTCCTACCATCTTCGAGAACTTGTATTTGTTTTCTGGTGGCAGTCCCATGGTTACTGGGACATTATTTTTTTCTTAAGAAACAATGTCCTGCTCAAGCAAGACTTTAGCAAAAAAATAGTGTATTATTACAAAGTTTTAGACCACGTTTGAGGACCATAGTCAATAGTTGTTATACATGGACAATTGCTTCCTTCAAAATAAGTTTATGGTCACAATTCAGTGACATCTGCTTATAAATCTACGTCAAGATTAGAAGGCGCTTGTGAGAATCCAATCACGCTCTACACTTGGGGATATCTTCTGTTATAGGATAATTTTAAACACTGGGTCACCAACATGGTGTGACGTTCGCGGCCGGTTTCCAAAAAGCTAAGAGTGTATCGATAGCCAGCTACGGAAGCGAACTATGGGGGTATACTGATCTAGAGGGTATACAGGTGACGGAAAATCACTATTTAAAGCAGTTGTTGGGGGTTCCTAAAGGGACCGTAAACCTAATCGTTCATGAAGAAACTGGCCTTACATATATATGTGATATTCGGGATATGCGCCCATTACTTTTCTGGCTCAAATGTTAGTTAAATGAAAATCTAGACCTAACTAAAAAACTGTTACAAGTATTTAAATGGGTGCTTTAGTGAGCTTGGGCGTCCGGACCTGTTTTTAACACCTGATTGTATTACTAGGGCAGATGTGGCTTTTGTGAAACACTCTTATGCGCAAAAAAATGAGAGGAGACGGATCTGTTAAAGAATAGTGTCCACAAGCACATGATGCTTAAGTCAACTCTAGAAATGGAGCCATGTTTATCTTGGCCGTTGTCTGCCCACGAGCGCTTTCTACTCATCTGGTTTAGAATGGATTATTTCCATCTTTTTTTAGCTGTTCCAAAGGGGAGTCATAAAGGCAAAGTGCTAGCACCCTGTGGCTGCAAAAACATGTCTCCACAGTACCTGCTGCACTTTGTGTTTTTTTGTAAATTTTATGAAACCCCAAGGAGGCTCTTTTTAAAATCTCTTTAAAAAAAAAAGCTACATTTTAAACAGGTACGCCCGCTCTCTATTTTTTACAATTATTAAAACCAGAATGTATTCAGTTTGTGGTTGGTTTTCTGAAATTTTCATTAAGGTACAGAAAATGCTTGGACCCTTAAGGGTTCTGGATGGTGCATTTTATGAATTAACTTTTTTAAACAACTCAATTAATATGATGCCTTTCTCCTTTTAATTATTGAATGTCTAATGGAACAACTATCGTATGTTTGTGAAAGTATTTTGTGATTTGCATATTTTTATAGATTTGTAATTTAATGGTACTATGTAACTTTTATGGTTTTCTATTATGTGAACCGAATAAAGTTGAATGAATGAATACTGGGACATTAGCTCTGGTGACCAAGATTGAGTGTGCCTTGGCCATACCTTTGATATAAGCTGGGTCATGGGAAGAATGATTATAATTCTTTTTGGCTGCAGGATCAGGCCTTTGGCTGTGGCTCGTTTTGCTAAAGGTTTCTCTCCCTTGGTCAAGGATGCTCGGTAGCATGGGGAGGTATTGATTTTTGCTTTGAGGGTATGTTTCCAGCAAGAAAACAGGACTCTGTTTGATCATCCAGTTTTACACTATACTTGTCTGTTGCCCTCTTGATGACTGGGTTGTATGTGGTGGTGAGGTTTGGTGGCGAAATCCTTGAAAGTTAAGTATCATCACCATCATCTGGGACGTTTATCTTGAGGTCTTTCCACCCCTCATCCATCGAGCTTTCGGCGCCGAATATTTTAGTGTTGTATTGCTAGTCACCCTCTGCATCTGTAAATGTCCTCCTCCAGCTCCTTCTCTGGCTCTTGGGTTAGCGGCAGGCCTGTGGGGGTTCTTTGCTGGAGCAAGGAGAGTAGGGATTCAAGGCCACTTTGACTACAATTTCTTCCAAGTAGGGCCTGCCTCTCGGTCTTGAACCTCTGGACATATAGAGTTTCTGCTCGATGTCAACAGACTCTCTGCACTGAAGTGTCAGATTGCAGGGGGTGGGGCGGTTGAAGAGTCGAGACAGTCGCCTTTTGGTGTTGGAAGGCTTGCAGTCATCGGTGGCCTTTTGTATGAACCTATGAGACTTTTCCCCTCGTCCGCTGCACCTTTCAATGACAGGGCAGACTAGGAGTGTTTCATCTCCATGGCTTTCAGATCTGTGCTTGTGCGTTTTATTACCTGCCGTTTGTGCCCCTTGTGTGTGGGCCTTTTCAGGGTCTGAGCTCGTTCGATGACAGACTCCGCAACATTTAATAGATCCCGTAGTGCCATTTCAGTGCCCTCTGGGGTCTCCTTGTTGCCAGCGTTGCTCTGTAGGGTGTCCCTCCTGCATCTGCACCTTGGCGTAGTGGGCCCACCTCTGTTTCTGCCTCAATAGTAAGGTCTTGTGCTGGAACTCCATGCAGGTTCTACAGTCCTCTGATCAATGGTCTCTCAGCAGGTAGAGGTTGCAGACTTTGAGGCGGTCTGTGCAAATTTGTGGTTGCACTTTAGGTAAAAGCTGAAAGCTGTATGTTCCACAGCCACTTCACAATCTTCAACATGTACGGTCATAACCCACGTACTTTCTCCTGAAGAAGAACGCTTCAGTGTTTTTTGGTGTAAATTCAATCGGCATCCGCAGTTTGTCAATGTTTATTCTCTGGGGCTTTTTGGAAGTTTGTAGTAAAAAAAAAAACTAAAAAAAAACTTTTCTTCCTCAACCTAGAGCTCGTGCCAGCGCATCCAGACCCAACGGCAAAACAAAAAAAAGATGGCTACCACGTACAATGTCATCAAGATGGGACCTACAGCCATATAGACAAGGCAAAGTAAAAAAACAAAAAAAGTACAAAAAATTAGAAAAAAATACGGGGAAAAAAGACAGACCCAACCACCAGAAGGCAGAATGCACAGCATGTGAATCCAAAAAGGATTAATGCGGCAAAACACATGCTACAGACATATGCTTCTCTTTGAAATTAACATTTCCCTTACCATTGGACAGAGAAGTGTCAATGATTATTAACGAAGAACCAACGACAGTCACCAGGATGCTGGAAGCGAGATTGCGGGGAAAAAAGAGCTGGAGGGAATGACCATCTAGAATGTTTCTTTTTACTTCAATATGTCAGCATATGCTCCACATGCATTCAAATCAGTGACTCCTGGATTTGAGGCAAAGACATTTTCATGCATTCAGACAATGCTGGAAGTTGGTCTTGGTCCCTAAATTGCCATCATCCTAGATATTTTAAATTTGCGCAGGCCCAAAAAGAATTAGTTTGGATGGTGCACATAATACACAATCTCCACTAATAGCACTTTGTCAGTTGAAAACATGCAGTCCTAACAGCCATTTCGAGTGCCCAGAAAGAGATACGATTTTGTTTATTCAGTTTTTATTTTCTTTAAAAACAGTGCTTTTTTACCATTTGCGAGGGAAGGGGTGTACAAAACCGCTGCCTGTTTTGTATTTCCTCCTCCCACCTCACCCCCAGCCCACGCTTAGAGTTTACAAAAGCCAACATGATCAATAATTTATACACAGGATAGTAATAGAAGTACAAAACAAAAGATAATTACATAAGAGGGAGAAAAGCTTGAAGGTTTATAACCAACTCACATGTCCACCAACCTAGGTATTGTGTAGTAACCCCCTTTCCCAGCGTGAATACTGTGCGGTCCGAGTGCTACAATACAACATGATACTTGTTAAACAGGGAATGGCAACAAAGCTACATGGGGGAAGAATTGGGGGCATTAAAAGATGAAGGATAGGTGTCTGCCTTGATGACGGGACATGTTCCAGAGATAAAGGCTTTGTGGCTACAGGGTATAACGATAAGTAGACATTGTAATGAAAAATTAGTATATAAGGGGAGAAAAAGATAAGGGGGGATCGAGGCTTTTGAAGATCCTGGTTTGAAAGGGATGTATGAATCTAGTGATGAGGAATTTGTGGCTATTGGGCTGAAGGATGGGTGGCTGTAGGAATGGGTGGAGGGGTTGGCGGTTTTGGAGAATCCCAATGGGATCTTGGACTAACCTACTGGGTAGGAGGGATGGGTCTGAATGGAGATAACTGGGCACTTTTTCAGCAGCGGTGGCTAGTGTTGCAGATCTGTTCTATGGTAAAGTCTGGCAACTGCAGCTCATAGTGAGGGGTAGCTGGACAGCAATGCATTCGTAGCTTCCATGCTCAAATGTCTCTTACTACATGCGCAAATCCTTGTGTATAGAGGGGATGGGGAGCTTTCCAGTTCGGAACCTTCTAAATGGTACTATTGTCCAAGCTCAGAGACACATTCATGTTGCAAAGGGAGGGGTGATGGGGATGTAGAGTGGTTGTGATTATTCTTCAGGTCACCTTCCTCGACAAAAATACAGATTTTTTTCAAGGGGTACACATGGGAGAGAGTTGGAGCTTGATTCCGCCGCTTAACGCCCATTCATTGTACAAGAGGGAAATGCACAGTGACCAATGCAGCAAGAATGTGTAGGGTCTAGGGGTGGGTGACCCAGGCTGGACAAGCATACTGAACTTCCGAAACTAGTTATTGGGCTGCAGGAACCCAGGCAGAGCAATGCTCCTAATTTGAAGGGACTATCAAATGCATTTGTTGCTCTACTTGGGAGATCTCTTATGCGAAATGTGACTTCACACTCCTTTCCAGAATTGTAACTTTTACATTTGTTATTTACATTAATATTTACATTCCTCTCATAGGTTTAGAGAGTTATTCCCTACACCCAATGATGAATGACTCAATTCTATGCAACACCTCACTTCAGTATCTTAACAGTGAGTGCTACGACACTCTACAGGAAAAAATAGATGCATCGACCAATAGGGAAGAGAGGGTAATGGGAGGAAGACCTGGTTTGTTTTCAATGTGGTGGTGGGAGGGAAAAGATCCTACTTACAAAAACAGTGAAATTATGTTTAGCTGACCTATCATATAAAAGCTATCTAAAAAAAACAAAAAAAACTATAGGCCCGGAAAAAAAAATTATACTCTTGTTAATCTTCCCCAACGCTAGACTGGACCCACAAAATTGCAGCAAGTACATCTGGCCTTGAATGAAAATTACTGAGCAATTCTGCCCTAATTCTGCTAGCAGAACAGACATGGCCATATGGCAAGGTTGGGTAAGAAACATTAAGCAGAAAGCGACCACTGCAGCCAGCCCACACATCACACAGGCAGCTTTCATTTATGATAGTGCAATGCATGCTGCAAAAAAAATGCGGGTATGGGTGTAGATTGAAAGGCAGCACTGAGAGAAATGAACAAGAAAAAATGAAGGGCACTAAATGCATACTGTACACCAACTTGGCGTCCTTTTCCTCTATATATATATATATATGTACAAACCACACGCATGATTGCGATGGACTGTCATGCGCAAACTACGACTGCGGTAAAAGCGAAGGATAGATCTACTGGTAGGAATGAGGGACCATTAGGGGAATGCCCTCCCAGGACATAGAAACCTGCCAATCATTCACACACAATGTGGCAGTATTTCACTGCCCTGGCCGGTGACTTAATTTTAAAATTACACCCCTCAAACACCATGACAAACCACTTGGGAATTGCTTGGTATGTATGTGCTGCCTTATGCTGCAGGGGGCTGGGAGGCAGCATGCTTCACTAAGAAGGGAAATTAATCTGACCTCACATGCGTTTATGTTAAATATAAACTCCCAATAACAAGCTGGGTAAGCAGATACCACATTGACTATCATCACTATCCTGTCCCCAAATGAATAATCAAGAAGTTATTGGGTTAAAATTCAGGATGCCCATCTAAACCACCAATTTCAAGACTTACCACACCCCCACCCCTGTTCCTCCTAGCTTGAAAGAAAAACAAAATCAAGGAGTGCTTGTGCGATTCCCATCCCTAAACAGCATTCTAAAAAATCCTGTAGTGTTTTATTTGAGGGAGAGAGAACTATGGCCTCCGACCTCTCCAACTCTTGACCCATACCCATGCTCCCTAGCAGCTGAAATCCCAGTTTAAATTTAGCATCCCACGAGTGTGTGTAAATCCCTGGGAGTCTCTCTCTGAAACCCCTTCCCACATTTCATTATCAGGTTGGCTACTTTTGCCCCCTATAATTCGAAAATTAATCTCAGTTTAATAACAAAATAGATGCTTAAAATGTGCACAACGTAATGTTCAAGTTTACAAAAGACTAAAAACAAAAACAAAATCGAAGGCATACGGTAACATCGAAATAACGTAGTCAGCAAAAACAAACGTGCTCTTAGACTCTCCCAGGCTTCCTACTGAAATGGCATGCCTTGAGTGTTCTGGCGTTCTACACCTCTTTTAATCTAGTCTCCCTGCATATAATGTAAGGCTGGACATTGCACTTCAACATATATGCGCAGCTGTCAGCAGCTCGGGCACCCTTGATTAGGGAGATGCTTAAATCTTCCTCGCTGTCACATTACACAAGATGATACATTTCCCCAACTGCCCACCCCTCTGAACCGTTTCGCTCCATTTGTGCCAAACTCAACCATCCAAACGCTCCATCTTCGACGCTCTTACAGCATAGAGAAAAGCAACAAGAGATTACTGAATGCGAGTGGGTCAGACCTACATTCTGCCACTCCCTCCAACCACATATGAGTTCCGTTCAATTTATGTTTTAGAATCATTTTCAGTTTTCTACATTACTTTTGTAAAGTTTTGGAGCACCTGTCTACAGTCCTGCCTACCACGCTTCTCTCCAAGCTCAATAATATGAAATTACACGAGCGCCACAAAAATGTAAAATGGTCCTTTACATCAAAACTTTGGCTTGGAAAAAAAGTGCACTCGCTTCCTACCCCCACAGCAAAAACATTCCAATGCGGTAAAGTGACAAAAGAAATGGCAGTTATATGCTTTATAAATAAGCATTGTCCCTTTAAATTTCCTTAAGAATGCAAACACCATCTAAGGTTAAACTAGCCTGGACAAACGGAAAAGATCTGAGGCCTCCGGTATGTCAATGTATACACAACATGGGAACTGATAGGGGAATAGAAGCACTGCCATCTCACCTCACTACCACCATTTGCGGTACCATCTAATCGATATATATACCAGCACAATTAACGTATTTTGACTGTATAACAGGTAGTGTTCAGATTGGTGGGCGCAAATTCTGGCTTATCCCCTAGAGAAGCAATAGGAAGATTGCCGCATGGTTGGATGTTTATTTGGGACCTATGGCTGAATATGATCAGAGTTCATGTGGGACAAGATTCCGAATATCCCTATAGAGAGGTAAGGGATTATGCAGGTACAGTGTAATAATGCTACACTAATTTGAAAAGATGGACTGATGGTGACGCTTAAAATAGGGCACTATGGCGATTAAGTATTTCAGTTTCTCAAATGTGCCATATATTTTTCTAATGAGGTATCCTGTATACACCGGATTACCCTAATTTCGAGGGACCGTAAATATGCTGCATCAAAATCAGTGCAAGGGTGTATCTATCTACTTTACATAGGTGCCCGAGGAAAGAATAGGGGTGTCTTCATTGGCTGCCACCAGTTTACTGGGACTGGCTCTACTATACTGTAGACACAAAAAGAGACTGACTCCCAGCTACAACCTTCAGTAAACAGGGACGGCTCAACTTCATTGAGTTCTGGGAGCCCTCAATTCTCAAAGCATGTCAGCATGACATCTGACAGTTTCCTATTGTTTAAAGCTAACGACCAACTCAGGTTGCTAACCTTAAAATCCAAGCGCAGCCAGCCTTTAGTGAGCTACTTATCTGCGCTCTGTGTGCAGCTGTAACGGGATAGTGTTGTAAAGGAGCAAAGGAAATTAAAGACAATGTGGAAGTCGGGAGGGAGATGGCTGACATTTCCAGCATAGTGTGTAAAAAAAACAAAAAAACAGTGGTTTAAAAACCACGTAGAGAATGCAGCAAAGGCCCCCTGAAGAGGGTGCAGAGCCAAGGAAAAACCTCTGCTTTGTCCCATCTCCCTCTTCCAGACAGGCTCCAGCGGTGGGTGTCTTCCTTTTAAAGTTTAAACACCCACTACATAAAAAACAATGAAATAATTCCCCAAAACTTTATGTAACGGGTTTCCTCCTTTTCCACAGCAAAAAAGGTTCAGAAATATATATATTTATATACTTTCCAAAAAAAGTGAAAGTTTAAATGGCGGTTTACTCTTTCCGTCATCTGAAATGTTCCGAGTTGCGCCTGGTCAGTCATTTAACACCTTCGCATGCTCCTGGCATCACACACACACCATGCCACCCTCTCTTTAAAAGATTCTCCCTCTTTCATCATGGTTAGAGACCAACATATAGTGTGATGTTCAACATTATACATGGACCTATCCACACAACTCTTCATGCAGGGTAAACTGGCTAAGGCTGATCTTTTACCACAGTTAAAAAAAAAAAAAAACACGAAACAAAGTTAAAAAATTAAAAACCGGCACAATCTTTGGAACGGAAAATAAAAAGGCAAAAAAAAGTATAAGGCCCCAAAATAAACTTCAACAACAAAAAATACATTATTTAGAACACACAGTGAGGTATAAAAAATTATTTTTTTCGGGTTTTCCGCTTTTTTTGGGAGTTTTTTTTTCTTTTTTCATGTCCATTTTTGTCCCCAGTTTGACTGTATGTACGTTCCGTTCCTCCTTGTCCTTTCGCTATATAGGTGCTCCTAGATTTCAGTATTGCAATAGCCAGGCCTCAGAATAGGGGGAGGAGTGACGGGCTTGTCCCACTGCAAAGGGAAGGAGAGGGAGTGGCGGGTGATGGGGAAGGTCACGTCACTTCAGTACGGAGCAAATCGACTGTATCCACCTCGGTATAAGCTGGCCTGAAAGAGAAGTGTAGATGAGAGGTGAGTCATAAGAATACACACAGCACTGCACATACTGTCTGAAAGCCACATCCAACAGCAACACAAAACCTATGAACTGCTGCTACCTAGTACACATATCTGGCTTATAAGGTCGCAAAGCTTGTATGCACATGGCTGTTAAAAATGGTTCCCTACATGTGACATTTTTACATCTTGGGGTCTTCCACATAGCAACCTGCTTGCTATACTTTTGCCACCAATGAATGGGCCTGCAATAATTTCAAAATGTTAAAAACATTCTTGTGTGGGAGGGAGTATGTAATTAGAATCTTCTAAATCGACTTACATCCTAAAATATTCCCCATTCAACGATACAACTTCACAAATAGCACATTTTTTGTTCCCCATAGTCCCCTCTCAGGAGATTGAGTAGGTCATTTGTGGATTTATATAATGAGTGTCTCATTCCATCATCTGTCGGTGGCCTTGAGGTTTCAGGGGTCTAAGGATTTGCCAAATTTTCCATCCCACTGTACTAGATGATTTGAGGTTTGGTGATACAGACACAGAGGAAAGGATGACCTGGTTCGGAATTTTTTTTAATTGTTTTGCTTTACTAAAAATTAAGCATCCTATAGGGCATCTTGTACTGTAATGTTGTTTAGAAAGGATGAAAACAAGTTACTTACCTGTAACTTTGGTTCCCCAGTATTAGTAACTTTCATAGACTCCCATGCTTTGTATCATTCCCCGTTGTCAGCCTGGAAGCCTCGGTAAACAGAAAATACCATAGCAGTATGTACAAAAGAGAAAGTAAGGCCTAGGCCTCATCATTTTGTAGCCTATCTACCTCTTTTTGTAAAATAACATTTTGCAACAACCATTCAGAATAGCCTCACCCCATAGAACCCTCCTGAGAGCCTCAGATTTTCGTAGCCGTTGTGTAACAGTAACCACTTTTGCTGAAGGCTGAGCTTTCCCAGGGGAGGAGGGTGAGAGCATGGGAATCTATGAAAGTTACCAATACTGGGGAACTAAAGTTACAGGTAAGTAACTTGTTTTCTTGCCCCAGTATTGGAACTTTCATAAATTCCCATGCTTTTTATCAGAGTAGCTAGCAGTAAGCCACAAGTGCACATTTTGCTACAAGCTTATTACATCTCAGCATAACTGTCTTCATATGACCATATATATATATATATATATATATATATATATATATATATATATATATATATATATATATATATACCTTGTAACAAAACATCAGAAAAATTATGTGATACAAAATGTGCAATCATAGGAAGGAGGGATAGAAGGGAAAGCTCACCTCTCATTGGAAGAGATTGCTCAGGACTACTTGTGCTTCTGCCGCTTCGCTCCTCATGAAAGAGTCCAGGCAGTAATGCTTTGTGAATGTATGGGCACTGCTTCATGTGGCCGCCCTACAAATGTCTTTTATAGGGACTCCAGCGAAGAGAGCTGCTGCAGATGAAACTGATCTTGTGGAGTAAGCTCTTACATGTCTCTCCAGGGGCTTTCCTGACGCTTTGTGGCAATAATGAATTGCACTTGAAATCCAGCGTGAGATTCCTTGTTTTGAGAGAGGAAGTCCTTTTCGCGGTGCACTAAAAGCCACAATAAGTTGAGATTTTCTAAAATCCTTTGCGCGTTCAAGGTAAAGTTTGAGACATCTCTGGACATCCAAGGAATGTAGAGACCGTTCTGCAGGGGATGTAGGCCGAGGGAAGAATGACTTTAGAACCACTGGTTCGTTCAAATGGAAATCCGAAGGGACCTTTGGAATACATTTTCCATTGGTCCTTAAAAACAGTGTCCTTTTTGAACTGTAGAAAGGGTTCTAGAATGGATAGAGCTTTCAACTCTCCTACTCTCCTAGCTGAAGTGAGGGCTAAAAGGAGAGCTAATTTCCAAGACAAAAATTGTAAGTCCACCCTGTGGATTGGCTTCAATGGAGGTCTCATGAGATGAGCCAGAACCAGATTGAGATTCCAAGCCGGTGGTGGTGGCGGCCGCACTGGAGGAAAAACCCTGAAAAGGACCTTTCAGGAATTGTTTGATAATTCTAGCCGACCTGAGAGAAGGACCCGAAGCTGATCTTCTGAATCTTGAAATAGCCGCCAGATGTACTTTGGTGGAAGAATGAGAAAGGCCTGATTTAGCCAGCGATAGCATGTAAGGCAGTATCTGATGAGGAGCTGAAGAGAATGGATGGATGTGTTCCCGTTGACACCACAGGCAGAAGCGTTTCCATTTAGCACGATAAGTTTTGTTTGGTCTTGGTGCGTGCGCTGGAGTTAATATCTCCCTACATTCCTGAGGGATATCTAGGCTGTGGAATTCTCTGTGCTCAGGAGCCAGGCCTTTAAATGGAGAGCTCGGATCTGGATGTACCACCTGTACCTGGGACATTGTTAATAGAGATGGAATGGGACATAGGTGAAATGGATGGTCCTGAGAAAGTAGGAGAAGCTCTGTGAACCAGAATTGGCGAGGCCATGCTGGAGATATTAAGATCATCCTGCAAGGTTCCATCTTTATTTTCCTGAGAAGCCGTGGGATTAGGGGAATTGGAGGAAATACGTAAACAAATGCGCGTAACCAAGACATCGAAAGAGCAGTCACAGAGATCTGGGCCTAAATCCTGTACTGGGGTGAATGTATGACATTGTTCTGCATTCTGTCCATCAACTGTGGTTTTTGCATTTGTCACCCCGAGTAGGATGGGTATGCTCAGACGTGAGTCTCATGCTCTCCACACCACTGGATTCAAGCAAGCCGGGCTGAAGACGGCTGGAATGCCAGAAACCGGCCCTCGGAAGCTTGTTTCCGGTCCAGGGAAGGCATGGCTTGGCAGTTCGGGCTGGACTGTTCCCATGAGGCACAGGGTCAGACTGATTTGAATATGGCCATGTCTGAACTGGGGTGGTGTGGAGTGCAAAAAAACGATGGATTTGGGCCCAGATCTCTGTACTGGGGTGAATGTATGACATTGTTCTGCATTTTGTCCATCAACTGTGGTTTTTGCATTTGTCACCCCTAGTGGGATGGGGATGCTCAGACGTGAGTCCCATGCTCTCCACACCACTGAATTCAAGCAAGCTGGGCTGAAGACGGCTGGAATGCCAGAAACCGGTCCTCGGAAGCTTGTTTCCGGTCCAGGGAAGGCATGGCTTGGCAGTTCGGGCTGGACTGTTCCCTTGAGGCACAGGGTCAGACTGATTTGCATATGGCCATGTCTGAACTGGGGTGGTGTGGAGTGCAAAAAAAACGATGGATTTGGGCCCAGATCACTGTACTGGGGTGAATGTATGACATTGTTCTGCATTCTGTCCATCAACTGTGGTTTTTACAAAATGTGATGAGGCCCAGGCCTTACTTTCTCTTTTGTACATACTGCTATGGCATTTTCTATTTACCAAGGCTCCCAGGCGGACGACGGGGAATGATACAAAGCATGGGAATTTTGAAAGTTCCAATACTGGGGCAAAAGTTAGTTACTTGTAATCTCAATTCACCAACTTGCATATACTCATTGAATTTAGAAGCCTCCTTTTCAAAACCAGGAACTACGATTTGTTGGCAAAACCTCATGATTCTTCCTAAGGTTAGCAGTAAAAATAAATTGGGTATAAAGTACCAGTGCTATCCGTTCTAGGTTACAGTGGATTACTGGCAGCTTTACGGTGACAGTGTCCATTAGTTTAGTACTATTATCCGGTCAGGCTCCCTTTTTGTTTTCCTTTAAAATAGTATGATTATTATATCATGCTGCATTGCATGTTTTAAAGCTTTTTTTTGCATCAGCTTGCAATTGAAAAAATAAAATAAAGACTGAAATCTCAAGATGGAGAAATAATGTAAATCTCGAGCCATACGGTCCTTAAGGGCATCAACCTTGCCATCTGAAATAGTTATCAACGCTAAACATCTGTACGGCCAATCTCTATGCACGAAGGGGTTTAAAGCAAAGTACGGTCATGTTGCAAAGGCATCGCCCAAATGTTCTTCAGAGGTAGAGCAATTATAGAGAACACAATTCTTCCAGCCGCTATGCAGCTTGCTTACTATGTACATTGCATAAATAAAATAAAGAAAGAAAGGAGACAGTGTGCTTAATAGAGGCATTGCACGTTCCAGTCAATGTCTCATAACCTAAATTGTCCAGCTTCGGAAAAGTGAACTGGCAGTCAAGTCCTCTTCAAAGATTTAGAAGACAGTGGAGATGTGTGGACCTAAGCTGGGATGGTCTTCTCCTAAAATCAGGGGAGGAATGATAATTATTCTGAATCCAAAATAGAAGTCCAGCCTCAGTGCAGAATGCCAGCCTCCCTTTTTGAGAGTGTGGCTTCCTCTGTATGGTGACGTCTAGGCTGCAATGTTTTTGTCAGAGGTCTAAAAGGTACTCCCTTAAGTACTATTGAATGAGACAAATCTTGAGGGGACTCATGCAGTAGCAGAACTGGTTGAGACCAGCATTCTGGTCGGTGGGCCAGTGTATAGGCCTAATAGTTATTCAGGCTTTCCTGCAATTGATGGGTCGGAACCTTCACAACAAGATACAAATACACTGGAGACTATTGATAGTAAGGCAGCCAGGATGGTTCTGCAGTAGCAGAGTTCTCTAGAAGGACAGATAGTTAATCTCCTTCCAGGTGTCTGTTACAGTCTCGATAATGTTACCAGCTGAGAAGGCACATAATTGTTCTTTTCAAGTTAATTTAAATCCCTTTCTGTGTTTAGTATGGCTTGAGGACAAACCTCCAAGGACAACAATTTCACAAAGAGGTCCATGTAATAAGAATCCATGAAAATATTCAATATTCCCCCTTTGAAGATGTGCACCCCCTTCAAACTGCTACTCGATGACCATTCTTGGGGTAACCCAAGAAAGGCAAAACATTGTATTCACAATGCCTGTTGATAGACAATTTAGAATGGATTCATTCTTGGTAACCAGGAAACATAAGGAGTGAATGCTCTCTTTTGACTGAGTAAGGGGTCTTGGTACGCTTGATCGTTTGAAAAATAAAGATAAAACCACGTAATAGAAAACTATATGAAGAGGTGAAAATATTTGGGAAAAATATGAATTGGACTCAGGCACTCTCCACCAAAAACTAGATAAAGCTCATTATCTGCCACTGAAAAATATTTCCCCATCATAGTGGTATAACTATAGTCTGCCCTATATTCAGGTGCTGTACTGAAAGAATAGAATTGGGTCCAGAAAACTTCGGTAAAATCCAAGCTAGTTAGGAAGATTTTTCCTCCTCAACAAATTGGCTTCAGAGTAGGGACTGTAAGAGCAGCAAGTCTCCCGACACTAGCCACCCTCATGGACATAGCCATTTCTGCCGAATCTATGCTCTATTTTCACTTTGTGGATTCTAAAGCTACTTTTGATTCATCCCCAGAGGCGGTTTATGTCAGAAAATAGTTCATAGGGTAATCTCTCCAGTCTTTTTAACATCTACATCACAGATATATCCATAGACTTGGAGAGAATAAATGCAAATGCACCCAAGCTTGGCGGCAACTCAATCAGGTGTCTTTTCTATGCAAGCAAAGCTTTGTTGATATGAACAAGGATTGGGTTACAATGACCTCTACATGTTTCACAACTATATTAAAGTCAGTAGGTTAACTATAAATCTAGATAAAACTAAAATCTTTATTTTGGGTAGAAAAATCAAGAAGTCGGATACTTGGAATATGAATGGTTTACAAGTTAAAGTAACCTACTTGGGGGTGGTATTGACAGTTGAGGAACATTCTTGCTAATAAACATTTGCTAAAAGCAAAGTTTTCTGCTTTGTTCTATGCACTTATAATGCTTCATAAGAGACCTTGGGGACCAAAATTAGATGAAATGATAAGTCTTCCGTGTCAAATTATTCCCAACCAGTGCATAGGAGTCAGAAGCATTATTTAGAAGAGAGGCCACGTTTCTAGATCAACTCATCAACATCTACAGACTAGTTTCGTTGGGTCCCGAAGCATAGTTCTTAAGCCCAGATTAGGTTGGAATTCAGCTTAACAAAAACCATAGAAAGCAAAGGAAGATTTCTGAAAACCTATTTTAAACTATGAGCAGCCAAGGAAAGTACATTAGATCATCATTTATTAACCTCATGTGCGCTAGCGGAATTCCGCTCCTGCGCTGAGATTTTTCAAATCGCACTTTGCGTGACGAGCTGGGCTCGTCATCAGCGTGCGAGCGGGCTACGCCATGACGAGCCCAGCTCGTCAACAGCCTCGAAGGGGTTAATGAAAATTTCGAATTCAAGCGAAAAGACAGCATGCAACCACCTTAAAAGATATCTCGTCAGTTTAAAGATATGGTCTAACCAGAGCGATTAGTCAGCTTCAAAGGAACGATAACCAAATGCATGCATATGGTGACATTCCTGAGTAGAAGACATGAAGCTGTAGGTAGGTAAAGAGTGAACGTTTGGATGATCTTAACTGACTAGGTGAAGATAGGCCCACACCCAAATCTGGGCTTTACTTCCTCTACAAAACTGAAATATAAACCGCTGCAACCCCGGATGGGTGGGTTGCCAATACCCAAATGCATGCCAAAAGGGCTACAGTCCACTATGTTTGAAACCTGCAGACTCTGTAATAGCTAAAAGGAAACTGTTTTCCGCAGTTTCTTTATGTCCAGAGTTACTACACGAGAGGCGCACCTTTCTAAAAACCATTTTTTTTTTACTGAGGCTTCAGTTATGTAGACAAGCAGTGATTGCAAGTCTACAGGTGACGCACCTATCTCGGACTGCATGGTTTGCAAAGCTCATGAGTTTTGCAGAACGTAAGAGGCTTCCTCCACAAATGTAAGCTTGAACCTTTAAAAGGGTTGGGACTCTTCCTCAATATGGCAGTGGCATGACAGCTGCTGAATCCAGTGACTCTCAGAAATGTTCAGAGTTGAGCTAGAAGTGGGTACTATACTTTTAAATGTTTGCAATGCTAATAATTCGACCTTTCAGTTTACAACGCTGTCAGTATATTTTTTGTAGTCTATGTCAATATCTATGTATTTTACACATGAATTTGCAATAGTGGGGATTTTTCCTTTCTTAATCATTTTTAACTCATCGTGCCCCTTATTGATGTCACTATCTTGCTGTAAAAATGTGTCCCCAACTGGTCATCAATGTCAAATACCCTTGCACTACTCTTAAAATGGTTAAAACTCCTTAAACCGTGCCTCTTTTTATTGTGGTTATAAAAAGTCTATGCAGCACTTTATTATGTTGACAGCTAGTACTTTTATATGAGAGCTCGGTTTTGTGTTTACAGTAGATTGTAATGCGTTTTTAACATTTCACTCAACTATCGATTTAATTAACTGTCATGATATAAACACGAACATTTTCAGACTTATTTCTTCTTCAAACAATATTCTATTTTACTGCAGCCAATGGTTTCAAAACTGGCAAAAGCAATCATGCTGCATGTCTGACAACTTAGCCTGATTTATTTCTCTATACAGTGTGCTTGCTTTACAATGAACAAAAACCCAATATCACTTTTAGCAAACCTGAAAAGTCCTACGCTACACCTTTCTTTGATGAAAAATCTAAGAAGGCGCATTGCTATAGAAGGCCTGAATTTTCCTCACTCCAAAACTATATTCAGCTCCCAGGATGAGGGAACAATGAAAATGGAGAATTTACCTTTGTAAGACCCTCTGGAAAATTCTAAACCATGAAATGGTTACTTCTCTCTAGGAGATGTTTTGCACCTGTAATCCTTTTCTGGATTCATATGCTGTGCATTATTACATCATCTAGTGGTTAGGTCCGGAATAGGTTCCTTAGTCTTTTTATAGTTGTTGTGGGCATGGTCAAGTCGTCGCCCATTTGGTCGTTTGTGCTTTGAATGACATTAGGCATACACCCTGCAACCCCCTCAATATAGGGCCATCCGAAGGTTGCTTGTTTGTTGCTGTTTGCAAATTTGTCCAGTTTACTCTTCTTATACCTTGCACACCTTCCTTCTTTGAGAATTCACCTCGTTGGGCAAGGTTTGCAAGTGCATCCACAAAAACCTTCGCTCTTCAAAACTACTCCTAAAGTTTTTTAACCATTTCATTTTGCAGTGTGAAACTTTTCTGGATTCACATGCTGCGCTCTGATTTCATACCTGTATCGTTTTCCCTATAGTGGCTGGGATTGCCAGTGTGCACATTTGTGAACATGTCCCACTCGAGCCTTCTTATTGGCTTGAATGACCACACAGTAACGCGCTGCGAAACTGTGCATGAACCAGCACAGGCTGCCACGCAAATGTTATTTAGGGATACATTCGAAGGAGTGCAACGGTTGCTCCCTTCCTCCTTCTCAAGTGTGCCCTTAGCTTTCCACCTAATGTCACGTCTGCTGTTTTGTGACATGTCTGGATAGTCTGGTCTATCCATCTTGCCATAGTGCCTTTGGTGATATAAGAGCCATTGCTTGCTTGTACACAGGATATAAAGACTGTTACTGCCTTCCTAGTGTTCTTCACTTTCCCCAAGTAACAATTATTCTACTAGCATCTAGTTTATTTAATGCCCTCTGACTGTGCTTTAGACTGCTAAAAGAGTACAGGTAATTCTATGGCTTGGTTAACATGAAAATGGGACACCCCCTTTGGGATAAACTGTGCATTTGTTCTCATCACAGCTCTCCTTGTGTATTTTTATATAAGGTTTCTCCATTGAAAATGCCTGGAATTCACTAACTCAACTTAATGATGTAAGAGCAATCAGAACATCTGTCTTTAGTATTAGATATTTGTATTCCACATTATTGAATGGTTCCAAAGCGGACGTCATTTGTTGTGTTACCACCAGGTTCAAAATCCATTTAAGTGTTGGGATTGTCCTTGGGGATGGGGGGGGGTGGCTAGTCAATGTGTTTCCTGCATGAATCATTTGATAACTGGTGTAGTAAAGAAACATCTCTCTATTACTAGCCTTATATATGCCACTATGGCAGCCAAGAGTACCTTGAGTGAGGCGTTTAGGAGTTTGTCTAGTGAAGGTTTCAGGTACTGGACTACTTTTGTTTCCTGTGTCGAGACCCTACTAAGGCATTTTCCATTACACCAATGTATGAATCTGCTCCATTTTGTAGTGTAACCCTTCCTTGTGTTTGGCCATCAGGCTGTTTTAAGCATTGAAGTTAGACTTAAGTGACCAAATTGTAGGTCCTCAGGAACCATGCTGCTAGGCTCCAGGTAGCTGGTTCCAGGTGGTCTACTAGATCCTTCTGTATTGTCAGTAGGTTCTGGTGCGCTGGCAACCTCATGTCCTTGACCTGTGCCATTTCTACTAAGTTTGAAATACGTTTCTATGGCCCACTCAGGGACTATCCGAATTAGTGCCATGTTTGACTTCTTGCTTTTCTGTATCACCAGTGATATCAACAGAATTAGGGGAGAATGTAACCACATTTTTCTTATTCTATAGGTAGGGCATTCCCTATCAAACAATGGTGCAGATACTGGATGCAAAGCTTTGGCAGAGTAATGAAGGCAAGTGAAATGGCAAAGGACGTAGGCCCTTTGCATGTTCATATACAATCTTTTAAAAATAGTTATTCCACCAGACAGAAGAGGCCAAGGGGGTACATTTTTCTGGTACACCACTCCAAAGGGCGACTTCATACAGTGGCAGAAGTAACTGTACCAGAAAACCTTTTCTGATGCAGAGGATAACAGTGCTGGGATTCAAAGGGGATCTACTTTCAGATCCTCTAAATGACTTGCTCCCAACCCCCTCACTAAATACACATACACAACACCAGTAGGGGAAAGTATAGAGGCCTTCTTAGATGCCTCCAAGTTCATCACCACAGACAAGTGGAATGTAGATTTTGTAAAACAACGATAGTGAATAGACTTACTGAAAGCACACAATCAAACCAACAAAAAACACCAGAGGTACAAACAAGATCAATTTAAGATGCTACAGGCAGAGGCACAACTGCTGCCGAAGGATGCCATAGAGAAGATCATGCACAGAGAAAGGAACAGATTTATTACGTATACTTACGAGTACTCAAACAGGACTCAACCATGAAGCCTATTCTAGGCCCAAGATAGCCAATAGGTACATAAAAACAAATGTTTCACATGACAACACTGCAGGATGTTATGCTATTGTTGGAAAGAGGAGCCTAACTGGCAGCAGTAATTCTCAAGGGGCTAGTACATTCACAACCCCATAAATACCTCACACAGACAAGACCATAAGTTTATGACGCAAGGGGAACATTGCTAGGTCAAGGTACTGCTATTCGCATTAAAACCGCACCAAGAGTGTTCAAAAAGACACTAGTGGTAGTGGCATCCCACCTGAAGAGGCACACCATACAGGTCAACCCTAACCTAGAAGACTGGCTAGTAAAAGCAAGCACCTACAACCAATGCCAACAAAACCCCACAAGGTAGAAATCACTGTTACATAACTAGGAATCAAAAATTGGGAAAAGTCATCTCATCATAAACACAAGGAGAAAAAAAACAGCTCACCCAACGGTGAACAAGGAACAAGCAATCCTTGGGCACACATTCATCTTTACCAATGGCACAAGCTTTGATAGTGAGGCCACTCAAAGCTATTAGGGATGATGGCATCTTGCATCCACCTTATTCCAAAACACAAAGTTACACATGAGGGTACTTCATGAGTAGGTTATCAACCATGGTTGCAAACACAGAATTGGGAAGATCAAATGATTGTAACTATCAAAGTCAGCAACAAAATCAAATAGGGGATAACAACCAATGTGTTGAAGTGGAGCCATCATAACAGACGCCTCACACAGGGTGCAAAGCACATGTAGGTTTGCTAACAATGGGGTTGTGGTCAGTAGAGTAAACTGTCAAGCACATCAACTACCTGGAATTAAAAAACACTCTCCTCGCAACCAAGGAATGTTTGAGCCAAATACAATACTAAACCATTCAAATTCTAATAGACAACACAGCAGTGATGTTCTACCTCAGCAAAAATAGGACAGGGTGTCATACCCATTGTCACAACTGGCTCAGACCATCTTGAAATGGGCCATAACAAAAACCGATTTCACTAGTAGCAAATCGTGTCTTAGGTGTAGACAACAGAGGCTGATTCTCTTGGACCTTTCAGCAGCCTTCAACACGGTCTCCCACCACACACTAGCCATCAGACTCCATGACGGCATCCAGGGAACAGACCTAGACTGGATCCGATCTTTGCTCTCAGGCAGAACACAAAGAATAAGCCTTTCAGCCCTTCCTCTCTGAGCCTACAGAGATCTGAGGCAGAGTACCCAAGGAATACTCCCTCAGCCCCATGCTCCTCTCGCAACCATCGTCAGAAAACACTGACTTAACAGTCTCATACGCAGACGGCACCCAGCTCATCCTCTCCTTCACAAAGGAACCAGACATCACCAGGCGCAGTTCCCAAGAAAGTATGAAAGATATCACAACTTTGATGAGCAGCAGCTGCCTGAAAGCAAAGCTCAACTCAGAGAAAATGTGGCTCCCCGCCCTCTGAAACCCACCCACCCCAACGGACCACGCATGCAACGTCGGCATCAAACTCGACTCTTCACTCACCATGAACTGCCACATTAACTGATCTCCCCCCCCACCACATTAACTGACCTCCCCAAATAGCAGAAAGACGGTCACTCCTGCACTCATCACCAGCAGACTGGACTATGGAAACTCCCTTTACGCCGGAATTAACAAAAAACTCCTCTGCAAACTCCTGACTGTCTAGAACGCCGCTGCCAGACTTATACTAGACGTACCACCACATGATCACTTCACCCAACACCTCTACAAGCTCCAATGGCTACCCATCGAAAGAAAAATAAATTTCAAAATGCTCACACATGCCTACAAAGCCCTCAATAACACCAAACCCAAATACCTCAACAAACAAATCTCTTTCCTTTCCCTAGCCAGGGTCCCCCACATCCACAGGGCCAGAGAAGGTGGTAGATCCTTCTCCTACCTGGGGTCCAAGACCTGGAACAAACTCCCACTCTAATGATCTACTTGCACCTCTTTCTTCCCGAGCGCCTTGAGACCCTCACAGGTAAGTAGTGCGCTACAAACTCCTGATTGATTGATGAGCTAAGTAGAACACATAAGCTGCTCTGACAACTGGGAGTTGAAGCAGTGTACAGCAGACACACTTTCAGCACTGGTGAATGCCTCAAGTACACCTTTTTGCAAACGCATACAACAAAAAATGCCAGTCCTGTGAATCTAAGCATTACCACCTGTAGTCTTTGGGGCATGGCCTGTCAATCCGTTGCTACATAACATATGTGTATGCTTTTCCTCCCAGTACCACTGATTCCAATAATTCTAAAAAAAAGTTCAGAGTCTCCAACATGACTACTATCCTGATAGCTCTAACACTGATGTCAGCAATGGTTTTCACATGTACTACAACTGTCAGATCAACAGTTTGTCTAAATTCCTTTACTCTAGGTCATTCTATCCAGGAAACAGGGGAGGGATTTTCACCCAAACCCATAGAAGCTACATTTGAGGGTGTGGCTCCTGAAATAAGTGAGATTCAACACTTGCACTTAACCCAAAGGCATTATTCAAGAGGCAAGGAAACCAACCACTAGATGTTACGGCTTTAAGTGGCACAGATTCTTAGCATGGTGCATAGATTAGTTCCAAGACATGGTGAATCACAGCACTGTCAGTCTAATATCACACACATCTCACTAAATGTAAACTATTGTGTGCTTCACTAAGAGTACATTTGTTGGCTACTGCTGCTTACATGAGGAATGCAGGCTAAACACATCTTCACTATTCCCTCAGTTAAAAGGTTCACAGGAGAAAAGAGAAGGTTTCCTTTAAGGACATTACTTACCTCTCAGTGCAACCTTAATTTGAGGTTAGTAGGGTTAACAACATCTTTTGAGCCCATGGACGAAGCCTCACTAACACACTTTATTTTAAAAGTAGTCTCCCTAGTGGCCATTATCTCAATAAGAAGAGCGAGTAAGTTACAGGCACTCCGTGCTAAACCCTCATGCATAGACAGAGGCAAGGTAGTAATGAGAACTCACCCCAACTTTCTACCAAAGGTCTTATGGTTTTTTCACATAAATCAAAATCATACTACCAGCTTTTTTCCAGAAACCTTCAAACATAGCTGAGAACACTTTGCACACATTGACTATCAGGACAGCTATATATTACATAAGTTACCAAAGACCTCAAAAAGACCAATCGGTTCTTTGTAGGACACACTACTGCTAGATGGATTATTCAAACTACTGAGCTGTGATATTCACTAGCTAATAAGTCCTTAGTCGTTAAACTAAGGGCACATTTAACTAGAAATCAAAAGCTACCATAGCATTTATGACTGATGTGCCCAAGCACAATATTTTCATAGATACCAAATGGTCCTCAGAATACACCTTCACTACCGTATAGTCCGAGTCACAGAAGGAGACAGCAGTTTCTCAAGCTTTACTAAAAATCAATTTGCTTTTACTCCTTTCTCTAACCCACCTTCCCAGGAGTGGTAATAATGCTACATAATCTGGGCAAAGCATGAGAAGTTAAAATAGATTTCATTCTGCAAAAGAAACCAGTTACTTACCTGTAAGGATTATTTACTTATGCTGTTAGCATCTGTTCGTTACATGAAGTGCTGTGGTTTCACATGCTCTGCATACTCCTGCCATCTATTGTTGGGCTTGGAGGTTTGTGAGTTACTTTTCTTCAAAGAAGTCTTTCGAGTCTCGAGTTCTCAGTGACTCCTCCTTTGTAGGTGTGCATGGGCAGGACACCATTGTTTTGAAGTAACGGGCGAGTAGGGCTGGAATAAGGTGTAGCATATAAATAGTGTCCAAAGAGTGTTGAAAGACTATTAAGATCAAAATGAAAGCCTCTGAACAAACGCTGGCAGCTTGGGGGGGGTGTAAATGTGATTCTACAGCAGCACTACTAAGTCCACACTGTAATGGTTTGTTAATGAGTGCGGAATGGACCACGTAGCAGCTCTTTAGATATCTGCAATAGATATGTTCCCCAAAAAAACCATGGTAGGTCCCCGTTTGTGGGAGAAATGTGCCCCGATACAAGAAGTGCACAAGAAGGGCCCTTTTGTACCGCTTTTGGCCGCAATAAGTGTGGCAGGGTATGCTCAGATGTGAGTCCCTTGCTCACTTTGCCACTGGATTCAAGCAAGCCGGGCTGAAGACGGCTGGAATGCCAGAAACCGGTCCTCGGAAGCTTGTTTCCGGTCCAGGGAAGACATGGCTTGGCAGTTCGGGCTGGACTGTTCCCATGAGGCACAGGGTCAGACTGATTTGCATATAGCCATGTCTGAACTGGGGTGGCAGAGTGGGCTAAAGAACGGTGATGGATTAAACCCAGATCTTCTGACTGGGTGTGAGTGTTTGATTGATTCAGATGCTCCGTCCATCACCACCCCCTTTTGTAACGCTGATACAAGAAGATCAGGTTCATTTAGCTTTAGCATTACCAATTGGAATGCATTTGAAAATCCACCTGGCGATCCGTGCCTCAGAAACGGCATCGCCATTATGAGGCTATGAAAAAGCTACAGTAGTTTTTGCATTTTACTGATTTTGTCCGGTCTATGTAATACAGGAGAGCACGTTTAACGTCAAGAGTGTGGAGTACTTTTTCAAGCTACATCATTTGTGGGGGAATAAATGGGAGCTCAATTGTTTGGTTAAGGTGGAATGGGAAAACCACCTTAGATAAGAACTTATGATTGGTTCCAAGAACCAAGGCCCTGGTCTGCATATATGCAGAGATGGCGGCTAGGTGTAGCCTGATTGATGTGTAGGCTGACCTTGACTTTTGTAAATGTAGGAGAAAATGATGTCCTGCACCGAAGGGATGAGTGGGTTTTGTAGTACAGTAGCAGACAAGGAGCTTCCACTCAGGAGCCTAACAGGTGTGCATAGTGGGCTTTTGCCAGTATATCCATGCACCCCGGTACGCCATGGTAACCGAAATCTAGGCCCTCAGGAGCCAAATTGCCAGGTTGAGCTGTCAGGGTGTGACTTTACAGCAATTTTGAGTGGGAAAGTCCAGCCAGTTGGGGAGCTTCTTGTAGTGGGCAAAGAACATGTGGGTGTCTACTATTTTGGTGTAAACCCTTTGAGTGACTACAGATGTATGCTTCTGAAATCCTTTGATGCAGTCGCCATCTTCGGATTCTTTTTTTTCCTCTCTATTCTCCTTGCAATGTGAAAGACTGGCTTCCTTTATGTTCGTTAATGTTCTCTCTGTGTTAAGTTTGTAAATATACCTCTACTAGTGGGCAGCATGTGAATCCAGAAAATTCTTCAAGGTGCAAAACTACTCCTACCAGTAACCATTTCGTTTTTCAGCATGAAACTTTTCTGGTTTCACATGCTGTGCATTGATTATAAAGCTGTATCTTTTTCTGTGGCTAGGCAGGGTCCTTTAGAGGGTGTATTTCCAAACAAATGTTTCAGCAGTCTTTGGCCCACTTCTGCCTCCTAGTTGATGTGAATATCCACACAGTAGTGTTTTGCAAAGGGGTGTGCCGATAACATGTGGAAACTGCACAAATGTCTTCTACTGCAACACTACCTAGGAAGGGGAGTGTTGCTCCCTTCTTCCTTATTGAGTTTGCTTGCAGTGTTTCAATAAGTGTTTCTCCCCCTGCAATGTAACAGTATTGTATTGTTTGCACTATCGATCTTGTGAAAATTCCTTTGGTGACCGGGGAGTCCCTTCTTGCGTGTGTGAAAGACACAAGGAAAATGCTACTTACCAGTATGCATCTGTTCTTGGCATGTAGAGCTGCAGAGTTGTACACTTAGCATTAGATCGCCCCCTGGTGTTGGGCTCGGATGATTGCATGTTGCGGTCTTCTTGGAAGAAGTCTTTGTAGTCACGAGATAGGCGACTCCTCCCTTGGACAATAGTGCGCATGGGCATCGGCTCCATCCTTAGATTGTTTTTTCGCCATGATGGGAAATGATCGAGTTAGTAGAAGTAAAGAAAAAAGATGTCCATGCATGTGCATCTAAGTAAGATAAAACTGGAACAGATACAGGTCCCGGGGAGGCGGGAGGGCGTGTACACTCTGCAGCTCTACATGCCAAGAACAGATGCATACTGGTAAGTAGAATTTTCTGTTCGAGGCATATGCTGTTGCAGTAGTTTGAAAGAGTTTTAAAGACAGCTTGGCCTGCTACAGCTTGCTGCTTGGCTTGCACATCAACACAGTAGTGTTTAGTGAAGGTGTGTGTTGTAGACCATGTTGCTGCTTTGCATATGTCCTCTAGGAGGATGTTTCCTAAGAAAGCCACAGAGGCTCCTAGTTTGCGTGTTGAGTGCGCTCTAGGAGGAACTGTTAATGTACGTTTCGCTTTTTGATAGCATATTTGTATACATTTTACAATCCACCTTGCAATGCCACCTTTAGAGATGGGGTTGCCTTTATGAGGTGGAGAGAAAGACACAAACAGTTTTGTTTTTCGAAAAGATTTAGTCCTATCTATATAGTAGAGAATAGCTCTTTTAATATCTAATGTGTGTAGAGCTCTTTCTGCCACAGAGTCTGGGTTTGGGAAAAACACAGGTAATTCTACAGATCTTTATTACGGCGTAGTTGTAAAAATGGTTCTTGTATTGTGAACGCTTGTATCTCACTTACTCTCCTAAGAGAAGTGATAGCAATAAGGAAAGTTTTTTTCCACGTGAGGAATTGCAGTTCACATTTACGCAAGGGCTCGAAAGGGGGTCCCATTAGCTTCGCAATAACGTTTAGGTTCCATACTGGAGAAGGCGGCAACCTGGGTGGTATGATTCTTTTTAATCCTTCCATAGAAGCTTTAATTGCAGGTACTCTGAAAAGAGACAGATGTTGTCTGTTTTGTAAATATGCTGCAATTGCTGCAAGGTGCAGGCGTATGGATGAATATGCCAAGTTACACCTTTGTAAATGTAAAAGGTAAAAGGTAACAAATGATATTCTGGATGGAAGCATCTAGGGGGTCAATTTGGTTATTCGTTGCAATAAATGGCAACTCTTCTATTTAGCAGCATAACAAGCTCTCATAGTAGGTCTCCTGGCCTCCTTAATAATGTTCATACAGTCTGGTGGTAGGTTAGGATAACCAACCAAACTCTAAGACCTCAGGAGCCAGATCGCCAAATTCAGTTGATTTGGGTCAGGATGTCTCCATGATTCTGCGTGAGCAGGGATGGAGTCAGCCGTAGTTTTGGTGTGGAACTAGAGATAGTTCTAGCAGTGTGGTGAACCATGGTTGACGTGCCCATGTGGGAGCTACTAGGATTAGTGTGAGAGACTGTTGTCTGAGAGTGCGCACTACTAATAGTATTAGTGGTAGTGGCAGAAAAGCGTACGCAAATTTGCCTGACCAGTTCATCCATATCGCATTGCCCTTGGACAGCGGGTGTGGAAACCTGGCGGCGAAGGTTGGGCATTTTGCGTTTTCGTGTGTGGCGAACAGATCTATGTCTGAATGACCCCACTTGTGAAAGAAAGGTTGAAGAACCTGCGAATGTAGTTCCTATTCGTGAATTTGTTGTGTCTGCCGACTCAACAGATCTGCTATCTGATTGTGAACTCCTGGAAGGTGCTCTGCCAACAGATATATATTTTGTGGAATGGCCCATCTCCAAATGTTTCGTGCGAGCTGGGACCGTTGTAGAGTGTCCCCCCCCCTTTTTGTATAGAATACATGGCTGTCATGTTGTCCGTCCGGATCAAGACAGCTTTGTTCTGTACTTGGAATGTTTTGAGTGCTAAGAATATTGCTAGCAGCTCTAGATGGTTGATATGGAACAATTTTTGTTGACTGTTCCATTGTCCTTGAGTTGTATGATGTAGGAGATGGGCTCCCCATCCTGTGAGGGGATGAGTCTGCTGTGAGCACTAGCTGTGGAACAGGTTCGAGGAACGGTCGCCCTTTTGTCAAGTTTTTGGTGTTCCACCACTGCAGAGAGCGATGTGTGCGGCTGTTTACCAACACCAGGTCTGTTAGTTGACATTAAGCCTGGTTCCACTGCTGTGCTAGGCATTCCTGTAACGGACGCATCTGCAGTCTTGCATGTGGTACTATGAAGATGCAAGATGCCATCATGCCTATTAGTCTCATGAACACTCTGCCTTGCAGAGCTTGTTGCTGTTGAAAGACTGTGACTAAGGCTTGAATGCTCTGTATCCTTGCTGGGCTGGGATATGCTAGAGCTGTAGACTTACTTATTGTAGCCCCAAGATACTGATGTATGTGAGAGGGTTTTAGGTGTGACTTGGTGTAGTTGATGGTGAACCCCAAGTTGTGCAACCTTTGAATTGTCTGATGTGTGTTGGACACACTGATTGAATGACTTGGCTTTTATGAGCCAATCGTCTAGATAAGGGAAGACATGTATTTGTCTTCTGAGATGTGTTGCTACTACTGCTAGGCACTTTGTGAATACTCGTGGTGCCGTTGTCACTCAGAATGGAAGGACTTTGAACTGATAATGTTGTCCTTCGAGTACAAACCTTAGATACTTCCTGTGAGCAGGATGTAAAGGAATGTGGAAGTAGGCGTCCTTTAGGTCTAGTGTTGTAAGGAAATCGCATTGTTGCAGCAGTGGGAGCACTTGTTGTAAAGTGATCATATGAAAATGATCTGATTGCATGTAATGATTGAGGGGCCTGAGGTCGAGAATTGGTCTTAGTGTCCCGTCCTTCTTGGGAATTAGAAAGTACAGCGAGTAAACCCATGTTCCTTGTTCTTGTAAAGGAACTACTTATATTGCGTCCTTTTGTAGAAGTGACACTCTTCTTGTTTGAGCAGAGTAAGGTGTTCTGTAGACATTGGACGCTGCCTGGGTGGTATGTGTGGAGGGGTTGCTGTAAGTTCTAGGCAATAACCATACTGGATAATCTGTCGTACCCACTTGTCTATTGTGATGGAGTTCCAGACAGG
This sequence comes from Lissotriton vulgaris, assembly GCF_964263255.1. Classification (NCBI taxonomy): domain Eukaryota; kingdom Metazoa; phylum Chordata; class Amphibia; order Caudata; family Salamandridae; genus Lissotriton; species Lissotriton vulgaris. The sequence continues at coordinate 883,922,974 of NC_141685.1, forward strand.
CAGGAATTGCGTTAATCTGCCCCTCACAGGAGCGGAATGCTGTTGGGGGAGCAGAGGGAAGTCACTGTTTTGAGGTGGAAGAGGTTTGATTACCGTTGTTACCTCGACCTCTTCCTTTATTGTTGTTACCTCTATATCCTCCTCAAAAATATCCCTTGCTAGAGGAGGTTTGTGTGTTCGATTTGAAGGATGTTGTGTTATCTGCACCAGTTTGTTTGGAGCCCCCTCTATAGAAGGAGCGACGAAAGGAACTTCTAGTTTGTGTGGACTGTAAAGCTCCCATAGATTTGGCAGGGTATGTATCCTTTTTTATCTTCTCAAGTGCTGTGTCTACTTCTGGACCAAATAATTGTTTGTGATTAAATGGCTGATTTAAAATGGTAGTTTGCACTTCCTGTTTAAATCCTGAAATGCGTAGCCACGCATGTCTCCTAAGTAAGACACTGGTATTTACAGCCCTCGATGCAGTATCCGCTACATCTAGTGCACACTTGATTGAGGCATTAGAAATAAGCATGCCTTCCTGTATGAGGTAAGTTGCTTGTGCCTTATTTTGGTCAGGTAGATGTTCTAGCAGTTTTTCTAACTGATTATAATGAGCCCTATCATATAGTGAAAGGAGTGCTTGTGTATTAGCTATGCGCCATATGTTGGTAGCTTGCGCAGCTATTCTTTTGCCTGAGGCATCTATGACCTTGGATTCTTTGTCAGGTGGGGGTGCCTCACCTGAAGTTTGTGAGTTTGCTCTCTTCCTAGCATTTGACACAACTAGTGAGTCTAATGGTAGTTGTCCCTTAATGTAGGTTGGATCTGCAGGTGCAGGCATATATTTTTTTCTCAATTCTAGTACGTACAGGGTCTTTAAAAATTTCAGGCGCATGTTTGATGACCCCTGTTATCATAGGAAGAATACGGACAGATCTCTGTGATTTTTCAAATGTATCTAATAGAAAGTCTTCCTCTGCCTCATCAGAATGCATTGTAACCCCATGGTAAATGGCAGCTCTGTTTAATAGGTGCCCAAAGCCAATGTCATCTTCTGGGGGAGAAGGTGTTGATGGGTATGACTGTGGGTCAGGAATATCTGGTATATCCTGTGGGTTTGGGTACTCCCAGACTGTCACCTGTAGGATATGGGAAAGGCTCATCTGTGTCTAAAGCTCCTCCTAAACTATACTAGTCATCATTTTGAGGTGAGTGTGGTGATAAGAGAGGAGAATGTGAAGGAGACATCGGAGGTGAATTGTTAAGAGGAGCAGGAGATGAAGGAGAAGGAAGTATAGGTGAAGAAGGGTGCATAGGGGATGTGGCAGAGTCCTTCTTGGCAGGAATCACAGGTGTTGATGTCTCATCTGCCTTCCTTTTCTTGTGAGGTGTAGTGGACACCTGACCTGTTTTGGGTCAATGTAGATCTTTTGCAGAGGATCTGGCTGGAAAAGTTCTTCTCCCTGTGGAACCTTTAAAGGTGCCGATTTTTTCGGTACCGGACGAGGTTGTTGCTTGTCTTTAGCCTTAGGAGTTGTTACAGTGTCCTTTGGCGTAGTTTGACGCCGAAGGTGTTGTTTTCGGTATCGTAGGCTGTTTCGAGGTCTTGGACATGTCAGAATCAGGCCTTGTCGGTTTCGTCACCGAAGACGGTGTCTTCGGAGTGGAAGCTGGTCTCGTCGGCTTCGAGGCGTCGGCCGCTAGCTTCGTACCCTTGTCTTTAGAAGTCGACCATTTCGGAGCTGAGACTTCTTTCGGTTACGGTGCCGAGGGAGCTGGTGGAATCGGCATGTGCAGTTAGCTCGGTACCGAGCTACCGGAAGGCTTAGTTACTTTCTTCGGGGCCGGGCTCGATGGCAGGGCTGTCGAAATGGTTTTTCGGTCGCGACTGGGCCCCGGAGGCGGAGTGTTGACCTTTGCCTTCGATCTGGGTGCTGTGTATTGTGCAGGGGCAGTAGTACTCACGCGCTGACCCGATGGTATGGAGTCATCTGAGTTGTCTGCCTCTGATACGATGTGGAGATCATCGGAATCTTCTTCAGGAACGAGCGGAACCTCCTTGTTTCCGGAGCTGATCTCTGCAGGTCGTGTTGACGGGCCCTCCGCTCTCTGATGATTTTCTTGGATCAAAAGGACGCGCAGGCTGTACATCTGGATTCGTCGTGTTCTGGCAATAAGCACAGATTGCAGAGCTCGAGTTGGTCACAGCGTGGAAACTTTTCTCCACACCCGGGGCATCTCTTGAATGGCGAACTTCCCATGAGGTGTAGGCCTCACGGCGTGGATAGGCCCAACGGCCCGCGTCGACGACCGGAATCGAGCTGATGGATTCGAAACGATATTAGTCGGTATCAAAGTTAGTTTGGAGAGTTTTGGGAAATTTTTTGCGCTTCGAAGTGCTTGAAAAGTCTATTTCTAGCCGGAGCGGAAAAAGTTCATCCGAATCCAGGGGCGGAAAAAAACAATCTAAGGATGGAGCCGATGCCCATGCGCACTATTGTCCAAGGGAGGAGTCACCTATCTCGTGACTACAAAGACTTGTTCCAAGAAGACAACATGCAATCATCCGAGCCCAACACCAGGTGGCAATCTAATGCTAAATGTACAATCTGCAGCTCATATGCCTCAAACTTAACTTTTCTCCTTTCCAGATGGATTTAGATCTTTCTAAGTAGGACATTACTGCCCTTTGGACATACATTGTGTGCAGGGCCTTCTCTGCTTGGGTCTTAGGTTGTTCAAAAAAGGCCAGTAAGTGGATGGCCTGGTTATAGTGGAATTTTGAAACAATCTTAGGTACTACCGTTGAGTTTGTTCTCATCACCACTTTGTCCTTATGTATTCGAAGACATGGTTCTTTGGTGAAGAGTTCTTGTATTTCACGGACCTTTCTTAGCAAGGTGATGGGGAATGAAAACATAAGAGTTAAGAATATGAACAGTGCGCTTAGCACTGGTTCAAATGGTGAAGTCATTTGTTGCGAAAATAGTACATTCAGGTTCCATGGGGGCATGGGAGAGCTCTTTGGAAGGACACCACCTTTGCTCCCTCAAGGAAGCATTTTACTACTGGTGTGGTGAAGAAACTTCTCCTTAGTATGCCTCTTGTATATGTTACAATGGCTGCTAGGTGAAGCTCAATAGAGGCACAGGAGAGGTGCTTGTCTATCAGGTATGCCATATCTAATGACAGTGGTGTACTACGCCCACCCTTAGTTTCCCTGCTTTGTTTAACCAGTGTACAAATCTATTCCACTTATTGCTGTAGCAATTCATTGTTGTTGGTCGCCTGGCAACTTTTAGAATCTCCATTGCTCTCCTTGTCAAATTGAGTTGACCAAACTGTACATCCTCAGGAGCCATGCAGTCAACAGAGTGTGTTTGGCTCTGGGTTCCATACCAGTTTTGCCTTCTTTGACAGCAGGTCTTGGTGTGCTGGGTGTGTGATCTACTGTCATTGGGATATCTCAATGAGGTGCGAGAACCAAATCTGTGGGATTATCAGGATTAGGCTAAAATCCTTCTGCCTGCACTTCTGCATTACCTTCAGTATAATTGGAGTTGGTGGAAAGGGGTAAGCAAATCAACCTGACCATCTTATCAACAGGGCATTCCTCCGTGACTGGATGGTAGAACATGGATATTCAACTTTGGGATTTTGTGTTCTTGTGTGTTGCGAATAGGTCTATTTGTGGTAATGACCATATTTGCAAGATTTGCATCAGCACTTCTTGTTTTAGCTCCCACAGATGTTTAGCTGGTCCATGTGAGCTCCCCATTCTATGTGGGATGCATCTGTTGTGATGGCCACTAAAGGAGTTGGTGGTTTAAATTGGTTCCCCACTGTATGATTCTGTAGATTCCATCATTCCATTTTTCTCTGAACGTTGTCCGTAACAACCACTAGATCATCCCAACTCCCGGCTGCTTGTGACAATTCCAGTATTGGTCTCATATGTGGTCTTGTGTGGTACTTGGGAAATGCATGTGTTGAACATGCCCATCATTTTTCCACTGTCCTCACCATCAGACATTGCTTCTTGTGGTAGAGGAGACTGCTACACTATCTCTTTGACCCTTGACTCTGGTATCTCCTTCATAGTCCAAGAGTTCAGTATAGCTCCCAAGGAATGTTTTCTGCATGTCTGGGTTCTGTGATCATTTTTCATTATTGATGGAGAAACCTAGTGTGTGTGTAGAGTTTGTATGACCTTGTTGGTATTCTTCCTGCACTGGGAGCTCTTCTTCAGTTTCACTGGCCTGTCTTTAAAGTATTGATAGACGTGTATTCTCTTTCGTCTGAGATGTACCCATAGCTAAGCATTTTGTGAACACTTGTGGGGCTGATTTTATACCGAATGGTACAACCTTGAATTTGTAGTGTCTTGTCCACCACAGATCTGAGGAATTGTTTGTCGTCTGTTCATTGGTATATGTAAGTAGGGATCTTTAAGAGGTTTGACTTCTTGCAACACTGTCATTTTGAATTTTTGTGTTATGAACGTGTGTTCCTCGGTGGTGTGTTAGTTTTAATGTCTTTTCTGGTTTTGGTACTAGGAAGTAGTTTGAGTCTTTGCTTCGAGGAAACTATTTCTGTAATGTGTTTACTTATTTAGTCTTCCACTTCCTGTTGTAATCATGGATGTTTGTCTCCCTTTACTCTATTCCTTTTTGGTGGTATTATCGAGGGTAACTTTGAAACTCTAGGCAATAGCCATATCTTAGAATATTTAGTATCCATTTGTCAGAGGTGATCTTTTGCCATTCCTTCAAGAATGCTCTGATGTTTCCTCCTACTATTGACTTGTGTAGAAGGGTGTTCTTGCTTGTGTGGTTTTCCCAATTTGAGGTTCGCCCTCCACTCATTATGCAGCCAGGAAAGGGCTGTCTGGCACTTATCATGTACTGCCATTGTGGTGGAGTGGTGGCCTCGCTCCATTGGTGACTGAAGGTTGCACGAGCGGTGTGTGACTGTCTAGCTCCTTTGAGCCTGTTCTCTTCCTTTGTCATGACTACTCGGATTGTTCCCTTATGCTGCAGGGCTCCTATGGCCTTGCCAGTTTCATTGTCTTTTTCATGTGCTGTAGCGCCTAGTCTATTGCCTTTCCAAACAGGCTGTCCCCTGTAAAGAGCATGCCAATTATAGCGGACTAGGCCCCCTGTTCAAATCTGTAGATTCTCAGTCAAGCATGTCTACGTAAGGTGGTGGGCGTACAGGAGTTTTCTACTCGCTGTGTCCACTGCATCCAGCGCAGACTTTAATCAACCATAAGTGATGGTCTTGTCCCCATGTAGCATCACATTTGCTCTTGTTCTTCTGGCAGGTGTTCCATGAGCTCCTTCATCTGATCCCAAGGCTGATGGGTGTACCTATTAGGCCGGGCATACAAGTTGGATCTTCGCAACTGCATTGTTGCTGGCCTCTCCTTTTTTTCTTCCCTTTTAGTCTACTCTCTTGCTTTCCTGGTCAGGGGGCGGCCCCATAGATGTAGGGGTATTTGCTCTCCTACGTGCTGTCACCAAAGGTCTTTACAAGAGAAGCAGTGGTACTTTTTCACTATTCGGTGTTGTGGACTTAGATTCAGGTGGTTCTTTGAACGCCTCGGTCTACTGGTCTAGCGCATCGGGTAACATTAGGAAGAATTGGTTCCTCTTCTGGTTGGGTAGTAGTGCTTAAGGAGGAAGCAAGCCTATGACTGTTCTTCTAGCTGAACCCCCATAGGTACCTATAGCTCTCTTGATGACTGTTTTGTATGCAGTGATGTCATCGAGTACCGATTGTTTGTATGGATAGGATTATTTTAACACTTTGTCTGACAAGTCTGCATAAATTTACTGCCACTCATCTGCTGGATCTCTGATATGCAAGAGTTGTTTTATGTGTTTTCGGCACCGAGAGTTTGCTCGAGTCAGATTTTTTCAGTGTCGAGGGAGTCTTCGACGTCGAAGCATGTTTCGGTTTCGACATGGAATGTTTAGACTTCGAGCTCTCTTTGGTATGGAGCTTTGGTGCCGATGTCGCCCGCTTCTCGGATCAGACATAGTGGGAGACCGAGTGTTTTGGTTTCGTTGCCGAGCCAGAAGGCGGGGCGTCGGAAACTTTTTTCGGTTGTCTGACCGGGCTCGAAGGCGGGGTCGACACCAATTGGGGTTGGTTTTTTGGCAAAGGGACATCGTCACTCACGGTTTTATGAACGTCGACTTCTTCGACATCAGACTCGTCCGCTTCTGACCCCGACCCGTCCTCATCCTCTTCCTCGAACAGTTCTGGGATTGCATCCGACTCCATCCTCGACATCTCGTGTCTTCGGACTCGACGGTTTCTAATCGTCGACTTGGGGGAGAAAGCCGCACAGGCTTCACAATCCCTGGATTTGTGGTCAGGTTACAAACAGAGGTTGCACACCTCCTGTAGGTCTTTGTGTGGGGTATTTAGCACCACACGTTGGACATTTCTTGAATGAAGTTCTTTCCATGGACTCCGGGCTGGACTACGTCGAAATAGGCCTCCCGGTCCCGTCGACGTAGAGTTAGAAATCTTCGGTGTGGACGTCGAAGCGCGTCGAAATGGGAACGAACTCGCACTCTATAAACAATACCGTCGAATTGGAAAGGGAATACGCGCCGAAATATAACTTTTTCTCGAAGTCGATCCGGAGCGCTTCGATCCTCATCCGAACCCGATGGCGGAAAAAAACAATCTAAGGATGGAGCAGATGCCCATGCGCACTATAACCCAAGGGAGGAGTCACCAGCCTTGTGACTACAAAAGACTTCTCCAAGAGAAAAACAAGTGCAATCTTCCGAGCCCAACACCAGATGGCGATCTATTCATAATGTACCATCTGCAGCCCATATGCCTCGAACAGAAGCTTCTCCTTGTTTCTCCTCTTGTATATGCCACAATCGCTGCCAGGTGTACCCTCAGCGAGGATGAGCTTAGCTTAGCTTTTATTAGGCGCGTGAGGTATCTTAGCACCGTTGATTCCCTGGTCATCCTTCTATGGAATGTATTCTTGCAGCACCATTGAGCGAATCTTTTCCATTTTTCCCCATAGCACTTGCGTGTGCTGGGCCTTCTTGCCACCCGCAGGGTGCTCTCTGGTAGTCTTAGATGTGTGAACTCTAAGTCCTCAGGAGCCAAGCTGAGAGGCTGAGGCTCTCCGGCTCTGGGTGTAGCACTTCTCCGTTTTCCATGGAGAGTAGGTCTCGTCTGTTTGAGAACTTGTGGGGTGGGCCCTGCGCCATCTCCATTATCTGTGAGTACCAGGTCTGCCTGGCCCATTGTGATGCCACCAGGATGAGAGTCATGTTGCTCGTCATGCATTTGCTGAGAACCCTGGGGATCAGTTGTATCGGGGGGAAAAGCGTAGGCCAATGTTTTTGACCAGCTTATCCATAGGGCATTCCCCTGGACAGTGCCTCTGGTTGTCTGGATGCAAAGTACTGGCATTTTGCATTCTGGCGTGTTGTAAATAGATCTATTGACGGAGTGCCCCACCTCCTGAATAGTCTCTGTTTCCTATATGTTGAGTTCCCACTCGTGGGATGCTGAAGTCTGCCTGCTGAGCCAATCCGCTTCTACATTGTCCTTCCCTGGCAGGTGTATGGCTAGCAGGTCTATTTTGAGTGGTATTGCCCATCTCCAGATTTCCTGTGCCAAGCTTGACAGAGGGAATGATTGTGTTCCCCCCTGCTTGTTGGTGTAAAACATTGTTGTGGTGTTGTCTGTTTGTATCAGCACCCTTTGGTTGTACAGTTGTTTCTGAAAAGCCTTGAGGGCAAGCAACACTGTTTTCAGCTCTAGGTAATTGATGTGTTTGACCGCATCCACTGGGCTCCACAGACCCCTCACTCTAAGCCTGTTCATGTGTGCGCCCCATCCCGTCTGGGATGCGTCTAAGGTGATGGTCACAGTTGGGTCCGGTAGCGTTAGAGGCTTCCCTATTGTTATCCTCTCTTTGGTCCACCACTTAATTTCTTCCTGCACCTTGTGCGTTACAACCACTAGATCCTCCCAACTTCCTGTAGCTTGTGACCATTGCTGTTGCAGCCACTCTTGGAGTGGTCTCATCTGCAGGCGTACATTGGGGACCAGGTGTATGCATGACGCCATCATTCCCAAGATCTTGCTCACAGTCCTCACGGTCAGAGCTCGCCCCTTCTGGTAGTGACGTTTCTCCCTCAGTAGGCAGAGTGTCCTCTTTTCGCTGGGTAACACCCTGCATTGGACGGTGTTGATTTGAGCTCCCAGGAAGATCTTCACTTGCTCCGGTTCCATTGAGCATTTTCCCCAGTGTATGGAGAATCCCAGGCTTGCTAGCGTTCTTGTGACCTGTTCTGCATGATCCTTGCATGTCCTGTAAGAGCTTGCCTTTACGAGCCAGTCGTCGTGGTAGGGGTACACCTGTATCCCCTCTCTTCGCAGATGTGCGGCCGCTGCTGCGAGGCATTTGGTGAATACCCTTGGTGCGGACTTTAGACCGAATGCCAGGGTTGTGAATTGGTAGTGATCCTTGTTCACTGTGAATCTTAGCATGTGCTGTGCTGCCTGTTCAAGGGGATGTGCAGGTACGCATCTTTGAGGTCTATGGTGGACAAGAAGTCCCCGGCCTTTATCTGTGGGATGACCTCTTGTAGGGACGTCATCTTGAATTTTTGAGTCTTTACATATTTGTTTAGGGACCGTAGATCCAGGATGGGTATTAGGCTTTCGTCCACTTTTGGCACCAGGAAGTAGTTTGAGTACACTCCCCAGTTCCGTTCTTTGAATGGGACCGGTTCGATGGCCTCTTTGAGGAGGAGTTCTTGAGCTTCGTATTGGAGCAATTGCAGCTCCCTTCCCGAGTGCTCTCTTTTCTTTGACTTTCTGTTTAGTGGTCTCTTTTCCAACTTTATGCAGTGTCCGAACTGTATGATGTTGAGTATCCACTTGTCTGTGGTTATTTTCCTCCACTCTTGGAGGAAAAATCTCAGCCTGCCTCCTACTGGCGTTACATGTTCTTTCGTGACTTGTCCGTGTAGCCCTCTCCTCTTTGCTTTTCCGTGCTCTTCCCTCGGGGGGTTTGAGCGGGTGAGCACCTTCTCCTGTGTGAAGTCACGTAGAGGGGGGTTGTTCACCGCCTCTCCTTTGGCCCCGTCCGTTTCCTCTCCCGCGAAAGGACTGGCCCCTGTTCTGGTAGTTCCAGTTTTGCTTCTGCTGGCCCTGGTGACTTTGGTTGTCACTCTGTTGACCCTGGTGGAACGCCTGGTGTGGTTGTCCTTGCTGGTTTCCGTTCGGCCTCCGCGTAGGAGTGCCTCTTCTCATCCCCCTGAATTGCAGGGCCACCAGGGACCTTGCCGTCTCGTTGTCTTTCTTCAGTTGGGTGAGTTTCTCATCAATTGGGGCTCCGAACAGTGTTTCTCCATTGAAAGGGGTGTTCAGGATGTTGTTTTGAACCTCCGTCTTGAAGCCTGTGATCCTGAGCCAGGCTTGCCTGCTCTCTGTGATTCCTATAGCCATCAGCCTGCTGGATGTTTCTGCCCCGTCCAAGGCTGACTTCAGGCATGAGTTTGCAATGCTTTTCCCCTCTTCCACGAGGTGAGCGGCTCTCTGCTGGTGTTCCTCTGGGAGGTGCTTGAGCAATTGGTTCATCTCGTCCCAATGTTGGTACTGGTGCCTGTTGAGAAGGGCGTTTGAGTTTGCCATCCTCCAGTGCATTGCTGCGTTTCTCTCAATTTTTCTGCCTGTTAGGTCCATCCTCCTGTTTTCCTTGTCAGGTGGTGGCCCAGATGTTGTTGGGACGTTGGCCCTTCTTCTGGCCCTTGCGGCTATAATTGAGTCTGCTGAAACTGTCCCCTGGATGTAAGGGGGGGTCCTAGGAAGAGAACTTGTACTTTTTCTCCGTCCTTGGTGTGACTGACCGGCAGGTAGCTGGTTCTCTGAACTCCTCTTTGCCCTGTGCCATGATACTCTTCAGCATGGGCAGGAAGTGGCTTTTTGTCTGTGCAGGGAGCAAGGTTTCCAGCAGGAAATCTGCCTTAGCCGTCTCCTCCTCCAATTTGACTCCATAAGCTGCTGCAGCCTTCTTGACGACTTCATAGTAGGTCCCAATATCGTCTGGCGGCGAAGGCCTCGAGGGGTATGTTTCCACAGCCTCCTCCGGGTTTTTGGCCTCAATGTCCTGCTTAATCCTGGTCCTGAGCCGTCGAGGATCCCGAGTCGTAGCTCGAACGCGGGTCCCTATAGTCACCCTCTGTGTAATAGAGGTCCTCTTCTGCTCCCTGCTCCGAGGGCTGCAGAGTTTTCGGCGGCTCTTCGGCGTCGAACTCCTCGTGTTCTTCTATCTCTTCGAGGACCGTTGTGGGCTTCGAAGGGATCCTGTAGCTTTTCATTTTGTCTTCGAAGTCCCTCTTCCTCTGGATGATGTTTTCCATCAGGGCCTCGAGCCTGCTTTTCTTTCTCTCCATCTGTGTTGCCTGCTCGGCGTCGAGCGTTTTGGCCGCCCTCTTCGACTGCCTCGCCGACGTCGAAGCAGCTTTCGGCTCCTTCTCTTTCGAAGTCGAGGATCCCTTTTCGGGAGCTTGCTTCGAGGACCTTTGCTTTTCGCTGGTCTTTGCCGTCTGGGAGTCCTTCTCGAAGGATCCGCTGGGCTGTTTTTCGGGGACCGCACCTTCGGTCGTCGAAGATTGACGCCGGTGCTCCCTTCGATGTTCTAGACTCTGATTTTCGAGAGTCACCCTCAGGTTTTCGAGGCCCTGTCGGGGTTTTGGGGTCGTAGGCTCTCCTACCTTGTCTGACGATTTCTTATCGGTCTCTGCGACCGTGGAGACATCTGGACCTTTGGCGATGTTGTCCTCGTCGTCTGTGGAGAGGCCCAGGTCGTACAGCGACAGAGCCTTGCCCTGCATCGTGTGGTGAGATATACCCTGTTTTTCCCGAATCCTCAGCGTCTTCGGCGTGAAGATTGAGCAGGCGTTGCAGTCCTTGCTCCCGTGGTCGATAGGCAGACAGAGGTTGCAGACCGGGTGCTGGTCTCTCTGCGTGTACTTGTGGTGGCAATTACTGCAGAATTTAAATGGTGTGTTGTCCATTACTGCGCTTAAGGATCCCCCTGTGTGCGCATTCTCTGTCGGACGTTGGAGATCTCGAGGTTCCTATCCTTCGTCGTCCCGGTTCTGATGATCAGCTTCTGGTCTTCTCGAGTTTTTTCCTGAAGAAATTTGCGTATTTTTCTCCTCCAAAACTTCTGGAGCTTCACGCGATGATCCAGACCCAATGGCGGAAAAAAGAATCTGAAGATGGCGCCCAAGGGTGGGAGCTTCCGCCGGAAGCATGCCGACGTCACCGAAGGTACACCAAATGGTGGGACGTCGACGCCCACCTGGGCTACGAAAAAAAAAAGAGAAAAAAAGACTACGATTCCGGACCCAACCAACAGATAGCGGAATATGCACAGCATAGTGAATCTAGAAAGATTCACGCTGCAAAAGCAAAGTTAGGGCATTTTGGCTTTTCAAATGTGATGAAAAGGTCTATGCATAGAGTGTCCCACCTGCGGAAGCAAGGGAGTAGAACTTGAAGGTGGAGTTAACATTAATGGACTGGTAGCTGCGTCCTGTTGAACAGGTATGCAGAGTCATTGTCCACTCCCGGAAGATACGCTACTAGTGGATGAACTTAATTATGAGGGATTGACCTAAGCCACATCTATTACGCTAGGGCAGACAGGTGAGGTGAGTATGCACCCCGTGTTGCTGCAGATAAAACATGGCAGTCATGTCTGTACGCACAAGGACTACTTTGCTTTGAATCTGTAGAATAAAAGCTTTGAGAGCAAGTTAAATGGCTAAAATGTTCCAAGCAGTTGTTGTGGAGACCCAGTAGATGATGCAACCACAGACCCTGGACTGTCATGGAGCTGAGATGTGCTCCCCAGCCAGCTAGAGATGCGCTGTGATAATCACCTGTGGAACTGGGTCTGTAAAGGGCCTGCCCTGCAACAGACTATTGCTTTTCCACCACAGCAGCGAGTGATGGCCTTTATCAAAACCAAATCCTCCATCAGACCCTCCACTTGAGACTACGGTCTTGTAAGGCACTCCTGAACCAGATGCATGTGAAGTCTGGCTTGGGGTTCTGTGGCAATGCATGAAGCCAATTTCCCGAAGGTGCTTAACTGGGTGCAATTGAAGTGGACTGAGTGGCTGATAAAGAGGCAGAAGCTATTGGAAGACTTGCACAGTCTGTGGAATGGGAAAAACTTTGCCTCTGACTAAGCTGAGGATTGCTCCTATAAAAAGTTGGATCTGGAGACTATCAATGTGAGACTGATTCTGCATGCAAACCCTAGGCTGCGTAGAAAGGAAACCACAGCCTGGGAGTGAATTAGGCATTCCTGTCTGCTTTCACACTTGATCAGCTAGTTGTCTAGGTAGGGAAAGACATTAATTCCTCCCCTCCTGGGATGAACCGCTACTACCACTAAACAATTAAAGCCCCTTGGAGCTGTAGTGACGCAGAAGTGCAGCACCTTGAACGGGTAATGTAGACTACTCACCATGAAGTAGCGGTAGTGCCAATTGCTGATGGGCTAGAAGAACTAGGGATGGGAAAGTAGTAGTCTTTCAGGTCCAGGGTGGCCATAAAGTCGATGTGTAGTCGGGGGATTACATACTGTAGTGTGACCATGTGGAAATTTTAGGACAGGATTTATTTGTTCCAAGGTTGATGCCGGAGGATTGGTCCGAGAGAACCATTGTTATTGGGAATGAGCAAGTATGGAGATTAGCAGCCTGGTTCTGCTGGGCACTGGCTCTATGGATCCTTTGGAAAGGAGTGCCTGCATTTCCTCTTGTAGCAATTTGAGATGTTCTGGGCAGGTGCTGTAGGAGATCCCCAATGGGATCGATCATATAGAGAAAGGCGGCCTACGGTATTGGCGATGTACCATTGTGTGGCCGCACCTACCACTAATCTCATCCCAGGAGCATCAACCAGCTTATGCTCCTTGTCAGGAGGCGAAGCATTCCCAGCAGCATGGACTGCTGCACTCTTCCTAGCAGTGGGAAGCACTAAGGAATATGGCGGGACAAAGCCCGATATACAGCAAGCTAGAGGGCACTGGTTTATAGTTCCTTTTAATATTTGGGTCACCACGCAAGATTTTAGCTGCTCTTTAAAAATCTCTGGGGTGGATTTAATCATGGCCTTGAGCATTGGGAGGTATTTGACGGAGCATTCAGTAATTGAGTTTATCCACCAAAAAAGAATCCTCCTCAGCGGTGGCGTACATCTGTATCTTCTGGAGCGCAGCTAGAGGTTGGATAACACGCTGCATGTTGTGGTATCATCTGGTGGTAAGGCTCTGACTGGACATAGAATATCAGAAAGACCTTGATCTAGGACATGTCATAATCCTCAAAATGATCTCCTGAGGTAACAAGGTAACTGGGTCAAAGTCCACAGCTGGAGAAAAAGGGCTAGAACTGCAATTATCCGAATAAGACTCCGGGGACTCGAGAGGTGAAGCCACAGGAGTTGAGGGCAGAGATGATGGTGGTGGAAGTGAAATTAAAGGTGGTGGTGGTTGCAGAGAAGCAGAGATTTTGTCTTGAGGCCTCTTGGCGGGCAAGAGGGACACAGGAGTGTCCAATGGCAGGGCTTCCTTGAAGGCAAGCATGCTTTTCTTTGCCAGAGATCTTTGCCTGTGCGTGGGTGGATGATGATCCTTCTCTGCCTATCATCCAGTTCCTGCTGCAGCTTCTTAAAGATGGGGAGTTTCTCAATGGTGAGAGTGGAGGGTCTCTAATCCAAAGGTAGTTTTGGTGCTGAAGATGGCTGCTTCGGTGCCAGTGGTGCTTTTTTTGATTCAATGACGGCTTAGAGCATTTGGCATGGATAGGTGTCCCTGAACTCCAGGGTGGCCGAGGATCGAAGCACTTGGAAGAGGCTTTTTTTGGCTCTAAGGTCTTCCTTCTGTGTCAACCAGTGCTTGCAAGTGGTGGAGACCCTGTAGGTGGCGGTAGTGGCTTTGGCTCAGGGCTAGTCCCTAGGAGGGGCGGTGATTGGTTCCGACATGCTGACGTTTGACCTTTGAGAAGGGCTTGGGCATCAACAGTATTCATGTGAGGCATGGTCTTCAAGCATGGACCAGAGCAGACTTCGGTGGATGGAGTGTCCTCGAGGGCCTCTTCCACCAGGAGTTCCTCCTCGCCTGAGTCCGAGACGTTAAAGTCGATAAACTGAGTACTGGACTTGTGCGCCGGTGAGATCAGACAACTTATCCAGTGATTCCTCTGCACCAAGCAGGTCACTCACCCAAGAGATCTGGCATTTTGAAGCGGATTTGTGGCCCCCTCATTGGTCTCGACAATGACGCAGAGTCTTCCTGCTGCGGAATGCCAAGCAACAGTCGCAGTGGCTCTCATCTTGCTCTGTCGAGAGGCAAAGAATGTAGATGGTGTGGAGTTTGGCCCAATTATATTTAGAACGGCAGTGCATACATCTATTGCAGGGCATACGTTCTTTTACCTCAGAGGTCCGTCTTCACTTTCCGAAGGTTAGTCAGGAGCATGCAATGAACCAAAAAATGGACTTGAGGAACAGATTCAGCATTGTTGTAAGAAGTGTCAAAAAGTCTTGTAGCATAGGAAAGAAGGGAACGAACTGATCATGTGAAATGAACTGGCAAACTCATGGACACCGAGAGCATGCTAAATCACGTCTGAACCAGATGGTGGATTAAACAATTTAAAAATGGAGATTGTGCCCATGCATGTGACTCAAAAGAAGTCTTTGAATTAAAACAACTAGCAAATTTCCAAGCCCAACACTAGATGGCTGGAATATGCAGATAATGTCTATCCAGGGCCGGACTGGCCATAGCGGGCACCTGGAGGTTTCCCAGCTAGGCCGCCAGGGTTGGGGCCGGTTTTGGGCCCCTGGGAGCCGTTTTTGTTACTGTGGGCCTGCAATATCGGCAGCCGGTAACAAAATCAGTCGAAACCGGCCCTTGCAAACAGCTCGTCCACACCCCCTCAGCCCCCACAGGGAGGCCGGCAAAGCAGTTTGCCCGGGCCAGTTTCGGTTCCTAGTCCGGCCCTGTGCTATCTACAGGAACATATGCAACGAACTTATGATTTTGAAAAAACCTAACATGTTGAACATGCACAAGAGCACTGTGGGATTACTAGAACGGTCACATGAGGGCTAGGCTAGGTCAACCCCAGTCATTAACCAGGAAAATCTAACAAGATGAGACACTTACGGACCGACCACTAGATGGTGGAATTGTGCAGAATTTGTTAATCTAGAAGATATAGCATGCTGGAAAACCAAGGCTTGCAGCACTGATTTGATGTCTGCTTCTGGGATAAAGGGCTTAACCCCTTTCCGAAGCCTGAGTGGACAATAGGTGCTTTTTATCTGGTTGGCAATGGGTGCTCATATGCTAACTTTTTTAATCGAGAGTGATAACAATGGGATTGGTGAAGTCCATAAATGAGGGTTTACAGTAGAGGATATTCAATATATCGAGCCAAGCTTGGATGCTAATGCACACTCCAATAAAATTATGAACTTTACTCACCACTGCGCCAACTGCGCCCACTCCATAGCTTGCTGCTGGTGCCAGGGCATGGTACGGATCAGCAGTGTACACGCGGCCATAGCTAAAAAAGAATGAAATATCTTAGCAGTAAGCGAATTACCCCCGAAGAATTTGCACTGAATGCCTCAATTTAAGATTCTGCAAAAAGGCCTCACTGTAATCCTAAATCTTCAGCAAATTATTCTTCACTGAATTCATTACAATGAACATCAATCTATGTGACAAATCATTGGACACTTTACAAGAGAAAAGTCTCTTCTTTTTTAAATGATACACGATGGATGGACATTTAAACGAATAAGCTAAGTGCAGGTAGAATCGCATGATCCTAATAAGCCTTTAAACTGAAGATTTAAAGTCCTTAGGCAGAAAAAGCACTAACAACATAATACAATGCACTGTGCCTTGAAACCACCAGGCTGATACAAGCGCTCATTTAAGAGGACACAGAACTCTGGCAGCTGAATGGCAGTTTATTTTTCCCAACTATGCAACTACGCCAGAGTGCACAGGATCAATGCCCTCCTGGACACTCACTGCAGTCATGTTTATGGGGACAAAAGCAAGCCAAAAATCAAGGTCATGCACACAAAAACAGGACTGCAAATGAAAAACACTATCAAACGCTATTGAATGGCGGTTTTGCAAAAATCAAAACAAAATTGGCCAAAAAAGGTAGAATATATTGACTAGGGATCCCAACCTCTGTGTGAAAACCTGAGCTGCCAAGCGGTCATTACAAATAGGGAGGTCAAACTAAGAGTTTAAAAGCACAGCCCAATGTTCTCTTCTGTTGTGCCACCAATCTGCTCACTTCTTCAAGCTTAAAAGGGTTTTGAGAAATATTAGGATGCTACTGCCTTTAGATAAACAAATGCAATTAAAAAACACAGATTCTGCTCCTGTGAAGTATTTCTGAATCACACCTGTAGGCAAAATTATTTGGTGTTTATGAATATCCGCGAAGACACAAACATAACCCTGTGGCAAAGTGAAGAAAGACACCAACAGAAAACTGTGGCAAATAACTCCAAATGGAAGCACCAGGTCAAACACCAGGGCAAAGAAAAAACACTTTGGCATGGGCTCCGCCAGCTTTAGGGTGAGATGGCTTTGTGGCACTTTTTATGGAGTCTGTCCCATATGTATGGCAAAGAGGAAAAACATAGGTGAAGAGTCTACCATCTCTATGTCAGGATGGACTCCGGTAATTGGAAGGGTGATAGAGCATTTTACCTCCATCACTAGATGGAACTGATACAGTGTAAAAGCTCTGCCATCTCTGATGGACTGGCCCTGAAAGTTCGGTGGGATTAAATGGAACAGGACACTCGGACAGCCCCCAGCACTTCCTAACATAGCAAGATTGAAATGTAAAGTGCTGAGACATAGCACTAGACTCCAAGCTAAGTTCTGGGCACAGAAATACAGTTCAGATCCTAGACATATGCTTGGCTGACCTCTTTTATGCCTGTGGCTCAGTGGATTGCTCAATGGCGCGAGGGTTGGTGGATGGGTTTCAGACTTGGTGCTTGAGCATGGCAGAAGGGTTTTCGGTGCAAGTGCTAAAATAGAAGCATGGGACTCCACTCATTTTACTCCCCTGTAAGTCACAGACAGACTGTCATAAAGACACAGAAAGGAAATTGAAAACTCAGACAATTTAAAGTCTAGAGTGCGCTACCTAAATAAATTGCTCACAGACTAGGGCAAAGGTACACTGCAGATTTAAGGTGCAATTTAGGGCTAAGAGCCAGGCTGGATTTGCGGCAGATTTCATGGCTAGGATCAATATGAGTTTGTAGCAAATGTAATGGCTCAGGATTCACAAAGCGTTTGGGACGTTTAGGATAGTAAGGTTTGAGGCACAACTAAGCCTCAGTGATGGTCCAGGTTTCAGGCAGAGTTGTAAACCTGGTTGACCATTCTCTGCTATGTACCTGTCGCTGTATGCGGCCGCGGCTGCAGCAGCTGCAGTCGCTGCGGTGGCAGCAGTGGCTGGCTGAGTGTATCTGTAAGCTGCATATCCGCCCTGTGGGAAGTAAACAGGAAACAAAGTTATAGAGAAAACATCATAATTCAACAAGAGGCCTTAGGAAATGGAGGATGGTGATAGTGAAGAATGATGAAGAGGATAGGAGGACAGGGAAGAAGAAAGAAGAGGAAGAGAAAAGGCAGACGGGGAAGAGAAAAGGCAGACGGGGAAGAGAAAAGGCAGACGGGGAAGAGAAAAGGCAGACGGGGAAGAGAAAAGGCAGACGGGGAAGAGAAAAGGCGGACGGGGAAGAGAAAAGGAGGACGGGGAAGAGAAAAGGAGGACGGGGAAGAGAAAAGGAGGACGGGGAAGAGAAAAGGAGGACGGGGAAGAGAAAAGGAGGACGGGGAAGAGAAAAGGAGGACGGGGAAGAGAAAAGGAGGACGGGGAAGAAGAAAAGGAGGACGGGGAAGACCAAAGGTGGACGGGGAAGAAGAAAAGGTGGAGATCGGGAACTGGGTGTGGGAGGGTCAAGGTGTGAAAAGCTGTACACTGTGCCCCACAGCTCACATTAGGGATCTTGGGTCTACTTGACCCAATCTGCCTAAATATAGGGATTCATTTAATTCTGAGACTTGAAGAGTTCAAGGTTTAGATAAAACCTTAACCTAGGCACTATATGCATCAGCAGGCAAAACCTGCGAGTGTTTGTGAGAATTTAAGTGCCACCAATGGGAGGGGCAGTGGTACGAGTTGTGAAGGAAAGAGGATAACTGCAAGTAGAATTGTCTAACCCACCATTCAAAAAAAGCTGCCTAGCTCTCAATCTCCCGGTCACCCTGATACCACCATAAACTAGAGGGTTGCTTGACACCCATGAACATTCTTCACTAGTAAAATTTTCGTTTGGCTTTGGATTTTAAAATGGGAGTGAGATCCAGAGCTTCATCTTTCTTGCAATTCTCTTCCCTATTAACTGCACTGCAGTGCTAGCTTGTCCAAAGGCTTCCTGTCCGCAAACCAATGGGAGTTTTTTCCAAGAGTAATGCGGAATATACACCACAGGAAAAGAAAACGAAGGGAAGTTTACATAAATGGCTAGAGAGATCCTTCCTTAGAAGAGATTCCGCTCCTCCACGAAAAAGTTAATCAAGACATTGGTCCAAGGTAACATGGTTGCCTCAGGAAGTGTGAATTTTGGTTCACCCGACAGCGGGTCTCTAATTATTAATGAATCCTTTGATGCCCCACTCCGCAATGTCTTTTCTGATGCTCCTGCTCTCTGGTGACAGTTGGCTAAGCAGCCTACTGAACAGAGGTTAGCAGGCCTTGAAGGAGAAATGCGTTCAATTTCAATAAACTAACAATTCTTGAATACACAAGCTCACTGTGTTAGGAGGGGTGTAAGACAAACTATTAGAATTTTGTTTTCTACAATTCACGTTGAGACATTCATAAATAGTTCTACCATTCATAATTTGTAAATGTATCTGCCTTTATCACGGAGTGATATTCAATTCAGAGAGTCCTTAATTCCTGTTATTTCACAAAAGCAATAGGAATAAGTGTGCATGGAAAACTTTGGAAATCTACAGCATGGCTTGTTTTATTGCCGCTCCAGAAGTGACTGAAGGGCCTTCCCTAGGCTTGCGGCATTGCCACAACAAGGAAAGGAGGACACCATTCATGACTTGTGTGCAAAATTATATTTTGGGAAAAGAAGGTAATTAGGGGATGATGGCAAGGGTGGAGGCAAGGACACAGAAAGAAATGGGAACATTAATAATTTTAGATCACAGCCAAAAAAAATGAACCATGCTAATCTGAAGAGCTAAAAACAGCAGGAGCAAAGGAAAGACTGTAAATAAATGAACCACCACAGTCAGACGACGAACTACAAAGTCTCTCCCAGCATTCACTTGGGACAGCGCGTAACCCTAGGCTAAGACAAGCTTGGTGAAAGGGAGATAGAAACAGCCTTCAAGTCACTAGTGCGTGCAGCCACAACCAATCACATGGCAACAGTCAAAATAAAATCAGAAAGAAAGGAGTGAAATAAAGATAAACACCAGTCACCACAATTCAAAATGATACACATTCCGACCCGCAAGGGCTCGCGATGCAAAACAGAAAGGGCTCTGCCATCGGCGCCCACCCGCCAGGTAGCCCCACAAGAATGTTAATATTCACAAGCAATAAAAGAAAAATTCAAATAAAAAATATATATATAAGAAATTGATAAGATCGGAGAGGGGAACAGAGTCCTTTTTGAATATGGGCAGATAGTGTGTGAGCAGGCAGCAGGGCCAGAGACCACATGTAGGGTCATTCAGATAAGACACTGTTTGAGCGGCTGGCAAAAAAGGGGTCGTGTGTGGTGAGAAGGCTGTTGGGGCTACCTGCTTTTCACTGAGGGGAAGGTGCAGTGGTCAGTGCTCCTCAATGACAGTGTGTTCTAGGTTTTCCCTTGCATACATAAATTGATTTTGTAAATCCAAGGACCAGGGGCAGTGTGTCGCACATATTAAAAAAACGTTCAGGGATCGTTTCTTGTATGAATGGTTGTGTATGCCCTTTGTACGATGTAGGTCCAATCCTCAAATTCAGACAGAGGATACAGACAGGCCTTTCAGCAACTGGCAATTAACAGCAGTTACAAGGTAGCAGCAGCCACTATCTGTATCAGTCAAAGAAGAGTACAAGACTTGTGTGTTATCGGCTACTGAAACGGCCACAAAGCAATAGCCATCTGTCACAAGCAGGCTTGAATCTACACTGGCCTTTATATAGCTTCATGGTATGAAGGCACCTACATGTGATCACTGCCACCATCTGCAAAAGACACAGGCGTTTAAAAGTTTAGCTGCTCAGTCTCTGGGACACCCTCTAAATCGTGTCACCTGTGATACCCCGTGAAACCCGTGAGCCAACATGGACAATCTTGTGAAACTGTGTGCAAACCAGAACAAACTAATCATACAGAAATAGGGACAATGGAAAATTGTGTGCCTTCAGGGAACCACCCAAAATGAAGTGTTATGGAGAGCTTCTCAATAGGATATCGCCCAGAAAGGGAATGTTAAACCAAAACCAATCATACAACTCTCTGGTGGTGAGGGCTAAAAGATGTGTGCACTGGTATGCAATACGGGTAATTTGTCACTAAGCTCCAAATGCGCTCTATTTGATGTGGTCCCACCGCCATTGGGCCACTTACAGTCAAGCTACAACCTATACAAAAAGGAGTGCACAAATTATTAACTTTTCACAAGCAAAGAGCTTCATAATAGTTCATTTGACCTTCCAATTCAAAGAAAGCCCACAGGGAGTCTTTATGTATCTCCAATTCGTTGTTTATATCATTAATCCCTTATTTCATCCAGAAAACATCACAATAAACAATCCACCCAACACGTTTCGACCAAGGTGGTCATCTGTAGTCCTACTTTACTTTAATTTCATTTGTATAGCGCATAAATCACCCGAAGGTCTCAGAGCGCTTGCAGAGAAAGTCCTACAGAAAACCAGAGCAGGCCATAGACACGAGCTAGAAGAGCCATGTTTTTAACTGTCTGCGGAATCTCAGATAGTCAGGTTCCAACCTAATCTGGAGGGGCAGAGAGTTCCATGCTTCAGGAGCTGTTTTACTGAAGGCTCTATCTCCATTTCTGGCTGTACGCACTCTGGGGACACTTAGGAGGTACTTGGTAGATGATCCAAGTGTTCTCACTGGGTGGTAAACCTTAAGTTTTTGTTCTAGGTAGGCTGGGCCATGCCCATTTATGGATTTGTGGACCAGGCAGCATAGTTTGAATTTAATACGTTTTAGTATTGGGAGCCAGTGCAAGGTTCTTAGGCAGGGTGATGAGGGGGTGCGAGGGGGAAGGCCAAGCACCAGTCTGGCAGCGGTGTTTTGTAGGACATGTAAGCGGGTCAGCAGGGTGGTATTTGTTGAGGCCAGGAGTGCATTCCCGTAGTCAATTCTACTCATAATGAGTCCCTGAACTAGAGGCATGCGAGCGGAGAGGGGGAGCCATTTAAAGATTTTTCTCAGACTACGCATGATGCCGTAGCTGGTGCCAACGACTTTATTAATATGCTCAGACATGGATAGTTTATTGTTTATGGTAACCCCTAAATTTCTTACTGAGGATTTAGACGTGGGGCAAGTGCCAAGGGAAGTTGGCCACCAGTCATCGGACCAGAAATTAGCTGCCTTTCCAAACAGCAGGACCTCCGTCTTTCCTGCATTCATCATCAGGAAGTTTCTGGTCATCCAATCCTGGATGTCTAGCATACAGTTTTTAAAACTCATTTTGGTTACGTCCGGATTCTGTTTGATAGTGATCAGTATTTGTGTATCATCCGCGTAGGACACGGTTCCAAAGCCGTGTGCTCGGATGACTTTAGCAAGACGGGATACATACAGGTTAAAGAGCGTAGGGCTCAATATGGATCCCTGAGGGACGCCCTTATCGTTGTCATAGTGTTTGGAGGAGTGGACACCAATTTGGACCATAGACCGTCTGTTGGACAGGTAGTTTTTTATCCAACAGAGTGCGGAGCCTTCGACACCAATCTCCACCAGACGTTCTAAAAGAATGTGGTGCGAGATGGTGTCGAAGGCCGCAGACAGGTCAAGCAAGACCAGTATGGCTGACTGGTTGGAGTCTAGTGTCAGTCTTATGTTATCCACAACTTCAAGGAGGGCAATCTCGGTGCTGTGAAATTCCCTAAAACCTGATTGTGAAGGGTCCAGGAGCTTGTTTGTCTCCAGATGTAGTTTGAGGTGTTTATTTATTAATGATTCCATGATCTTACCAAACGGGAAGGAGCGAGATGGGCCGGTAATTGGAAAGTAATTTTGGATCTGCAGAGGCTTTTTTTAAGATTGGTCTAATAACTGCTTCCTTCCAATGTTGTGGAACTGAAGAGTGAAGTAGGGACTGATTTTACGTTTTTGTTAAAACTGGGACCAGAGCAGGAGCCACTTTAGATAGGATTTGTGGAAAGGCCGGGTCTACAGGAGATCCTGATTTCATATGCAGTAAAGTTACCTCCACCTGTGCTTCAGTGAAATATGGGAAATTCCTGAGTGTGGGGGTGGATTTGTTAAGGTCACTACAATTGCTAAAAGACGGGACTGTCTGACAAGTTGGGGGTAGCTGTGGAAAGCGTTTGTGAATTTCATTAATTTTATCGTGAAAGTATGCTGCCACAGACTCAACCCAGTCTTTATATTCCTCAAGTGGCTGTTTGCAGGCAGTGGGATTTGTGAAATCTTTCACTTTATTATATAGCTCTCTATGTGAGTTGGATGCCAGGGATATCCTGTTACCAAGATATGCCTTCTTCGCCTCCGCAATGCCTTTCATATATTGTCTGTGAATGATTTTGTATTTGACTATCATTAGAGTCTTTTGTTTGGCGCCATTTCCTTTCAGCTACGCTAACTGTGTGCTTAATTTGTTCCAAGTCTGGCGTAAACCACGGTGAGTTTTTTTTAGGAAGTTTTGAGACTCTTGCTGGAGCGCTGTGATCTAAAGCCGAGACTATAGCACGATCCAGCTCTCTGGCAGCTATATTGGGGTCAGTCTTGTCAGAAATGACTGGAGGTGAAAAGTGTGCAGAAAAAGATTCTAGGGTAATTTTGTTCCATGGTCTGCTCAGTTTTACTTGGGCGGTTTGTCGGAATTTGAACTGTGGGCACACAATGTTAAATTTAATAACATAATGATCGGTCCATAGGACTGGATCGATTTGTATAATTTTAACTTTGGGAGAGTTAGTGCATATAAAATCAAGTGTATGGCCCGCTATGTGCGTTGGGCCTGTCGGGAGAATGCTTAGCTGTAAGGCCTCAAGGTTGGTAGTTAAGTCCAAAGTATGGACTTAACTATATAAATATATAAATATATAACTACAGAAGTATAGAAAGTCCTACATGTTCCCTTCCAACGCATCTCTGTATGGGGCCGATTAGATAAATCCCGCAGAGACGGGTTGAAAGAGAACACATAGGACTACAGATTAGCACCTTAACACGGGGCTAAGTGGCCAAAGCCCAAATTGGCAGCACAGAACATGCGATCTACGTGAAGTATTAAGCCCTGATGATGTCCTCATTGGATGAAACGTGTTGGCTGCATTTCTTTGAATTAGAATGTCAAATGAACTATTACGAAGCACTTTGCTTGTGAAGAATTATTAATTTGTGCGCTCCTTTTTGTATAGGTTGTAGCTTGAAAGTTAAACCTAATCCCCTCCCAGAGCAGCTTCAGGCAACTTTTATACTTGTGGCTAACTCGCAACAGCCCCTGAACAAAGTTAGCCAAATACGTAGGAACTTAGTTGGAGGATATTTCCTGTTATTATCATGGCTCAGAGTGACAGTCCATGTCCTATGGACCTTTCGAAAAGCTGCTCACAGTAGCGGTTATCAACGTGAAAGTCCGCCAGGCCTATTTCTTTTCGGTACATTTAAATTATCAGTTAAGCTAGGTTAGCAAAACCTGTCTACAGAGAAAGGCTTGACCGCACACGTTGTAAAACCGAATTCAATATCTTTACACCTCACTGATACACGACTGGGCTGTGACACCATTATTTTCTAAGAAACAACGATTAGGAAAACCAGACTGCAGAGGGACTAGGCAGCTGGGCACCCAGTGGCTGAGCTGTGGCCCTTTCGGATATATGAGTGATTGGGCAGTGATAGGGCTTCACTGCCCCCACCCACACACTCCCCCATGATTACGGTTTGCTTATGGGTCATCAATGGCCTAGTGGGTATCCTCAGATGTTCCAATGATTTCTCTGTGAACTCCCTGGTGTACAGTGACTGGCCAGTTTGATATTGAATTCTGCGCTCTACCTAACACTGAATTCTGCGCTCTACCAAACACTGGGTGTGAGAAGACCTTCAACATTATCTCAAAACACAAATTTGTCTCTGTATTTTTATTTCCCCTTGTTCTGCTGCCCTCTGTGCAGATGAGTGCGCAAAGCCTGGTATTTCCCCTGGCAGACATTTATTTGCTTCTGCCACCATGCTGCATCAATATTCTTGGGAATCTAGTTAGTGGCAGTTCACGCTGCTGGCCCCATCTATGATATTTTTGATCTTGGCCCCTTTACTGGGGTTGTGAGGCAAGACTGCTGGTCTAAACATCGTCAACAATGACACTCAGACTAAGACTTTCTCACACCCACAGTTAGACACAACAGAGAACTATGATATTTTGTTATATCCAGCTCATCTATATAAACTGCAGTCATTGGTATAGTGTAGAAACACACATGCATATATGGCCACAAGGCTTTTCTCGCTTTGGTGTAATGACATAGTACACTGAGAACTTTCTTTGCATCATTTACCCATGTTTTGTGGACAATTTTCTTATTTTCAACAATTGAACCTTCGAATACATGAAGGCCTTATATTATATTATATTAGTTTAACACTGATTGTTTATAGTAACGGATTTGTCATGGACTATATATTTGTATATGGAGTACCTAGTTAACCCTTAATCCATATGCTCATGTTTCTATGATTGGCAGATGGACCGCCCAATGACGTGGTGACTGGTTAGGAGGCACTTAATATCTAATTGGCCACTGTATGGACTGACCCTTAAAGTCGTGGTGCCCTGGCAATCGCTATATCAGTGCCCTGCCAGCAGCTAATTATCTAGAATGATTGACTTTCTAAGAAGTCAGAGGCTAGGCTTGGTCCAAAAGTGGCTCACGTGTGGATGATCTCTTGGCTCAAAGGCTTAGTATTCAGACCACTTTCCTGACATCTAGAGGAGCCAAAAGCCTTGCTAAAATGGCCTAATTTTCTGATCTTCTAATCACACTTTTAAAACATCAAAAAGCGAAGGTCAGGCACTCCCGAAGATTTTAAAAAATTGCTTTGAGTCTGTGGATGACAGGCATATCTTGGAAAGTAAGCCTGTGCATCGAGAAGCAGACAGCACTTAATGAAATGAGTGAAAAGGGTTCACTCCAACAGAATATATCATACCCTGATCATAACACAGAATGGTTTAGAAACAGTTAAGCTGACATCAGATGAACGGTAAGAAGACATGCAATGGAGAAATAGACGTTTAAGGTTAATTTAGAACACAGGTTTATCAGGAACTGCACAGAAGACCATGAATTGACAGAGGGTCAAAAAAATTGCTGGTAAAGATCTCCTGCTCATGAATTTCAAAGTTAGTCTGTCTGGTGCTCTCCAAGCTAAAAACATACTTGTAGTAGGTGAAAGGTCTCTTGGCACCTTACTTTGCAAAGAAGACTTTCCCGTTAGCTATAGTCAAGTGATAAACTTAAGTGAAACAGACTGTTTTAATTCAAAAATATAAACTACATTAAAAAGAGAACCGTGTCCGACATAATAAAATAATTACAATAGAGAAACTGTAGACTATGCAATTGATGCTGAACAGGTAGCAATCGAGACATGGCCTTCTACGATAAGCACCCAAAGCAGCAAACCTATGTTTGCTGAAGCGTATTAAAGGCCACACTGCTCCTGTGGCTCAAAGAATTACCATATATACAGCATCTCTCTTATAACAGACAAAATGCACACAAAAAGCTTTCAATTTGTAAGGGCTACATTTGCAAGTAGGTGGCCTCCTATCTTTATGAATTACTTCGTTTAGAGAATGGTGAAGGAGACAAATTCAAAGAATTCAGAGATGTAAAGATCAGGATTCCATAATGTTTGGTGGAAGATCCTTTTAGGATCCTTTATTCCCAAAAGGATTTTTTCAACGCCTGACGTCATATGAGAAGATACGGCAGACAGGAAAGGGTTTTGAAAATCATAACAGAAATGTTGCTGTCAAAGCTTTGGGAAATCAGTTTCACTGGAGACATTTTTCTCAAGATTTTCTTTAGAATGGTAGCTGGAGAAAAAGTATCGGTAAATGATCCATCAAAATGTAATATCGCTTCTTAGAGACTATTCCAGTGAGATTCTGGAAACACAGGTAAGGAAATGTGGCATACAGTGTTGTAGATTCACATCTGCGCCATCTAGTGTTGGGTTTGGAAGTGTGCAAGTTGTTTTTCTTGGAAGAAGTCTTTTGCGTCTCTAAGTCCATTTGCTGGCAATGTGCTTGGTCGTCTTCTCCATTGTTAGATTGTTTTCCACTTGGTGGGTGAGGATGGTCTGTAAAGGATGGTGTAGTCTAGTGAAATGACCATGTAAACATAATATAATGTTGAATGCTGATAAATGCAACCAACACAGTTTTTCAGGGAGGAGGATGGGAAAATGTGAATCATATGCACCACATGCCACAAAAACATGCTTAGTGGGTAAGCAACATGTTCTGATTGATGGCATGTGTAGCTGTAGGTACACATGCTTAGCATAGACTGTAAAGCAGTTCTCCTCTCGAAGCGGTGGGTAACCTGTGTCAGTTTAATTGGTTTTTAATAAAGTTTTGAGAACTGCTTGACCCACATTAGCTTGCTGACTGGCCATTACATCTACAGAGCAATGTTTTGCAGCAGCTTTACAGGTCAGCCATGGGTATATTTCCTAAGAAGGCCATGGAAGCTCCCTTATTACAAGTAGAGTGAGCTTTTGGAGGGATAGGTAGAGTGAGTTTGGCTTTAGCATAACAAGTATGGATACATTTTACAATCCACAGGAAGGAAAATGCAACTTACCAGTATGCAACTGTTCTTGGCATGAAGGGCTGCAGAACCACACACTATTGCATTAGATCACCATCTGGTGGTGGGTCCGGATGATTACACTTTGTTGTCTTGGAAGAGTCTTTGTCTGTTGGATGACTCCTCCCTTAGATCGTAGTGTGCATGGGCTTCGACTCCATCTTCAGATTGTTGTCGCCATTGGGCAAATGATGGAGTTGTAGGAGTTCATATAGAGATGACCATGTATTGTTTATCTAAATAAGATAATACTGGAACAGACACCGGTAGCCGGGGAGGCGTGTGTGGTTCTGCAGCCCTACATGCCAAGAACAGATGCAAACTGGTAAGTAGCATTTTCCGTTCGAGGCATATGGCTGCAGACCACATACTATTGCATAGATTGCACAGCAGTTTCTCCCTTGGCGGCGACCGCCTGTGTCTGTTGCAGTAGTTTGAAATAATGCTTTGAGTACAGCCTGGCCCACACTTGCTTGTTGTTTTGCCTGCACATCTACACAGTAGTGTTTTGTAAATGTGTGCGGAGTAGACCATGTAGCTGCTTTACAGATGTCATCTAATGGTATGTTCCCTAGGAATGCCATAGATGCCCCTAATTTACGGATAGAATGAGCCCTAGGGGGAATGGATAGACTGCGTTTTGCTTTTTGATAACAAATTTGAATGCACTTAACAATCCATCTTGCAATGCCTGATTTTGAAATTGTTTTCCCTTATGTGGAGGAGAAAAAGACACAAACAGTTGTTTAGCTTTACGAAAAGGTTTTGTTTTATCTATGTAGTAGAGAAGCACTCTCTTTACATCTAATGTATGGAGAGCTCTTTCTGCCACTGTTTGTGGTTGGGGGAAAAATACTGGCAACTCAATAGATTGATTGAGGTGGAAAGGTGAAATGACCTTTGGCAGAAACTTTGGATTTGTTTTAAGAACCACTTTATTATGATGAAGTTGTATAAATGGTTCTTGAATTGTTAATGCTTGTATCTCACTTACTCTTCCAAGCGAAGTTACAGCTACTAAAAAAGCAACTTTCCATGTAAGGAATTGTAATTCACACACATTCGAAAGGAGGACCCATAAGTCTTGTGAGAACAACATTTAAGTTCCACACTGGAGAGGGTGGTATTCTAGGAGGAATTATTCTTTGAAGTCCTTCCATAAACGCTTTGATTGCAGATACTCTAAACAATGACAAATATTGTCTGTTTTGAAGATATGCTGCTATAGCAGCAAGATGTAACCTGATTGAGGAATACGCCAAGTTAGATCTTTGCAGATGTAACAGGTAGCATATGATGTTTTGTATGGAAACATCTATGGGATTGATGTTATTTGTACAATATACAACAAACCTTTTCCACTTTGCTGCATAACATGCTCTAGTGGTAGGGCATCTTGCTTCTTTAATGACATTCATACAATCAGGTGGTAAATTTAGATATCCAAATTCTAAGACCTCAGGAGCCAAATCGCTAGATTGAGCTGCATTGGGTCTGGATGCATAATCTCTCCATGGTTCTGTGTTATTAGATGTGGAGAGAGTTTTAGTTTGTGATGTGGTACTACTGACATCTCTAGTAGCTTGGTGAACCAAGGTTGTCTTGCCAACGTTGGTGCTATGAGAATCAATGTGAGAGAATGTTGCTGTAGCTTGCGTACCACTAATGGAATTAGTGGGAGAGGTGGAAAAGCGTACGCAAATTTGTTTGACCAGTTCATCCATACCACATTGCCTTTGGATAATGGGTGTGGGTATTTGGTGGTGAAGCTTGGGCATTTGGAGTTGTGTTTTGCAGCAAACAGATCTATCTCTGGTTGACCCCACTTTTAAAAAATGGCTGAAGAACTTGATGATGAAGTTTCCATTCGTGTATCTGTTGTCTTTGACGACTTAATAGATCTGCAACTTGATTGTGAACTCCTGGTAGATGTTCTGCTAATAGAAACATGTTTTGAGGAATGGCTCATCTACATTGCTCTGTGCCAGCCAGGAGAGCTGTAGGGAGTGTGTTCCTCCTAGTTTTTGAATGTAATACATTGCTGTCATATTGTCCGTCTGGACTAGTACAGCTTTGTTTGATAGGTAATGCTGAAACGTTTTAGAGCCAGAAAAATCACTAGTAACTCCAGTTGGTTTATGTGGAGTAGTTTTTGTTGCATTGTCCATATACCCTGTACTGTGTGATTTTGTAAATGCGCTCCCCATCCTGTGAGAGATGCGTCTGTGGTTAGTATTATCTGTGTAACAGGTTCCATAAACGGCCAGCCCTTGGAAAGGTTCTTGGTGTTCCACCATTGCAGAGAGCGATATGTCCGGCCGTCTACCACCACCAGATCTGTTATTTGTTGCTGAGCCTGATTTCACTGACTTGCCAAGCACTCTTGAATGGGGCGCATTTGTAGTCTTGCATACAGCACTATGAAAATGCAAGATGCCATCATTCCTATTAGTTGCATAAACACTCGAGCTGGTAGTGAGTGTTGTGGCTGGAATCTTTTGATAAGATCCTGCATAGTTTGCATTCTTGCTGGGTTGGGGTACGCTATTGCTTTGGAGGTATCTATTGTAGCACCCAGATACTGCTGAGACAGGGACGGCTGGAGATGGGATTTCTTTTCATTTACTGTGAATCCCAGTTTGTGTAGCAGACATATTGTTTGATGCGTGTGCTGTACACATTGGTTGCCAATAATAACAATAATAATGGCTGTCTCTCAGATCACCCTGCCCATTATTAGGGAGGTACTAAAAGCATCCATCACCTCCAGCACTGTACC
Organism: Lissotriton vulgaris; assembly: GCF_964263255.1. Lineage (NCBI taxonomy): Eukaryota > Metazoa > Chordata > Amphibia > Caudata > Salamandridae > Lissotriton > Lissotriton vulgaris. Next base: position 883,953,001 of record NC_141685.1, read on the forward strand.
GACCGTCTGGAAACAGGCCATGGTCAGGTCGCTGCTTAAAAAACCCAATTTAGAACCGTCTGACTTGGCCAACTATTGCCCCATCTCCCTGCTCCCATGGGTGAGTAAGGTCTTAGAAAAATATATTAATCAACAGCTAGTGAACTTCCTGGAAAATCATCACGTACTAGATCCCACCCAGACGGGCTTCAGACCGAAACACGGGACTGAGACCGCTCTCCTCATGGTCACTGAGGAAGCTAGAAAAATCCTGGATCAAGGAGGATCAGTGGCAGTGATCCTCCTTGATCTAAGCGCGGCATTTGACACGGTCAGTCATGACACCCTACTGGACCGTTTGTCCTGCGCTGGGATCAAGAACAAAGCCTGGACATGGTTTAAATCCTTTCTGGAGAACAGATCCTTCAGGGTCTTTGAGGGTGAGCCCGTCTCCTCTAGCAGACCTTAAAGTGCGGAGTTCCTCAGGGCTCCTCTCTGAGCCCCGCACTCTTCAACCTGTATATGAGGCCACTGGCTGATGTTGTCCGCCCATTCGGAGTTAAGCTCATCTCCTATGCGGACGACACGCAGCTGGTGGTCTCACTGGCGCAGGAGACTACCCGGCCTGCGTCAGGTGGGCTTAGAGAATGCCTAGAGGAGGTGAAGACCTGGATGTCTTCATCATCCCTCAAGTTGAATTGGGATAAAACAGAGCTGATGCTCTTAGGCCCCCCAAATCTTGGCCTCCCCCCCTCCTTGTGGCCTCCTTGTCTGGCCCCCCCCCCCCCCCCCCCAGCCCCCAAGAACAATATTAAGAGCCTCGGAGTGTGGCTAGACAGATCTCTGTCCTTCAACGCTCAAGCCACAAAACTATCAGCCACCTGTTTTGGCATCATGAGGATGCTAAATAAAATCTTCCCCCTCCTCCCCCTGGAAGCCAAACAGGTGGCCATGGAAGGCCTCATACACTCACGCCTCGATTTCAACAATGTGCTCTATCTAGGCGCCCCAGATTACACTCTGCGCAGACTGCAGATAGTGCAGAACTGCGCAGCGCGTTTACTGCTCAAGATCCCTCGGAGACAATCAGTGAGGGCCGGTCTGGTCAGCCTTCACTGGCTACCGATTCGGCAGAGAGTCCTTTTTAAAGCTATGTGCATAGCCCACCAAGCATTCTGGGACACAGGCCCCAGCATTTCACGTGACCTAGTTACTCACTACATTCCCAACCGAAGCCTTCGCTCCAGCCAGACCTTTTTAGCAGTGACGCCAAGAATAAAAAGATCCAGGTCAGGCGGAAGGACGTTCGCTTACAATGCGTCCAGAACCTGGAAAACTCTGCCACTACATCTCAGAGCCAATCCCAACCTCACTGTGTTTCGTAAACGATTAAAGACTTTCCTGTTTAATTCCCCCCACTAATCCCTAGATTCCTCCTCATCTGCTCTTCTGTAGGTTCTGGTTACCCTAGCGCTTGGACGCCTCCGGGCAGCAATCGCGCTCTACAAGTCTACAGGTTTACAGGTTTTTGTAGGACTTGGATTTTATTAACCAATCGTCCAGATGAACAAGTTACTTACCTTTGGTAACGCTTTTTTTGGTGGATACAGTATCTGCCTGTGGATTCCTCACCTTGTGAGTATCACCCTGCGTCAGCAACGTTCGGAAATTCTTTTGTAGCACGCCGGCGTGGACGACGTCATAGGAGGACGCCGTCATAGGAGCACGGCATCGCGCGCGACTCCGTCTGAAGTCACCGACTCCTTATTGTGCCTACATCGGATTGATGACATCAGTTCCGCCCTTTCTTCTGTGCCTTTGAGGCACCCGGACAGACCAATGACAGTAGATATATAGAAATACAGTGTACACAGTACATAATATTCAAGATAACACAGTGTGAAGACAATGCATGAAAAACACAATATATACACAAATATATATATATATATATATATATATATATATATATATACACACACATTTTAACATTGCCATAAACTCAGGTATAGAAGAGTGGACAACGGGGAGGCGGCTGGGCATGTGAGGAATCCACAGGCAGATACTGTATCCACCAGAAAAAGCGTTACCGAAGGTAAGTAACTTGTTCTTCTGATGGATACATCTGCCAGTGGATTCCTCACCTTGTGAATAGAGTCCCACAGCAGTCCCCACTCCCGGAGGAGGGTGTCCACTCCTCTATACAAGAAAATCTTGTAGGACAGAGCGCTCAAAATGGCCATCCCTCCTCACCTCGCTATCCAAGCAGTAATGCTTGGCAAAAGTGTGGAGGGAGGCCCATGTCGCTGCTCTACAAATGTCCTCTACAGTAACACCCGTAGACAAAGCATATGTTGATGACTTTGCTCTAGTAGAATGAGCCCTTATACCCTCTGGAGGTTCCTTACCAGCCAAGGCGTAGCAGATCTTGATGCAAAGTATGATCCACCTTGAGAGTGTGCGCCTGTACACAGCTCTTCCTTTCTTGCAGCCAGCAAATCCCACAAAGAGCTGGTCATCCACTCGATAGTCTTTTGTTCTATCAAGGTAAAAGCTCCCCGCCCTCTTAGGGTCCAGACGGTGAAGACGCGCCTCCTCCTTGAAAGGGTGAGGAGGAGGATAGAAGGTAGGGAGGGTAATGGACTGTCCTAAATGGAATGGAGTAACCACCTTAGGCAGAAAAGCAGCCCTGGTCCTAAGAACCATTTGTTCAGCATGAATGGTCAAGAATGAGGGCTTTGAGCTAAGAGCTTGAAGCTCACTTACCTTCCTTGCCGAGGTAATTGCGATAAGAAAAACCGTCTTAAAAGACAAAAGTCTCAAAGTACACCTGTGTAAAGGTTCAAATGGAGAACTCATTAAATATGTAAGAACTAGGTTCAAGCCCCAATGAGGTACAATAAAGGGAGTAGGAGGAAACTTATTTGTTAAACCCTTTAAAAATCTCAATACAACAGGAGATTTAAACAAAGATGGTTGATCCGGTAAACAGATAAAAGCTGATAAAGCTGATAAATAACCTTTTACCGTAGCTACAGCAAAACCCTGCTGCGCCAATAAAAGAGCAAATTGAAGTATTTCTGATAACCGAGCTCTCAAAGGATCAACAGTATTCTCTCCACACCAGGATACAAATTTAGACCACCTTTAAGAATAAATGGACTTGGTGGAGTCACGCCTGACCGATAAAATGACATCCACTACATCATGTGGGAGAGAAAAGGAATTCAGGTTGCCCCGTTCAATCTCCAGACATGAAGATGTAAGGTCTGGAGGTGGCGGTGTAGAACCTGCCCCTCCATCTGAGAGAGAAGGTCTGCCCTGAGAGGGAGACGGAGCGGAGGCCACGAGGAGAGGTGGAGAAGATCTGTGTACCACACCCTTCCTGGCCAATCCGGGGTGACCAATAGGACTTGGGACGGTCTTGGCGAATCTTCCTCAGAACCAGAGGAATGAAGGGTATGGGAGGAAACGCGTAGAGGAGTTGCGAGTCCCAACTCAAACTGAAACGCGTCCCCCAAGGCTCCCTGCATCGGATACTGGAGGCTGCAGAATGACGGGCAGTGAGCTTTCTCGTGAGTGGCAAACTGGTCCACCTGAGGAGTTCCCCATGTCCGAAAGACATGACGAACTACCTCCGGATGAAGCCTCCACTCGTGGTCAGCTGAGAACTGCCGACAGATTGTCTGCACGAACGTTCAGTACTCCGGCCAGATTATTTGCCACTAGACAAATCTGATGTTCCTGAACCCAGGACCAGAGGCGCAGAGCCTCTCTGCAGAGACACTGCGACCCCACTCCTCCCAGTTTGTTGACATACCACATCGCGGTGGTGTTGTCCGTTAGGACTTGAACCGACCGACCGCGAAGGGAGGGGAGGAAGGCCTTGAGTGCCAGACGCATTGCCCGCAATTCCAAAAGGTTGATGTGAAGAAACCTTTCCTCTGGGGACCAAAGACCCTTGACCTCCAGATCCCCGAGATGAGCACCCCACCCTAGAGTGGATGCATCCGTGATCACTGTGGCCACCGATGGAGGAGTTTGAAAAGGCTTTCCTTGAGACAGATTGCCTTCCACTCCCCACCAAGACAGATCCGCCGCAGCTTCTCTGGAGATCCTTACCGACTCCCCGAGATCCCCTTGGTGCTGGTACCACTGCCTGCGGAGGCACCACTGGAGTGCCCTCATGTGCCAGCGTGCATGGTTGACCAACAGAATGCAAGAAGCCATCAGACCAAGCAGACAAAGGACCTTCAGGACTGGAACGACCGCTCCATTGCGAAATAAAGGAATAATTTCCTGAATGTTGTGAATCCTTTGAGGTGGAGGGAATGCACGACACACAGTTGTGTCCAGTACCGCGCACCTATGAACAGGTTGCGCTGGGAGGGCACCAGGTGAGATTTGGGTACATTTATCGAAAAACCCAACCTGTGCAACAACTGATTTGTCTCTTGCAGAAGATGGAGTACTACCTCCGGAGATTGTGCTTTGATCAGCTAATCGTCCAGATAAGGGAATACTGGAATCCTTGACCTTCTGAGATGTGCAGCCACCACAGCCATCACCTTGGTAAAGACTCGAGGCGCAGTAGTAAGACCAACGGTAGAACCGCAAACTGGTAGTGCTGCGATCCCACATTGAAGCGGATATACTTCCTGTGCGACTTCAGAATGGGTATATGGAAATCAGCATCCTGCAAGTCGATCAACACAATCCAGTCTTCTTCCATCAGCGCTTTAAGAACCTGCGCAAGGGTGAGCATCTTGAACTTCTCCTACTTCAGGTAAAGGTTCAAGATCCTGAGATCCAGGATTGGACGAAGTCTGCCATCCTTTTTGGGAATCAAGAAAATACCGGGGAGTAACACCTTTGACTCCTTTCCTGCTCCGGAACCACCTCTATCGCACCCTTTTTGAACAGTGCTTTCACTTCTTCCTGAAGGAGCAACAGGTGGTCTTCTGAGCAAAAACCTTGGCAAGGAGGGTAATTTGGGGGAAATTCCCGAAAGGGAAGAGCATACCCATTCTCTACGAGATTGAGAACCCGAAGATCTGATTTAACAGATTCCCAATCCCGTAGAAAATAAGTAAGCCGACCCCCCACAGGACCCGCATGATCCGGAACGGCGGATCTAGGGCTGCCTTGCTGTTGTAGGTGGGGGGTGGGTAGCAGAGGAGGAAGTGGAGGAGGAGGAGGAGGAGGAGGAGGAGGTTTGACGTCCACGAGATCGACCCCTTTGTCGGTCTCTGTAGGACCTGTACAAAGGATTCTGTTGCTGCTGGGTTTGCTTAAAAGAACAAAAAGTAGACCTTCCAAAACCCTTGTACCTTTTGGAGACAGAGCCTCTAGTCTGAAAACCCAAAGATCTTGCCGTCGCTCTGCTATCCTTAAACCTTTCCAAAGCAGCATCAGCTTTCTTTCCGAAAAGGCCAGAGCCATCAAAAGGCAAATCCATCAGAGCAGCCTGAACATCCGCAGAAAACTCGGAAGTCTTTAGCCAAGCAGCTCTTCTAGTGGCGATCGAAGACCCCATGATCCTAGCCACTGAATCTGCTGTGTCCATACCACTTTGTATGACCTGTCGAGCTGCCGCCTGCGTGTCAGATATCACTTAACTAAAGTTCTTCCTATCCTCCTCAGGAAGCTTAGGCGATATCTGTGTCATTGTATGCATCAAAGCTTGGACATATCTGCCTAACAGACAAGTAGCATTAGTAGACTTTAGGGCCATACTGCCTGGCGAAAACACCTTCTTAGCATTCTGATCCTGCTTCTTCGAGTCTTTATCTCCAGGAACCTGGGGAACAGCACCTGCAGATCTTTTCGAGCAAGCAGCCTGAACCACCAAACTCTCTGGCAAAGGACGAGTGGACAAGAATTCAGGATCTCCAGGCGCCACTCTATAACGCCTTGCTACAGTCTTTGACACTGCAGGATCAGTAAATGGTCTACTCCATACCTCCAATATGGGTTCAGTAAGAGCCTCAGTAAATGGAAGAGTTGGTTCAACCACAGAGGATGGAGAATGGAGAACTTCAGTAAGGATGTTCGACTTGTACTCCACAGATGGCAAAGTCAAATTCAAGAGCTCCGCTGCCTTCTTAATTACCACATGGTTTACCACATCCTTAGAAGGAGCATCAGATACCATGGGCAACTCCCATTCTGGTGAAAGTTCCAGTCCACTTGCATCACGCAACTCCTCAAAATAATCCTCCTGATCCTGAAGCTCGCCCTCTTCAATCTCAGCTTCTCCAAAATGTCTTTCCTCCAAAAGGTGCTGCGCTCTATGCCTCGACCACTATTCGAACCGGCGTCGGATCCGGTAACTACTCCGATGGAGCCGGAGTCGAATGAGGAGTCGGAGCCGCCTTCGAATGAGAAGCTGGAACCGGCGTCGAACTTTGAATCGGATCATGAGGTCGCTCCGGAGCCGGTGAAGCCATGTACGGAGTCGACGACCTCGGTGGCGCCAGGAGATGCCATGGTGGAGTCGGAGTTGGCATAAACGGCAGGAAAGGAGCCGGAGCATATGCCTGAGGCACACAAAGATTATAAGCCAATGGACCCATGGGACCAGCAGGTGCACCAGAGGGGAACATTGCTCTCGCATAAACGCCATACATAGCGTTTAGAAAATGTGATGAGTCCTGACCAGGAAATTGAGGATACGAGCCTACCAGCTGCTCCAGAGGAGACTGCACCGGATTTGACTCCTCCTGTACCTCTTGTTCCTCGGGACGTCATACCGGAGTCGTCGAACCCTGAGGAACTTCTTCTCCTTCATCATGCACCGAAGACTGATACGGATACGAAGACTGATTCAATGCCGGTGTAGGCTCCAGAGATTGTAAAGGCGTGGCCCCACCTTCAGGTGTACGAGCTGGAGAAGGAGAAATCATGTCCTTATGATGTCTTCAAGAAGATGACTTCTTTTTAGAGTCTGACTCCTTGCCGGAATGGTGTCTCGAACTGTGCTTCTTTCTCTTATGCTTCTTTTTAAATGAACCAGAAGCATGACCCGAAGCAGACTTCGACACCGACCGGGACCTTTAACGTCTCGATCTTGACCTCGAAGTCCTCTTAGACTCCTTACCCTTCATTTTGGCAACTAGAAGTTTCACCTCCCGTTCCCGAAGAGCCTTTGGGTTAATCTTTGAACAGGATCGACAACCCTTGACGTCGTGATCCGAACCCAGACACCATACAGTCACGATGAGGATCGGTGATGAACATCATCCTCCCACAAGAATCGCAAGGCTTAAATCCTGTCTTCTTCGTTGACATCTCGGCGGAAGACAGCAAAACCAAACAGATACAGAACAAAAGTCCACAATAGTAACAAAGTAACTATCCGTAACACAGAAGATCCCAAGAAACCGTTTGCGTTGACGGCGCGGAAAAAAGGGAACGGATGTCATCACGCCGTCGTAGACCTAATAAGGAGTCGGTGACGTCAGACGGAGTCGCGCGCGATGCTGTGCTCCTATGACGTCGTCCACGCCGGCGTGCCACAAAAGAATTTTCCGAACGTTGCTGACGCAGGGGGATATTCACAAGGTGAAGAATACACTGGCCGATGTATCCATCAGAAATGGGAAGACATGAATGTTGTCCCTTCTTAAGTGTGCTGCTACTACTGCTAGGCACTTTGTGAACACTCGAGGTGCTGTCGTTACTTCGAAAGGGAGTACCTTGAATTGGTAGTGTTGACCTTCTAGAAAGAACCTTAGGTACTTTCTGTGCGATTGATGTATGGGAATGTGGAAGTAGGCGTCCTTGAGATCTAATGTGGCAAGGAAGTCTCCCTTCTTTAGCAACGGTAGAACCTGTTGTAGTGTGACCATATGAAAGTGGTCTGATTGTATGTACAGGTTTAGGGGCCTTATATCTAAAATAGGTCCCATCCTTTTTGGGTATGAGAAAGTATAGAGAATAAATTCCTGTGTTTTGATGTTCTTTTGGGACTGGTTCTATTACATTCTTTTGCAGTAGAAATTGCACCTCTTGTCTTAGCAGTATGAGGTGTTCCTGTGACCCAGGACGCTGTCTGGGTGGTATTGTTGGAGGAGTGGAAATGAGCTCCAGACAATAACCTGACTGACTTATTTGTATTATCCACCTGACAGTGATGGAGTACCAGACAGGTAGGAACTGTTGTAACCTCCCCCCGACAGGAGTGGAATGGTCTGGGGGATGGAAGGGAAGTCACTGTTTGGGAGTAGAGGTGTTGTGATTGTGGTTTCCTCTACCTCTACCCTTATTGTTGTTTCCTCTATAACTTCCTCTATAATATCCTTTATTAGGCGAGGTTTGGTTGGGCGCTTTAAAAGAAGAGGAGGTATTGTCTGTTTGGAAACCCTTAGAGGCACCCCTATATGAAGAGCGACGTTAGGAAGGTCTATGGGCTTGTGTTTGTAATGCTCACATGGATTTTGCTGTGCCTGTATCTTTTTTCATCTTTTCTAGTGCACTATCAACTGATGGACCGAAAAGATGTTCTTGTTCAAATGGCTGGTTTAAGATACTGGCTTGTACTTCTGGTTTAAACCCAGAGATGCGTAACCATGCATGTCTACGAAACAATACCAGTGTTTATTGCTCTAGAAGCTGTGTCTGCTGTGTCTAGTACACATCTTATGGAGGTATTTGTAATAACTTTGCCTTCCTGTATTAGGACAGAAGCCCTGGTTTTGTATTGCTCTGGCAAGTGTTGCATGAGTGACTAACTCATCATAATGAGCTTTATCATATCTTGCTAACAAAGCATGAGTGTTAGCAATCCTCCAGACATTAGCAGCTTGTGAAATGGTGATTTTTCCCGAAGCATCTAAAAGCTTAGACTCTTTGTCAGGAGGTGGAGCATCTCCTGTTGTCTGCGAATTAGCTATTTTTCTCACATTTGACACAACTAGTAAGTCCAATGGCAACTGTCCTTTAATGTATACTGGATCAGTTGGAGCCCCTTTGTACATTTTTTCTAGTCTGGGATTAATTACCCTTGCTCTGACTGGGTCCTTAAAAATTTCAGGTGCATGTCTTACCAGTCCAATAAGTATTGGAAGTGTGGTTGTGGTCTTATGTGATGACATTAAAGTGCCCATTAGGCAATCTTCTTTCATTGTATCTGTGTGTAGGTCTACCCCATGGAAAGTGGCTGCTCTATGAATGAGCTGCGTAAACCCAATAGTGTCATCTGGGGGAGATGGTCTAGATGGGTATTCATCATCTTGTGGCAGATCTGGTGCATTATTATCTTCCCATGGGTCACCTGATGGCCCAGGAATATCATCTGGTCATTAATGTCACCCATGTGATGTTCACTCTATGTCCTGTGAGTAACTATCCCCATCATCCTCATCTTGTGGTATAAGACTATGTGTACTAGATGGTGAATGTATAGAAGAAATTTCTACTGGTACTTCTCTTTCTGGTGAAGGGTTCCTCATTGGTGAAGTTTGAGCATGCTTTTTTAAGAGGAACTGGCAGTGTTTTAGGATAGTCTATTTTCTTCTTTTCAGGCACAGATGTGATATGTCCAGTCTTTGGGTTAATATGAAGAGTTTTTTGCTTTGGATCTGGTTTAAAAAGCTATTCTACTGGCAAATCTCTTTTCGGCGCCGATTTATATGGTATGGGGCAGAAATGCTAAGGTTTAATTGTCTATTGTCTTTTGAGCAGATTTTGGTTTCAGTTCCGAAGACTTTTTCCTAGGATCCGTGCTCTTTAGATCCGGAGTTTTGGTTCCTTAAGTACTTTTCGACTCATCTACCTTCGGAGCCGAAGTATGTTTCGGTACCGGAACCTTCTTCGGGTCCACTTTTTTCGGAACCGGGGTGGTTTTCGGTTCTTCGGTGTCGAACTTGCTTTCTGTTCTACCACTTTCGGTACCGAAGGATGCTTTGGTGCCGGTGTTAATTTTAGCTTAAGGACCTTCTGCTTTTCAGGACCGACAGACTGACTCGAGCCCGAGTCGACTGGAGGCTATTTTGTATTCTTCGCTGCCGAGCAAGAAGGCAGGCAGTCGGAAGGTTTTGGTCTGTGTGCACCTGGACCCGAAGGTAGAGGTGGAACCGAAGCCTGTCCCGGTACGGTGGGGTGAACAGGGTCGACGTCTGTACTCACGACCTGTTGACCAGCTGGAAGATCATCTTCGGATTGATAGAAGCTGAATCCTCTGCTTCGGAAGCGATGTCTTTGTGCTGCTGTTCTTCAGCGTCTACTTCAATTGGAGCCTCGCCTATAATTTGGTCTGGTGTAGACGAAGATAACTGCGCCATTATTCTTCGAGCTAGACGGTCCGGATTGTTTTCTTGGACCAGAACGAAGCGCAGGCCTCACAGTCTTGACTCTCGTGCTCTGGAGATAAGCAGAGATTGCAAACCTCATGAAGATCGGTATGAGGGAATTTGTGTCCACACCGAGGGCACTTCTTGAAGGGTGTTCTTTCCATGAGCCAAAGGCCCAATGGCGCAGTTGGCCCAGACAGCTCCGACGAACGCTGGAATCGAGAAGTGAAGTCTCTATTTGACGCTGGTAACCGGAATCAATGACGATGCCGATGGCATTTTGACTGATTTATAGATTCGAAGAGATATCAGTAAGGGGACCGAACGATGAACACATCCGAGCCCGATGGCGGAAAAAAACAATCTGAAGATTGAGTCGAAGGGAGGAGTTATCCCACAGACAAAGGCTCTTCCAAGACAACAACAAAGTGTAATCATCTGGGCCCACCACCAGATGGGAATCTAATGCAATAGTGTGTGGTCTGCCGCCCATATGCCTCGAAAATACTTTATTTACGAATGGCTCTGCCTTTATGTGGTTTAGAAAATGCATCAAAAAGTTGTTGCATTTTCCTAAATTACTGAGTTCTGTCAATATAATACACAAGAGCTCTTTTTACATTCAGTGTGTGTACAGCTCTTAAAGCAACTGAGTCAGGTTGGGGAAGAATATTGGTAACTCAGATTGATTTAAGTGGAACTGTGAGATGATCACTTTTGGTAGGAATTTAGGGTTGTTACATAGTACCACCATGGCCTTATGTAGCTGGAAGAATGGTTCTTCTAAATTTAACGCCTAAAGCTCACGGACACCTTTGATTGAAGTAATTACAATGAGAAATTTGAAGGACACGTGCGAAGAGGTTCAAATGGGGGATCCATTAAATTTATCAGCACAATGCTGAGATTTCAAGCAGGGGTTAAAGGGTCCCTAGGCGGGATAACTCTTGAGGCCCTCTAGAAAAGCTTTGATAACAGGAACTCTGAATGTAGAGGTGTTATTTATTTTGCAGATATGCGGCGACCCAGAGGTATGTATATGGAGTAGGTAGTCAACAATGTAATGAGTATTTGCTGTTAACCTCTTCAATGCTAATGACAAGGGTAACTCGTCATGCACTGCCCATTCATTTCAATGGAAATCTCATGATATGGGCCTGATTCCAATAACATCCAAGTGGTTAAAGGGTCAATGTTTTGAATGGCAATAGTGAATGTAACATTTACTTTTTGCCACAGAACAATCTCTAGTACTGGGTCTTCTTGCTTCCTTAAGAATATCCATACACTGTTGAGGTACATTTAAGATTGAGAGAACTGGAGTGTGGGTGCTGTACTGCTCCCTGGTTTGGAGTTAGAAGGTCCTGCCAGTTGGGGTGTACCTGGTGTGGGACTGAGGGTTTGAATAGTGTGGTGAACCCTGGTTGTCTGGCCCATGTGGGAGCCCCTAGTATGAGGGCTAGAGCCATCTGCTGAAGTTTGCAAAACACAAATGGAAGCAGTGGGAGAGGTTGAAAAGCTAAAAGCAAATAACCCTGACCAACTTATCCATAGTGGACGTTTTCTGCCTTGGCAAACTGTTCTCTGTTTGAGAGCCCAATTGTTGGAAGAATGAGTAGTGAACCTGTGGGTTCAGCTCGCACTTGTGGAATTGCCATCTCCTGCTGATAAAATTTACAAAGTTGCTGTCCAACCCCAGCATGTACTCTGCTAAAAGGTGAATTTCGTGTCTTAAAGCAAACTTCCATATGGCCTAGTTAAAGTGAGATAGCGGAGGTGACCTGATGCCCCACATGTATTTGCAGATAATACACGTGTCCTATTGCCTTTTTTGAGGAGAAGAACTTAGCCAATAAGGTGAGGATGGAATGCTTTCAGTGCTAGCAGCTCTAGGTGATGGATATTGAGAGGAGTTTGACTGGGTGTCCAGAGGCCCTGTACAGTCAACTCCTGTATATGAGCTCCCCAACCAGTAAGTGATGCATATGTTGTTACGGTCCTCTGTGGAACTAGGTCCAGGAAAGTCTGTCCCCTTGGAAGATTGTTGGAGCTCCACCACTGCAGAGTGGCAAGTTTGACGGCTGATCAACACTAAATCTTCCAGCTGACTGTCCACTTGAGTCCATTGATGAAGTAAGCATTTTTCCAACAGGCGCGTATCAAGCCTGGCATGAGGAACTATGGCTATGCATGATGCATTGATTCCTAGAACATGCATAACAGTTCTCACTGTTATACGTTGGTGATGCTGAAACTGTGGAAGAAGTGTTTGGAAGGACTATATCCTAGCTGTATATGGGTAAGCTATCCCTGTGTGAGTTGAGGATGGCTACCAGGTAAGGCTGTATCTGGAGGGGTCGATTGTGAGGTCTGACTGCATTGATTGTCAAACCTAGTTGATAAAGTAAGTATAGGATAGTTTGAGTGTGTTGAACACTTGATGGGTTGTGCTCTTGATAAGCCAGTCGTTCAGATAAGGGAAAACATGTACATTTTGCTTTCGTAAGTGAGCTTCTACTACCGCTTGGCAATTGGTAAACGCCCTTGGGGCTGTGGTGACCCCAAATGGGAGCACTCTGAACTGAAAGTGTAGTCTGTAACACAAATCTGAGGAATTGATGATGTGCTGGGTGAATTGGAATGTGAAAGTAGGTGTTCTTTAGGTCCAAGGCAGCCATGAAGTTGCCTTGTTGTAGTAACAGGATGACATCTTGAAGAGAGACTGTGGCAATGTTCTGAGAGAATGTATCTGTGTAGGGGTCGGAGGTCCAGAATAGACTTTAAAGACCCGTCCTTTTTTAGGGACAAGGAAGTAAATTAAATAGACCCCCATGCCTTGTTTGAATAATAGCACATGTTTATCACTCCTTTTTGTACATTAGTTTAGACTTCTTCTTTGAGCAGCTGCTGATGGTCTGTTGACAGTCTGTGGGTGCAGGGTGGAACGTTCGGAGTTATGGAACTGAGCTCCAGACAACGATGTTGGATAATATCCAACACCCGCCTGTATGTGGTGATATGATGCCATGCGGGAAAGTATGGTGAAGTTAACCCGAACGGTGTAGTGTGATTGGGGGAGTGGTGGGCAAGTCAAGGTTTAGTGGCAGTGGTGGGTGGTTTGAAGAACCCGCCCCAGCTCCAGGAACGGTTGCCTCTGTAGGAGCCTTTATAGTATACCTCAGGCGATGTGGTCTGACTGGGGACACTGGTATGAGGTGTCTGTGGGGTTCGGTGCTCTACGATATGGTGAGCATCGAAAAGTAGTGTTGGACATGTGTTTGGAACACCCCCATATCTTTGGCTGTCTTATCTTTTGTATTTTCTCAAGTACAGTACCCAATTGAGGGCCAAAGAGATGTTCACCCTCAGAAGGAAGTACAACGATGTTTTGTTGCACTTCTGGCTTAAACCCTGAAATTTTAAGACAGGCATGCAGTCTGAAGCACAATCTTGTTGATGCCTCTTGCAGCTGTAGCAGCTGCATTGAGAGTGCAGAAAGGAAAATGCTACTTACCAGTATGCATCTGTTCTTGGCATGTAGAGCTGCGAAGTAGTACACTTTGCATTAGATTGCCATCTGGTGTTGGGCTCGAATGGTGTTATCTTGGAAGAAGTCTTTGTAGTCACGAGATAGGTGACTCCTCCCTTGGACGATAGAGCGCATGGGCATCGACTCCATCCTTAGATTGTTTTTCACCATGATGGGAAATTATGTAGTTAGTAGAAAAGAAAGATGTCCATGTGTGTATATCTAAGAAAGATAGTACTGGAACAGAAACAGGTTCCGGGGAGGCGGGTTGGTGTGTACTACTCTTCAGCTCTACATGCCAAGAACAGATGCATACTGGTAAGTAGCATTTTCCGTTCGAGGCATATGAGCTGCAGATAGTACACTTTGCATAGACTATACAGCAGTATCTCCCCTAGCGGTGGTCACCTGTATCTGTTACAGTAGTTTAAAAGGCCGTTTTAAGAACAGCTTGGCCCACAGAAGCTTGTTGCTTATCTTACACGTCTACACTATAGTGTTTAGTGAAGGTGTGTGTTGTAGACCATGTTGCTGCTTTACATATGTCTTCTAGGGGAATGTTACCTAAGAATACCGTAGAAGCCCCTAGTTTACGTGTTGAATGCGCTTTGGGGGAACTGTTAATGTGAGTTTGGCTTTTTGGTAGCATATCTGCATACATTTAACAATCCACCTTACAATCCCAGCTTTAGAGATGGGATTCCCTATATGCGGTGAAGAGAAAGCTACAAACAATTGTTTTCCGAAAGCTTTTAGTTCTGTCAATGTAATAAAGTAGAGCTCTCTTGACGTCTAGTGTGTGAAGAGCTCTCTCTGCTATGGAGTCTGGGTTGGTTTTGAAAAAACACTGGTAATTCTACTGATTGGTTAAGATGAAAAGCAGAGATGACTTTAGGAAGGAATTTTTAATTTGTCCTGAGAACTACCTTGTTATGATGTATTTGTAAGAAGGGTTCTTAAATGGTTAAAGCCTGGATCGCAATTACTCTTCTAAGAGAGGTGATTGCGATAAGGAAAGCTACTTTCCATGTGAGGAACTGAGATTCACATTTATGTAAAGGTTCAAATGCGGGTCCCATGAGCCTACTAAGCACAATGTTGAGATTCCACACCGGAGAGGGTGGTAATTTAGGAGGGATGATTCTTTTAAGGCCTTCCATAAAGGCCTTAATTGCAGGCACTTTAAAAAGTGCAAAGTGTTTTCTATTTCGTAAGTAAGCGGCAAGTGCTGCTAGATGTAGACTTCTAGATGAGTATGCTAAATTACATCTTTGCAAGTGCAGCAAATAGCAAATGATGTGCTGGATGGATGCATCCAGTGGATTGATATGATTGTTAGTGCAGTAAATAGCAAATCTTTTCCATTTTGCTGCATAGCAAGCTCTGGTTGTGGGTCGCCTGGCTTCTTCAATGATGTTCATACAGTCCGGCGGAAGATTAAGGTAACCGAATGCTAGGACTTCAGGAGCCAGATTGCTAGATTCAGCTGAGTTGGATCTGGGTGCCTTATTTCTCCATGGTTCTGTGTTAGTAGTGATAGAGAAAGGCGTAGTTTTTGGTGTGGGACTAGTGAGAGTTCCAACAGTGTGCTGAAGCATGGCTGACTTGCCCATGTGGGAGCGACTAGGATCAACTTTAGAGACTGTTGGCGTAGCCTGCTTACCACTAGTGGAATCAATGGGAGTGGCGGAAAGGCGTACGCAGATCTGCCTGACCAGTTCATCCATATAGCATTGCCCTTGGGCAGCGGGTGTGGAAACCTGGCGAAGGATGGTCATTTTGCGTTTGTGTGTGGCAAACAGATCTAAGTCTGGTTGGCCCCACATTTGGAAAAATGGTAAAAGAATTGTAGCTGTAGTTCCCATTCGTGAATCTGTTGTATCTGTCGACTTAACAGATCCGCAATCTTATTGTGAACTCCCGGAAGATGTTCTGCAAGGAGGTATATATTTTGTGGAATGGCCCACCTCCAAATGTTATGTGAGAGCTGGGACAGCTGCAGAGAATGTGTGCCTCCTTGTTTTTGTATGCAACACAGCTGGGGTGTTGTCCGTCCTGATGAGGACAGTCTTGTTCTGTACATGGAGTTGGAATGATTTTAGTGATAGGAATTTTGCGAATAGTTCCAGATGATGGATATGAAGCACCTTCTGTTGAGTGGTCCATTTGCCTTAAGTGGTGTGGTTGAGGAGATGGGCTCCTCATCCTGTGAGTGATGCGTCTGTTGTTAGAACTATCTGTGGAATTGGCTAGATGAACGGCCGCCCCTTGGATAAGTTTGTGTTCCACCACTGCAGAGAGCGGTGTGTGCGACTGCCCACCAACACCAGATCTGCAAGTTGTCCTTGAGCCTGATTCCACTGAAGTGGTAGACATTTCAGTAAGGGACACATTTGAAGTCTTGCATATGGTACAATAAAGATGCAAGATGCCATCATGCCTATTAGTTGTATGAACACACTGGCTGGGAGAGAGCGTTGTGTCTGAAATTTGGCTATGAGGGTTTGTATGCTAGCTATCCTGACTGGATTGGGATATGCTAGAGCTGTAGAAGTGTTTATTGTGCCCCCTGGATATTGCTGTATCTGAGCGGGCTGGAGATGCGACTTGGTGTAGTCGATTGTGAATCCCAAGTCGTGGAGTGTTTGTACGGTTTGGCGAGTGTGTTGAGCACACTGGTTGGATCTGGCTTTTATTAGAAAGTCGTCTAGATACGGGAAGACATGAATATGCTGTCTTCGGAGGTGTTCTGTTACCACTGCCAGGCATTTGGTAAACACTCTGGTTGAGGTGGTTACCCCAAATGGAAGGACTTTGAACTGATAGTGTTGTCCGTCTACCATAAAACTTAGATACTTCCTGTGAGAAGGATGCATCGGAATTTGGAAGTATGCATGTCGTCTGAGCAGTACACCGGTGTTAAAGGTTCTTGAAGCAGTGTCTGCTGCGTCAAGTGCACATTTAATTGAGGCATTTGTTATTAATTTAACCTCTTGAATGATGTAATTTGCTTGGATTTTATATTGGTCTGGCAAATGCTGTAATAGGGTCTCTATTTGGTCAGTTAGCCCTATCGTATCTAGCAAGTAATACCCGAGTATTAGCTATGCGCAAGTGATTTGTCTCTTGTTATGGCTTTCCACTCTTCCAGGTGACAAGCTACACTCCCTCCCACCGGTGTGGCGAACGGTTGCGGAGGAAACAACAACAAGGATTGGGAGGCTGCTTAGAGGTGGACTGTTTGTTGTTGTTGCCTCTACCTCTCCCAGGGCGTCTTTGTTGGAACTGGGATCTTTGTTGGTTCTGGGAGGACCATTGAGGGGTTTGAACCCTCTGTTGAAACGAAGGTTTGTCACCCTGACTGAAACGTTTCTGGAACTCCCTGCACTTCTCCAGACCAACAGCCTTGACAGTGTCCATCTCAGCCTTCATTTTGTTCATCTCGTCATCGGCGTGAGCCCCAAACAGATGAGCCATTAAATGGGAGGTTCAGAATTTTCTTCTGGGCATCAGGCTTGAGGCCTGTGAGGGGCAGCTAGGCCGAGCTTCGTGAACAGACTCCATGGGAGTAGCCATGTGCGGCGAGACCTGAAGCGTCTGCTGCAGAACTTATTACCTGATTGGCTACTAGCCCTCCTTCCTGTAGAATTTCAGTGAAATCCTGCTGGTCTTCTTTGGGCAGCTTCTCGGTGAAACGTGTGAGGGAGTCTCAAAGAGATCTGTTGTATCTCCCGAGAAGGGCAGAGGCACTCGCAACCTTCATTGATGACGATGAAGTCTTGCACATCTTCCTCCCATATGAGTCCATCTGTTTGCTATCCTTTTCCGGAGGCACAGTGGATGAGGTAGAAGCGGAGTGGGACTACATGGCTGCAGCCACAATGACTGAGTCTGCTGGTGGGTCAGCCCTGAGAAACAAGGTGTCTTCTACTGGAGCCTTGTGTATTTTTTGGCAATTCTGGATGGCACGGAACCCACCGTCGCAGGGGTGAGGAACGTGACCATAGCCGGTTCCAAAAATCCAGGCACCAGTGGTAGCAACTGTCTAGGAGCTGTCCGGTGATGCAAGATGTCAAAGATGACAGACGTGGGAACCACCGGGGTATGCAAAGTGATGTTTCGTTGCACCCCTACCCAGAACATCTGTGAAGGTCGAGATGTCATCTACGGGCGACACCCATGATGGAGGCGTTGAGGAGAAGGTCGGAGATCTTGTAGAGGAAGACCATGTAGGTGATCTTGTGCGCCTCCTTTTATGGGGCCTGTTGTAATGATGGCTGTGAGGACCCCTGGACCTAGACCGACGTGTAGAAGGCGATCTTGGTCTAGAATGCGATCTTGTTCTGGAAGGCGCCCTTGGTCTGGGTGGGGATCTTGGCCTAGGGGGAGACTTCGAGGGTCCAGCCAGAGTGCTTGTCCGAGGAGTGGGCCCGGATGGCGAATACGTGCGGGAGTAATCAGAGTCCGGATTACTGCGGCCACCTGACACAGCACCTTGAGGACGGCGAGGCGACAGACTGCGGGCCCTCCCCTCCGCAGGTTTGGGGGATGCTTCTGGTGAGATCTCCACAATGTGCATTCCTGGAGACGATGACCGGTCTCCTGAAGATGATCTTGACCCGGGATCTGACTGCCGCAGGGACTCCGCAATTCCTGTGACCTCTACTCCCGACGTCGAGTGCTTCGACGGTGATGAGGTCTGAGTCACCATCGGCGTCGAATGAGGTCTCGATGGTCTTGACGTCGATCGCCTACATCGATGAGGTGATCTCGACGTCGATTTGGAGACCTAGACGTCGATCTGCTATGGCGCCGAGTCGATGGCTATCCGTCATGGCGTCGAGTCGACGGCGATCTTTCACAGTGCCGAGTCGAAGGCTACCCACCATGGCGTCGAGTCGACGGCGATCTTTCACGACGTCGTGTCGACGGCGGCCCTCCATGTCGTTGTGTCGACGTTGATCTTCTTGACTTAGAGTGGTGGGATCTAGACGATCCACTCTACGACGGCACGCCCACCGGCGGCGAGATGTTAGCCGTCGTTACTCTTGTCGCTGACCCCCTAGAGGGTGGCGGAGAGTGTCTCGACGACGACGGAAGCCTCAACGTTGACGGAGACTTCGGTCTCTCAGCACCCACAGCCTTCGAGCCCAAAGTGTGGTGCTTCGACGCACACTTACTTGGATGCGGCGGAGACTCTCTACGTCGAGATGATGTTCCTGAAGAGTGTCTGGGCCTCTTCGACAGCGACTTCGATGTCGGTTCTCTCGTCCCCTTTCTCTTCTTAGGGTGAGGAGAGGTGGAACGTCGGGCTTTCGACGTTGCTTGCTGGAAGATGATGTCCTGGGGCCTCCATGGCCACCCACCCGATGAATCGTCCTTTTCCAGCACAGCATGGAGTTGTATGCGTTCCCTGTCGCGCGGGGTCCGCCTGGAGAACTTATGACAAAGGTGGCACTGGTCAGGGTTGTGTGAGGATGGAAGACACACAATACACGCAGAGTGTGGATCTGCCAATGTCATTTTCTTGTTACAGGAAGGACATTTCCTGAATAAAGCTGGCATTCTGACTGGAAGAAATTTATGGAAGTCTACAAAACAAGCAGCAGAAGCCTTTAGAAACCAGAAAACGTTGAATTTTCAGAAAAAATCTCTTCCAAATCAGTTTTAGTCAAAAAACTAAAGAGTTCCAGGATCCTCTCAGAAGGAGCCGGAAAAAAGAACTGACCTAACTGCCACCTGTGGTGCATCATGGGAGCAGGGGGGTCGCCTACAGGTCTTAAAGGCACGGTATATATATATATATATATATATATATATATATATATATATATATATATATATATATATATATATATATATATATATATATATATATCTTCTATATGCTCCGGGATCCCGCACATGGGTGGGGATTATTCATAGATTAGGACTTAGATGAGTATTCCCTGGATGAGAACCATATGTTTTTGTTTTGAGTCAGTGTTCCTGCAACCTTTGAAGCACAGGTTCCACAGGTTCGGACTGGTATTTTGTCTGGAGACAGTGTGAGACTTTAGTTCTGACAGCAGTTATCACACAGGGGTTCGATGCCGAGGCCTTGGATCAGAGGTACTTAGTTTCGGTGCCGAAGATGTTTGAGTCGAGACCCCAGTGCCGAATCCTCAAACTCAGGTCGAAGCCAACGGCTGGTGGCCATGAAATTTGTGCTGCTCCTTCGGCGCCGGGGCTGGGCATGTCAGATATGGCTGATCGGTGCCAACCATGCCAGAGGGCGGCAGTAGCCTGTGCATAGACTTTGGGTGATCAGAAGTGGATGGTCGACCCTTTAGGATAGTTTGTCGAGGCTGAGACTGGAATTAAGGGGGCACAGTTCTCAGATTGTCCTAGAGGAAGGTCATGGATCTCTAGCTTGGATCTCGAACTGTCACCATGAGAACAGGTGCCCTAGTCTGCTGCTGGCAGTTGAGCGTGAGCCTTGTGGTGGTAGTCTTCGGAACCAAAAATGTCTGGAGTGTTTTCGATTGTGCATCAGGGCATCTCTATCCTTGTGTGTCGATCCAGCAATGTTTTCTTTGTTCAGAATGAATGTCAAGCCTCACCAGCAGATTCCTGATGATCTGGAGAAAGGCACAAATTGCACACTAGATGTTAGTCGGTGTGTGGGAACTTGGCGTGGCAGCGTGGGCAAAATCTAAATGGTATTCGTTCCATCACCAGAGGGGCCATTGTGTGGATGAGATGTCGACAAATGGAAATTTGCCCAGAAGGCCAAAGGACCCAAGGGAGTCAGTCGACTGGAAACACATTTACGAGCGACCATTGTAGATCATTAAGTAACTACAATCAATGACTATACAGACGTTTAAGGCCTAGCTAGTAGGAAATGACGATTCAAAGATGGAGCAGAGAACACATCGAAACCTGGCGGAAGAAAAAACAAAATCTAACAATGGCGTTGCGGACCATGCGCATTGCAAGCAAGAGTCGCCGCTCCACCCTGTGACTTCAAAGACTTGTTCCAAGAAAAACAACTTGCACACTTCCGAGCCCAACACTAGATGGCAGACTTATGCTAAGCATGTGTATCTACAGCCACACATGCCATCAAACAACATTTTACACCTGCCTATATGGTCAAGTAGTCCTTGAAGGAGAACGGAGAACATCTGGACTGAAATGTCACTAGTGACAAGTTTGCAGGACTCTTATTTGAGCATTTTTCTGCTAGGGATGTAAACCTATCAATTTAAACCCAGCACCATCTCAGTAAGATGTGTGCACTTACTCAGATTGAGGTCTAGA
Source organism: Lissotriton vulgaris (assembly GCF_964263255.1). NCBI lineage: Eukaryota > Metazoa > Chordata > Amphibia > Caudata > Salamandridae > Lissotriton > Lissotriton vulgaris. The sequence goes on from NC_141685.1 coordinate 883,974,106, forward strand.
ATAGGTTCCACCATTTTTGTACATAGTATACAGTGGTCCTAGAGTCCATCCGAAGGTGAGCAGTGTCTGCCAGATGGATCTAAAGGTCATAGGTATTCAGAATGCATAAGGCTACAATAGATTAATGTGAAGACAAGCTTGAGAACACAACCTTTGTGCTCGAAGAAGCACACCGACTATAGTATCCTTAGGTGTTCTAGAAATCTGCTTATGAAATTGCATGGGCAAACAAATTCACACTTTATTTTTAAAGAGGCAACATTTACTGAACCGGACAAATCTCTGGCCAGGAGAAAAGTACAAGAAAGTGGATGAGCAGAACCCTGTAGAACCAAACAATTTAAGGGCGGAGGATAAGTGGAAGGTCTACAAACATTTTAGTCATAGTAATAGAAAATGCCATTCTGAGTCCATCCATTATATGAAAGAATTATGCACAACATAAGAATGTATGGTATACTTATATTCCTATGCTTTATTTATCCCTATACCTTCAAATGTTCTAGTGAGAATGTGGTTTATTCCTCAAAAAAACATTGCTTTTGCATGTTGAATGTAGATTGCACTTAACGTGTATGGTGTCATGAGGAACAAGATTTTCTGTGACAACTGGATTGATGTTACCAGAATCCTATGTCGTGGTCAGGAAGAAACAGTGTTTAATCTTTCAGTGGAAAAGGACACCAAATATATACCTTCAATGCAGGCAGTTGGCGCTAACAAATCTTAAAAGCCAGAGCTCAATAGCACTACTGTTGTCAGAGCAGATACTGCCGATATTACAGTCTGAGTAAGAGGCAACGCTGAGGCATGAGGCTTGACTTCTTGGTGGCTGGAGCTCAATTTATAACGTCCTCCATTGTCACACTGTGTGGAACCACTCAACATCCTTAACTTCACTGCCTTCTGCTAAACAAAGGCTTTCCTAAACAACCCCAACAAGCACATGAACAGGCCTGGGTGTAGTTCACGAAGTTCCGCAAGTAGAGTGTAGTGCGAACTGCCGTTCGCGTTTGTCTTCCTGCCACTAGGGCAGAAATTTGAACCAAGCAGTAGCTCGCGATCGGGTGCGAGCAGGAAAAAAACTGCACTGCACTACCCGAAGTAGAGTATTCTGCACTCCACGAGCTCCACGGAGTGCAGAAAACTCTGCAAACAGAGCTGAGTTCACAGCCCAGGCCTACACATGAATCAGAGGGAGACGAAGCAGGAAAATGTATGACAAGTGATGACAAATTAAACTGGAATGGCGGTCAAAATTCTCAGGCACCATCGGAAAGGGCTTCAAAAGTAAGTAATTCCCTTGAGTGAATATCCAGGTCAATAGATCCCTTTTAAGATGGCTTTCTACACCACTGTTGTGCCTCGTGGTGTAGAATGTACCAAGAAGTTATTGATGGATCTTCGGAGACCTTAAAGGTCACAGCAGGACAACAAATTATGTTCACCTTTCACTGGTTCCCATTTGAGTTATCAGTCTGGAGACCGCAGGATGCCCATTCAGCATCTTCATTTCCTTCCTGAAATTATGTAACCTTAACATTTATTTCTTTTGTCCTTCCCCACCCACCGTGGGGAGATGGCAAAGTAGGAAGAATAAGGGGAAGTAAGTGTGAGGGGATTTCGGGGGTTAAAGGGTGTCAGCAGAGTTACAGATTTGAAAGGATGGGCACTGAATTAATTGTTCACTTTGTTTTAGCAGGAAGGTAGCTCTGTTCCCTTCTCCAACAAGGCCTCTGGGCATGTTAGTAGGTCAATTGTTTTGTAATTTTCGTTTTACCACAGCAATTCCAAAAAATAAACAAAAAAAAGAAGGTAAAAAAAAGAAAAATGTTTCTAGATGTTTCGGCTTGAGTCAGTCGGGCACTCCTACCTGCGGTATTTTAGTGCTAAGCATGGGCTCCTGCAAGACTAGTCTACAACAGAACAGAAGGACAGTTCAAAGGAGAAACCGGCTATTGCAGCAAGAAAAACGTTATACAAAACAAAGAAAAAAAGAAAAAAAAAGCAGTGGCCCTGACAGAGAAACAAATGACAACATTCTGCAGGTCAGTGGGTGGGGTGCAAGCCAACCTTTTTCATTCCCTTCAGCCCAAACAAGGCTCCTGTTTGCCCTAAGAGCATGCTTTTCCTACCATACTGTTGCTGTGCTGGGACCCGCCGAAGCAGGGGGTTGCAGGCTGGTATGCCTGGGCGATCATGGAGTACAAGGAGTCTATTGCTAGCAGAGGTGCCCTGTGGTATGGCATGTGTACTGTTGCTCCTTTTACATTAATGAGCGTCATCTTAGAAAGTTACTAATCAGTTTGCCTAATAAACATTACTAGCTTTCACTTGAAGACTGCGCATGCATGCACTACATTCTGGAGGTGGGAACACAACTACATCCATGACCCCCTCCCATTACTGTGAACACCTGCAGGGACCCGGGTGGGGAAAGACTTACAACGGTGCACAGGAAGGGGCAAAAGCCCCTCCGACCACCCCCCCCACCCCCACCCCACAGAGTTTATGATTTCAAAGCTTTTGTCTTTTTAAGGGATGAAAAGGCTGGCTTGCTGAAAGGTTAGGAGGTTGATAAAGCAGGTTTACTTACATAGAGCTCGGTCCCATAAAATCCGTCCTGATAAACCACACTGCAGAGGCACAACCAGGAGAGGGGGAAAAAAGAAACGAGGAAAAACAAGACAAAACATTCCAGTTACTGAGAACTAATACACATGCTTCATGCAAGAAACACGTGAAGGCCGGTGATGAGGGAGAGCCTGGACGTCTGTTCTTCCATCTCTTCTTCGACCGCTTTGTCCCCTTTACTACCTGTAATGGCTTTTTGCCCTTTCTTTGCTTCCCTCTCCACCGCCCCTTCTTTTGCACGCTGCCCCATGCTCCTCCCTTCACCCTTGTTTTTCCCTACGCCCCCCCCATCTCTGCCCATTCCTTCTCATCACCAATATTCCTTCCCTCCTTTGCCCCAAACAAATAATGCACAGCCTGAGAACCCAGAACAGATTCACGCTACAAAACGCTTCCTTAACCAGACCAGACGCCAATGCTTTCTTCCTTTGCCCTTACCGCTAATTCTTTATTCCTTTTGGCACCATCAGGTCACTCGCTCCTTCTGCGATTTTCTTTGCCACTGCTTCTCCTCCTTGCATCTTCTCTCGTTGCCATTTCCAGGCCAGCCTTTTCTCTATAGCCCTCCTCCCCAGCTTCTCTGACCCTATCCCAAGGTCTCACCTTCAGCTTCTTCACCCTCCTCTTTTAGAAGTCACAACACTGCTTCATGTTCTTAGGTCACACTCTCCAGCTGTTCTCGGCCTTTACCTAATTCGGCTTTCCCTCCCCTCCTAAGGTCTTCACACCTCTCGGAGATAACTCCGTTCACCGGCCTTCACCACCTATAATTAGCGCCACACATGCTTATTGGAAAGTGGGCACATGCGCTGCAATCCAACACTGCAAACTAAGCATACAAAAAATACCCCGAACCCCCCTCCACCCTGCCAAGCACCAGGGTAACTTCGGCCCACAGATGAATGCACATCAACTGAATACCCACTTAGAACTTGGTCCATGGACCGGCACTTAGGTATGGGTACCATTTCTGTGAAGGGCGTTCCTCACTGGAGACAGCTTCGAGAAGCATATCGTAGTAAGTTAAGGAGCACTACCCTTCAGCTTAGGGGTCGTGATCTAATACTGAGTGTGAGCTACTTGTCATGTGCTGGGAAAGTTGCAATATACTACAAGGACAAAGGTAATTTAACCCTGAAACACTAGCTACCCCAATCACTCTTCCCATCAGGTGGGTCTGGCTTTAGACATGCTAACCCTTCCCTTGCCAAGATACAGAATGCTTGGGGGCAGTAATGGACTGCTGTACTGCTATGAGGAGTGCAGTGCCCTTGGCCAGCATTTAATGGACTGCTGTACTGCTATGAGGAGTGCAGTGCCCTTGGCCAGCATTTTTAAGGGGTCAGAATATTCATTAATTTGAAGAGGCTGAGCTGTTTCAGCAGTATATGTCTAGAAGGCCACCTGTCAGGGTGCATTACCCGTAGAAAGCTCCAGCACTAAAGACATCTGAGAGAGCATGTTTTGCATGACTTGACAGAAATTAAATACAAGGAAATCCGTTTCCCCTCACAGTTTATTAGTTGGAAGCAGGGTATTAAGCTGATCTAGAAAGCTATAGCCCTGGATTATGAATCATCACTGCTCGTTTGGTCACTAGGGTAAAGCCTCCATAGCTAGTGCACACGCTCTGTACTTCCTTCGTGAGAAACACCCATCCGAGAGGAGAGATGTCACAAGTCTCTTTCACAGACCATGCAGAGGGGGCATTAAGAGAGCAGATTGGTTTGCGACAGGCCACAAATCACTGCAGCAGTATCGAGTGGAAGCTGGCAGGGGACTGTTCCAAGGATGAACCCTCTTCATCTCCGTGCATCTCAGGCTCAAGTTTGATTAGATAACAGCTGCACCGTCATTCACAAATAATGTAAGCCTTGTAAAGTACTCCTTGAAACTAGTCAATATCCAGGAAAAGGTACCCCCTAGAAATTCTTTATAGAACTAGGAGCAAGGGGGAGGGAAACAAGGAGAAAGAAAAAGGACTCCCACAAGACTTGTATTTCTTCTACATAGGCCTACTAGAGCCTCCATGGGCGGACCATAAAAAAAATACATAATTAAAAAGGAAAATACTACTTACCAGTATGCATCTGTTCTTGGCATGTAGAGCTGTAGATCTGCATACTTTTGCATAGATCGCCATATGGTGTTGGGCTTGGATGTTTGCACTTTGGTAATTTAGAAGTGTTAGTCACGATATAGGGGACTCCTCCTTTGGTTAGTAGTGCGCATGGGCATCAACTCCATCTCCAGATTGTTTTCGCCATAAAGGGTGATGGAGTTAGAACTATAAAAGATGTCCATGTGTAATGTATTTAAGTAAGATAGTACTGCAACATATATAGGTGTCTGGGGAGGTGAGTGGGCGTATGTGGATCTACAGCTCTAAATGCCAAGAACAGATGCATACTGGTAAGTAGCATTTTCCGTTCAAGGCATATGAGCTGTAAATCGCATACTTTTGCATAGACTATACAGCAGTTACACAGTTAGCGGTGGCTACCTGTATGTGTTGCAGTAGTTTGAAAAAGTGTTCTCAGTACAGCCAGGCCCACACTAGCTTGTTTTACCTGCACATCTACACAGTAGTGTTTTGCTTAAGTGTGCGGTGTAGACCATGTTGCGGCTTTGCAAATGTCATCCATGGGAATGTTTCCTAAGAATGCCATGGATGCCCCTATTTTGCGTGTTGAATCCGCTTTGGGGGAACGGATAACGTACGCTTTTTGGTAGCATATCAGAATGCATTTAACAACCTACCTGCCAATTCCAGCCTTTGATATAAGATTGCCCGTATGTGGTGGTGAGAAAGCCACGAAAGGTTGAGTTTTTCTGTAACGTTTTGTCCTTTCAATGTAGTAGAGAACAGATGTTTTTACGTCCAGCGTATGATGAGCTTGTACAGCTACTGACTCTGGTTGAAGGAAAAACACTGTCAGCTCAACAGACTGGTGAAGGTGGAAAGCTGAAACTACTTTGGGTAAGAATGTAAGGTTTGTCCTAAGAACCACTTTGTTATGATGTATTTGCAAAAACGGTTCTTGTATGGTTAATGCCTGCAGTTCACTTACTCTTCTGAGAGATGTGATGGCCACAAGAAAAGCCCCTTTCCATGTGAGGAATTGCAACTCACATTTATGTAAAGGTTCAAACGGGGGTCCCATGAGCCTAGTAAGGACAACGTTTAGATTACATACTGGAGAGGGTGGAATTCTGGGAGTAATTATCCTTTTAAGACCGTCCATAAATGCTTTGATGGGAGGTACCCTAAACAATGACAAGTGTTGTCTGTTTTGCAAGTAAGCTGCTATAGCAGCAAGATGTAATCGTATGGATGAGTATGCTAGATTACATCTTTGTAGATGCAGGAGATAACAGATAATGTTTTGAGTTGAAGCATCTAATGGATTGATTGTGTTGTTATTACAGTAAATAACAATCTTTTCCATTTAGCTGCATAGCATGCCCTAGTGGTAGGACGTCTAGCTTCTTTAATGACGTTCATACAGTCTGATGGGAGATTGAGGTAACCAAACTCTAAGACTTCAGGAGCCAGATCGCTAGGTTCAGTTGAGCTGGTTCTGGATGTCTTATCTCTCCATGGTTCTGTGTAAGAAGCTTTGGGGAAAGGTGTAGCTTTTAGCACAGAACTACTGAGAGTTCCAGCAGTGTGGTGAACCATGGTTGTCGGGCCCATGTTGGAGCAACTAGGATCATAGTGAGAGACTGAGTTTGCGCACCAGTAACGGTATGAGCGGGAGAGGCGTAAAAGCGTACGCAAATCTGCCTGACCAGTTCATCCATATCGCATTGCCTGTGGACAATGGGTGTGGATACCTGGAGGCAAAGTTTGGGCATTTTGTGCTTAAATGTGTGGCAAACAGATCTATGTCTGGGTGGCCCCACATTTGAAAAAACTGAAGAAGAACTTGCGGATGAAGTTCCCATTCGTGAATCTGTTGTTGTTGAAGCCTGAGCAGATCCACAATTTGATTGAGTATCCCAGGTAGATGCTCTGATGGTAAGTATATCTTGAGGAATGGCCCATCTCCAAATGCTTTAAGCTAGGCCTGAAAGCTGCAGAGTGTGTGTCTACCCCTGTTTTTGTATATAGTACATTGCTGTCATATTGTCCGTCCGGACGAGGACAGTTTTGCCTAGGATATGTTCCTGAAAAGACTTTCGTGCGAAAAATATGGCCAGTAACTCCAGGTGATTGATGTGGAGGAGTTTGTTGAATGGTCCACATAACTTGAATGGCGTAGTTCAAGAGATGAGCTCCCCAGCAGGCGAGCGATGCGTCCACTATTTGTACTATTTGTGAAACAGGTTCTAAGAACTGCCGCCCTTTGGAAAGATTTTGTGTGCTTCACCATTGCAGAGAGTGATATGTGCGGCTGTCCAACATCAGATCTGTAAGATGACCTTGAGCTTGGTTTCACTGTTGTGTTAGACATTCTTATAACTGACGCATTTGGAGTCTGAAGTAAGGGACAATTAAATTGCAAGAGGCCATCATCCCTATTAACACGCGAGCTGGTAGCGAGTGTTGCGGTTGGAATTTTGTTATGAGGGCTTGCATACTGGCTATCATGGCTGGATTGGGTTATGCTAGGGCTTTGGAAGTATCTGTTGTTGCACCTAGATACTGTTGGGTGTGGGACGGTTGTAGATGTGACTTGGTGAGGTTTATTGTAAATCCTAACCTGTGCAGCAGCTGGATTGTGTTGTGTGTTTGTTGTACACAATTGCTGCGTGACTTGGCTTTTACGAGCCAGTCGTCTAGGTAAGGAAATATAGGATGAATGTGTTCCCTTCTTAAGTGGGCTGTTACCACTGCGAGACATTTTGTGAAGATTCTGGGGCTGTTGTGACCCCGAATGGAAGGACTTTGAATTAATAATGTTGTCCGTCTAACACAGTGATACTCAAAGTACGGCCCGGGGGCCGCTGGCGGCCCTCTTAACCTTTAAATGCGGTCCTCCTGGTGAACAGCAGCACCAGCTGCTGTTTATTTGCTAAGACTAATATTTAGAAAAAGATGTTAAATAAATGGGCAAGCATTTATTAACCTGAAAATAACTGCTTGCCCTATTTAAAATTTTTTTGAACCTCCTTATACAATCCATGACCCACCCAGACCCCTTCCCTCCACCCTGCTGGCATCAGTGCGTCCCTCGGGCACACCACAAACTGTTCTTTGTGACCCCTTGGCAAATGTTTGTGAGTACCAATTGCTCTAAAATGAACCCCAAGTCTTTCCTGTGAGCCGGCGAATAGGAATGTGAGATCTAGAGTGGCAAGGAAATCGTCTTGTTGGAGCAGTGGGAGTGTCCTCCCACTGCTCCAACAGTGTGACCATGTGGAAGTGGTCGGATTGTATATACAGGTTTAACGTTCTGAGGTTTAAGATCGGCCTGAGAGAGCGGTCCTTTTTGGGAATGAGGAAATAAAAGGAGTAAACCCCCGTACCTTGCTGGTGTAGGGGAACCAGTTCTATTGCATGTTTTTGCAAGAGAGAGAGAACCTCCTGCTTGAGAAGAGTTAGATGTTCTGTGGACATTGGACGTTGTTTGGGGGGTATGTGGGGGGGGGGGGGGGGGGGGGGGGGTGGACGGGGTAGAAGTAAGTTCCAGGCAGTAACCATACTGGATAATTTGTCTTACCCACTTGTCTGTGGTGATGGACTTCCAGACAGGTAGGGACTGCGATAGTCTTCCCCCGACCGGAGTGGAGTGGTCTGGGGGTAGTGGAGGGAAGTCACTGCTTTGTGTTGGGGGAGTTCCGGGTATTAGAACCACGTCCTCTGCCCCTGTTGTTGCCTCTGTATGTCCCATTAACATATCCCCTGCTAGGGGAAGTTTGAGTGGGGCTTTTATAAGTGGAAGAGGTGTTTTCTGTGCCAGTTGTTTTGGAGGCGCCCCTATAAGAGGAGCGATGAAAAGAACCTCTACTAGTTGTTGCTTGTAGAGCCCCCATGGATTTGGCTGTTTGTGTCCTTTTCAATCTTTTCTTAAGAGATGTCCACGGTAGGTCCGAACAAGTGTTCCTGATCCAAAGGCTGATTGAGGATAGTAGATTGTACCTCTTGCTTGAAACCAGATATGCGTAGACACGCATGTCTGCGCAGTAATACGCTTGTATTAATTGTGCGAGATGCTGTATCTGCTGCATCCAGGACACATTTAACTAATATGCTACTTACCAGTATGCATCTGTTCTTGGCATGTAGGGCTGCTGACATTCATATCTGTGCATAGATCGCCGCCTAGTGTTGGGTCCGGATGATCGCACATTGTTGTCCTGGAAGAGTCTTTGAAGTATCACGAGATAGGTGGCTCCTCCCCTTGACTACAGTGCGCATGGGCATCGACTCCATCCTCAGATTGTTTTTAGCCACTGTGGCCAAGATGGAGTGAAACTAAGTGAATGATGACCATGCTAGAAGTATATGTGAATGCTGCAGCTGCTACAGGCGCCCGGGAGGATATGAATGTCAGCAGCCCTACATGCCAAGAACAGATGCATAATGGTAAGTAGCATATTCGGTTCGAGGCATGTGGGCTGCTGAATTCATATCTGTGCGAATACATAGCAGTCCCTCCATTAACAGCGGCCGCCCGTGCCGGCTGCAGCAGTTTGGAAAAGTGTTTTTAGAACAGCCTGCCCTACAGCTGCCTGCTGTTTGGAGTGCACATCAACACAATAATGTTTTGTAAATGTGTGTGTGGTAGACCATGTGGCTGCTCTACATATGTCTTCCAAAGGAATATTTCCAAGGAAAGCCATGGAGGCCCCCAACTTTGTGGTGGAGTGGGCCCGTGGTGGAATGGTGAGAGTACGCTTGGCTTTCAGATAGCAGATCTGAATACATTTAACGATCCACCTGGCTATACCAGCCTTGGAAATGGGGTTAACTTTGTGTCGTGGCGCAAAGGCAACAAAGAGTTGTTTAGTTTTCCTAAAATCCTTGGTCCTCTCAATGTAATACATTAGGGCCCTTTTGACGTCAAGCGTGTGGAGCATTCTCTCCGCCAATGACTCTGGATTTTGGAAGAACACAGGTAGTTCTATAGTCTGGTTAATATGGAATGGAGACACTACCTTAGGAAGGAATTTAGGGTTAGTGCGAAGCACCACCCTGTTAGAATGAATTTGAATAAATGGCTCTTGGATAGTTAGTGCCTGGAGTTCACTAACTTGCCGCAGCGACGTAATCACTATAAGAAAAGCCACTTTCCATGTCAAGAATTGAATCTCGCAGGAATGCAGTGGTTCAAAAGTGGGACTCATCAGCCTGGTGAGGACCACATTGAGGTTCCACTAAGGAGCTGTTGGAGTCCGCAGAGGAATGACTTGTTTGAGTCCTTCCAGAAAGGCTTTAATGGCAGGCACCCTGAAAAGTGAGAGGTGCTGTCTGTTTTGGAGATAAGCAGCCATTGCGGATAAATGTGTGCGAATGGAAGCATAGGCCAGATTACATTTGTACAAATGTAAAAGATAACAAATGATGTTCTGAATAGATGCATCTAGCGGGTTAATGTTGTGGCCTGCACAATAAATGACAAACCGTTTCCACTTCGCCGCATAGCATGCTCTAGTGGTGGGCTTCCTTGCCTCCCGGATGATGTCCATACAGTCAGGAGGTAAGTTGAGGTAGCCAAACTCTAAGACCTCAGGAGCCAGATCGCCAGGTTGAGGTGTTGCGGATCTGGATGCTGAATGTCGCCATGGCTCTGCGTCAAAAGCCTGGGTGTGAGGCGCAGCCTTTGATGCGGTACCACGGACAGTTCCAGAAACGTGGTGTACCATGTTTGGCGAGCCCACGTTGGAGCAACCAGGATGAGAGTCATCGAGTGCTGCTTTAGCTTGCGTGCCACCAGCGGTATTAGAGGTGCTGGGGGAAAGCGTACGCAAATTTGCCTGACCAGTTCATCCATATCGCATTGCCTTGCGACTGTGGATGTGGAAACCTGGCGGCGAAGCTTCGGCATTTTGCGTTCTCCTTCGTGGCAAACAGGTCTATCTCTGGATGACCCCCACCTTTGGAAGTACGGGTGGAGTACTGATGGATGCATCTCCCACTCGTGCATTTGGTGGCTGTACCTGCTGAGCAGATCCGCCATCTGATTGTCCTTGCCTGGGAGGTGTTCTGCCATGAGGAAGATGTTCCTCTGAATGGCCCACTTCCATATGCTCTGAGCCAGATGAGACAGCTGTGGAGAGTGTGTTCCTCCCTGCTTCTGAATGTAGTACATGGCAGTCATGTTGTCCGTCCGGATCAACACGACCTTGTTGCACAGATGTACTTTAAAGGCCTTTAGTGCCATGAAGATTGCCATCAGTTCCAGAACATTGATGTGCATCTTCCTTTGCTGTTGCGTCCATAGTCCCTGCACAGTGTAATGGAGTACATGAGCTCCCCATCCCTGGAGAGAAGCGTCAGTCGTCAGGATGATCTGTGGCACAGGCTCTTGGAACGGTCATCCCTTGCAAAGGTTTTGTGGATTCCACCAATGCAGAGAGTTGTATGCCCGACCGCTCACCAACACTAGGTCTTTCAACTGTCCGTGAGCCTGAGTCCACTGACGTGCTAAGCACTCCTGAAGCGGACGCATATGTAGTCTCGCATGCTGGACTATGGAGATGCAGGAGGCCATCATGCCTATCAACTGCATGAACACTCGCGCTGGAAGCGAGTGTTGGGGTCTGAATCTTTGTATCAGCAATTGAATGCTGTTGACCCTCACTGAATTTGGCTGCGCTGTGGCTGCCAGAGTGTTTATCGTCGCACCCAGATACTGCCGTATGTGGGCGGGTTGCAGGTGGGACTTTGGGTAATTCAGTGAGAATCCCAGATCGTGAAGAAGGTGAATGGTGTGGGACATGTGGGCGGCACACGGCTGGGCTGACTTTGCCTGGATGAGCCAGTCGTCCAGATAAGGGTAGACGTGAATGTTTTGTCTCCTTCGGTGCGCTGCCACCGTCGCCAGGCACTTTGTAAACACCCTGGGTGCCGTGGTGACCCTGAAAGGCAAAACCTTGAACTGGTAATGTTGGTTTTGGATGGTGAACCGGAGGTATTTTCTGTGTGACGGGTGCAGCGGAATGTGAAAATACGCATCCTTTAGGTCTAAAGTAGCGAGGAAATCCCCCTGACTGAGCAACGGGAGTACTTGCTGCAGGGTCAGCATATGAAAGTGTTCCGATAGAATGTACTGATTGAGGGGTCTGAGGTCCAGTATGGGTCTGAGGGACCCGTCCTTCTTTGGTATCAAGAAGTACAGTGAGTAAACTCATGTGCCTTTTTCTTCCACAGGCACAAGCTCGATTGCCCCTTTTTGCAGCATGATGATGACCTCCTGCTGCAATAAGTGCAAGTGCTCGTTGGACATAGGACGGTGTCTTGGGGGCAAGTTGGGTGGAGTAGATGTTAACTCCAGACAATAACCGTTCTGTATGAGCTGTGTGACCCACCTGTCTGTGGTGATGGTTTTCCAGTCCGGCAGGAACTGCTGAAGTCTCCCCCCGACCAGTGTTGCGTGGTCAGGGGCAGTGACAAGGCGTCACTGTTTGTTGGTGGCAGAGGATCTGGAGTTGTTGTTTCCACGACCCCTGCCCTTGGCGCTGTTACCACAATATCCACCTCGACTTTGTTTGGTGTATGTGGACTGCGTGTTGCCTTTGTAGTACTGCGTGGTTTGGGAGATCTGGCCTCTGGAAACGCCTCTAGTGCTTGAGCGACGAAAAGACCCACCCCTGAATTGCTGGGACTGTAAGGCCCCCATGGACTTAGCAGTTTCAGTGTCCTTCTTAATCTTTTCCAAGGTGGTGTCCACCTCTGGGCCAAACAGATGATCTGGATTTACTGTCTGATTAAGAATGGTGGTCTGTATCTCTGGCTTAAACCCCGAGATTCTGAGCCAGGCATGTCGTCTCAACATGACACTAGTGTTGACAGCCCTGGCCGCGGTGTCAGCCGCGTCCAGTGCACATTTAATTGAAGCATTGGATATTAGCTTCCTCTCTTGAATGAGCATCTCAGCTGCCTCCTTGTATTCATCTGGCAGGTGCTCCAACAGGGTCTCCAGTGTGTCATAGTGTCCCCTGTAATACCTCGATAGAAGTGCTTGTGTATTGGAAATGCGCCAGATATTGGCCGCTTGGGCTGCCACCCTTTTCCCTGATGCCTCAAACACCTTAGATTCTTTGTCTGGGGGAGGAGCATCACCCATTGTTTGAGAATTGGCCCTCTTCTGGGCATTTGAAACGACCAGAGAGTCCACAGGCAACTGTCCCTTGATGTAAGTAGGATCAGTAGGCGCTGGTTTATACTTCTTCTCAATCCTAGGGTTTATCACCCTGGCTCTGGTAGGCTCCTTAAAGATCTCCCCAGCATGTTTTAAGACACCCTTTAACATAGGTAGAGTTTTGACAGTTCTTTCTGAGACTCAAAAGATATCAAAAAGAAAATTCACGTCAATGGGGTCAGCATGGAGCTGGATATCAAGGGTTTTAGCCGCCCGTTCAATGAGGGCATTGAACGCTGCTGAATCCTCTGTAGGTGATGTTTTCACAGAATAAAGTTGTGTCTGGGGCAGAATGAGGATCACCTGGGTCAGCACAAGCAGCCCAGGGTTCATTGGTATCATCAGGGTCTGTGTAGACAGGATAGCTGTACTCATCCTCATCATCGCCTTCCCCAGCGTCCACGTCAGAGTAAGTGGGTGAGACATCATGGGCATGTGGAGAAAGTGGTTCCACAAGAACAGGAGTCGGTGGAATCCTTCTTTTTCTTTAAAGGAATTTTGTAGGACTCCATTGGCTGCTCCGGGGCAATTTGCTGTTTGTGGAGGGAAAGTCTGCCCGTTTCGGCATCAATAAAGTGTTCTTGTTGTTATTCTAATGAAGATTGCCGATGTTTCAAGTTGGGAACCACCGTCGACTTCGGCACCGAGGACACCTTCTCGGGCACGCCGGCGACCATCCTAGGGGTGAAAGCCTTCGGCGGCAATGTAAAGTGAATGGGCGTCGACGCTTTGTGAGGTTTCTCTACCGGCTTCGAAGGTGGAGGATCTCTCGGGCCGACAGCTGAGGCCTTCTCCTTGATGCGCTGTAGGGAGTCAGCCACTTGCTTGGAGAAAGCGGCGGACGGTTGCGTCGATCCGACGGGATCCTTCGAGGCAGCACTCGGCGTGGACTCGCGGGTTGCGCCGCTTTTGGCCTTGTCTGGTTGACGCAGAGTCTCGAGAACCTTTGGATCACCGAGTCCTTTGTTGGTGTTGACCGTCTTCGGCGCCGATTTACTCGGCTCGACCACCTTGACGTTTGTCTTCGGCGTGGCAGACTTCGTCTCGACGTCCTTGACCTGTGCCTTGGGATCGACAACTCCCTTCTGCTTCTTCGGCGCCAAGGGCTCCGAGGCCTTCGATCCGACCAAAGGAATGCGCACTTTCGGTTTTGAGGGGGGCACCAGTGCTGTTGCTTGCGTCGAGACCGTTGGTTTAACTTTCGGTTTCGATTTTGCAGGGTGCGGCTAAATAGTAATGTCCGTAGCCGAGCCCGAAGGCGGGGCCGTAGAACCCATTGTAAGATCTTGGGTAAGGCCTAGCGGCGATCCCTCGACCTGAGCCTTATGAAGCGGTACGGCCCCAATGTCAGTTTGAGGTAGCTTTTCGCTCGAGCTATCTTCCATGGCCCCAAAGTCGTCTCCTACCTCGTCGACTTCTTCAGCTTCGAAAATTTCAGCGTCCGTGTCGTAGTTGTAGTCTACCTCCGACGCGGGATTCGACAGGTTTTCACCAACTTCCCGGTCCGCTTCCTCCTCAACATCCCCGGCCTCGAAAATGTCCACAGGCGCCGGTGCAGTGTGCTGGGCCTCCTGGCGCTCAGCGAGTCGATGCTTAAGCGTCTTCTTGGACATGAAACGGGAACAAGCCATGCAACTGGCTTCATCATGGTCCGGCGACAGACACTTGTTGCACACCGGGTGGACGTCGATGTGGGGATACTTTGAGTTGCAGACGGGACATCTCTTGAACGGGCTCCGTTCCATGATGAGTAGTCGATAGTGTCTGTGGCGTCGACTGGGCCCTCCGCGCCGAAAGCACGCGGGTATATGGAATCCGGCTCGGAACCGAGCTGGAAGAATTAGGCACCGAACGCAAGACTATACCGACGAAGAAAACTAAAGACCTTTTGGCCTTAAGAAAGTTTTTTATCGATTCCGACTAGAGGGAACCAATATACATCCGAACCCAATGGCGGAAAAAAACAATCTGAGGATCGAGTCGATGCCCATGTGCACTGTAGTCCAGGGGAGGAGCCACCTATCTCGTGATACTTCGAAGACTCTTCCAGGACAACAATGTGCGATCATCCTGACCCAACACTAGGCGGCGATCTATGCACAGATATGAATTCAGCAGCCCACATGCCTCGAACATTAATTTCCCCTCTTGTATAAGATCGTGTGCCTTGGTCTTATATTGGTCTGGGAGATGCTGCATGAGCTTTTCAAGCTCATCGTAGCGAGCCCTGTCATACCTTGCTAGTAAGGATTGTGAGTTGGCGATACACCAGAAGTTTGCTGCCTGGGATGCAACATTTTTACCTGATGCATCTAGTAATTTAGACTCTGTCTGGCGGAGGTGCACTACCTGTGGTTTGGGAATTTGCCAGGTTACGGTCATTCGCCACTACCAATGAGTCCAGAGGAAGTTGACTTTTAATGTAAACTGGATCACTTGGAGCTGGTTTGTATTTTTTCTCAATTCTAGGATTGAGCACCCTAGCTCTGAAAGGGTCTTTAAAAATCTCAGGGGCATGTTTGATCATCCCTTTGAGCATAGGGAGAGTGTTAGTTGTT
Organism: Lissotriton vulgaris; assembly: GCF_964263255.1. Classification (NCBI taxonomy): domain Eukaryota; kingdom Metazoa; phylum Chordata; class Amphibia; order Caudata; family Salamandridae; genus Lissotriton; species Lissotriton vulgaris. The sequence continues at coordinate 883,989,608 of NC_141685.1, forward strand.
TTTTGAGGCTGTGAGAATTTCTAAAAAAAAATCATCTTCCAGGGGGTCTGAATGGAGTTGAACCCCATGGTATTGTGCAGCTCTATTAGTTGCGCAAACTCTATGTTGTCATCTGGAGGGGTATAAATCTGGATCAGGTACATCTGGGACATTATAATCCTCACAAGAATCAGGAGATGGAATACTGTGGGTGTCACCATCAGTATCTGTACCATTATGTGGTGGGTCTACGTTTTCATCCTCATCTCCTAAATCCTCATCATCAACTTGTGGTGTGGGTGATAGAGGAGGTATCGGAGAGTGTGCTGGAGAAGGTATAATGGCTGTAAGCTGTGGAGGTGGTGAAAAAGGCCTCCTAGGTGAGGTGGCTGAGTCTGTTTTCTTTGAGGGCATCTCAAGTGTTTCTGAGGTGTCCAATTTCCTCTTTTTAGGTGGTATAAAGGTATCTTGCCCAGTAATGGGGTCAATATGCAGTGTCTTTTGCTCAGGATCCGGTGGATCTGGATGGAAAAGTTCCTTGGATGAACTGTTTTTTCTCTGCGCCGAGGATTTAGATTTTGTCTATCTTCATTAGCTTTAGCAGTTTTGGATGGAGTTCGCTTCGGTGCCGAAGTTCCTGGTATTTTGGGTTTTGGTGCCAAAGAGTCTGGAATCGACGGTACCTTGGGCTTATGTTTCAGTGCCGAAGAGGGTTTTTCGGCACTGTGATGTGGCTGGCTCGATCCTGAGCTGCCTGAAGGCTTAGTGGGATTCAGAGCCGGGCCCGGAGGCAGGGCTTCTGAAGCAGTATCAGGTTTCGACCCAGACTCAAAGGTGTTACCGGAGCCTTATGTTTTTTCGGGGCCGGGGCGTCTAGATCAGTACTCACGGTTCGTTGACCTGGAGTAATAGACTGGTCTTCTGAGTCTGATTTGTTGGCTTCCGAGACGCTGGCTCATCTCCTGTCTCTGGTTCCAGATCATCGGAGCCTGCCTCGAAGTTGTCTTCTGGCGCCGAGACTGTTGATCTGTACATTTCGTGACGTCGAGCCCAGCGATCACGTATAGTCTTCTTGGACCTGAAAGAATCACAGGACTGGCAGTGTAGACTCTCGGGTTCTGGAGAGAGACAAAGGTTGCAGACCTCATGGAGATGTGTGTGTGAGAATTTAGCCCCACACTTGCATTTTTTAAAAGGAGTCCTTTCCATATGCTGGTTGATGGCGCCGATTGGCCTAACGGCCTACGTCGACGACCGGACTCGAAAATCTGTTTGCGAAGTAGATGCACGTCGAGAGATCGTGATCAAAACAATACAGTCAAGTGGTGAGAGCTTTGGGCTTCGAAGGGGAATCTAAACACCACCAACCCGGAGCGCAACAAATTACATCCGAACCCGATGGTGTAAAAATACAATTTGGAGATGGAGTAGATGCCCATGCACACTACCAACCAAAGGAGGAGTCACCTATCTTGGGACTACAAAGACTTCTACAATAACAAAGTGCAAACATCCGAGCCCAACACCAGATAGCGATCTATGCAAAAGTATGCGATCTACAGCTCATATGCCTTGAACACACACACACACACACACACACACACACATATATATATATATATATATACATATATATACACACACACACACATCACATTTCATACTTGACGCACCCAAACAATTACATGCACTTCTGGTGTGAATGGTGAAAATAGGTCAGAAAAGGTTATGTTGTTGTAGGTTGGGAAAAATGGGTTGTATTTTTCCCAACCTAGAACACCATAACGGAAAAAGTGATAGTGTGTTGGTTTGCATGAGGTGAAAATGGTCAGGTGTGGTATAGGGGGTAGTTTTTTTTGCAATAATTGATTTATGTTTCATTATATTTGTCTGTCAATTTGTTTCATCTGTACAAAACAAATATTTTATTTGTTATCATTTGAAGAATTGTATGGGTGTATCTATGGCTTATTTGTGGTCTTCTAATACGTTTTTAATTATGTAATTTGTATGATAGAATGAAGAGAAATTACCATTGGTAAAGTATATAAACAAGTTTTTCCAATCTAATAAAAAGAAACAACAGTATGCATATGCTTATGATTTAATGAATTTAGTAATCGTTGTGGAGCTCTTATAAGCCTATATAGAAGAAATACAGGTCGAGTGGGAGTCGTTCTTGTTTCTCCTTGAAGCTTGTTCCACCACCATTAGGTACTTTAATAAACCATAGGATGGTCAGGTAAGATTTAACCAATTACTGAAACAGCCCTCCTTGCTTCTTCACATAGAATGAAGAGGTGATGTAACACGGTTTCCAAAACTAAGGGCCCGAGAATAGGGTTTATTCTGTGAACATACAGTAACGGTGCAGCAAAGCTCAAGGCGTTCCCTGTCCTGAAAGCATGCCTACATCGGAAGTGTGGCTCTAGACAGGGGTCTTTAGCCAGGCAGGTTGGACTGAAAATCAGTCAGATCGTTTCACTCCTTCAGACTTGGTTCCTTGCTGCTTGAACTCATGACACAGTTTGACCTTTACTGCACAATTATTCCCAACCCACAACCAGAATGGCTTTAGACTGGAGATGAGTGCTAATGTCCAGACCTGAAGGAACACTACCGGCAGAAGAAGTCATGCACTTACCCAGGGTAGGCTTGGATGGCCGTCGGGGGCATGGCCCGCACTGCCCCATACATTGTGCGCCCTCGGCCCCTCAGATGTGCCCCTCGGAAGGCAGCAGCAGCGGTGGCAGCGGTGGTAGCAGCTGTCGGGTACGGAAATCCTGGTACTGTGAGAGAAAAGGAGAGAATCGGGAGGGGGGGACAAAGCAATGAAAGAGGGGCACGTGAGCACTGCGGAAGGTTTCCTGTGGGGAGAAAGAGCGCCCTGCCCGCCTCCACGGGCAGCAGTGAAAGGGTGCATGCGTGCAGATCGAGGAGCAGGGGCGGGCTCTGAACGTCGTGCCGCTCGGCGGCCATGCTAACGCATTCACAGGCTCCATGCTCAGATGCATTCTCTGCTCATGCCGGTTCCATCTGCGGCAGGGAGAGGAAGCAGTAGTGAGTGGAGGGAACGATCCACCCCAATGCCTACTCTCCAGTTTGCATGCACTTCAACAAGCCAAGGACAAAACTCCTACCAGTACTTCTAATACACCCCCCGCCGATGCCAGGGTCAACAGGCAGGCCTCACAGATTTAGAGACGGGGAACGTGTCTGGGAGTGAGACAACAGCTAGGAACTAAAAGACAACTGGGACCAGAGCTGAGTTTTACACGGGGTTGGATTGTGTAAAGCTGCTACTCTAACCAGTCAGCTAGTATCAGTATAAGAATGCTAGGAGGAGAGGGAATCAGTGCCTCACTGTTGAGGTAAAAAGGATCTATTGCAAGAGAGTCCGTGGTTTTGCAGCATGAATCCTTTCCTAGATTCACATGCTGTGCATTATTCCGCCATCTAGTGGCTGGATCTAGAATTTTGTTTTTTCTCTTGTTTTGGGCGCTGTCGAACCCCCATTTGGTGCCAGGTACGTCCCCTGTGTGACCTCAGGTGGGCTCCCTGAGCGCCCAAAACCTCGGAGAAAAAAACCAAATAAAACAACAAAGACTATTCCGGAACCAACCACTAGATGGCGGAATAATGCACAGCATGTGAATCCAGAAAACTCTTCAAGCTGCAAAACGAATAGTTTCTTACCTGTCGGTGTAGTTTTGCAGCTTGAAGATCTTTCTGGATTCACTATGCTGTGCATTATTCCGCGATCTGGTGGTTGGGTCCGGATTCGTAGTCTTTTTTCTCTTTTTTTTTTTTTTTGTAGCCCAGGTGGGCGTCGACGTCCCACCATTTGGTGCACCTTCGTGACGTCGGCACGCTTCCTGCGGAAGCTCCCACCCTTGGGCGCCATCTTCCGATTCTTTTTTCTTTCCTCCTTTGTGGTGAATCCATGGCTATGTGTATTAAAACTTTCCTTCAACGTAAACTTCTTCACGTATATTTGTCTTGTTAAGCGTTCCCATCTTACTCTATGTCCTTCCACCTTCTCCAGCCTCATCTTTCTGGCGGAGGTGGGTGGGTTCGCTAGTGAATCCAGAAAGATCTTCAAGCTGCAAAACTACACCGACAGGTAAGAAACTATTCGTTTTGCAGCGTGAATCTTTCTGGATTCACTATGCTGTGCATTGATTTCGTAGCGGTTTTGTCACTCATGTGGCGGCTGGGTGGAAGATGAGCGCTGGTTGTTAAAGATATGTTGAAGCACTCTTTGGCCCACTTGTGCTTCCTTGTTCATCTGCACATCTACGCAATAGTGTTTAGTGAAAGTGTGCACTGAAGCCCATGTTGCCGCCAGGCATATGTCTTGGATGGGCGTGTTTGCCAGGAAGGCGATTGTTGCCCCTTTCTTCCTGGTTGAGTGGGCTCGTGGCCCCTCCGTGAGCTCCTCACCCGCTTGCATGTGGCAGAGCTGTATTGTTTTTGCAATCCATCTTGCTATGGTGTTCTTAGTCACTGGTCTACCTAGGAGACTCCTTGCGAAGGACACAAAGAATTGTTTTGTCTTCCTGTGTTCTTTCGTCCTTTCTATATAGTGCATTACTGCCCGCCTTGCATCCAGAGTGTGGAGCGCCCTCTCCGCATTTGATGTGGGCTTCTGGAAGAAGCTAGGGATCTGGATACTTTGGTTCATGTGGAATTTAGATACTACCTTGGGCATGAAATGCGGGTCTGTCCTCATCACGACCCTGTCACTGTGTATTTGTATGTACGGTTCTTGCAGCGTTAAAGCTTGTAGTTCGCTCACTCTGCGTAGCGATGTTATTGCTACTAGAAAGGCTGTCTTCATTGTCAGTATTTGTAGTGACGCTTTATGGATGGGTTCAAACGGCGGCTTCATGAGTTCCGTCAGTACCACGTTCAAGTTCCATGCTGGCGGCGGCGGCATCCTCTTGGGTGGCGCTATTCTCTTTGCTCCTTCCAAGAACCTTTTCACTACTCTGGAAGTGAAGAAACTTCTCCCCGTTTCTCCCCTTGTGTATGCCACAATCGCTGCCAGGTGAACCCTCAGCGAGGACGAGCTTAGTTTGGCTTTGATCAGGTGCGTGAGGTATCTGAGTACTGTAGACTCTAGTCAGTTTTTTCTCCAGGTTTTTCTTATGGCACCACTGCGTGAACCTCTTCCATTTCTCCCCATAGCACTTCCGTGTACTGGGTCTCCTTGCTTCTCTCAGCACCCGAAGTGTGCTCTCTGGTAGTTTTAGATGAGCAAACTTAAGTCCTCAGGAGCCACGCTGACAGGCAGAGGCTTTCTGGTTCTGGGTGTAGAACTTGTCCCCCTTCCATGGAGAGAAGGTCTCTTCTTTTTGGGAACTTGTGTGCTCTGCCCTGCGCCATCTCCATAATCTGGGAGTACCAAGTCTGCCTCGCCCATTGGGGAGCCACCAGGATGAGAGTCATGTTGCTCGACCTGCACTTGTTCAGGACTCTGGGGATCAGTGGCGTCGGTGGAAAAGCGTAGGCAAATTTCTTTGACCAGCTTATCCATAGGGCATTCCCATGGGACATTGGTTCCTGTTCCCTCGATGCAAAGTGTTGGCATTTTGCATTCCGGCATGTTGCAAACAGGTCTATTGTTGGTGTGCCCCACCTCCTGAACAGGTTCTCTGTTTCTTGGTTGTTCAGTTCCCATTCGTGGGACACCGATGCTTGCCTGCTGAGCCAATCCGCTTCCACATTGTCCTTCCCTGGCAGGTGTATGGCCAGCAGGTCTATCCTGAGTGGGATCGCCCATCTCCATATTTCTTGAGCCAAGCTCGACAGAGGGAATGACTGAGTCCCCCCTTGCTTGTTGATGTAAAACATCGTCGTGGTGTTGTCTGTCTGTATCAACACCTTTTTGCTGTAAAGGTGCTTTTGGAAGGCCTTGAGGGCCAGCAACACTGTTTTCAGTTCCAGGTAGTTGATGTGCTTGACCGCATCTCCTGGGTTCCACAGACCCCTCACTCTGAGCCTGTTCATGTGTGCGCCCCATCCTTTCTGGGATGCGTCTGTGGTGATGGTCACAGTTGGGTCCGGTGGCGTTAGAGGCTTCCCCATCGTTATATTCTCCTTCGTCCACCATGTCATCTCCTCCTGCACATTGTGCGTAACAACCACTTCCTTCTGCTTGTGACCATTGTTGTTGCAGCCACTCCTGTAGTGGTCTCATCTTTAGGCGAACATTGGGGACCAGGTGGATGCATGACGCCATCATCCCCAAGATCTTGCTCACCGTCCTCACTGTCAGAACTTGCCCCTTCTGGTAGTGACGTTTCTCCCTCAGCAGGCTGAGTGTTCTCTTCTCGCTGGGTGTCACTCTGCATTCGACAGTGTTGATCAGGGCTCCCAGGAAGATTTTTACTTGTTCTGGGTCCATGGAGCACTTCCTCCAGTGGATGGAGAAGCCCAGGTTCGTGAGCGTTCTTGTGACCTGTTCTGCGTGGGCTTTGCACCTCGTGTAAGAGCTTGCTTTCACGAGCCAGTCCTCCAGGTAGGGGTACACGTGTATACCCTCCCTTCGCAGGTGTGCGGCCACCGCCGCGAGGCATTTGGTAAAGACCCTTGGTGCTGACTTGAGCCCGAAAGCCAGGGTCGTGAACTGATAGTGGTCTTTGTTCACCTTGAATCTTAACAAGTGTTTGTGTTTCCTGTTCATGGGGATGTGCAGGTATGCGTCTTTTAGGTCTATTGTGGACAAGTAGTCCCCGGGCCTTATTTGTGGGATGACCTCTTGCAGGGAAGTCATCTTGAACTTTTGAGTTTTTACGTAGGTGTTCAGGAAGCGTAGGTCCAAGATGGGTCTTAGGCTTTCGTCCGCCTTTGGTACTAGGAAGTAGTTTGAGTACACTCCCTTGTTCCGTTCTCTTTGCGGGAATGGCTCTATGGCCTCTTTGAGGAGCAGTTCTTGAGCTTCCTCCTGGAGCAGGCGCAGTTCTCTGCCCTTGTGACCCCTTCTCTTTGGCCTCCTGCTTGGTGGGTATCTTTCCAACTCTATGCAGTATCCGTGTTGTATAATGTTTAGTATCCACTTGTCTGTGGCTATTTTTCTCCACTCGTGTAGGAAAAATCTCAACCTTCCCCCCTACTGGTGTTGTGTGTTCTCTTGAGCCGTGTCCGTGTGAGCCTCTCCTTAGCTGTAGGTGCTCTCCCCCCGGAGGCTTTGGGTGGGTGAGCGCCTCCCTCTTCGTGGAGTCATTTTTGGGGGGGTTGATCACCACCTCTCCGTCTTTGGCCCCGTCCGTTTCCTCTCCCTCGAAAGGACTGGCCCCTATTCTGGGAGCTCCAATTCTGTCTCTGTTGACCCTGTTGCCATTGGTTGTCCCCTTGTTGACCATGGTGGTGCGACTGATGCGAATGTGATTGCTGGTTTCCACCTCTACCATTTGGTCTCCTCGTGGGGGTGCCTCTCCGCATCCCCCTGAATTGTAGGGCTCCCATTGATTTGGCTGTCTCATTGTCTTTCTTCAGCTGGGCCAGTTTGTCATCCACCGCTGTTCCGAACAGCGTCTCCCCATTGAAGGGGGTGTTCAGGATGTTGTTCTGTACTTCTGCCGTGAAACCTGATATTCTGAGCCAGGCCTGCCTTCTCTCAGTGATACCTATGGCCATCAGTGTGCTTGATGTTTCTGCCCCGTCTAGGGCCGTCTTCAGGCATGCGTTTGCTATGTCCTTTCCCCCTCGACGAGGTGGGCTGCCCTCTGCCTGTACTCCTCAGGCATGTGTTTCAGCAACTGGCTCATCTCATCCCAGTGCTGGTATTGGTGTCTATTCAGGAGTGCGTTGGAGTTTGCCATCCTCCAATGCATGGCCGCATTCCTTTCTATTTTCCTTCCAGTGAGGTCCATCCTCCTGCTTTCCTTATCAGGTGGTGGACCAGATGTGGTTGGCACGTTGGCCCTTCTCCTGGCGGTTGCCGCGATAATAGAGTCCGCTGCCACGGTGCCCTGGATATAAGGGGGGTCCCCGGAGGAGAACTTGCATTTCTTCTCCGTCCTCGGGGTCACCGACCTGCATGTAGCCGGTTCCTTGAAGGCTTCAGCTCCTTGTGCAGTGACGCTCTTCAGCATGGGCAGGAAACTGCTTTTTGTCTGTGAGGGGAGCAATGTTTCCAGCAGGAAGTCTGCCTTTGTCTGTTCCTCCTCCAACTTTACATTGTAGACTGTTGCAGCCTTCTTGACGACTTCATAGTAAGCCCCGATGTCGTCTGGCGGCGAAGGCCTCGACGGATACGTCTCCACAGGTTCCTCGGGGTTATCGGCCTCGAGATCCTGCCATTCTTCGTCTAAGGACGCCGAGCATTCTGAGTAGTAGCTCTCGCGGAGGTAATCTCCCTCCGAGCGGTAGAAGTCCTCCTCTTCCCCTTCATCCGTGGGGTCTGGAGTTTTCGGCGGCTCTTCGGCCTCGAAGTCCTCCTGCAACTCTACCTCTTCGGCTGGCGCTGCGGTGCTCAAGGCGGCAGTCGCGGTCTTCGAGGGAATCGAGTAGTTCTTCATTTTCTCGTCGAAGTCTCTCTTCCTCTGGAGCATACTCTCCATTTCGGCCTTGAGCCTTTTTCTCTTTTTCTCCATCTGTGCCGCCTGCTCGGCGTCGAGCTTCTCGGCTGGTCTCTTCGACGGCGCCTTCGACGTGGAGGCCATTTTGAGCGTCTTCTCGCTCGCGGGTCCCTTCTCGAGGGCCTGCTTCGACGACCTATGCTTTTCGCTGGTCTTCGCCATCTGGGAGTCCTTTTCGAAGGATCCGCTGGGCTTTTCGGAGAATGCAACTTCGGACGTCGAAAATTTCGTCGCCGGTGCTCCTTTCGAGGACTTAGCCTCTGTTTTTCGGGGTTCTCCCTCAGGCTTTCTAGGCCCTGTCTGGGTTTTCGGGGTCGTAGACTCTCCTACCTTTTTTGAAGGTCTCACATCGGTCTCTACGACCGTGAAGTCATCTGGTCCCTCGGCGATGTTCTCCTCTTCCTCGGAGGAGGCGCCCAGGTCGTAAAGCGTCGGCGTGGTCCCTTTCCCTTGCATCGTCTGGTGGGCCACCCTCTGTCTCTCTCGAACTCTCAAAGTCTTCGGCGTGAAGACTGAACAGGCGTTGCAATCCTCGCTGGAGTGGTCGACCGGCAGGCAGAGGTTGCAGACTGGATGCTGGTCCTTCTGCGCGTACTTGTGGTGGCAATTACGGCAGAACTTGAATGGAGTGTTGTCCATGTGCTCGGTCAGGGGGTCCCCTGCCCGCTCCTTCTCCTTGGCTGTCGAAAACCTCGATGTTTTCTTCCTCCTTCTCCGTTCTGGTTCTAGGGGGTCTTCTTCTCCAACCTTCCTCGGTCCTTTTTCTTCCAAAAACTTGTGTATTTCCTTCTTTTCTCCTGAAACTTCTCCGGAGCTTCATGCGACGATCCAGACCCAACGGCGGAAAAAAGAATCTGAAGATGGCGCCCAAGGGTGGGAGCTTCCGCAGGAAGCGTGCCGACGTCACGAAGGTGCACCAAATGGTGGGACGTCGACGCCCACCTGGGCTACAAAAAAAAAAAAGAGAAAAAAGACTACGAATCCGGACCCAACCACCAGATCGCGGAATAATGCACAGCATAGTGAATCCAGAAAGATTCACACTGCAAAACTCCTCCTACTGGTAAGTAAGCATTCTGTTATCAACTCTGAGGTTAAGCTGGAAGAGAAGAGGTTCTGAGCCTTGTCTGTGTGTTAGGCCTGGAGTGAGTAGTGATTCGCAACCTCTTTGGGCCATAGGGTCTCAGTTGTGATGCAGGCTTGGGAGAAAACATTTATCACCGCATCTTGACTGACGAAGGCCTGGATTGGTAAACGATTAAGTAATTCAGTCGTAAATATCCTGGACGCTGATTTACAGCCTCCCTTTTGGGTTATAAGGCGAGGAAAATAACTGACTGATTCTTAGCATAAACAGGCCTGGGAGCAAGTGCTAGCCTTTAAGCTTGGAGTTTGGCCTAGAATCAAAACAGAGCCACTGAGCTGTGGGGTTGGTATGGAAAGGAAAATTGCTTGGGCTCTTTACTAACCCTCAGAATGCTAAATCAATCTACTAAGTTCTGATTTCTTAGCCTCAGTACAGCTGCCTTACAATTCTAAACAAGTACTTCAAATAATTCTGTCATCTATGTGACCACAACACTGCGTCTGAGGGAACGTTTTCTGGATCTATTCTCCCTTTCTTTTGCCGCACAAAATAATCAAAGAACATAAACAATAGGAGGGCTGGTGGAAAAAGCCTGGGCATCAGACAACCTGGTATCAGGCAAGTAGGCAAGCCCCACCCGGAGACCAAGCTTCCACAAATTCGGGAAGTGTTTGCTGGTGGAAAAAAAACCTGTTGTCCTCGGACATCTATCACTCACATGCTGCAGACACCGGCCGAGGAGCCATTTCAAAAAATAAAAAAAGGAAAATAAAAAAAGAATTTGTTGCAGAGAAAATATTTTGCCAACATCCGACGTACAACACAGCAGAGCGGCCCGGGTGAGAGGTGGGCAGGAATCCAAAAAAGAAAGGTAGCTTCTGTAATGTATACTGGGGGACTGTTCCATTCTGATCAGTACTTACCCCCAACACCCCATCTCACCAACTAGCAGGTGAAGAAATAGCAGCAAATCTCCGTTAGCCACCAACATAATTTCAATTGTCAAATATTTTGATGGTGACTCAGTCAGATCTGAGAGGCTTCCAGTCCATCCCCTCCACAACAGACTACCATGGCTCGCCATAACACAGAACGCTGCACCTGTCACTTTTCTTCCTTGACTAACCTTCTCCACAAATCTGTCCCTCAGCGCAAGTATCTAAAGTACCATGGCTCACCACCACTGACTTGCAAGTTGACCATGTACCACAAAGCGAGTGCCCCTCTTTCAGGAACATCTCACGCTGGTTTATGACAGAGTCATGCTGCATTAGGTCAGCTCACATGGAGCTCAGTTAGCCACAAAAAAACTCCAAATACACCACTTACTACCAATACTATACAGGATGCGGACTATGTGGGTGGGTAAGCGATGACTATCTTACATGTGCGAGACACCACCACCCTCTAGTCCCCAGAGCCCAAGTATACATTACACAAGCCTAAAGAAGCAGGTTAGACAGATCAGAAGGTACTCAAGCAAAAATAATATAAAAATTAAAAAAGAAAAAAAATGGGCCATTAGGGGAGTTCTACTTACTTAGCAAGGGTATGTATGTGCCTATCCCCCCCCTTCCTGGCAGGGACATCGTGGCATCGCTCCCTAGTGAGACGTCGGCTTGAAAGCTGGAAGCTGATTTAGTTTCCCAAAGGAATAAAATGCAAAAAAAATTGGGTTAAAAAAAAAAAGGGCGGCAAAAAATAAAATAAAAAAAAACCAAAAAAAAACCGAACACACACATCAGTGCAGTGAGGAAGAGGGGGAAGACACCTCCCGCGTCCGGAGAAGCACAGAACAAAAGCAGAGAGAGTATGACGAGGGAAGGACTTATACCTGCATAGAGCTCTGGTCCGTACACTGCTCCCATAGCACCCACCATCGGACTCAGCTTCCAACCTGTGGAAGAGAAAGAGGGTCAGGATCCGGGAGAGCATTAGCTGGGACAAAGAAAACAAGGAGCAAGATAAAATCGGGGAAAGACTAACTGTTTGAGAGAGGGCAAAGGCACCTGGAGGGATGAGACAAAGAATTTGTGATGGGTTAGAGAGCACAAAGTGATGCATGGAGGGGAGTGGAAATATAACGGAGAGGAGGGTGGGGTCTGGGTTTAAGCCTGAGGAAAACAGGGGAGAGAATACTGTCAGTGACAGAGGAAGGATGAGGGTCAAAGGACAGAGCTGTATTTGTCTCGGGTAGGGAGGAGTGAGGGGGTGTTAATTTAAAGGATCAATATGGAGACCCAGATATGCGAGTGCGTAGGGGACGGTAGCCAGGTAAGAGCGGAGGTTAGGGGGTCTTCTCAAAGACGCAAGCGGCCGGATGCAGGGATGACTCTTGAAGTCTGGTTTCACCGGACTGGGTGGGTCAAGTTTGGGCGGTTCTCCGTGCAGAGGCTGCAGGACCTTGCTGGGACCGGTGTGCCACTTAGACTCAGGCCGTAGGTGACGGGTGCAGTGGTGGTTCCAGGCGTCAAGTTTCTTCGTCTTCGGCAGGCTCAGAGTGTTTCTTTGGAGTTTCTTTTGAACAGAGGTGCTGTTCGCAGGAGATCCTGTCTTTCTTGAAGGAAGTCAGTTCTCCCAGAGATTCTGGAGGTAGTTGGCTGCAGGACATATCGACTTTTGAAAAAGGATCTCTGGAAACCGCCCAAGGGCTGGGGCCAAGTCAGTTTTTCTCTACAGTCTCCTCTGCTGTACAACTTCCTCTGTCCTTCATATGTTGCAGGAATCTAGGGTCCTGGGTTCATGGCTGCCCCCTAAATACTGTATTTAGGGGTCTTGAAGTAGTAGTCAATGGGCTACTTACCTTAGGGTGACAACACCCTTGATGTGCTCACCCCACGTGGGGGGGGGGGGAGGGGGGGTGAGCACATTCCCTAACCCGGATTGGGGGCTGCCCTCCATCAGCAAGATGGTGGGCACCGAGGAGTGGGCTTCACCTCGTTTCCCCCTCCTGGGGGATGGGTTGGCGGGGGATGGGGGGCACACCTTCCGGGCCTGCTAGCTTTTCTCATCTGTCTTCCTGTTGACATTGGGGGAGAAGACAGGAAGAGGGCCTCCTCCTGCTAGGAGGGGTGCGGTCGCAGTGCAAAGGTGGCAGGGACTTTGCACTTAAATGGCTTTACTGCACTTCCAATATCTAAGAATATACTTCAATAGTATCATGCCGATAGGTCCTCACATGAGGTATAATGCACCCTGCCTTAAGGATGATTTACCTATGCCTCATGCAGTGACTGGTAGGCATGGCACACAGCGATGTGTGCCATGTTGACTCTCCACTTTTAGCTACACCAACACATGCAGGCTGCAATGGCAGGGGTGCATGTTTGTGGTGAGGTGACTGAGTTTGGCATAATACATGCGGTAGCCCTCAGGGGCCCTTCTTAGGCAATCAGGCCCTTGGCACCATAGGTACCTCTTACAAGGGACTCCTCTTTCAGTCAGCATCCCCTTCTCGGCTGCCCTCTTAACTGTAGGATGCAAACAAGTTTGCTGTGTAGTCGTCCTTTCTCAATTGTTGCAATGGGTCATTAACTGCACTCCCTAACAGGTGTTATCCGTTGAAAGGAGTGTTGATAATGTTGGCCTGAACCGCATTCTTGAACTCAAAGATACATAGCCAAGCATGCCTCTAAGGTTGCTGCTGCCATCAGTTGTCTTGCCACTGTGTGGCATTGACTGCTGATTTTACGCACATGTTCACTGTGCTATTACCCTCCTCTGCGAGGGCGCGTGCCCTCTTCTGGTATGGTTCTGCAGATGCTTCATTAACTCGTCCATCTCCTCCCACTTTTTTATGACTTTCTTTCACAGACAAAAGAGAATCCTATGGGGATTACTGATTTTCACGGACCAGGGAAGGGTTTCAGGTTGGCTCATCATTTGAACACTAAGAGCCATCCACTCAGATAAAACTTCTTTATACGTGGGAACTCGCTGCAAAGCTTACATTCCTTTAAATGCTGTAGGATGAATCTAAATATTATAATACAAAAATCTTGGTCCTACAAGTTTTAAATTCTCAAAACGAAATCTGCTAGCTTTGTTCAAACATGATGGAAAATGTTAAAAACTAAGGGAGTAAGTACTGTAACAAGAGTACCTAGGGCAGTCCTCAGACGTAGGACACAGCATTTCGCCTCTGTTCAGCCCACAGATAAATGTCATGGTCTCCAGCATTGAATCTTTCATAAATTCACATCCTTGAATTATCCTCAACTACAAGCTGGGAGCCTCCGCAGTAAAATTAACACTGCAGTATTCTGTTAAAGTCAAAGAGGTTCAAACAGTCACTTTGTGTAGGAAAGTGCCCATTTTTGACATGGTCACACTCATTTTGCCTGGTATTTGATGCAATTTCGACAGCAGTGCACTGGATTTCTGCTATCAAAGTCCCCGCCAGATCTTTTTTCCTAAAACTGTACAACTGTTCCCCCAATTGGCAATACCTGTATTACTGCCTTAAGTCCCTAGTAAATTGGAACCCTGGTATCTAGGGCAATGAAGCTAAAGAGGGTTCCCAAGGCTGGAAGCATGTATTGTGCTATCCCAAGTGACCCCTCAGCACACTTATGCAAACTGCCATTGCAGGCTGTGACAAGGTGTGGAGAAAAGTGAAGACACGACATAGCACGCCCTCTGTGTGCCATGCCAGCAGGCACAAGCAGGTAATGAAAGTCACCCCTACAGCAGGCAATGCCACCTCCCCTCTGGGCCACTTTGATGGCAGGACAGGGGGGAAGATCAGCTAGTCGGAGAGCGTGTACCCCATTTAGCCCTAAAGGTAAGTAGGCCATTGCTTACTACCAGTCACTCAACTCAATGCCCCTAAATTGAATATTTAGAAGCCACGCCAGGTTGACAAACTCAGATTTGACGGATCCAGAAGAAGAGGACACCGTTTTTGGCCATAATTACGGAGTGACTTGTCCTGTAAAGGAGCAACTACCAAGAACCCCGGTAGAACGCCAGCACTTCGCAAACTGCCAGCAGTCTCCCGTGGAGAAGATACTCCCCTGCAATCACAGAAGAAGCAGAATTCAGTTTACGGTGTTGCTACTCACTGGCCAGCCTGACACAGCAGCCCACCAGGAAGAGGTACCTGTGCCCCTGAAAGTCAAATTGCCCACCTCCAAAGAGTGGGAGGACACCAGAAACAACCAGAGCTGCACAGCAACAACACCCAGGGGTACCAGTCCAGAGACCAAGAAGGATTTGAGGGACGTCAGCACAGCAGAGACCCACTTCCAGAGAGGCCCCGTTGTCCTGATTTCTGCTCCCTTAACTGGCAAGACCGACAACCGGGAGGACCTTGGTCGCACAGAGCCCAGCCAACCTATCAACTCTGCATCCAAGCGTCCCAGCCTGGGTACCAACAAACCAGCTGTGCTCCCTGGCTCCTTTTGACCGAAGGCCCCTGTTGGGAGCTCTCGGCCCTGTCCCCAAGTCGCCCTCTGCAGTCTGTTTTCTAGGTGCCCCCCTCCTTTCTTCACATTGGCAGCATGGCATGCAAAGCTACCAACCAGACCAGCCCCTCTTCACCTGGAGGCGCCAGGGCAGGTAACGAGTAACTGCTGGTGGTACTTTAAGCCTTGGCCCCCAACCACACCTCTAGAAACAGACTGTAAATAACTATGCAACATATGCCTTTTTTCCCCATAGGAAAGCATTGCTGCGTAAAGACACATTCAAGTGAACATTTTACATACCTGGAAAAATAGATATCTAAAAAAAGTACTTACTTGATAACGAAGTTCTTGGTATCAAAACGTATATAAAATAAGACTTATTTTTCTGAATTGGTCTCAGATTTATTGGAGTGTGTATATCTCATTTATTACCTCAGCGAGTACTCATGTAAAGCAACTGGTGCTATGTAAAGCGCTCTGACACTCAATTTGGGTCCAGTTTGCACTATATAAAACTTTGGAAAAAAATGCTTACCCCTGATAAGCCTAAACTGCTCGTCCACACTACCACAAAAGAGAGTATTTCGTGTTATCATTTTTGCCTCTGTAAACCAACAAGGGTTGCCTGGATTATTTACATAGGGTACCTTGTTTCGGTCCACTCTATAAAGAGCCGGCTACCTACACTTCAGTAGCTTAATAAATTAAATGAAAAAAACCTACAACCAATGAGATGGGTCCACAGTGAAGTCCATGATCCACAAAGGGCACCATTTCAAAGATATACATTGTTTCTTGTGTACGAGGGGTGCCTATTCCAACTCTGCTCACATCGTTCTCGGCTGAGACCTTTGGATTGATGTACAATTCTAATGGCTATTTGAGCATTCGAGCAGACTTCTATTTTGGAGACTTGCTTCAGGTTGATGATGAAAAATCTTAATCATCAAAATAATCACCTTGCAAATGGCCGGGGAAAGCAGAGAAGAAAACTGCAATCCATCGCATATTTTCTGAGATACCTCATAAGGCAAAAAAAGCACACCAATCTGTCAACATTTTCCCGAACAAAAATATCAGCTTCACTATCCATTTCTCATTCCGCACATTCTTAAGGCAGTAACGAAATTGTTACTTACCAGTAGGAGTCGTTCTTCAGTGTGAAGAATTTTATGGATTCACATGATGCCAATTTTCCGCCATCTAGTGGATGGGTCTGGAAAGGTCTTTCACGTTCTATTTTTTTCGTGGGCGTCTACCACCATTTGGTGCTAGGTCCATCCCTTGTAGGACGTCAGACAGCGCCCCGAAAGTTTCTGTGCGTGGTAGTCACCTTCAGATTCTTTCTGGTTTGCTTTTCTTTGTAATTGAGGGGATGGCTTTACTTTTCTTGTTTTAAGTTCTGTCTTTTCTTTTATGTGATCTTTTCTCCCACCTGTTTGTTTTCCTCATCTGTGGGGAGGTGGGTGTGTTGCATGTGAATACAGAAAACTCTTCAAGCTGCAAATCTATTCCTACTGGTAAATGACTATTTTGATTTGCAGCATGAATCCTTTTCTGGATTCACATGCTGTGCATTAGATTATGTAGCGGTTTCCCCTACCATGAGGTGGTTGGGGTAAGATGTGGAAGACCTTGCGAACAGGTGTTGAAGTACTTTTTGTCCCACCTGATTTTCCTTTGCCATCTGTATATCCACACAATGCTTGGGGAAGGTGTGTGGAGATGTCCCTGTAGCAGTTGCATAGTGTCTATTGGCACATTGGCGATAGAGGCCAGGGTTGCCCTTTTTTCCTTGTTGAGTGTGCTCTTGACCGCGAGTTTGTTTCCCCCAATGAGGAATGGCATACTAGAATTGCCTCTACAATCCAACATGCAATTGTCCCCTTTGTCACAGGTGCATCTTTGTTGGACTTTGAGTAAGAGAAACAATTTATTCCCTTTACAGAATTGTGTTGTCTCCTGTAGATAGTATATTAAAGCTTTTCTTACATCCAGGGTATTAAGGCTTCTTTCTAATCATTTTTGCAGGTCTTTGAGGAAAACTGCTAGCTGAATGCTTTGATTCATATGGAATTTGCTTACAACCTTAGGTAGGAACTGAGGGTTGGTCCTTTGGACAATCGTGTCTTTGAAAATTTCCATGTATAGTTCCTCAATAGTTATTGCTTGTAGTTCCCTTACTCTCCGTAGAGATGTTATATCTATCAAGAATGCAGTCTTTATTGTGATATACAGGAGTTCTTTGTGCATGGGTTCAAACGGTTCTGAAATGCTGTGTGCAAATAAATTTGTTTATGAATCTGAGATCTAAGATTGGTAAAAAAATAAGGCGAGTAGTTTTCCTTGTTACTTTCTCTATTACTTGCTTTTCTAGGAGTTCCTTTACTTCCTCCAAATGTAAAAGTTTTGTTCTTTGGAATGTTTTCTTCTTTGGTAGAGTTTTTTTTGTTTTATACAATAGCCGGGGCATACTACATTTAAAATCCAATGGTCTGTAGTTGTTTTTCCATTGTTGTGGGTAATGAGCTACTATGTCTCCCACTGGGGTTGTGCAGCAGTCCTTCTTTGTGGGCAAGTCACTTGGAGTTTGCTCCTCCTCCTCTTGAGGGTTGTCACCTATCTCTTCCTCTGCCACAAAAGGACAGCTTTGGTTACTGCTGCCAGGATTGGTATCCGGACTGTAGGCTAAACTGCTTTCCATTGCCTTGTGCTTGCTGTTGCCCTTTTGAGAACACCCTCCACCCCTCAAGACCTGTGAGTCTTCTGAGGTTAAATCCTCCTCTCCTGAAGTTGACTATGTTGCTGGGCTCCATAGCTCTGGCCGTTACATTATCCTTTATTTGCTGTAGGTACTCATCTACTTCACGTCCAAACAGGGTGCCTGTCAAGGGCTTGTTGATTGTGGATGTTTGTACTTCCTGTTTGAGGCCTGAGATTTTGAGCCAGGCATGTCTTCTTGGTGTTGTACCTTTGCACATTTATATGCTGGCTGTATTCAGCTGGGTCTATAGCGGATTTCAGGCAGGTGTTTGCTATGTTCTCCCCTCCTGTAAGATGGATTTTGCTCTTTTCTTATCCTCCTCTGGGAGTTTATTAGTTCCTCGATAACATTCCATTGTTGGTGGCCATAACTAGGAGTGCATTAGAGTTTGTGATGAGCCATTGTGTTGCTGCCTCCTTTTCCATCTTCCTCTCCACCATGTCTATTTTCTTACTTTTCCCTTTCTGGACGTGGGCCTATGGAGGAATGAGCATTGCTCCTTCTTGCTGTGGCAACAATGATGGAGCCAGCCACTGTGTTCCCTTGAATGTATTTGGGTCCTTATTGGAGGGCTTGTATATCTTTTCTACCCTTGCTGTTACTCTTTTTGCTGAGACAGGCTCCTTGAAAGCCTCCTTGCCCTGATCCAGAATGCTTGGAAGCATAGGGAGGCATTGTATACCCTTTGAGGATGTTGTTAATGTTTCTTGGAGGAAACATGAGACTCCTTTCTCCTTTTCTAAGGGGACCTTAAAGTATCAGCTACTCTCTTGATGAAGCTGTTGTAAAAGGCTACGTCGTCTGGTGGCGAAGTCTTTGAGAGATTGCGATAGACCTCTTCTTCAGGGCTCTCCATGTCAAAGTCGTTCCATTCTTACTCGAAAGTTGCTGTCGCTTCCTCTTCTTCTGGGAAGTTCTTCCTCGACTTAGTCTTTGTGAGGTTTGGGTGTTGCCAGAGCGCTGACATCTTCTTCCTCTGTCTCGGAGGTGGTGGAAGGTTTTAAAGGAATTCTGTATTCCTTTAGCACCTCGAACTCCTTATGTTGGAGTGTCACCATTTCTGCCTCCAGGCATCTTCTTTGAGGGCCCAGTCAGCCTCAGAAGCTGTGGAGATCCTCTTCTTTGATGCAGTGAATTCCGCCTCCGAAGGTATGGTCTTATCCATCAAGGCCTCTCGTCCAGCACTTGTCTTCGTTGATTTTGACGTTTTCCCCTCGTCAGTATCCCTGGCATGAGGTCTGTGGGATACTTTCAGCCGTGGCTGACCTTTGGTCATCGCCTTCGATGCCTGGGCTGGCCTTCTGTGCATTCTTTGCCACCCTTGGTAACTGAGGGGTCTCAGTTGCCTTCTTCGCTTTCTTTGACGTCCTTTGGATCTTTTTCGCAGTACGCCACTTCTCTTGGCGTCCCCCTCAAGGATTTCAACAACCGGTCCTGCGTGTGTTGATTCTGCGGCTGCCCCTATTAGTTTTCATCGCTTAAGAGACCAAACTACTTCAGCGACACCTGCTGTTTCTGGCAGCCGAACATAGCAGGCAAACTGAGGTTACAGACGTCGTGTGTATCGAGTTGTGCGAATTTGTGGGGTCAATCAAGGCAAAACTTGAAAGGGGTATTTACCATGGCCCCTACTTTGCCTCATTTTGGTCCATCTGCGTGGTTGCTGCTCCCAATGGGTCCCCCGATGGGAAAAGGTGGCCGGAGGTATCCTTTTTTACCAGTACCTTGGTAATCAATGTAAAATGGTTCTTTCGCTAAAATCTCCCCAAA
Source organism: Lissotriton vulgaris (assembly GCF_964263255.1). Classification (NCBI taxonomy): domain Eukaryota; kingdom Metazoa; phylum Chordata; class Amphibia; order Caudata; family Salamandridae; genus Lissotriton; species Lissotriton vulgaris. The sequence goes on from NC_141685.1 coordinate 884,009,201, forward strand.
ATGGGTGTTTCGTCCAAAAATTCGGGTTTTCTTCCCTTGCTTCCAGACTGAAAAAGAATCTGAAGATGCCCACCATGCACAGGAACGTCCGGGGAGCCGTCTGGTCTGATGTCACAAGGGATGGACCTAGCACCAAATGGTGGCCGACGACACGCATGAAAACATAGAAGCAGACTATTCCGGACCAAACCACTAGATGGCGGAATAATGCACAGCATGTGAACCCTGAACATGATTCAGGCTGCAAAACCTCCTTTAATTTTTGATGAAAATAGATTCATTATATGTCGTTAGTGGCGACTACTTGCAGTTAATGGAGAATCCCAGGCTGTGGAGTGTCCTTATGATTGTGTGTACGCTGTTTTTGCAATGCTTGAATGTCCTTACCTTTACTAGCCAGTTGTCCATATCAAGGTACACATGTATTTCCCTTCTTTTGAGGTATTCTGCGACCACAGCCAGACACTTTGTGAACACTCTTGCTGCTGATTTTATTCTGAAGGTTAATATCTTGAATTGGCAGTACATACTGTTCACTATAAATCTAAGGAATTTTCTGTGTCCAGGAAGCCAGGCATGCTGATGCAGAGTTATGGCAGTGCATAGTTGCCTCCTGGCAGTCTCTGCTGCATCCAGTGCAGATTTAAGACAAGTGTTGGCAATTGTCCAGCAATCCCAGATTTGTTGGCCCTCTTTTTAAACTCTTCTCGTCGGTGCTGCATGAGTTCCTCAACTCCACCCTACTGTTGGTGGGCAAGGCAGATAAGCAGGAAGTTTGAAATTGCAATGCACCACTGCTGACCTCTACATCCTCCTCCCCACCATGTATACTCTTGCTCTCCGTGTCTGGAGGATTGCCTGTAGATGTGAGAGTACTGGCTCTCTTCGAGCTATTGCCATGGTAAGAGTCTGTTGGTATGTTCTCCTTGATGTCCGGATGGAATTTTGTAGAAAACCTATATTTCTTCTCCACCCATGGACAATGGCATATGTGACTCCAGACATGTCGCTTTCCCCTGGTCGAGGCCTCTGGGCACCACAGGAAGGAGTAGGTTACTTACCCTGCAAGCATCAATTCGTAGCGTATTGTGCTGCAGATGCTATGCATACTCCTGTCATCTAGTGTTGGGCCTGGACTTTTTACTCGTGAAAAATGTATGATCGGCGTTGTGCCTCATCTCTCTTCCCCTCGAGACACTGCACATTGTCAACCATTCCTTTGTTAGATAATGTTTTTCCCCTTGATATATATACAGTGAGTATATAGTCTGCTAAGTTAGTTTTTTCTAATACCTGCCGGGGAGGCAAGATAATGCATTTGAATCTGCAGCACTACATGCTAGGAATAGATGCTTACAGGGCAACATATTCCATTTGTAGCATTTGTTGGCTGCAGATACATGCTATGCACAGGCTGTAAAGCAGTACCTTCTGTGCAGTGGCTTTAGGCATGAGATGATGCGTTTGATTGAAATAATGTTTGAAGGACTGTTTATCCAACTAGAGCCTGTTGTCTAGCTTGAACATCCACACAGTAGTGTTCTGTTAAAGTGTGCGGGTTCACCCATGTTGCTGCTTAGCAAATGTTATTGAGAGGGATATTCTCCAGAAAAGCCATGGTTACTTCATTCTTTCATGTTGAATGAGCCCTTGGCATGGTTGGTAGTGTTAGTTTTACTTTGGCATAACAAAACTGGATACATTTGACAATTCATCTTGCTATTCCCGTTTTAGAAATAGCATTTCCTTTCTGTGTGAGAAATACAATTGGGGTTTTCTGAACGGTTTTCTACGTTCCAAATAGTACAGCAGTGCTTGTTTAACATCAAGTGCATGTAAAGCGCGTACTGCCATAGTTTCCGGTTTTGGAAAGAAAACTACTAACTCTAAAGTTTGATTTAAATGGAAAGGTGATCTCACTTTTGGTGGGAATTTTTGGTTTGTATGTAAACGTAGGTTATCTGGGAACACTTATGTTTTTCAATGTTAAGAATTGAATTTGACAATTATGTAGTTGCTCACATGGTGGCCCAATGAGTCTTGTAGTGATTTTTTTAGGTTCCATGCTGGTACAGGAGGTTTGCGAGGTGGAGTCATTCGTTTTAATCCTTCCATGAAGGATTTGATGACAGGAATGTGGAAGAGGGATTGGTGCTTCCTGTTTTGTAGATATGCCTCAATGGCTGCTAAATGTAGGCGTGTGGAAGTAGATGCTAAATGTGCTTTCTGCAAATGTAACAGGTAACACTAGTTGCTGTTCTGTTGGAGAAGGCTTAATGTTTAGTGAAGCACAACAGTGTACAAAACGTTTCCATTTTGCTGCATAGCAAACCTTTGTGGTTGGTCTTCTGGCCTCTTTAAGAATAGTCCTGCAATCTGGAGGTAGGTTCAGGTATCCAAACTATGACCTCAGGAGCCAGATTGCAAGAGTGAGCTGTTGAACATTTGGATATCTCACCCTGCCCCTGCTGTGAGTGAGAAGGTTTAGGTAGTTGGGTAGCTTTGTGTGAGGTACAAGGGATAGCTCTAGTAGTGATGTATCCCATGGTTCCTGAGCCTCTGTGGGAGCTATGAGTATCAAAGTTAATGAAGTCTGTCTGGGATTCCTGACCAATAAAGAATGAGTGGGACAGGCGGAAAAGCATAAGCAAATATACGTAACCAGTTCAAATATAATGCGTTCCCCTTGGATTACGGGTGTGGCTGTCTGGATGTGAAGCTTTCGCATTTTGAGTTTGGCAGTGGCAAACCGGTTTATTGTGGGGGTTCTCCACTGGTGGAAGTATTGTGCACTAACAGAGTGTGGATTTCCCACTAGTGAACTTGTTGGTGCCTCCTGCTGAGAAGTTGTCCTGCCCTGGTATATTTTGTGCCAGGAGGAGCATTTTGTGACTGTTTACCCATTGCCAAATGTTCTGTGCCAGCTGGATGGAAAGGGTCCCTTCCCATTTCTGAATGTAATAATTTGCAATCATATTATTTGTTCATAGGACAATGTTCCTTGTTATGTTTGGTAGGAACGCTTAGAGGGCCATCTAGATGGCTACAAGTTCCAACATGTTGATGTGCAATGTCTGTTGTGTGCTCCAGTGTCCCTGACCCACAATGTCCTTCATATGAGCACTCCAACCCATGATTGATGCATTGGTTGTGATTGTTACTTGCGAGATTGTGTCCTTGAAGGCTCTTCCTTCAGTATGAACAATTGTTACTTACCTGTAAACAGGTGGTTCTCCAGTATTGGTGTCTTTCATAGATTCACATGCTTGAATATTCCCCGTCGAAGTGGGAGTCCCACGGTACATAAAGATAGCAATAATGCTAATAAATATATGTGTAATAATATAATACATAATAAAAATAGAGATAATACACACTGAAAAACCTCTAAAATGGTTCCTCCATAGGAATGCATTATAAAGAGAAAAACTCATTTGTAACATATCAGTGTCATTATGCTAGTCCAAACTGCGGCCAATCAGGCTCAAGCACCCTCTAGAACCTTCTCCTCAGAAGCTCCAGTCCTCAGATTTTCGTAGCACCAAAGTGAAGTAGAGTGCATGAGGAGAAGAGAGCCTCTGAGGGGAGGACGGGTGGGTCGCATGTGAATCTATGAAAGACACCAATACTGGAGAACCACCTGTTTACAGGTAAGTAACAATTGTTCTTCTCCAGTATTAGGGGTGTCTTTCATAGATTCACATGCTTGAATAGAATAGATAGCAGTAACCTCCTAGAGCTGGGATTGCTAAATACATTCTCCAAACTTGAAGACAATAAATACAGCTTAAAAGCAAATAGCAATCACAGAAAGAAAAGGAGGAGGGAACAGAGGCTCACCTTACTTAAAAAGATGACGAAGCACTGCTTGCCCCACTGCGGTATCCGCTTCGTTGATGGCCTCCAAACAGTAATGTCTGGTAAAGGTGTGCCTGCTGGACCATGTCGCTGCTCGGCAAATCTGGTGTAGAGGCACCCCAGCAAACAAAGCGGTGGATGACGCCATCGCTCTCGTCGAATGTGCCTTCACTGAACTCTGTAAAGGCTTGCCAGCATGCTGAGGACAAAAGGATATGGCCGCTGAGAGCCATCTTGCAACTGTTTGTTTTGTCACTGAGTGTCCCCTCCGCATCCGCCCATATGCTACAAACAGTTGATCGGATTTACGGAAAGGGGTAGTCCTCGAAATGTAAAATTTTAGGCAACGTTTGATGTCTAAAGAATGTAATCGTTGTTCCGCCGGAGATCTTGGATCCGGGAAAAAAGTCTTTAAGAAGACAGGTTAGTTCAAATGGAAATCAGTAGGTACTTTCGGCAAAAAAGAAGGATTGGTACGAAGTGACACTCCATCGGGCTTTAATTGCAAATATGGAGGCTTGATCGTAAAAGCGTGAAGATCACTTACACGACGAGAAGATGTTAACGCCAAAAGTAATGCAACCTTCCAGGTAAGATACTTGATGTCTGCTCTGTGGATAGGCTCAAAAGGAGGCTTCATGAGCTGTGACAACACCACGTTGAGGTGCCATGCTGGAGGAGGGCGCCTAACTGGAGGAAACTTCCTGAAGAGACCTTTAAAGAACTGTCGGATTTTCTGGATGAACAGAGAGATGTCGAACCATCGTGTCGAAAGCTGAAATAGCTGCCAGGAAAACTCTCAAGGTGGCATGAGAGAGACCGGACTGAGCGAGGCTCAGAAAGAAAGGCAAAAGCTGTTCCGGAGTGGAATTGATTGGATGGATATTGGATGCAGCGCACCAATGACAAAAACGCTTCCATTTTAGCTTGTACGTCTTGATGGTTGATGGAGCTCTAGCAGACGCAAGAATGTCTCTGCATTCTTGGGGCATATCTAAATTTGCAAATTCAACGTATTCAGGTTCCCTGCCGATAATTGAAGCGTTGATGGGTCTGGATGGCAAATTCGACCTTCGTCCATCGTCAGGAGATCTGGACGTGGATGCAGATGAATGGGTGTGCATTGGGACAACTGAAGCAGTTCTGAGAACCATGCCTGCCTGGGCCAACGAGGGGCAATCAGTATCAAGTGGCAGGGTTGCCTGCACATCTTCCACAACGTCCTCGGTACCAACGGAATCGGTGGAAATGCATAAGCAAACAGCCCGGTCCAATCCATGAGAAGGGCATTTCCGCTGGACTCTGGGTGTGGATGCCAGCTTGCGAAGGATCGGCACTTTCGATTTACTGGGCTTGCAAAGAGGTCTATCATGGGATGACCCAAACGGCGGAACACCAGGTCTAGGGTCGGCTGATGTATCTCCCACTCGTGAGTGGATGACTTGGACCTGCTCAGAGAATCCGCCAGGATGTTGGATACTCCTGGCAGATGGACCGCCGTTAAAGAAATTTGATGACGAAGAGCCCAGTCCCAAATCCTTTGAGCCAGTTGAGACAGTGGCTGAGATCTTGTGCCGCCCTGTTTGTTCATGTAGTGCATGCTGGTGGTGTTGTCTGTCTGAATTAGCACCGACTCCCCCTGCACTACGGGCAAGAATGAACTGAGCGCTAGGAAGATAGCCATCAACTCCAGCCGGTTGATATGCCAGGTTCGTTGTGTCGCCATTTGCCTTTGATGGAAAGGTTCTGGAGATGAGCGCCCCAACCCTCCATAGACGCATCTGTAGTCCACGTCAGATCCGGAGACTGGGCCAGAAACGAAGTTCCTTCGCCCAGATTGGATGGTTGTTCCCACCAAAGCAAACTGTTCTTCATGCGGGACGTTACCCTCACCAGGTCGTTGAAAGACCCCTACACCGGGATCAGGGCGATTGCAGGTCCAATTCTTCCTGTATAGGACGAGTGTGCAACCTGCAATTCGGGATCAGGGCGATACAGGACGAGGCCATCCCCAGAAACGACTTTAACGTCGGCACAGAAACTGACTGCTTTGACCGGATGAGAGAGACTAGACAAACTATCTTTTTTTTTTGTAAAAAGAGATGAACTATCTTTTGAAGACGTTCGAGGGAGATGAAGGCTTTTGACAGGTCCGTGTCTTAGAATTGCTCCCAGGAAGTTTCTTCTTTGCAGCGGTGCAAAGGTTGACTTCTCCATATTGATGGTTAACCCCAGTGATTCGAACATCTGCTGACATAGACGTGTGTCGCGAACCAGCTGTTGAGGAGATTGGGATTTTAGAAGACAATCGTCCTGATAAGGAAAAATCTGAACTCCCTGAAGACGCAGATGAGCCATAACCAGAGCCAAAACCTTCGTGAAGACACGAGGTGCTGAACGCAGGCCAAAAGGTAGCACCTTGAACTGATAGTGTATTGGACCTACTTTGAACCTCAAGAACTGGCGATGCCGATGGAGTATTGGCACATGAAAATAGGCGTCTTTCAGGTCTATTGTTGTTAGAAAATCTCCGCTGCAGAGAAGTCGCAAGACTTCCGATAACGTCAGCATGCGGAAAGATTGTTGTTTTAGGAACAGATTGAGAGCCCTCAAATCCAGAATGGGCCGCCACTCTCCCGTCTTTTTGAGAACGAGGAAAAACCGCGAGTAGAAACCTTTCCCTCGCTGAGATACAGGAACCACTTCGACTGCACTGCAGAAGACGAACCTGATGTTGTAGTTCTTCGAGATGGGGAGGTGGCGGGCCTGATGGTGGAGAATTTGGAGGAATCTCTGAACTCCAAGGCATGACCCTTGTGTACAATGTCTAATACCCATTGGTCCGATGTTATAATAGACCACTGGGAATAAAACTGCGAGATTCGCCCTCCAACTTTCTGAGGAACTAGAAAGTCATTGACGTTTGTTGTTGGCACCCCTATAGTTAGACTTTCCTCTATAGGGTTTTGACTGTTGCTGACGAGTGGACTGCTGGTTGGAATAACGCTGGTTTCCTTGATTGTACTGGCGGTACTGGGACTGCCCTCCTCGAAAGGAGCCTGAAGATGTGCCTCGTCCACGTGCACCACAAAAAGGCTGCTTTTTGAATTGTAAGGATCCAAGCGACTTTGCCGTATCGGTACCCTTTTTTATTGATTCAAGTGCCTCATCGATGTGAGAGCCGAAGAGAGATTCACCATCATACGGCATGTCTAGTATCTTCGATAAGACCTCCTGTCGAAAAGACGTGGATTTTAGCCAACCCCGACGCCGGAGAGCCGCAGCACTGGCAAGGATACGAAAACCAGTACCCGCAACGTCCACGGCACAGTCAATTATCTCTTCTGATGCCCTCATGCCATCTTGAAGGATCTGGTGTGCTTCCGCTCTGGATGCCTCCAGAATCAACGAGACTAGCGCAGAAATGTCTGACCTAAAATGGCCAACGCATTAGCGACACGTACTGATGTGGACGCCATGGATGAAAACTTTTTGCCAATCGCATCCAAACGTCAACCCTCTCTATCTGGTGGAGTAGTGATAGGAGTTGCAGGGTTACGTGCTCGTCGTTGCGCTGCCTGGGTCACTACTGAATCTGGCTTAGGGTGCAAGATCAAACAAGCGGGCGAACCAGTCGGGGCCTTATATTTCTTTTCTATCCGAGGGAGTTGAGCAGGTAAGGAGTTAGGAGCCTGCATGATCTTTATTCCCTCCTTCCACACAAATTCGATAATAGGTATGGTGTGGACCTGTTTGTAAGGCTGGTTCTTAAAGTCATAGAGAAAGCAGTCTTCCTCTCGCTGCGCCCTTGGTAATTTGAAGCGGTCTGCCGCCTTATTCATCAATATATGGAAGCTAGCGATGTCAACCGGAGGTGAATCACCGCAGTCGCCCGGCTGAGGAGAGGGCGTCTGCATTCGATAGTCATCGAATTCTGCCATATCCGGGTCTTGGTCATCATCCGTGTCCTGAGGAACTTCTCCTTCCTCTCTTTCTGGCTCTGCCTCATCCTCCACCTCTTGTTGAGAATTAGAAGGGACAGCCTGACGTGGCCTTTCTGGAAGAGCAGTCTGCTTTGAAGGCTGCTGCTGATGTTGAATAGGCTCCGATATGTCAGATGTAGCATGGCTCGGAGTACATTGAGGTGTTGGAGGAAATCTTTTATTGTAATCATCCAGCATATGTTGGAGGTTGGAAAACAGGGATACTGGAAATGTTGCCATAGGAACCTGTACATATTGTTCATCCTGCTGTTCATCGTCCTCCTCCTCGTCCTCTTCAGAACTTGTGTCCTGACACTTAATAATCAGGTCCGATGGACTGTGGGCATCACCAAAAGCATTGTCGTCCGCAATGGACTCTGTGTCCTGGTCGTTAGCCAACATCGGTGAGGGCGGCTGGAGAGTAGGAGGTGGCAACTGGAGTGTAGATTCCTTGAAATTGCTCATGGAAGGCTCCGTAATGAGTGGAGTACTAGAAGTGTCCAAAGGCACTAGAGGCATGGTGGCGAAAGACCGTGATCCAGAAGTGGATGCTGCGTGTTCCTGCTGTGCTCCAGAGTCTAAAGGCAAAGCTGCCGTCGACGTAGCCGTTACCGTCGATGACTTAGTCGACGTAGATGTTTTACCTGGAGCAGCCGTCGACGATGATGATGATGTAGTCACAGCTGTCGGAGACGGTGACTTTTTAGATGTAGTCGTCTACGACGAGTGTTTCGCCACATCCGTCGACGAATCCTTCGATGATATTCTCTTCGTCGACGAAGTCTTCGTCGACGGGATATAAGTCGTCGACGAGCTGGTCGACGGAACTTTCATCGTCGACGGGACCTTCGTCGTCGAACTAGTCGACGGGACATGAAGCGTCGACGAAGATTTCCTCGTCGACGGAAGCTTCTTCGTCGAAGAGGTAATAGGGATCGTCGACGAGATAGAGGAAAGTGAGGCTCTCGTCGACGTGAGAGCCGTCAACGAGACAATCGTCGACGACGAGGAAGCCGACGTCGTCACAGTAATAGTCGACGAAGCCACAGCAGCCAATTTCGTCATTGGAATGGTCGTCGACGAGCCCGTCGACGACCGCGCTGTCATAAGTGTAACAACACTTATAGAGACTGGAAAAGACGCCTGGGAGCCAGGTCTCGTGGGCGTAGACACAGAAGTAATAGTAGCAGTAGGTTTTACTTGGGCTACAGTTAAGGCCAGCTTTTTCTTCTTCAGAAAAGGAGATGGTAACTCCTGAACACTGCCACGCTTAGAAGCAGCAGTTGAAGGACCTGGCTGGAAACTTTCTGCGTCTGATAAAACTGCATCCTTGTCCTGAAGGCGCTTCAACCATAAAAGAAGACGACCCTCCCTGTCTCTGTGGGTCTTAGCAGGAAAAGTTCAACAGAACTTGCAGTCAGCCACCTTGTGTTCTGGATATAAACAATATATACACTTTTGGTGGGGGTCCTTCTCAAATAAACGCAGTTTCCCACAGGAAGAGCAAGGCCTAAACAAAGACTTCTTACTTGACATCTTGATAAACAACTGAAGTAGAAGAGTAGAATGAAGAAAACTGAGCAGAGCTCAGGGAGACTCCCTTCACACGACGTCCGGTAGAAAATCCGAGGACTGGAGCTTCTGAGGAGAAGGTTCTAGAGGGTGCTTGAGCCTGATTGGCCGCAGTTTGGACTAACATAATGACACTGATATGTTACAAATGAGTTTTTCTCTTTATAATGCATTCCTATGGAGGAACCATTTTAGAGGTTTTTCAGTGTGTATTATCTCTATTTTTATTATGTATTATATTTTTACACATATATTTATTCGCATTATTGCTATCTTTATGTACCGTGGGACTCCCACTTCGACGGGGAATATTCAAGCATGTGAATCTATGAAAGACACCCCTAATACTGGAGAAGTTTGAAGTATGCCACCACTGTACTGCCTAATGGACCTTGGGTGAAACTAACACTAGATCTTCCATGTTGCCTCCCCCCCCGCTTGTGACCATTACAATGCAAAGCACTCTTGGAGATCTCATGTGTAGTCATGCTTGTGGCACTCTTGCTATGAGTTATGCCATTGTCCCTAAAAGGCCCATCACGGTTTTGACTGGTAGGTCATGATGTGGCTGAAAAAATCCAGTTGGTTCTGGAGGTTGAGATCCCTTTGTGCAAAGGGGTAAGCTCTCCCAGAGACTGAATAGAGTATTGCACCCAGGTATGGTTGAACCTGGAGAGGTCTGAGTTGCAACTGTCGTCTTTATTGTGAAGCCCGATTGGTGTGGTAGGTCGATTGTGCTGTGTCTGTTAGACATTTGGCTTTCTGTGGACTTTTGATCAAGCAAATGTCTACATTAGGAAAGCCAGGTGTGCTTTCTCTTCATAATTTAGCTGCTTCTGCCACTAAGCATTTTGTGAACACCTTTGGGGCGGTTAACCCAAATGGTAGGACCATGAATTGGAAATGAAGTCCCCCTACCACAAACCGTAGCTATTTGCAATGTGCAGGGTTGATTGGAATGTAGAAATATGTGTCTTTCAGATCTAACACAAGTAACCCTGTTGTAGTAGCAGTATCACCTCTTGCAAGGTCATCATATGGAAGTGTTTGGACTGTATGTATTGTCTGAGTAGGCGTAGGCTCAGAATGGGCAGAAGTGAGCCGCCCTTCTTTGGCACTGTTTTGATGTTTCTGTGGGAATAGTTTTTTGGCCCCTTTTTGCAGTAATGCCTTTACTTTTTTCTTCAGCTGTAGATACGGAGTATTTAAGGTGTGACATGTTGGTGGGATATTTGGTGACTGCTGCGGGAACCTCTACCTCTATTTTTGTAGTTGCCTCTATAGTATCAACTGTCCTGCCGGTGGTTCTGTTGCAGTTGGCGTTGATAGGATGTGTTTTCAGGGATAGATGCTTGACCTGCTACTCTACACTGCTATCACCGAAAGGGCTGTTTTTGAGATGTTGTTCGTAAGGCACCTATCGATTTTGCTGCGTCAGTGTTTAGATTTTCCCACGTTGTCTGTCCACAAAGCGGTTTTCCCCTTCGAATGGGACATTGAAAATGTGCTGCTGTTTTGATGCCCCTTGCAGCAGTGTCTGCTGCTCAATCTAGTGCACACTTGATTGTCGCATTAGATATCTGCCTTCCCTCGCTTACCAGGTCTTCCCTTCGCTTCTTATATTTGTATGGGCGATGTTGCATCAGTTCTTGCATTTCGTCCCAGGTAGTCCAGTTCTATCTGGAGAGTAGCCCAACTGAATTGGCAACCCTCGAGTGATTGGCATGGCCTGCTGCCATCAGTTTGCCAACAGCATAAATTCTTTCACTTTCTTGATCAGTAGGTCCTTAACGAGGTCTTTGGATATGTTGAGTCCAGATCTGATCATTGGCAGATATTGGAAAGTGCACTCTGTGCACGAAAGTGTTTCTACCAGGCGGTCTGTTTGCTTCTCTTGGTGGTGTGCACTCGGAGCTTATGGTACTCTGCAGCTCTCCGAATGGCACTATGGTATGAGGGTGGTCTAGCCGGTGGTGACTTTTGTTGGTACAAGCGGCTCCATGTCTGGGTCTAGAAGGACCGCGTCCGTCCTGCCATGACCGGGGGGTGGGAGGGTTTGGATTGTTCTGTTTTACCTGCAAATTTGAGTCCTGGTTCTCCTGCTCTTCATCTTATTGTGGAAAGGGCAAGTTTGCAGTAACTCTCAGTGGCTGGAAGTCATTGGGCTTGAGGCCCTGTGCTCTTGTGCCACCCTTTTTGGTGGAGGCAGGGGTGCAGTTTGCTCCCGTACCGGTGTTTTTGCAACCTCTTTGCTCTTTTCCTGCATACATTGTTGCAGTCCCTCAAATACAATGCCTTGTTCTACAGTTGGCTTACGTGAGTGAGTCTTTAGTGTTTCTTTGAAACTGATGGAATATCCTCAGAAACTGTATGCCTTCGGTACCCCAGATTTCTGGCTTTTCTTCTGGCCAGAAGAATGCCCGTACTGTTTTTCAGTCCTCAGATCCAAGGACTTTAGTGGGGTCACAGCCTGCTTGGCATCCTTCGGTGTGTCTGTTAGTGACTATTTGCACTTAGGTGCCAATGAGTCAGTCGATGCAGACGTGTGTTTTGGTGCAGAGCTGGAACTGGCCACGTGCTCTGGCCTGCCTGGCTGATCATGAGCCAGAACTCTCTTGTGCTTTCTCTGCTTCAAGGCTTGCTCGCGGTTTTGATGTGAGCCATAAGGGTGTGGCGCACCGTGGTGTGTCAGGGGTGGTGAATGCAAGCTATATTTTACACATGGGCCAGCAGTACTCACAGTAAGTGGCGTCATCTTGGTCCTAAGGCCAGACATGGGAATCGACGTAGGCGATGTGTGCCCCTCGATCTGTACTGGAGCGTGTTCATCCCTGGAGGATGAATTTTAAGCGACAGTGGGGCTAGCGAGGACCACCCGCCTCCTACAGGAGCATTTGGCTTGCTCTCTGCGTCAGTCGTGTGAGAACTCCACCTCAGCTGCTAGCATGGTGTGTGCCAGGCTCCTATCCCTATGGGTCTGAAGTGTCTTTCTTCTTTAATAATGCGCAGGCCGCGCACACATCTTCTTTGTTTTATGGGGCTAAGCACAAATTATACACACTATGGGGCTAAGCACAAATTATACACACTACGGGTGTATCAGAGTATGCATAGTGTTGGAGCGGCAGACCCTGATGCAGAGGTCTGGCCCGGACCAGGGTTCAATTCCCAGCCTCGGCGGGTCTTGGGCTCAAATTTCCCTGGACCTGACAATTCTCGCCTCGGTGCCTATTCCAATCATGGAGTCCCACTCTGCAACTCTGGGCAATAGCTTGCTTAACCTCCACAACGCCCCTCGCAGCGGGATGCCTGGCATTCACCTTGGGGATGCCCAGTAATGTGTTATCTAACAGGGGAATACCAGGACGGGTTCCCTTAGCAAGCGCTTAGAAACCGGTCGGTGATACAGCGCTATATAAATGAACTACATTTACATTTACATATTTGGTCACCATTGAAAAGCGTTCCCTTTTCCTCTCTGTTTCCCGGAGATAGGCATTCTTGACAGGCGTTTATGTATTGATCGCTGGGTAGCAAGTCCGCGGCGTCTAGGATCCGTTGGTGGTGTTCACTGTATTTCCAGTCGTGTTTATGTACCGTATGCCGTGTGGGCATCGAATGCTGAAGAGTGCCGACGCAGGCCATCCGAGCCCAATGGCAGAAAAGTCTTTCTAACAATGGAACCGTTGAACTTGTGCAGTACCTCGAGGGGGAGGAGATGACGGATTATAAAACTTCGTCAAAGAAAAAACTTGCAGAGTCTGGTCCCAACACTAGAATGCCTGAGTATGCACAGCATCTTTTCTGCAGGCAACATGCTACGAATAAATGGTTACTTTTTAGGTCAGGTAAAAGTGCCTCCAACAGAAAACGTGACTCAGTCTGCTCTTCCTCGAAATTGATCTAATGCACAAGTTACTACTTGTGTAACAATATATCTGTAAGAGACATTAGTTAGTGATAGATTCCTTACCTTAGAATATCCCCAGGCGCCAGACTGGATCCGGAAAAGTTTGCGTAGCAGTACCCTTGCGCGTCGGTAGGCGTCGTCTGTGGCTCCACGTCCGTCGTCGGCGTCGCGGGCGCCGTGATGACGTCGGAGTACTTAGACGCCGTCTCCGCGTGCGGACGTCAGTTCTTAGACACAGCTTTCCCGCGCCAGAAACGCAGAGCTATGCTAAAAACCAACACTGGTGCCATTGAAACTAGGGCCCTAAAAGGGGATGACCTTAACCCTAGATATCGGTTCGCAGAACGGGGAGGATGGGTGGGTCGGTAAGGAATCTATCACTAACTAATGTCTCTTACAGATATATCGTAACAAAAGTAGTAACTTGTGCATCTGAAAGAGACACGTTAGTGATAAGATTCCTTACCTTAGAATAGATACCCCAGCAACAATAACTCCGGTGGTGGGTCTGCGAACCAATAATCACACCAGAAAGTCCTGCAGGACGGAACGGCCAAAGAAGCCATCCCTCCAGAATGGGCCCTCAGCATGGCAGGAGGTTCCTTTTTAGCCAAGGAGTAGCACGTTTGGATGCACAACACGATCCACCGAGAGATGGTCCGTTTGTGCACCGCCCGTCCCTTCTTAGCGCCCACGTAACCAACAAAGAGTTGGTCATCCACCCGGAACTGGCGTGTGCGATCCAAATAGAATGAAAGAGCACGTTTTGGGTCCAGACGGTGGAGCCGCTCTTCCTCCTTTGAGGGATGCGAAGGCGGAAAGAAGGTGGGCAAGGTGATGGACTGCCCGATGTGGAAGGTTGTGACTACCTTGGGCAGGAAAGCGGGCTTTGTCAGCAACACAACCTTGTCCGGCCGGACAGAAAGGAAAGGAGGTTTAGAGGATAGAGCCTGGAGCTCACTCACTCTCCTGGCAGAGGTGATGGCAATCAGGAAAGCAGTCTTCAAGGAAAGAAGGCGGATAGGACAGTTGTGAAGTGGCTCAAAGGGAGCGCACATCAGAAAAGTAAGAACCAGGTTCAAGTCCCACTGAGGCATCACAAAGGGAACAGGTGGACACGTATGTGTGATGCCGTTCAGTAATCGATTAACAGGGGACTTGAACAAAGAAATTTGATAAGGCAGCCTTAAAAAAGCTGAAAGGGCAGAAAGGTAGCCCTTGATAGTGCCAGAGCAGAGCCCTGCTGGGCAAGAGAAAGGAGGAAGAGAAGAACCTCAGAAAGAGGGGCAGAGAGAGCATCCACAGCCTTTGCTGTGCACCATGCCACAAATCTGTTCCACCTGCAGGCATATACCGACTTTGTGGAGGGACGCCTGGCTGCCAGAATGATGTTACAGACTTCAGGAGGCAAGTCAAATGGCCTCAACTGTTGCCGCTCAATCTCCAAGCATGGAGGTGGAGAATGGACAGGTTCGGGTGGAGGACCGTCCCCTGCGACAGAAGGTCCTCCTGAAGAGGCAGACGAACCGGGGGATCGACTGACATACCGAGTAGCTCGGGATACCAGTACCTTCGTGCCCAGTCCTGAGCCACAAGGATGACTTGTGCCCGGTTGCGCTTGATCTTCTTCAGCACTCTGGGCAGAAGTGGTATAGGCGGAAAGGCGTACAATAGACCGCAACGCCACTCGCGACGAAAAGCGTCTCCGAGCGAGTGCCGCCTTGGAAATTCCAACGTGCAGAACTGATGACATTGCGTGTTCTCTTCGGTGGCGAATAGATCTAACCAAGGCTCTCCCCACTGCTGAAAGAGGCCTTGCGCCACGTCCGAGTTCAGACGCCATTCGTGATCCATCATGCACCGGCGGCTGAGTTTGTCCGCCCTGGCGTTCAGAGAACCTGCCAGGTGTTGAACCACTAGGGTCACACCCTGATGTTCCAGCCACTGCCAAAGGCGCAGAGCCTCCTGGCAGAGGGTCCACGACCCCACCCCGCCCTGTTTATTGCAGTACCACATGGCAGTGGTGTTGTCCGTGAACACCTGCACTACACTCCCCCGGACAGAGGGGAGGAATGCCTTCAGTGCTAGACGAATCACCCGCAGCTCCAAAAGGTTGATATGGAGCCGGGACTCCGCCGGAGACCAGAGGCCTCTGATCTCTGCCTCTCCCATGTGGCCTCCCCAGCCCTGGAGGGACGTGTCCGTCACAACTACGTGCTCCGGTTGGGGAAGGGAGAGGGATCTGCCGCTTACCCAATCGCGGTCCGTGAGCCACCCCTGCAGCTGTCTCGCAGTGCCCTCTGAGATCAGGACATGGTCGGACAGGTTGCCCTGATGCTGGGCCCACTGAAACTTTAGGTCCCACTGCAGAGCCCGCATCCGCCACCGGGCGTGATGCACCAGAAGGATGCAGGAAGCCATCAGCCCCAGAAGCCGCAGCGTCAACCAGACCGAAACTCGGGATAAAGGCTGAAATATTGGAATTAGAGCCTGTATATCCCGAACCCGCTGTTCAGGTGGGTAAACCCAAAACTGCACCGAGTCGAGAACCGCTCCAATAAAAAGGAGCTTCTGAGAGCGACACAGGTGTGACTTTGGCACATTGATGGTGAACCCCAGCAGGTGCAGGAGGTCGGCCGTAGTCTGGAGGTGGCTGACGACTGTCTGGGGCGAGCCCGCCTTCAGCAACCAGTCGTCGAGGTAGGGGAAGACTGAAACCCCTACCCTGCGCAGATGAGCTGCGACCACTGCCATCACTTTCGTGAACACCCGTGGGGCGCTGGTAAGGCCGAAGGGGAGTACGGTAAACTGAAAGTGCTCGTGGCCTACCGTGAACCGCAGGTAGCGCCGGTGGGCTGGCATGACGGGGATGTGGAAATAAGCGTCCTGCAAGTCCAACGCTACCATCCAGTCTCCTGGGTCCAGGGCAGCTAAGACCTGAGCCAGAGTGGCATTTTGAACTTCTCCTTTCGGAGGAAGCCGTTGACGTTCCGTAGGTACAAGATAGGACGTAGGCCCCCTTTGCCCTTCTTGGGTACCAGAAAGTAGTGGGAGTAGCAACCACATCCTACTTCTGGCCCAGGAACGCACTCAATGGCACCCTTGGCCGAGAGGGCCGAAACATCCTCCTGCAGAAGTCTCAAATGATCCCCCGATACGCGGTGGTGTTGCGGTGGCATGGCTTGAGGGGTCGTCTCGAAGGGGAGGGAGTAGCCCCTTCGGACGATTTGCAGCACCCTCCTGTCCGATGTGACAGTACGCCAGTGGGAGTGGTGATGGCGAACCCTGCCCCCTACTGGCATCACATGGGCCGAAAAGCAAGGACTAGGAGGGTTTTGAGGCGGATGCTGCGGGGGAGGGTGTGGACTGGCCTTGCCGTTGTCCCAGACAGCCTCCACGGCGATTTCCACGGCCGCCACTGCGCTGGATGTTAGTCTGCGGTGCGTGGCTGGCAGCACGTGTGGGGGCGTCCCTTCCTTGGCCACGAAAGGAGCGAAAAACAGCCGACTACTGGCGCGGGTCGAGAGGCCCAAGGACTTGGCCGTGGCCCTGGAGTCCTTCAAGCGCTCAAGCGCATGGTCTGACTTGTCGCCAAAGAGGCGAAGGCCATCAAACGGCATGTCCATAAGGGTGTTCTGGACATCAGCCGAAAAGTTGGCGGACCTCAACCGGGGCCGGGCGGTGGCGTCTGGCCACGTTCCTATCTACGGGCGTACCCGTAGCGGGCCTGGACCAAGTGCTCAAAAGAACGTCAGTCAAGGCCTCATTAAACGGCAGCAGAGGATCGGCTGAGCTTGACTGTGGTTTAAGGACCTCAGCGAGGAGGTTAGTTCTCACGGCCGCGACGGGGAGCTCAAGGCCCAGGGCCTTGGCCGCCCTCATCAACACCACACTGTAGGTTGCCCCCTCCTCCGTAGCCAGGAGGCGAGACAAAGTCAGTGTCTGGTGATGTGTCCAGACCACTGGCATCCCCAAGTCCACCTGTCCAGTCCTCTTGAGACTGACACTCGGGTCAGAGGGTCCTCAGACCCCTCCCAATACTCCTCTTTACCCATCCCCTGATAATCAGGGTTGTCAAATGATGAGGCCGGTTCATAGAAGCTAAACTCCCCAAGCGGCATCGAAAGCGGCACCGACGCCGGAACCGGAGCGAGGGAGGCATCGGGGACGGCGCCGCCCGAGGTGACACCTGAGGGACCGGCACCGGTGAGGTCGTTAGGTCAACCGGCGACGACCCGATTCCCGAAGCGGATCCAGTGGGGCCCTGCGGCGCCGGGCCCGAAGGCGCCGGCGGCGTCGGGCCGAAGCCCCCGACCCTCTAGGGGCCCCAGACGGGTCCACTGGGACTGAAGGCGCCGCGGAACCAGTCAGGGAAGAGAGGGACCTCATGGCCATGAGGAAACGCTCGATCTACCACAGCGTCGCGTCCTGCCCAGGGATTGGAGGGTGTGGAGCAGGCTGCGACGCCCGCGATTCCGACGGAGCCGCGTTGGCGGTGTCACCCGAACCCCCGGCCGCGTTGCGCCGTGGCGAGTCAGAAGAGCGATGATGTCTCTTCGACTTCTTGTGCTTACCGGACGACGACTTCGACCCGGAGGAGTGATGCCGACTGAGAGCTGTGGTGGCTCGGACCCCGCGACCTGTCCCTCGACCTCCTGTGGGACCGGGACATCTCGCGGCGCGGGCAGACTGCCGGAGTTCGAGTCGCTTGCGGGACCGCTCCCGCATAGCTTTCGAAGTCAGGGCCCGGCAGTCGGGGCAGGTCTTGTCGTTGTGGTCGACGCCGAGACAGTGGAGACACCGACGGTGAGGGTCGGTGACCGACATTAGTCTGTCGCATCCTCACAAGGCTTGAGACCAGGCATCCCTATCGGCACAGTCCGGAGTCGCAAGACTCAAGAAAAATGATCAAAAGGGGTCAAAAAAGTCTAGTCAAAACGTGACTTAAGTACTGCTTTTTCCAGATTTGCGCTTGCTGGCGCGGAAAAAAGAAGAACTGACGTCAGCACGCGGAGGCGGCGTCTAAGTACTCCGACGATGTAATCTCGGCGCCCACAACACCAACGACGGACGCGGAGCCGCTGACGACGCCTACTGACGCGCAAGGGTACTGCTACGCAAAGAAATTCGGATCCAGTCTGACGCCTGGGGATATTCTAAGGTAAGGAATCTATCACTAACGTGTCTCTTCGAGATAGGTGCTTTTGCAGTTCTTATAACCACAATGTTTGCAGTTATGTCATCTGGGGTGAAGGCCTCTTTGATGAGTCAGCATGGGTCTTACCACTCTTCCATCAACTCCCAAGCGTCCACCCAAATCACTAACATTCCAACTGTCGAAGCTCCTAGAGAAATGTGTCCTTGTAACCGCATTGATCAATTCCAGCTACTAGATCAATTTCAATCTGGTTTTCGTCAGGGCCACAACAAGGAAAAGCCCCTTACTCACTTACTTGATGATGCTCTAAAAATACTGAGTCAGAACAAATCTTGCCTTCTAGTCCTCCTGAACCTCTCATTAGCTTTTGATACAGTTAAGCACGACAATCTCCTTGTCCTACTGGAACACAGCAAGGGGCTATCAGTGTTAAACAAGGTTGCCTCGTTGCTTCACAACAGAACACAGACTACAGATGGACCATTCCAGACTCATCCATTTGATGGCAGAATCAAGCACAGCACATGAATCCAGAAAAATTCACGATGCAAAACTGTGTGCTTTACAACATTTTCACTCATTCTTCAGCAACAAGAATGCTGTAGGTTAAGTCTGTACATAATGAATGTAAACTGCTGCTGTAACTATCTTTCCAAAGCCACCCTTTGGGTTGTCAAAAGTAAGCACCAGCCAAGACTAAAGTAGGGGGACGATCTTCCAGAGTACTTTTTCTGGCCTGAGATCCTGATCCAGAAAGGTTAGCAATTTACGCTGAAGGAAATTTCAAGCCTAAACTTTGAGGACCTTTTTTTCCTGTCTGTCTTTTCACTTCCATCTTCAGCCTATAAGAGGACGTTCATCTTGATTTGAGTTTTCCCAGACACATGATGAAACAAAAACATAAAAGAAAAATAATAAAAAATGAAAACAAATCCCCAAGGTTCAGGGATTCCTTGCTTCAAAAAGCGATTTAGATAACTAAGGGTGGTCTCTCCAGTGTCTAATTGCTTTATAAAAAGGCTCCTACATCAGTCTGAATTTCTTTAGTGTCTGTTTTTAAGGAGATCATTTTTCAAAAAGGTGGTAGAAGACCAATAACTTCTAAATAATATTGGGGAAAAAATGGAAAATGCTGTGTCAGTCATTCAAAATGGACAAGCATTTCCAGATTACACACAATTCAAAATGGGAGTGTGCACGTTCACACTCAAAATGCACAAAAGGAGGAAGGGCTTGCTGCATACTAACTCACATGGAAGAGGGTTGGAAATATGTGGATTAAGTGTAAGATGTTAAAAGTTGCAATGTAGCATTGACAGCCCTAGAAATACTTATTCTTCGTCCTCCCAATAAAACTCAGTAACATTTATCGATAAGCAACCACCCATCAACCCCAACCTAATATATCCCTTCACCAGGTCCTCACCGTTTGCATACGGGGTCACCATCTTCTTGTTGGTCATCACACGGGCAGTGGCATTGTTCACCTAGAAGCAGAAAAAGCGGGATGGAGGGAGGTGATGTTGCAGGATAGGGAAGGGGAGGAGAATACCCAGCATTAGAGAAGAGGTGCGCTCATGCACAGAGCCCGGCGCAAGGCACAAGACCACGTGCTTGGGAACAGTATTCCAACGTAAGTCAGCAAAGTCCATCTACTGCAGCTGTTCCTGAAAACATGCAGTGATCGTTAAGACGGATGCACCAAAGAACTCCTAAAACACCTGCTTTTATTGGGGGGCGAGGTTGTGAGGGATGGTGTGGTGCAGGGGAAACTGGGAGGGGTGGCCAGGAGTTTCAGGGGAGGCTGCTGAGGGAACGGTGGGAAAGGGGACAAGGGAGAGATGTTCCTGTTTTGAGATCATGGTAGGGGAATGGCAAAGTTAAACAGGTCCAAGCCCACAAGAAGGCCATTTCTAGTTTTGTTGATAATGGCTGCGTAGGTCTGGGTGAAATGTTTGAGATGGGAAGGGAAAGCCCTCCCTGAAAAAAAGCCTACATGTTGGTGGAACTATGGCCTTTTGGGTATTACTGCTATTAAAGTTGGATGCAAGAGGGCTTAATTTAAAATAAATTACTACAGTTATGCCATAAACTGCTGCTGAATGGGAAAACCGGCTCACAAGGGGTATATCCGTGCAGTGAGGAAAATCTCATAGCAGAAATGCCTTTAGCACTGTAAAATAGACCCAAGTCAACAGGGTATTGTTAGTACTGGGATATCTTCTAGGTCTTCACCATGTGTAGTGAAATCGGGGAGACATTTTTCTATACAGTTATCCATCCTCTTCTCTTTCTAAAGTGTGCAAAGAGTCCCATTTCTTTACTTTTTCAGCTAAGGCATTGGAATTGTGGGTTCTGAGATAAGGGACAGAGATGTCCTGAGGCATGCTGACTTGGGCTAGCAGTTGACAGGTGGGGCGGACAAACAAATGCCAGCCAATAAGTTAGAGCACAGTTGCAAATAAATGTGCAGGGCAGGGATTCAAACTTAGCGTGCATGGCAGGGTGGGAAACAGTGAGCAGGGCGTGGGCAGCAAAATCAACATGTATGTAAAAAAGGATAGTTCTTTGGCTGCAACCGTCCTTACGTTCACTACTCAGACTGCTTGTACTTGAACACATTTTGAGTCATTAATGCAAATATTTATTGGGCAGGAAACAAGAGCAATCAGCACTGGAGGTCGGGCTCCTCAGAACAATTCAGGCTTCAAGACTCCTCCTCACCCAGATGGAAGGCAGTGGGTAACGGGCAGAGGCAGTCTATGACCATCACCCTACATTATTAAGCCCTTTTCCTCCTCCTTGATTAAAACAGTAGAGAAAAGGAAGAGGAAATAATGAAAGGAACAAGAAGAGAAGGGGCAGAAAAGAAGAAATGAAAAGATGAACTGAGGGAAGGAGGAACAACGTTGATGTGAAAGGATAGATGGGAGAGGTGCAAGCAAAGAATGACTTAAGGGAATGGATAGGGAGCATAAAAGAGACAAGGAAGTGAAAGAAATCAAAAGTAGAGGAAACAGAAGGAAGAACCTGAATAATTTTAGAAGGGAGGAGAGATTATTCTGGGAAAGTGATGAATTAAGAGAGGATTTTAGTACAAACCTCACTTATGACAACATTTTGGGACCATGAGTTGAACTAAGGGTGGACAAAGGGCCTGGATTTGTGGAGGAAGAAGAGACTACATTTAATGGGCATTTGTGATTCGATTCGAGAGGCAGGTTTAACCAGACTGGAAGGGCAGCTGCGGCGTGATGTAGGATGGGGTCTTAAGTAAGCCAATTTCAGTAGTGGGAAAGTGTGGTTATCACTGCGGCTTTGGATGGAGCGATTCTTGGACCATGACTTATACGCAGTTGGGGCTAATTTTGGGGAAGGAGAGGACAGCAAGTCAGGTTGGATTCACTGGCAGAAAAGATTGGAATTGGGGTTCATTTGGGGAAGCCATGTTTTCGGCAGATGGGGTTTTACAGAAGCAGCTGCTCTTGTTTCCATCCAATGTTGCACAAATACTTTAAACAAACGGAAAAAAAAATTATATATATATATATAATCAAATTATACACATTCCAATTGATTCAACATTTGACAGAAAAGACCCACCAACTAAAGGAGTGGGCGTTTGAGGGGTGGGCATGCGTATAAAACGGAAATCAAAAGGAGAAATAAGAAAAGGGTGGTGAGCTACGTCCCTCATCTGTTACTTTACTCCATGGTGCTTCTCCTTTAAAAGGGTCATGGCCTGACTTACTCTGCAACCATTGACAGTGACTTGACAGACCACCCAAGGGCTGAAATCAGCATGACAGACTGTATTCACATTCAGGCCACACTTATCGAATGTGTTCCATACAGAGTACGCAATCAGTCCTTCAGCCTGCAGTCCGCCATAGAGGAGGGGCACTGTCTTGTCCAGTCAGCCGCAAAGCCAGTCTTTGAATTCAGCCATAGACTGGACATGTCTGGAGAGTCTACTATACAGCATGCACATTCTCTGAAGCAAAGCTTGGAAAAGAGGAAACCACAGATTGGATTTACAGGATATTTTAATTAGCACAGAGTCAATCCAAAAATCATAGGCAACGAAAGTCACTGCCTGAATCTGACCAATTCTAAATCAAAAGAAGAAACAGAAATAAACACCTTTACTACTCTGAGGTGGAACTAAAACAGTGTTGATTTCCTAGTTAGATGATCATTCTTTCTGTGAAGAAAGAGACCTGGTAAATGGATAGAGTATGGTCCTAGCTGACGTGTCTGAAGTTCAATTCGACAAAATGTCTGCAGATGGAAACGTTCCTTACCTGCAATCTGCTCTCTCCTCTAGGGAAATCTTCAAAATCGCAAGTACTGAAGAACAAGTTACCTTCAGTAACACTAACTGGCGGATACTCTATCTGTCGAATCCTCACTTGTGGAACATTCTCAGCCACCAGACTGGATCCAGAGATCTTTAAAGTAATAGCTCTAGGGTGCTGCTGGGTAGCACCACCTGACTACAACAGACTTGCACTACCCAGGAGTGAAGAAGTGGAGCTGCCTATAGACACTTCCCCTGCACACCGATGTCCGGTCCAGATTTGTTTGTCTTCAGAGCACCCAGACGCGAATCAAGTCAATTAAGTGGCTACAGAGTATGCGGAAAACAAACGTAGGTACTTTTCAGAATGTGTTTGCACAGAATAGGTAGGTGGGAGGGAGGCAAGGTACTTAAATAACCCACCAGAAAACAGCATTTCTAAAGGTTAAGTAACTTGTTTTCCTTACAGGTACTAAATCACATATTCCTCACCTTTAGCCAAATACCACAGCAATAACTCCTGAAAGACCCAACAGTCAAGCCCGTGGCGGTTGTGAACCTGTGTACGGAAGCCCATGTAGCAAGGTCCTAAAACTCTCTTGCTAATGCCTTTAGTGACAATAGCAGTGATGGAATAAGCCCACAGGCCTTCAGGGGCATCCCTCTAGGCTAGAGCCTACCACATCTTTATAAAGTGGAGGCTGGTTAATTTTAAGGAATAATAAATCGTTTTGGTGGAAATAGATCTGTTAACCATTTCAGAAAATCCATCGCAATAGGTGATTTAAAGTGTGAAGGCTGGTAAAGCAAACACATTTTTTTTTAAAAGACAGACATGGACCTCACCTTGCAAAGCCTTGTTAGGGTATTGACAAATCAAACATACAAAAACAATAATTTAGCCTGTAAGAGATCAAGCTGACGGATCTTACAACAGAACACAAACTTCACCCAATGTCCTGAATAGATAGATTTGGTCAAAGGAAGTCCGACTGATAGGATTGCATCCATCTCTTCAATTGCATCCCAAAACGGCTCAGTTGCCAACAATCAGCACTCACGGAGACGGAGGTAGTAGAGATTTGGGCGCAAGTCTCTCCCCTTTTTCTCCAACAGGAGGTCGTCCCAAAAGTGTAGCTGGATCAGAGGGCAAATGTGCAGGGTCAAGAGATCAGGATGCTACCCCTGCCCCCAAGGGGGCATATTAATTCAGGCTATCAATATGATTTGGGAAGATTGTCCTGATTTCCTTAAAGGTGCAAGGAAGTAGAGGCAGGTAGGGATGGGAATGTGTACAGGATGCCTGTGTCCCATTGCAGGCGCAATGAGTTTCCTTTGGATCTTCCTGGTGGAAAATCTATCATGCGGTAGTCTTGACACAGTAAGCTTTTGCCAGGGGTGAAAAGATCATGCCAAGGTACATCCCACCAGTCACAGTTGCCCTTAACCACACTAGGATGAAGACTACACTGGTGATCTGCCAACTGAAGTCTGCTCAGTTTGTCTGACCTAACATTCCGAGAACCTGCCAAGTGATTGGTCACCCGAAAAACGACATGCTGATCCAGTCATTCCTAAAGGCACAGGTTCTCCTGGCAGAAGGAGCAAGACCCCACTTTGTCCTAATTGGTTTCAGTATCACAAGGCAGTAGCTTTGTCCACGACAACCTGCCCCATCCTGCCCTTGATGGTTGGTAGAAAGGCTTTCAATACAAAGCGCCAACAGAGAGATGTGAAACCTGTGCATCAATGGAGACCAAAGACCCCCGATTTCCACTTCTCCCAGAGGAGCCCTCAAATCCAGAGTTGGAGAATGTGACTCCACTGTGAAACCATTGAAATGAAAGGTTCCTCTGTAGGACTTGCATATGTTATCTGGCACAGATAAGGAGGATATACAAGGCTAAGGGCCCAAGAAGTCTCAGAAATATCCTCTCTAAGAATCAAGATTGAGCATCCTGAATGTCACTGACTTCATGGAGCAAGGCCTTGAACATCAGTGTGTCCGGAATAGCTCTTATTTAAGGGACTTCTATGTACTGGCATACGGTGAGATTAATACGCTGAAGGAAAAATCCTACGGATTACAGCTAGACAATTATCCGGAGGTGGGCTGCAGCTAAAATGGGGGCAAGCCCTCCTTAAGCAGCCAGCAGTTGAGTTAAAGGAATACATGTATCCAAACACCAACGAAGATAAGCTGTGACCGCTGGCATCACCATGGGAACACAAGACCGTTGAGGTAAGGGGTAGAGTGGCAAACTGGAAGTGCTTCATCTCCAACGTGAACCTTAGATAAAGTCTGAAGAACAAAAGGATAGGCATTTGAAAATGTGTCCAGCAAGCCCAAGAACACCATCCAAATCCCTGGATCTAGAGGAGGAAGAACCTGAGCCAGAGAACTTTTTGAATTTGTCCATTCGTAAAGAAGGATTCGGATCCTGGAGGTCCTTCCTAGGAAGGAAGGCGTAGTTGGAATAACACCCCACCCCCATTTCTCACTCAGGTACTCTCTCAATGAGGTAGTGGACTAAACTTTTACATAAAGAAGTTATTGTGGTCTGTCAAAATACAAGCTGAGTACGGAAGAGTGTGTGAGGGGACAAAATAAAAGGCAGTGCATAGACCCATTAAACAATCTGCAACACTCACTGATCCCATGTGATGAATTTTCAGTGAGGAAGGACATAATAAAATTCGGGTCACACCCCCTATCGGCTGGCTGTGGCCCTGAAAGGTTAAGTAAGAGTGGCTTGGTAGCTGTGGAGTCACAGGAGGAGCAATTCGAGCACTGCTGCCACGCCTGCTGATGTAAACAGCTTCAGCGGTCACCATGCCCTATAGATTTGTGAAAGGTCCGAGCTGGTTGCTGAGCTGGCTGAGAAGCAAGGCTTCCGTTTTTCAGTATGCGCGGCCCCTTTAACAGCACCTGAACATATCCACAGCTAATGAAATTGATGGCTGGCGAGAGAAACCCTAAGGAATTGGCTGTAGTATGGTTGTCTTTAAAGCCCTCTTGTGCAGCGTTGGCTTACTGCACAAAAGGTCAAGAAGCATGCCCATCAGGGCCCCCAGTTTTTGAATTAACTGTTGACTTTGGTTAAGACTGGGATTAGGTGCGAGAACAGCCCCCAATCGGGGGCGGGAAGTGGCAGTGCAACTTGGAGGAGGACCGCTGCTATGAGTGATGAATGCAACCACTTGGTTTTGCTCTATTACATACAATTTTGATTGCTGCTACCGAGTCACACTTCACAAAACTTTGAAGCATGGCTGGAATCCAAGCACCACAGACATGCATAGTTGTGGCATGTGATCAACAATGGCTTCCTGTAGTGACAGCATAGCTTGAATTTGTGGAAGTGGGGGGTGTTAGGACACGTAGTCTTGTAAGTTTGTAATCGGCAGGAGGCAGACACACTTGGGAGTAGAGCTCCAGATCTGCGTCAAAGTGGAATTCAATAAGCCAACATTCGTGATAAGTGATGGAACCTATAAGCAGCTCTGCTCTGACACTTGCGAAGCAATAACGGACTCAGATGGCACTACCTCATAACACCCAAGAGCTATTGCTTTCAAGATCTCATGGTCCAGTCTGGTGCTTGGGAATATTTTACAAGTGAAGAATCTGTGGTAAAATGTTAGAAGTATCCATCAGAACTGTACCACCAGTGTGATCCTAGAGCACTTTTAAATAAATATACACACAAGAACTAAATAGTCACAAATAAAGTAAAAAGTGGCTAGAAACAGCTTTTAAAAACTTTTTTTCTAAGGAAAAGAATGGTAATGGTAGCAGATAGGCTGCAATAAAGAACACGCAAAAATAACTCTTCTTTTAAGGAATCACCCTACTCCAGTGTGCCATCAAGCTCGAAGGTGACCGATCAATTCCTTTTTTTTTTTTTTACAGGAAAAAAGATCCTTGGCATAAGAGAAACATTTTATGTTCTTTCGTCTAGATAGGTGGGAAAGTGGATTATGACTTACCCTAGAGGAAGACTAGAGTTATAGGTAAGCAACTTCTCCTCCAGGGGATTCTCATCAAGTCGTAAGCAGTGAATAGAATAGCAATCCATTAACAAGGCATGAAAGATAAAGATTTCCTAAGGAAACCCATCCTACTCACCCTGGAGTCATAATAAAGACAACAGTGTCTTATAAATTTACGATCAGAGACCTCCAAAGTAGCAGCTTTAAGTATTTCGGATAGAAGAAACCCCTCAAAAAAGCCTCAGTTACAGCTTTACCACTGGACTGTAGGCTTGCTAGCCGTTAGTTTATTTGCTAACTGGTGACGCAAGAAACTATCTGCAGAGTGGATAGGCTAGTTCTAAAATACCATAATTTACAAATAAATATTCGGATTCCTGTAAGGTAATGCCTCTTTTTGTATGGTCATTCCCAAGTCTTTCAACGGATGCTGCTGGTCTTTAGACTCAAGAGTGCACTGAGGTCCCTAGTATATGGTACCCTGGCATACAGGACATGTAAGTTATAGGGGTACACCAGGGCTTGCACCACTGGTTGTGCCAACCTGGAGGCT
This sequence comes from Lissotriton vulgaris, assembly GCF_964263255.1. Classification (NCBI taxonomy): domain Eukaryota; kingdom Metazoa; phylum Chordata; class Amphibia; order Caudata; family Salamandridae; genus Lissotriton; species Lissotriton vulgaris. The sequence continues at coordinate 884,036,528 of NC_141685.1, forward strand.
CCTCCCCCCCCCCCCCAAGTAAAAACTATTCCCTCTTCCTGCCACTGCAGACTGAAAGAGCAGTTGCAGACTTGCTAGCCCAAATTTGTCATTAAAATATTGGCAAGGCCACTACTTCCCCTGTACAACTGTGTAGGTCACCCTCTGGAAGCCTACAGAGTCCTAAGGCAGGGTGCAAAGTGACACAGGAAAGACAGGTAGTTTACATGTCTTGCCAGTAAACAAAAGAAAGGGGAATGCTACTTACCAGTATGCATCTGTTCTTGGCATTCAGAGCTGCAGAGTCTCACACTGAGCATTGGATCGCCACCTGGTGTTGGGCTTAGATGATTGCATGTTGTTGTCGTCTTGGAAGAAGTCTTTGTAGTCACGAGATAGGAGACTCCTCCCTTGGACGATAGTGCGCATGGGCATCGACTCCATCCTTAGATTGTTTTTCGCCATGATGCGAAATGATGGAGTTAGTAGAAATAGAAAAAAGGGATGTCCATGTGTGTGTATATGTAATTGAGATAGAACTGGAACAGACACAGGTCCCGGGGAAGCGGGTGGGCGTTTGAGAGACTGCAGCGCTACATGCCAAGAACAGATGCATACTGGTAAGTAGCATTTAACGTTCGAGGCATACGAGCTGAAGATCTCGCACTAAGCATTGATTATACAGCAGTGTTTCTCCTAGCGGTCGTAAGAGCGTTTTGAGGACAGCTTGGCCTACTACAGCTTGCTGCTTTGCTTGCACATCAATACAATAGTGTTTAGTGAAGGTATGTATTGTAGACCATGTTGCTGTTTTGCATGTCTTCTAGAGGAATGTTCCCTAAGGCCATAGAGACTCCTAGTTTGCGTGTGGAGTGCGCTCTAGGAGGAATTGTTAATGTACGTTTTGCTTTTTACAATCCACCTAGCAATCCCAGCTTTAGAGATGGGCTTGCATTTATGTGGTGGTGAGAAAGCTACAAACAATTGTTTTGTATTTCAAAAGGTTTTGGTCCTATCAATGTAATAGAGATAGGCTCTTTTTACGTCTAGGGTGTGTAGAGCTCTTTCTGCTACAGAGTCTGGGTTTTGAAAAAACACTGGCAACGCTGATTGGTTTAGATGAAAAGGAGTGACGACTTTAGGAAGGAATTTTGGATTTGTTCTTAGGACCACCTTGTTACGGTGTAGTTGTAAAAATGGTTCTTGTATAGTGAAAGCTTGAATTTCACTTACTCTTCTGATAGAGGTAATAGCAATAAGGAAAGCTGTTTCCCATGTAAGGAATTGCAGTTCACATTTGTGTAAAGGTTCAAAAGGGGGTCCCATGAGCCTGGTAAGAACAATGTTTAGGTTCTACACTGAAGAGGGTGGTAACCTAGGATGAATGATTCTTTTCAATCCTTCCATAAATGCTTTAATTGTAGGTACTCTAAATAATGACAGATGTTGAGAATTTTGTAGGTACGCAGCAATGGCTGCAAGAGGAAGCCTTATTGATGAATATGCTAGATTACATCTTTGTAAGTGTAGAAGATAGCAGATAATATTCTGGATAGAAGCATCCAGTGGATCAATTTGATTATTGTTGCAGTAAATACCAAATCTCTTCCATTTTGCTGCAAAGCAGGCTCTAGTAGTAGATCTTCTGGCTTCCTTAATGATATTCATACAGTCTGGAGGTAGGTTAAGGTAACCAAACTCTAAGAATTCAGGAGCAAGATCGCTAGATTCAGTTTATTTGGATCTGGATGTCGGATGTCTCCATGGTTCTGCGTTAGCATGGATGGTGTCAGACACAGTTTTTGGTGTGGAACTATTGAGAGTTCCAGCAATGTTGTAAACCACGGTTGCCGTGCCCATGTGGGAGCTACTAGGATCATTTTGAGAGACTGTTGTCTTAGCTTGCGTACCACTAGTGGTATCAGTGGGAGTGGCGGACAAGCGTATGCAGATCTGCCTGACCTGTTCATCCATATGGCATTGCCTTTGTACAACGGGTGTGGAAACCTGGCGGCGAAGGTTGGGCATTTTGCGTTTTCGTGTGTGGCAAACAGATCGATGTCTGGATGACCCCACTTGTGAAAGAATGTAATTAGAACTTGCTGATGTAGTTCCCATTCGTGAATCTGTTGTGTCTGCCGACTTAACAGATCTGCTATCTGATTGTGAACTTCCGGAAGGTGTTCTGCTAACAGATATATTTTTTGTGGAATGGCCCATCTCCAAATGTTCTGTGCAAGCTGTGGCAGTTGCAGAGTGTGTCCCCCCTGTTTTTGAATGTAGTACATGGCTGCCATGTTGTCCGTCCGGATCAGGACAGCTTTGTTCTGTACATGTACTTGGAAGGACTAGAGTGCTAGGAATATTGCTAGCAGCTCTAGGTGATTGGTGTGGAGCACTCTTTGTTGAGTGGTCCATTTCCCTTGAGTTGTATGATGTAGGAGATGGGCTCCCCATCCTGTTAGGGATGCATCTGTTGTAAGTACTATTTGTGGAACAGGCTCGAGGAACTGCCCTGCCGCCCTCTGGACAAGTTTTTGGTGTTCCAACCCTGCAGAGAGCGATGTGTGCGACTGTCTACCAACACCAGGTCTGTAAGTTGTCCTTGAGCCTGGTTCCACTGATGTGCTAGACATTCTTGAAATTGGCGGATTTGCAGTCTTGCATATGGAACAACAAAAATGCATGATGCCATCATGCCTATTAGTTGCATGAACACTCTGGCTGGGAGAGCGTTGTGTTTGAAACTTTGTGACTAAGGCTTGAATGCTCTGTATCCTGGCTGGACTGGGATAAGCTAGAGCTGTAGTTGTGTTTATTGTAGCCCCTAGGTATTGATGTACATGAGAGGGCTCAAGATGTGACTTGGTGTAGTTGATTGTGAACCCTAAGTTGTGCAATGAATCATTTGTAATGTGTGTTGGGCACACTGATTGAATGACTTGGCTTTTATGAGCCAATCGTCTAGGTATGGGCAGACATGGATGTGTTGTCTTCTGAGAAGTGCTGCTACTACTGCTAGGCACTTTGTAAACACTCTTGGTGCAGTTGTGACTCCGAATGGAAGGACTTTGAACTGATAGTGCTGTCCTTCTAGTACAAATCTTAGATACTTCCTGTGAGAAGGATGTATGGGAATGTGAAAGTAGGCGTCCTTGAGATCTAGTGTAGTATGGAAATCGCCTTTTTGCAACAATGGGAGCACTTGTTGTAAAGTGATCATATGAAAATCATCTGAGTGTATATATAGATTGAGGGGCCTGAGGTCGAGAATTGGTCTTAGTGTCCCGTCCTTCTTGGGTATTAGGAAATACAGCGAGTAAACCCCTGTTCCTTGATGTTGTAATGGAACTATTTCTATTGCATTTTTTAGAAGCAATGGTAGAACCTCTTGTTTGAGCAGCGTTAGATGTTCTGTAGACATTGGACGCTGTCTGGGTGGTATATGTGGAGGGGTAGCTGTAAGTTCTAGGCAGTAGCCATACTGGATAATCTGTCTTACCCACTTGTCTGTTGTGATGGAATTCCAGACAGGTAGGAACTGTGTTAGTCTGCCTCCTACAGGAGTGGAATGCTGTAGGGGAAGCAGAAGGAAGTCACTGTTTTGTGTTGGGAGAGGTTCGATTATTGTCATTTCCTTGATTGCTTTCCTTGTTGTTGTTGCCCCTATAGCCTCCTCTAAAATACCCTCTATTGGAGAATGTTTGTGTATTAGTTTTAAAGGAAGCTGAATAGTCTGCTCCAGCTTGTTTGGCGCCTCCTCTGTAAAAGGAGCGACAAAAGGAGCCTCGTGCTTGGGTGGACTGCAGAGCTCCCATGGATTTGGCTGCATCAGTGTCTTTCTTCATTTTTTCAAGTGCTGTCTACCTCTGGACCAAACAATTGTTGTTGGTTGAATGGCTGATTTAAGATGCTTGTTTGCACTTCTTGCTTAAATCCTGAAATGCGTAGCCATGCATGTCGTCTAACTAGGACACTAGTGTTTATTGCTCTAGATGAAGTGTCTGCTACATCCAGTGCGCACTTGGAGGCATTTGAGATTAGTTTGCCCTCTTGGATAAGGTCATTTGTCTGTGCTTTATATTGGTCAGGTAGATGTTGTAAAAGTGTTTCTAACTGATCATAGTGAGCCCTGTCGTATCTTGCGAGGAGGGCTTCTGTGTTAGCTATGCGCCATGTATTGCTAGCTTGGGCAGCTGTTCTCTTGCCTGAAGCGTCTATTATTTTTGATTCCTGATCAGGAGGTGGTGCTTCACCTGATGTTTGGGAGTTTGCTCGTTTTCTGGCGTCTGAAACAACTAGGGAATCTAAGGGTAGGTGTCCCTTAACGTAGGCAGGATCACCAGGAGCAGGTCTGTACTTTTTTTCCATTCTTGGGTTTATGATCCTAGCTCGTACCGGATCTTTAAACACCTCTGGGGCATGCTTAAAGACCCCTTTAATCATAGGTAGTATTTGAACTGACCTTTGGGAATGTTCAAAAGTATCTAGCCAAAAATATTCTTCTGGCTCATCGGAGTGCATTGTGACACCATGATAGATGGCAGCCCTATTGAGTAAATGTCGGAAACCAATATTATCTTCTGGATGAGATGGTTTGGATGGATATGTATGTGGGCCAGGGATGTCTGGTACATCCTGTGGGTTTGGGTACTCCCAGTCTGGTGTATCACTTGGGTAAGGAAAAGGCTCATCTGGGTCTCCCCTTTCCCCTAGGTTATACTCATCATTCTGAGGTGGTGTATGTGGCGGTGAAGAATGAGGAGGATAATTTTAAGATAAAATGTTATAAGGAATAGGAGGTGAAGGAGAAGGTACAGGAGAAGAAGGGTTCTTCTTGACAGGCACTGGAGGTGTAGGTGCTGTACCTAGCTTTCTCTTTCTGTGTGGCATAGTAGAAACATGTCCAGTTTGTGGATCAATGTTAATCCTTTTTTGCAAAGGATCAGGTTGAAAAAGCTCCTCATCTTGAGGAACCGCTTTTGGCGCCGTTTTTTTCGGTTCCTGGCATGGTTGTATCTTGCCTTTAGCCTTAGGAGCTGTTATAGAGTCCTTTGGCTTAGGTTTCGACACCGAAGATATTGTGTTTGGAGTCTAGGCCTGTTTCGTGGGCTAGGAAGCATCGGAAGCAGGCTTTGTAGGTTTCGGTACCGAAGATTTCGGGCTGGAAGCTGTTTTGGTCAGCTTGGAAGCGTTGGAAACAGGCTTCATTGTTTTCAGAGCCGTCTTGTCTTTAGGAGTCGACAGTTTGAGTGTGTTTCGGAACCGCGACTTCTTTCGGTGCAGAGGGAGCTGGTGGTATCGGCACGTGCGGTTTGCTCGGTCCTGAGCTACCGGAAGGCTTGAATATTTTCTTCGGAGCCGGGCTCGATGGCGGGGCTTTCAAAGCAGTGTTTCGGTCGCGACTGGGCCCCGAAAGCGGAATTTTGACTTTTGCCTTCGATATAGGTGTTGGGGCTGGGGTAGGGGCAGTAGTACTCACGCGTGGACCTGAAGGTTCGGAGTCGTCTGCCTCAGATACGATTTGGATATCATCGGAATCTTCCTCTGGGACACATGGACCTTCGAAGATATCCACCGGTACTGGAGCCAATCCCTGCAGATCGTGTTGACGGGCCCTCCGATCTCAAATGGTCTTTTTTGATCGAAAGGATGCATAAGCTAATAAGCTCGACTCTTCGTATTCTGGCGATAAGCACAGGTTACACACCTCGTGATGGTCGCTGCGTGGAAATTTTGCTCCACACTCGGGGGTATCTCTTGAAGGGCGTCCTTTCCATGAATTGTAGACCTCACAGCGTGGATAGGCCCAACGGCCGGCGTCGATGACCGGAATCGATCTGATGAAGTCGAGTCGATCGTTATTGATATCGAAAGTTGTTTGTTAAAGTTTTACCCGTCGAAACTACTTGAAAAGTAGATTTCGAACCGGAGCATAAAGTTGCATCCGAACCCCGTGGCGGAAAAACAATCCAAGGATGGAGTCGATGCCCTTGCGCACTATCGTCCAAGGGAGGAGTCACCTATCTCGTGACTACAAAGACTTCTTCCAAGACGACAACAACATGGAATCATCCGAGCCCAATACCAGGTGGCGATCTAATGCTCAGTGTGAGATCTGCAGCTCATACGCCTCGAACACACGGTTTTTGCTGTGGAAAGACATGGTCACCCAATTAGCAACAAATAGTTTCTTACCCGTCGGTGTTGTTTTGCAGCTTGAAGATCTTTCTGGATTCACTATGATGTGCATTATTCCGCGGTCTAGTGGTTGGGTCCGGAATCTTAGTCTTTTTTCTGATTTTTTTATTTCGGAGCCCAGGTGGGCGTCGACGTCCCACCTTTTGGTGTCCTTCCTGTGACGTTGGCACGCTTCCTGCGGAAGCTCCCACCTTTAGGCGCCATCTTCGGATTCTTTTTTTCTCTTGTTTTTGTGTCATTGTTATTTATCCTTTTCCAATCATTTCAGGGTCTTTCTTCCTTTTCAAGAACTCCTGATTTGTCTCTTTTAAAGAGTTGGACTGTATATTGTCTTTGTATTCCCTTCTCCTCCTGTTTCATTTTTCTGGCGGAGGTGGGTGGGTTCGCTAGTGAATCCAGAAAGATCTTCAAGCTGCAAAACCCCTACAGGTAAGAAACTATTCGTTTTGCAGCGTGAATCTTTCTGGATTCACTATGCTGTGCATAGACTTTGTAGCGGTTTGTTATGTTTGTGGCGGCTGGGTGGAAGAGGAGCGATGGTTGTTCATTTGTATATCCACGCAGTAGTGCTTAGTGAACGTGTGCACTGAAGCCCATGTTGCGGCCAGGCATATGTCTTGTATGGGTGTGTTAGCCAGGAAGGCTATTGTTGCTCCATTTTTCCTAGTAGAGTGGGCTTGTGCCCCTCCTAGTAGCTCTTGCATTGCCCGCTTGTGGCAGAATTGCATAGTTTGTGCAATCCATCGTGCGATGGTGCCCTTTGTTACTGGTCTTCCCATGAAACTGCTCGCGAAGGACACAAAAGAACCGCTTTGTTTTCCAGTGCTCTTTAGTTATTTCAATGTAATACATTACTGCCCTTAGAGCGTCCTGAGTGTGCAGTGCCCTCTCTGCGCCTGTGGATGGGTTCTGAAAGAGCTTGGTATCTGTATTGTTTGGTTCATGTGAAACCTTGACACCACCTTTGGCATAAAGTGTGGGACCGTTCTCATTACCACCCTGTATTGTGTATTTGGATGTAGGGTTCTTGTAGTGTTAGCGCTTGATGCTCGCTTACCATGCGTAGCGAGGTGATTGCCACTAGAAAGGCTGTCTTCATTGTGAGCATTTGTAGTGAGGCTTTATGGATAGTTTCAAAAGGCGCCTTCATAAGTTCTGTTAAGACTAAATTAAGGTTCCATGCCGGTGGCGGCATCCTCTTTGGTGGGGCGATCCTTTTAGCTCCGTCCATGAATCTCTTCACTACTTGGGATGTAAAGAAGCTCTTTCCTGTCTCTCCTCTAGTGGAGGCTACTATCGCTGCTAGGTGTACTCTCAGCAAGGTAGAGCTTATGTTCGCTTTTAGCAGGTGTGTTAAATATTTTAGCAAGGTTGATTCCTTGGTCATTTTCTTGTGTAGTTTTTTCTGATGCACCGTTGTGTGAATCTTATCCATTTCACCACATAGCACCTTCGTGTGGTAGGTCTCCTTGCCTCCTGTAGCACCCGCGGTGTGCTCTCTGGGAGTTTCAGGTGTGCAAACTCTAAGTCTTCAGGAGCTATGGCGCCAGGCAGAGGCTCTCTGGCTGAAGTACCTCCCCGTTTTGCATGGTGAGCAGGTCTTTGCTTTTTGAGAACTTGAGGTGGTCCGTGCGCCATCGCCACTATTTGTGAGAACCAGGACTGCCTGGCCCACTGTGGTGCCACCAGAATCAATGTCATGTTGCTGGTTCAGCATTTGCCGAGTACCCTGTGTATCAGTGGTATCGGGGGGAAAAGCGTAGGCAAATGTTTTCGACCAGCTTATCCATAGGGCATTCCCCTGGGACTGTTCCCCTGGATGTGAAGTATTGGCATTTTGCATTCTGGTGTGTTGCAAATAGGTCTATTTTTGGTGTCCCCCACTTCTTGAATAGTTTTTGCGCTTCCTGTGCATTGAGCTCCCACTCGTGGGATAAGGATGTCTTTCTGCTGATCCTGTCTGCCTCCATGTTGTCCTTTCCTGGTAGGTGTATAGCCAGGAGGTATATTTCTAGTGGGATGGTCCATATCCATATCTCCTGCGCTAGGTTGGATAGTGCAACTGATTGTGTTCCTCCCTGTTTGTTGATGTAGAACATCGTTGTCGGTTTGTATCAACACTCTCTGCTTGTACAGTTGTTTCTGGAAGGCTTTTAGGGCAAGGAACACGGTCTTTAGTTCTAGGTAGTTGATGTGCTTGATCGCATCTGTTGGGAGTCCACAGACCCCGCACCATGAGCTGGTTCATGTGTGCTCCACATCCCTTCTTTGATGCGTCTGTGGTGATGTTCATTGTTGGGTATGGTGGTGTTAAAGTCTTCCCCTTTGTTATGTTCTCCTTGTTCCACCAAGCTATCTCCTCTTGCACTGCAGGAGTTACAACCACTAGATTTCCCAACTCCCTGTAGCTTGTGACCATTGCTGTTGGAGCCATTCCTGGAATAGTCTCATGTGGAGTCGTATATTGGGGACTAGGTGTATGCCGGACGCCATCATCCCCATGATCTTGCTTGCTGTCCTCACTGTCAGAGCTCGCCCCTTCTGGTATTGACGTGTCTCCTTCAGCAGGGCAAGTGTTCTCTTGTCGATGGGGAACACCTTGCTCTGGATGGTGTTGATCTGTGCACCTAGGAAGATCTTCACTTGTTCTGGTTCCATAGAGAACTGCAGATTGAGGGCTCCTTGAATACTTCCCTTCCCTGGTCCAGGACACTTGGAAGCATGAGGAGGAATTGACTCCTAGTTTGTGTTGGGAGCAGTGTCTCAGAGGAAGCAGGCTTTGGTTTTTCTTCCTCCAGTTTCACCCCATATGCTGATGCCGCGTTCCTGATGACCATATTGTAGATGCCTTTTCAATGAACACTAGATGGCAGTGGTACACCTCGGCCAGCACCTCTGTGTATGTTTGTCTTTAAGTTCTAGAAAACAATAAGGATATTCTCCAGCGTGCTCAATGTCAGACACCGTGCCATCCACAGTGTTACAAAGTATGCAAGAAACCCCACATACAAACAATGCCTAAAATTTTTTGATTGACAGGGCACAACCCAAAATAAGTTATAGAAGTGACTTCAGTAAGTCATACAGTTGTGTAAACATTAATGGCACAACTCTAATGTTATACACAGTCAAAATCTTTTATTCTCAATTCTTCATCAATGTTCACCCGTAGACATAGAAACATGCACAGCCGACACGTGTTTCGTCTTGAGACTACTTTTTCAAGGCTAGGAAAACTGTCTGAACTTGTAGTAATACGATGCTTCCCGAATGATGTTTCAAGCATGTGCAAGAAGGCCCAGACTCTAAGTTAGGTCTAGTGAGAAAATTCACAGTCAGTAATGAGAAGTAGCGATCTTGAAAGTCCCAAACAATATTGTAGATGCCAATGTCTTCTGGTGGCGCAGGCCTCTAAGGATATGTATCTACGGCCTCATCCGGGCTTTCGCCATCGATGTCCGCCAATCTAGGTCCTGCGCCACCGAGCCCAAACTTGCTTGTCGGTCTCCCTCGCTTTCACCCTCGTAATAGTACAGGTCCTCTTCCTCTTGGTGTTCTTGGGGCTCTGGAGTTTTCAGCGGCTCTTCGGCGTCAAACTCCTCTTCGTCCTCGACGATGATCGTCGGCTTCGACGGAATGGTGAACCTTTTCATCCGTTCGTCGAACTCCTTCCTTTGCAGGATGTGGTCCATTTCGGCCTCGAGCCTTCTCTTCTTCCTCTCCATCTCGGCGGCCTGTTCGGCGTTGAGGGTCTTGGAAGATCTCTTCGATGTCGAAGTTACCTTCGGGTCTTTTTCCATTGGCGTCTAGCGCACCTTTCAGGGACGTGCTTCGACGACCTAGGTTTGTCTTGGGATTGACGACTGGGAGTCCTTTTCGAAGGATCCGCTGGGCTGTTTGTCCCTGGATGCAGCTGCGTCCATCGAATGTTTTGGCGTCAGTGCTCCTTTCGAAGACTTCAACTCTGTTTTTCAAGAGTCTGTCGGTGTCTTAGGGGTCGATGTCTCTCTTACCTCCTTTGTTGTTTTCGCATCGGTCTCTACGGCCGTGTAGTCATCCGGTCCCTTGGCGATGTGGTCCTCTTCCCCACTGGAGAGGCCCAAGTCCCGGTGCGACGGAGGTTTACCCTGGCCTTGCATGTTGTAGTTGGCGCTCCTCTGTCTCTTTTACCCTGAGCGTCTTCGGGGTAAAAACTGAGCAGGCGTTGCAATCTTTGCTCTCGTGGTCGACCGGCAGGCAGAGGTTGCAAACCGGATGCTGGTCCTTCTGCGCGTACTTGTGGTGGCAATTGTGGCAGAATTTGAAAGGTGTTTTGTCCATTCCTGCGCTCAGGGGGTGCCCTGTGTGCGCATTTTCCGTTGGACGTCGAAGTTTTCGATGTTCTCCTTCCTCTTAGTCGTCCCGGTTCAGTGGTCTTGCTTGGAGAAGTATTCTCCAATCCTTTTTGTGGTTCGTGTCTTTTTCCTCTTCTTTTCTCCCAAAACTCTGGAGCCCCATGGTGACGATCCAGACCCAACGGTGGAAAAAAGAATCTGAAGATGGCGCCCAAAGGTGGGAGCTTCCGCAGGAAGCGTGCTGACATCACAGGAAGGTCACCAAAAGGTGGGACGTCGACAAAAAAAAAAACTGAAGACAATTCCGGACCCAACCACTAGACCACGGAATAGTGCTGAACATAGTGAATCCAGAAAGATTCACGATGCAAAAGTACAGTATTACACGCGCCGACTCATCTGTGCTGACTATAGAAAGGCATGACCAAAGTGGGCACTTCAAGGTATCAAACAGCTGGTAACATTAGGCCCAACTTGTACTGCACGTCGAAATTAATGTAACTTGTTGCAGTGTGCAGCTTTACCAAGCTACCATTTTGTGGCCTTTCAAACTACGGTGCCTTCCAGGGCACACATGGAGCCTGTTTTACGAGACCGCTTCCTGCCCTCCGGGAGAGAGGTACCAATGGCTCTCAGGAAGGAGAACAATCAGGGACTGCAGGCCAGCGAGGTGTTAACTCCATCCCGCTGGAAGCCACTTAGGAGTTCGCCCCAAAAGGTAGGCTTCAAAGGGGACTAAGTCTTTGAAAGGCAGATGTGTTGAGCTGGGGAGGTCTGAACCCCCAAAGGGGTCTCTCCATCTTGGGAGTGAACAGAATGATGCATCCTGTGATAGCCAGATGGCACACTCCACAGGAAGTGTTCACCAAGAAGTAAGGAACCAGGTAGCCCATTGGCTCCCAACCACATCCTGCCCCGAGGGCATTTTCCAAGCATAAAAGAGGAAACGTCTGGCACATAGACCTCAGACCTTTACCAACTTGGAATGCCCTGCTGCACCGAAGGACCAGCAAGAAGAGGCTGCACTGTCGAAGACTGCACCTGGTAGCTAGCAAACTGAGGGACAGTGACTGCCGTGTCCTGCTTAAGGCAAAGTGGTCTCCAGAGCCCAGTCAAGCCAAGAGAATTCCAAGGTCCAGCTGTCAGGCTGCTGTTCACAGAATAGGGACACAACAGTTGAAGAAGCCTGCTGGGGCAAGTAGGTAGCACAAAGTCTTCAAACTACCACCACCGCTGTGCAGCATCAACAACTAAGACCTGACGCAAAGATTTGCACCAGAGTTCACGGAGTCTGAAAGTGAGGTCAGAGTTGCTGGGACCCTCATAAGGCAAGTTATCGAACCAGGAAGAATTGGACTGTGGCCTCGACACCGGGTGACTGGACTTAGGTCAGACTGGAGTCGACCTTGCAACCAGGTACCCCTTACCATCTTCGTGGATCAAGGAATCTCTGCAGGAAGACCCAACGTGTTGATTTCTTCAATTATTTTGAGCTAGCTAAAATCAGGACTTCTGAAAGTACCACTTCTTACTGGCAACTAGAGGAGTCACGGTTGTTTGGAAGCACTGGAGGTAAAACCTCTTCCATTTTTAAGGCTAAGATTTGCAGGTGGCTGTTCACTTTGCTCCCTTCAGAATTACCACAGTCCTGTGGGAAATGTAAAAGCCCATTTCGAATGAGTTCAGAAGCTAGTCCGCTAGATTCAATAATGGAAGGTTGTAGTACAGGAGCTGGCCTGGAATTTGCGAGGAAGTCTCTCCTGCAAAAGACACTCATGCAGTGTCCCAACTACACCCAAGTATTGAAATGACTGAAATGGAACAGCAGTTAGCTTCTTATGATTTACAAACAGACCCAGTTGGCTAACAATCTCAAAACGATGTGGAAATGATTTAAGACATTAGACATCCCATTATTAAATCAACCATGTGTCAAGATAAAGATAGGCGAAGATGTTTTGTTTTCGGAGATATGAAAAAATCCCAGTTATACATTTGGAGAATGTTCTTGCTGCTGACTTTAGCCCAAATGGAAGGATTTCAAACTGGAAATAATCAATGCCCACTAGAAACGTGAGAAACGTCCTAGGTGTCTTTACAACTGGGATGTTTAAGTAGGTATGCTGAAGGTCTATTGCACATGCCAAGTGTACTTGATGTAACTGAAAGCTGAAATAAAAGGCTTACTTTATATTTAGGAGTGTAAGTCGTGGTGTTCAGAAGCTTGCTCATCTTTAACTGCCACACTCATGCAGGAGAAGTCTGAACTGATTGATCTCAGACATCAACAGCTTTTCCTGATGCCTCGATGGTCATCCGGAAGAGGAAAGCCTAAAAGTCAAAGTTTGCATTTGTCTCAATGGAAATGGCTGGTGGATGAATGCCTGGTCATCAAAAAATGCTTAGACCTTGAACGTCTTGACAGAGTGCATTTTACTAATGCAGCCATCTTCAACATCATTGACCCTGACATCTGGGTGAAGCTGTGCAGTTTAGTGAACATGCCTCTTTAGATTCCCCTCGTAAGGATTTTCATGTGGAAGAAAAAGAAACTTGGCAGAAAGTTCAATTTCTGCTCGTACCTTCGACCTTCCAGAGTGGAGACTTAAAGCCTCTCTTGGAGGCAATGAAGCTTGATCTTCTGTCTACCTTTTAAGGTCCTCCTGGGCATCTTCCGATAGAGGCAATAGACATAAAGTTGATGTTCTTCAGGCAGTCATATGATGCAGAGAATGTGAATATCTGATTGGGGGTTCTTCTTGCTATAACAAGAGCATTTGACAAAAGAAATAGCATTTTGTCAGGAAAATGCATTCTGGTGAGAAAACTGCTGAAAAACATGCCGAAACTTAAAAAAATGCGGAGAAGGTTGTATTTTAATATCTGGAAACGTTTCAGAAAGTAAAAAAGGGCCAAAAAGGCTTACCCTGTAATCTAGCAGCCCGTTTCCAGGAGCTGTAAAAAAAAAAAAAAGAACCGGGCATAATGGTATACTGGAGAGTGATTCCTTTATGGCACAGTGAAAGTTATTCAGCATATATCTATGCCAGTCTATCTGCTAGAACTGCCAAGCTTTCATTTTAATATCCTTAAAAAAATGTTTGGGAAAGATGTCATTGGTAATTTTTATTATATTAGTGACTTCTTGAATACAATGGGCTTTTTGTTTTATAAACTTAAGTAAATTAAATGTACATAATTTTTATTAGTCTTGTATTAGGTAGCAACAATTTTTTTTTTTACTGAAAAGTGTTGTACACACACACACACACACAAATAAATTTAAGTGCTCAAGGATTGCACGTGTGAACAATTCAGCTCTTTGGTGAGGATATCCCTTGAAGGAGACCAGTAAGTTGTGGGGGAGTTCCGTCTATAAATCATGAGTCTCTTATCCAACACCTGACTGCTTCATAAAGAAAATGTCATCCCTGCAACTGACTGGCTCTGAAAGAAATGTCAAAACTTTTCTTTTCAAAGAGATTTTCTTGATTCCGAGGGACGCTGCTCACCAACCATAAAGAGTTAGAAAGGGGGTGGGAAGTGAAGTCACCAGTCAAACAGAGTGAGCAAGCGTACAATGAGGTAACTGGCAGGCATTGATCATCAGAAACAGAGTAAAGACAAGACAAACAAATGTAGGAAATTAAAAAATAAACACAAGCCAAAAAGACCAATCAGAGGCATCCAGTCAAGCAAAAAGGAGCCAATAGCAGCAGAGTGAGGTGACAAGCAACCAATCAGAGAGCTCGACACCAACAGAAAAGTGCTGGGAAAGGGATGGGGCAGGGGGGTAGGAAAGAAGGCGAATGGTGAACATCCCAAAAAAAAATATTTTTTAAAGAAACGGCCCAAGGAGTGCATTGTTACAGAATCACATGTACATCAATAGGAGAGCAGCCAGGCAGGGGCCCAGGTCACTCAGGGGGAGAGGTGTCAATCAGGGAGGGATTTTCACAGGCCAGATCATGTCAGTAACTAAACGGTGCACAGCGACGGCAAATCACGTCAAGGCAGCCATGGAAAAGAAAGACAGACCGAAGTTGCAAGTCACAGAAGACGTACATTACTAGTCAGGCAGGAAGCGAGAAACTGTCCCATCCCACAGGGCAGGATGACATCCTTAAGGATACCAGGGTCTTCCTTCCCTCTGCAGTGTATGGAGTCAGCGGTACTACCTAAACCCAAATCCCTGCAAAAACACATTCTTACTCTCTCTGCTCTATGTAGTACAATCAATTTGTGCCAGCATTCTTTATAGAGACTTCAATGGGCTCTCACCTAGGGCTAACCTCCTCTGAGCCACCAGAGCAGTGTCCAGGTGGCTCAGTTGAAGGGCTTACCAGGCTCTGTTAAGGCTCTAAAGCCAAAATAGTTCAGATTAGTGGGCTATGGAGCCTTCAAACTAAATACCAGGGATGTGCAGTACTCCGTGGCTTCTTAGCATACACAGGGAGCCACATATAGTTCAGTGACAATGCTACAGAGATGCCAACACTCAAGAGGCAAAGCGCTTGAGTAACAACTAATACGTGAGAATACATCTGAGTTGCTGATTACTTGAGCTGGATTGTGGCACAAAGGATAATTGAGGCAGGACTGCAGAGCCTTTATTGATTCAGGAGAAGGGCTGAGGCACCTCAAATGGCTACGTAGAAAGGGTTGTCTACCTCAAATACAGGCCCAAACTAAGCTCGATGCTCTGAAATTAGAATGCCTTTTTACTCTATTAAGGGTAGACAGCCAAGGACTAATATTTCGCAATAAGAGGAACTAACTCAAGAAGAAGTAACTGAAAACTATAAAACCTGAAAGACTTCTAGCTCTGCTGCTTAAGACCATATACCCTGGATATCCTGAGGGTGGGCTTGACTTTTCAAGACTAAGCAACAAGTAACCTGAAGGCCTGCTGTGCTGTTTGTGCGTAAGAATAGGTTTCACTCAGAGCTGTAAGCCTACTTAGTGGTGGTACCGCTGCTCTCCTCTAGCTTACCCTGCTCTCCCATGGGCTCCCCAACCCAACCAACCCCACAATGCCATTTAATGCTACTGTCACTTACCGCCAAGTCTGAGAGTTGCTCGCCGTGAGCAAAGCGGTGCGGTAAGAACGACATTCAACAGTCGGGCCCTAAGCACTAAAACCGCTGACTCACAGAGGAAGGAAAAACACAACAAAATAAAAAAGAAACAGAAAACGAATAAAAAAATAAAAAAAATATATATATAGCAAGAATAAAAACAAAAACAAAAAAAATAGACATCCTATCTAAATACCACATCCAAATGTCACTATTTCCTTACCCTGGCATAAAAAATAGTAAGAACTAAGTAGTTTTCTAGACCTGTAACTGTAAAAATTCTAATGAACCTTTTTTGTTTTGGCAACTAAAAAGCATGGAAAGAGATTAATTTCCAAGCAAAGATTAAGGGAGAAAAATAACAATGTCCCAGAATGCAAGGGACCTGAAAATTGTCTTGGAACAAAGAGGTTACTGGGTCAATAGTCTTGACTAGGCCAGATTGGAATGGGAGGGGGCACCAGGCAGGTGAGCAAGTCAAGTGCTCCATAGACTATACAATTTCAGGATCCAGTGATATTGCTAACATTAAACTATACCCGAAAGCTTCAACATTTTTTAATTACAATGGAAACAAAAACAAACTGGGCTTTAACATTCTCAAATTGAAGCAAGGGTGGCATTTCAGATCTGGTGGTCTATAATGGAGCTTCAAATACAGCAATCTAACTAAAAGATCAAATATGCAACTAAACTGTATTATTAAAATTTTCATTGTTAACCTAGGCAAAAAAATCTTAAAATATAGGTGTTATGGACCATGCAAAAAACCTTTAACAAATATTAAATCTAGTGGAAAAAGGTGTTGCAAACTTTAAATTTAATTTAGTATTAGAATGGAACAGGTGGTTGTCATAAACCTCTACGCAACTCCAAAACTGAAGAAATATTTTATTTTTGAACTAAAACAAAGGCTGAATCTAAAATCTAGTGTTGCATAGTTTTAATAGAACTAAAACTAAAGTTGATATTGTTACAAAGGTTACATTTGACAAAAGGTTTTGCTGACCTCAAACTGAAACCAATATCATTAAACCCTGGCCTCTATTTTCAGTAAACTTGAAATCAAAATTCAGATTAAATACAAGTCTTTGTGTTCAAGCTAAATTGATCTCATATCCAAATTAACTCAAGTCAAACTTCATACGAAAAGCAAGATTGGCCCCGAAACAGGTCTTATATGATCTAAAGTGCAACTATATTCAAGCTTCTCCCAAACATTTGTAACGAAAATTGGGACTAAATCTCAAATGTTAGGTTTGCTGCATCTTAGTTCAGTCTGAGGATGTGTATGTAAACAAACTGCAAGAGACAAATCAGGCATGTCAAATATCAAAATAAAGTGCAACTTTAAAACTAATGTGAAATGCGGATGAAATGGAAGTGCTTAATATTTTATTTTAATATATAAAAAATAGTCTCACAAGCACGACTAGTTTATGTATCTCCACCATCTGGACCGGCTAGGAACTACAATAAATTAAAAGTAGGAAGTCTGAGGAAGAAATATCCTACAGAACTCATCCGCCCCACCAAAGAAAGCAGTATTTTTATTTGGGGTGGGGCAGGGCAAGGAGAGCGGGTGGGGTGGATTCTGGTGGGCAGGGGGGGAGGGGAGGGAGATGATGTGATTTCATTTCTTAGAAATTTGTTATCCCAAAGGAAAAGGGAAAAGACAAGGGAAAAAAAAAAATCACACAAACAGACAAGCATACATACTCACAAGAGAGGGCAAGGGAGGAAGTATTTGTTTCAGGGTATAGGCTAAGAGGGGGTATGTGAAACCAGTGATGGGTCATACAAAAACAAAAATCAAGTTCCGTTTTCTCTTTACATAAAAAAAGAAACAAAACACTGAAAGAGAAGAAAATTTGTTGGAGAATTGTAAGAACATGCACCTCGATTTTACGGCCCTCAACCACAGTGTTGTGCAATTTTTCTCGCGCCCTGTCGGCGTCCGCACACGTTTCGAAAGTTACGAACCCGAAACCCTGCATGCAGCCAAGGAAGAAAGGGGGAGGGGGGAAAAAAGGAGGAAGACATGCTTATCGTTATGTTTGTAATACTGACAAGGAGGGAGGAAAATGATGATCAAACCAACCAAAAAAAATTAAACTTAAAGCCAGACAAATCATTTCATAGAGTACAGAGCAAACATCAGCCAAGAGGCAGCAAACAGACTGAAATGGTTGTGAATTCCCACCCACCCACCTACCTGCCCTCCTCCCTCCATTCCACCTCCCCCCAGTGATGAATTACATGATAAGACAATCAATTTAAGATAAACATGCAAAGTGCTTACTGGAAAATGAAAATGGGGAGAAAGAAAAGAAAGATCAAATGGTGGGAAGTGTTAGAATTTCCCTAAAAACATAAAAGGGTTAGAAAGATCATTTGGTTATTAAAGATGAAAGGAGGCAGAAACACTGTAGCAGCAGTTACTGAGACCACAGTGTATTGGAGAGCTGACTCAAAGAAGTGGTAGAATCCTGGCATAATGAAGGGGAAAGAGGTGAGCTCTGCAGTAACAGTGACAGTGACAGTTGCTGGCTGGGGCTAGGAGTGTGGCTCAAAGAGTCCCCAGGGAGAGAGTCAAGTACACCTCTTTCAATGACCCCTGTTAGAGTGTTGGGAGTGTAAAAAAAGTAAAAGTCACAGGGGAGTGAGAAAGATCAGAAGACATGTTACTTACTTGCAATCCTAGCTCTTCATCACAGGATGCTTCATACTATTCAGGAAGACTAAATAGCTCTGCTAAAGAGCAGAATCCCAGAACACTGACAGCAAAGTTGCTTTTTTCCTCATGGAAAATAACTATGAGCAGACACATTTGCAACCTTCTGAAAAATCTCTTTCAAACAGCACATGGACGCTTGGACTTTATCCTGCACTTAAAAAGGCCAACAAAAAAACAAGGTACTGACCTTCAGTAACGAGACATATCAGTTATAGACTCCTTACCTTCGATTTCCCCCCAGGCGTCAGACTGGGTCCGGAAATTTTTTTCTTCAGCCATACCCCTGCGCGTGGGTAGGTGGCGTCGGTCGACTCAATGTCAGTCGTCGGCATCATGGTCACCGGGATGACGTTGCAGTGCCTACTTAACACGCCGCCCCAGCGCGCGGGCGCCAGTTCTGACACGACATTCCACACCAGAAGCGGAAAGCCAGGAAAGACGCTGACCACTGGTGAGCCACACTAGGGCCATATAAGGGTGTACCTAACCCTAGAAGTCAGTTTGCAGAGGTGGGAGGATGGGTGGGGCGGTAAGGAATCTATAACTAATATATGGCTCTTACAGATACATAGTTACTGAAGATAAGCAACTTGTTCATCTGAAAGACTATTAGTTATAGATTCCTTACCTTAGAATACATACCCCAGTAATACCATCCCCGGTGGAGGGTCTGCGAACCAAGTTCACACCAGGAAATCCTGGAGGACAGAACGAGCAAAGTAGCCGTCCCTACGGACCGGACTATGCAAGCAGTAATGTCTATAGAAGCCCATGTGGCCGCCTGGCAGACATCGATGAGTGGAACTCCCCTCGACAAAGCAGTGGTGGCTGCCGTAGCTCTAGTTTGATGAGCACGCAGCCCCACTGGAGGATCCTTTTCAGCCAAAGCATAACAAATCTTGATACAAAGGACCTTTTTTGGCACCCAAGTAGCCAACAAAGGAATGATCATCCACCTGGAAATCTTTTGTGCGGTCAAGGTGGAAGGACCGCGCACGTTTTGGGTCCAGGAGGTGGAGCCACTCCTCCTACTTGGAAGGGTGCGGAGATAGGGAAAAGGTGGGCAGAGTAATAGTCTACCCGATGCGAAAGGGAGTGACTACTTTAGGCTGAAAGGAAAGGAGGCCTAGAAGAAAGGACCTGAAGTTCACTCACTCTGCGAGCAGAGGTGATAGCCACTAGAAAGGCAGTCTTCAGAGTGAGAAGCATGAGAGGACAGTTGTGAAGTGTCTTGAAGGAAGCGCACATAAGATAACTTAAGACAATGTTCAAGTCCCACTGAGGCATTATGAAATGAGATGGAGGAAAGAGGTGAATAATGTCCTTAAAGAAGCATTTTACAATAGGGGACTTGAACAAAGAAGGCTGGTGTGGCAGACGAAGAAAAGCGGAAATGGCTGCCAGGTAGCCATTAAGAGTGCCCAGAGCAGAGCTCTGCTGGGCAAAAGAAAGAAGAAATAAGAGGGTCTGAAAGGGGATCCACAGCCTTTGTTGTGCACCATGCAACAAACTTATTCCATCGACAGGCGTATACCATCTTAGTGGAGGGATGCCTGGCTGCCAAGATGACATTACAGACTTCAGGAGGAAGGTCAAAAGCTGTCAACTACCGCTGCTCAATCTCCACGCAAGGTGTAGGAGGCTGGACAGGTTAGGGTGGAGGACCGTCCGCTGCTGCTGCGACAAAAGATACTCCCGAAAGGGGCAGTCTGATCGGAGGATCTATGGCCATGCTCAGGAGCTCGGGGTACCAGATGCTTCATGCCCAGTCCAGAGCCACAAGAATTACTGGAGCCCGGTCGCGCCTGATCTTCAGCACTCGGGGCAGAAGTGGTACAGGCAGAAAGTCTTACAATAGGCCGCAACTCCTCCCGTGACGAAAAGCGTCGCCTAGCAAATGCTGCTTTGGAAACTCCAACATGCAGAACTGCTGACATTGCGTGTTCTCTTCAATGGCGAACAAATCTAACCAAGGCTCTTCCCACTGCTGAAAGAGACCTTGCACCACCTCTGAGTGAAGACGCCACTCATGATCCACCAGACGGCTGAGTTCGTTCACCTTGGCGTTTAGACAACAAGCCAGGTGTTGAACCACCAGGATTATGCTCGGATGTTCCAGCCATGTCCAAAGGCAAAGAAACTCTTGACAAAGGGTACACGACCTCACCCTGCCTGGTTTGTTGCAGTACCATATGGCAGTGGCGTTGTCCGTGAACACCTGTCCCGCCTTCCCCTTGAGAGAGGGAAGAAATGCCTTCAGTGCCAGGCAAATTGCCCGGAGCTCCAACAGGTTGATATGGAGACTGGACTCCGCCGGAGACCAGACTCTGCTGACTCTGCCTCCCCCTTGGGGGAAGGGGGAAGGATCTGCCTCTGACCCAATCCTGATTCGTTAACCACCACTGCAGTTGTTCCGCAGTCTCCTCCGAGATCTGGACGTAGTCGGAAGAATTAACCCAATGCAGCGCCTACTGGAACTTCAGGTCCCACTACTGAGCCCCCATATGCCATCTGGCTTGATCTACCAGCAGGATGCAGGAGACCCAGCATCCTGAGTCATTCACACAGAAATCCAGGATAGAGGCTGAAACATCAGTATCATAGCCAGAATATCCCGGACGCTCTGCTCTGGAGGATAAGCCCGAAACTGAACTGTGTCCAGAACAGCTACAATGAAAAGGAGCGACTGAGAGGGAGGTCAGGTGTGACTTCCGGCACGTTTATAGTGAACCCCAGCGAGTGCAGGACGCCTGCCGTAGTCTTGAGGTTGGAGACTACCGCCTGGTGTTAGCCTGCCTTCAACAGCCAATCGTCGAGATAGGGGAAGATAGGAACCCACGATCTGCGCAGATAACCTGCGACCACCGCCGTCACTTTTGTGAACACCAGAGGGGCACTGTTAGGGCCGAAAGGGAGCCCAGTGAACTGAAAATGCTTGTGGCCTACAGTGAACCGAGTGTAACGGCTGTGGGCTGGTAGGACGGGGATGAAAAAATAAGCGTCCTGCAAGACCATGCTACCATTCAGTCTCCAGGGTCGAGGGCAGACAGAACCAAAGTTAACATTTTGAACTTCTCTTTCCAGAGGAAGCGATTGAGGGCCCTAAGGTCTAAGATAGGACGCAGGCCTTTGTTCTTCTTGGGCACCAGAGTAGCAGGAATAGCAACCACAACCTACTTCTGGCGCAGGTACCTTGGCCATCAGAGCTGAAACTTCCTGGTGGAGAAGCGCCAAATGATCCTCTGACATACTATTGAGAGACGACGGTGGCAAGGAAGGAGGGGTAGTCTCAAAGGGGAGGGAGTAGCCCCTTCGGGCTAGCTGCAAAACCCACTAGTCTTACGTGATAGAGTGCCTGGGGGGGAGGAGATGGGGAATCCAGCCACCTACTGGCCCTGAAAGATCAGACTAGGAGGGTTTGGAGGCTGCTGCAGGGAAATGGGGGAGGGGGTTTAGGGTGGACTGGCACACATGCTGGTTCCCAGACCCGTGTCCCTGGGTTCCATGTCTGCAGCCATGCAGAGCCTGGGCAGCTTGCGTGGGCCAGTAGCTGGACTGGGTCGAACGTGATGGGGTGTCCCTCCCATAGCCAAGAAAGGGACGAAAGGCAGACTGTGGGGGACGGGAGGACGTAGTGAGGCCTAAAGATCTGGCTGTAGCCCTAGAATCCTTAAAAACGCAAGCGCTGAGTCCGCCTTGTCACCAAAAAGACGACGGCCATCGAAGGACATGTCTGACAAAGTAGCCTGGAAATCCCCCCAAAAACCAGACGTCCTCAGCCAGGTGTAGAACCCAAGGGCTACCTACGTGGTAATCGTTCTGCCCAGAGTCTCAGCGGTGTCCAGTCCATAGCAGATTGTGAATTTTGCTGCATCTCTCCCATCTGCCACTGCCTGGGAGAGAATGGCCCGGGCCTCCTCCGGGGACCGAGGCAGCACCTGCGCAACCGTATCCCAAACTGGATGGGTATAACGGCCCAAGAGGCATGCGGTATCCACGGACCACAGCCCTAAGCTGGAGGAAGAGAACATACACTTCCCACAGTGATCCAGCTTTTTGGATACCCTGAGGCACAGGGGTGCGGAAGGGAATGCACCCTTGAATGAAGAGGTTTGGACCACCAAGCTCTCAGGGAAGGGTGTTTGAGACGAAAATGGGATCACCCGGAGCCAGGCAGAGGCGGCGAGCAATTGTCCTTTCCACAGGAGCCCCTACGCTGGGCTTGTACGTCCGTAAGGGCTTCATTAAAAGGCAAGAGGGGTTCAGAGGAAGTCAGTTGAAGCACTAGGTTAGTCCTGACTGCCACTGTAGGGAGCTCCAAGGCCTCAGCTGCCCTACGCACCACCACTGCATAGGAGCAGCCTTCCTCCGTAGCCACGACAGGGGGAGAAAGCATGCCAAAGTCTGGGGAGGTATCCAGACCACGTGCGTCACCCAACTCCTCTCTCCAGTTCAGCTCTTCCAGTAGGTCTGCCAAAGGGTCCAGCGATCCCTCCCACTCCTCCTCTCAACCCTCAGGCTGACAGGGAACTTCTGGAATGAACAGGGGAACAAAAGTATGCTACGGTGTTGGATTTGAAGTTGGCCGATGTCAAATTGGCTCCGGGTACATCTCAGGGTTGAGGATGGGGGTGGCATCGGCCTGGGGCACAGCCAACGCTGGCGACGTCGCCACCGAGATCTGCACCAGGGAAGGTCGAGTAAGGTCGACCGGCATTCATCCAGATCCAGGCATGGATCCTTGGGGACCCTGCGGCGCCGAAGCTGCCAGCATTGAAGGCCCAGGGCCCTAAAACGGCTCCGCGGGGATCAGAGATTCACCAGTGGAGTCCAACTGCCCAAAGATGGAGTGGAGGACTTTGTAAAATGCACAAAGCTGGGCAGGTAATGCCCAGGTTCCCAGAAACTGGGGGAGGCGCAGAGTCGGCAAAGTCTTCCCAGAATCAGGCACTGCAGACAGTCTTGGAGCGACGACGCTCCGGTGCTTCATCGCCTTCCTTGTGCTTAGACTTACCCGATGAGTACGAAGACTTTGACGAGATGTGATGGCTCCGTGACCGGTCTCGAGACCTTCCCCTCGAGCGAGAACGGGAGCAACGCAGAGCCAACTGCCAGGCTTCCAAAAGCTTTCGGGACCGCTCCTGAAAAGACTTCGGATTCATGGCCTGACGGGTGGAGCACGACTTCGGGTCGTGGTTTCGCTCCAGGCACCAGAGGCACACAAGGTGCAGAACCCTGACGGACAACAGTTTATGCACCAGCAGTCTAAGAGTAAAAAAGAAAAAGACGTAACAAACGTTTAGTAAAAAGTGACTACGGGGCAAGCTCTCTTTGCGTTAGGCTGGTGCGGAAAAAGAAAGAACTGACAGCACGCAGGGGGGGAAGTCTAAATAGGCAGCGAGACTTCGTCCTGGAGACCACGATGCGGACTCAACCGACGCCACCTATCAACATGCAGGGGTACTGCTGAAGAAAAATTCTCTAGATCCAGTCTGACGCCTGGGGGAAATTTTAAGGTGAAGAATGTTTAACTAATAGTCTCTTTCAGATCCATCAAGCACGGTGGAGGTGTAATCCACAAGGGGAAAATTGCACCACAGCCCTACTTATGAATGTTCCATATGCTAACAATTGCACAATAGGTACCTTGATATCTGTACATATATCTAAAAGGCACTACCACCCAGATTTTTTTATTCCTAGAAAAAGACATCCATATTGGGGAGACTTCTTTGCAAAACCTGTTTGGTTCGCTGGGAATTTGCTTTTAATAACCCGTCTTTTTCCACTATATTATTTCCGTTTTACACCTTGGAAAAAAGGAGACACACGTTATTCTATTCACCATTCTATGTAGATTACTAAAGACCTTGCAATGAAGAAGTTACTTACTTGTAATCCTAGCTCTCAAACATCGTAACTAAGTTAATACAGGAACAACCTATTCGCCCCTGAAAACCACAATGGTAGAACACAGTAGTCAACTTTGAGATCCTAATGCCAAAAACGTTTCCTACATCGTAGACAGCCAAAAGCGCGACATCACATCACTGTGACTAATAAGCCCAACAGATATCCTTATAAGTGCTGTTCAACTGCAAGAGCATTTGTCCATGAAAAAAACAAAAAGAGGGTGGGGTGGTCTAGGTAGGTTGAAAAAGAGTATTTTACTTACTTACCTTCTAACCATATATTTTTAGAGTGTATTGCTGCAGATTCACATGCTATGCACAGTCATGCTATCTAGTGTTGAGCCCTGACTTTACAACCTGTTTTTCCACAAAGAATTCTCTGTTGCCGACATGACGTCAAGAAGGCTCCTCTTCGAGTGAACGTGCATGCTCACCGGCACTCCATTGTTAGATAATTTTTTCTCTCCCTTATGGCGAGTGAGAATGGAGCTGCTGAAGATGTACATAAGAATAAGATGTGTGTGTGTGTGAGGCTAAACTTATGTGTACATATTTGGGTACAGCATATTTATACATGATATCCGACAAAAGAATGCCTGAAAGGAGGCAGCAGGGTACATGTGAATCTGCAGCACTACAAGCTACGATTAGATGCTTACAAGGTAATTAACATAAGAATGCCTGAAAGGAGGCAGCAGGGTACATGTGAATCTGCAGCACTACAAGCTACGATTAGATGCTTACAAGGTAATTAACATTGTAACATGTGTAGCATGTGTTGGCTGCAGGTACACATACTATGCATGCACTGTAAAGCAGTTTTCTTCCAGCAGTGGCTTCGGGAGGTGTACGTCTGGAATAACATTTTTAACATGGTTTGACCAAACAAAACTTGTTGTCTTGTTTGGACACTCATGCAGCAGTGTTTGGAAAGTATGCGGATTAGTTCCAAGTAGCTGCCTTACAAATGGCAGCTTAAGGAATGTTACCTAGATACACTAAAGAAGCACCTTCCTTTCTAACAGAATATGCTGGTGAGACTGATGGTAATGTGCATTGGGCTTCAATCTAACATATCTGTATGCATGTTACTATCCTTTGTAGAATTCCTGCATTGAAACGGTTTCCATCCCTAGGATTGGAGAAAGCAAAAAATAACTTGTGTTTTCCTAAAGGCTTTAGTCCTATCAATGTAATATAGCAATGCTCTTAACATCAAGCGTATGTAGTGCTATTTCTGCAACTGTCATCCTGTTTAGGAAAGAATATGGAGCGGTCTAGTGCATAATTTAAGTGGGGTGAAAAAAAGGAGATATGATTTTTGGAAGAAAGTTTGACTTCAGGAGCCAAATTGCGAGTTTGGGATGCCCTATTCCGTTACTACTCAGAGTGAGAAGGTCTGGTGTGTTGGGAAGCTTCCCATGAGGTACTTGGGACAGTTCCAGCAGTGTCATGTACCAGGGATGTCTCACCCAAATGGGAGATACTAAGATCATGTTGAAAGATGAAGGTCTGAGTTTCCTTATAAGAAAAGGAATGAGAAATAGAGGGGGAAATGTGTAGACAAATATCCCTTACCAATTCATCCACAGTGCTCTGCCCTTGGACATACTGATAATGCCTGGAGGCGAAGCTTGAGCATTTTGAGTTTTCTGCAGTGGCGAATGGGTCCACATCCAATGTCCACCAATTTGGGATGGAGCAGCATTGTGGGACCCGAGGTGGAGTTCCCACTTGTGGACTTGTTGCTGCGTCCTGCTGAGCTGGTCTGCTACCAAATTATCCATTCCCAGGAGGTATTCTGAGAGAAGGTGGTTGTGATGGCAAAACGGCAAATGTCAAATTTCCTGTGCCAAGCAAGACAACTGTATCGAATGGGTGTCCCTGGCTTTCGTATGCAATACAATGCAGTCACGTCTGTTTATCAGAGGACAACTTTCAGAGTTACAGTGGTGACAAAGACTTTTAATGCTACCTGGATCACTACTAGTTCTAGTATGTTGATTTGTAGCCTTTCTTGCTGATCGCCTGAAGTACACTGGACAGTCAACCTTCATATGATGCGCTTCCCATCATAAAAGTGATGCATCTTTGGTAATTGTCACTTGCAGTATTGGGTCCAAAAAAAGGTCTGCCCCAGAGAAGATTGGCTGTGCTCCACCACTGCAGTGACGATTAACCGTGGGCGGACTCAACACTAGATCATCTAATTTGCCCATCTCTTGTGACCACTGAGATGCTAGCCACTCTTCTAGGGGACGTATGTAAAGCCTGGTGTGCAGGACAATTGCTATACAGGATGCCATCATGCCCAAGAGGCTCATCACTACTATGATTGGCAGGTGATGATGTGGCTAAAAAAAAGAGCCAGTTGGTTCTGAAGATTGAGAACCCTTTGGTCTGTGGGATTTGCTTTGGCTGTAATTGAGTTTAGGGTCACTCCCAGATATATTTGTATCTGGAGAGGCTGTAAGTGGGATTTTGTTGTATTGATTGAGAGGACGATCCATTATTGGACTAGTGTGCCGTCCTTCTTGGGTATCAAGGAGTACAGAGTACACACATCTTCCAAGGTGTTTTTTGGAACTAGCTCTAAGGCGTCTTTGAACAGCAGAGATTTCACCTCTTTGAGAAAGTGGAAGTGCTTAGGGTTTAGTGTCTGTGTGCGTGATGGCATGTTTGGAGGTTATAATGTAAGTTCTAGGCAGAATCCGTGCTGAATAATGGACAGCACTCACTGGTCGGATATTATTTTAGGCCGGTGGTGATGGTACTGCTATACTCTTCGTGCAACAGGTGTTGTGTGATGGGATAGAAGGAAGTTTTGGTGATTCATTGTTTTTAGGTAGAGGCTCCCTTTCGGGGACTTAAACTTTTCGTCTACCACCTCTGTAGCCACCTAAAATGTATTCCCTAGCAGTTTGCTGGTGGTATACCTGCTATTTCTGATAGAACTGTGTGTCGGTGGTGGTGGTTTTGGCTGTTGTATTGTTTGGCTACATCCTTGCCCTGAAACATGCTAAATGACTGCTGTCTAGGGGTTGTGGACTGTAGGGCCGCCACAATTTGGTGGTTTCTGTATCTTAAACCAAACAAAATCTATTTGGGTACTCACCTCAGGGCCAAAGAAATGTTCCTCATCAAAAGTTACTTTTAAGAGGTGCTGCTCAACCTCAGGTTTAAAGTTCAATACCTGTAGCCAAGCACGTAAGTGCAGAATGATTGAGAAAGTGGATTTTTTGTGCAGCGGTATCTGCACTGTGTGTGGATTTGTTTGTCCTCCGACACCAATTCCTCAGCTCTTTGTTTGAACTGATCTGGGAAATGTAACAGCTCCTCTAGGTCATCCCAGATTGCTCTGTTATGAGCAGTGAGTAGGCTGACCGAATTGACCATGCAACAATGATTGGCATGCCCTACCGCCACTAGTTTACCTGCTGTGTCCATATGCTTACTTTACTTATCCAGAGGAGTTACGTCACTTGTACTTAGGAAAGATGCTTTTTTTCCCAGCTGTTGAGACTACTAGGGTATCCGCTGTAGCGTGTCCCCTAATATAGAGTAGATCATTAGGTGATGGTTTGCATTTTTGCTCAATACGAGGTGTTAATACCCTTGTCCTAACTGGGTCTTTAAATATTTCTGGGGAGACTAAGCATTGACCCTATAGTGGACAAATACTCCACTGAGTGCTCAGTCTTGAAGTGTTTTGACTAAAACGTCTCCTTCCTCCATGGCGTGCATCTGAACTTTGTGATAGTAAGTCACGTGCTGGAGCACACTACAAAAAGTAATGTCATCTGGTTATGATGCCTTAATTCGTATCGGTACATGA
The DNA here is from genome assembly GCF_964263255.1 of Lissotriton vulgaris. Classification (NCBI taxonomy): domain Eukaryota; kingdom Metazoa; phylum Chordata; class Amphibia; order Caudata; family Salamandridae; genus Lissotriton; species Lissotriton vulgaris. The sequence goes on from NC_141685.1 coordinate 884,064,604, forward strand.
CAATGTCATAGGCATCCAATGGATCTGGACTATCTGGGAGGCATACCCTGAAAGTCATCAACCGGAGTGTACTGTGCAGGGCTGCCTGTATCAATGTCACCTGAGTGTCGAAACTAGTGTTGCTGGATTGTGGTGAGCTGTCAAGTGGCATAGGGCTAGTTGCTTTGTGTTCTAGTCGATCTTTTTAAGAGGCTGGGTTTGAGCAATTGTTATTGTTATTGTGGTTTTATATCGCGCCTAATCACCTGCAGGTCTCTAAGCGCTTGGAAAGATGGTAAAAAACAATAACTTGGTAAGGTGGAAGCTGAGGCTGTAGCTAGATTATACTGTGCTCATGCTTTTACTGAACGGTAGTGTTTATAGGCTTTTTCTGAATCGTAATAGATTCCCTTCCCCACGCAGCACCCCAGGCAGCCTGTTCCATAACTGGGAACTAACACTGAAAAGGCTCTCCCTCCCTTAGTCACTAACCTGTAGCGAGGGCAGACCAGTAGCTGGGAGTCTGAGGATCGGAGTGTTCTCATAGGGCAATACAGCTGCAAACGATCTTTAATGTAGGCTGGGGCCTTGCCATAGATTGCCCTATGGGCCGTACATAAGTTCTTGAATTCCACTCTTTCTTTAATGGGGAGCCAATGCAAACTTTGTAGTAGGGGAGTGGCTTTAGATCTCCTCGGGAGTCTGAAGATCAACCGAGCAGCGTCATTCATTATGACCTGAAGCCTACTGGTCAGAGTTATAGGTAAGCCAAGGTAAAGGGCATTATCATAATCAATTCTGGAGATGATGGTGGCTGCTACTATTGATCGCATCATGGCTTGTGAGAGGACAGGAGTTAGCTTCCGCAGTTGCCGAATGATGTTTGTACAGCTTCCCACAACCGAAGAGATCTGAGGGGCCATTGACAGGTCACCATCCAGCTTGATCCCCAAGCTCTTTACAAACGGGCTTGGTTTTGGAGCAGGGCCTAACTCCGTGGGCCAATAGAGGTCACACCAAGGTGAGGTAGTGGATGAAATCACTAATACCTCAGTCTTGTCTGGATTAATTTTTAGCAGGTTATCCGTCATCCATTGCCCTGTGAACCGCAACATGTTCTGAGCTTGGAGTTGTGCGGCCGTAGTGTCATCGACACTTAACAGCAATTGCGTGTCGTCCGCGTAGTTAAAGACTTTACAGCCCATGGTGGCCAAAGAAGCAATCAACGGTTGCAAGTAGAGATTAAATAGAAGCGGGGACAGGGCAGACCCCTGTGGTACCCCGCACTCTAAGATCCCCATCTCAGATGTTTCGCCCCCAGTTGTATCTTTTGGGTCCTTCCTATAAGGAATGATTGCAACCATTGAAAGGCCAAGCCCTTAATCGCAAAATCCTTCAGTCTTTCCAAAAGCAAGGCATTGCTGACAGTATCGAACGCCGCTGATAAGTCCAACAAAATCAGGGCGCTCGGTTTCTTGCAGTCAGCCATGCCTCTTAGTTCATCCAGCACCGAGAGCATCACCAACTTGGTGCTGTGATGAGCTCGGAAACCTGCCTGTCGCTCATGGAGTAGATGATGGGATTCCAGATAGAGGGACAGGGATTTTAACACGTGCTGCTCGAGAATTTTTGAGAGAAAAGGTAGCTGGGAAATAGGTCTGTAATTCTTTAACACCGCAGGATCCGACCCAGGTTTTTTCAATAGGGGTCTTACACGCGCCTCCTTAAGTTCAACCGGTAGGTACCCCGTTGTCTAATGATCTATTGAGAAGGGAGATGATACATTCCTCCAATAAGGGGCGCACAACACAGAAGATCTCAGGTGGGCATGGATCAGCTGGGGAACCAGATTTGATTTTACCCATCAGCTGTTCCAGAATCAATGCATCCATCTCTGGAAACACTTCAAGGGAGCAGTCAATCACGTTCTCAGATGCTGATGTTATAGCAGTCCCCATTGCCACCCCGTTCTTTATCTCCTGGATGATGATCTTCACCTTCTCCAAAAAGTAAGCCTGAAAGGTGTTACAGTCAATGGGAGCCTTGGAGTTATCTGGTTTTTTACTCAACTCTGCCAGTATTTTAAAGGTCTCTTTCTGAATATTCGCTGCCTTACTTAGGCGGGACTCGAAGTGTTCCGCTTTAGCTTGGGTCATAAGATTTTTATATTGGTGAAGGGAAGCTTTATAAAGTTTCCTGTCAGTGTCCTGCTTGGTTTTCCTCCACACTCTTTTCCAAAGCTCTAAGCTTTCTTTTAGCTTCCCTTAAGGGTGGCGTAAACCAGGGGGCCCCTTTTCCGGATCCCTTTATTCGCTGTGTTCTCACCGGCGCTATTCGGTCAATGGCCCGGATCATGCTCCTCGTTAAGTCAGAGTATTCACGGTCCAGGCTACGTCCCAGATCTATGACCTGGGGTGTTACCGGGAGCACCATAGTCAGGGACGCTAGGTCAACCTCAGCCCATTTCCGGGTTTTCCTGATGCCAAGCGGACAGCTAGTAATGCAGCCTTTAAGGCGGGCCTCACAGGATACCAAATGGTGATCAGACCAAATGCAAGGCGCTACATCTTTAAGGGTTAGACTAGCGTCTGTGGTCCACACAAGGTCAAGAGTGTGGCCTTTTTCATGTGTGGGGACATCCACAATTTGTTTAAAGCCCACCGCAGACATTAAGGTGTCAAGCTGGCGCGTGGGCAGGTCCCAGTTGGGCTTATCCCAGTGTAGGTTGAAATCTCCTGTTACCAGGATTTTCGTGTATCTGGAGCATAGGTCAGATATAATAGGGCAGAATAAATCATGGAAGAGTGGAGTTGAATTAGGTGGGCGATAGACTGACAAAATCACCCAGCACACATTGTGCACAGTGACCTTTACCCCAAGCAAATCAGTCAGGTCAATTGTCTCCGATAGCAACTTTCAACTATCAAAGTCTTCCTATAGAAAATAGCTACCCCTCCCCCCGTGAGCCCCCTGGGCGGTTGTGCCACATTACATCATATCCGCTTGGGAGGGCGGCGATGATATCAGGCATTGAGTTCTCGCCATCCAGGTCTCCGAAAGAGTCAGGACATCGATGTCATTGTCCTGAAGCATGCTGTAAACTTCCAAATGATGGCAGTGGAGCGATCGAGTGTTAAGGCTGGATATTTTTAATACAGGGTGCTGACCCGGGGGGGCGTGGGGGGGGGGGGGGGGGGGCGGGGGGAGTAACCTTATCGGGATGCAATATAGCATCCTTTTTAAGCGTCAGTAGGACTGCCTGATCTACAAGCGGCTCACCTCTGTTCAGGGTATATAGCTCCTCCATGGAGTACATGCGCCGCTGGCCAGTAGTCCCAGCCCCTGCGCCCGTCTGTGCGCAGACGGGCTGGACTTTGGTGTGACTCCGGCGATGCTCCGGCGTGCCCGCTGCGCGTCAGCATGACCTACTTAAGGACCCGTCTAGTGTCCTTGTAACCACTAGACCGCCCCGATCGTCAAACCCTCACCCAAGATGTCCGCCGTTCTGGCGGTGTGATGTAATGCAGCTGGGAGGAGGGACACGCTCCAAACGTGGTGCTTTTTAAGATTTTAATGTGCAAGTATGTGTGGCAGGGATTGCAGGAATAAAATCAGGGTAAAAGTGTAGACAAAATAATTTCTAACAAAGGAGACAAACGGGGATTTTAAAATTAGCTACAATGCTCCTAGTGAGCGCGCTCTACACTACAAATGCTCTGCAATGCTAATGCTAAGGCTTCTCCGTGTTCGCCAGCAATATTTTCCAAAGTGATCGGCCGCCTGATTTACACTGCTTAAGTACCCGTCTAGCGTCCTTGTGACCACTAGACCGCCCCGATCGTCAAACCCTCATCCAAGATGTCTGCCGTTCTGGCGGTGTGATGTAATGCAGCTGGGAGGAGGGACCCGCTCCAAACGCGGTGCTTTTTAAGATTTTAATGTGCAAGTATGTGTGGCAGGGATTGCAGGAATAAAATCAGGGTAAAAGTGTAAACAAAATAATTTCTAACAAAGGAGACAAAATGGGGATTTTAAAAATTAGCTACAATGCTCCTAGTGAGCGCGCTACACACTACAAATGCTCTGCAATGCTAATGCTAAGGCTTCTCCGTGTTCGCCAGTAATATTTTCCAATTTCCTGTTTCAACCTTTTATAGCTCGATTTTCCTGGTAAATGTTCACCTTCCAAAAGTCTTTTCTTGTTCATACCTCTTTGGAGATTTTCAAATAGATTGCCCTCATCCTTGGGGTTGAGTGTGACTTGAAACTTGTGATGTGGCAAGTCCTTTTTTGATCTGTGCTGTTGCAGAGTCTAAGCCATTGTTGTCAATGGCTTGGATGCCAATGTCTGCCCCATTGGGTGCCCTCGGTGTCAACTAGAGCCCGAAAGCTGTGGCGCACCAAGGCGGTGTTGAATGGGTGTTGTGGGTAATAGTAAGGTGTGTGAAGGAGTCTAATAACTGAGCACTTGAGGCCTTTGGAGTGGTCTTCATCCTGGGCCTTGATCTTGTAGTCGTGGGATCTTCATGGGGCTTGAGAGATGGCAGGAGGGTTCATCCTGTCCTGCCTTGCATTTTTGGGAGTCTCAAGATGCGACAATGTGGAATACATAAGAGGACACTGCCTTTGCTACCATCTTTCCTTTCTGGGTTGCCTGCGATGAGTTCTTCAGCAGAGAATTCAGCCTCCGACACCATATCCATGTTGTGAACAGATTGCAGGCTATGAAATCTGATTTGTTAAGATCTGGCAACAGGCAAAGTTTGCAGATGATGTGCAGATCAGAGTATGCATACTTCGTTCCCACACTCTGGGCACTTTCGAAAGAGTTCTTATTTACCTTTAAATAACCGGAGGCGAGCCTTCTCGGCGGCATGGAGGTAGAGGTATGGTGGAAGCAGCCACTTTAGTGGAGGTTACGAAAAAGGTTGCCAGATACGGCGATGATTGATGCAGTGTAGTTTTGGATCCCGTTACGCTGTGGCTGAAGTTACAGAGTTGGGACGCTATCCGCCCATGTCTGATGGCGGAAAAAGAAAAACAAGTTGTACGTTCCGGGACCAGCACTAGATGGCAGGAGTGTGCACAGCATGTCTATCTGCAGTCAACACATGCCCCAAATATGGTGTTTTCCTCATCAGTTCAAGAAATTTCATTAATTGGTTTGGTGTACCAGAAAAGGGTACCAACCAAGCGCTGACATTTTCAAAAGGATGGCACAAGAGAAGGAAAGGATAAGGTTTTCTTACCCTGTAAGCATATGTTTTTGGCATGTAGAGCTTCATGCAACGATCCAGACCCAACGGTGGAAAAAAGAATCTGAAGATGGCGCCCAAGGGTGGGAGCTTCCGCAGGAAGCGTGCCGACGTCACGAAGGTGCACCAAATGGTGGGACGTCGACGCCCACCGGGGCTACAAAAAAAAAAAAATAAAAAAAGAGAAAAAAAAGACTACGAATCCGGACCCAACCACCAGATCGCGGAATAATGCACAGCATAGTGAATCCAGAAAGATTCACACTGCAAAACTTCTCCTTCCGGAGGAAGCCGTTGACGTTCCACAGGTCCAAGATAGGGCGTTGGCCCCCTTTGCCCTTCTTGGGAACCAGAAAGTAGTGGGAGTAACAACCACACCCTACCCAGGAACGCGCTCGATGGCCCCCTTGGCCAAGAGGGCCGTAACTTCCTCTTGCAGAAGTCTCAAGTGATCCCTCGACACGCAGTGGTACTGCGGTGGCATGGCTGGATGGGTCGCCTCGAAGGAGAGGGAGTAGCCCCTTCGAACGATTTGCAGCACCCACCTGTCCAATGTGACGGTGCGCCAGTGGAGGAGGTGATGGTGAACCCTGCCCCTCAATGGCGTCACACGAGCCTGAAAGCTCGGACTAGGAGGGTTTTGAGGCGGATGCTGCAGGGGTAGGTGTGGACTGACCTCGCCGTTGTCCCAGACCGCTGCTTCGGCGGTTACCACGTCCGCCACTGCGCTGGATGTTAGTCTGCGGGCCGGGGCTGGCAGGACGTGAGGGGGCGCCCCTTCCTTGGCCACGAAAGGAGCGAAAGGCAACAGTTTGCTGGCGCGGGGCCGAGAGGCCCAAGGACTTGGCCGTAGCCCTGGAGTCCTTAAATCGCTCAAGAGCACTGTCTGCCTTGTCGCCAAAGAGGCGACGGCCATCAAACTGCATGTCCATAAGGGGGTGTTTTGGACATCAGCCGAAAATTTGGCGGACCTCAGCCAGGCGTGGCGACGAATCGCCACCGTCATTGCCATCGCTGTGCCCAGCGAGTCCGTGGTATCCAGCCCACACCGGATGGAATACCGTGCCGCTCCACAAGGGCTTGGGTGAGTTTAGTCTGGACATTGTGGCAGCACGTCCGCGTCAGTGTCCAACAGAGAGTGGGTGTAACGGCCCAAGAGGCACACTGTGTTGACTGACCGCAACCACAAACTGAGTGAGGAGAACATCTTTTTACCATACTGTTCGTACCTCTTGGATTCCCGATGGGGGGAGCCGTTGGGAATGCGGTCTGGAAGTTAGAGGCCTGGATGACCAGGCTCTCAGGGTGGGGTGGGTGGACAGGAAGCAAGGGTCGCCCGGAGCCGGCGCCGGGCCACGTTCCTATCTACAGGCAGACTTGTAGCAGGCTTGGACCAAGTGCCGGGAAGAACGTCTGACAAGGCCTCATTAAACAGCAGCAGAGGCTCAGCCGAGCTTGCCTGCGGTTTAAGGACCTCAGTGAGGAGGTTAGTCCTCACGGCCGCGACGGAGAGCACAAGGCCCAAGGCCTTGGCAGCCTGCGTCAGCACCACACTATAGGCAGCCCCCTCCTCCATAGCCACGGTAGGAGGGGAGACAAAACAAGTGTCTGGCGAATTGTCCAGACCACTGGCCTCCCCTAGCTCACCTGCCCAGTCCTGAGAAGACTGGCACTCACGTCCCAGAGGGTCCTCGGACTCCTCCCAGTCCTCCTCGCCACCCATCTCCTGATACTCCGGGTCAAAGGATGGGGCCGGGTCGTAGAAGTAAAAATCTCCTAGCGGCGTCAAATACGCCGCCAAGCGGCGCCGCTCCGGCCCCGAATCGAGGGTAGGACCAGGGACGACGTCTGAGGCGACACCCTGGGGGCCGGCGTCGGCGAGGTCGTAAGGTCGACCGGCGACGACCTGGATCCAACGGGGGCCCTGTGGCGCCGGGACCGAAGTCGCCGTCGGGGACGCTTGGCTAGAAGGCGCCGCAGAACCAGACGGAGGAGTGAGCGACTTCATGGCCCTGAGGAAGGCCTCAATCTCCTCCGGCGTCGCGTTCTGCCCAGGGACCGGCTGGTATGGAGCAGGCCGCGACGCCTGCGGCTCCGGCAGAGCCTCGTGGGCTGTGTCGCCCGAACCCCCGGCCGCGTCGCGCGATCGTCGGAGAGAGTCAGAAGAGCGATGTCGCCTCTTCTTGTGCCTCTTACCTGAGGACTTCGAGCCCAAAGACTGACGACGACTCCCGGAACTGAGGTGACTCCGGCCCCGCGACCGGTCCCTCGACCTCCTTCCGGACCGGGACCTCTAGCGGCGCGTGCCGACTGCCGGAGCTCGAGTCGCTTGCGGGACCGCTCCCGCATGGTGTGTACTGATATGCTCCTCAATGTGGCATGGTCTTTTCTGCTGCAACCCGCCCCATCCTACACAGAAGGTGCCAAAGGGTTCGACTAAGGGAATGTTTTCCAATCCTAGTTGTCATCACTGATCGGCCAACGGTAGCTGGTTTTACTATTTGCAGGCAGCATGTTATTCTCTGAAGCACCAGTTTTATTTCTACACCACACTCTCAATATGGCACAAATGCTTCTTCTGTGTCTCTAAGAAAGTAAATACTGCAATGCAGGCCAATCCCAGGAGTTAACCCAATCAAACATGTGAGGCAATGTGGACAGCTTCCACTTTTCAATGGCCATAAAGAAAGACACAGAGAAAAAAACTTTTTTACCAACCTGCCAGATGGTCGGAGGGCAAATGGGAATCAAGACACGTAGAACCGAATAGGGAGTGCAACTGACTGAGAAGCGACTGCAGCCAAATCAACAAAAGAGGTATGAAGAGGGGAGGAGGTAAGGTATAAAGAAGCAGCCAAGCCTAAAAAAACAACTGCAGCTGTGCTTTGAGGTGAAGAACAGGGTACAGTTGAATTTTGGAAAATGGCCATTAAATCAGCCTGGGGGGGGCAGCAGATATTTTTGCTGTTGCTTATAAAGTATATGCCAACTCTTGTTCATTGTGAACGTGGGGGCAGGGCACAAAATCTTAACAACCAATCCAGTCTGGATTATCTGTTTTCCTCTGCAGTGTTTTGTATGAACAAAATGACCTCCACCCTATCTCTATGGGATGGGCTACACACCAACTTGCTGCCTGCAGCCTTATCACAAGCATATTCTCTCCCTGCCCACACAAAAAAATGAAACCTTTGATAGAAAATGCTACATGAGGTCCGCACAGTACTAATCGCCTATGGATAGTAGACCTTCCCACTAGTGATTTATCGGCAATGGGTGTTCGCAACAAACAAAAGGTAACTCATGAAATAGGTGGTGTAACAAACAGGAAGTTACTTTCCTGTAACGCTAGTTTTGCAGCTTTCTTTGAGAGGTATATTAGCCCACTGTTGCGATCTAGTAGTTGGGTCTAGAATAGTCTAAAACAATGCCTGAATGTGAACAGGAACAATGCCTTCTCCTCGATACAACTCCATCTTAAGATTTGCCAATTTATACTTTTTTTTGGCACTTATTATCCTAAAATTGCTGGTAACAGTAGTACTGTAGCATGAAGCTCCTCTGGATTCACGTGGTCCTCCCTGGAGAAACGGGAGCTGACGCCAACAATATAGAATGTTAATATTTCAAGAAAGAAAGAAACTGAAGATTGAGAGTTCCTACTGGGGAATTGCTGGCTTACTCAGCATCATTGTTTAGTTGTCACAAATGCGCCTGAAGTTTTATTCTATATAAAGTACCCCAAAGCATCTGTTAGGTAGCAGAAAAGTGCACAGCAAATTAAACTAAGAGCTTAAAGCTGCAAAGCTATTGTTACATGTAAGTTCACCCTTACTTTTGGAATGTGATCCTATTATAGGTCTAGGACATTAACCCCTTCCATGCTGATGACGGCCCCCATCCGTCATGCATTACAGTGCTCGTGTGCTGATGACGGCTGGGGGCCGTCATGAAGCCATTGATTCTTTAAAAGCTCAGCACACGAGAAAAATCGGCCCAGCATGGGAGGGGTTAATCCAGTAAAGAGCTCGAAGAGGTAATAATTAACAGATTTCCTTTGTGTGAATCAAGAGGACAGTCAGTTGCATTGTGCAATGATTTCTAAAGCACTGCCAATTATTAGAAGAGATGGGGTGTTAAATGTTGGAAAATTTACAAAAAAACACTAACTTCCATTTTGATCGTATACCTAAATTGTACTGGTTTGTAATTATGTTCACTGAAGATCATGAGGTCACTGTGGTGAGACATTACCTAAGAAAGCAACTTTAACCTTGAGAAAGTGCTATTGGCCTTCCATATAAAGCTTTTCCTGCTAATAAATTACATAAGTGAATTTACTGGACTACCCATCTAGCTACTGATCCTTTGATTACAGACAGCCCCCTTGTTTTGGTGGCATGTGATGTAAAGAAGTGCACTCTTTTCATCATTGCTTTGGTCTCGAAAATAACACTTATGTCAGTCTGTAACGCAACTGGTGCTTATGTAAAGCACTATGATACCTTTGGGTCTAGTTTGCGCTATATAAAAAACTCCTGTCCCCCCCCACCACCCCCAAGTGAAAAAAACACTACTGCCCTCACATACAGCATGTGAAGAGCACGTGGGTAGGTGGATTAATTTACATCAAAACAGGTAATCCTTTGGGTATGAAGTGATGAGTAGTTCTCATTACAATCTTGTCCTTTTTTATTTGTAGGCATGGCTACTAAATAGGTAATATTTTAAATCGCGCTCACTCTGCAAAGGGAGGTTATTGCTATGAGCAAGACTTTTTAAGAGAGCTGTTTAAAGCAGCATGATCGATGCGTTCAAAAGGTCCTTTCACCAATCTAGTAAATACTACATTTTGTTGCACATTGGAGGTAGTCTCGCAATAAGGGGAGTTTACTTTCTTTGTCCCTTCCAGAAAGATTTTGATAACCAATGTTATTTCCCTTCTCTATTAGTATATGTCATTATCCCATATAAGTGCACTCTTAATAAGGCACCCTCTCCTGCACTACTTAAGCCAGTTACTCATCTGTAAAAATGGCTTTGCAGTTTAACTCTTCTAGATTATCAAGCTGTGCATTTATTATTCCACTATTTAGTGGCTAGGCCCAAACTTTGTATCTACAAACATATTTCCTGTTGGGTGTGGACATAGGTCGAATCCATATCACCGACTATTAAGTCGACTGTAAGCCCACTGTGCCCCCTAAAGTAACCTCCATGTTAGATTTTTTTAGCTACTTTGCGGTGTCCTTGCCTCTGTAAACCTTCATGCATCCTGACAGTAGGTGCAGATGGTCTAACTCCAACTTCTCAGAAGCCATGCAGCTAGGAAAAGACTGGCAGAATCTGGGTAAACACTTCCCTGCTGTGTTCGTAATAGGTCTATTCTGATTTATATGGTCTTTTTCTGTATAATTGCCAGTAGATGCAAGTACTCTGTTGTGCTGACTGAGGTGTAATAAGGATCACAGTCATAAGTGTCTGTTTGCGTTTGTTGATCACACTTGGTATGAGTGGTATCTGTGAAAAAGCTGAAGCAAACGTGCTATATCTATTTATTGGCTGAGCATTCTCTATATATTCGGGATGTAGATAACTGGATACAAAGTCTGGGCAAATCTCGTTCTCTTTTTTCAACCAGGTCTGTGCATTGTGCACTTCATGTTTTGAAGAGGATATCCATTACCTTATGGTTTACTTACCATTCATGTGACCCAACTTCTGGTCTGCTTAGTTTGTCTATCTCTGTGCTTTGCTTTATTGATAAATGTCCTGCCACTAGCCCTATGCTTTTGTTGGTAGCGGAGATCCATATTTCTTGGGCCACTTTCAAATTAAGTATGGTTCCCCTCAACATCCCTAGGTTCCTTATATGTTGACTTTGATTACTGTAATGGTATTGCTTGGTTGCATTTGCATTCTCCCCTTCCATTAGAAAAGGAAAAGCCTATAAATCTAGAAAGACTTTCAGTTCTCAGACGTTGCCTTGCCTTACAACTTCTGCTGTGTCCACTACCCTCTGGTCCCATCTTTTGTGACTAGGTCGCCAAAGTACCTGCCTTTTGTCATGTTCTTTTGTGATAGTCAGTTGACCGTAGTGACAGGTATTGCGCAAAGTGTACAAGCACTTTATGACTAGAATGTAATAGGTACGTTTCACATTAGCTTGCTGTGGTCAGAACATAGGCTTTGCACTAATTCAAGCAACAGCTTATGGGTGCTGGAAGCAAGGAATGAGTGGATGCATAGTGTCAGAGATTTTCTGTTAGAAGATTCTAAAAAAGCCCATTAACGGAGTGGCCATGTTTACAACACAATGAAAAACGACAAAGTCATGCCTCGGAACACCCAGGAAGGTGACCCATCTGGATTACTGTCCTGACTGGCTAATAAGTCACAAGTTCTAAGGTATTGCTCCTATGGAATCAAAGAAAAGTTCAGAATATTTAGTGTAGTAGCATGGCAGTGAGCAGCATCTCTCCTACAAAAGGCCTTAAGACATGCTCCTCTGGCGCATGTTACCGTTCATTACACTTCACACCACAGTTCCCTGTCAAAGGGAGCAAATATTGCTGAACGTTGGGCTTAAATCTGGAATGTGGAGCCAGGCATGGTACCAGATCAAGACCCCAGAGGAGCAGTAATGTAATGTAATGTAATGTAAATGCCAATTTGTATCGCGCAACAATCGCTCCAAGGAGCATCTAGGCGCCAAAGAGAGGACCACCAGATGTTAGGTAGTCTCTATGCTTACTTGACCAAGACCAGGATTACACTAGGCTTCTGGCAGTTGTGTCTTGGAGATTAAAGATCCAGGTTTTTAGGTGTTTGCGGAAGTCTGTTTCCTTGTCCAATATTCTCAGCTGAGGGGGGAGAGTGTTCCATGCTTTTGCTCCCAATACCGCCAGGGATTTGCCCCCTCGGGTTTTGAGTCTGAAACCCGGGACGGTAAGCAGGTTGGCAGTTGAGGAACGTAGTGCTCTAGTTGGACAGTATCTGCTAAATTTTTTCCTTAGATATAACGTGCCTAGGTTATGAACAGCTCTGAAGGTAATTAGCAGTACTTTAAACAAGACCCTTTTTGTTATGGGCAACCAATGTAATGCATTGAGGGCTTTGGTTGCTGATCTTTTCGGCCATTTCAGAACCAACCTCGCTGCTGCATGTTGCACCATTTGAAGTTTGTGTGTGACAGCTTTATTTGTGCCAGCGTAGAGGCTATTACAGTAATCGATGCGCGATGTTACTAGTGCAACCGTAACTGTTTTTCTTGCTTCGAAGGGCAACAAATCAAAGAACTTTCTCAGTCCCTTTATCACCCCAAAGCACATGCCTGCCACTCTAGCCGCTTGTTGTCTAAAAGACAGGTCAGAGTCGAAATACACCCCCAGATTACGGGCCGAGTTGGTAGTATGAGGTGGTATTTCAGCTTTTTCTGGCCACCATATTCTTGGGATGAACTCGTTTTTTGGGCCTATTGGCATGATCTCCGTTTTACCCGTGTTGCATTTCAGGTGATTTAGGCACATCCATTCAAAAGTGGCCGTTAGACAACCTTTGAGCTTTTCCTCCCAGGCCTGGTTATCCTTATCCATTACCAGAATAAGTTGTGTATCGTCGGCATAGGCTATAGCGTCTATGCCAAATGACGATATCAGCTTTATCAGAGGTGCAGTATAAACATTAAACAGGGTCGGGCTCAAGCTTGAACCCTGAGGAACTCCCGTCAACAGCGATTTCTCACTGGAGCAGAATTCCCCCAGGGTCACCACTTGTCTCCTGTCACTTAAAAAGTTTTTTATCCACTCGAGTACTGTCCCTGTAACACCAGATGTTATTAGCCGGTCTAATAGGATGGCGTGTGAGACCGTGTCGAAGGCCGCCGATCGGTCTAATAAAATCAGGACGGCCTTCTTGCCTTGGTCTAGGGCTAAGCGGATAGTTTCTGTAGTGAACAGGAGGGCCGATTCCGTGGAATGTTGGGTCCTGAAACCTGCTTGGTTAGGGTGCCATACTTCACTATCTTCCAAGAAGCGTGTAAGCTGTTTGTTTACAATTGACTCTGTGATTTTACACAGGGCCGGAAGTAGTGAGATGGGTCGTAGGTTCGACAATGTGGTGGGGTCGGGGAGTTGTTTTTTTTGCAGTGGTTTCACCGCTGCCAGTTTCCACTCTGGGGGGACATTGGCCGTGGACAGTGAGGTGTTGACAATGGCATTTATTACTGGGTTAGCAATATCCACAATGAGGTGTAGGAGTCTAACTGGGCATGGGTCAAAAGGGGATCCAGATCCAGTATCTGTTGTTTATAGGGAACATCTAATGGTGATGTTTGAGATGGTCCTACCCACTACTACGCGTTAGCTAATTTCATCCTAGCGTCCTCTGTCATACCTAGAAAGCAGTCTGACAGGCTAGGCAATTTCTTCAATGGGTGGTAGCTCGGACCACCAGCCTTTTCCCTGCTGTACCAAGTTTTTTTTTTTACACTCTTTACCAGGCAGGGGTGCATCGCCTGTGCCCGGAGTGTTAGTACGCTTAGGTGCAGTATGGACTAAGGGAATCTGGAACGACCTGACCATTGATGGATGGTGAGTAGTTGGGGGTGGTTTTCTTTTTAAACAATCCTAGGCGCGACCACACTGGCCTTCACTTTTCCTATAACCGTGTCTGCATCTCCTTGTGCATGGGCAGTAAGTGCACTGTCCCCTCTAATTTGCATATGGTTTCCATAAGATGCACTTTTTTGAGCAACTGTCCAAATAGTTCCTTTAGATATATGTATATATTATTGATTTATCGTGAAAAACATATGAAATGCGAACTTGTATCCTTTAAAGCGTGTTTTTTCTCCTCACTGGTGGGTTTCTCCCGCAGAAGGATCAATTTGTTTGATCATAGATACAGTACTCAATATCAGTTTACCTTCCTTGATAAATGAGCATTGCCAGCATACAAGCAACAATGTGGTCCTAAGGTCTGCTTCGAAGCAGGGGCTGGCTTCAGCGCCGGAGTTGAGGGGCTGGCTTCAGCGCCGGAGTTGAGAGGATCTTCGACCTCTGAAACACTTATGGGCTTGATGGGGCAGATCCTGTGAAAGTGGGTGGCATCTGCTCAAAGGCAATGGGGCCCCAGTGTTTGCAGAAGGGCTGGATTGGAAGCCTGACCCTCCACAGAGCATTGCACTTGACTAGTCAGGAACCTGAAACTCTTCGGAGTAGGGGAAGATGGTTTCTGGATTGGGTGATGATTGGTGAAGTGACAGGCCTGAGATCCAGACCTGTTAGTCTTCCTCAACACCTGGGGAAGGCTGCTCCCTAAAGACATTGGGGACAGAAGCCTGTTCTTCCTTTTGAAGAAAAAGCTTCAATATTGAACAGGCAGGCCTCGTACTCTGTCTCGTTATGGTCGGGAATCAGACAGAGGTTACACATCTGGTAGTGGTTGGTCCAAAGTAGCTTTGCATGGCAGCGGACTGTCATGCAAGGGTGTCCATTCCAATACAATGTGTATATCCTCTGTTAAGAAGAAGTGGAGGAGAGGGGCACAAGGCTTCGTGGCATGCGGAGTCCTCGGTCTCAGGATAAGTAATGGAAAGAAAAAAAGATATTTTTCAGATACCAAAGTTGAATAAGATACCTTCTGGGCAAGAAGAAAAGTTAAGAAATGCTTCAAATTTGGAGCCCCAGGCGTACACATCTGCACCCAATGGAGGAAAAATATCAGTTAATGGAGAAATCACTATATATCTTGTGATTCAAAAGACTTCGAAAAATGTAGGGCAAGTCAATGTAGAGAAACAAGCTACAAACAAGGTTTCCTCTAGTTAAGTGGGTAAGATCAAACATCGGATAATAGACAAAATAGGCTGGGGGCAGATGCTGGTGAATGTAAACTTTGAGGTGTTACCTTTGGCAGGAGGAGTATTTTGCGAAGCTGAATTTTAGGTAAGACGAGGGATTATTGAACTTATAGAAGCATCTTTATGGCTATCGTCTTTGCAGAGGCACACAAGCACAGTAGGGTATTGGAGAGTGTGTGTTGGAAGCCATAGTCACAACAAGAACCATGGTTTGGGTTGCATCCTTTAGCTAAAATAAATCACCTATTAGGGACACTCAAGATCAAAGATTGATTTGACTAAGCCATACCACCAGGTAGAGCTAGAGTCTAGGCAGTTTACTGCTTCTGTCTCTCCCGGTCACTATTGAATACTGTTGCACAACTTTGGGTGTCGTCATTGGTAGTCTGTTTCTCAGTATATCAAGTTTAACTTGATCAAAGGAAAGAAAGGTAAGCAAGGCATCAAAATTATGTACTGATGTTAGTCACTGAATGCAAGAACATGACTGGGTACTGAGCTTAGTGCTCCGTATTTTTCAGGAGCATGTTGGGAGTCATGAAGAAGAATAAATGTAAAGTTTGATTCGCAAAGTGGAATTTTTGCAAGATCTGATTTCTGGAGAGGTAACTGAGCCAATGCCGGGTTTAAGGATAGACTGAAATCCTTCCTGGGGCTTTGTGATTTTTTTTTTGCTATGTGTACCTGACTGTGCTACTCGCATGAAAGTGCGAAGCAACCGGTTGAAGAGAAATGTTCAGTTTTCTTAGGATTCCTGTCAATCTGTTCTTGAGTGGCATATCCAAATGACTGATATAAGAGCTTTAAAAGCCCATGACTTCTCTTTATTATGCTGCATCATAGTTTATACCGGCCAAGTGGTAGCGAGTAACGACAGTTGGGTTTTCCACAATAGTATTTAGAGATGCAAAACGTCATTATACTGTTACTGAAAGGGAAGAACTGACTTGTTGCTGGATTATCAAAACGTTGGGTGCCTTGGGGTGGGGAAGGAGGATTTTTCCACAAATGGATTACAAGATATTAGTCCGGGATACTTGATTTATGCGATTTTCCAGTTGAGGCATTTCCTGCCTAATTATTGATTTGCTGCACAATCCATCTTCTGGTTTTCAGAATAAAAATAGTTTCTAGCCCAAACTGATCAAAAGTTACTAAAAATGCTGCTATGCATCTTCCCGCTTAATGAAAGACCCTTTGTGAAATAGAGCTGATAAACTTTCAGTTGCTGATAAATCATCAAGTAATACTGCCACAAATTGTACCACAGTGCACTGCAGTTGCATTTGCATGCTGTGTACTTAACTGTGCCCCATTTGGCATTCCCCTGCTGCCTAATTCAATTGATCCGGACATTGGTGTACATGCCTAACAAGGAGAAAGTAAAAAAGGCCACACCAATGATTGTCAAGTTGTCCACAAAGCTTAGCCAATCGCAGTTTGATGCAGTTTATATTCCTGGCAGCGGGAATGTCGGACAATTTTTGTCAAGGTTTCCTGTCCTTCACAAATAATGTGCTGAGAAAGGCAGTGAGCAAAAATATGCTTTGTGGCTAAAACAGATGTCAAGCAAGTGAGAGTATTTTTGGAACGTGAATGGATTGACGCTGTGGAACAGGATGAGACTAAAACAGGTGATGACCTTTGCCACAGGCTAAGAGGAACAAGTTACGTACCTTCTGTAATGCTCTTTATGGTGGATAATCTATCAAACCCCAAATGCCTCACCTTAAAGTATTCCTCCAGGCATCAGAAAAGACCCAGAGTTTTCAGAGCTATGGGCTGCAGTACCGCTCCGCATTGGCTTCATACTGCCCCGGAAGTGACACAACTGAACCCCATTCAAGCACTACCCCTGCGCGTTTGGTTCAAGTTTATTCTCTACTCCTGGGAACAATAGTTGGTTACAGTGTGCTGAATACTAACTTAACCACATGGCTGCTGGGCGTTTCCCCCCCCCGTGCTGGAAAATGCCATTTTAGTGGCACCATGACGAGCTCAGCTCGTCATCAGCACACGACACCCGTGGGTGAGGACGAGCTGAGCTCGTCATCAGCATCGAAAGGGTTAATATCTTTCTAATTATAATACAGAGGCCACTCAACAGAACTGGTAGGTCGAGATGCAGTGAGGATCTAAGGTTAGATTAAGCATCCAGCAGAAAGAGCATTACCGAAAGCAAGTAGCTTGTTCTTCGGATGGATACTCTAAGCATATATTCCTCACCTTAGAACAGATACCAGAGTGGCCTCTGATCTAAATGTCTTGCAGAACGCCAAGCAGACCAAGAGACCATCCCGCCACACTTAGCCGACAAGGTAGTACTGCTTTGTGAACTCATGCACCAAAGCCTATATTCGGAGCCTGGCAAATATCAAGGACAAGCACACCTCTTGCCAGTGATAGCAGGGACCAACTGATGGATCTTCTCCACCGCCAAATGGTGATGGAGAGCAAAGAAATCTGGTAGACTGATGGATTGGATTACCCAACATAGAAGGGAGTCATTCCTTTAGATAAGGTGGTCACTTGAGGCATCAGCACCAATTTGTCTGGAAAAAAAGTGGTACAGGATGGTTGCACTAAAGTGCTTGCAGTTCAATCACATGACAACTGATGTAATCACAATGAGGAGATGAAGCAAGCTGCATAATCAGCTCAAAAGGTGTACACGAGGAATGTTACGACCCATTTAAGTTCGAATTGAGACATCACAAATTGTGTGGGAGGAAACGTGTATCAAGGCTTAAATGAACCTTATCACAACAGAAGATTTTCAACAATAACAGTTGGTCAGGCAAACACACTGAACCAGCTGGGCTAATCACAAAACAAATCAACTGCCTTGCTGGGCTAAAGACAAAAAAAAATCAAGGGCATACAGCAGCTTTGCCTGTAATGGGTCTGTATTTCGGGCATCGCACCAGGTCATACATTTGAACTAGCACCTGGCATAAATGGATTTTGTGGAGGCCATCTGGAGGAGAGGTGGGCATGCACCACTTTAGGTAGCAAATCAAAAGCAGTCAATTTGCCTCAGCTCAATCTTCAGAGATGCAGATTTTACAGACTGGGATGCAGGTCCCTGCTTGGTTGTTGAGACATGTGGGCCTCCCAGAGTAGCAGCCTAATCAGAAAACAGATTCTCATGTTCAAAGGTTGGGGCTATGACTCTCCTGGACAAACTGGGAGCCACCACAATGACTTGGGCCCAGTAGTTCCTAATATTGTTCAGAACTCTGGGCAGGAGGAGTGGCTCAAAGGCGTACAGGCGTCCCTTGTTCCGTTCCAGCCGGAAAGCTTATCTTAAGTGAGTGTTCTTTTGGAAATTTCAACAAGCAAATTGGTGAACACTACGTGCTCTCATCCGTGGCAAAAATATCCAGCCAGGCCTATTATCACAAGTGGAATATGCGCGGTGCCACCAAGGGATGAAGAAGTTCTTCACTATCTGCCAGGTGACATATGCTCAGTTAATCTGCTCTGGCATTCAGGAACCCTGCTAGGTGATTTGTGACCAAGTAGATGCACTAGCAGCCCAACCAACTCCAGAGATGCAAAGTCTCCTGGCACAGGAGCCAGGACCCACTCTACCCTGCTGATTGCAGAACCACATGACAGTAGTGTTGTGGGTAAACACAGAAATAGTAGAAGGACAAAAAAGTTCTGGAGAAGAATCCAGATCCAACCAATAGATGGCAGAATAATGCACAGCATATGAATCCAGAAAAAATTCACGCTGAAAAATCTTAAGATCTCCACAACCCCCAGGTGACCCCTCAAACCCAGCAGAGAAGTGTGTCACCACTGTCAGCTCTGGGTGAGTTGGTGCAAACTCTTGGTGAGGGAAGGGAGTTACCTGTCGCAGGACAAACTGTAGTCGGTCAGCCCCCAGTGTGAACATCCTGAGCTACCACCTTCAAGATATGGATTGTGTCAACAAGAAGGCCCTGATGCTGTGCCCACTGAGACTAAGTTACACTGTGGCGCTATCATGTGCCACTTTGCGTGGTTGATCAGGAAACCGCACAAGGCTAAGAGGTCACGAAACCTCAGAAACATCAATACCATATCAATCTCCCAGACTCTTTTCTGCGGAGCTAAAGCCCTGAACTCCCCGAATCCAGGATCATCCCAATGAACAGAAGCGTTTTCGAAGGAATCAAGTGAAACTTAGGCTCATTTAAGGTGAACCCCAATGGAGTTGTGCTCTGCCGTCATACGGAGTTAGACCCCGACTGACTGTATTGAGCCTAACTTCAGCAGCCAGTCTCAGAGGTACGGGGGATACAGCCATTTCTGACTTCCAAAGGTGGGCCGCAACCATGCCATCACCTTTGTGAACACATAACGGATGCTGGTGAAGCCGAAGGAGTACAGTAGTGTATTTGTAGTGTATTTTGTAAAGCGCACAGCTGCCCCAACGGGGCGTCCCGGCGCTGTATAACGCTGTGGAACCCTTCCTGGCTCTCCCTGTGAGATGCCCCTCCTGGGCACCCCCAAGGTGAAGCCAGGCATCCCAGTGTTGTAGGGGCTGTTGTGGAGATTAAGCAATCTATTGCCCAGAGTTGCAGCGTGGGACCCATGATTAGAGTAGGCGCAGAGGCGAGAATTATCGAGTCCGCGGACATTGAGCCCGAGACCCTGCCGCGTCGGGACTTGAACCCTGGTCCCGGGCCTGATCTCTGCTTCAGAGTCTGCCGCTCTAACCAGTGAGCCACACTTCTCCACCGTGAACTGAAAATTCTCCTGCCAAACCTTGAACCGCAGGTAACTGATATGGTACTGCACAACAGGTTTATTACAATATGTGTCTTGCAACTCCAGGGACATCATCCAGTAGCCAAGGTCCAAAGAGGAGAGGATCTGATCCAATATAACCACCAGGAAACGGTTTTTCCATGTAAAGGTATAAGCAGAGGTCCAAGATATGCCTGAGGTCACCATCTGTAATCATAACAAGGAAATAGCGATAGTAACAACCCAGCCTTCCCCAGAGTTCGGTCTCTTCTTTACTGCATCTTTGGAAAGCAACAGATGAGCTTCTTATAAGATGGTGGACAGGTGCTCCTCTGAAATCCATTCTGGTATGGTAGGGATATTGGAACGGAGGAAAAGGTAGGGCACAGATGCTCTGAATTATTTGCAAGCCCCATCTGTTGGACGTGATGGATCACCTACTTCGGAGGAACCAAAATGGTTACTTGGCAATCACATGCACAGGGGCTTCTGGGGGGTACATCTGACAGCACAAGGGGAAGGAAGTGTAACCAAATGGTACTTTATGACACCCTGCAAGAAAAGAAAAAAGAGAAAGTAAAACGAGAAGTGTGGACCCAAATACTAGATAGTGGAATAATGCACAGCATGTCAATTCAGAATAGATTAATTCTGCAAAATATTGGATTCTGCCACCCAATCAGCAGGTATGAGCCACTGAGGACAAACTAAAGCAGTTTGCCAGTGTCGGAGAGAAAGAGCTGGAAGACTGGTTCTCCTACTAGCCCGCACATCATGTGCCAGTTAAGGTTCGTGAATTGACTGGTTTGCCTGCTGCATCACTGGTTGTGAAGGATGACTTCCATTGGAGAAGCCTCTAAATTCTTGAGTGGATCGGAAACGTACGAGTCAAAAGTCCCAAGGAACGTGCTGTTGTTTTATTATCTTTAAAGAGTTCCAAATCATAGCCTCCTTATTTACCGAAGAGGTGGTACCCATTAATGGGCGCATCTATTAGGTAAGCATGCACATCGCTGGGCAACACTGTAGACCACATCCTGTTGAAGGACCATACTTGAACCAACTGCCCTGTCAAGGTGATCTGTTGCATACAAACCTATGGATAACCTGTTTGTCAGTCTCTTGTCCATCCCGTTTCCTCTGGGCCAAAGCTGCCCTCACATCTTCCAGAACTGCTAGCAATATATTGCTAAAGAAACAGTTGGACGGAATGCTGGACAATGCAAACATTCACCCCCAGTCACAAGGATCTGGGTTTAATCCATCATTCTTTCGCTCACTACACAACCCAGTTTGGACCCAGCCATATGCAAATCAGTCTTGACCCTGTTCCTTGTGGGAACAGTCCACAGGTCCTCCCTGGACCGGAAACAAGCATCCAGGGACCGGTTTGAGGGTATGTCACCCTTCTTCAACCAGGCTAGCTTGAATCCAGTGGCACAGTGAGCAAGGAACCCACGTCTGGGCATACCCATTCCACATAGGTCGAAAAGTGCTACAGCAAACAAATGATGGACAGTATGCTGACAATGCAAACATTCTCCCCCAGTCAAAAGATCTGGGTTAAATCCATTGATCTTTTGCCTACTACGCCACCCCAGTTTGAACCCAGCCATATGCAAATCAGTCTTGACCCTGTGCCCCATGGGAACAGTGCAGACCGAACTGCCAGGCCCGGTCCTCTCTGGACCGGAGACAAGCATCCTGGGACCATTTTCAGGGTATGTCACCCTTCTTTAGCCAGGCTAGCTTGAATCCAGTGGCATAGTGGGCAAGCCTAAGAGCATGGATGTCCCCGTTCCTAACTGCATTAACAAACTGCAGTGCTGGACTGGCTGAAGAAAAAAATTTGCTTACCAAAGAAATCCATCCTCTTACTTACACTCCCTATCTGAATGAGTGCTGGGGAATGAATTGTGATTCACTTGACTCGTCAAGGCCTTCACAATAAGGCTGGAGGGTGGTGCCTGGTGATAAACTCTGGGTACTAGGCCCTGGTCTAGGACATCTAGCCTGCTGTCTGTGTACATAATGTTGATCAGATAGCCAAAGTATCTCAAGAGTATCATTGAATGTAAGGGCTCAGATGTTGCTTGCTCAGGCTGAAAGATTTCCATTATAACATTTGTCTTCGTCTCAATGGAGGTCAGCTGTAGCTTTAGAACATCGGGAAAAGTGTCAAGCCCATTGGCATTTTGAAAATGAAGGTATAACTATAAGGCATCTGGGTAATTAGGGGGAAGCATGCCATTCCTCTCACTATCATAATCAGCAGCATCATGAAGGCACTATGATCTGACAGAGTCAGAAATAAAAAGGCAACGGACCCTGCAGCAGGCACAAGATTAAAGCCAGGCAGCACAACAACAGTCTGTACTTTCATAATTTTGCAGTAGGACATCCATTCCAAATCTTGACGGGAAGTCCCTGCTCTTCATTGGGCCCTGAAAGCATGCCAGAGGGAGCAGAAAGCACATTTTATAATTGCACCCTGGCTTCTTTTAAGGCCTCGATCTGCTGCAGGGTCGACAATGGCCCAGGTAAATCTGTACACATTGGGTCCAGTAGAGGAATCTATATTAGACCTTAGTAGACTGTAGCTTACATATTGACGCCATCACATCTTCTCCTTGGGAGTGGCGAGATGAAACAAGTCACTTTTTTTCTTTAGGATTGCGTTTAGACTTACTGGAATACGGAGCAGGAAGTGGAGGGTCACTGGAGAAGTCCCGAGATCAGGACAAAGTCTGGGCCTGCGACTTGAAGGTGGAGCCCACGAAGGTAGAGACTACTTCTTGTGCTTGGTGGTGTACAGCTTTGTCGTCGAATCTTGAATCACCATTGCATGCCTAAGAACATGCTTATTACATGATTTTGATGTGTCTGGAGCCCAGCCACCAAAAACACTTTGTGCTGGCCTGTCACAGACATCTGCTTCCTGCAGTCGTAGCACAGCTTAAATCCTGTGGTTTTGGTGGCAACACTGTTTGACTATTACAGTAAGTGGCCTGAGGTCAAGATTGTGAATGAACGTGCATCCTCTACAGTGGCAGTTTTTTAAAGAATTTTTCTCTAGAGAAGGGGTCCCAGAATTTCTGAATCAGAAAATGGAATTCAATTTGTGTGTGATAACGTGGTGTCATTCCTGTAATTCAAGTTGTGTGATTACATGGTTTCATGCCTTGAGACCACAGAAGGCAAATATCTGATGAGTTCCTTATACTATCCTCAACCTTGGGATGATACAAGGAACTATTCAAATGAACAGAGTTTTATCTGAATCTATCCAGTGGGCTAAGTTGAATGCTTGCACCATTTCTGAAGTTAATGGGTGCCTGGTGTGCTGTTGTAACACAAAATGACATTCTGTAACCAAATAATTCAGCTTTTGTGGGGAAGAAGCCCAGCACCCAAGTTATTCCTTGGCTCGATGTTAAGATGGGTGAAGCAAGACAGTTCACTTGCACAGTTAAAACAGAATAATCAGCAATTAGATTAAAGAAGTCTAAGCGAAGCCAAATAATAAGTTTGATTCCAGGCAAGTCAAACAATCTAATCAACTAATAAAAGTGGGGGATGTGGGTCGGATTAAAAAAAATTAACATGTCAGGAAGTGAGATTTAAAGTTTGGTGAACCTGCGCTGATAGAGCATGGCAATGCGGTACTTGTTAAGGGGTGCCATTGGTGGAAGATGTGAAGAGTGGTCAGGGAACTTCAATGATGAGTCTGGCTGAACAGAATGAGGAAAAGAACAGTAACCAGCCTACATTACACAGGAGCAGATATCCGCAAAAGTGACGTTCAGGTACTATTTCTTCATTCTTCTGGGGTGTCTTTACACCATTCTGCACTTTTGCTAGTATGTTTTGAATTTATCATAAATAAGACATATATATATATATATATACACAAAATTCCCCCTCTCAGAAGAACGGCACAGGCTGCCTTTTGATGCTTCAAAATGTATTTATTTAAGGCACAGAATCGGCAGCTCCCTACCGACGCGTTTCGCCACTAAGGCTTGGTCACGGTTACTGTGTACATTTCATGGTGCTATTTACATAGTGAAAACAAAGTGCATAGAAGAAGGACTACAGTAGATCCACTCGGCCAATTTTGGCCGCCATACTTGAGTGGTGCTTTCAATTAAACATATATTGTCATGATGTGTTTATACTGAAGCATCCAAAGGCAGCCTGTGCCGTTCTTCTGAGAGGGGGAATTTTGTTTATGTAAATAAGGGTGTCCGGCACCCACACAAGCTCGCCGTGCTACGAGACGAGGAATAGCCGGGAGCGGTTGTTGGAATATTATATATATATATATATATATACATACATATATATACATATATATACATATATATATATTTATATATGAAAATATGTTATGGTCATCTCATTTAAGGTATCCTTGCTTGGGATGGTAATGGTGGGGATGTTGTATGTTAATGGAACTGGAGTTCAAAATATAAAGACGATTGAGCATGTAGGAAGGGCTGTTAGGTGGCTTGCACTTGCTCCCGCAATAATCTTCCTGTAGACTTCATTTGAACTGTTTTTGAAATACCACATATGTGAATTCCTAAATCAACTGTAATTCTAATAACTGAGGCAACAGTATTGAGCCAGAGGTGAGAGACCGCCACTGCCCTACTCCAACACAAAAGCAAGCCCTTGTATTTAGGATACACAGTTTAGCCCGTGTGTGGAAAGAGCTGGCCTTGCACCAAACCCTACAGGGCACTCCATTCTACACCTTTCAGGGGGCTTCACAAACAAGTTAAGACCCAATTACTGCAATTCTCAAAAGCAGAGCAGGCAGTGGCACAAGTTGCTTTTCAAGCAGTGAAACACGTTCATAAGATTAGAACACTTGGAAACAAAGCAATAATTGTGTACATACAAATTCTCCAACACACAGAGGGCAAGGCTTCCAGCAGCAGGAGGAAACAACTTCCTCTGCTAAAGCGGACATCACCCTACCCAAGTGACTTATTCACACTTAACTCTGACCAACCCTCTACTTCAATAAATCACCCCCAACAATAATAAAACAAGAAACGTACCTTAGAGCCTCGCTCATTAAAGATGATCTCCACATCTAGGATCTTACCAAAGGGCTGCAAAGACAAAACACAAAATCAAGTGAAAAATTGGAAGCAATACCAGCAAAACC
The DNA here is from genome assembly GCF_964263255.1 of Lissotriton vulgaris. NCBI lineage: Eukaryota > Metazoa > Chordata > Amphibia > Caudata > Salamandridae > Lissotriton > Lissotriton vulgaris. Next base: position 884,089,619 of record NC_141685.1, read on the forward strand.
AGAAAAGGCGGGGTAAAGAAAAACCAATGAAGAGAATCAAGAATAATAAAGTTTAAGGTTAAATCAATGTAGGATGTGTAAGAGCGGGATCATGGGCAACAGAAATGGAAAATAAAACTAGGAAAGTGTAAAGAGAACAAGGAACACAAGGAGGGAAACAAAAGGAAACCGAGTGAAGAACCAGATAAAGAGCAACAGCGAGGGATGGAGCAGGAAATGGAAAGGACCAGGAACTTGAGCAATACAGAGAAAAAAAACTGGAGAGTGTGAGAGTGTGAGAGTGAGTGAGTGAGTGAGTGAGTGAGTGAGTGAGTGAGTGAGTGAGTGAGTGAGTGAGTGTGTGTGTGTGTGTGTGTGTGTGTGTGTGTGTGTGTGTGTGTGTGTGTGTGTGTGTGTGTGTGTGTGTGTGTGTGTGTGTGTGTGTGTGTCTCTTTAACTGTAGTCTGAGTCAAAGCCACCAAGAGAGCCTTCATCGCTGGCAACAGTGAAATGAAGTGCCCAAATGGCGCAGTGGGAAAACTCTTGAAAAGGGAGGTTTTTCCTGTTCTTGGCTGTGGGAAAACACCTGCTCATGTCCACAAAACACCATCGCCTGCTTGAACAAACTGGGCTCAGGGACTTCAGGGTATGGCTGGGTGCTGGTCATTGGAGTCAGCGGTTGTGCTGGGATCTCTACCAGCACCAAGGCCTGGTCTCTTGAAAAGCTTCTCACGGGCGTTGATCGCCATTGCGAGTAGAACTAAGTGCCAGGGTTGTCTAGCCCAGATCGAGGCTATAAACAGGAGTGTTTGGGATGTTTGACGCATCGAGCACAGCATTGGAAGGGGTGGGAGATGCAGAAAAGCTTAGGCAAACATCCCTGACCAGTTCATCCATACTGCATTGCCCATGAACTGAGTGTGGGTGCCTGGATACAAAGCTTGAGCATTTTGCGATTTAGGGAGTGGCGAACATATCTATCAGTGGATTTCCCACAATGACAAAGTAGGTGTGGAGAACTACAAGATTGAGTTCCTGTTTGTGGATTTGTTGGCGAGACCTGCTGAGTAGATATGCTAAGTCTTTGTCCATTCCTGGTAGATACGGTGCCATCAGGGGGATGTGGTGGTGATGTGTCCAAAGCTAAATTGTCTCAGTATATAAGGAGTAGCGGAGTGAATGGGTTCTGCCTCGCTTTTGCAGGTAGTACATGGCAGTCATGCTGTCTGTTCCCATTAGGACTACTTTGCTCCCCCGCATCCCAAGGAGCAAATCAAGAGCCTAGGCATCTGGCTCGACCACACCCTAACCTTCAATTATCAAGCCACCAAGCTTGCCGCCACCTGCTTTGGGCTGATGAGGCTACTTCGTAAAATTCTCCCTCTCCTTCCGTTCCACTCAAGACAGATTATGGTTCACGGACTGATCCTTTCCCGTCTAGATTGTGGAAACGCCCTATATCTTGGGGCCCCACAATCTACACCTAACAGACTCCAGGTCATCCACAATTGTGCAGCAAGAATTCTCCTGGACATTCCCCGCCGAACTTCAGTTAGAGCCCGACTGAGAGACCTCCACTGGCTCCCTCTAAGATCCAGGATCGAGTTCAAGAGCATGTGCATCGCACACCGCTCCTACTGGGGAACAGGCCCCTCTATCAACTCCCCCCTGGTGGAAGCCTACCTACCCTCTCGCCTACTCAGATCCGCGACCTCCCACCTCGCCTCAGTACCACGCATCAGGAAGGCCAGATGTGGAGGCCGCATGCTCTCTTATAACCTAGCCAAGATGTGGAACTCCCTTCCCCTCCACATCAGATCTGAACCCAACCTTCTCACTTTCCGCAAACTGTTAAAAACCTGGCTTTTCAGTAAAACTTCAAATTAACTCTTCACTCAGCCTCTCCCCCCAACCCTCCGGCACAACTCATTCTTTTTCTACAGCGCTGGGACGCCCCTGGGTAGCCATCGCGCTTTACAAATCCTCATTCCATTCCTCTAAATCTAAAGTATTTCAGGGCAAGCTAGACTGCTGAGAGCTCGAGGTAGCTAATGTAATGTTACTACTGTTGTAGGGTCTGCAATGCCTGTCCTGCTGTGTGATTGAGATGTGCCCCCAATCAGACTTTTTTTAATTCATTTTATTTTGCATTTATAAGTGAAAGTGAAAGCAAGTAAATATGACACATCATACTTAGTCTCCAGGGATGATATTTCTTACTCACACAACGTATACAGAGGGGAGAAAACAGTATCCAAACATCCACCACGATCCCTCATATAATGATCACATTTGACCTTAACTATCATCTGGTTCAGAAGAAGACAATGTGAATGTCAGAGGCGTGCAATGTTTTAGACATAGTCATATGGAGATCTCACACTCTTTGTACTCACTTGATATGGGTAGTGAAGGGGTGCCAAGTAACCTCGAATTTGGCCACCCTATCTCAGATGATAGTCAATTTTTCCATGGCATCGATGTACCAGACCGTCCCCAAACACCCGCATATCTGATTTTGTGATATGTCCATAATAATAGTCATATGCGGTATAGGGCCTTCAAAAGCCTATACCAGCAACCGGTTGTTGCTGTTTCAAGACTGCAGAGAGCAGTGAACACTGGCCTATACCAACACTAGATCCTCCATGACCCATCGCTTGGTACCACTGTGCTGGAAAGCACTGCTGAAACAGGCAAATTTGATGTCTGTTACAGGGCACTATGGCCTGCTTCAGCAGTGCTTTGCCATCAAGCACAGGAGGCGCATTACTGTTCTGACGTGGATAGGATAATTTGGCTTTTAAAAAAAAGGGAGGGCAAGGGACAAGCTGTTGGAAGGCCTTGACTTTTTGATGGCTGGGTTAGCAGAGTTTAGAGTTGATTTGGTCATGTTGATGGTAAATCCAGGGCTGTGAAAGAGAGATAGTGGTCTGGGCATGGCCCAGGTATTGAGGCTTGCTTGAGCTCTCGATCATCCAACCATAGGAGAGAACATGAATGAGTCTTCTATGGGGTGAGGCAACTACTGCTTTTGGCATTTAGCCAAGACCCTTGGAGTTGTTGTGATCCTGAAAGACAGCACTCAGAAATAATGACGGCTACTTACCACAAAACAAAAGTAGCATCAGTGGGCAGGACAGCTTGGGATACAGAAAAATCCGTCTTTTAAACCCAATGCTGCCACAAAGCAGTTTCACTAGAACAGTGGGGTGAGGGTTCTCGATTGAAGGCTCAGAGTCGAAGAGCACAATGGGATGTTCCTCCTCTGGTGGTGGCAATGCAAAAAGAACCAGTGCAGGGAGTGGCGCTGGGACTGAAGTCCGCACCAAGGCCGGTTTCCAGAACCCAAAGTAGATTTGGCAGGCACATGAGGGCGCTGAGAGCAGACCAACCAGCAGAAGTCCGAATGGAAGCCCTTAAGATCCTTGAGGCCCAAAGGTACGGGGCAGATAAAATTGCAGAAGATCCACAGCATGGCTTCGCAAAAGAACACAAACAGTTGCGACATCACTGATGGATCAGGAACGCCAGGGTGCATCTGGGCCACGTTCGGAATCACGACCGAAAGGCTCACTGACACCCTTACGGCTTCACTTGATTTCCTAAGTGGCAGAAAGAGCAGAGCCACGCTTGGACTTCTTAGGTTTCTTTTTACTTACCCGATGACTGACTGCGATAAAGACCAGCCATTGGAATGCATTGGGGGTGGGGGGGTGCTGAGACCTTCCTTTTGACTGACCATGGTGTGGAATCTTTCGGTGTTTGGTGACGTAAAGTTTTTCATTGCTGCCTTGTATGGCCATGGGATTCATCTGGGTGCATTTGTTGCAGGTCCTGGATTCATGCTCTGCTCCGAGGCATCACAGGCATACCTGGTACGGATCTATCACAGGCATCTGTTTGGGACAGCACCTACAATGCTTAAACCCGGTTTTGAAAAGTGACATAACTTGCACACTCTGAAAAGCTTTTTTCCTCAATGTTTTCAAAAATTTCAAAGGATAGCGGAGTAGCTATGGATTGGCATCTGAAAGCACAAAAGTAAGGAACTGATATCAGCACGCATAGGTGTCACTTCCATTCAGAGCCCCATGTCACTTCTGGAAAGAAACACTGTCAGTGCAGAGCCACACAATGCCACCTACCTGGCCTTAAGTTTCCTGATCAAGTTAAACACCTTGGGAATTTTCATAATGTGAGGAGGCTGTGTTTAGAAGTATCCATCAGAAAAAAGTGAACTGATGTCGTCTTGACATTGGGGGCACGGTCATCCCTGTGGTGCCATAGGACACCTCATTGTGTGCCAGAATGAACCTGCTGTGCCCTATCGTCGACGTGGATCAATGCGAAATGTTTTCAGGACCCGTCAGGCGCCTGGATGAAAATACCACAGGCGAGGAATCTGCTCTTAAAATTATCAGTCAGAACATTGAAAATGAATATCTTTGGAGAGATTTCTATGGAGGGAGAACTACAAAGGCAATTTGACTTATAAAATACCTAACTTGCATTACAAACTAAGAGCAAAGTAAAGGGAACAAATTACAGGGCTCCTTTTATTACAGGCACAGAAGTTTGATAGGACTACTTCAACAACCAAAGTATTAAGCTCCCATGTTGCAGAGTGAAATTCTCCAACTATGACTGCCACAAAGAACAGTCATTCAAAAAGAACAGCTTGTATGCAGACGATACCAAACCAAAATTAACTTCTATTGTGAACCAAGAATCGGTACTGCAGAGAACGCAAGACCGCAATCATTGGAATGGCCCCCTTGTGGGCCCATTTGACAGTCCAAGTGTCTTCAGTCTTACGGAAGCGATCACTGAAGCAAAGAGAGTAACAGTAAAACCTGTTTATTTTGCTCTTCTTTGCTTTTGGACTCCAAACTCTGCAGTTATGCATTGCATCAGGTATTGAATGGGAAGGACTTGGTGTTACAGAAATGCAGATTAAAAACTGCATAGCCACCCCAAGGATGATTACTCTTGGTAAGTTGTACCCTGAAGAATACTGGTTTATGGTAGAATCAAAAACCTTGTGCCCTCGCAGTACTTGCCTTCTCCTAAAGAGCATGGAATATGTTTATCCCAAAATTAATTTTCTTGACCAAATGACAAGCTTTCTGTCGCCTTTGGCAGTTAACGAGAATTGGCCTTTTTGCCTCCAGGAATTACCCTATATTTCATACATATGGAGTTAAAACATCTGGAAGCAGCAGCGGCAAAAACTGAGCTTAAAAGAATTTTTTTTCCCGCTCTCCTTTATCTCCTGTATATCCTGAATGCCGTAGTTGCATTCTACGAGACTGGGTTTCGGTAGGTCATGACTCGAGTTTGTCACCTTCCTTGTCAGTAGTAGAGTGGTTTTATAATCAAAGGTGCTTTGTGCATTGATGGAGGGGAACTGAAGTAGACGGCAGAAATAGCCACATGAGACTTCTTTCAACACAGTTGTGTCAGGGCAGATGCATAAAGTTATTTGCATATCGAAGCTAAAGGGGAATTAAAAATAATGATTAAAGCAGTGTGTGCGTGAATCTAACTGCTCGGAAATATGCTCTTTGAGCTCAAATTTTTTCTCTTCCAACAGTTTTGGTTTTCTTACAACTGTCTGAGATCCTGCTCAAACAGATGTTAGGTCCGGTTTAGAAGGTGTCCGTAGACATTATGCTTATACATCACTGTTTTGTCTCTGCTCAGACTACCAGCAAGTCTGAGAACCATGTTTTCTTCTAGTCACCTATCATTTTCAGGTCCTACTAGAGAAATGATTCATACAAATTATCCTGACAATTCAGAGTAAAAAGCAATGATTCTTGAAAGAATGTTGAGAGCAAACACAACTGAAAAGATCTCTCAGGATTAACTTCCACAGTAAAGAATCAAATATGAGGGTGAGGAATGGAGCGATTAAGTCTGCAGCACAAGAGGCAAGGTGGCACTATGAGGCAGTCGGGTGCTGGAGGATCAAGGAGACCTCAGACACATCCATTTTGCAGGAGATGTCTTTTCTGTGGGGCCTGGAGCTTTTCAGGTGTAAGCAGAGACAGCACATTCTGAATCAGATAGTGAGTAGGCACAAACATGCATTGAAGTGTGATTGCTGCAATGTGTTTATCAGCTGCCTTGTCATATTTTAAGTTGGTGGGTATGGTACATGGTTATATGTGTAGTTCATGTGGCTGTAAAATGATCTGCATAAACTAAAACTATGGTATTGGATGTACTGCTTTATTAGGTATGCATAGGGGTCCATCTGTGATAGAAAGTATTGCTTGCATTGCATATAGTTGAGCTATGGTGGTGTTGTCAAATTGTAATCATGGGTACTGAGATTTGCTTAAATGTCGGATTGCTTCATAGTCAGTGGTTAAGGGGCATCCTTAAGCAATGGGCTGGATATTTTTTAAAGAGATAAGTGTCCGACACTTCTTTACTGCTAAATTCATCAAATTTATGCATGAATAAATGACCATGAATTATTTCCTTCCTATATTCTGAAAGCAACTCTGCTTCCTTTCTATATGCCTCATCTGGATACAAACTACTCTAAATCTCATGCCTGTTTGCTAACCATTCACTTTGGGCTCCCAGATAGCTTGCTACTTGCTGTAAATTACTGTGCCTCATCAAGAATAGTGAGCACTATATAAATCAGAATAAGCCTGTAGTATGCTTATTTTGGAGTTGACCTAATAGCCAGAAAAAGGCACATTTCAGTTCAATATCCAGAAACGTCAAAAGCCCAAATGGTTTGGGTACTAGAGCACTTAGTTTCCATTTCCACAATAGTGTTCCTGCTACACCTTTCATTTTAATTTCTTAAGTAAGCGTTTAAAGTGATGAAGCCCTGATCTTAAGGCACAGAGTGCATTCGCAGTTGAAAGATAGAGGCGAAAACAAGATTTTTTTATTTAAGAAAAGGCAATCTTCAACCGTCAAACTGTGGAGAAAGAAGTGTAAAGCATAGGAACCGTAGGTGAATTCCAGGCAGAATAAATAAAATTAGTAGTTTGTTGCATACATAAACTTTAAAGATATGTCAAGTCATCTGACGATGACAGTATTGGGTGACAAATTGTCAAATTCAGGCATCAATTCCTGGTTTATCTTTAAAAGAAGCCCATGGTCATTAAAGGAACTGCACAAAAAACGTGCAGAACCTAGTCAGTGTTCAGAATCCTTTGACGCAAACAAGGCTTCACACAACTGGTTATAGTGCGACTGTGATTGGAGGATATCAATTGAAAGTCTCAGACACGACGTTCAGGGTTCTGGGGGTCAAGCGGAAGCAAAGTTATGCCTCTGAAGCAACCTGCCCTAGAGTAGACAGCATGAAGGTTTTCTCTAATCAGATCACGGACTATTTGTTAACATTTCTTAAAGTGGATGTACAGGGGACCATAAAAACCCAATGATTTTTTTTTTGTAAAAGATAAACATTTGATTATAAATAGGGAGGGAACGGTCATGGGCTTTTCCTCCTGAAAAAGTAAAGTCGTCTGTATTGGCTAGCCTGCAGTAGTGCATTAAATGCCAGAAGACCCTGTGGACTATGGTAGAACACCCAGAACCATGTCAAACTTACATTACTATGGTTGTAAGCGTTTCAGAATGAGATTCATTCTCTTATGCACCAATATAATTGGCCTCATCATCTAGAAATGATACTTCACTAACCTCACTGTTCTATCTTCACAGAGAAGATGGGAACGTCCAACACCTACCACCTTCGAGGAGGAAGCAGGACTTCAAGGGTAACCAATGTACACATTTGTTGTGTTAAATTTAAATTTGTATAGCATGAGCATTATTAAAACATCAAACAATATGGAAGGTGAAAGAAAAGGGGCAGTATAGAAAAGTGCCTCTTTTTGACATGGTTACCCGCACTTCTTGCTCACTGGTAAGGAGCCTTTTGATTGGAAGTGCACTGCGTTCCTGCTAACTCGGCCCCAGTGCCGGCGCATTTCTCTAAAATGGTACAAATGTTAATAGTACCCCAACTGGCAAGGATTTTAACCCCTTTGTAAGACCCTGGTAAATGGTATCCCGGGTACCCAGGGCATGGGTACTAAATAGGGTCCCATTAGGGCTGCAGCATGTATTAAGTCACCCAAAGGGACTAACACACAGACTGCATGCAGACTGCCATTGCAGGATGCGTGAAATGGTTCAAGCCATTCTGAAAACTAGACATAGCCCACTCCCAGTGTGCAATACCAAAGTACACTACATATACTATAGGTAAGTCACCCCTAAAGCAGGCATGAGCAGAGACCCCCGATATGTCTAGTTCAATTGCTAGTCATTGTAAGTGATCAGGAATCCATTTTAAAGGTATGCACTGAGCACTGGATATTACACGTTACCCAGCTAAATAATGGCTTCACTGAAAATAATCGTGTTTTGGTATTGAATACCATGCCTGAATAAACCCGTACTGATGTCAGTTAGAGGTGCCCCCTGTAACTCTACCAGTCATTTGGTGTGTTGGCTGACTTGTATCTTTCAGCCTGCCACCAGATGGGTTTCCGGCTCCCTGCAAGAGAGAGCCAGTACTCTTAAGAGGTCAGAACAAATTTCTGCTTGGCAAAAAAACCTCTAGCAGGATAGCTAGCGTTTTAGCATATCAAGGTCAGAGGCTTCAAAGTCCCTAACACTTTTGATACGAGACCCCAGCTTCCCCCAGACTTGGAGCACTCCACCCCCTGGGGCCCATTTGGCACCAGAGCAGGTGGGGAATTAAATATTCAGGAAGCGTGTTGTATTAAATGGCTGGTCACACAACTAAGATGGGCTACCTGAAATAAACAGCCAGAGAAGGGTTTCACCATCTTGTTTTTGGTCAAAATAGAGACTTCTGAGTCAGGGTTAACCCACTCCCCACAAGAAGTGTTCATATAGGGGGGTGTAGTCACCCTAGTAGTAGGTAACCCATTGGCTACCACCATACACTCCCCATAATTAATTATTTAGGGGACACCCCCTGAAATCAGACTGACCGATTCGGCAACCTGAGAACAGAAGGACAAAAGAGACACCTTAGGAACCGGGAAACTGCAGAGAAACTGGGACAAACCTTCTTGCTGCTTGACAATTAAAAACTGCAAAGACAAGACTTGTCCTGCTTCTGTGCATGCTCCCAACACTTGGAGGACTGCCCATCACTTCGACAACCAACTATCATCTCCCTTAGGGTGGAGAAGCCATACATCTGCAGGCACAGACAGCATCTGCCCGGTTCACCATGCTGTTGGCCATCAAGCCCACTGAGGGAGCAACACTTGAGAAGGTTTTTGCGGCTCTACGTCAGCTACGTCTCTTTCCAGACGCTAGGCCCTCAAGGAGCCCCCCTGCACCAATACCCTGAGTAGGAGTAGTTTCTGTCCTGTAACTCCAGTTCTGTAGTAGGGGTATCTCTGTTATAGTCATAATCTAGTGAATAGTCCCACCCATGTGCGTGGACCACGGCAATCAAAAATAATCTCTTAAGTTGTCAAGAAATGCAGAACTGCAAGACACTTAAGATAAAATTAAAGACAAATAATGCAGCCTATACACACAGGCTACATTTGTCCAGTACTTCAACTAGAAATTCCACCAAAAAAACCACACACAACACTGCCTGCCCAGTTTCTTCCATACAGAAACTTGCCTCCACCAGTAAAAAGCCTCTGGAATGATAGAGATGAAGGCATGGACAGACAAGCCCCATAGGCTGCCATTATGTGGCTTACAATAGGATACTGTGCCTTTAAGAAACTTTCCAGAACTTTCTCCCAGTATCCCAGAATGCACAGCAGGTCCCTTTTACTTTCAGTTCTTTTTGAAGGCGTAGCACGCCAGACCTGTAGCATTCCTTACATAAACATCCATCTCCACCGGGGAGGAGGGCGGGCGCTTATGACTAACAGATACCCCTACTACAGAACTGGAGTTACAGGACAGAAACTCCTCCTTCTGTAGTAGGGGATCTCTGTGTATAGTCATTATCTAGTGAATAGAATGGCAAGCCCATCCCCACACCAAAGCGGCGGTGGAGAAAGGAAAAAATAACACCACTATTGTGCGAACAAATTTCGCAGCGAAGCCTGCCCAACCTGAGCATCCGCCCTGGCATCAGTGTCCAGGCAGTAATGCTTAGCAAAGGTATGAACCGACTTCCAAGTGGCCGCCTTCCAGATCTCTGCAATCGGAACATTACGGAGTAAAGCTGTCGTGGCAGCTTTTCACCTGGTGGAATGCGCCTTAGGTTTACCTCCTAAGGTCTTATTAGCTTTTTGGTAACACAACTGTATGCAGGACACAATCCACCTGGAGATGGACTGCTTGGAGGTCGCTAGACCCGTCCTGACCGATCCATAATTGACAAATAATTGGTCAGACCTACGAATATCTTTGGTTTTATCCAGATAAAATCTCAACACCCTCCTAACATCCAAGGAATGTAAAGACCTTTCCGCTGGAGATGAAGGAGTCTGAAAAAACGTAGGCAAAGTTATAGTCTAGTTGACATGAAAATCAGAAATAACCTTGGGAAGAAATTTAGGGTGAGTACGCATAACAACCTTAGCAGCATGAAATACAGTATAAGGTTCTTGCCAACACAACGCCTGAATTTCACTCACCCTGCGGGCCGATGTAATGGCCACGAGGAACGCCGCCTTCGAGGACAGGTGCTGCAACGAAGCCTTATGAATAGGTTCAAAAGGCTCCTTCATCAATCTGGACAGCACCACATTCAATTCCCATGAAGGCGAAGGAAGCCTGACAGGAGGGAACACTTTCTTCAAGCCTTCCAAAAAGTCTTAGATCACAGGGATCTGGAAGAAGGAAGTCTGTGAAGGGCATTTCCTGTAGGCAGTCAATGCAGCAAGATGAACCTTAATGGAATGAACATTAAGGCCAGATTGCGCCAAATGTAGAAGGTAAGGAAGGATGACAACTTCCTTGCACGTCGTCGGGTCGTAGTTCTTGGACTGACACCAGATACAAAACCTCTTCCACTTGTAAGCATAGGAAGTCAAGAGTGGAAGGCCTTTTAGACTCCTTCAGTATGTTCATGCAATCTTCGGGCAGATTGAGATGACCATATTGCACTATCTCAGGAGTCATGCCGCCAAACTCAAAGACGAGAGGTTGGGGTGCAACATCTGCCCCCCGAACTTCGTGAGAAGGTCCAGCCTGCACGGCAACCGAATGTGAGGAAGGAGTGACCGGTGAAGCAGGTCCGTGAACTACCACTGTCTGGGCCATTCCGGGGCGATGAGTATCATCCGAGCCTGGGACCGGGCCAGCTTGATGAGTACCGCCGGAATCAGGGGAATGGGTGGAAAAGCGTACAGAAAGCTGTTCGACCAGTTGATCCATAACGCATTCCCCAGCGTCCCCTGCTGGTAGTACCTGGAGGCAAAGTCTCGTCATTTGCTGTTTTCGGCGGTGGCGAACAGATCTACGTCTGGGGTTCCCCACCTTGCGAAGACTTCTCCTAGTACTTCGTCGTTTATGACCCATTCGTGATTTTCCTGAATCAGTCTGCTCAGCGCGTCTGCCTGAACATTCTGCACACCTGGTAGATGGGTAGCCGTCATCGTCAGTCATCAGGCCAGAAGCCAGTGCCAGATCGCCTGCGCCTCCTGCGACAGAGTGCGTGATCTCGAGCCCCCCTGCTTGTTGAGGTAATACATCGAGGTGGTATTGTCCGTCTGACCAAGCAGAGAGTTGGTCTGGAAGGACGGAAGAAAGGCCTTCAGTGCCAAGTGAACAGCTCTGAGTTCCAGGAAATAGATGTGATACGTGGCCTCCATCGGGGACCACGGTCCTTGAATCTGGAGGGTCCCAGAGTGTGCTCCCCACCCCTGGAGAGAAGCATCCGTTACAACCGTCTGCGTGGGAATATCCTTGTGGAAGGGAACCCCTCTGAGGAGATTCTCCGCCGAACACCACCATTTCAGAGACTGAAGAGCATGCAGGGACAGCCGCATCTTGTCGTCCCACGATCCTTTCCTCTGATCCCACTGGTCCTCCAAGCACTCCTGCAGCGGTCTCATGTGCAGCCGCGCGTGAGGCGTCAGGAAGATACAAGAGGCCATCGATCCCAGTAGAGAAGACACCATCCTCACTGTTGTAGATGGATTGGTCATAAGAGCCTGAGCCTTCCGAAGGAGTGATAACCGTCGCTCCTCGGAAGGAGACACGCTTGCTGACAGCGTATTGATGGAGGCTCCCAAATACTGTATGCATTGGACCGGAGTCGGGACAGACTTGGACATGTTGATGTGCAACCCCAGCTTGTTCAAGAGAACGCATGTCTTCTGGAAGTGTGCTCGCGCTTCCGAGAAGGAGGATGCCTTGATCAACCAATCGTCCAGGTACGGGTAGACAAACATTGTTCTTCCTCAGGTGTGCCGCTACCACCGCCATGCACTTTGAGAATGTTCTCGGTGCCGACTTTAGTCCGAATGGGAGTACTGTGTATTGATAATGATTGGCGCCGACTTGGAACCGCAGGAACATCCTGTGTTTGTGTGCAATGGGCACATGGAAGTACGCATCCTGTAAGTCTATAGCACACAGCCAGTCTCCTTGTTGCAACTGAGGATAAATCTGATGCAACGACAGCATGCAAAACTTTTCCCTGCGAAGCCATCTGTTTGCCTGTCGCAAGTCCAGAATGGGCCTGAACTCGTTCCTGTCCTTCTTGCGAACCAGGAAGAACCGGGAGTACAGACCTCTTCCTCTCTGAGACAGAGGTATGTCTTCAATCGCTCTTTTCCTTAGCAGGAGATCTGCCTCCGCCTGGAGCTCCTGCATTTGGTACTGCGAACTGACCGGAGGGATTGATGGAGGCGGGCTGGTGAACCGAAGACTGTATCCATTGCAAACAATATTCAGCACCCACTTGTCCTGAGTAATTTTTCTCCACTCTGCCAGAAAAAATTGAATGCTTCCCCCTACCGGAGTGGGTAACAGATCCGGGGGTAGTAGGTTCCTGGGGCCTAGAGCCGGCCTGGCCCTTGGCCGCTGGAGCGGACTGCTGGCCTCCTCTGCCCTTCTGGCGCTTCTGGAAGGGCTTACGGAACTGTTGTTGTTGTTGCGACTGTCCCGAAGCTTGGCCACGTCCTCTGCCCTGTCCACCGAACCTCCGTTGGAATGAGCGGTACGATTTCTTCGTTTCTTTAGGCTTCTCCAGACCCACAGCCGTGAGTGTCTCAGCCTCCGCCTTCATGCAGGCCATTTTGTCATCCGCATGTTTCCCAAAGAGGGTTTCGCCAGAGAATGGAAGGTTGGCCACCCTCTGTTACGCGTCTGGTTTTAGCGACGTAAGGCGGAGCCAGGCGTGTCGTCTCTGGTTAATTCCATGGCAAAAGCCATGTGCCGCTAATAGGGATGAATCTGCCGCAGCACTGATAATTTGATTAGCTACCAGCATCCCCTCATTCAGCACTTCCTGGAAATCCTCCCTCTTTTCGCGAGGTAAGTGTTCTGCAAACTGCTGAAGAGACTCCCAGAGGGAGCGGTCGTAGCGACCCAACAGAGCTGTGGCACTTGCAGTCTTCATAGAGGTCGCTGATGTTCCACACATCTTCCTTCCCGCTGAATCTATCCGCTTAGATTCTTTGTCCGGGGGGACTGTGGACGACGGGGTGGTGGCATGCTGTTTGCGGGCCGTCCTCACAATCACCGAATCCGGAGGAGGATCCACCGGTAGAAAAGCCGGATCCGAATCGGGAGCCCAGTACTTTTTCTGCAATCTCGATGGTGCCGCCTTAGTCACCGCAGGGGTGAGGAAAAGGTCCTTGGCCGGTTCCTCCAGGCCCGGTACCAAAGGTAGAAGTGGACGAGACAGGTGTTTCTGGTGCAGTGTCTCGAAGATGACTGACGTCTTAGGCGTGGGCACTGTCAAGGATATGCCCAACTTGGCAGCGCTTCGCACAAGGACATCATGGAACGCCACCAAGTCATCAACCGGAGACACCCTTGTATCCGGTGATCCTGACAACGTCGGGGAGAAGTCCCTGGTTCCTGAGGACCTCGTGCGTGAGCGAGACCTGTGCCTCCTATGGTGATGTCTCGACCGCGTGGACGACTTGTTACGCGATCGATCCCTCCTCCGGGAACGAGAGCGTGATCTCCCGGTCCGTGGGCGCTCCGCAGGTTTCTTTGGGGGTGTCTTCCATGGCTTACCCGGGGGACGGGGTTTTGGAGTCCCCTTAGGCTGAGTAGGAAGAGGCGGTAGCGACGCCGATCTCGGTGGAGGGACCGGGGGTATCACCGACCGAGGGGCGGGCCCATGCGGTGAAAGCAGTGGAGGTGGCTGTCATGATGGTAGAGGAGGGTTGACGGGAGGATTCTCTTTCGTATAGGAGGAGGCGGAGACGGAGACTTTGGCTGGGGTGGTGTATATACCACTGAGTACACCGTGCCCGGTGACCTCTTCGGAGGGGACTGCGAATCAGCCTCTCCAGTACGTGATCGCCGCCTCCGGCGTCCTCCATCAGACCCAGCATGACTTCTGGTGCCAGAATCTCTTTTGCGCGGCTTCGGGGAGTGCGAACGACTCCTCGACGCTGACCTCTTTCTCCTCGACTCCGAACAACGGTGTTCCGTGTCGGATGTCGTTTCTGCGACTCAGGTGTCGAACGTCTCCTCCGCGACGTCGAACTATCCTTCCTCGACGTCGAACACCGCATCCGCGACGTCTACCGATCTCTTCTCGACGACGAGCGTCGACTCTTCCTCGACGCCATCCTCTTCCTCGAGGCCTTCGACGCCGAAGATCCCCTCGACGGCGATCATCTTCTCGACGGCGATCGTCTTCTCGACGGCGATCGTCTTCGACGGCGATCGTCTTCTCGACGGCGATCGTCTTCTCGACGGCGACCTTCTTGACGGCGAACGGCGGGGTCGCTCGACGACGAGCGCCGACGCCTGTCTGTTCTCCCTCGACGTCGATGGCTCGACGCGGACGTCGACGATCACGATGAAGACACCGTCGACGGTGGGTTCGACGGCGGCCGAACCAGGCCCCTCGACGTCGACCTCTCACGCCTTCTCGACCCGGAGCCCCGGGGAGAAGGGGAACACACATCACCGTCGTCGAGGCAATCGACGCCGGCGGAGACTGGGACCGCTTGCTGGTCTTCCTGCCTCTGGGGAGCCCCCCAGAGGCCTCAGCAGAGGCAGAGGGAACCTTCCCAGCCTGCCCAGACCCACCTGCAGCCTGCAGTCGTCTCTCTTCAAGGCCTTGAAGCCTAATCTTCAGTCTTTCCCTCAGGGTCCTTGCTGAAGGTGCTGGCAGATGTCGCAGTCTTCAGGGACATGTGCCTCAGGGAGACAGATAATGCAGACTTCATGTGGATCACTCTTGGCCTTCTTCCTCCCACAGACTGGGCATTTGTCGAAAAGAGCAGGCAATTTAGAGCCCTAAAAGCCTGAACAAACACACAGGAGAGAAGAAAAGCACCAAGGAATACAAATCTCAAACACTTTTTAGCAAAAAGTGAACAAAATCCAATAAACCCTTGAAAAAGGGGAGAGCTCAATGCCAGGGTCCTGTTAGCAGGAGCCGGAAAAAAGAACTGAAAGTAAAAGGGACCTGCTGTGCATTCTGGGATACTGAGAGAAAGTTCTTGAAAGTTTCTTAAAGGCACAGTATCCTATTGTAAGCCACATAATGGCAGCCTATGGGGCTTGTCTATCCATGCCTTTATCTCTATCATTCCAGAGGCTTTTTACTGGTGGAGGCAAGTTTCTCTATGGAAGAAACTGGGCAGGCAGTGTTGTGTATGTGTTTTTTTTGGTGGAATTTCTAGTTGAAGTACTGGACAGTGTAGCCTGTGTGTATAGGCTGCATTATTTGTCTTTAATTTTCTCTTAAGTGTCTTGCAGTTCTGTATTTCTTGACAACTTAAGAGATTATTTCTGATGGCCGGGGTCCACGCACATGGGCGGGACTATTCACTAGATTATGACTATACACAGAGATCCCCTACTACAGAACTGGAGCACTTGCACCAGCCAAAGCTTGTTCTTTGTCCTGCCAGGACACCACCATCTTGGAAGCCTTCCTGGACGACAAGGGGCTTCAGGACCGACGAGATCCACGACCAGAGTGGCCCTGCTGTCTTGTTTTTATCCCCTCTATAAATGCATCTACAACCATGAGAACCTCAAATGCAAGTGGCCGGCAGCCAGCCAGGCAACCACCTCTGAACCAGAGCCCCACAGGCTGGGTTCACAAATTCTGCCAGTACTCTTGGCTTAGGGTTCCAATCACCTGAGCCCCCCACTCCTGTGGGTTCAGCCAGACGTGTACTCCGGTCCCTCCTTGCAACCTTTGTTTTCAGGTGTCCATTGACTTTACCGGTGCAGCGCTCGAGGCTACCATCCCGACCAGCACCTCTGCACCCAGACACACCAGGGCAGGTAAAGTGAAACTGTTGGCAGTGCTTTGGGCCATGACCCCCTAGCCCCTTAAGTCCCAAAGGGCACCTCTGAACTCTGACCGCAAGTACCGTTTTGCTACATGCGTTTTTCCTTCCATAGATTAACATTGCAGAGTTTGAGGCGCATTCCTCAAAACCCTTATTTTCTTCAAAAATAGCAATCTCTAAATGTACTAATCTTATTCTAAAGATCTTGGTGCCTAAATTGAAATAAAAATCGGCTTTTTTTATCAATTGGACTCGGATTTCTTCTTCAGTGTGTGAACCATTCACTGACTGTGTGTGTAACAACAAATGCTTTACACTCCACTCTGATAAGCCTAAAGTGCTTGACCACATTACCACAAATAGAGCACTTGGTATCATTAAAGTAAGCCGTGTGAAGCGCATGAGGGTCGCCTGGATTTTTGGCATGGTGTGCCCCTACATTGGCATCACTACATAAAAAGCCGGCTTCCTACGTGCATAACTTTGATTCCGTCAAAAAATATAACAAAATGGACACCTCTAAAGTCAGCTTATGGCAATTGAGCAAAGGGGCATATATCATTTGCCTGTCTATCCCATCATGGGGAAATGATAGTCTCATTTTTTTTAAAAATCTGAAGCAAGTTTTTTAAGTCACTATACAGTAGACCAACACAGATTTAAAATGAGATGGCAAAGTGCCTCTACATACCCCAAACATTTGCCGCAGGTCAGGATCTCTGAAGCGGAAAGGGATATTGGACACGTGCAGTCGCTTGGGAGTGGACTTGCTGTCACTGCTCTCATTGCTCTGGGTCTGTGGGGGCTGTCCATCTGTCTGTGCGCCTCCATCTGTATGCTGTAAAGGGAGAAACAAGGTTGAGATCTATATGGTGCAAACAGGAACTCAACAGGACTCTAATGAAGGAGGTTAAAGACAATCACAGAAAGCAAAGTACCAAGAGATGCTGTAGATATCCACCTGCATTCTAGGGGATTCGGAGCACAAACTGGGTTAATTGTGAGTCATTTATTAGAGCTGAGAGTTTGCTCATTACCTACATGGAGGGACAATAAAGGAGCATGTCAGAGCAAGACTCCCAAACAGAACAACTTTACTGAATTAGACAGGAGCAGGGAGGCATGCCCCCCCTTCATAACTCCTCCCCCAGGCAGCGGACACCAAGGAATAGCTTTTCTTGTCAGGGCCATAGGTTGAGTGGAAATCAAATTCCTCTTTCAGCCTCGCCCCCTTATACAGTAAATGGGGGAGAGAAGAACTGTAGTAAGGAAGCAGTGGATTGTGCAGTATCTGCCTCAAGACGGTCGGACGCCCACTGCCATGCCTCCAGATAACATCTGCCTTACCCAGATACAGTCACATCCCATCCCAGAATGAGGCATTTCACTAATCATGCTCTAGAGATTTTCACACACTGGTCCAGTTGTCACAACATCTCCTGCTTCAGAGATTCACAAACCTCGCCTACCCCTGAAACACTGACAAGCTGCATCAGGCACACAACCCATGTTAGATTATGTAAAAGAGACTGCCTTCTGGGAGGCTATGCTTGTTAACTCTGCTATCGGACACATGAATCTTGTAGGGAGAGCTCACCTCTTACCCAGCCAGTGATCAGGAATAACTGCCCGAATGTGCTGTGGTCAACAGATGTAGGTTTTCAAGTGACCACCTACCATGCACACAAGGAGCACATTAAAACAAACTTATAAGTGTTTAGCAATGCAGAATTTTGTGCAGCCCCAGATAGTTCATGGTGCCAAGCCGTAGTGTGTGTAAAGCAAGCAGAGTCTATCTCGGAGGGGTGGTGGGGGTTTTTGTAAATGGGTAAGCAGAGATCTCAGAAGGGTGGGGGGGTGAAAGGGTAGTGAGATATGGCACAGAGCGCGCAGCAAACAAGATGCAATGATGAAAATAACAGAGGTGGTCGAGTGGGGAGACAGCACGCAATGTGACCTGAACAGCATTTGAGCTTATAAAGGACTCCGGCGAGATGGTGAATATGAAAGTGGGCAAGTCGCTAAAGAGCGCACTGCTTCCAGAGTAAAACAATTAAACCAGCGGCGCAAATGCAGACCTAAACATGAATGCACAGTGTCCGTGAAGCAGTGAGGCACACAAAAAAGTGCGCAAAACTAACCCTATGTAAAAAAATGGGTAAGAACAAGTGTAACAGGGACAGTCTCCTGAAAGGGTTTGAAACACAAAAAGGCGGGACTAATTAAGCATGCTGACCAACCAAAGGAATGCATTTATGACGGGCACAAACAGGAATTAATGGAAAAGATGAGGTGCTTCAAGCAACAGTCTAGGTTACAGCAAGCAGTGCATGCCCTGCCAAAAATGAGCTCACAGTACACCCAATCTCACCTCCCTTATGGAACCAGAAGACAGTGTCACTCGTATGACAACCGTACAAGCCATAAGAAACATATTTTGATATATTAGTCTCATCTTCAGAGATCCGATTGAGCAGTAGGGTGATCTGGAGGCTTCTTAAGATGGTTATGGCAAGATTAGTGCTGTACATATCTTGCCATTGCCCCAAAAGCACCAGTGTGGTCACATTTCAGAGCAAGGGTGACATTTGGCTAAGTAACGCAAGCCTTGCTGGCCAGCTGAGTGAGCAACATAAATTAAGAAATTGATTGAAGCTTCAACTGAATTTTTGCTCGAGCATAGGACCTTCAAAGCAGACTTTCCAGTTAATGTGAAAATCTGAAGGAACTACAAGTAACAAAACAAGAAGTCTTTTACTGTTATGAAAAAGTAGATCGGGCTTGTTTGAGGACAGCTTGTATAAAACTCGACCTTATTGCAAACATAACAGGCTGGTCACCAATTTATTTGACACTGGAAGAGATGGTTTGAAATGGCTTACGAGTTAGAATAGGTAAATCGATGTTTCATTCCTAAATAGGACAAGGTGGCTTTGCCTTTGGACAAGGTACTTACCTTCGGCAACACTGTATCTGGTAGAGACATGAACTAGTCGCAGATTTCTTACTTTGGAATCTCCCAGGCGTCACTGGATCCGGAAGATTTTTCTTCAAGCAATACCCTTGCATTCCGGTAGGTGGCGTCTGTTGGCTCTGTGTGAGGACATCTGCATGGTCTCTGGCAGTGTTATGTGAGTGTAACCTATATAGGTACCACCTTGGTGTGCTGTCAGTTACGTTTCCCCGACTAGCCACACCAGGAGCACAGAGCCATGAAGCGCACAGCCAGTGGTGTGTTTTTGAACAACTAGGGTCCTTAAAGACAACAGCCCTGATCATAATAACCAGTCCGCAGAGCAGAGAGGATGGGTCGGTAAGGAATCTGCAGCTAGATCAGGTGTCTGCCAGATAAGGCTTTACCAAAGTAACTTGTCCATCCGATACATCTAGTCGCAGATGCCTTACCTTTAAATAGATATCCAAGCAATATCATCCCCCGGAGGGACTGCGGACAGCTTTAGACCAGGAAGTCCTGCAGGACAGTGCGGCTAAAAAGGTCATCCCTGCGGACTTAACTGTCCAGGCAGTAGTGCTTGGTGAACGTGTGCAGAGACACCCACGTTACTGCCTGACAAATGTCAAGCACTGGGACTCCACGTTGCAAAGCTGTGATAGCAGGCCAGAAAGACCGCGTATCTGCCACGAACCATCTTCCAGCGCTGGAAGACAGTTCGTGGCAGATACGCTCTGGAGGACTACATCGTGACCGCGATTATTAGATTGCGATCCAGTCTTTCTGGCCTGATGAGGCCTGTCCTTCTTAAGTAATGTGACTGATGTGTTACATCACAGTCTGCTTTCCTCTTGGAATATGGTCGTGGGGCATAGTGAAATATACCTTAAAGAATCTCCCGGTCACCTAAATTGGACAGGCGTGCCTTCGCCCTATATTATTGAGACTGATATTTATATAGTGTCGACTTGAACTTTATTACTAACCCCACATCTGGCCACACGGAACTTCATACCAAGGGAATTCTTCCCTACGTCCTTATATCTTGATGAATGACCGACATTTGTGTTGTACATCCTGTATTTCTCTTTGACACACATGGAGACATAAGGATTGGTTTATAGACTGCCCTGAAGTTGTCCCAACCTGGGACGAAACGCGTCAGCTGTTCTGTGTTTTTTTCAACCATTCAATGGAATAAAAGAGACCAAAATTGAGGAGCCTCGCTTTCATTATCATTTGAAGTTGGACGTCCATCAATCTTAATTGTTGTATTGAACTTTGTGAAGTGGTGCGCCCGTGCTTTTGTTAAACAGAATCCCAGTGAATGCAAGAGGTTTGTCGTAGTCTGGAGGTGGGAGGCAATAGCCTGGGGCAAGCTCACCTTTAACAGCCAGTCGAGATAGGGGGAACACTAGTACCGCTGACCTGCATCCACAGCCTGCACCTTGGTGAACTCCTGAGGGGTGCTGGTATGGCCAAAAGGGAGCACCTTGACTGAAAGTGCCCATGGCCTACTGTAAACCGCTGATAGCACTGATGAGCAAGCAGGGAGGGAACGTAAAAATAGGTGTCCTGCAAGTCAAATGCTACCATCCAGTCTCCAGAGTCTAGGGCAGACCAGACTTGAGCCAGAGAGAACATCTTTACTTTTAAAGGAAGGAGTCGAGGACTCGCAGATCTAGGATAGGGCACAGGCCCTCTCCCTTCTTCAGAACCAGAAAGTAGCGAGAATAACCACAGCCTACTCCTGGCGCCAGAACCCTCTCTATGGCTCCCTTGGCCAAGAGAGTCAAAACTTCCTCCTGAGCCAAAGTCAGGTGATCCTCCGTCAGCCAGTTGTAATTTAGAGGCTTGGAGGGAGGGGTAGTCGCAATGGGGAAGGGAGTAGCCCCTTCGGACTATCTCAAGAATCCACCTGTCCGATAAAATGTTTTGCCAGTGGTGAAGGTGATGGCTGAGGCTACCACCAAGTGGCTGCCCATGATCTTGAAGGGACAGACTAGGAAGGTTTGGAGGCCAAGGGCTTTTGGGGAGAAGGGGTGGGGGGGGGGGGGGGGGGGGGGGTAGACTAAGCAGACCTCTGGCAGTGGCCCATGGGGTCGGTATAAGCCACATAGAGGTTGTGAACTTGCAAGCCTTGTGGCTGGGGTACGGCTGGCATGACTGAAAGCCCCTTCCGTAGTCACAAAAGAGCAAAAAGCAGACAGGGGATGTGTGGCCAGAGGACTTGGCTGTAGCCCACAAGTCCATAAAGCATTCTAGGGCCAGGTCTGCTTTGTCACAAAAGAGACGGGTAGCGTCAAATGGCAGGTCTATGAGAGAAGCCTGGACATTCTCAGAAAAGCCAATAGTTCCAGCCAGGCGGGGCAAACAGCCACCATCTATGACATCGATCTGCCCAGCAATTTGGTTGTGTCAAGACCACATCAAGTGGCAAATTTAGCTGTATCTCTCCAGTCTGATACTGCCTATGAGAGGATGGCCAGGGCCTCTACCAGGACCTGTGGCTGCACTTGAACAACAGTTTCCCACGGGTAGGGGAAGTAATGGCCCAATAGGTATTTGGTGTTCAACAACTGCAATGCAAGGATGGCGGAAGAAAAAAGGACTTACTCCAACTAATCAGCCTCTTGCATTCTCTGTCCGGTGGTGCGGAAGGTAATGCACCCAAGCTCTCGGGGTAGGATGGGTAGTGGAGAAATTTGGATCGCCTGGTGCAGGGCAATGGCGGCGGGCTGTTGTCCTGTGCTGGGCTTGGAACGGGTTCCCAGAAGTACATTAGTCAAGGCCTTGTTAAAGGGTAGAAGGAGTTTTGAGGAGGAGACATCTAGCTGCAGGACCTCTGTCAAAATGTTCACCTCGACTTCCACCGATGAAAGCTGAAGGTCCAGGACCTCAGCTGTCCTCACCACCATCACAAATGCAGTTCCTTTATCTGCAGCCATGGTAGGGGGTGAAAGAGGGCCAGAATCTGGAGTTATCCAGGACATTGGCCTCACCCAATTCCTCAAACCAGTCCATTTTTTGCTTCGGCCGGTCCTGTAAAGGGTCCAGCGACCTCTCCCAATCTTCCTCCAATCCTAGCCCTTCAAAATAAGTTTAAGGGGCAGACCTAAGACCCAAGCATGTTATTGGTGCCGGGATCAGCGTCAGTAGGCTCCGATCTGGCCCTACGTCTTCAGGGATAAGAATGGGGCAGGTGGCACTGGTGGGCGCCTGGAGTCACAGCGACAGGATCAGTGGAAGGTTGCAGTGAGGTGACCGGCGTCAGTCTGGATCTACCACAGAGTTAGGGGGTATTGGCACAGGGGCCAGAGCCACCTGTGCCGAACACTATAAACCCTCTGAGCCTCCGGGGCCCGAAGGTGTGCCAGAAGGGTCAGGCTGGCCAAATATGCTGCACATGGCGTCATAAAATTCCTTGAGCTGGGCAGGCGGTCGCTCAGGCTCCCAGGAAGGACAGGAAGCGCAGAGCCGACCCAGGTGCTAGTTCAGCAGAACAAGGTCTAGAGCGCAGAGACCCAGTCATGTTAGCCGACGGATGGGGAGAAGTAGAAACCTGATTCGACTTCTTGTGTTTCTTAGGCCTCTTACCCAACAAATTTGGGTGGGAGGACGAGACCTCCAGGGCGAACGATGGAGTGCCAAGCACTGGGCCACAAGGAGCTTTAGGGACCGACGACTCCTTAAAAGCTTTCGGAGCCATGGCCTGGAAGTCGGAACATGACTTAGAATTGTGATTGCGCTCCAGGCACCAAAAAAAGTGTGGATCCGTTATGGACATAATGTGATGGCAGGCGCCACAAGGTTTGTATCCAGAAGTCTTCTTTGACATTGAAAAAAACCTACGCACCAAAAAATGCGTAACAAAACATCGAAAGAAGCCTATCAAAAAGAGCAGAGGGAAGCTCCCTTCTCAGATCTCCGCTGGTTGGCATGGAAAGAATTGAACTGATATCAGTGTGCTAAAGTGGCACCTATATTGATGATGTGGACGTCACAACGGCTGAGACTATGAAGACGTCACGTGAAGCAGACTGAAGCAACCTACCACATGCAAGGTTATTGCTCAATGAAAAATCATCCGGATCCAGTCGGATGCCAGGGAAATTCAAAGGTGAGGAAGGAGTAGTTTCTTACCTGTAACTCCAGTTCTGTAGTAGGGGTATCTCTGTTATAGTCATAATCTAGTGACTAGTCCCGCCCATGTGCATGGAACCCGGAGCAATCAAAAATAATCTCTTTAGGTGTCTTCAGTGCAGTCCTGCATAGACACTTAGGAGAAAATTAAAGACAATAATGCAGCCTATATTCACAAGGCTACACTGTCCAGTAATTCAACTAGAAATGCAAAGGATGGGGGGCGTGGCTTCGCGGGCTTACATGGCGGACGCTGCCTAGAGGAGCTCCGTCTTGGCCCGATAATTATCTGCCAATATATCCTGTTCCGACGCCTACCGCTGCCAAAAGTGCGGTCCGGCTTGCGGAACCTGCGGGCCACCCTCTGAGGACACTTTCAGAAATCCGGGGTCCCGGACGCCGGGTGGAGAGTTGAAACGCTTTGCGGCCCAGTTTGGCGCCGCGCAGCCAGGGCCTCGAGTTTGGCGCTTCCCGGGTCCGAGACATTGTCGGCGGCCGCATCATCAGAGACGGGACCCGGAGGTGCTTGGAGGTCCGGCTCTGCTCCTGACCCTTGGTGGTGGCCCTAAATGGAGCCAGAGACGCTCCATTTGGGGGTAAGCCCGCGGGGGGCCCCAGAGGCGTGGGGCCTAGTTGCTGACCCTCAGCCGGGGGATAGAGTTTGGCGACACCGGAGCTGCGGCCTGGGCGCGCCTGGCTTGTGTACCAGGAGCGGCGGATCCCATTCTGCTTGGGCTGCACCTGTGGGTCTTTTGCTGAGACATTGGGGTGCTGACCCCACAGGCGTGCCGTGGCAGAGGTGTAGCCTTTGAGAAGTTGGCCTGATATTCAGTGTTCACTATTCTAGTGATCACTATGTATCAGTCCAAACAACCCTTAGGGTGATTGGTTTTAAGTCAACCGATAGACCAGCTATCCTAGTAGCATGGACAAGAGCAGTCTTCAGGCTAAACTCTAGAGGGCGTGTTAAGCCAGCTGTTATACCATCACATATACCCCTTGAACACCAAGTGAAAGGACACCACACAAGTGTTATGAAAATAAACAGTGTATTTATTTAGATCACAACAGCCCTGTACTCTTTATGAGGACAGGGTACTAAGCACACAACAAAATTCTTACGAAAATACTTTAAGTTGCACAATTTACACAAATGCCCGAGGGGCACGAAAAACCATATACTATGAAAGTGGAATGCGAAATTACTAGCAGGTAAGTACTGGACTAATAGGCTTTGGAATCGCTAGGACTACGTTACTGAACCTTCAGATTACAAGTAGGCGGCCTAGGGGACTCGGGTGCAGAGTGTGCACTCTCACGCGCGATGCGGGACAAAGTCTATGGGAGCTAGTAAAGGCAAAGTTAGTGTTCTCGGGCGAACCCGATTAGGTAGGTCGAAAACGACAGTGGATCTGGACCCTTGGATAGTGAGGCTATGCTGGGGCACCGAAATGCCGAAGTTACCTAGCCCGGGGGCTGCGGCTGCATAGGTCTGAAAAGACGTCGGGAATCCTCGTTGACGAACCAGGAGCCTGAAGAAAGAGTTGCTGGCAGGCGACCAGTGAAGATTGTTCGAAGTGATCCAAGCCTGGATCGAAGATGGATGATACCTGAAAGCAGAGGGGACCAAGTTCTTGACCACTAGCCAGTGGTCAGATGGCACCAGGAGGGCACCGGATGGTAGTCACCTCGACCAGGTGAGTGGGCGACGCTGGGCTCTGCAGTCTCACGGACCAGGAGGCGTTGTCGGCGACCAGGATGGAGATGTGAGCTGTCCCACGATGGTTGATGCTGTCGACGTCGCTGGACCCAGGATTGGGGCAACAAGTCTTGGCAAATTCAAGCCCACGCGGTGGACCTAAAATGGCGTCTGGAGTGGACGAGGAGGGTCCGGGTGCTCCTCTTTTGGAAGGGAGCAAGGGCCAGTCTGGAGCAACCAGACCAGCAGTGTTGTCGTCGTCGGGAAGGCCACAAGCCAGCGGGCTAGTAGCCAGACAACGCGGTGAGCAGCAAAAAGCAGAAGGGCCCCACGCAGATTCGTGGATGCTGGGGGGCTGGACTTCGGTGCTGGAGCTGCTCAGGGTTGGGGCTTCTCGGACCCCAAAGCACTCACCAGAGGATTCCTCGGCGGTCGTGCTGGATAGAAGTCGTGCAGTTCTGATGATGGCCGGTCCCTCGAGGTCTCGTCGCACCTACGGTTCTCAGCTTAGCTGTAGAGGTAGGTAGAGGTCAGAGGTGCCAGGGAAGCCGGGTCTCGTCGAGCTGGTCAGTCGGATTCCGGAGGAAGGACGTGCAGCAAACCGCAGAGATCTAATTTGGAAGGGTCCCCGCTCCTGCCTTTATCCTAAAGAAAGGGGTGGGTACGCGACTAGGTCCTGCCCTAGGGGTGGGACTAGGAAGGGGGGTGGTTACACCCCTCTCCCATGCCGGACTTTCCCCAGGCCAGGGGCTGGTGTGCCCCTGGAACTGGTTCTAGCCGGCAGATGCGTAGTGAGCACCGGGGTGCCACTTGCAGTCACCTTCCTGTAAAGCCCTGCCTACCCAGGATACACAAAACCCTGTCTGGGATGGTGCTAGCACCGCCCCTGACAGGAAACCCTTTGTCCAAGCTCCCCTCGCTGGAAGGACTCCCAGCTGCAGGGGGTCAGACTCGTGTCTGTGGTGGCAGCATCCATTTTGTGATGCTGAGGCTTGAGTTAACTGTAACCGGGGTTCACAGTTACATACATGTCGTGTCCCTCGAGAAGGGTGGATTGCTAACCCCGTCGCCAGAATTGGCGAGGGGTTAGTATTCCAATTCCTATGACACCTTACTCGACATGTTTTGATAAAGCGATACCAGAGATAGCATTTAACCGCGAGGATTATAATGCACTTAAGAGTATATGGTATGCGTTATCATGGAACAGCTATTAGGACTTGGTTCCGCAAGCTGCAAACGGGCTCAGCTCATGCCAGAGCACCATCTCACACGACTCCAAGCACTATGCCTTCAGGATTGTCAAGGCCTGCCATAGGAGTGACTGATAGGAATCTGTGTGTCCATTTTTAGGGTTAGATAAAGGTATACTATATCTAAAGCAAAGGGTGATTACACCACCTTGCCCCAGCTGTCGTGCAGCCAGTTGTGTCAGATTTAGATGGCCACCCAGGGGTGGCATAATACATGCTTCAGCCCCTGGTAGGCCTTGGGTACACCTATGCCCTGAGTTACAGGGTCTGATAAGGTGGCCCAGTACCAATTGGATAATGCACCTAAGGTACACATGTCAATTTAGTGAGAGAACAGCTAGGCTGTGGGTCTGATTAGCAGGCCCACAGCCAGAGAAAGTCGTAAACCAGTGAAACAAAAGCAAAAAATCTGGGTGATCATAGGATTGCAGACCCTACTCTCCTACATAGCCTGTAGCCCGAAATTGTCGGGCAGGATGAGAGGCGCCTGACGGAGACCCCTGGGTATATTTACAACGGATGACCTGCAGCAAGACCGGAGGGACCTGTAGACCGGACACAGCTCGCTTTGCAGGCTGAAGGCTCGCGCGCTCTGGGAGGGCCAGAGAGGAGCCATTGGCACGGACATCCCCCGTGGCACGACTCCGGAGAAGGGACATCGAGGGGCAACCGGCCTCCAAGACTGGACCCTCTGGTATTTCTGCCCAGGTGAAGACGAGGCAACCGCCATTAAATCCACGGTGGGGTAGGGGCGGGTGTGGGATCCGGTATGCAGGATTGAGCTAGGCCATTCCGGGAGCCGCAGAGTGCTGGAAGGGAGAGTGGACGTCGACGAAGATTCCAGGCGACTTAGGTGCCTGACCCCAGCAGAACTTGGGTAGATATTCCTGACGGGGTCCGCCATGACCAGAGACGGAAGTGGTGGTGGAGCCTCGAAGCAGGGTCCGATTGATAAATTCACGGGACCGAATGGCGGCGCTGGGGCCGCCGGAAGCCAGCAAGCATCAGGGCCGGACAATGCGGCGCTTATGGCGGCGATCACCCAGTCGCGAGATATGCTGGATGCGAAGATCGGGGTGGTGGGGGCAGATATCACACTGCTTCGCCAAGATCTACGGAACGCTGTGGCCCGCATCACGGAGGCCGAAACGAGGATAACTGGAGTAGAAGATGACGTAGCGATCCTAAAGAAAAAGGTGGCCAGCATGGAGGGACTCCAGAGGGGCTTGGCACTCAGGGTGGAGGACGCGGAAGGACTGGCCCGGCGGAACAACCGGAGGTTCGTGGGGTTCCCGGAGGGCTGCGAGAAGGGCAACATGGAGAACATGGATAAGTTCCTGACTCAGTGGCTAGAGGGCTGGCTCCCGCCTGACTCTTTCCAAATGCTTCGTGGTGGAGCGGGCGCACAGGGCCCTTACACAAAAGCCGCCGGTGGGATCCCGTCCCCGGGCGGTGATCGCCAAATTGTTAAACTACCATGATAGGGACACTATCCTACGTCAGGCACGGGAGAAGGAGCCACTCCTGTATGACAATCACAAGATCCTCATCTTTCCGGCATTTACGGCGGCAAAGGCACGCCTGCGGGATCTTAAACTTCCATATGCTCTACTGTACCCAGCCCGCCTGAGAGTGGCTTATCAGTCCCGTACTCTGTTCTTTGATACCCCGGAGGAGGTGTTCCACTGGACTGACGGAACAGTGAAAATTAGGGTGCATACACCGCCGAGCCGGGACTCTGATTCTTCGTCGAGCGGGGCACAGGAGCGAACCCCCCGTCGATCCCGCAGCCGGAGCAATTGGAGGTCCAGGTCGCGGAAGCGCTCCAAATCCGGGGGTGCGTCGGCGAACAATAAGGACGCCCCTGACCTACCTCAGACGGACCCTTGATTCCGGACCTATTACATGGCTGACGTAAGGTACAGTTGACCAGCTGGGATGTTGGATAGGATGGAGACATTTGGGGCCGAAGTCCTGGGACATGCTGAACTGATTTATTGAGACTGCTGACTTATGGTGAACTTGATTGATGGGGAAGGTGGTAGGGAGGGGGGGATTAAGAGTTGTGTAAGGGGCAGACGGGGTTTCCCCCTAGTTATGGGGTGTGTTCAGGGGATCCATTGGAGGGGGTGGCTCTCGGTTCCCCGTTGGGGACCAGGCCGCGATCCGACTGAGACAGGTGCTTCCAAGTTGGGAGGTGCAGGGTGGGGGGGGGGGTTGGTGGTTGCGCTTAACCTGCTGCCGTCTGTATCTTGGGTTGTATGCATGCTAGACCGTTGGGGCCTTCGTGGCTCATATAGTGCCATTGTCAAATGTCGCCTTTTCAGAGTGGGGGGCGGGTAGCTCCGGGCACTTTGCGCATTGTGAGTTGGAATGTGAGGAGGGTTCTAGACCAGGTGAAGCGGGGGCCGGTGCTCCGCTATGTCAAGAGAGCCGGGGCAGATGTCTTAATTCTCCAGGAGACCCACCTACTGGGGACAAAAGCGCTTTGCCTCCAACGCTTTGGGAGCTCACGTTTTCCACGCAGGCTTTACAAGGGGTTCCAGTCCTCATACATCGCAGAATCTCCTTTACACATGAGCAGAGTTGGTCTGACCCAGGGGAGGGTCGGGGGAGATTGGGTGACCTTTGGCAGTGTCTACGCCCCGCCGCCGCTACAGTGGCCTCTGGTGGAGAAGGTTATGTCCCTCTGGAGTGGCATGCCAGACACCCTGGCCGTGGTTGGGGGTGACTGGAACAACGTGATGGATCTGCGCCTGGATCGGAGGGGCACGACTGACGCAGATGTAGATGTAGAGGGACCCCCCCACCAAGCTTCGGGCCCTCGCCACGGGATTGGACTGGATAGATGTCTGGAAGTTTATGCACGGCGCGAGCCGAGAGAACACATATTTCTCCTCAGTACATGGTTCGTTCTCCAGACTGGATTACTGGTTTGTCCCTAGGGGTCTGGCACAAAGAATCGTGGCCTCTGATATCCTACCATGGGCTCTGTCGGATCACTCGCCGGTGGCCCTTACCTTCAGAGTAGGCCCGTGTGGGCTTCCGTTTCGTTGGCGCATGTCTGCATGGCAGCTATTACAGGGTCCCTATAGAGAACATGCGTCTCGGGAAATTGAGAGTTACCTGACTACCAATCATAACTCCGTGGATTCCCAGACGACCCTACCCTACGCGGGGTAGACATATCCTGGTGCGTGGCGGCTCGGGCGGAGAGGCGGCGGGGTCTGGTGCGGCTAGAGGCGGAGCTGGAAACGCTGGAGCGCAGGTGTAGGGAGGCGAGTTGCAGATTGATGGGGGGCGATTGGTCCTAGCCCAGCAGCAATACACGGCGGTCTTACTCGAGGAGGCGATGCAGGCCTGGCTTGCCACTCTTAGTCGGGTGTACCAATGGGGGGACAAGTCCTGTAAGATGCTACACCGCCTGTGTCAGGGCACTCTCCATGCCCAGCCGCTGCCCCAGCTGTTGGACCCGGCGGGTTCACCGATCGCAGAGCCGGATAGCGCAGAGAGCTTCGCAACATTTTGAGGGACTGTACGCGCCCCCGGAGTGCCTACCGGCTGAGACTGTTCAGCGGTTCATTGATGACCTCCCCCCGCAGTCGGTTTCGGATGAGGTTCGGGATCTGTTGGAAAGTCCCTTCACGGATGAGGAGCTGGGCTCCGCCTTAGGCGAGCTCAACCCGGGTTGGACAGTGGGGTGCTCCTGCCGGAATGGCGGCACGCCGAGGTGGTGGTCTTCCTGAAGCCGGGACGGCCTCCGGAGAGCCACACGTCCTACCACCCGATATCGCTGATCAATACAGAAGCCAAGGTCATGGCCAAGGCCCTAGCCAATAGGCATAAGCCCCATATCACGGACCTGGTCCACACTGACCAGGCGGGCTTTATGCCCCGGAGGGCCACCCGACACAATATCAGGCGTGCCCAGGTGGCGGTCTCGGCCTGGAGAAACCTGGATGAGCGGGCTGCCTTGTTCCTGGCAGACATGGGCCGTGCTTTTGATTCCCTAAGTTGGACCTACCTGTTTGCCCTGCTACGCCGTCTTAATATAGGTCCTTGCTTTCTGGCCTACGTGCAGCTGTTGTACACCGGCCTCACGACCTCCGTGCGAATTGGGGGGGCTGTGTCCCGGCCCTTTCCGGTTCAGAGGGGTACGCGACAGGGGTGTCCCCTCTCCCCATACCTGTTCGCGCTAGCCATGGAGCCTTTAGGCGCGTGGGTGTGCATAAGATGCCCAGCTCAAGGGCTTTCGCTGGTACCCGGGCCTTACGGACAAGATGGCACTATACGCTGACGACGTATTGTTCTCAGGGGCGGCCTTAGGCATGTGCAAGCTGTGCACCTGCAGGGCCACCACACCACAGGGGCCTCCACGCCAATATATATCCTTAATGTAATAATCCTCTGAGGGTGGATACATATTTACGTGGCGGCCCCTGGCAGGGATTTGGCAGCCTCCAGCTCTGTTCCACTTCCCAACACCCTGACCCCCCCCCCTGCCCTCCTGAGCTCCGGGGGGGCTCCGCCCCGCCCGGACCTCCTCTTATGGGCCCCCTACCTATGCTCCCTGCCCATGGCCGCCATGAGCCTAGAGCCACCACTGTTATTCTTCCTTACAGATCTTGATCGGTTGGGGCCACGGCTGCTGCGTATCTTGCAGAACTTCGGGGAGACCTCCGGCCTCTATGTGAACCCAGGTAAATCCACCTTGTGGGTGCTGGGCGGCGGGCGACCGGCGGGTGACTGGGCAGCGGGCTTACAGTTGGCTCCTGGAGGAATGAAGTTCCTGGGAGTCTTTCTGTCCGAGGATGCATGTCTCCCGCGTTCCTAACCGTGCCCCACTGTGGGATCGCACGCGAGGGGATATGAAGGCATAGGGTCGCATGCCACTGTCCATATTTGGGAGGTTGGCCATATTTAAAATGGTGGCGCTCCCACGACTTGTGTATCAATTACAGAATCATCCCTACCCTGTTCCGCCTAGCTGGTTTCAACAAGTTAATTCGGCACTGAGCGGATTCCTGTGGGAGGGTGGGACTGTCAGGGTTGCACTACGGACATGCTTTCGGTCCACGTACGTGGGGGGCCTCGCTACATCTGATATACTCGAGTATTATCAAGCCGCGCATCTTTTGGTCCTCAATGATTGGTGGTACGGGGAGAGGGGGGGGGATCCAGCATATGCTGTTGAGCGCCACCTGATGGGTTCATCGTTCATCCATGCCCTTCTGTACTCTGCACCGCTTCGGCGGAACCTTCCATCCACCACGCAGGTGGTCTTCTTCGTCTGGCGGCAGGCGCTGCGCGGATGGTATGGTGGAACGTCCTGACTGGGGAGACCCCCCTTTGGCATAATGGTCGCTAGCCCCAATTGCTGACCCTCAGGGGCTTCGGTGGGTGGGATGCCATAGGAATCTCCTCTTTGTGGGACGTGATGTTGGGTGATACCTTGAAGTCGTTCCAAGATCTGCAGAATGATTTTGGGATGCCCCGCTCTCAATTCTTTCGCTTTCTCCAACTTCGACATGCACTGACACCATACCTGACAGACATAGACACCCTTCCACACTTTAGCCCACTTGAAGCCCAGCTGTTTATGGGGGAACTGCCAGACAAAAAACTGTCCCGTATATACCAGTCCCTGGTGCGGCACTGTTCCCCGGACCTACAGAGGTTGCAGGAGGCTAGGTGGGGGATGTTGGGGAATTAGAGGAGGAAGACTGGATGGAGGCCCTGGCGAGTCCCAGGGGGGCGGCGATTTCCACACGTCTGAGACTTGTACAATTCAAATACCTCTACCGCACATACTTCACCAGGGAGCGCTTGTGGAAGGCGGGTATGATAGGATCCCCTGAATGCCTGCGATGTGGCTCTGAGGTAGGCACACTTCTGCACACAACATGGGATTGCCCGGCGCTACATAGGTTCTGGACCGGGGTCTTTCGATGTCTATCAGAAGTACTGGCGTGGGAACTGTCTAGAGAAACAAAACTGGCTTTGTCGCATGTTAAGGAGGGGGTTGGAGGCAATCGATACAAACGTCACCCATTGTTGCTTGGTTTGACCTTGGCCAAACGTGACATAGCTAGAGCTTGGAAGGGGCCTCTGGCCCCGCCCCGTGCCGCCTGGAGGAACGGCATGGACTTCTGTATGGGGCTGGAGCAGCCCATCTTCCTAGCTAGGGGATGCCCCCGTAAGGTGGGCAGACTACAGGGGGCTGGAACTTGAACCCCCCCCCCCGGAAAACAACTTCACTCTGACATTTTAATCATTCGGGAGTGCTGGAGCATGATAGTAATGCTCTGATGGTTCTGGCATGTGATCATGGTTTCTTTTATTGTTCTCAGTAAACTGGTATATGGTAGCAGCGCAACCTGGGGAGGTGGGTGTTTGTATCGTATGAAAATGTCTGCCACTGCTGTGCTCGTTTGATTGCTGTGTGCAACAGAACCCGGTGATCGGGGCTTTGCATTTACATATTTGTGCAGACTAATAAAATGTGCTTTGAAAAAAAAGAAATGCAAAGGATATTCCACCAACAACACATTTAACACAGTCTGCTAAGTTTCACCAATAGAGAAACTTCCCCTTCACAAAATCCTTGGAATGATAGAGAGGAAGGGATGGACAGACAAGCCCCATAGGCTGCCATTATGTGTCTGGAAAAGGGATACTGTGCCTTTAAGGATCTCTCCAGAGACCCTCGGTATCCCAGGATGCACAGCAATAGTCCTTTTACTTTCAGTTCTTTTTGAAGGTGTATAAAGCAAGGCCTGTAGCATACATTACAGTACCATTTTCTCCACCGGGGAGGAGGGCGGGCGCTTATGACTATAACAGAGATACCCCTACTACAGAACTGGAGTTACAGGTAAGAAACTACTCCTTCTGTAGTAGGGGATCTCTGTGTATAGTTATAATCTAGTGAATAGAATGGCATGCCCATCCCCACAAACAACCCGGCGGTGCAGAAAAAGACACCACCACTACTGTGCAAACAGATTTCTTAACGAAGCCTGCCCAACCTGAGCATCTGCTCTGGCATCAGAGTCCAGACACTAATGCTTAGCAAAGGTATGGACCGACTTCTAAGAGGCAGCCCTGCAGATCTCTGCAATGGGAACATTTCAGAGCAAAGCTGTTGTAGCTGCTTTGCCCCTGGTAGAATGAGCCTTAGGCTTACCCACTAAGGTCTTGTTCGCTTTCTGATAACATAGCTGGATACATGACACAATCCACCTAGAGATTGACTGTTTAGTTGTAGCCAGACCAGTCCTGACCGACCCATAGTTAACAAACAATTGGTCGGACCTATGAATCTCCTTGGTCTTATCCAGGTAGAATTTCAACACCCTTCTGATATCCAGGGAATGAAGAGACCGTTCCGCTGGAGTGGAAGGGTTCTGAAAAAACGTTGGTAAAGTTATAGTCTGATTAACATGAAAATCAGAGATCACCTTAGGAAGGCACTTAAAGTGAGTACGCATGACAACCTTAGCAGCATGAAATGCAGTATAAGGTTCCTGGCAACACAATGCCTGAATTTCACTCACCCTGCGGGCCGATGTAATGGCCACGAGGAACGCCGCCTTCCACGACAGGTGCTGCAGTGAAGCCTTGTGAATAGGCTCGAAAGGTTCCTTCATCAACCTGGACAGCACCACATTCAGCTCCCACGAAGGCGAAGGACGCTGAACAGGAGGGAACACCTTCAATCCTTCCGCAAACATCCTTCTACCAGATTCCTGTGATTTTTTTGAAGGGCATTTCCTGTATGCAGTCAATGCAGCGAGGTGAACCTTAATGGAATGGAAATTAAGGCCTGACTGAGCAAGATGCAGAAGGTATGGAAGGATGACATCTTCCTTGCAGGTCGTCGGATCATAGTTCTTAGACGTGCACCAGATGCAGAATCGCTTCCACTTGTAAGCGTAAGAAGTCCAAGTGGAAGGCCTCTTAGACTCCTTCAATATGTCCATGCAATCCTCAGGAAGATTCAAGTGGCCATCTCAGGAGCCATGCCGCCAAATTAAACGATGTGAGGTTGGGGTGCACCATCTGCCCCCGAACTTCGTGAGAAGGTCCGGCCGACACGGCAGCCGCCGGTGAGGTAGGAGCGACCGGTGGAGGAGGTCCGTGAACCACCACTGTCTGGGCCATTCCGGAGCGATGAGGATTATTCGCGCCCTGGACTGAGACAGCTTGATGAGCACCGTCGGAATCAGGGGAATGGGTGGAAAGAGCGCACAGAAAGCTGTTCGAGCAGCTGATCCATAACTCGTTTCCCAGAGTCCCCGGTTGGTAATACCTCGAGGCGAAGTCGCAGCATTTTCTGTTTTCGGCGGTGGCAAACAGATCTACGTCTGGAGTGCCCCACATGGCGAAGAGGTCGTAGAGCACTTCGTCGTTTATGACCCACTCGTGGTTTTCTTGGATCAACCTGCGGAGGGCGTCCGCCTGAGCATTCTGCACACCTGGCAGATGAGTTGCCGTTATTGTCAATCGTCTGGCTAGCAGCCAGTGCCAGATCGCCTGCGCTTCTTGTGACAGGGAGCGCGATCTTGAGCCCCACTGCTTGTTGAGGTAATACATAGTGGTTGTATTGTCCGTCTGCACAAGCAAGGAGCTGGTCTGGAAGGCCGGATGAAAGGCCTTCAGTGCCAAGTGAACAGCTCTGAGTTCCAGGAAATTGATGTGATACGTGGACTCCGCCGGAGACCACGTTCCCTGGATCTGTAGATGGTCTGAACGACTTCCCATTCCCTGGAGAGACTCATCCATCACGATAGTCTGAGTGGGAATGTCCTTGTGGAAAGGAACCCCTCTGAGGAGATTCTCCGCTGAGCACCACCATCTCAGGGACTGTCGGGCGTGAAGCGACAACCGGACCCTGTCATCCCAGCACCCTCTCTTCTGGTCCCACTGATCCTCCAAACATTCCTGCAGCAGCCTCATGTGTAGGCG
Organism: Lissotriton vulgaris; assembly: GCF_964263255.1. NCBI lineage: Eukaryota > Metazoa > Chordata > Amphibia > Caudata > Salamandridae > Lissotriton > Lissotriton vulgaris. The sequence goes on from NC_141685.1 coordinate 884,125,058, forward strand.
CCCATGTGGAGTGAGGAAGATGCAAGAGGCCATCGACCCCAGTAGAGAAGATACCTGAGCCTTCCGAAGGATCGATAAGCGTCTCTCCTCCGAAGGAGACACGCTTGCTGACAGCGTATTGATGGAGGCTCCCAAGTAATGGAGGCACTGGACAGGAATCGGGACAGACTTGGACATGTTTATGTGCAACCCCAGCTGGTTCAGCAGGACGGCCGTCCTGTTTAAGTGCAATTGTGCTTCCTGGAAGGTGGAGGCCTTGATCAACCAGTCGTCCAGGTACGGGTAGACAAACACCTTGGTCTTGCGCAGGTGAGCTGCCACCACAGCCATGCATTTCGAAAAAGTTCTGGGTGCAGACTTCAGTCCAAACGGTAGTAAGGTGTACTGATAGTGATTGGTACCGAGGAGGAAGCGCAGGAACTTCCGGTGTTTCTCTGCAATGGGCACATGGAAGTACGCATCTTGCAGATCTATCGCGCAAAGCCAGTCTCCCCTCTGTAGCTGAAACTAGATAGGGTGCAAAGACAGCATGCAAACTTTTCCCTGCGAATCCATCTGTTTGCTTGTCGCAAATCCAGAATGGGCCTTAACTTGTTCTTGTCCTCCTTCTGAACTAGGAGGAAACGTGAGTAAAGAACCTTTTCCCTTTGAGACAAAGGGACTTCTTCTATCGCCCTTTTTCTTAACAGGATATCGGCTTCCGCCTGGAGCTCGCACAGTTGGAACTGCAAGCAAACCAGTGGAATTGCTGGAGGCGGGCTGGTGACTATCCATTGCAAACAATATTCAGCACCCACTTGTCCGGAGTAATTTTTCTCCACTTTGGCAGGCAATGTTGGATACTTCACCCCACCGGAGCGGGTAACGGATGAGGAGGAAGTAGCACCTCAGGGCCTAGACCCAGCCGGGCCTTTGGGCGTCGAGGAGGACTGCTGGCCGCCTCTGCCCAACTGTCGCTTCTGAAAAGGCCGCCTCTGGTACTGCTGCTGCTGGCTAGTTTGACGACCCTGCACCAAAACGCCTCTGGAAGGGGCGGAAAGTCTTCTTCTGCTCCTTCAGCTTCTCTAACCCGACGGCCGTCAGGGTTTCAGCCTCCACCTTCATGCGGGCCATCTCCTCATCGGCGTTGTTTCCCAAACAATGTCGCCCCAGAGAACGGCAGGTTGGCTACCCTCTGCTAAGCCCCTGGTTTCAGAGACGTCAGGCGCAACCAGGCATGACGTCTCAAATTTATCCCATGGCAGTAGCCATGGGCAGCCAAGAGCGAGGAATCCTCCGCCGCACTCATAACTTGATTGGACACCAGCATGCCCTTGTTGATGATCTCCTGAAAATCCTCCCTCTTGTCCCTAGGGAGATGCTCCAGAAACTGCTCTAGGGAGTCCCACAACGACCGGTCGTATCGTCCTAGGAGAGGCATAGCACTAGCGGCTTTCATGGACGTAGCCGCCGTACTGCAGACCTTACGACCCGCAGAATCCATCTGCCTACTCTCTTTATCGGGGGTACCGTGGATGATGGAGTAGTAGCGTGTTTCCTGGCTGCCACTGACAATCACCGAATCTGGGACCGGGTCCGATCTAAGAAAAGCCGGATCGGAGTCAGGTGGTCTGTATTTCTTTTGCAGCAGGCAGAGGGCAGATCTTGTTGATGCCGGCGTCAGAAACAATTCCATTGCCTGTTCTTCCAGCCCCGGAACCAAGGGCAACAGGGGTCGAGACCGCTGCCGCCTATGTAGGGTCTCGAAGATCACGGACGTAGAAGGTGTGGGCACCGTCAGGGTAATACCCAGCTTCGCAGCTCCTCGTAATAACACTTCCTGAAACAACACAATGTCGTCCACTGGCGACACTCTCGTGTGGGGAGAGACAGAGTGGGAGAATACTCCCGAGCCCTGGAAGAGTCCGCATGACGGGATCTCGACCTGCCTATTCTGTGACGACGCCGGGACCGTGTAGATTAACAACGGCCACTCCTAGAGCGGTGTCCCGCCCGGATTGTGATCTGGACCCCCGAGGCCTTGGACACTCTACCGGCCTGAACGGGAGTGGAAGCTGCAGAGGCGGAGCCGGAGTCTTCGGCTGTGGCGTCCCCTTAGGTGGTGAAGAGAAGCGAGGTATAGAGACAGACCTTGGAGGAGGCAGTGGCGGAAGAGCCGGAGGGCCATGAGGAGGTGGCAGAGGAGTAGTAGTCTTCGGAAGAGGACGAGGAGAAGGAGTAGTCCTCGGAAGTGGAGGTAGAGGTGGAAGAGTGGGATTCTTCTGTGGCAACTGAGGCGTAGGCGACCTTGGCCGATAAGATGAGTAAATTTGAGAGTACTCCGAGTCGGAAGATCTAACCACTCTTCTTCTTTGCAGGCCTTCGCGATAAAGTCCTAGAGACAGACCTTCTACTAGACTAGTGCCGGAGCCGGCGCCGCCGCGATCGGGGGCTCGTAGAAGCAGAGGACAGGCTGACCACCGAGCCCGGGGAAGCCATCCTTGTCCTGGATCGCCTCCTGGAGGTTGACGACTTCTTTCTGGACTTTGACTTCCTCGACGTCGAAGGCCTTGACGCAGGCACATCCCTCGATGCTGACCTCCTTTTCCTCGACGTCGAGTGCCTGCTCCTCGACATCGAACGCAGAGTAGACCTTGACGGTGAACGGCGAGCGCCGGCGTCTGGACCCATCACGACCCCGATGACTCCTCGATGTTGATTTAGTTCTCGATGTCGACGTCGTCCGATGTCGATGTCGTCCGAGGTCTCGACGTCAGCCCCCGCCGACGTCGAACGGTGACGCCGCTTCGACCCAGAGCCCTGGGTCGACGGGGAGCACACAGTTGTCAACCCTCTTGACGCAGACGGAGATCTGTGCTGTTTTCTGGCCTTCTCTTAACTGGGGAGCCCCCCCAGAGGCCACAGCACTGGCAGAGGACTCAGATCCAGTCCTCCCATGCCCAGACCCACCTTGATCCTTAAGTTTCCTCAGCTCCAGGCTTTGGAGCCGGATCCTCTCTCTGTCCCTCAGGGTCCTCTTGGAAAAGGACTGACAGATCTCACAATCTTCAGGGACATGGGATGTGGGAGACAGAGGATACACACTTTGTGGACGTCGGAAAAAATAACAAAGTAAAAGCAAATATGCAGTTTCTTTTCTCCAAATGAGTCTGGTGACAACATTAAGTGCTTAGACTCCTGAACTAGCAAATTTCTATATCATCCTGAGAGTGTTCATGGTGGCTGTAGGTTTGTGCCACTAGAGCAAGAAGCCAAGTTTAACGAAAGATGCCCTGTGCACTAATTCTTCAGTTCAGACAGGAAATCGCAGCACCACAGCAGAGTGTAAAGGCCTAAACACAAAGTTTAGGATAACCAGGAACCACAATCTGTTGAGCCGCCTGGAAGCAATCACCAGAGACCCCAGGCTCCTCTGGAACTTATTGACCAATTTGGAAATTAGGGGCACTGAAAGAAAAGCTGAAGTAATTTAGGCTCAGGAGTGACTCTGCCAGGAATTATCATTGTTGTCCATGCAGGAGGCAGAAAGTCTCCATTGTTGAAGAGTTCTATCACTGGATTCTTGTGCAAAGAAAGAAGGGTCAATCACTCAACTGCGGTGCGCCCACCATCTTGCCAAGTAGGTCTGCATCTTCTGAAAGCTAGCTATATGGGTGGAAAACAACCACATGTGCTAGTAGCCATCGGGTTTACGGGTAGGGTGAATGCAGAAAGGTAAAACATATCTACAGTTGTATCTACCTAAAGCTCAACTGAGCACCAGCAGATTAAATGGCTCCAGAGCCAGTAGGTCTCACTCAGTTACATGAATACTACATAAAAAGACCAAATATTGCTTATCGTCCGCAATGCCAAACATATTTGGAACAGCCAGTGTTATTCAAAATGACTTATATGAGGACAGGAAAATATTAAAGGATTGGAGTCTGATTTGAGGCAGGGTTCCCTTCAGGTTTAACAACTTCCTGAGGTAACTAGCGAGTATGAGCCCAACTTATTGTTCTAGCGTGTTGATAGCTGCAGTGGCATATGGTACAACTAAATAAAGTATGGCTGACCATCTGAAAAAAGTAAGTCATAAACCACAGAGCACACAGGAACACAAGGGTGTGTGCATGTTCCAGATTATATATGTTGTATTGTGGAGAACTATAATTCTCTCTGGAGTATGGGAGGCTCTGCCCACATCAGGGTCTAATAAGTACTCAATGAGCAATAAGTAGAGGAATATTAGCAGAGAACATAAATAAACAAAGTGGAATCCACTCAAGTGATAGTGATCCCTAGAGTGATGGGGAACACACAGTGTTGTTTAAATGCCCCTCACACACCAACAGGCCCCTTGGTGTCATGCTTCATCATCGGGGCCTTCGCACCCCTCTACGGGATGCGGCGTGCTACGACTCGCGAATACGCAGGAGCACTTGAAGTGAACTATGTGTGGGGGTGTGTGTTTAATACCAAGATGTGAGTGAGGTGAGGTGAAAAAAGTGAGTGGTTTAAAAAAATACCTGGCACGTGGGAAGAAAAAAACTTTATTAAATCCCCGGCTGGTATTGTTAAAATTAAAGTGCAGGGCGTGGTTTTAGAAAGATACGTGTTAGGGTATCAAACCACTGTGTTAAAAGTCAACATGTTTCGGAGGTCAAAGCCCCCTTCTTCAGGACAAGGGTGAATGCACTTACCCTCCCCTTACTCACATGTAAGATGTAAAAGTGAAAAATAAAAATTACCACAATGTGTAATGTTCCTCACAATGTTATATATGTAAGTGAGTGTAGTTGCGCCCAGTTGGCGTAAGAACCTGTGAAAACAAAATCATAGATAAACATATAGATCTAAGTATCACAGTTTTAAAGGAGAAGAATAATGCTTCTCTGAAAAAACATCAGGTAGCACCCAAAAAATAATTGGAACCTGGAACAAAAATAAGGAAAAAGGACACTACAAACATACACACACGCAAACCAACACAACTCTCCGCTCAGATGGAATGAGAGCAGAACAGTGAGGACAGAAAGATCTTACTTAAAGTTCCCAAATACAGGACTTCATGAGCCTTTAACGTATATTGGGGAATCCTTCCTTTCTAATCAGAAACCTAGGAGATCAATATCAGGGATTTAGTAGAGGAACTTAATCGTCAGAGTGCCAAAACTATAATATGGAACTGCTTCTCATGGTGGTCTTATAACTCACGGTTACAGCAACAGCTAATCGCCTGCCTTCCCTCAACGCGGCTCCGATGAAGTGAGCTGCAAAGGGACTGGGGCCTTTTTATATGCTTGCCTGTGGGTAATTAGTGGAAATTGATTGAATAATGCAAGCCGGTATATGCCCAAATACGGAGAGAAATCTCCAAGCGTCCGGTAATACGCTAGCGCTATACGCTGATCACCCGCGCATGCGCACAACAATGCCCGATAGACGCATGCGCGGCAGATCCAGCAAACGCGCCTGCGCAAACGGAGACGCTTCGTGAAAAACACGAAGCTATCGATGTTGTTTTAAACGCCTGGGAATGGGTGGCGATCGGGATAAGAATGTCCCGGGACGTGAATCCGTGAGCCCAGGAAACACTAATAAGGCACAGAGGCGATTTTGGTCCATGCTCCAATAAAATAAAATAGGTACCCTTAACAGCAAGAGTGAATCAGGTTAATTATGGAGGTGTACCTATAGTATGAAGAGCTACTCTCACGGATGTGTGGAACATACAACAAATCAGAGAGAGCACTAGACCAGCTCCCAAAGGGGTACAACATATATCAGCAGATTAGATGGTACCACATTATGCTGATGTATAGAACCCTATAAGTCCAGCAACACGCATTTGATGTATGTGACCATGCGTATACAGCAAACAAAAAACCCTTTCACCTGAGAAGGTTCCATGGAATGGAATCATTCAGTCCAGTGGTGTCGGTTCCCAACCGAAACACCCACCGTTGTTCTTTTTCAAGGAGACCAATCTCTGAGGGTAATTGTTCAATTATTGTCCACTGTAGCTCATTCACACAGTGTTGACTTTCAATATAATGGGTTGACATTTTGGTAGTTTGTTTCCTGCACCTGATGTTACTCTTGTGTTCGTTCAACCTGACCCTGACAGGTCTGGTGGTCATGCCCACATATTCCTTTCCACAACTGCCACCTCACTAAAAAGACCCAGAACCTCACTTTTACCAATGGGACTACATGGGAACAGCGTGCTTTTACTAACTGCAATAGTAAAAATGTAGTTTATTTAATCACCTGCCCATGTGGAAAGGAATATGTGGGCATGACCACCAGACCTGTCAGGGTCAGGTTGAACGAACACAAGAGTAACATCAGGTGCAGGAAACAAACTACCAAAATGTCAACCCATTATATTGAAAGTCAACACTGTGTGAATGAGCTACAGTGGACAATAATTGAACAATTACCCTCAGAGATTGGTCTCCTTGAAAAAGAACAACGGTGGGTGTTTCGGTTGGGAACCGACACCACTGGACTGAATGATTCCATTCCATGGAACCTTCTCAGGTGAAAGGGTTTTTTGTTTGCTGTATACGCATGGTCACATACATCAAATGCGTGTTGCTGGACTTATAGGGTTCTATACATCAGCATAATGTGGTACCATCTAATCTGCTGATATATGTTGTACCCCTTTGGGAGCTGGTCTAGTGCTCTCTCTGATTTGTTGTATGTTCCACACATCCGTGAGAGTAGCTCTTCATACTATAGGTACACCTCCATAATTAACCTGATTCACTCTTGCTGTTAAGGGTACCTATTTTATTTTATTGGAGCATGGACCAAAATCGCCTCTGTGCCTTATTAGTGTTTCCTGGGCTCACGGATTCACGTCCCGGGACATTCTTATCCCGATCGCCACCCATTCCCAGGCGTTTAAAACAACATCGATAGCTTCGTGTTTTTCACGAAGCGTCTCCGTTTGCGCAGGCGCGTTTGCTGGATCTGCCGCGCATGCGTCTATCGGGCATTGTTGTGCGCATGCGCGGGTGATCAGCGTATAGCGCTAGCGTATTACCGGACGCTTGGAGATTTCTCTCCGTATTTGGGCATATACCGGCTTGCATTATTCAATCAATTTCCACTAATTACCCACAGGCAAGCATATAAAAAGGCCCCAGTCCCTTTGCAGCTCACTTCATCGGAGCCGCGTTGAGGGAAGGCAGGCGATTAGCTGTTGCTGTAACCGTGAGTTATAAGACCACCATGAGAAGCAGTTCCATATTATAGTTTTGGCACTCTGACGATTAAGTTCCTCTACTAAATCCCTGATATTGATCTCCTAGGTTTCTGATTAGAAAGGAAGGATTCCCCAATATACGTTAAAGGCTCATGAAGTCCTGTATTTGGGAACTTTAAGTAAGATCTTTCTGTCCTCACTGTTCTGCTCTCATTCCATCTGAGCGGAGAGTTGTGTTGGTTTGCGTGTGTGTATGTTTGTAGTGTCCTTTTTCCTTATTTTTGTTCCAGGTTCCAATTATTTTTTGGGTGCTACCTGATGTTTTTTCAGAGAAGCATTATTCTTCTCCTTTAAAACTGTGATACTTAGATCTATATGTTTATCTATGATTTTGTTTTCACAGGTTCTTACGCCAACTGGGCGCAACTACACTCACTTACATATATAACATTGTGAGGAACATTACACATTGTGGTAATTTTTATTTTTCACTTTTACATCTTACATGTGAGTAAGGGGAGGGTAAGTGCATTCACCCTTGTCCTGAAGAAGGGGGCTTTGACCTCCGAAACATGTTGACTTTTAACACAGTGGTTTGATACCCTAACACGTATCTTTCTAAAACCACGCCCTGCACTTTAATTTTAACAATACCAGCCGGGGATTTAATAAAGTTTTTTTCTTCCCACGTGCCAGGTATTTTTTAAACCACTCACTTTTTTCACCTCACCTCACTCACATCTTGGTATTAAACACACACCCCCACACATAGTTCACTTCAAGTGCTCCTGCGTATTCGCGAGTCGTAGCACGCCGCATCCCGTAGAGGGGTGCGAAGGCCCCGATGATGAAGCATGACACCAAGGGGCCTGTTGGTGTGTGAGGGGCATTTAAACAACACTGTGTGTTCCCCATCACTCTAGGGATCACTATCACTTGAGTGGATTCCACTTTGTTTATTTATATGACTTGGGAGACTGAATCCACTGACTCTCTCTCTCCCCCCTCCTGTTAGAATTTATTAGCAGAGAACAGTCACAACCCCCAGGACAAAAAGTAGTACTCCAAGTCAACTTAACTTGCTATGTGAGAGGGGTAATGTTTGACACGTTGGTGTCTCAAACAGGTCGTCTTAACCTGCCTAGACGTCAGCTAAGACATACTGAGAAATCAAAAGATCGCACCATGCCATAATAAAACCATAATACCTCCTTCACATTAGCCAGATTTGCAGGTGGATATGTACACACTGGAGACAATGGCGCAAAATTCATCCCCAATTTAAGGGAGGACGTGATTTTGGCAATCTTAGCAAATGTTTGCAATTTAAAAAAACTCCTAAGCAGCGCTGTTAAGAGGATTAAAGACCTCTGCCACGCAGAAAGGGAACAGGGGATTTTGGGAAGATGCCACGAGCAGCGTTCTACTAATGAACACACAAAAGTTTCAAAGATATTGCCCACATCCTTCATTTAGTAAGTGAACATTAAGCATTCCATTGCTCATCCGGTTTGATTTCCTCCACCTGCTTTATCAGTGGAGTGTAGAATGGATGGGAGAAAAGCAGTGTGCAGACATTCTACTTTGAAATAGGAAGTAATACTGTTTGCAGATCTTGGATTAGCTCAATCGACATGAACTCTGCTTCTGTGGATGAACAGCAGCAAGTACTGCCCATTGCTACCACGAGGCGATAAACCGCTGAGAGTGAACACTAGAGAAAACTACGGTAACGTACGATAGACATTCTGAAAGAACAAGCAGGTATTATGAAAACTCTTCAGATTAGGTGATCCACCCAAGTGTGACTCGCAGCAAAAAAGTAAAGAAAACAAAAACACAAAATCTGCACTCGAAACACATCAGCTCAGCATAATAAGAGTGCCATGGAACATGGCACGACGGAGGATTTATTGCTGGGTGAATTGGTTTAGACAATCCCATTCAGTCCACGTTTCTTTTTTCTTACAGCTATTTGAAGAATATTCCAGGTTTAACCATTCGCTGTCCAGAGACACGCAAAGCACAGCAAACAGCAACTGGTCATCACGCCCTTTGGGTAATTCACAAGCAATCTGCAGGTCATCGGCGATTATTGGGACTTCCATGTGACACTGCAGGCCAAAAGCTTCTCTACCAAACACGCGGCGAAACCGTAAATCCCAATAGGTTGACGCGGCAGGAAAGCTATGCCACAGATGGAGGGTATTCCTCATGAACGGGTCGAATGGGAGTAGTTTGGGCTATGTGTAAAGGAGCCTTTTCATGCCATCTGCCTCACCGTTAGCGGTTCTCCTCTTGAAGGGTTGTGGGGCAAACCAATGCCCCACTCACTGGTACAGCCAGGGATTGGCGCTCTGAATGCTAATAGTGGCTAATCTCTTGATGTGGTTAAAAGTGGCCGATTGGGATTGCAGTCTGCGTTTCACGGGCTCTGTCAGTTATAAGCAACTTAAAGTCTTACCGAGAGACTTATGCGCTGGGAAAGCGGATAGTAGAGTAATCTGTGACATGGAGTCGTGGGGAGGGGTAACCGCATCCGCCCTAACAAGCCTGACTTGCTGGGCTGTGCCAGTGAAAACAGCCTCAATCACGCTGTGCTCGCTTGTGAAACGCAGTCTGAGAACCCTCTGGGGGATTTTGGCTGAGGCGGACTGTTCTAGAGGACGGTGAAGTCACATCGCGTAGAAAAAGTGGACATCGATAAATGTTTTTATGTACTGCGAGGCCCTGCCTCGGGACACAGCCACCTCCAAGAGGCCGTGCCTCATCTTGGCCCCTTTTTCGTTCAGCAGATACCTGCTGGAATATTATAACCTCCATCACTTCTCTTCCTTCTCCAGTGACTTCCTTTACTTAGGTGGACACCTCCCAGCTCTTCCTCTGCGTCCAGTAACCGCCTTTAACTCTAACGGATACCCAGCTCCTCCTCAAGTTACCTCCTACCTTTTAAAAACATCGCCACCCCTTTCAGTGACGTCATTTACCACCCCAGGCGCCCTGCACCCCTCAGACAGCCTCTTGCTCCAATTACGAGTTTTACCTCTTGTAGACACTTTGCAACCTCATTAGTGACCACCTTCACTCCTGCAGATACAAGTACACCTCAAATGGCCTTCTCTGGCAGAGGCCTTCCTACCCTCGACCCTCATCCAGTCACCTTATTTACCTCACGCAGGCACCTTGCACCCACTCCCTGCTTCCAGCGACCTTCGGTAGCCATCGGAGGCACTTCGCACTCAGCGGTCTCAGTTCTACAATGAGAAGCCAGGAGTCCATTTCCGGCACATAGCTCTATTTGGGGGTACCTTGGACAATTGTTCCCCCTTCATTGTTGACGGTGCCACCTCCCCCCCCCCCCCCCCCACCATAGGTGGTCTAGCCTTCATCTACACTCACTCAGTTCCGGTCTCCAGGCACCATCCCACTACTTCCAAAACAATCAAGTTACACTTTCCAGACACTAGCGTCTACTCCAGGAATTGCATGCCTATCCAGCAGCCACAGCACCCCACCTACTCACAAAGCCATCCTAGATATTATTTTGACTCTCCAGAAACATTACAATTTTAGCGGGAAGCCATCTTGACCCGGAAGCCCATGTAAAAGCTCAATCTCACCCTTTCGGTGGTCCAACCTGATTTTAGACGCCTCATTCAACCTCGGACCCCTTATGTCCACCTGCTGTGGTACAGCACGGTCCCAGATGCCATATTCAGCTTCGCTGCCTTTACTTAGCGCCAGGTCACCTTTCAATGTATTTGCCGCACTTTACAAATCTGGTAACATAGCACTCCCCAACACCATCTCCCCGTTTACACCAGTGTGCGCAGCATACAGTACTCACAGTGCTCTGGTCGGTGCCGTACAACACTAAGCTGTGGTCCGTGGTCTGTGTGGTGTAGTCCGTGGGCTGTGTGGCCTGGACAGCATACTCTGAGCCGAGTCCATTTTGTGGAGGTGGAGGGAAAGGGATGGCAGCAAACGGCTGCACCATGGCTTCAGGGGTGGAGGTCTGCTCCTGATTACCCTGTGGAGAGAGAGTGCACATTAGGAACAGAAAGAGGCTAACTCACTTAAAGCAAATAGTAGAGACCACTACCCCGCTCATGCACGCATCCGGGGTGAATCATGGTATTTCCGCTAGGCTCACAACTGTATAGATGTCCAGAGCACTGGTGCTGTATCATAATAGAATCCAATACGTGATCAGGTGAAATAACATATCAAAACCTTTATTTTATGGAAAAAGATAGAAGTGTCTTCCTGAAACTTCCCCAGCACCCATCTGTAGACAAGCTGCCATAAAAAATGCTATATTTTCTCACGAATCTTACAAAGGGGTATATTTTCTATAATCTTAACACCATATCAAAACAGTATGTCACACCATGCGAAAGAAACACAGCTTCTCGTGTATCAGGATTCAAACACTACTAGACAGCGACAACAAAGCCAGAACCTTAATGTCTCTGAAAACCTTAAGGAAAAAAAAGTTTAAAAAAAGACGACCCTCTGGGGCTCGAAGACAGAATCTTCACCACCTGAAAAGCAACAAAAAGCAAAGAAATAATTTAAACAACCACTTGAACCATCACCGATGCAGGCACGTGCCTATCAAAGCTCACTCAAGGCACAACCAAATTGGCAAACCCCATTGCCAACATTACTAAATGTAGTTTCCATAACCTCTAATACAACACCAGAGTGCAAGTCTTTTCTTATCCGTTCACCACTTTGGACCCTCACTATCTCATTTCGACTAGTCTACTGAACATTTGTGGACGTCCACCTGGACTTCATATTACCTACCACAATAGACCACCTTAATCCATGTTTCAGAGTGGAAATCAACAGCTTGTCCGGCAAACTCAAACTCACCTGACAACAGGTCTAGACTTAATACTACAGGAGTATTTAATTAACATTAGTTCATAACTGGGGCCACACATTATTCAGGCAATTTAAGGTTTCTCATGTTTACCTCAAATCTCGGTAAAAGAAACAGGTTTTCACCTTGAGTGTTTACCCCTAGTTTACATCAAAAGAGTGAAACAATACCACCTAACCCTTAACAGACCACAAAGAGTTTTAACAGATGCATTCCAGGCACACCTCTTGGCTACACAACCCGTTAACCCATTGATGCTGTGGGCCAATGTAATCACTGACTGACGGATGTTTGGAACAAAGATGCTATCTACCCCCAGCCTATACATACAATCAACCACACAATAAAAAAAAAACACTGGCTAGGTTTCAATATAAAGCTACAGAAAAATCAAAATTAAAAAACTAGAATTGTGTAGTTAAACACATGAACGAAAAAAAAATACAATGTACCAAGACACAGAAAACTCTACAATGCAACCATTAAAAATGATAAGACATGTGATCAAGCCGAATACATTTAGGCTGCCACAAACAATATATTATCAAGATCACCCATTTCTTTAAAACAGACTGCACCCCAGACCACAATAATCCGTCCCCAAGACATGTGCAACTCGATGCATACCAGCCAACCTAAAAAAAAAGCTATGGATTTTCAGATCCACTTTCAAACTAAGACAGTTAGCACACATAACTGTCAATAGGTCACACAATAACTACAATTATACATACCCAATGCTTGTGTAACCCTCTATTCATAAAAGAAACAAATAACAAAAATCAAAATCACTGGCTCACCTTCTCACAAGTGCCCCCAAACATATTTAGGAACATTTTTGAAGCTACCTCTGCGGCCATCATAACCAGAGCATTATTTAACTAAACCTGCGGCCTGGAAGATTACCTAGGAAATTACAAATGTCTAACAGCCCATTGCTGGTGAAGCAAGAACCAGAGGACTCAAATTAGGGACTCAGTTTCTCCAAACAAAAAAACAAGTTTCTAGACTCCTAGATTAACTTCCATCTGGAATCACCTAAAGAAAACAAGAGTTTGGTACAGTGGATTCACATTACCCGTTGGGCCCTACACCAAAATTCAACACTGGAAACCCTAACTACTACTCAAACATGAATGACTCAGGAAATCACAGCACTAAAATTAATTCAGAAATATTACACATAAAACTACAACTAAATCTCTAGCGCAGCATTTATCCGCATCATTCTCCCAAAAGATAGGTGTCAACAAAGCGTGTTGCTCGCCTCTCTTATCCAACAGTACAGGTGACCTCTCTCAAACTCACCAGTTACGTCTAAGCCACCGGATAATCCTTAAACCAAAATTTAAAAAACCTAAGCCGACAGATGATCCTTAAACCCTCAAAAACGTAATTTTAACATATGCCTTCAAGCAATTAACTAGATGAAATAACCAAAAATCTACATCCATATAACACTGAGAACTCAACTTGTGGAATATGGGAAACTTATGATACAGTTACAGCCTTGTTAAAAGAAACAAGATCTCATCCAAAAATGTCGACAGAAGTAAAGAACAGGGCTGTGATCATGTACTCCAAACTCTCGATAGGTCTCAATAGATCAATGTGTGACCAAAGTGCATTCCACTTCAAAATAACTTTAAGGTGGATTTTTCCGTACCTAGCAACCCCAATCCTCAACAGGCATATTGCTTTCATGCCTAGACTAAGTCAACAGACTACACTAGGCTTAAAAAGTGCAGAACCACCAGACTTTAAGGAATCCACAACAAGGTCTCCAAACAAGTTCTTGGCCTAAAAAAAAATATTGCATGTGGTAAAATTATCATTCAAAACACTCTGTATAGCAATCCATAGCATTGGACAGATGTTTTTCCAGTTCATTTTCAAACTCTCCACCCAAAGGAGGTACCTTAGATCAAGACTGATACTGAACCATACCCCTTCTTACAGAAGGAAATCAAGCATCCATAATTCGGAAAAAATAACAACATTTTCCAGAACATGTATCATCTTTGTCAAATCTATCAAAATGCCTCGGTGCCATGGGTTTGTCCAGCAACTCCAAATTTCATGCACTGCACCCAACATTAAGCACATTGACCAATCTAAGGCCTAAACCCATTCAAACACATACAGTGAGTACGCAGTAAGCTGAATCAAATCAGGGGTCATCCATAGCAAGAACAAAGCATAGATGGAGCCAACAAACCAACGCCAGCATTATAACACCACCTTCCTCAAAGAGCCACGGACACGAAGTGAATACTCAGTTACCCTCAGCAACAAGTTTCAAGTCCTGCAAAAACTAGAGGATGATCGAGATCCACTAGAAAGTCAGTAGGAGAAGTTTGAAAAAAACCATGACCTCAACCTGCCTGGAGGTACTTGGTCCCATAAAACACCGGCATAAACAATGTATCTCCACTGAGAATTTCAGCAAAATCCAGGATAGAAAGGAAAAGAAAGCGGCCGTCAATACTAGCCGAACAAGAATAGAAAAAGCGAAAGCTCAATGCAAATACACCAAAACCAACATAGAACCAAAGAGAAGCTTAAGAGCAGACAAGCGAAGATTCAACAAGGGTCTTGCAACAGAAGCCCAGGAAGCCATGGGAACTTGAAAGAACTCTATAACATAACAAGGAAGCTCTTCATCAGATACAGCAAGCTAGAAAGAACTGTTAAAGAATAAGTTGGTTAGACAATCAAGGGTAATGAACCCTTGCCGCAGCCCCCACCAGACATACAGCCAGCTGACAAGGACTTGCCAATCGACTGCAGCAGACCAACCAAGGAAGAAATGTAGCAAGCCATTAGACATCTGAGGAATAGGAAGGCAGCAGAACCGGACAACATTCCTGAAGACATACATCGAAACATCAGTAGAGACGCTTTACTCCATGTGTGGAAGGATCTGGGAAGAGGTAACAGTGCCAGACTGGAAGGAGGAATATCTTATCAAGAGCCTCAAGAAAGGTGCCTTAAGTAACTGTGTAAAACTGCAGAAGGATAGCTCTATCGACCCCAGGCAAGGTATTCAGAGTCATCCTGAAAAGAATGAAGGAACAAGCTGATGCTCAGTTGCGAGCCCAGCAAGCCAGCTTCCACAAACAAAGGCCAATGCACAGACCACATTGCAACACTGCACATTATCATTGAGCAGCTGAAGAAATAGAACTCCCTCCTTTGTGTTAACTTCATCAACTATGAGATGGTATTAGACAGCGCAGACAGACACTTTGGAAACTCCTACATGAGAGAAAGTGCCCTCTTTCTTGCATGGTATGCCCCCACTTTTTGCTAAATTGCTGATGTGCTTTGACTGAGTGTGCCCTGGGCTCCTGCCAATCAGGTACCCAGGGCATGTGTTCCTTCCCTAAAAACTGCATTGAAGCCTAAACCCAATTGGCATCTCTGGCCACATGTCAGCCCCTGATAAATGGTACCCTAAGTACTCAGGGCATGGTGACCAGAGAAGGCCCCTAAAGGCTGCAGCACTTATTATGCCTCAACACCCGCTCCGCCCACAAACACGCCGTTCAACTCTGGGACCTGCTAGACTCAACCTCCCCAGACGTCGCCTTCCTGACTGAGACCTGGCTGAACCCCTCCTCGGCACCCGACCTCCCCATAGCCATCCGGAAGGCTATAAGATCACCCAAAAGTACAGCAACAACGGAGTAGGAATCGCCATCATCCACAGGAACACTCTCAAAGTCTCGACAAACACAGACAACACCCTCAGCACCGCCGGACACCTGCACTTCCAGATCCACACGACCCTAACACCACCTTCAGAGGAAAACTCGTCTACAGACCCTCCCGGACCTCGACCACAGTTCAGAGTCTCCATCGCCGATATCGTCCGCTCATACGCCCTCTCCTCCACGGACTACATCCTCCTCGGGGACTAGAACTTCCACCTCGAGAACAATAATGACACCAACTCTTCCACCCTGATAGACAACATCAGACTCCGGCAACTCTTCACAACACCCACCCACTCTGCCGGCCACACGCTCGACCCCATCTTCTCCGCAAGCTCCCACGTCTTCTTCAACCACACCACCAAACTCCACTGGACCGACCACCGTTGCATCCACTTCACCTTCTGAAAACCCACCACGCAACACTGCACCCAACAGGTGCCTCGCCGCTGCTGGAGCAAAGTCAACGAAGACCAGCTAACCACCACCCTCGCCAGGAGCCCACCCACAGACCCAACCGACCCCCACCGCCGCCGCCAGCAACCTCAGACAGTGGGACGACTGCGCTAACACCCTTTCCCCGCTCAAGAAACCCTTCAACAGTCACACCAGAAAGAAAGCCAGCTGGTTCACTTTAGACTTCCAGGCCTCCAAACAAACCTGCCAAAAGCTAGAGAAGAACTGGATCTGTGAACGAACACAGAAAAGCTACACAACCCACAAGAACGCCACCCGCAGACACCACCACCTCATTAGATCCGCCAAAAGGGCCTCCTTTAAAGACAGCCTAGACAACAACGCACACAACAGCAAAGAGCTCTTCAACATCGTGATGGAACTCTCCAACCCCAGCTCCAACACCGACGACATCCCACCTTCGCAAGACCTGTGCGACTCGCTGGCCACCTCTTCCACCGCAAGACCGCAGACTTCCACGACAGCTTCAACGCCACGACCGCCCCGGCAACCACAGAGACCTCCACCCCCACGACCACCAACCGCCTACTTTCCTGGACCAACATCAACGACGACAGCATCAAGATCATGAACACCATCTACTCCGGATCCCCATCAGACCCATGCCCACACCACAACTTCAACAAAGCCAGCACCAGCATTGCACCCCATCTCTGGAAAGCCATCAACATCTCCGTCGAGACAGCAACCTCCCGGAGAGCTGGGAGCATGCCGAGATCAACGCCTTACTCAAGAAACCCAAGGTGGACCTCAAGAACTTCCGACCCATCTCCCTGCTCCCGGCAAAAGTAATTGAGAAGTCCGTCAACAAACAACTAACCAGCTTCCTCGAGGTGAACAACATCCTGGACCCGTCCCAGTCCGGGTTCTGCAGCAACCGCAGCACTGAACCTGCCCTCATCGCCACCACCGACATCAGGGCGCTACTGGACAACGGAGAAACTACGGCCCTCATCCTCCTACACCTGTCCGCCGTCTTCGACGAGGTCTGCCACCGCACACTACAAACACGCCTCCACGACACCAGGATCCAAGAGAAGGCCCTGGACTGAACCACCTACTTACTCTCTGGCAGAGCACAGAGCATCAGCCTCCCCCCCTTCAGCTCCGAAGCCAAAGACATCATCTGCGGCATACCCCAGGGCTCATCCCTCAGCCCAATGCTGTTCAACATCTACATGGCACCGGTCGCCCACACGGCCCGACTACACGTCCTCAACATCATCTCTTACGCAGATGACACCCAGCTGATCCTCTCCCTCACCAAGGACCCCCACACCGCCAAAATAAACCTTCACGAAGGAATGAAGGCCTTCGCCGACTGGATGAGAAACCGCCGACTGAAGATGAACTCTGACAAGACGGAGGTCCTCATCCTCGGATCCACCCCCTCGGCCTGGGACGACACCTGGTGGCCGACCGCACTAGGAACAGCTCCAACAACCACCGACCATGCGCGTAACCTAGGGGTCATCCTCGACTCCACCCTCTCCATGACGAAGCAGGTGGCCATATCTCCCTCCTGTTTCATGCTTCCCAGGATCTACAAGTGGATCCCCACCGAAACGAGAAGGACCGTCACCCAGGCCCTCGTCAGCAGCACACTTTACTACAGAAATGCCCTCTACACAGGAGCCTCATCCAAACTCCCTAAACTGCTCCAACACATCCAGAACGCCTCCGCACGCCTGCTCCTCGACATCCCTCGCCGCAGCCACATCACACCTCTCTTAAGAGACCTGCACTGGCTCCCCTTCAACAATTGGATAACCTTCAAGCTCCTCACCCAAGCACACAAGGCACTCTACAACATCGGACCAGTGTACCTCAACAGCCGACTCAGCTTCTACACCCCCAACCCGCCAGCTCCGCTCTGCCGACCACGCCCTCGTCACTGTCCCCCGCGCCCAAAGAGTGACCACGGGCGGCAGATCATTCTCGAACCTCGCCGCCAAGACATGGAACACTCTCCCCATCCGCCTACGGCAGACCCAGGACCTACTGACCTTCAGAAGACTCCTCAAGACGTGCCTTTTCGAACAGTAGCAGCTTTCTCCACCCCTTAGCGCCTAGAGACCCTCACGGGTAAGTAGGGCGCTTTACAAATTCCTTGATTGATTGCCACCCTTAGAAGCCCTGACACACACACTGCCTTGGCAGGCTGCGGGTCTTGGTGCAGTACAAAACAAAGTCGACATGGCACATCCCTGTGTGCCATGCCCACAAAACACTGCCCTGGCATACAGTCACCCCCTCTAGCTGGGTGCCCTATGCCAGTGGTGAAGGTACAGGTGCATGAGCCCTGTACCAATACAGTACCCAGGTCCATTCCTGGGCACTGTAATTGCGGTACTGCCATTAAAAGTATATGGTGCTGGGAGGTTGTCATTACGAACTCCACTGCATCATAATGGCTACACTAAAGACTGAGAAGTTTGGTATCAAACTTCTCAGCACATTAAACCTACACTGATGCCAGTGTGGGGTTTAATGTAAAATGCACGAGAGAGCATCTTAGAGATGCCCCCTGAAACGCCACCAACTCCCAGTGACCTGACTGAGTGGCTGCCGAGGCTGCCACCCCCAGACATGTTTCTGGACCCCTGGGTCGAGAGCTTGTTGTTCTTGGGGGCCTGAAACAATGCACATCCTGGGACGAGGTGCCAAGCCTCCTCCCCCAGGATGGGGAGGGTTCACGAAGGAGAAGCTTCAAAGGCATACCGCCTTTGTGAGCCTCTCCAGACCACTTGCTGTACTCAGCAACTGGTCCCCATTGGTTCTACCCCCCACTTTAGGCGGGAGACCCAAAAGGGAAAAACAGTGAGGAAGAGAGGTGTGCCCACCTCTGCCAACTCCACCCCTAGGGTGGGGGAGGCAAGGTAAAGCACAACCTCGAGTCCCCGCCATCTTGAGAATGGGGGACCCAGCCAACCAGAGACAGGCTCCTGCCCCCCTCCCACAGGAGAGTGACAGAATAGGGGGTGTACCAACCGCAGGTAAGGGACCCATTGGTTCCAGACCTTTACCTACCTGTAATGCCCCTAAATTTAGTATTTAGGGGCACCCTGAACCTTCCTTCCCCAGATCCAGATTCTGAAACTACAAGAAGAAAGAAGACCAGCCGTGCAGCTGCTAACAAGAGGACAACACCAACTGACTTGGCCCCAGCCCTACCGGCCTGTCGACCCTCTATCCTGCTCATGCTAAACCTCGGCGTCTCCAGTGGTCAGCAACCTCAAAAACCCCGGAGGACCCGACTGCCCTGCCCAACTAAAGACTGGGACTCCCACGAGCAGTGGCTCCGCTCAAACATCTACAACCCAAGGTCCCAGCCAGAAACCACGGATCCTGCCCACTCTGCACCCTCCGCGCCCGGCCCGAGCTAAAGTGGACAAAGATTACAAGGAACCCCCCCCCGCGACTGTGACCAAGGACCCAGCACCCAAGAACTCACCCCGACGCTCCTGATGACGCCAGCAGCCTCACCACCAGGGACCCCTCCAACCTCGACCAACAGAGGGTATGATTTCCCGATGCCTAAAGACACCCCTGCACAAAAAAGGATCCCAACTGTAAACTATTTAAGTTGAATAGAGAAAAAACACAGTTCTTAATGATAGTTTTGCAAGCACCAACGTTAAATTCAAAATGGGTGACAGGGATAACTCAAGATGAAGATCATTAAGGCGACTTTTGACGAGAAAGGCGTTGACTCGTCAAATAAAAAAGGCCTAAAATTGTCAAATGAACACACTTGATTCACAGGTGGAGTAGCAGAACTGGGCAGCTAATGATGAAGCCACAGTGGGCACAAAGCTGGATTACTGCAAAACCCTCTTCCTAGGTATGTCCAACTTGAACTAAAAGAACCTCTGGATCCTGCAAATCTGCACAGCGAAGGCAAACGAAGGAATCCTTGGGAAATGTCACATTTCAACTAAGCTGCATGAACTTCACAGAATACTGACTGAGCGAAGAATGATTTTCTAAATGCAGTTCATTCACGGGTCAATGCTGATACATTTGACAAACAGACTCAAGTTTAACAATCCAACTAGGTGCGGCGCAGAGGTAAAATGCTTTCAGACCCAATCGAAATCAACGAGGGGGGACCAGTAAAGCGAGAAAATGCATTTGATCGTGAATGGAGATGTGCTCACTATAGGAGCGCAAGTCAAGCATATATGTCAGTAGCAAAGGTAGGAGGTGTTCGAAAGGGGTTGCATGTGGTAAACTTTGCTCTGAAGACAAAGAAGGCTTTAGGTAATGGCCGTCTTTCTAGCCATGCCAACTTTAAGCAACTTGCGGCGCACCTGCATGCTCCCACCTTGTGCAAACACTGCACCATCCAATGCTTTACAAATCGAGATCACCGAGCAGGCAGAACTGGCGGAAGGGAGAAGTAAGGGCCTCTGATAAGTCTGTGCGCGAGGCTCCACTGCTGCAGAGCACCACGGATACAGAGGAATGCGAGGACTATTCAGCCTTTCCCTCCCAGGTATGAAAAGCACAACCCAACCAATCTACCCATTCACGGCATGAACCAGATGCAAGGAACGCAGGGCGGATCGGCCTGTTCCCACCCCCCCACCCCCACCCAGGTACAAACAAATAAGACCTGCAGGGAACAGGACACAGCCAGACCGTTTATCCTAAGCATGAACCACAAACAGCAAAACGCGCTTTTCCCCCTCAGCCTGAATACAGGCTCCAACCTGCCTGACCCTACCCAGGCCTAAACCGCACATTGATTGGGCCCTGAATTCCCTGCATGTCTGTCCATCCCTGGCCTGAACCACCAAAACCACAGGGCATCCCGGGCCCAAGCAGCACCCCCTTACAGACAGGACCTGTAAAAATACAGGTAGTCCATGGTTCAGCCAACCTGTCCTCTCTCCGGCATGAACCTCACAGAAACCGAATCCAAGCCCCGGTAAGGCTGGTCATTCCCAGGCAGGAACAAGATACAGGAAATCCAGGATGTAACCAGTCTGTGCGTGTCAGGTGCCCAAATATCTTTCTATTACGCCACACACTCCCCGCCCGCCCACTCCGCCGGCAGACACCTGACCCAGCCCTGGAGAGACATCCAGGGGTTGCTCAATATTTAATGAGCTCATTCATATTTCAGGGGGCACCAGTGAAAAAGCAGATGCATTAGTTCTAAATAGGCAACAAATATCTAACAGGAAAAAAAACGCCCCACCTTTCCATTCCAGGCTTCACCACCAGGCGCTCACCAATTTTAAATGAAAAATGCATGAACAGAAAGTTTCCGTTACTCGGAAAAAGTGATGGAAAGTGACCTCAAGGGGAGAGGGGCAATAGGGTAGCCGGGGTAGTCATAAGGCTTTATAACAGTCTACCTCAAAGGGGGAGAGGGCTGGCCAAAAAGGCTAACCGGATGCCTTCGAATAGCTTTCACCTACATTCCCCAAATGTGCTGGAGTAATGCTTTCATGGACAATGCTGGTAAAGCCCAACTGTTTGCCTTTTGCCAAACGAACCTCCACCTATCACGTGCGTCCACCCTAGCAAGTACCCATGAGTACCCCATGTCTTAGTAGCACGGAACGAGACTCCCTACTTTTCTATCAAGTATGCTCGACTGTGACAGATCCAATTTCCACCCTCAGTCGCACCCCCCCCCCAGTCGTGTGCAGTAACAGTCGTACCTCTCAAATCAACATCTTGTCCGCAGTTGACGAATCATTCGTGTTCCCCCTCAGACATCCCCACATAACTCACACCTCCATCTCTGAAAACACACCAGTACACCCCATGCTTTACTGAGGATAGGGAAGCTCGGTCACTATGGGTGCATCGACCAGAGCAGATTTTAGGTCGAGCCTATAGCGGCAGCGCGCACACGATGCTCGTTTTGAGAGGCATGCAGTATGGCGTGGAAGCTTCGCCCATCTTTTTCATTGGTTTAAGTCCTAAATGCTGCCTTCCGATTGGTTTAAGACCGGTCAGTCCCTCCTCATGACAGCTGTGTCGTCATTAGTTCAGTTCAAAAACTTTAAAGCGGTTAGTTTTAACCATAAAAGCACATACAAATACAATGTACAGTGTCGTCATTAGTATCCTTACATGGCTACTGGCCCTTTTATTTCAAACACTATTTTGTTCTCGTGCCTCCTCCTGCGCAGTCTGTGACTTCTCGGCCCCCACATACCCCGCCACCCCACACTGCACTCCAGTTCGTGCCTTCTCGCAAACCCGTACTCCTGTTTCCAATGCAATAGGTCTCGCGTAAATAAGAGTCCTATTGCATTGCAAAAGCTGGTTTGTGTGTTCTTACACCTACGCTGCTCCTAGACTTGAGAGCTGAATCACAAGTTCTGCTCCCATTTCCTTTTTTCTGAGCTACTCTGCAGCAAGTAATGGCAGATTCCCGGAGTCCATCTTCCAGTAAATCTCAGGACTCAGGGCTACAGGGAGCTCTGCTCCCATTTAGCTAGCAACAGTTAGCTGGCAATCCAGAGTTACTATGCCAGCTCGGGTCTATTTTCTGCCCATTTCCTGCGACAGCTTATAGCTGGATTTTTTTTCAACCTAGATTGATAATCAGTCATGAGGAGACTGCCTCTCCTGTCCCTTCCTGTTTTCTCTTCAGCATTCCAGTTAATGTGTTTGTCGAACGTACGCAGGTTTGTTCTTAAACCCCAGGACTGGAGTTGGCAGAGTCCCCAGGATGTCCGGTTGAGGTACCAGTAAGCAGTAGCTTCCGGTTTGCACTTTCTTAGGGTAGTACATTTTATATGCAACTGCAGTGCCGGGATTGGGGTGAACAGTAACTGGTGTTCTTACTGGTCATTCTTACTGGTCAGTCACAGCCTGAGCTGATACATCAGGCAAATCGCCCACAAGTACGTACTCAAGCCGCTTTGCCTTAAAAGGATATTTATTTTCTATGCTGTGGGGCTAAATGCCTGGAGGTAGCTGCTTAGAGTAGTTTATGGTTAGTGTAGGACGGTGGATACCGGACTATGGTTGCCCCCAACTTTTTGCCTGGTATTTTGCTGGTTTTCCGACTTAGTTGGCCTTCGACCCTGCCAATCAGGACCCCAGGCCTACTGCTCTCTCTCTAAAATGGATTCCATGTACCTTAGGTACATTTCCAATTGGTACTGGGCCACCTTATCAGACCCTGTAACTCAGGGCATAGGTGTACCCAGGGCCTACCAGGGTCTGAAGCATGTATTATGCCACCCCTGGCTGGCCATCTAAATCTGACACAACTGGCTGCACGACAGCTGGGGCAAGGTGGTGTAATCACCCTTTGCTGTAGATATAGTATACCTATATCTAACCCTAAAATGGACACACAGATTCCTATCAGTCACTCCTATGGCAGGCCTTGACAATCCTGAAGGCAGAGTGCTTGGAATCGTGTGAGATGGTGCTCTGGCATGAGCTGAGCCCGTTTGCAGCTTGCGGAACCAAGTCCTAATAGCTGTTCCATGATAACGCGTACCATATACTCTTAAGTGCATTATAATCCTCGCGGTTAAATGCTATCTTTGGTATTGCTTTATCAAAACATGTCGAGTAAGATGTCATACGAATTGGAATACTAACCCCTCGCCAATTCTGGCGACGGGGTTAGCATTCCACCCTTCTAGAGGGACACGACATGTATGTAACTGTGAACCCCGGTTAAAGTTAACTCAAGCCTCAGCATCACAAAATGGATGCTGCCACCACAGACACAAGTCTGACCCCCTGCAGCTGGGAGTCCTTCCAGCGAGGGGAGCTTGGACAAAGGGTTTCCTGTCAGGAGCGGTGCTAGCACCATCCCAGACAGGGTTTTGTGTATCCTGGGTATGCAGGGCTTTACAGGAAGGTGACTGCAAGTGGCACCCTGGTGCTCACTACGCATCTGCCGGCTAGAACCAGTTCCAGGGGCACACCAGCCCCTGAGCTGGGGAATTTCCGGCATGGGAGAGGGGTGTAACCACCCCCCTTCCTGGTCCCACCCCTAGGGCAGGACCTTGTCGCGTACCCACCCCTTTCTTTAGGATAAAGGCAGGAGCGGGGACCCTTCCAGATTAGATCATCTTTGAATCAAGAAACTACTTACTACGAAAGGAACTCTCGACTTCTTCTCAAGATTTCTCCCTTGTGGCTAAGGAGTAGTCACCCTGCATCCGCAGGCACCATCTAAGAACACTGCGGTTTGCTGCACGTCCTTCCTCCGGAATCCGACTGACCAGCTCGACGAGACCCGGCTTCCCTGGCACCTCTGACCTCTACCTACCTCTACAGCTAAGCTGAGAACCGTAGGTGCGACGAGACCTCGAGGGACCGGCCATCATCAGAACTGCACGGCTTCTATCCAGCACGACCGCCGAGGGATCCTCTGGTGAGTGCTTTGGGGTCCGAGAAGCCCCAACCCTGAGCAGCTCCAGCACCGAAGTCCAGCCCCCCAGCATCCACGAGATCTGCGTGGGGCCCTTCTGCTTTTTGCTGCTCACCACGTTGTCTGGCTACTAGCCCGCTGGCTTGTGGCCTTCCCGACGACGACCGACGACATCACCACTGCTAGTCTGGTTGCTCCAGACTGGCCCTTGCTCCCTTCCAAAAGAGGAGCACCCCGGACCCTCCTGGTCCACTCCAGACGCCATTTTAGGTCCACTGCGTGGGCTTGAATTTGCCAAGACTTGTTGCCCCAATCCTGGGTCCAGCGACGTCGACAGCATCAACCATCGTGGGACAGCTCGCACCTACGGTTCTCAGCTTAGCTGTAGAGGTAGGTAGAGGTCAGAGGTGCCAGGGAAGCCGGGTCTCGTCGAGCTGGTCAGTCGGATTCCGGAGTAAGGACGTGCAGCAAACCGCAGTGTTCTTAGATGGTGCCTGCGGAATATCAGGCCAACTTCTCACAGTTAGCTTCCCGTACCACCTCAGTCTTGCTGCCAATTTCTGCCAACCCTGAGATGAATGTTTGATTTGTTCCGCAGCCCGTCCATCTTTTGTGTGTATTTTGCTTTCTCGCCCTAAGTGCGCATGGTATATCCAGTCGTGGGTTTTGGGCTCACAGCGCCACTGGATTCAAGCTAGCCTGGCTGATATGGGGTGATATCCCCAAAACCAGTCCATGTTGCAGTTCCCTTTGTATTCCCAAAGCAACAGGTCTATAGGAGGCTCCAAGCACAGGCCTTGCTTAGTCATTGCTACTGAAAGTTCTGCTAATTAAGTTTGTCAAGTAAGGTCCCTCTCCCTAGTACACACTATGGCTTAAGCTCAGCCATTACCAGTTTGCTAGCTCAGTAAAGGGACCTATAATTAGGAAGAAAGCGATTGGTACAGGCAGGGCCCTCTTGACTTTATACGATTGAAAATGGAGGAGGTTTGCATAGAAGGAACGATGGTAGGAGAAGGTCTGGTGTTGCAATGCAGCCTAAGGAGGTCCTGTTGGGATTGGAGTACAGGATGCAAAATATGGCCCTGGTCTGCATGTGTGGGTGTAGAGGTGTTTCAGATTGTAGTTCCAAGGTTGGGAGTTTGGTTCTTTAGCAGCACATCTACATGAGCATATAATTGTACAATGCCTTAGCAACTGTACAGACCAGGCAGCTCCTAGTACAAACGTGCATGTACATCACGGCTCCAAGACATCTATTTAGCTCTTAACCTTTGTCAACTCAACAACACGACCAAATCAGATGATATTCACTCCTCGCCCTACGCCAACAGAGGACATTTGGGCACGAAGACATATAGCTGCTATATGTTTGGCACATTCATTCAAGTAACAGAGAGATCTATATTCACATATATAGAACGGCAGCAAAGCCACATAATGATCAATTATGCCTCGCAACAGAACCACCTGTGCGGGGGCAAAAGACACCGTGTCGGCACAAGAAGCAAACAGCAAATGTCTTACACTCAGTCATCCATGCACACGGGAACCCATAGAAATGCATCACAGGCTCCAGCCTGCCAATATCCAACAAAATCCATCACTGAATATTTGTTTACTCCCAGCATGCTGGCCACTACTCAATATCACACCTGTAAACACAACAAATACTGGATCAACAAGAATGCCAGTGTCATAAAAGGTAGACACAGCATCGAAGCATTTCAGTGCCATAAAGAGGTACATTAGGCGTAGGAGGAGTGCTTGCTTCGTCCCATTACAGCTAGGTACACGGGCCTATGAGCCGGCCGTGCTAAGATCAAAGCAGGAGAGATAGGCCGGCATGTTGTGGGTTTGATGTAACACCTAAGTGTACATGGGTACGGCCGGGCAGTAGCGGACCAGTATTTCACTTGCTTTTCACTTCTCCCTGACCGCACAAGAGTATTGCTCGAGTCCCTGGCTGTCTCAAATGCTGCTCCTCTACCGGCAGGAAAAAAACACAAATTACACGAAGTGAAGTCAGCAGAACGCACCCTCCCCCACACACATTAATGGCCCTTCGATCAGCAGCGCTCCCCAGGGGCCCGACTCCAGTGTGTGAGCTCAGAATATCGAGCAGTCTGTCATCTGCAACCGAAATAGGCCAGGGAGGAACAGCTGGGGAGAAAACAGCCTCCCAGCGCTCCCTCCCCACTCAGCCCACTGCGGTCCGTTTCACCCACCTCACACTAAAGTGCACCTTTCAGCCACAACCGCCCCACACCCCGGCCATTTGAATACCAAGACATGTCTGCCCCCGGACAAATGTCGCAGTACAAAGCATCTGTACACTGACACTACCAGGTCCACCCCATTAGAAGTGGTCAATGGGCTCCGTGATGTCATCAGCAGTGGACGACGAGCCTCGCGTCAGTGGTGGACAGAGTGGCCAGACAGCAACACTTCATGAAGGTTATTCTGGTTTCCATGTGCTGCACCAGTACATTCTTCAGCGTGTATTTCTAGTTCAAGTGGTGTGCCACACATATGCCAACGGCCTGGAGAGCTTGGTGGCTGCCGGTGGGTGGTGAACATTTTTAAAGCGACATGTATAGGACACCCGTAGTCTCTGCAGGAAGGCAGTGTGCTTTGCAGTGGGGGGCAGCGTGCTCTTTCCCCTGCACAAGCACAATAATCTCCTTTTAGGGAGTTCTCCGAGCTCCTTGAACGAAGGTGGGCATGTCTGACAGGGCGGGGGCGAAGCGAGGGGGTAGAAAAGTAGGGCTTCGTAGGAGGAGCTCCCACATAGAGAACTGTGATTTGATTTGGCGGGATCCTCTGGGTTTGGGAAAGGTTTCGCGTTCAAAACAGGTTGTGAGAGAAAAGGAAAGAAAATGGGCGAGACGGAGAACTGAAAAGAGGTAAAGGAAACATGAGAAAAGGCGGGGGTGGCGGTTAGGGAGAAAGGAAAAGGGAGGCAATAGGAAAGCTGCAGAATAACTGCCAGTGTGCAACAGCTAAGAGGTATACCTCAGAGATAAAGCTACAGAACATCTAGCAACAGGTAAAAGTAAAGTAGTAGACATCGATAGAGAGACACAACAGCAGTACACTTGACAGGTAGAGCACCACAGGCGTGAGAGGACCTGCAGCCTATCTGTATTTAAGATGTAAAACTCAAAAATAGCTGCCAAAGTACTCGGTACACGTTCCCACTGGAGAAGAGTCCTTGCTGTACACTGAGAAAAAAACACGAGAGAAAAAAATGCTAAAGTGTACATTTGGAGAAGGAGTCTGTTAATAGAGAATCCAGATGTGGAATCTCTGTAATACGATCCAAGAGACCCCCCCCCCCCACTTCCCCAAAAAACCGCACTCCAAAGAAGAGAGAGGGACACGACTGCCAAGAACTGGGGATTTGGCGCCTACTGTGGAGGAGAGCTGTGAGCAGGGCGGGTAGAGGTGGGCATGGCGGCCTGGGGGCGGGGGTCACTAGGAGCCGGTGAGCAGAGACTGTCAGGTCGCGGCCGGAATAAACACACATGATGTCACGCGAGTACTAAGAGGGATGGGGTCAAGGCCCTCTGCCTGGGTTCAGCGCCGATGATAGACTGCAAACCCTCCCCCGCAGCCCAAAAGAAGGACATACGTGCACTGCTAAACGTCCATCTACCATTGTGCTCCAAGTAATTTTGTACACGGGTATTAAGCGCCTACTGCAGACGCCTGGGCCTACTCCAACACATACGATGCCGGGCTGGGGCAGTGGGCACGGATGGGCTTCACAAGACCGTTTGGCAGGAAACTGCTTCATGGTGACAGTTTAGGCAATATGCGTCCCAGATGGAGCGCCCTATGCCTGGAAATAAGGATAGCATACTGGGTGGCAGCAGCCGGGTTTGCCTTGGAGTGGTAAACCGGGGCCCAGGGCACATCTCGTTTTCTTCGGAGGTTCTCTCTTCCTAAGCCAGGGGTTGGTAGCGCTTCTGTGACCCCTTAATGGTGGCGTGTGACGGGGGTGTAGCCTATGTAGGTACACTGGCATGCAGTTGCTTGGGTCAGTTGGTGATATGGAACTTATATTACGATTTCACAGGAACTATTCTGGTCCCAACCAAGCACTGAACCAGAGCACATCGAAAAGAACATGAGGCAATCTCAGATGCTTGAATTAGTATAGGGGGATAGGCCACTCAACCGAACGGGAAGCGTCATAGCGAGGTGGGTCCGATAGAATGCTGTGGCTACAACAAAAAACCTTTAAATGATCTACAGGCTCAGAGGAGGCCTATTGAAGGAGTGTCAAAATAAATACTGGAACAGAAAAAAATAAAATTATTTCTTTATCCAGCGAAACCAATGAGAGATTTAAGTTGTTCACATGAATAGATGCATAAATTTAATAAGAAGCCTAAGAGGCAGCAATGGAGTAACCAATGAGCTTCCGGGGCAAGGGGTGGAAATAAACGCGATGCTACATTACACCCCCACAACAGCCAGGAAAGTATTACACTCCTATGCAAAGTGTGTACATTATTGCCGTCCGAGCAATCATTAACTTTTCTTAAGGTCACATTTCAAGGTATCGAAGCCCAATCCCCTATAGAAATCCTAAATTCAACCAAACTGCCGAGTAAACATACATTGATACTAGGTTAATTTCGTTCCCCACCTCGTATCTTAGGTAAATGTGTGATGGAGGGATTAGTTGCATGTTAAAATATTTACAAATAGAGGTGTGCCTGGTAGAGATTTGTAAAGCCTCTCTTGTAGGTGCACGCTTTGGAAAATCCTTTTGCAGGCCATGTTTGTATCCCCCACAGATATGTCTACAGACAGCCGTCCACACTCCGAAGGTTCCCTCGCTGTCTGCAGACACCATACCCCTAAATAGGAGCCATTAGAAACTGCCTCACAGGTTAAACAGCCCCAGTCCCGTTTGTACCAGACAACCGCCCGCCCGCCTCCTTTTGGAAAGTTTCCACAGACACTGATCTCCTGTAAGCTAGCCTAGTGACAGCCCCTACCACCACGGGACTATTCCTACACACAAACAAGATTGCCCTCCCATACAGGGTTGTAGACACGTGCTTTTCTGAACATACCACCCTCGCCTGAAGGTTCGTTTAGAATGCCCGCCTTAAGATGAGATTGCAGGACGTGCTCCACCAAAGAACCATTCACACAGCACCATCCGCAGTAAACCAGCGCAAAGACCACTCTCTCCTCCATACTAGTCCACAGACCAGCAATTCCCTGGAGAGACGCCCAAAGAGCACCCTCCCCTACCTACCAGTTTACAGAATCCTCTCCTACAAGACAATGTTATCTTACAGACCGGTCTACAAACCAATTTACAGGCGCCTGCCCCTATTGACAAGCAGACACTTCTGCTTCACAGACTCGCCTGCCTACAGTCCTCTTCTACAGGTCAAGTTACAAACTGCCCTTCTGTAAAGAATACACAGAAACCACACCTCTCCTTTTTGGGTTCGTCTATAGATAGTCCTGCCTTACAGATGTGGCCACAGGTCACTTATCCCCACAGATCTGTTGACTGACGGCCCTCCTCCGCAGACCAGTCTACAAGCAGCCTCCATCTGCGCCTTTTGTTTCCCTCAAACCCTCGATATCTGAACAGCTGATGAAGCTCATTAAATCATTAATTGCGCCTGATGCCGACTCTCGCTCTCCCCTGCAGCTGTCACTCTCCCCTCTCCAGCTATGCATCGCCCGGCCGCCTTGCCTGATACGCCTTAACGGAACCTTGCATAGTAGTGATGTCGCTCAAGCCTCCTGCCCTCATCTCCCACTGCACCTCACCTCCGACGCTACCAACATCTGCGCGTCCATTTCACTCACCTCTCCACCCCCCCCCCCCCCCCCCAACTGTTCTCAGCCATCGGTCACCTTTAGCTGGCGCCCCTCCCTCTCCCGTCCTCAACCAACTCCCTCTCCGCCCCCATCCTCCCTCCCTCCCAGACCCTGATAGGAAACAGACCTCGCCAGCTCGGCACAGTAACAGCCAAGTGGGAGGCTGCGAGTCTGCGCCCGGGGTTGGGGCTGCCCCACCGAGCCAACCCCCGAGTACATTGTAGATAACATCAGAGGAGAGGGCCGTCTCGGACTATTGTGTTAAAGGGAAAAACGGTGCACACGAAAATGGCCACCGACATACACAACCGAACGCACGCACGGCCCGTTCATCGTAGACTAAGCGGGCACGCCGCGTCTCCCACCGGAGGACGCCGTAGTACACTGGACAGTGTGTTGAGGAGGCTACGCGGGGTCCGCGACGCCCCCACTTTCCTCACGGTATCACTGGCTTCGTTTCCCCTTCCAAATATAGCCTCAGCTCGAATCCGCCAGTTTCCGACAATACGCCCCCCTCTCCCCTCCATTAATGGTTCCTGCCTTGCGAGAGCTCCGCCCCACCAGGGCACCCCTTCTCTGGGGGTCATCAGCTGCGGGCACATACGAGTAAACAAGCAGGCGACGCACAGACCCCGGCTGATCAGTGAGGATGGGCACTAGGAAGGCGAGAACACGGCATGGCTTTATCCAACACGAAACATTGACACTTACGAGATATCCGCAAAAGAGCAGGGCCTCTCCTACTTCAAGTGAAATTCGCACAGCAAACCGCAACATTAAATACAAATAGCGGTCCCGGATAGTCACTACAGAATGTTGTCAACAAGGAATGGCAAAACAAGCCAGCAGCATCCTCTCATGGGGCAATTACAATATTGCAGTAGTCGACCTAATACAGGGAAATGTACGGGAGCTACTAAGAATATCCCCAATTCAAAGAAAGACAAACGATATCCACATGGGATATAAAACTCTTCCCGTGGTCAGAGGAAATGGGACCTGCGCTCCACGCCTGCTGGCGCGTGGCTCCACTGGGGCCACCCCACACAAATCAGCTATCACAGCTGTGCTAGAATAGAACACACGTCAAAGCAAAATTAGGAAGCACAGAAATAGTTTAAACTCGAGCGCTCAGACGTGAAAAACACAATCATCCAGCCCTATAAGAAATGCATTCATTCCCAAGGACCCGGTTAACAAAATGTAAAAGTACAGCCCTCATCTCATCTGAACTATGCCAAAGGACTATAGCATGGAGTATTTGCAAACACGTCACGCGTTCTGAAGGGTCTGCCCTTGCAGCCCTGATGCCAGATATCCACCCTGAAACATTTGTACATAATGCACAAAGCAAGCCCAACATTTTTAGTGAGAAAACTAAGATATAAGGCCATAAAAGGAGGCTACGCTATAGACAGATTAGCCCCACAATACATTGTTTCACCTTAAAAGAAGAAAAATGTAGGTGGGACTTTATTTTGCGTCCAAACACTCATCAAACACAACGGCTAACAAATTAATTGAAGTTTAACAGTATGCTGAAAAAGTGGCTATTCTCAACTTGATCCTCAGAGTATATACAAAAAAAGAGTAAGAAAAGAACTTAACAAAATCTGTGGACCTGGTGTAATGCAGAGAAACTAGAGGCATGTCCCAGAACATACCAAACACATCGGAATTAGAATATCACGGTACACCTGGAAACAAGTCCTGCTCCTAACACAAACACATTTTTTAAGACACATAACCAGAAAGCTATAACTAAAAATAAAAACCGATCACAAATATCACCGTATACAACATGCAACTACATCTTGCCATACTTCACATCAGGCTTACTGACAAGCACAACCCAAAATACAATTAACGGTATTGTTGAACATCACAACTGCCATTAATACGGTATGCCGTCCACTCCTGCTAACCAGAGAAACAATTAGGAGTGAAAATTAAAACGTACCTAGTACGTCTGCAATAAAAGTAACTTCCACTAGACTAGAAGCTGTATGCAACTGATCACCACAGCAACTCAAATATTGTAGCATGATTAACTGCAACACTTAAAACGATTGCTACAATCTATCTTAGGTCTGCAGCGACAGCATGCTGCCAGCCAGCAAAGCTCGCCAATGCCTCTACAGAAGT
The DNA here is from genome assembly GCF_964263255.1 of Lissotriton vulgaris. NCBI lineage: Eukaryota > Metazoa > Chordata > Amphibia > Caudata > Salamandridae > Lissotriton > Lissotriton vulgaris. Next base: position 884,157,712 of record NC_141685.1, read on the forward strand.
AGCAAAGGCTACAAAATATACAATGAAATACTGCCCTAGGGTTCAAAGTATTCGACTGGGTGCATGAAACCCTGAACGACAGTGACAGCCCAAATACATGTCAAGTTGATAAGGGAGGCCAAACAATGCCACCACAGCCAGATAGGTAATTAAAATTGCGGGGGGGGGGGGGGAAGATTCACAACGAAGGACACAATGCAAGCTTATTAAAAGTCAATGGAGCCAAGGATATTAAAAGAGACCTTTGAATATACGACACTACTTGGGGGGACCATCCTCCTGGAAAAGAGATTAAGACCCACCAACGAGCTTGCTCGAGAACCGATTCAAGACACAGTTTAAAGTTTACCACAGAACCCCTCTCCCAACAACCTTCATCTTCCATTGCGCGGACGGAAGGCGACTTCCTTCCCCAAACAACTTTCTAATGCTGCAAAGTAGGAGCTAGCTATCACGAATTAGCGCTATAGGAATAATTTAAAATCAGGCTACTAAAAACAAACCCAAAACTTTACCGGGACAGAAATAAAGCAAAAACAATAATATTTATGAGCGAAAAATAGATACGCTCTCGTTAAAATGAAAAAGGTGGCAACATCCAAGGCAGAGTAAAGTGCATGATAGCTGGGGACGCCCACTTGCATGAAAACGACCGTACAAAAATGAGGCAATTGGCAAAAACAGTAGGCCTCACCTTTGTGACCTACAGCATTTTGCAAATGCGTTTTTGTTGTTTCTCTACAGCATTAGTAAAAAGAAAAATGATTTCACAAAAACTTAAACAGCAGTATGTAACGGACCTCAGTATTACTTGCACTGCCATACAGTTAATTTCATCAGTGATGTAATATGCAGGGTCATTGACAGTGCGTCATAGTGGTGTAAGTTATACTTAGGTCCGTTACGTATAACTGGTGAATTTCAGTATTGTTTTTAGGTTTTAAAACAGTAGTTTTTTTCTTATTATAACACCTTCTCCACTTTAACCTTTTAAATGATTTTCGAAGGTTATTTTTCTAACATAGGAAAATCTTACCTCCACCATAACCGTTTACTTTTTTGTAAGAATTCCTATGGTTTTTAACAAAGTAAGATCTTATTACGATAGGTCTGCAGTAGCTGGCTCTACGCCCAACTCCCCCCCATTAGCTTTGTTCTTTTAAATTCCAAGCTCCCCTATATCTTTTTTTTTTATATATTCGATTTCAGGACTGAGACAGAATCCTGTAATGACAATCCCAACAATTCTGTCCCTGTTGCGGCCAGCCAATCAAAGGTCTTGGTCCTGCCAATCAGACTGCTTTATTTCCATGGATTACTGGGCTACGAGTCTCACTGCGTTAATTACTGCTACTTTAAACCTCAATTTCTCTAAAATCGCTTAACAGATTTACAACAAATCACAAAGCACGCTCTCTGAGTAAAGTTTGACCTATCTGTCAAATTTGGTGCAGCTCGATTCAGTCATTTTCTCTGTAACGAGGTTTAAAACTGCCCCCCCCCCCAAAAAAAATCTTCTCCTCCTCCACCCCCCCCCCCCCCCTCAACATGGTGGATTACCCAAACCTTCCAAGAGGAGCTAAGGTGGATGAACTTTTGGGGAAAGTTTTGTTAAGATCCGTCAAACGACACCAAAGTTATTTGCAAAACAAAACCCTTCCTATGAACTATACAGTGGTGAAAGCCACTGCAATATCTATTTTTTGCAAACATTTGCTAAACAAAGGAATGGGCTAGCCCTGGCACAGAAGTCCAGAGGGACTCAGAACAGGCTGTGGTGCGGGGCCCACTAGTTGCAAGACGCATATACATGCTAGATGGCCTATCTGCATACAGGACACCCTAAGATCCAGAACAGAGACAACGAGACAAAGAAGAAAGGGACCAACTCACCAGGGAAAGAGACCAAAACTCTCAGCTGCTACATACAACACGAATAAAGGAAGGGTCAAGACCCAGACACATTAGTGAAGAGTCACCCGGCTTAGCTGCCATTGCCTGCTCGGTCGTTGCTTATTCAAGGCAGGCACGGATGTGTTGCCTTTCTAGAAGACCAGGCTATGGTACATTCATGTGTGACAATGCTTTAAGGACCTCTAGAAGGCCAGACACTTACTCCAGGCTTACTGGGTTCTACTGACCGATAAAAGCATTATGATTTACCAATAGGCTGACGATATCACTTATACTTCAGTTTTCTCTGCTCCAGGCACACAGAATCAAAATTACTGTCTGCAAATCACCCAGAAGTGAATGTGAAGGAGCAGTCTAAAGCTCAGACCAACCAAAACCAAATTTCTGTTATTCGCCAAAAACTGCAAGCAGGAAATAATACACAAAGCTTGACATGTCTCTGGGCTGCCTTGAACCCCAGCAGATTTCACTTCATGCCAAAGCAGCTGGAGTCACACTGGAAACCAACTGCTAATGACAGCCTGCTACTAGCTCCCTCTACTAAAGAATAAAGTGGCTACTTCCAGAAAGAGACTTCGGAATGTATCCCCTTGTACTCGCGCATTTGCATGCAGTAACACCGTTATCCACCCATCCTGGACTCCACAGTGGCACCTCTTTAAATTGTAGACTGTCTCACTGGGGCAAGGTGAAATGAAACCACCTCACATCCTGAAAGAACGCCATTGGCTCTCAAAGCCAAGCCCTCGCCATCTTCAAAACATTACCAAAGCTAGCATGACCAGCGCCCCGTTTATTTTGGGAACAAGTTCACCTTCAAATAAGAGACTCAATCAATCAATCATGGCATTTGTATAGCGCTCTACTCACCCGGGAGGGTCTCAAGGCGCTGGGGGGAGGGGTCCGTCTAAGACTAAGATGTTCAAAAAGAAAAAAAAAGACAGCAAACCTTTTTCTGTCAATGGACCCAGGATCTGGAAAAGAATCGCTCTATCCAGGCTGTTCCAATAAAGGAAAGAGTTCAAGAGACACCTCTTTAACGAACACTACTCCAAAATGCTGTAACATTAAAAAAAACACCTACCTCGCCTATCATTACCTGGTCGTTTGCCTGCCAGTTGAACGGCACAGCGCCCCACGGGCTTTCTGGCCAGGGTTGCACTATACAAATACTCAATACATGCATACCACTATACACACTGGTCTTCACTAGCTGGAGGGACGTCTGCAGGGAGAACATTGCGCCTCCCGCATCCGAAAATTATGGGGGTGACGCCCATGCACAACCCCAGCGACACTCCTCTTTCAGGCCTATAGAAGTAGGGCTGCGTCTCACTTTACGGAGATTGTATATATCCCTCCATTAACCAGGGTCATGACCGAGGAAACGTGATCGTAGAAGCATAAGACAGCAGGGCTATGCCATGTGCTAAACAGGCACCATAAAGCCTACAATGGCCTAATTAGGTAGCAGGTTACCCAGAATTACGAGGAATACGAGAGCAAATGAGCCCTATCCGGGTATAGCTGACAGTCTTCTACAGCAAACATTTAGATGATTACAAATATCTTACCTATGGAGAAGTAACACTGCCTCCGGGTGCTACATTAGACAACAGACCCAGGTAGGCACAATTAACGTACAGGTATACCAGGGGTGGGCTGTCCCTAGTGCCACACTATGCATGCCATTGAAAGCAGAGCTGCCTCGCTAGGTTACATAGATCTCGCGGGCCTGAGAGACAGATTACACAGATCTGTTTCGTGCACTGCGATATCCATCGGGTTACAATTACCTGCATGGATTGGACAGCCGTGGCCCCTCCCACCTCTTGGATACAGCGCTGCTGCCCAGAGAACAGGAGCCCCTGGGGAGCTGCTCAGATCCAGCGTCTCTTGTTTTCGACCAGAGATATTCCATCTATGTTACCCCACCCCCCACAACCATGAGGATCCTTTCCACCACTCCCGGTACAAAAATAGTCCGAGCACTCCTGCTTCTTTCAGAGGGCTCGGGGAACAAAGAAATTCGGGTAATCATTGAACTCGGGGGACGAGTAAGAATAAAAAACAAAACAGAGGGGCTCAAACTCCTCTCGGGAGTCATATCTCCGCCGCCCCCCGCAAGGGGAATAACCAGGACAGTAACTAACAGAGAAGAGTCCAAGAGAGAAAAAAAAACACCGAGGATTCCAAGAGAGAAAAAAAACACCGAGGATACCAAGAGTAAATAGCAACGAGGGGGCACTCAGGTGCACTACCCATGTGCTGAAGACGCCCCGAATGGAGACACCGCTTTGTTAACCACAAGGCCGCCAGAGCCTCTTGGTGTGCTGAACCTCCGGTAGTGCCCACGTAAGGAGGCCGCGGTGCCTCCCCCGTGCCGAGGTCAACAGTGAAACGCCTCACGTAGGGAAAATCCCAAAGAGCCAGGCTGAGCCTTTCACCCTTGCATGCCCACTGTGGCGTTGAAGAACCCCACCCAATATACGTACCCCACACGGGGTTCCCGTTAAGCCCAGCTACTGCATACCGCCTGACTAAAGGGTGCACAGGAAGAACGGAGGCCATAGTACGATAGACTCCCTCTTCCGCCCACCAGAACGTAGAAGCCCCGCCGCCATGCATGGAACCAGCCCACACCCCAAAGGAGGGAAACCACCCTGCCAATCTGTACATCCTACGTGATCTCCCCGAGCCCCATATACCCCGGAATCCCCCTTTACTCTCACCTGAATCACCATACTGCCCTTCTCCATAAACCGAGGGCGGCACTGGAGGGTGAGGGGGTCTATACCAAGGTGCCCCCGACACGGTCTTCGCTAGACTCCAGCAGAGGGGCGCCTGGCTCCACCGAGGCGCGTGCTTCAATAATGGGTTTAAAGGGGGTGCCCTGGCTCCACCGAAGGTTTGCAGGTCCACGGGGCGCTTCTCCTGGGTCCAGATAAGGGTTTTCCCGCTCCTGCGGGGTCTGCAGCTGCGGTGGGGTGTCCCTGCTCCAGGGGAGGGAGTCTCCTTGTCTCCCGAGGAGGGGGGGGGTTCCTGTCTGGTCTCTGCAGCGGCGCGGATCTCCCTCCTCCTCTCGTTCCTCACCTCAAGGCTCGTCTTCCTCCCTTTCTTTCTCTCTCCAAAGAGCCCTCCTCTTCCTCTCCCTCCCCCTTCCGACGTCCCTGCTCCAACCTCCTTCTCTCCCCCCCCCCCCGGCTCAGGGCCAGATGGCTGCAGTAGCCCCACCCCCCAGGCCCTGGGCTAATTAATCACAGACGGGCCCCTCCTCTCTCTCCTTCACCCTCCCCTCTTTCCCCGTTCCACCCTCCAGACTGGCTCCAGGCTTCTGACACATTTCGAGTCACACTCCAGAAAGAAAAGGGGGGCAGATGGAGGGGGCATCATAGTGGGGAAGGGTGCGGAATGATAGGGGGGGTGGAAGGGCGGGGGGGGGGGCATAATCGGGTGGAAGGGCGGAGGGGGGGAATAGTCGGGTGGAAAGGCAGGGGGGGCATAGTCAGGCAGGGGGGCATAGTCGGGCGGGGGGGGAAATAGTCGGGCGGGGGGGGGCATAGTCGGGCGGGGGGGGGCATAGTCGGGTGGGGAGGCATAGTCGGGTGGAAGGGGGGTTGGGAGCAGTCGGGTGGAAGGGTGGGTGGGCGGGCATAGTCGGATGGAAGGGGGTGGGCGGGCATGGTCGGATGGAAGGGGGCGGGAGGCATAGTCGGATGGAAGGGGGGCGGGGGTCATAGTCGGGGGGGGGGGTGGGGGCCTAGTCAGGGGGGGTGGGGCATAGTGGGGGGGGGTGGGGGCATAGTCGAGTGGAAGGGCGGGGAGGGGGCATAGTTGGGTGGGGTGGCATAGTCGGGTGGGGGGCATAGTCGGGTGGCCAGTCTGGGGGAACGGCAGGGGGGCATAGTCTGGGGGAACGGCGGGGGAGCATAGTCTGTTGGAAGGGCCGTGGCATAATGGGGGGCAAGTAAACAGGACATTACAGGAGGAAAAGGGACAATGACGTAAAACGGGCAGGGGCAAAAGTTTAATAGAGAAGGGTCAAAAAGAGGGAAATGCAACTGTAGCAAAAGAAACAAGAGAAGGGAGAAAAAGGCAACAGAGGGCAATGAGTGAAAAACACACAAATTGGCAATCACTGGGCTAGATAAAGAGGGACAAAATGGGAACAGATGCAAGGGGTGCAAATATGAATGACAGACAGCTTAAACGGAGAAGGGGTACAGACAGCTATGTCAAATGGCACAAAAGGAGGCTTGAGAGCAGGGAGCAAAAGGGGTGCCAAACAGGAGGGTGCCAAAGGATGGAGCACTACTGAGCAGTAGAAACTAAGGAACAGAGGGGGGGAAAGGGGTTCAGAGACACTGGGAGCATACATATGGAATATGGAGCAGAGTTGCCAAAAAAAGAACTTGACTGGAAAAAGGTAGTAGCAGTCAAAAGATTTTACCCTTTGACCTTGTTAATGCGTACGTACGGCTTGGCTTTGCCAATACCTTTTGACGATGCTGTTTAGCATCAGCAAAAAGAAAAACAAGCATTGGCATAGCCAATAGGTCTCGCCTTTGGGACCTTATAAGTGTTTTGGCAGAGCTATTGGCTTTGTTAATGTGTTTAAGCTATGTTGTAGAGCACTTGTGACTGCCTTTTTCGAAGAAAAATATTGCAATAGTTGGTGGTTAGAGGGGCTCCTACAGTTTTGGGCCCCTGTGTCACTACACCTGCTGCACATGTAAATAAATCCTCTTTCAACTGCAAGGTAACTACAATTTGACTCCCAGTTTAGGAGAAAATTATAGCAATATTAGGAGTTTAGAGGAGTTTCTGACAACTTTTTGGCCCAGTGCCATTGCACCTGCTGCACCATTTATATATATATTGAACTTCTCAAAGGACTTGGATAGATATATATATATACATATATACATATACATACATACACACACATACATACACACACATATATACACACACATACATACATACACATATATACATACACATATATATACATACACATACATACATACACATACATACACATACATACATACACATATATACATACACATACATACATATACATACATACACATATATACATACACATACATACACACATACACATACATACTCGTACTTCACCAAAAGAGCCTTTCAGCAAGCAGATGAACACGCGGACCCAAAAGTTCTTTGTGCCGGTTTTATTTTTCAAACACCCTGCATCAAAGCCGCCATGACGCGTTTCGGTCCCACCTGGGCCTTGATCACATATATATATATATATTACCTACTGGCGATAGCCAGTAGGTATATATAGTTAGGACCTAGTTACCATAGGAAATTCCTAACATTCTATTGGGAATAACTTTGGCGCCGATTGAGGGATCTGCCTGTACTTTTCCTTAAACTTGCCTTGCTGCACTCCGCTCCTTCCCTGAAAGTTTCGGGGGGATTCGTCAAGCGGGGGCGAGAAAAAAGGGGGGCCCAAAACGTGTTTCCCCATGTTAATTTCCATAGGGACATTCTGACAAGGCTACAGCTCGAACGGCTGAACGGAAATACACCAGCTTTGGAAAAATGGTAGGGACTGGTATGCAGCAGTGCCTTTTGTATATTTGGTGTAAATCCCTCCAGTAGTTTTTGAAAAAACTGAATTTGAAATGTAGCCCAATGCAATTTTCCATAGGACCTTTAGACACGGCTACAGCCCGAACGGCTGAATGGAATTACACCAAACTTGGCAAAATGGTAGGGACTGGTATGCAGAAGTGCCTTTTTTATATTTGGTGAAAATCCCTCCAGTAGTTGTTGAGAAAATTCAGTTTTCCCAAATTATATATCTATATGTGGGACACCATGAGTGCACGTAAGCTTACTGTACTCTGTACCTTCCAGAGTACAAGCTGCATGCTGATTGGCTGCTACTGTCTGTGAACATTCCAAAACAGAAATTGTTGGCAGCCATCTTGTGCCTCGGTAGACTGAGGCACAGGAAAGCAGAAAAACAAACGTGTAGAACTCAAAAAGGGGGCAGGGTAGAAGCACCCTGACCCCCTAGGCCTGCTCAGGGGGTCCCACAAGGCCCCCCAATTTTTTTCCCAAAAAATCACGGGGGTGCGAGCACAGTACGAGTACCGTACAAGTACCGTGCACGCACTGTGCGTGCACCCCGCGATTTTTCAAAAAAAGCCTTGGGGGTCCTTGTGGGACCCCCTGAGCAGGCCTAGGGGGTCAGGGTGCTTCTACCCTGCCCCATTTGCGTGTTTTGTACCTTTGTTTCACTGCTTTCTTGTGCCTTGGTTCTACTGAGGCACAAGATGGCTGCCAACACTTTCTGGTTTGGAGTGTTGATAGACAGTGGCAGCCAATCAGCATGCCTTTCACAGGAAAGCAAAAACCACAGTTGATGGACAGAATGCAGAACGATGTCATACATTCACCCCAGTACAGAGATCTGGGCCTAAATCCATCGTTTTTTGCACTCCACACCACCCCAGTTCAGACATGGCCATATGCTGGACTGTTCCCATGAGGCACAGGGTCAGACTGATTTGCATATAGCCATGTCTGAACTGGGGTGGCAGAGTGGGCTAAAGAACGGTGATGGATTAAACTCAGATCTTTTGACTGGGTGTGAGTGTTTGATTGATTCAGATGCTCCGTCTATCACCACCCCCTTTTGTGCTACTTTAGGCCGCCATAAGTGTGGCAGGGTATGCTCAGACGTGAGTCCCTTGCTCACTTTGCCACTGGATTCAAGCAAGCCGGGCTGAAGACGGCTGGAATGCCAGAAACCGGTCCTCGGAAGCTTGTTTCCGGTCAAGGGAAGACAAAGCTTGGCAGTTCGGGCTGGACTGTTCCCATGAGGCACAGGGTCAGACTGATTTGCATATAGCCATGTCTGAACTGGGGTGGCAGAGTGGGCTAAAGAACAGTGATGGATTAAACCCAGATCTTTTGACTGGGTGCGAGTGTTTGATTGATTCAGATGCTCCTTCCATCACCACCCCCTTTTGTACTGCTTTTCACCGGAAAGCAGCATGCTCATTGGCTGTCAACACTTCTAACCAGGAAGTGTTGGCATTCATCTTGTGCTAGGTAGACCGAGACACAAAAGAATCAGAGCTCACAGCCCACACAGCCCACACAGCTCTCACAGCCCACACAGCTCTCACAGCCCACACAGCTCTCACAGCTCTCACAGCTCTCACAGCCCACACAGCCCGCACAGCCCGCACAGCCCGCACAGCCCGCACAGCCCGCACAGCCCGCACAGCCCGCACAGCCCGCACAGCCCGCACAGCCCGCACAGCCCGCACAGCCCACACAGCTCGCACAGCTCGCACAGCCCACACAGCTCACAGCCCACACAGCTCACAGCCCACACAGCTCTCACAGCCCACACAGCTCTCACAGCCAACACAGCCCACACAGCCCACACAGCTCTGGCAAAGATAATACCAGCAGCGAAAAAGCACTGGCAAAGACAATAACAGCAGCAAACAAACACTGTCAAAGACAATAACGCGGGCAAAGAAACACAGGCAAAGGCAATACCAGCAGTGAACAAAAACTGGAAAAGATAATATAATCAGGGGGGCAGGGGCACGAAAAAACTGCACAATCAGGTGACAGAAGGCCCGACTGACGGCACAATTAGTGGGCAGAAGGCAAGAAAAAACAGCACAATTAGTGGGCAGAAGGCAAGAAATACGGCACAATCAGGGTGCAGAAGGCAAGAAATACGGTACAATCAGGGTGCAGAAGGCAAGAAATATGGCACAATCAGGGTGCAGAAGGCAAGAAATACGGCACAATCAGGGGGGCAGAAGCAAGAAATACGGCACAATCAGGGGGGCAGAAGCAAGAAATACAGCCCAATCAGGGGGTCAGAAGGCAAGAAATACGGCACAATCAGAGAGCATCTTGCTCCGGTCCAAAAATCGGATCCCTAGAGCTGCTCAGGTGGTCCCACAAGGATTTTAACACATTTAAACGTTATCCGCTAATAGAATTAGAATTTAAAAAACCTTGCAAATTCACTGAAAAAAACATAGGTTTCAGGCCTTATATAGTTACGAATTAGCATTTAAAAAAACTTGCAAATTCACTGAAAAAAACATAGGTTTCAGGCCTTATATAGTTAGGAATTAGCATATAAAAAAACCTTTGAAATTCACTGAAAAAACCGTAGGTTTCAGGCATTGTATAGTTAGGAATTAGCATTTTAAAAAACCATTGAAATGGCTCCTATATAGTTAGTTGTACTAACTATATTTCGCGCACCCGCAATCCACTGCTAATGATGTCACATATTACATCATTCATGACATGGTCAATGACATCACTGATGACATCTCAAATGACATCTTGGGCCTACTCTGTTTTGGTCCTTCCTACATAAGGACGCAGATAGGACACTAAGGTGAGATCCTTAGGCCTATTCCTTTATATGTAGGTCTATAGGACATTACTTTTTTATATACCGGAGGCTCCAGTCTCGACGACGGGGAATGATTCAGGCATGTGAATCTATGAAAGACACCCAAATACTGGATAATGAGGCCTACCAGCTATGGTCTTGTGAGGGCCCGCTAGCGGGCAATGGAGGGACTTGAAATGGTTACCCGTAAGGCAGAAGGCTTGACCATAAAGCAGGAGTATGTGCAGTATTCTGGGGCCCCTTGTCTCTGGGTCATTCTAGAAGAACAAAACGTCTTTTGTATAAAGTGCAATACGATCCTCCTCGATTCCTGCCCATTGGCACTCCCGGAGATGTGTCTCACAGCAGACTCAGGTCACCAGGGGCTCAATTGCTAGGGCAAAAAGAAGGGAGGGGGGACAGCTCGGTCTAGTCGCCCTTTGAAGCGGTAACGCTCTGGAAAGGGAGCTGTTCACGCAAATCTGGGCTGTGGGCCCCGCGTAGGTGGTCTGAACGTATGAAATAAAACGGGTCCAAACCTATATTGGCCAGAACATCCAAAAGGAAGTCCCAGTGAAGGGATTCGAAGGCTTTCTCATAATCTAGGAGAAGGAGAGCATTGGAGCAGTGTAGTATATGATGGTGTGCCACTGCTGTCTGCACTCTGCGAATATGGTGGCAGGTGCTGTGCCAGAGCATAAACCCGCATTGATCAAGGGAGCGCCGGATGTTGGCGATTAGCCAACACCTTCGCATTTTTCTTGAAATCCGAGTTTATATGGGAAATCAGCCATTAGGAGGCGCAGTCTATGGGGGAATTACTGGTTTTGTGCAGGACCTCAAAGGTGGTCTTGTTAAGTTCTAACAGGAAGAAGCCATTGGTTATATCATCATTGTAAAGAACCAGCAGGTGAGGAGTTAGGGAAGTGAGGTATTTCTCATAATATTCTACCTGGAAGCCATCAAGCCCAGAGTCTTGCCCGAGTTCAAGGCCAACAGGGCCACCTCCACGATGGGTCAGGGGCTCGTCCAATTCTGTCAGGATCGACTAGTCAAGGAAAGGTAGTGGTAAATCAGCTATTAATGTTAAATAGGACTCAAGTGGGGCCCATGAGTGATGTGTGTTAAGTGTGCCGTAATGTTCAGTGAATGCGGTTGCGATCTCTTGGGTCTCGGATACTACCCTCTCGTAAGGATTGCAGATACTCCTTTGTCAGACCACGTGAGGCTAGCCAGTCCTGGAGCTTACCCGACTTATCTCCCAATCTCCCAATCTGTGGACCCTGCTCAGAGAGGCCTACCACCACTGTCTGGCCTCGTTCAGACAAAGCTGCAACGACGAGAGCCTATCCAGAGAGCGCTGACGCAGCTCAAGAGCCTTCACATCTGACTGGGCTTCCCCGGCGAGGCCACGGAGCCCACATTGCACTTTAGCAAGTCAACTAATTCCTAGGCCAAGGACTTGTCCGCTGCTCTGGCCATAAGGCAGCGTGTGCTAAAGCGCCAAATCGGGCGCTCCCCTTGGAGCTCGAGGACCAGGTACACTGGTGCATGGTTTGAAATACTCCGCTGTAGGATCTCTGGCACCCATGGCGAGTAAGAAGTAAGTGGCTGGCACAAAATTCAAGTCAATGTGGGAGCAAGTCTTGTGGACCACAGAAAAGTGCGTAAAAGCTTGCGTATGAGTGTTCCAGGTGCGCCATACGCCGCCGAAGCCGGTTGCCCAATCCTCGAGGTGGTTGGGGCTCAGGTTAGATTCTCGAGGTGCCGGCTGGAAAGGACATCGGCATATTAAAATTCTCTGCCCACAATGGTGACTCCTCCAACTGCCAGCAATCTGGAAGATAACTCACTGGAAAGAATTTTGTAAGAAATCAAAGACACTGCATTCTTTTTAGTTTACTCTGCATGAAAAGCAGCAATTCCCAGACCTCATAAATTTCCAAAACAGGGCACCTTAAAAGCTTCAAGCAAGCACGTTGTTAAGAGCATTCTGGCCAAACCAGCCAGAACGTATGACTAATGCAGTCATGGCATTAGGAGCAGAAAAGATTTTTTAGATTCTACCATTTGCTGAACTGAAAATTTTTAACCGTAATATGCCACTGAAAGCTAGAGACATGTGAATATGACGTTTGTCCAAAGTAGTCTATATGAAATAAAAATTAGAAACCTGACAAGAAGCAATGTAAAAGGCGCTTTGTTCACATTACACCCTATGAATGCAATATTAAGAAATAATATTCATACTTGCCTCATTCAAATATATGTACAATCTCCTTATCAACAGAGAAGTAATATCGCTAGTTGAGAAGAAGGAATATGCTACTTACCAGTATGCATCTGTTCTTGGCATAGAGGGCTGCAGAGTGGTACATTATGAATAGATCGCCATCTGGTGTTGGGCTCGGATGATTGCACTTTGTTTTTCTCTTGGAGAGTCTTTTGTATCTTGGTGACTCCTCCCTTGGTTGGTAGTGCGCATGGGCATCGGCTCCATCCTTAGATTGTTTTGCCATAGTAGGGTTAGATGGAGTAGTATAGTAGAATACAGATAAGAATGCCCATGTAAGTGTATCTAAATAAGATAATGTTGGAACAGACACAGGTTTCCGGGGAGGCTGGGAGGGCATGTACCACTCTGCAGCCCTCTATGCCAAGAACAGATGCATACTGGTAAGTAGCATATTCCGTTCGAGGCATATGGGCTGCAGATGGTACATTATGAATAGACTATACAGCAGTTCTCTCCCTAGCGGTGGTCGCCCGTGTCTGTTGCAACTGTCTGAAACAGTGTTTTTAATACTGCTTGACCCACTCTAGCTTGTTGTGTTGTGTGCACATCTACACAATAGTGTTTTGTGAAGGTGTGCGGTGTAACCCAGGTAGCTGCTCTGCATATGTCATCTAGTGGAATGTTTCCCAAAAATGCCATAGATGCTCCTAGTTTACGTGTAGAGTGAGCTCTAGGAGGAACAGTTAATGTTCTCTTTGCCTTTAAGTAGCATATTTGAATGCATTTTACAATCCATCTGGCAATGCCCGCTTTGGAGATGGGATTGCCTTTATGTGTAGGAGAAAACGCAACAAATAGCTGTTTTGTCTTTCTGAAAGCTTGTGTTCTCTCTATATAGTACAATATGGCCCTTCTAACGTCCTGTGTATGTAGGGCTCTTTTAGCTACTGTTTGTGGTTTTGGGAAGAAAACCGGTAATTCCACTGACTGATTGATCTGGAATGCTGAAATGACCTTCGGTAAGAATTTTGGGTTTGTTCTAAGGACCACTTTATTTTGGTGTAGCTACATAAATGGTTCCTGAATCGTAAAAGCCTGCAGTTCACTTACTCTTCTAAGTGACGTAATAGCTATGAGGAAAGCCACCTTCCATGTGAGGAATTGTATTTCACACCTATGCATAGGTTCAAAGGGTGGCCCCATTAGCCTGGTAAGCACTATGTTGAGATTCCAGACTGGGGAAGGTGGTCTTCTTGGTGGAATGACTCTTTTGAGTCCTTCCATGAAAGCTTTAATTGCTGGTACTTTAAACAGTGACAGATGTTGCCTGTTTTGTAGGTACGCTGCTATAGCTGCGAGATGAACTCTGATAGAGGTATATGCCAGATTACATTGCTGTAAGTGTAATAAATAGCAAATGATTTGTTTAGTGGATGCGTCCAGAGGGTTGATGTGCTTACTGTTACAGTGTATAGCAAACCTCTTCCATTTTGCTGCATAGCATGCTCTTGTGGTAGGACGTCTTGCTTGTTTAATGATTTCCATGCATTCTGGTGGTAAATCTAAATACCCAAACTCTATGACCTCAGGAGCCAGATCGCTAGGTTCAGTTGTTTGGGATCTGGGTGCATTATTTCTCCATGGTTCTGTGTAAGATGCATGGCTAGTAACCTTAGCTTTTGATGTGGTACTTGTGAGAGTTGTAGCAGCGTGGTGAACCACGGCTGTCTTGCCCATGTAGGTGCTACTAGTATCATGGTCATTGAGTGTTGCTGTAGTTTCCGAACCAACAATGGAATTAGTGGTAGAGGAGGGAACGCGTAAGCAAATTTGTTGGACCAATTTATCCACAGTGCATTGCCTTGGGACCTTTGGTGTGGGTACCTGGATGCGAATTCTTTGCATTTTGCGTTCTGATGGTTGGCAAACAGATCTATCTCTGGTTGCCCCCATTTTTGGAAGAATGGCTGCAGTATTTGGTCGTGCAGCTCCCATTCGTGTACCTGTTCTGACTGTCTGCTTAGGATGTCTGCTATTTGATTTTGAACTCCTGGTAGGTGTTCCGCTAACAGGTAGATCTTTTGAGGAATGGCCCATCTCCATATGTCCTGTGCTAGTTTGGATAGTTGGAGAGAGTGTGTCCCCCCCTGTTTTTGAATATAATACATTGCAGTCATGTTGTCTGTTCTGATCAGGACTGCTTTCCCTGCTATTTGTATTTGGAAAGCTTTTAGTGCTAGAAATATTGCTAATAGTTCTAGGTAGTTGATGTGCAGTTTCTTTTGTTGCACACTCCACTTCCCCTGTACTGTGTATCTGTCCATATGCGCTCCCCATCCGGAGAGCGATGCGTCCGCTGTTATTATCACTTGTGGAATTGGCTCTAGGAACGACCGTCCCTTGGAAATGTTTTCTGTGTTCCACCACTTCAGAGAGCGATCCGTCCGGTCGTTTACCAACACCAGATCTGTAATCTGACCTTGAGCCTGATTCCACTGTGTCGCTAGACACTCTTGTAGTGGGCGCATTTGAAGTCTGGCATGTGGTATTAGCAGTATGCAGGAGGACATCATGCCTAATAGTTGCATAAACACTCGTGCTGGTAGTAAGTGTTGTGGTTGAAATCTTTGTATTAACCCGACCATTGTCTGTACTCTGACTGGGTTGGGGTATGCTATTGCCTTCTCTGTGTCTACTGTAGCCCCCAGGTATTGCTGAATCTGGTTTGGTTGCAGGTGTGACTTTTTGTAGTTCACGGTAAACCCTAGTTGGTGCAGCAGTTGGATTGTCTTCTGTGTGTTGTGAAGACATTCCTCCTTTGACTTGGCCTTTATTAGCCAATCGTCCAAGTATGGGAAGACATGTATTTGTTGTCTTCTTAGATGTGCTGCTACCACAGCTAGACATTTTGTGAAAACTCTTGGTGCTGTTGTGACACCGAACGGAAGGACTTTGAACTGATAGTGTTGTCCTTCTAACACAAACCTTAGGTATTTTCTGTGGGCTTTGTGAATTGGGATGTGAAAGTAAGCGTCTTTTAGATCCAGTGTAGAAAGAAAGTCCCCTTTCTTCAGTAAAGGGAGTACTTGTTGGAGCGTGACCATGTGGAAATGCTCTGAATTTATGTAAGCATTGAGAGGTCTGAGGTCTAATATTGGTCTTAGGGACCCGTCCTTTTTGGGGATCAGGAAGTATAGAGAGTATACTCCTGTTCCTGGTTGATCCTTTGGGACCTTCTCTATTGCATGCTTTTGTAGAAGTGCTAGAACTTCTTCTTTTAACAGTGTCATATGATCTTGACTCATTGGACGCTGTTTGGGGGGGATGTTTGGTGGGGTAGCTGTGAGTTCTAGGCAATAACCATGTTGGATAATTTGTCTCACCCACTTGTCTGACGTGATGTTTTCCCAGACAGGTAGGAACTGTGATAGACGTCCCCCGACCGGTGTTATGTGGTCTGGGGGGAGTTCTATGAAGTCACTGTTTTGGTGTTGAGGCGTTGCGGTTGTTATTATTTCCGCGACCTCTACCCTTATTGTTGTTACCTCTGTAACTGCCTCTTGAATTACCTCTGGGTGATGTTGGTGTGAAAGATGTGGATTGCTGATTCGTTCCTGTGTTCTTTGGGCCCCCTCTATAGGTGGATCTACGAAAGGAACCTCTGTGTGTTGGCTGTTGCAATGCTCCCATTGACTTAGCCGTTTCCGTATCTTTCTTCATTTTTTCTAATGCCTCGTCTGTGCTTGAACCAAACAATGTTTTTTGATCAAATGGTTTGTTCAATATGGCTGTTTGTACTTCTTGTTTGAATCCTGAGATTCTAAGCCATGCATGCCTTCTTAGCATGACACTTGTGTTAATAGACCTTGCTGCAGTGTCTGCTGCGTCTAATGCACACTTAATGGAAGTATTGGTTATTATTTTACCTTCCTGTATTAATTGATCTGCCTTTTTCTGGTGTTCTTTTGGGAGATGTATGAGAAGTTTCTCTAACTCATCGTAATGTGCCCTGTCATACCGTGCGAGTAGTGCTTGTGTATTTGCTATACGCCAGCTATTCGCTGCCTGTGATGCTACTCTTTTGCCTGATGCATCTATTAGCTTTGATTCTTTATCTGGTGGAGGTGCCTCTCCTGTAGATAATGAGTTTGCTCTTTTACGAGCGTTTGAGACCACCAGTGAGTCTAGAGGTACGTGTCCTTTAATAAAAATTGGGTCCTTTGGAGCCGCTTTGTATTTTTTATCAATTCTTGGGTTTAACACCCTGGCTCTCACTGGGTTTTCGAATATTTCCTCTGTGTGAGTAAGAAGACCCTTTAACATAGGAAGAGTACCTGATGTTCTCTGTGCATTAGGTAGAGTCTCTAACAAGAAATCTTCTATTTGAGGTTCTGTATGCATGTCTAACTTGTGATATTTTGCTGCCCTATTAATGAGCTGCACAAAGCCTGTGTTATCATCAGGTGGTGAAGGCTTTGAGGGATATAGTTCTGGGTCATTGTCCTCATCTGACCCTACATCATAATTTTCCCATGGGTCCTCCTCATCTGGGATGGTTTCATCATCCCCCTGAGGTTCTCCCTCCCCTAGCTCACTGTCTACATCTGACTGAGGTGTAGCTGGTCTTGGTGTGGAAGGTGTATGAATATTTGGCCTATTGTGAGGAATAGGAGAAGAGGGTGTGATCCTAGGACGAGGAGAAGCAGGAGGAGTTATATTCGTCCCCATTGTTCTCTTTTTTGGAGGAAGAGGTTTATCTTCTGATTGTTCACTCTTTCTCTTCTTTGTGACCACTTTCCCAGTTTGTGGATCAATAAACAAGATCTTTTGTTTTGGATCTGTCTGTTGCTCCTGAATCGGTACCGAAGGTGCTAGTTCCGAGAGGTGCTTTTGTTTTCGATCGTCAGATCTTGTTGTTTTCGGCACCGAATGTTTGCTCGATTCCGACTTTCTTGGTATCGAGTGTCTCTTGGGCGATAAGGAATATTTATGTTTCGACATGGAATGTTTCGGTACCAAGCTCTCCTTTGCATGTAGCCTCGGTGTCGAAGTCGATGTCGCCCTTTTGTCGGATCCGACATGGTGGGAGTCCGAGTGTTTCGGTTTCACTTTCAGTTTCGTTGCCGGGCCCGAAGGCGGGGCGTCGGAAACTTTTTTCAGCGGTTTGACCGGGCCCGAGGGCGGGGTCGTTACCGCACGGGGTCGGTTTTTCGGTAAGGGGACGTCGTCCCTCACGGTTTGTTGATCGATGAGTTCCTCAGTCTCCGACTGGTCCCCTTCCGACCCCGACTGTTCTTCTTCTTCTTCCTCGATTTGGTCGTCTCCGAACAACTCCGGGATCGCTTCCGCCTGCATTCTGGAAACCTCGTGTCTTCGAGCTCGACGATTTCTAATCGTTAGCTTGGAGGAGAATGCTGCGCAGGCTTCGCAGTCCCTGGATTCGTGTTCCGGCGACAGACAGAGGTTGCACACCTCGTGTAGGTCCTTGTGTGGGAACTTAGCACCACACTTTGGACATTTTTTGAATGGAGTCCTTTCCATGGACTCCGGGCTTGACTGCGTCGAGAAAGGCCTCCTGTTCTTCGACGTAGATCCAAGTTTTTCTCTTTGATTTTTAATTTGCAACGCGTCGGAATGGAAATGAACGCGTTCGATAACAATACCGTCGAATTGGAAAGGGAATACGCGCCGATAAATCACTTTCTTCCGAAGTTGATCTGGAGCGTCTCGATCCTCATCCGAACCCGATGGCGGAAAAAAACAATCTAAGGATGGAGCCGATGCCCATGCGCACTACCAACCAAGGGAGGAGTCACCAAGATACAAAAGACTCTCCAAGAGAAAAACAAAGTGCAATCATCCGAGCCCAACACCAGATGGCGATCTATTCATAATGTACCATCTGCAGCCCATATGCCTCGAACATTCTGTTACCACTTTTGTTATTCGGGGTGAAAGAGCTAGTTGGACATGGCTTAATTTTCGTTTATATACCCAGTGGATGCAATGACCACTAGAATAAAAATATTTTGAGTGAAAAGCTTTATGTCAGAGAGGAGGGAAGCATGAATGATTTAATAGAATGTTGGCTTGTCGTTTGCAGTGTAAGGTAGAAAAAGAGGGACATTTGGAGAAGATAGAGCCTTGACAAGACCTACCTGCTGTTGCCGAAAGGCCTAAAATGAAACAAGGAACTGAACTCAACCTGAATGGCTCCAGACTCTAGTCTGAAGACCCTGCACTCTAGCTATAACACGATGTCAGGAAGCTCAGAAGCTTTCACTAAGTGGATTACCCAAGAGCTATAAAATGTTTTGAGAACATACTGTTTTGTTAAGAATATAAAACATTTCAATTTCCAAACTTTCTACATAGATTTCTTACGAATATTGTAATTTGTCAAATTATTTTCCAAATAATCTTCTCCCCGAATAGGAGAGGCTACTTGGTAAATGTTGGACAATTCTTGAACTCAGATCCACGCCTGTTTCCTGTTAACACGTGAGCCAACATTTGACAAGTGCTGTGTACAACTCTAATACACTAAGAAAATAAATGCATTTCACTACATAGACAAGGGTTCTTTTTACAATGCCCGTTAAGGATTAATACCACAAATGGCCAGTAGTACACCCTTGCTCTAGACCCCTCTTATAGCAAGGGCCTACATCTGCCCAGGTACAACTTATTTTATGTATTGCCCAGGTCTGCCCTTTTCCAGATCCTGCTTAAAGCCAGAGTCCTCCACTTCCCTGGTAAAGATTTCTTTAATTAAAGCCCACATCCCTCTTTTGGCAGGGAACTACGTCAGCCATGGTTTTATGTAGCTTCTCATATACCACCTCTGCCAAAGTTGGCAAATCCACAAAAGTCTGAAGCTCACTCAGCAGGCTTACCACCAAATGCACGACTGGCACACAGATTCAAGGACACACTCCTTTAATAACTCTGTAGTCACCTCAGACAGAGGCATCATGAACGATCCCTTGGCAAAGGAAATGTTCTCAAATGATCTCAAACTATCCTACATCTAACCTGTTCTTAAAAAACTGCCTTGATCGTGTTCAGTAACAATATGCCATTATCCAAGGGTTCATACATAGGCACATTTTTTTAATAATCTACATGTGGACAAACAAAAGCATTAATAAAAGAAATGCGCATCCTCTCGAATAAGCAACAGGATTGTACCCAGCCTGGAGCACCAAAGGAGCACTGTAGGCCACATGGGATGATGAAATAACTACTGTCAACTGAAATGCATTAGCAGCACTCCTGTTACTTGACCTCTATCCTCTTTTAGCGATTCGAAGACAACTTAGTAATTTAAGTAACTGTCCTTAAATAGAATGCTTCCTTCTCACAGAAGACCCTAAATGATATGCTGCTTCCCATCAGCACAAATAACCTCTACTACTGGTGCGCCTCAAGGGGCAACCATCACCCTTCTTCATTGTAGGTCTTAGTTTACTACCTAGTCTTATTTCCGCCCTCAAACTGAACTGCTACAACTACACCAGTGACAAGCAAATAGTAATGAAGCTTGAAGATGTGACTGTTCTCAATGGTGAACTATGACCTATTGAGTACAAGAAGTTGACTACTGTATGCTACCTAACCACATCACTGTAAACATATGCAAAAGGGAGATACTCGCATGTAGCAAACAGACTATCAACTATCAATAGAGCCACAAAGACTAGGCCCATCACCAACCTACCAAAGTAGGAAAACCTACGGTGATCGTGGTCTCTAATCTTTCTTTCTCTCCTCACAAGAAAATCAAGTAGCCAAAGGAAGTTTCTATTCCATCAGAACCGTGAGTAAGTTCTTCCTACCCAACCTTCAAACCAACTGTTCAAGACACCATCACGTTAACACTATCTCACCTGGATTATTCCAATGGACCAGACCTCTCAGCCCCAATACATCTACTTGGCAAATTGTAGAAGGAAGAAAAAAATACAGAACGTAAATGCAATATAGTTTCTCCGCCTACCAATCAGGACTCACCTCACTAGTTTTGCAACCTTATACTGGCTGGCAATGGCTTGACATCTACTTTAGTGTAATGTGCACTGCACAAAGAGCTATTCATGGCAGTGGACCACTCTTTCTTCTATATAAACTCCCAACATCCAACAAGCCCGCTATACCAAAGGTTGGATCCACCCACATCTGGCCATCTTTCTCTTCAGAAGCTCGATCTGGTGGAGGATCCTTGTCTGCACAAATCAGATAGTTAAACACTTAACACCTGCTAAAATAGGAAATGACAATCACCATGAACTTCGTTGAGCACCAGGCACCTAGCTCATCCACATAATTCCAAGACACAGACCACTGCAAAAAAAAAAATGGTACCCGCATGTACAACCACATCTATTCTCGTACTTCATTGCAACAATATATTATGCGTAGTTACCTGTCTGACGCAGAGCTGTGAATATAATAGAACGCCTCTTTACATGCCAAGCTGCATCCCATACCTTTTGCAAACATGCTCCCGGAAAGCAAGCCAGGAAGCCAGCCAGGAACCCAATGTGAATCAGAGTGTTCATAAGCCATATGAAACACCAATTCAGGGTACATAAATACCATAGCCGGAAGACAATTTAACATTTCAGCCTAAGACACTAGTCAAGCTTTCAAAAACCATAATAATACAATTTACACATATTATAAAAATTATGAATGCATATAAAATATACCACTCCAAGCCAGATTAGGGTATATCCGCAACACTAGACTTTCTGATACTATTCCTATCAAACATGTTTTAGTTTATTTTCATTGCCCTCTACTGTAGTAGTTATCCAATTTTAATAGTCCATCCTCCCGGAGGCACATAGCAACGGAGCAGCAGAACGTAGGTGGCACTGATATTTAGTATCTGTCACTCTAATGCACAAGTCCTCAAACTGTGGGGAGCGGCCCCTGAGAGTCCATGAACGCATTCTCAAGGGGGCACAAATTCATCTGCAAGTACTTGTGAATGAAGATGGTCAGGAAGCTGTGACTTGCTTTTCTGGAGTGCCTCCAAAAAGTGCACACAAAGTATGCAACTGTAATCCTGGGTGCCTGGAGCACAATCCATGAATAGGGGGACTAGGTCAAAGATTGTGGCTTAAAGGAAGAAAATATTGAGAGACTTGTTTTTCTCCTTCAAGTAATTAATTAAAATGTGGGGGGTTTTCAAACACGCACACATTAAATGAACAAATCAATGAAAGTTAAACTAATCTGTTTACATTATAAACCCCAGATAGCTAATGCAACCACTGCAGATGTCTGTGTGTAACCAGAGAGCCATCGAATTGAAAGACAAATTACTCACCTTTTGTAACACCTTATCTGTTGGAGACAGGATTTAGCCGCAGATTCTTTACCTTTGAATTTCCCAGTCTTCAGACTGGACCGGGAAGATTTTTCTTCGAGCAATACCCCTGCGCGCCGGTAGGGGGTGTCATCCGGCTCCGATTGACATTGTCAGAAATGACATCTGGATCACCTATATAGGCTCCACATCAGCATGCTGACGTCAGTTACTTTTCAAATCTTTCCATGCCAGAAACACAGAGCCATTGAGAGAACTAATGGTGGTGCGTTTTGAGAAACTAGGGCCCTGAAAGGGAATAGTCCTGACCCTAAAAACGTGTCAGCAGCGCGGGAAGGATTGGTAAGGAATCTGTGGCTAGATCATGTCTCTACCAGATAAGGTGTTACCGAAGGTAAGTTACTTGTCCATCTGATAGAGACATCTAGCCACAGATTCCTTACCTCGGAATAGATACTCAACCAATACCAGCCCTGGAAGAGGGACTGCTGACAATTTTCAGATTAAGAAGTCCTGTAGGACTGAGCAGCCAAAAAGGACATCCCTGTGGACTTGACTGTCTAGGCAGTAATGATTGGTAAACATGTGTAGGGATGCCCACGTTGCCGCCTGACAGATGTCAAGAACTGGGACTCCCTGTTGCAACGCAGTAGTAGCAGACATAGCTCTGGTGGAATGAGCCCTTAAGCCTTTAAAAGTTGCATCTTAAAGGGGTTTTGGCAGAATGTGCTCTTGGTGCTATTTTTCAGTTCAATTTGAATTTATTCATAGTAATATTTGGAGATGATAATAACCTGATGACTTTGTTGTCAGTAACACAAAAAGGCTTGCTTCTGAACTTGACCCTTATTGCCCGGAGGGATATTTGCAAGTTATCGAAGGATCCACCGCCTCAGCTTTATGAGAACTGGCTGAGGGCCTCACTGGGTATGGCTCGCCTGGACTTGGAACATTTGAACGATAATGGGTGTAACATCTGGTCACAGCTCTTAGCATGAGGCAAAGAAATGAGGCTGATCTAAAGCCCCCAAGTCCAATGATTACACCAAGTTTCATACGAAGAAGCTGGCCAGGTTAGGCCTACAGTCAATGCAATAGCAGAAACCCGGGGCGCTTAAGATCGAAGGATGGTTTCTTGCTTATATTTGCAGACGCTATGTGGTGAGATGAGGACGAAAAAACAAATAGTTGCATCTTTGCCAGAGCATAGCAAATCTTGATGCAGAGGACAACCCATTGTGAGATGGTCCTCTTCTGCATCGCCTGAGACTTCTTTGATCCAACATCCCCAACGAAGAGATGGTCGACCGAATGGAACTCTGTTCTGCAGTCAAGGTAGAACGACAAAGCTCTTTTTGGGTCCAGATGGTAAAGTGGCTCCTCTCCTTTAGAGGGATGAGCAGGAGATTGAGAAAGTGGACAAAGTGACAGATTATCCCACATGGAACAGAGTTACCATTTTCGGAAGGATAGAAGCCCTAGTACAAAGTACCAACTTGTCAGGGAATATCATCAGAAAGGGGAGCTTGGACAATAAAGCCTGCAGCTCGCTCACCCTCCTGCCAGATGTAATTGCCACTAAGAAGGCTGTTTTGATGGTGAGCAGATGGAGGGGGTAATTTGCAGGGGGCTCGAAAGGAGCACACTTTAGGAAAGTGAGAACCAAATTAAGGACCCACTGAGGCATAATGAAAGGGGCAAGTAGGAACATATGTAAAATGCCTTTCGGGAATCTATGTACAATGGGCGATATGAATAAGGAGGGCTGGTCTAGGAGCTTCAAGAATACAGCCAAAGCTGAAAGATACCCATTCAAGGTGCCTAGAGTAGAGCCCTGCTAGGCAAGGGTCAAAATAAAAAGCAAAATATCATTAAGGGAAGCAGAAAGAGGGTCAGTAAGTTAAGTACAACATACTACAAATTTCTTCCATCAGCAGGCGTATACAGTCTTAGTGGAGAGACACCTAGCTGCCAGAGTAACACTGCAGACTTTGGGAGGAAGGTCACATGCTGTCAACTGCCACTTCTCAATCTCCACGCAAGAAGGCCTCGAGTTGACAGCTTCAAGTGGAGGGCCAGCCCTGATACTGCGACAGAAGATCCTCCTGAAGGGGCAGCCTGAACAGAGGATCGATGCTCATTTGCAGAAGGTCGGGATAACACACTCTCTGTGCCCAGTCCAGAGCCACAAGGATGACTTGGGCCTAGTCGTTCATGATCGTCTTGAGAACTCTGGGCAAGAGTGGTATGGGCGGAAAGGCATACAAGAGGTCTGAGTACCACTCGAGATGAAAAGCGTCTCCAGGCGAAAGCCGCCTTCGAAACATCAGAGCGCAACACTGCTGACATTGCTCATTCTCTGCAGAGGGGAACAGATCTAACCAAGGGTCTCCCCACTATTAAAAGAGACCACGCACCACCTCTGGATGGAGATGGAACTCATGATCGGCTACGCATCGACAGCCGAGTTAGTCCACCCTGGTGTTCAGGGAACCTGCCAGAAGTTGAACCACCATAAATATGCCCTGAAGTTCCAGCCATGTACAGAGATGCAGGGCCTCTTGACAAGTCCACAACCTCACACCACCTGGTTTGCTGCAAATAGCAGTGGTGTGGTCTGTGAAAACAAACTAGCCTTCCTTTGATCAAGGGTAGAAAGGCCTGGAATGCCAACCTGTTTGACCTGAGCTCCAGCATGCTGATGTGGAGTCCAGATTCCGCTGGAGATCAAAGTTCTCTGATCTACACTCACCTCTCTCAGATGGCCACCCAATCCCAGAAGTGATGCATCTGTCACTACTATGAGATCTAGTTGGGAAAGTTCTGTCACTGACCAAATCGCAGCTAGTCGGCAACCACGGCAGGTCTCATGTAGATCCTGCCATTATCTGGACCATGCCGGAGAGGTTCCCCTGATGCTGCGCCCATAGGACCTTCGGGTACCACTGCAGAGCCCACATATGCCATCTGGCACGTGTCACTAGCAGGATGCAGGAGGCCATGAGGCCCAGCAGCCTTACAGATTCTCACCGAAATCCAGGCTAGAGACTGAAACATCTGTATCGTAGCCTGAATATCGGGACGCTTGGGACAATAAGCCCAAAAAACTGCAATGTGTCCAAAAAAGCTCTGATGAAAGGGAGCATGTGAGAGGGAGTCAGGTGTGACTTTGGCAGGTTAATAGTGAACCCCAGCGAATGCAGGAGGTTCACTGTAGTCTGATGTGGGAGATGACAGCCTAGGGCTAACAAGCCTTCAGCAGCTAGTCGTCAAGAGTGGGGAAGACTGGCACCCCTGATATGAGCAGATATGCTGCAACTACTGCCACCAGCTTTGGGAACACCAGAGGGGAGCTGGTAAGGCCAAAGGGAGCAAGGTAAACTGAAATTCCTTGTGGCCTACTATAAACTTCAGGTACACCGGCAGGACAGTCTCCAGGATCTTAGCAAATGTGAGCAGCTTGAATTTTTCATTTTTGAGGAAGTAGTTGAGGGCTCGTAAGTCTTGGATAGGACGAAGGCCCTTGTCATTTTTTAGGAACCAGGAAGTAGCAGGCGGGAATAATAACCACAGTCTACTTCTGGTGCTGGAACCCTCTCTATGGCTCCTTTGGCCAAGAAAGTCACAACTTCCTCCTGGAGCAAAATCAAATGATCCTTCGTCAGCCAGTCGTAAGCTGGAGGCATGAAAGGAGGCATGGTCTCAAAGGGGAGGGAGTAGGCCTTTGGACTATCTCGAGAACCCACCTGTCCGACCTGACGGTTTGCCAGTGGTGAAGGTGATAGCTTGACTTGCCATCAAGTGGCCACCCATGGTCTGGAAGGATGAGACTAGACGGCTTTGGAGGCCAAGGCTGTCAGTGGGGGTGGGGTTTGCTTGATCGGAGCACTGGTCGCTCAACCCACATAGTCAGAACAAACAGCGCCTTCGGCCACCAAGGGTAGTAAAACTTGTGCGGCTCGGTGACTAGGATATGGCTGGCGTGGCTGAAAACCACTTCTGTAGCCACGAAAGGAACACTGGGGAAGTACAGCCACTGAGAGGCCAAAGGACTTAGCTGTAGCCCTACACGCCAGCGCCTTGTCTGCCGTGTCTCCGAAGAGACTGGTACCATCAAAGGGCATCTCCCTGAGCGAGGCCTGGACATCCCCCATAAAAACAGACATTCTCAGTAAGTCATGATGTTTAACAGCCACCGTTGATGAAATCGATTTGCCCTGCGAGTCAGTTGTATCTGAACAATACGCAATGGGGAACTTTGCTGCCTCTCTCCAATCTGATACTGCTTTGGAAAACATGGCCTGGGCCTCCTCCAGAATCTGTGGCAGCACTTGCACAACCATTTTCCCACTGAGTGTGGGAATAACAGCCCAATAAGCATGCAGTGGTCACTGACAACAATGCAAGGCTAGTGGAAGAAAACATTTTCTCACCCCAACTGTCCAGCCTCTTGGATTTCCTGTCCAGGGGAGCAGAAGGGAATGCTCCATGGGACGTAGAGGCTTGGACTACCAAGCTTTTCAGGATGGGATGGGTAGTGAGAAAATGTGGGTCACCCGGAGCTGGGCGGTGGTGGCAAACAATAGTCTTATTCCCAGGTGCCCCTGTGCTGGGCGTGCACCATGTTCCAAAGAAGACGTCTGTGAGGGCATCATTAAACGCAAGTAAGGATTCCAAGCAGGAAACTCCTGCTTGTGGCACCTCCGTCAAGATGTTAGTCTTGACCGCCATAGAAGGAAGCTGAAGGCCAAGGATCTCTGCCACCATTCACACGACAACAGCATAAGACGCTCCCTCATCTCTAGCCATGGTAGGGGGAAAGCATGCCAATATCTGGAGAAGATTCCAATCCGCTGCCCTCACCCAAGTCCAATTCCTCAGAAGGCTGATCTTCTTGAGGGTCCAGCAACCCCTCTTAATCTTCCCCCACGCCTAGCCCTTCAAAATAAAGCTCAG
Organism: Lissotriton vulgaris; assembly: GCF_964263255.1. Lineage (NCBI taxonomy): Eukaryota > Metazoa > Chordata > Amphibia > Caudata > Salamandridae > Lissotriton > Lissotriton vulgaris. The sequence goes on from NC_141685.1 coordinate 884,184,580, forward strand.
GAAGGGACCTAAGGACCTGCAGGCTCTGTTGGCGTCTGATTCAGCATCGGGAAACGCAGTACCAGCTCAGGTCGTCTTGAATCAGAATGGGGCTGACTCCACTTGCGTGCGCTGGCGACATTGGGTGCATATCAATCCAGGGTAAGTAGCAATAAAACCCAGATCTGTGACTGGAGGTGAATGTTTTGCCAGTGTGCAACATTCTGTCGATCATCTTGTGTGTTTGCAGAGTAAATAGCAATGGCATGACCGATGCTGGCCTAAATCTGTGAGAAGCCATCGACACCGGGCAAAAGCTGCCGGCGTGGATCCGGATGGGTCTCCCCTCGAGCCTCACGGGCCCGAAGGCGCGCTGGAGGGGTTAGGTCGCTCAACAATGGGATGCATGGCCTCAAAGTTCTCTAATTTAGCATGGGTCACTCCAGCTCCTGGAAAAGTGTGGAGGCGTGGAGCTGACCCAGGTGCTGCTTCCGGAAAATGAGGCGTTGAACACTGAGGCTCCTTTGTCGCACCTGCTGACGGACAGGGAGATGTCAAAGCACGATGGGGCTTCTTGTGTTTTTTATGCCTCTAATCTGAATGTCCCGACGATTACGAATGTGAAGTGGACTTGACTCATGTAGCAGTGCAGGGACCTTACAATCGACGGGGACCATGACCTCTGAGGAGACGTGCAACACATTATCTAAAGCCAGGCCGGAAGCAGCTTTAGGTACCCCTCCCTTAAAGTCTTAGGAGCCATGGCCCACAAGCTGGAGCACCACTCTGAGTCGTAGATGCGCTCCAGACACCACAAACAAACCAAATGTGGGTCTGTCACTGAAGAACAAGTTATTTACCTTTGGTAACACATTATCTGGTAACACATTATCTGGTAGAGACTATCTAGCTGCAGATTCCTTACCATTACATTTTATTTCCCAGGCATCAGGCTGGATATAGAAACTTTTGCTGAGCAATACCCCTTGCGCTTCATCAGGTGGCTCCATTTGGCTTCGTGTGACGTCGTCAGCATAGCCCGCTTCAGTTATGACATGCGGACATCAGTTCTTTTAATTTTTTCCACGCCAGAAGCGCAGAGCCACAAAGTAACTGACGTAGACATGTGAAAAACTAGGCCCCTGATAAGGGGAGACCACCCTGGTCCTACAATTTAAGTCTGCAAAGCGGGGACGCATGGGTTTGAGCTGTCAGGAATCTGCAGCTAGATAGAGTCTCTTCCAGATAATGCGTTACCGAAGGTAAGTAACTCCTTCATTAGATAGAGTCTTCTAGCTGCAGATTCCTTACCTTTGAATTAGATATCCAAGCCATACTATCCCGGTGGGGGGGTTGCAGACTCGCATCCTAGACTAAGAAGTCTGGCAGGACAGAACGGGCAAAATATCTGTCCCTGCAATCTTGCCCAGCAAGGCAGCAATGTTTTGTGAACGTGTGCAAAGAAGCCCACGTTGCTGCCTGTCAAATGTCTAGGACTGGGACACCCTGAGCCAAGGCCGTAGTTGTAGCTTTTCCCTGGTGGAATGGGCTCTTAATCCCTCTGGGGGCTGCTTCTTTGCCAATTCATGACAGATTTTGATGCAGACAATGACCCAGCGAGAGATGGTCCTTTTCTGCACTGCCCTTCCCTTCTTTGCTCCCACATATCCCACAAAGAGTTGGTCATCCACCCGTAACTCTTTTGTGCGGTCAAAGTAGAACAACAACGCTCTTTTTGGGTCCAGCCAGTGGAGACTGTCCTCTTACTTAGAGGAATTTGGAGGAGCAAACAAGGTGGGCAAAGGGATGGACTGACCCAGATGGAGTGGGGTCACAACCTTTGGCAAAAGGCAGCCCTTGTGCAAAACACCAACTTGTCCGGAAAGGACATAAGGTAAGGAGACGAACAAGATAACACCTGCAACTCACTCACACTCTGGGCAGATGTAATTGCCACTTAGAAGGTTGTTTTGATGGTCAACAGCCTGAGGGGATAATCGTGCAAAGGCTCAAAGGGAGCACACATGAGATAGGTAAGGACCAAATTAAGGTCTCACTGCGGCAAAATAATGGGCGTGGCGGGAAATAAGTGAACCAGCCCTTTTAGAAACCTATTTACAATAGGAGATTTGAAGAGAGCGGGCTGGTCTGACAGCTGCAAAAAAGCAGAGCAGAAAGGTAAACCTTGAGAGTTCCTAAGGCAACATGAATAAAAGGCTAGTGGAGAATGAAGCAGAAAGAGGCTCAATAGACCTTTCTGTACAGTATAACACAAAAGTCCGCCAACTGTATACCGTCTTAGTGGAGGGACGTCTGGCCGTCAAAATAACATTGCAGACTTCGGGAGGAAGGTCAAAAGCTATCAACTGTCATTGCTCAATCTCCATGCGTGGAGGTGCAGAGTTGACAAGTTCGGGTGGAAAGCCCTCCCATCTTGCTGCGACAGAATATCCTCCTGAAGGGGTAGCCTGATTGGAGGATCGATGCTAATTTTCAGAAGCTCTGGATACCAGACTCTCCTCACCCAGCCCGGAGACACAAGAATGACTTGGGCCTGGTTGTTCCTGAATTTTTTCAGAACCCTGGGCAGGAGTGGTATGGGTAGAAAGGTGTACACAGGCCTGAGCTCCACTCGCGACGAAAGGAGTCACCAAGCCATAGCTACCTCGGAAACTCCAGCATGCAGTACCGCTGACACTACGCATTCTCTTCGGAGGCGAAAAATCTAACCAAGGTTCTCCCTACTGGTAAAAGAAACCTTGTGCCACTTCTGATTGGAGACGCCACTTGTGATCCGCTTGGCATTAACGGCTGACTCTCCGCCCTGACGTTCAGAGAACCTGCCAGGTATTTAACCAATAGGGTTATGCCCTGCTGTTCCAGCCATGTCCAGAGACAAAGGGCCTCTCGACAAAGGGTCCACGTCACGTCCCAAACCTTGCTGTGTTTGTTGCAGTACCACATGGCGGTGGTGTGGTCTATGAACACCTGAACTAACTTCCCCTTGACAGAGTGAAGAAATGCTTTCAATGCCAACTGAGTCACTCGGAGCTCCAATAAACGTATGTGGAACCCCGACTTGGCCGGAGACCAGTGTCCCCTGATCTTCACCTCTCCCAGATGGCCGCCCCATCCCAGTAGTGAGGCATCTGTCAAAACTGTGAGATCTGGTTGGGGAAGGGAGAGAGGTCTGCTGTTGACCGAATTGCGGTTCGTTAACTACCACTGCAGATCTTTTGCAGTTCCTTCCGAGATCTGAACCACGTTGGAGAGAGTTCCCCGATGCTGTGCCCATTGGAACTTCAAGTCCCACTGCAGAGCCTGCATATGCCATCTGGCGTATCTCACCAACAGGATGCAGGAGGCCACGAGGCCCAACAGTCTCACCGAAATCTAGGATAGAGGCTGAAACATCGGAATCATAGCCTGAATATCCTGGACTCGCTGCTCAGGAGGATAAGCCCGAAACAACACTGTGTCCAGAACAGCTCAGCTGAAAGGGAGCATCTGAGAAGGAGTCAGGTGTGACTTTGGCATGTTTATTGAGAATCCCAGAGAGCGCAGAAGGTGCGCCATAGCCTGAAGGTGGGAGACAACTGCCTGGGGGCGAGGACGCCTCAACCGCAAGTCGTCGAGGTAGGGGAGAGGATGTAGCTTAACAGTTAGGGCAGTCGACCTCAAAGCTGGGGAACCGGGTTAGAGTCCTGGCAACAATGCTCAACATCCTGTGATTCTGGACAAATCACTTAATCTCCCTGTGCCTAACAAAAAGGAATGTGTCATTCTGTAACTAAACTGGTGCTCATGTAAAGCACTCTGATACCAGATGTTTCTGGTCCAATTTGTGCTATATAACCCCCCCCCCCCGAAAAACTGCACAGATGAGCTAGGACCACTGCCATCACCTTGGTAAACACCCAAGGGGCACTGGTAAGGCTGAAGGAGAGCACAGTAAACTGAAAGTGCTCACGGCCTACCTTGAACCGCAGGTGACGCCAATGGCCCGGCAGGATGGGAATGTGTAAATATGCGTCCTTCCGGTCCAACGCTACCATCCAGTCTTCCTGGTCTAGGGTAGACAATACCTGAGCCAGAGTAAGCACTTTGAACTTCTCCATTTTGAGAAAAAGATTGACGGTCCTAAGACCTAAAATGGGCTATAGCCCCTTGTTGTTCTTCAGAATCAGAAAGTAGCGGGAATAAAAGCCACTGCCTGCTTCTGAAACCGGGACCCTTTCTATAGCTCCTTTGGCCAAGAGTGCCGTAACCTCCTCTTGAAGCAACTTTAAATGATCCTCCAACAGCCGTTCCTGATTTGGCAGAATTAGAGGAGGAAAGGAAAGGCAGAGAATAGCCCTCCCGGACGATCTGCAAGACCCACTTGTCCGATGTTATTGGTCTCCAGTGGGGAATATGAGGATGAATTCTCCCACCAACTGAAGTAGTGTGGTCCTGCTGGGGGCAGTGTGGCTGATGACTTCTGGCCTCCATTCCAAGCTTAGAATGCACAGCGTCCAATGTCCTTGCACGGCTTGGGCAATCTGTGTGGGACAGTGGCTAGGATACAGTTGACGTGGCTGGAAACCCCTTCCGTTGCCAAGAAAGGAGCAAAAAGAAGACTGGCCACGGGTAGTGGAGGAGAGGCCCAACCATCTGGCCTTAGCTTGAGTCCTTGAACCTGACCAGGGCTGAGTCTGCCTTTTCCCTAAAAATGTGGGTTCCATCAAAGGGCATGTCCATCAAACTGGTTTGGACATCACCCAAGAAGCCAGCTGTACGAAGCCAGGCATGGCGCCTGAAGGCCACCATTGTTGAAATCGACCTAACCAGGGAATCGTCGTATCTAGGCCACACAGTATGGTGAATTTGGCAGCATCTCTCCCAACCGTGACAGCTTGGGAGAGCACAGCCAGGGGCGCCTCCGTGACTTGTGGCAGCACTTCCGCAACCGTCTCCCAAAGGGAATGGGAGAAACAGCCCAATAAGCATGCAGTATTCACCGACCGCAATGCCAGGCTGGAGGAAGAAAACAACTTCTTTTCAAATACATCCATCTTGGATTCCCTGTCCGGAGGTGTGGAAGGAAATGTGCTTTGGGACATACAGGTCTGCACCACCAGACTCTCTGGGGTGGGATGTTGGCTGAGAAACGTAGGTTCGCCCGGTGCTGGGCAGTGGCGGCATACAATCACCTATTCACAGGAGCCCCATGTGCCAGGTCTGAACCATGTACCCAGAAGGACGTCCATAAGTGCTTCATTAAAGGGCAACAAAGGTTTGTAAGTAAAAGCCCCAGGTTGAAGCACCTCAGTCAGGAGATTAGTCCTGACCTGCACCAAAGGAAGCTCCAGTCTACGGACCTCTGCCACCCTCTTAACCACCATGGTATAAGATGCCCCTCCTCCGTAGTCACTGTTGGCGGAGAGAGCATGCCAGTATCTGAAGAAATAACCAGTCAACTGGCCTTCCCAAGTTCCCAATATCAGTCCAAATTTTCCTTAGAAACTTCCTAGATTTCAAGAGGGTCCACAGACCCCTCCCATTCCTCTCTCGAGCCTAGCACATCCTTAAAGTGCTCAGGCGGCAACATAGAACCCCTGGGTTCTGCCAACGTCTGAATAGACACCGATCAATGCAGTTCTGGCTCCGTATTGTCAGGGAAGAGGATGGAGCTTGCGCCAACAACGGGCCTCAGTGACGTAGCAGGCACAGACTTTGGATTCGATGCAAAGGAAGGTAGAGTTGGCACGACCAGCGTTGCACCGGGTCTGGGATCGGACCCCCGAGGCCCCATCAGCGTTGTGGCCAGAGCAAATGGTGTCCAACATAATGGGGCCCATTCCGACCCCATGGGGCCCAAAGGCTCACCAGCAGGGTAGTTCAGCACAAATATGCAGCGCATGGCCTCGTAAAGGAATATGCTACTTACCAGTATGCATCTGTTCTTGGCATGTAGGGCTGCTGAATTCATATCTGTGCATAGATCGCCGCCTAGTGTTGGGTCCGGATGATTGCACTTTGTTGTCCTGGAAGAGTCTTCGAAGTATCACAAGATAGGTGACTCCTCCCCTGGACTACAGTGCGCACGGGCATCTTCTCCATCCTCAGATTGTTTTTTGCCATTGTGGCAGAGATGGAGATAGTAAAGTAAGAGATGGCCATGCAAAAGATAATGCTGCAGCTGCGACAGGCACCAAGGAGGAGGGTGGGCGATATGAATGTCAGCAGCCCTACATGCCAAGAACAGAGGCATACTGGTAAGTAGCATATTCCGTTCTAGGCATGTGGGCTGCTGAATTCATATCTGTGCATAGACTGTATAGCAGTATCTCCTCTAGCGGTGGTTACCTGTGCCAGCTGCAGCAGTTTGAAAAAGAGTTTTTAGGACAGCTTGGCCTACAGCAGCTTGCTGCTTTGCTTGCACGTCTACACAGTAGTGTTTTGTGAAAGTGTGTATGGTAGTCCATGTGGCTGCCTTACATATGTCTTCAAGAGGAACATTCCCTAGTAAACCCATGGATGCCCCCATTTTTCTTGTAGTGTGCTCTTGGGGGGACGGTTAAAGTGCGTTTGGCTTTTTGATAGCATATTTGAATGCATTAAACCAGAGTGCTTCAATTTGTGGGGCGCGCCCCCCTGGGGAGGCGTGACAGAGTCTCGGGGGGGGGGGCGCGCACTCCACACTAATATCTCACCTTTGTCCTCTACTGATTCGAACAAACGAACAAACGGCAGAGTGGAGCTGCAGGGGCCCTAAGCCATCAAAGCCTCATTAACAAGTAAAAGGTCTTTTAAAGACCTGTGAAATACTCGGGTGGGCTGTGTGCACCAGGAAGCGGTCTCATCAGGCTGCCACACACGGGGTTAAGGGGGGGGGGGCTATCCTGGTTAATTCCTACAGCTGAAATGCTTTAGCCCCAGTAGGAGGCAAGGAGCCCCCTTTGCTAAAACTGAAAGCGACGATTTCATAGCAGATGAGACTCCTTGCCTCACACTGCATATGAAATGAATGTCTTACTTGCTTTCAGTTTTAGCAGGGAAGGCTTCCTGCCTCCCACTGCAGCTGAAGCATTTCAGCTCTAGGAATTTAACCCCGTCCAGGGAGGGACAGCTCTTCCCAGAAAGGTGACAATGTTGCTTTTTAAATTACACCAGCAGGCGCAATGATCACAGGGCTAAAAGGGTTTTACGTTGCCCAAAGACAAATCCCAGTCAGGTGTTTAAACAGCCTGCAAATGGCTTCTCTTGACACTAAATATTAGTTATAAAGAAGTATGTATTCATTTATGTTACTTTTCTGTCTTTATTCCCTTTTATCATCAGTCATATCATTCAAGCAGCCCTAAAACACATTTTAAAGTGCTTTCTAGTTATCTTTGCTGTTCAGAGTATGCACAGATAAAGGCTGAAAATAGAGCTTTAGGTGACTGCTTTTTTTGTACCATGTGGGACATCAAATTAATTAGCTGGCAACTCTAATCATAAAACTGGAATTTTGTTGCAAGATCAGCCCAGTATTTATTTCCTCCACCCTTGATCACTGGTTAATGCCATAATTGCAATAGCAATAGTTTAACATATCTGAAACCCTGTGCTGCCTTCAATAGCGTGCTGAGTTACTGCAAGTGTCTGGGAATGCACCCGGCATTCATACAACTCGCTCCTCATTCTCGCCCTTCACTTTCATGCTCACTCTGCACACACAGCGATCACAATTCCCTCACACTAACCCCCACGCACTCACACCATTCACCCTGCACTCAGTGATCACTCTGCTCTCCCAATGCACTTGCCTGGTTTTCCCTGAACCTCAACCTGCAGCCACACAAGCACACTACCAACCCTGAACTCATGTGACACTTCACTCACCTGTCCCCCTCTGCAATCTCACTTAAACAATCCCATCACTAACCATGCATTCATTAGTCCCACTCTGCACTAACATGCACACCCAAATTCATATGGTCACCTCACCCTGCAGTCACTCCACTTACCCTACTCTAACGGTCGCATACCTCACTGTGCACTCACATGAGCACTCCTGCTACCCTCACAGCAAAGAGGGTTGATGTGCCTGCTACAAAGAAGGTGTACCATGCAGATCAAAGAACTGAGGGGCAAATGTTCAAGGAAGCTGCGGAGTGAGGCGTTAGCAGTCATTGGTTAATGCCTCTCTCAGCCACTTCAGAAAAAGAAGGCTGCACCATATTTACAACCAATATGGTGCAGCCTTCCGTTTCCCCTGCGCTGGCGCTACACTTAGCAGTGTAGCGCCAACGTAGACACCATTGCACAATAGTGCAAGGGTGTCTGGGTGCAGGGAAAAGATGGTTTATGTACAGGAGGACCTTCCTGTACATAAACAATCTTTAAATGCCATTTGTCCCACTTCCATGTGTGCTGCTTAATGCAGCACACACAGAAATCACAAAATGGATTTTTTTTAAACATTACAAATACAAGGCATTTTGCTTTTTCCATGTGACTGCAGAAGGCAGCACTCATGGATGAAGCAAAAATGCGGAGAAATAATGCATTTCTCCTAGTTTTGCCAGCTTAAGACCGGGGTTTCCCTGTTCTTAATTTTAACGCTGCCTCACTTCTACGCTGCCCTTGTAAATAGGGCGCAACATCAAAATCAGTGCCTGTTGCAGTGGAACGCTAACTGCAACACCCACTGCCCACCCTTTCACGCTAAGCATAGCATGAGAGGGGGCCTTATTTACAAGGCAGCGTTAAGCCAAGTTAAGTGGCTTAACTCTGCCTTGTGAATACCGCAATGCCCCTATCGCCACCACAACATCGTAAAAGGTGACGGTGTGGTGTCTATAGGGGCTTGTACATATGCCCCTGAGTATGATGAAACTATGAGTACCACTATAAAAAAATATATATGTTTGCCAGAAAGGTGCTATAGAGAGATGAGGTGCACTGTTGGTGAGTGGTAGTGAGGGTATTCATGGATGAGGAAACACTCATTGTTTTAAACATTATTTGCCAGATATGGCCCGGGATATGTGGGTAGCGGTCGATTATGTGGTGTACCAGATTCCAGAAATGTCTGTCAGGTGGTGGGGGGGCCCGACATTTAAAAAAATTCAGCTGGAGGGCTCAACCTTCAAAAATTTGAAGACCTCTGCCTTAAACTATCAATCTGCCTATTCCTGACTTTGATATTGGATTCCCTTTATGCTGTGGTGAAAAAGCAACAAATAATTGCTTTGTCTTTCTAAATGATTCCGTTCTGTCCACATAGTAAAGCAGAGCTCTCTTTACATCTAGTGTGTGTAGGTCTCTTTTGGCTACTGACTGGATTTTGAAAGAACACTGGCAGTTCTATCGATTGATTAATATGGAAATTTGATACGACTTTTGGCATAAACTTAGGGTTTGTTCTAAGAACTACCCTGTTAGCATGTACTTGCATGAAAGGTTCTTGAATTGTTAGTGCTTGTAATTCGCTAACTCGCCTGAGTGAGGTAATGGCAATCAAGAAAGCCACCTTCCACATTAAGAATTGAAGTTCGCATGAGTGTAGAGGTTCCAAAGGAGGTCCCATAAGTCTGGTAAGTACTATTTTTAGATTCCAGACTGGGGAAGGAGGGTGTCTTGGAGGGATCACCCTTTTCAGACCCTCCATAAAAGCCTTGATTGCTGGTACTCTAAACAGTGAAAGATGTTGCCTGTTTTGAAGGTATGCTGCTATAGCAGCTACGTGTAGTCTTATTGAAGAGTATGCTAGGTTGCATCTTTGAAGATGCAGCAGGTAACAATGTTTTGTATGGAAGCATCTAATGGGTTGATTTGGTTATTGTTGCAGTAAATAACAAATCTTTTCCATTTAGCTGCATAGCATGCTCTAGTAGTTGGCCGTCTTGCCTCCTTGATAATGTTCATGCAATCAGGAGGCAAGTTAAGGTATCCGAACTCTAAGACTTCAGGAGCCAGATCATCTGATTGGGATCTGGGTGCCTGATTTCTCCATGGTTCTGGGTTAGAAGAAGGGGTGCGAGGCACAGCCTTTGATGAGGAACTACTGAAAGCTCCAGGAACGTTTTGTACCATGGTTGTCTCGCCCTGTGGGAGCAACTAGGATCAGTGTGAGTGACTGTTGCCGCAGTTTGCGTGCCACCAGCGGAATCAGTGGTGCTGGTGGAAAAGCGTATGCAAATCTGCCTGATCAGTTCATCCATATCGCATTGCCCTGTGACAATGAATGTGGGAACCTGGCGGCAAAGTACTGGCATTTCGAGTTTTCTTTTGTGGCAAACATGTCTATTTCTGGGTGACCCCACTCTTTGAAGAATGGCTGGAGAACTTGGGGGTGTATTTCCCATTAGTGTCGTTGTTGGCTGTGCCTGCTGAGCAGATCTACTATCTGATTGTCTTTCCCTGGAAGGTCTTCTGCTAGGAGAAAGAGGTCTTTTGGAATTGCCCACTTCCATATGCTCTGTGCCAAGTGAGACAGCTGTGGAGAGAGTGTTCCTCCCTGTTTCTGGATATAGTACATTGCGGTCATGTTGTCCGTCCGGATCAACACAGTCTTGCTGTACAAGTATTTCTGGAATGCTTTCAGGGCTAGGAATATCGCTAGCAACTCTAATTGGTTGATATGCAGTTTCTTTTGTTTGGTTGTCCAGAGCCCTTGTACTGTGTAGTGAAGGAGGTGGACTCCCCAGCCTGTCAGTGATGCGTCCGCTGTTAGTACTAGTTGCGGAACCGGCTCTTGGAACAGTCGCCCCTTGGAAAGGTTTTGTGGGTTCCACCACTGCAGAGAGTTGTGAACGCGACTGTCTACCAACACTTGGTCTTTTAGTTGTCCTTGAGCCTGGTTCCATTGCCGTGCTAGGCATTCCTGCCATGGACGCATTTGAAGTCTGGCATGGGGGACAATGAATATGCAGGAGGCCATCATGCCTATGAGCTGCATGAAGACTCGAGCTGGCAGAGAGTGTTGAGGCAGAAATTTGCCAATGAGCATCTGCATGCTGGCTATCCTCGCTGAGTTTGAGTATGCCTTTACCACTGAGGTATCTATAGTGGCTCACAGATATTGTTGTATTTGAGACGGTTGTAGATGAGATTTTGGGTAGTTTATCGAGAAGCCTGGGCTGTGTAGCAGCTGAAGTGTTTGGGACGTGTCTTCTGCACATTGTTGGTACGATTTTGCTTGTATTAGCCAATCGTCCAGATACGGGAACACATGAATGTGTTGCCTCCTGAGATGTGCCGCTACTGTCGCGAAGCATTTTGTAAACACTCTTGGAGCTGTGGTTACCCCGAAGGGCAAGACCTTGAATTAGTAGTGTTGACCTTCTATTGTGAACCTGAGATATTTCCTGTGAGCTGGATGGATGGGTATGTGAAAATACGCGTCCTTGAGGTCCAATGTTGCTAGGAAGTCTCCTTGCTGTAGTAATGGGAGCACTTGCTGTAGTGTGATCATATGGAAGTGCTCCGACAGTATGTATTGATTTAGGGGTCTGGGGTCCAATATTGGTCTGAGGGAACCGTCCTTCTTGGGAATAAGGAAGTATAGGGAGTATACTCCTGTCCCTTGATGTTGGAAAGGGACTGGCTCTATGGCCCCCTTTTCCAGCATGCATTTCACCTCTTGGTGTAGCAGGGTGATGTGTTCTTTGGACATAGGACGGTGTCTGGGTGGTATGTTTGGGGGGGTAGAAGTGAGTTCCAGGCAATAACCATACTGGATAATTTGTCTCACCAACCTGTCCGTGGTAATTGCGTTCCAGACAGGTAGGAATTGTTGGAGTCTGCCTCCGACCGGTGTTAGGTGGTCTGGAGGTAGCGTGATGAAGTAAGTCACTGTTTTGTGGCAGTGGAGGCTCTGGTGTTATTTCCTCCACGTCCTCTTCCCTGATTATTGTTTCCTCTATAACCTCCTCTGTTGGAGTTTTTGGTAAAGGAACTTTGTGTGTTGCCCTTGTATGATGATGACGTTTGGGAAGTATTGCCTCTTCTAGCTGCCCTGTATGAGGAGCGTCGAAAGGAATTTCTGTGTTGCTGAAACTGCAATGCTCCCATTGACTTTGCGGTTTCTGTGTCCTTCATTTTATCTAAAATGGTGTCGACAGCAGGGCCAAAAAGGAAGTCTTGATTGACTGGCTGATTAAGAATGGTGGACTGCACCTCGTTCTTAAAGCCCGAAATACGCAGCCATGCATGTCGCCTTAGTAAAACACTAGTGTTAATAGACCTGGCTGCGGTGTCTTCTGCATCAAGCGCACATTTGATGGAGGCATTTGTAATGAACTTTCTCTCTTATACGAGGTCATCAGCTTGGGCTTTAAAAGGCTCAGGTAGGTGTTGCATTAAGCTTTCAAGCTGGTCATAGTGTGCCCTGTCGTAACGAGCTAGCAGAGCTCGTGTATTGGCAATCCTCCATGAATTGGAGGGTTGTGCTGCTAACCTTTTACCTGACACTTCTAGTATCTTTGATTCCTTATCGGGGGGAGGGGCTTCCCACGTTGTCTGTGAGTTAGCCCTTTTGCGTGCATTAGCTACCACTAGTGAGTCTAATGGCAACTGCCCTCTGATGTTGGTAGGGTCTGTAGGGGCTGCTCTATACTTTTTCTCAATCCTGGGATTGATTACCCGTGCCCTGGCCGTATCTTTAAATATGTCAGGTGCGTGTTTTAACACTCCCTTTAGCATAGGAAGTGTTCTGACACTTTTTTCTGAAGTAGGGAAGGTGTCAAATGAAAAGTCTTCCTCTACAGGGTCATTATGCATATCTACATTGTGGTACTGCGCTGCCCTGTCTATTAATTGGTTGAAGACAATCGTGTCATCAGTAGGTGAAGGCTTATTTGGATAGGAGGAGACATCAGGGATGGGATGGGTAGTATAAGAGTCAGTTGGCACATTCTATATTGGTTCATTTTGTGGCTCAGAATCCTGTGGATAATCATAATAAGGCTGAGGATCCTCCCCTGTGTTCCCCTCATTGTCTATAAGAACTTCAAGGTGTGGGATGCACACAACCTGGTTTCTGTTCAATGTTTAACCGTGCCTCCTGGGTATCACTCTCCTCCTGGAGTGTACTTGAATAATCTACTGGTTGCAGGACTATTTCCCCATAATCCTCTCACCCAGGGCATCAGGAATTGGCTGATTCTTCAGCAAATAATATTCAAACAAGGTTATTCCTTGCTTTCAAAAATAGTTCAATCAAATTTATTTATCATATTTGTTTCTCTTCAAATATATTCATGTTGTATTCACATATATATATTCGTTTCTCTTTCAAATCATGGTTTATATTATCCCCAATTTTATCACTTCCAATGCATTTCGGTGCCCCTCGCACCTTCATCAGGGAAACCTGTGAAATTACAAATAGAACTTGCTTCAACCTGTCCTGTTTATACAAACAAACAATACTAACGTAAACCAGTGTTTTAAAACAAATAGCGGTAGTTAACGGTCACAAGCTGTTTTTTTCCACTGTGAAATGTATCTTTACGCGCTGCATAAAAACCGTTCAAGACGTGATTACTGGTTTGTTATATGGTGATAGTTATTCTTCTGTTACGCGCTAACAAGTGAAAATCCTGATATTCATGGGCCGCTCACCCGCTTGCTTAATTCAGTAATGCTTTGAAAAAGCGTGCGCTCTACGCAAATCTCATCAGCTTGCCGGTTTTCTCACCTAATAATCGTTGTCACAGGAACGGTAGAACCCGGAGGGGGCTCAGAAAAAACAAAAGGCAGAGACAAATCACCACCGCAGACTAGAACAGTAACATCCAAGAAGGACAAAACCAAGAAAACACAACAGAATTAAAAAACCTGGTCATCAACATTTCTGATGAAACGTTCAAAAAAGTTCAGATTAATACACTTCAAAAGGGGATGTCATTCGTGCCCACAGCGCGTAATAACAGATTAGAACTAGAAGTAAGTTTGTTTAAATTAACACGAAAAATCAGGCTACGTCACTTTTTTGACAACGTTCTCACTGAACCCACACAACCAAAAGTAGATGAACTCAAAGGACTAAAAAGTACTAGTACCTACATGCCCCCTGTTAGCCATAAAACGATAGATCTTTTTGAAACATTGTGCAAAGAAGACTTAGAGAAGGTGAACACTAACAAGGGGAGTAAGCTGCAGAACATGTCCAACAAAGAATATGGCATCATAGGAGCTCTTGCAAAAGACGACAAAATAGTATGTCAAAAAGCGGACAAAGGAGGGGCAATGGTGATCTTGAATAGATCCTACTATGAAACAGCCATTAAGGAACCTATTGCAGACCAATTACTATACTTGGAAATTGATTTCAACCCAACAGAGGAAATACGGAAAACTTTAGCGAACATCTTGATGAAAGCAGAAGAGAAAGGAACCATCACAGAGAAAACCAGGAAATACCTTACCCAGGATAATCCCAAAAGTCCTATCATATACATGGTACCAAAGGTCCATAAGGATTTGAACAAACCACCCTGTCGTCCAATAGTCTCCACAAAAGGAAGCCTCCACGAACCCGTGGGTAAATTTATTGATAAATATCTACAGCCACTGGTGGTAAAATCTTTGTCGTACATTAAGGATACAACAGACTTTTTATTGAAACTACAGAGCCTTAAAACATCAGACAATATTATCATGGTAACCATCGATGTGAAGACGTTGTATACGTCTATACCACACAAGGAAGGCTTGGAAGCCATTGAAAACGCACTGCTCAACAGTGCATATGAACTAAATCTTCAAGTATTCCTAATGGAACTAATGGAATTTACTCTTGTAAACAGCTAGTTTGTATACCAACAACGATGGTTCATACAACGCAGTGGAACATCAATGGGCAATTGCGCCGCACTAGAGTACGCTAATCTCTTCATGACAGCCTTTGAGAACCAACATATTTAACAACGTCAAGAATGGGCAACTCAATTATTGATGTACGTAAGGTTCATCGATGATATCTTTTTAATATGGAGAGGCGACGGAGAAACATTATGTAGAGAATTGGAACTACTTAACACCAGGAATGAACGCATTAGTTTCACGTGGCAAACCAGCACTACAAGAATCCAATTTTTTGATGTTGAAATCACCAGGACCAACCATCAATTCCAAACTAACCTTTATCGGAAGCCAACTGATAGGAACAATTTACTAAACTATGAAAGCAATCACCCTCAATCATTGAAGACACACATGCTATATTCGCTATTCCTCAGGGTCAGGAGAGTGGTCTCGGAAACGCAAGAATGCCATGATCAACTAACAACTATGTCACAAAGGTTCCTAGATGGAGGATACCCACAACAAATCCTAGAAACTGCATGAACTAGAGCACAAAAAATGCCCAGAGAGGAACTATTCAAGCACCAAAAGATACAAACAACACAAAGAATAACGTGTGTAAGTAAATTCTCCAATGTTAGCACACAATTTAAAACCATCATTAAACGACATTGGCAAATCTTAAAAGTAGAGGAGGATTTCAAAGGGATTTTCAGGAAGAACCGCTCTTCGCGTTTACCAGGGGGAAAAACTTGGGAGAAATGTTGAAATACCCAAATGAACGTGCACCAATCAGCACATTTTGTGGAATAATCCCATGTTTGAACTGCAGTAGTTGCCACAACATCATGAAAGGGAATAGGATTTCCCATCCGATGAAAGGTTTCAAAATACCGTTGAGAGTGAGTGGCACATGTGACACAATGAACATAATTTACATGTTGAAGGGCCCCTGTGGCTCGGTGTACGTCGGGCATACTGAAAGAAAACGAAAAACACGCTTAACAGAGCACAAGAGCAGCATAAGAACTGAATCCATGAAATCAACTGTTGCTGTTCATTATAAAGAAAAACATCATCATATAAGCCAATTACGAGCTTGTATACTGGAAATAGTCTCAAAGACGGATGGTCCCCTAAACAAGAAGAATTTGCTCAAAAGAGAGAACTACTGGATTTACCATCTAAATAGCTTGAAGCCCGACGGGCTTAATGACCGAACTGAATTTTTGCGCTATTTATAAAATAATGTGATCTTTTGGACACTCTATGATATGCCTTATTATGTATCCCAGAATTAGGACTTAACATAAGATATGGGAAACATTCATACACACATTTGGCATAAGCTCATACGGCATTTAGACATGGCGCCGGCGAGTAGCCATCATAGATAACTAATAGCGGCAGGACTTAGGACCGCTGCGGTGTATTTGCGTAAAGTTAGTTAAAAAAAAAACCTTCACGAGCAGCATAGCGCACGCGCGAACTTTAGGGAGAAATACTAGCACCTGAGACCCGTTTTCAAGAGGAGAGCAGCAGCATTCGCGTAAGCGCTTGAAACTGACAACAACGATTATTAGGTGAGAAAACCGGCAAGCTGATGAGATCGTGTAGAGCGCACGCTTTTTCAAAGCATTTCTGAATTAAGCAAGCGGGTGGGCGGCCCATGAATATCAGGATTTTCACTTGTTAGCGCGTAACAGAAGTATAACTATCACCATATAACAAACCAGTAATCACGTCTTGAACGTTTTTTATGCAGCGCGTAAAGATAATTTTCACAGTGAAAAAAAACAGCTTGTGACCGTTAACTACCGCTATTTGTTTTAAAACGCTGATTTACGTTAGTATTGTTTGTTTGTATAAACAGGACAGGTTGAAGCAAGTTATATTTGTAATTTCACAGGTTTCCCTGATGAAGGTGCGAGGGGCACCGAAATGCATTGGAAGTGATAAAATTGGGGATAATATAAACCATGATTTGAAAGAGAAACGAATATATATGTGAATACAACATGAATATATTTGAAGAGAAACAAATATGATGAATAAATTTGATTGAACTATTTGTGAAAGCAAGGAATAACCTCGTTTGAATTTTATTTGCTGAAGAATCAGCCAATTCCTGATGCCCTGGGTGGGAGGATTATGGGGAAATAGTCCTGCAACCAGTAGATTTCCCCTCGTTGTCCCCATAGTGAGAAGGAGAGTAAGGAGCAAAAGGAGTAGTAGGCATAATGGGATAGAAGGGAATGAAGGGTCTAGATGGAGAAGTCCCAAAGACCTTCTTTTTTAGTGGAATAGGGGAATAAGAGTCAGTGTCAGTGGCCTCTTCTTCCTGTGCAGGATTGTCACTTTACCAGTCTCAGGATTAATATATATTTTTGCCTGGTCGTCTGCTGGATCAGGATGGAAGAGTTCTTCCTCCACTGTTCTTGGTTGTGATTTTTTGGGTCGATAACACCTTCTGCTTAGACTACTTTTGGTGCCTTAGTGCTTTTCTTCGGCTCGGGCCCTTTTTTCGGGTCGGCGAGTGTTTTTGGGTCGACAGGGTCTTTTGGTTAGACACGTTGCTTGTGCTCGACAGGCTTTTTTGGTTGACTGTCCTTTGCAGAGTCAATGGTCTTTTTAGGATCGACTGGTGTTTTCGGAGCACTTGCCTTCGGGTCGATAGCCTTCTCCGGCCGGATTATAGGCTTCGATACGGCACCCTTCCCGTCAGCGACCTTCTTTGGTTCGGTGACTTTTGTTTGGTTCGGCGACTTTTGGCACAGCCGGCTTTTTCGGGTCGACGTCCTTATTTGTGTCGGCGCCCTTCGGCTTGGCGTCCTTTTTGGGCTCGACGGCCTGTTTAGGGTCAGCGCCCTTCGACTAGACGGCCTATTTTCGGGTCGACGGTTTTCTTCGGGTCGAAGCTTTAAGGCTGCATGGCCTTCTTCGGGTCGACTGTTTTATTTGGGTCGATGCCTTTAGGCTGTACGGTTTTCTTCGGGGGCGACGGCCTTCGGGTCGACGACCTTTTTAGGCTCTGGAACCTTCTTTGGGATTGCGGTACTTGGCCCTGGGGTCTCTGAAGGTTTTGGTTTCGGAGCCGAGCCGGATGGCGGGGCTGGCAAATGTTTCTTTGGATCTTGGCTAAGGCCTTTTGGCGATGCCTCGACCGGAGCCTTCGGTAACGGGGTAATCGGTGTCGGGGGCAGTGTACGATTTGCCCCGGTGGGATCTCGTCATCGGAGTCCGAGTAGTCCTCAACGGTGACGATCTCTAGGTCTGAATCTGGAGCTTCTGGAAGTTCTTGGTCATCATCGAAGATGTTGTCTGGTTCCGGTGCTTGTCGCTGCATCTCTTGCCTAGCGGCCCGTCGATTCCGTATGGTTTTCTTCAACCGAAACTGGGCGCAAGCTGGGCATGTTTCTTCCTTATGGTCTGGAGAGAGGCACTTGTTGCATACTGAATGCTTGTCAGTAGGCGGGAACTTGGCATTGTGAGCATCTTTTCGAAATGGAAAGATTTATCGAGTCAAGAGGTACCAAGCGAGAACAATACCGTCGAAGTCGAATGAATTTTGGCCTTTATAAAAGTTTTGTTTTGATTCCGAAGTTGGAGTGTAGGAATAACATCCAAACCCAATGGCGGAAAAAAACAATCTGAGGATGGAGAAGATGCCCATACGCACTGTAGTCCAGGGGAGGAGTCACCTATCTCGTGATACTTCAAAGACTCTTCCAGGACAACAAAGTGCAATCATCCGGACCCAACACTAGGCAGCGATCTATGCACAGATATGAATTCAGCAGCCCACATGCCTCGAACATTCTTTTATTTGAGCGGTAGTCGCTCTGACTCCTGAAAAGGTGGGAGACGCGAAGTAGACTCTGGCTCTGCGGAACCATGCCTAGAGCGTCTGTTCTCCTTACCTCTCTTGACGACAGCTGAGGTGAAGTGGAAGTCCAGTTTGACTTCTTCTTCTTATACCTCTTCCCGAGTGCCAAGAGAACCTCGAATGGGAGGAAGAGGACTTAGGTCTCAGTAAGCGGTACCGCGACGACCTCTTCTTCGATCGGATCTGTGACCTCCTCGGAGTCTCGCTTGACGGCGTCGACTAGCTGGCCACGAGTAACAATCACTCACTCGCTCAAGGTCTTCTAAACTATCGACCACAGTCCGCACACGATTTTGTATTGTGGTCGCGCTCGAGAGACCCCAGACATAACCGACGCAGTGGGAATCTGTAACCAACATCATGCAGGAACAAGTCCCGCATGGCTTGAAACCGGTCTTCCTCAAAGACATCCCTCGCACACAAAGTCGAATCAAAAAGTTTGACGAAAGTTGAGAAAAAGCCTGCCAAAAAGCAGCAGACGGGTGGCCCTTCTCGGATCGGCGCTTAACTGGCACGGACAGAAAAGAACTGATGTCAGCGCATCAGAGTCGTGCCTGTATAGGCACTGCAACATCATAACAGACTCTGACGCCATCACGCAAAGCCGAATGGAGCCACCCGACATCGCGGGCAAGGGTATGGCTCAGCCACAGTTTCCGAATCCTGCATGATGCCTGGGAAATTCAAACATAAGGACTATGCAGCTAGAAGTCTATCAGATCCTGAGTTTTTTTCCCACATGACTTCAACAAAAAGTTGGAAAATCCTATCAAAAAAGCTCTCTTCAGGGATAGGCGCTTAACTGACGGGGACGTCATGAGGAGCCGACCAAAGCCACCTACAAGTTAGCAGGGGTACTGCTCGAAGAATAATCTTCCAGATCCAGTTTGCCACCTGGGAATAGCCCACCCGGGTGCATTTGACAAAGTGGTAATCGCGGCCCAGGCGAAAGCCTATAAGATGGTGTTACAGGTCCCCAGATATGCAAGGAACAACAGATTAAGGCTAGAAATAGGCCTTAGGCGCCCAGAGCTGGCATTACTGGGGGACCTGTTAAAATTCTACATTAGAGTATTGAAAGCGCCAGACCATATTCTAAAGCACTCCCTAAAATCAATCTTTGATGAGGTGGGCTCTCAATGGCACTCAAAGCTAGAACAAGCTATTGAAGCATTGAAAATCGAGAGAAGGAGTTTGCCCCTGCACGAAATTCCATTTTTAGCCTGGGCTCAAGCTGTTAAGCGCCAAGTCAAGATCATTTCTTTTGGGCTGGACCTTGCATCTCTGCGGCAAAATCCACTAACTCAGGCCCTGGACAAATCATATATTCCAGGTAAACCCCAACCTTACCTGCAAGACCCAGTATCCACTTATGCGAGAAAGAAAATTCTGTACTTTCGCCTTTTGGTCCTCAGGATCGTGGACTTCAACCCCAAATGGGCCCGTACGGATGGCACCATAGCCTGTCGTCTATGCAACTACCGCAGAGAATCCTGGCTACACTGGTTGTGTTGTTGCACAAAGTTGGCCAATGACCGCCATCGTTTGTTGCTTCCGATTTTACGGAACACGGACTATAGAAATTGTAGAGAGGCTTCGGACTGGTGCCTCTCAGTCTCCACGACCTGCTTGATAGCCAGAGTTGGGAAATTCATACACCCGGTAAAAATGGCACTCGACTCCCAATTAACGGTAGTGTCTGCAAAGTAACTGGAATCCTTCAGCCCCAGTCATTTAACCTGGGCTGGTTTTAAGCTCCACGAGGAATTCATCTATCGTCAACCGCCCATGGTGCACAAATTGATTTTACCGAACTTTCATGTTCCTCCCCTAATCAGTTGGGAAACATTGGTGCAACCTACACTCTACTCCTTTTAAAAGAACTCTGTTTTGGTCAACTAAACAGTACTAATATGTTAGCATTTTAACTTAGAGTGATATTTACTTCTATGAGTGGATGGGACATGTGGGGGCGGGGACGGGAAGCTCATCAAGTTTTTTTTTAAACTTTTTTTTTACCTTATACTGTAAAGATTTTAAGTAATCATGCAGTTTATTAATAAATTGTCAAAATTGTCAACCTGGGAAATTCAAAGGTAAGGAATCTGTAGCTAGCTGTCTCAATCAGATTCCTGATTTTCACAGTGAGAATAGTAAGTTGTGCATTTATAGTGTTTCAAGATCCCATCCTGTGATAAAAAGCACTGTGACTTCATCAGTTCAAAGCAAAAGGAACAAATAATGGATGGAATGCTGAACAATGCAAACATTCACTCCCAGTCACAAAGATCGGAGTTTAAACCATTTTTTTTGCTCACCACACCACCAGAATTTGGACCCAGCCATATCATCAGTTTTCAGCCTGTTCTCATGGGAACCCTCCAGCCTGAACAGCCAAGCCAGACTTTCCCAGGACCAGAATCAAGCATCCTAGGTCCGGTTTCGGGGCATCCCTCCATATCAGTCAGACTAGCTTGAATTCAGTAGCACAGAGAGCACGGGATCCACGTCTGGGTATACCCTTCCCACTTAGGGCGACAAAACAAAAAGGAACAAATAATGGACGGAATGCTGAACAATGCAAACATTCACCCCCCCCCCCCCCCAGTCACAAAGATCTGTGTTTAATCCATCGTTCTTTTGCTCACCATGCCACCCTAATTTGGACCCAGACATATGCAAATCAGTCCAGCCCGAACTGTCAAGTCAGACCCTCCAAGGACCAGAAACAAGCATCCTGGGACAAGTTTCGGGGCATCACCCCTCATCAGCCAGGCTAGCTTGAATCCAATGGCGCAGTGAGCACAGGACCCACGTCTGGGAATACCCTTCCCACTTAGTGGGCGACAAAAGCAAAAGGAACAAATAATGGACGGAATGCTGAACACTGCAAACATTCACGCCAGTCACAAACCTCGAAACCTGTCCTAGGATGCTTTTTTCCAGTCAAGGGAGGGCCTGGCCTGGCAGTTCGGGCTGGATTGTTCCCATGGGGAACAAGGTCAAGACGGATTTGCATATGGCTGGGTCTAAACTGGAATGACATGGGGAGCAATGTGTGACATTATTCAGCATTCTGTCCAACAATTGTTCTTTTTGCATCCATCAATTAAAGCAAATACTAGCCCCCCAAGCAACTTTTATGTTTGGTGCTCAACCGGTTGTACAGGGTAGAGCGGTACAATGGCCTATTAAACTCAGGGGCACTAGAATGATGGGGTAGGGGAGGACCAAATTATGGGGCAGAATAGACTAAATTACGTGTCAAGAAAAAGAAAATTATGCAGCGTAATGCAGCACATTTTGTGAATGTGTTACCTTGCTATTTTGCAATTTTTAGGTCTCCCTGAATCAGCGCTCAAGCGTTGCTCGGAGAGATTTTAGTAGGTGAGTTTTCAAAGTGCTGCTGGCTGGCGACAAGCTAACATTCACGCGAGCGTGCACGAGCGAACCACCAGCCTTCAGCGCCATATGTCTTTCCTCTTGCTTGCTTCCTGCCTCCGCCCCTTCCCTGCCTTCGCGCTTACAAGCGTTTGGGATTCTCCCAGTGGGTGCATCTCAGTCAGGCAATATCACGCCCACCTTACATTTCTCTTCCATCGCTGCCTCAACGTGCTCTCTTTCCACAAACTCAATGTTTGTGTTCCTTTATTTTGAAATGCTTTTAGTATTATTGTTTTGTGACTTCAGCAACATTAAGGAACCTTTACCATGAAACTGGACAACGTTCACAGTGTTTATTTCTGATCGCAGCGGCTCCTTCATGTCCGTTGCACCATTCATGGAGTCCTTTCATTGGAGCTTTCATGAGGACAGGAGGAGGAAGCTGGAAACTTTTGGCACATTCGCTTTAAAAGCACAGCATGTTGGCGACTGGTTAGTCAATTAGACCTATGTTGCGCTTTAGATCTCAAAGCGCTATGGTGGGTAAGCAGTTATAACTCATGAAACATGGGGAGGTTTGAGTGCACATTGGTTGCAATCGAACTCTTAAGATGATGGGCTGGGTGTAACCATTATCAGCGCTTAGTCTTCGCTAAGTGATCCTGTTTTGTTGTTGTGTCAATGCTTTGCTGCGCCAGTTTGACTTACAATGTGCTTTCTCTTTCTCCAAACTATGTTTGCGTTCCTTTATTTTGAGATGCTTTTAGTATTACTGTCACACCCACAACCACACACATAACCACACATGCAACCACACCAAACACCCACCCAACCACACAACCAACTAGAGAACCAACCACAACCCCACAAACACCCAACCACAACCCCACAAACACAACCACAACCCCACAAACACAACCCCACACCCACAAACACCCAACCACAACCCCACAAACACCCAACCACAACCCCACAAACACCCAACCACACACATACACCCAACCACGCACCCAACCACAACTACAACCACACCCACACACAAACAACCTCCCCCCACGCACACAACCCCAAACAACCACACACAACCCCAAACAAACACACACAACCCCAAACAACCACACACACACAACCCCACACACACACAACCACAACACACAATTCCACACACAACCCCACACACACAACCCCCAACACACACAACCCCCAACATACACCCCACAACCCCACATAAACAACCACACACACACAACCCCCCCCCCACACACACACAACCCCCCCCACACACACACAACCCCCCCCCACACACACACAACGTCCCCCACACACACACAACCCCCCCACACACACACAACCCCCCACACACACACAACCCCCCCACACACACAACCCCCCCCACACACACACAACCCCCCCACACACACAACCCCCCCACACACACAACCCCCCCACACACACAACCCCCCCACACACACAACCCCCCCCCCACACACACAACCCCCCCCCACACACACAACCCCCCCCCACACACACAACCCCCCACACACACACACAACCCCCCACACACACACACAACCCCCCCCACACACACACAACCCCCCACACACACACAACCCCCCCCCCACACACACACAACCCCCCCCCACACACACAACCCCCCCCACACACACACAACCCCCCCACACACACACAACCCCCCCCCACACAACCCCCCCACACACACACACAACCCCCCCCCACACACACACACAACCCCCCCCCACACACACACCCCCCCCACACACACACACAACCCCCCCCACACACACACAACCCCCACAACCCCCACACACACACATAACCACCCCCCACACACACACAACCCCCCCACACACACACACACATAACCCCACACACAACCCCACACACACACACAACCCCACACACACACACAACCCCACACACACACATAACCCCACACACACACATAACCCCACACACATACATAACCCCACACACATACATAACCCCGCACACATACATAACCCCACACACACATAACCCCACACACACATAACCCCACACACACAACCCCACACACATACATAACCCCACACACATACATAACCCCACACACATAACCCCACACACATAACCCCACACACATAACCCCACACACACACATAACCCCACACACACACATAACCCCACACACACACATAACCCCACACACACACATAACCCACCACACACACACCCCACCACACACACACAACCCCACACACCCAACCAGCCACAAACAATCACACACAAACACAACCACACCCACACAAACACAACCACAACCAACCACACACAACCACAACCAACCACACACAACCACAACCAACCACACACAACCACAACCAACCACACACAACCAACCACACACATACCCCGCCCCCCCCCCGGCCACTCACTGGCTATCAGCCTCCTCTCAGCCAGGTAGCGTGTTCGCAATCAGTTTCACTTTCACGCGATCGCGATCTGTTTCACTTTCACTGCCGCGTTTGCCTTGAAAGTGTTCGCGTTTCTAGTTTTATTCAGTATTCACTCTGTTCCTAGTGCTTGACAATCCAATGTCTACAAAATTAAAGTAGTCCGCAAGTCTCCTGTCAACCATACAACTACATGCATTTTCTCCGATCCACATAGATATCAGTGGTATAGACAAAGGTAACCAGGTTTGTTATCCGTCCTTCAAGCAATAACCAGAATACTAAACTGCATTTGTGCCCCACTTAATTTTAAACAGCAAACAGTTATTCTAATTGGTTTGTTTCACATAGGTTGGGTCTTAGGAGAAGGGCAGTGGCAGTTGCATGGCACTATACACTAGTGTGTTCAAAAGAGTTGTTTTAAAAAAAAAAAAAGGTTTTATGAAAAATGGACTCCTAAAAATTCTGATTCCACCAGAATCCGAGTCCTTCACAACACCGTGTTTATTTTGGCTGTCAGCTGTAAAAAGGAGACTAATATTGCCCCCATTTTTATTATTCTGTATCCTCGGTTCATTTCTGGGGTGCTTTTTCAACTTGTTGCTAGTTCATTGCGAATCTTACCATTACTAATTCAAATTGGGTTACCTTTGGCTTATTTGCCATGCAAACTTTATCTCAATAAGTTGCTGTAACAAGCTGCAAGTCTGCTACGTAAGCCCATTCATTTGCTAATTATTTTCCACATAAGGTTGCAAGACCATAAAGGGGAGTTTTCAGGATTTTGTATAGATTCTTGTTTGAAGATGTTACTCTCTCTTACGCACCCCACTCCTGTACTTAGGTTACGAGTGACTTGGCACCCGCCTTTCAGAGGTTCTCACATCCACCCAAGTCTGGCCTGGCACTGGTGCGTCCCAGCCTGGCACACACCGGGTGATTATCTCCGCACCGCCTTCTAGACCCCAGCTCACTACTGTTTGCAGTCTGTTACGCACCCCTCACCTCCCTGGCACTCACCCTTCACCCCTCAGGCCTGGCAGTCACTCCTTGCACCTGGCACTCACCCTTCTCCCTCTCTGGCACTCAGCATTGACTCTCTGTGACACTTAACGGTCACCTCCCGACACTCACCCTTGACCCTCTTGGTACTCATACTTCCCCTCTCTGGCACATATCCTTCACCTTGCTGACACTCACCTATGTCCCTCTGGGCATTCACTACTCACCCCCTTGGCACTTACCCTTCACCTCCATGGTACTAGCCCTTCATCCCCCTGGCCTAGCAGCTACCCTTCACCCCTTGCAGCTACCCTTCACCCCTTGACCTCACCCTTCCCCTCCCTGGCACTCACCTTTGACCCTCCTGACTTTGAACTCAACCTTCACCTCCGTGGCACTAGCCCTTCACCCCCCCCCGGCCTGGCAGCTACCCTTCACCCCTGGCACTCCCTGGCACTCACCCTTCACCCTCCTGACTCTTAAGTCTCATCTCCCTGGCACTCACTCCTCACCTCTCTGGCACTCACCCTTCACCCCCATGGTCTAACAGTCACCCTTGTCCCTCCTGGCATTCACTCCTCACCTCGCTGCCACTCACCCTTGACCCTCCTGGCACTAGCCCGGTTTCCCCCAAGAACAAAAAATAACAAGCATTGGCATAGCCAATAGGTCTCGCCTTTGGGACCTTATAAGTGTTTAGCCAAGCAACAGATGATGTTGTTGCACCAAGGATATTGTGTTGCATAACTAAATACTTAGAAGGTCCCAAATGTGAGACCTATTGGTCATGCCAATGCTTACAAGCACCAGGAAGGGGACCAGTCACCTCTGAGAAGTGTATTTTACTGTGCAGCAACACAAGTTGCTGCGTCTTTGTAACTTTTGATTTTGAACTATTCGAGCTAGAAACATTTTTTTGCTAAAAGGATATGCAGTAGATGATGAATTATGTGGCAAATAAGGCAAATCCACAATTATGTAGAAAACACAGGGGCTGCCAAACTATATAGTTACAGTGCAGCTGACTAAATCCCAATCGTGGATGCTTTGCTACCTTTCCTTGCTGTTCCAGGGTTGCACTGGATCTCAAAACAAGAACCCATAGGAGGAGAAAATTGAAGAGGAGATTACTTAATTTGAGCACCAGAGAGAAGGCAGCGAGTGGACTTGGGCAAGATGGGAGTTCATGTTTCAAACAAATAGCAGACGAAGCAACTCACTTCGCAAGGCAGTAGCTATCAGTGATGCAGGTCTGAGGAACCCACTTGAGTCAGGGGTCTGAGGGTTCCCCTTGATCATAATTATGACTGTCTTTCTAAAAAAAGTATAGGGTTAATTTCCCTTGGTAGCATAGAGCTAAGAGCACTATTGCTACAAAAATGTGGGGGTAACACATTGAGGCTCATTTTTCGTTCTAAAAGGGGGAGATGTGGCCCACCTGGTTCAAATCCTGGCATCAGCTCAACTTTCTGTGATTCTAGGCAAATCACTTAATCAGCTGGTGCCTAAAATGAATTTGATCTGGTTATATTTAACTGGTGCTCACGTAAAGACATCCAGTGCCCCTGGTCGAGTCTGTGCTACATACAAATGAAAAGGGGAGAGGGGGGATAGAGAGTCTGTTTCAAGATCACAGTGATGGTGGGAAAGAGGTGAAAGTGGTAGAGGAGATAGACTACTTAGGGGCACATCTATCATTAGTGCAGTAGTTGCACTTTCATTGGGGCCCAGGAGTGAGACGGGCTAAAAACACCCAAATTATGGAAAGCAATTTTTTCATCAATATTTTTTGTTCGATGACTTTGCCCTGTTAGATGTCTCACATTTATTGTTGATTATCAACTACAGAAAAAGTACCCATGAAATGACCTCAAAAGGTCCGGCCCTTAGCTTAGCCCTGCCTCTCCTGCTACTCGCTTTAAAGTTTTGGAGGGAGACCCTTTCTTCCAAACATTTGGATTTGGGCGCTGAGAGAAGGAATATGCTACATACGAGTATGCATTTGTTCTTGGCATGTAGGGCTGCTGACATTCATATCTGTGCATAGATCGCTGCCTAGTGTTGTGTCCGGATGATTGCACCTTGTTGTCCTGGAAGAGTCTTCGAAGTATCACGAGATAGGGGACTCCTCCCCTGGACTACAATGCGCATGGGCATCCTCTCCATCCTCAGATTGTTTTTCGCCACTGTGGCAGAGATGGAGA
This sequence comes from Lissotriton vulgaris, assembly GCF_964263255.1. Lineage (NCBI taxonomy): Eukaryota > Metazoa > Chordata > Amphibia > Caudata > Salamandridae > Lissotriton > Lissotriton vulgaris. The sequence continues at coordinate 884,212,269 of NC_141685.1, forward strand.
TAGTAAAGTAAGAGATGGCCATGCAAAAGATAATGCTGCAGCTGCTACAGGCACCGGGGAGGAGGGCAGGCGATATGAATGTCAGCATCGCTACATGCCAAGAACAGATGCATACTGGTAAGTAGCTAATTCCGTTCCAGGCATGTGGGCTGCTGAATTCATATCTGTGCATAGACTGAATAGCAGTATCTCCTCTAGCAGTGGTTACCTGTGCCAGCTGCAGCAGTATATAAAAGAGTTTTGAGGACAGCCTGGCCTACAGCAGCTTGCTGCTTTGCTTGCACGTCTACACAGTAGTGTTTTGTGAAGGTGTGTATAGTAGTCCATGTGGCGACTCTACATATGTCTTCAAGAGGAATATTCCCCAGGAAAGCCATGGATGCCCCCATTTTTCGGGTAGAGTGTGCTCTCGGGGGGACAGTTAAAGTGCGTTTAGCCTGTTGATAGCATATTTGAATGCATTTAACGATCCATCTGGCTATTCCTGACTTTGATATTGGATTTCCTTTATGATGTGGTGAAAAAGCAACAAATAATTGCTTTGTTTTCCTAAATGATTTCGCTCTGTCCACATAATAAAGCAGAGCTCTCTTTACATCCAGTGTGTGTAGGGCTCTTTCAGCTACTGACTGTATTTTGGAAGAACACTGGCAGTTCTATGGATTGATTAATATGGAAGTTGGATATGACCTTAGGCATAAACGTAGAGTTTGTTCTAAGAACTACCCTGTTAGCGTGTACTTGCATGAAGGGTTCCTGAATGGTTAGTGCTTGTAACTCGCCTGAGTGAGGTATTGGCAATTAAGAATGCCACCTTCGAGGGGGAGGAGCCTAGCCTGCAGCCGAGATGGCCGCCTAGTTCCTCGGCTCCGCCGACCCTTGTGCCCTTCTACATTATCCTGCCGTACATCCTGTACCTCCATGCGCCACGCTTACCTGTGAGACGCTCCTGACCACGTTGCTGCAACTTTCGGCGAAAACGGAGCTGTTCCGGCGGTGAGGAGCCCCAGTGTATTTCCCGGCCTTCCAAGTGGCCGCAGCCGGGTCATTGCCTGTGGGGGACGGCCGGCGGCGACAACAACAACAACGGCTGCCGCGGAGGAGGAGGAGCCGGTTGGCTGATCCTGCAGTGTGGCGCTGGGCTTTTCGCCGCAGCTCTTCCCTCCGCTCGGCAGCCCAACGCGCCTTGCAACATTGTACCGGCTTCTCTACACTGTATCCCGGCCTGGCTGGGAGAGGGCCGGGATTGCTTCTTTGTTGCCTCTCCTCCGTAGCGGACGCCATTTTCCGAATCGGGAACCCTGCGCCTGTCAGTGGGGTTCCCTGCTCTTCTCGGGGGCTCGTTGTCTGCCGGCTTCCTCCCAATTGGAGCTCCCCCACGACCGGCTGCCTTCATGCTTCTGCCCCAGCTGAGCCCTGCAGATTTTCTGCGGAATTGTCGAGTGTTAATGGCTGACGAGGGAGACTTGCTTTCAGAGGCGCTCTGCAGCCGATCGCCCTGGACGGGGGTCAATGCTGCATCCTCCATTCGGGATACACCGCTGGGGCTTCGGGATATCCTGGAGGCTCTGGAAGACCTGCGGATGGCCTTTCGCGACTCTGCCAATGGTTTGGGGGCACAGCTTGCTGAGATTTCTCCAGCCGGCCATGATGGTCCTTCAGTGCTGCACACTACGCCACATCCTCACTCTGTTACGGGTGAATCACCTGCCCTGGAATATGTGGAGGCGACGGTTGGGCGCGCCTCAGTATCCGCTGCGGCGCTCTCCGGATTAGCCTCGAAGGAGTATGGCGATACTGATCCTTTGCGATGGCCGGTGCTTCTACTTCGGACGCCATGTTGTTCATCTCCTTTGTCCTCTGGTGGCATGCTTCTTCGCGTCCTTCTGGACTTGCTGTTCGCGCATCGGTCGGCTGCTACGCTGGAATTTTCGCCTCGTCTTGCTCCCTATTGTACTCTCCTCGGACAGGCAGTGGTGACTTCTTTTGACTTTTGTTATCGAACTCCAAGCCAGTTTGACTCGTCCCAAGTGCCTCGACTTCTGCAATGGATTCCACGGTGGCCCTTCTCGTCCATGTTGGCTGTTTTAGAACTGGACTCCGTTGTCGTGCCGGTTCGGAGGGGACAAGGCTGAGGATGTTTCTTCTTTTGCTGCAACCTGCTGCGTGCATGGCTGGGACTGTAAATGACAATTGTTGGAGGTACATGTTGGTTAGGTGCTAGGTCGGGGTCCGAGGTTGGGTGGCCGCGGGTAACAGTATTGATTGCTTTGGTTATATCCTTGGCCCTCCTCCGGTCTTATGTGATTCTTCTTTTCTCTTTTTTTTTTTTTCCTTTCTTCTGAATTTCGGGTACTCTTTTGGGGCGACAGACACACTGCTAGGGGGGGTAGGCCGTAGCCTCTGCATGCGTGTAGGGTGGGGGGTTAATTCTTCGATTGTTTCAGTTTCTATGGGCCTCTATTTTTCCTTTTTTTCTTCTTCTTACTCTTTATTCTTTCATCTTTTCTTCTCTTCTTTCCTTGGGTCAGGGGGGAGATTGGGAATTTGCGGGTAGCGACTAGGGGTCCTTATCTAGTGTGTTCATCCTCTATCCTGACTTATTTGCTTACAGCCGTTTGTTTTGTGGATAAAGCTGCTGATACTTCTGATGATCGTTGCCCACTTGTGTCCTAATCGTATTGTTTTGACTCGGATCCTTCTTGACCTTTATTGCTATGGACTCATTTCAAAACTTTAAAATTAAACCTTCATTATCCTACCTCTCGGCGGCGCAATTATGTATAGTGTAATTTGGATTAATCGTGCCTGCTCTGATATGCTGCTGAGTTGCCTAACTGCATGCTGATGTGCCTTTTATTGTCGAGGCCGGCCTGTGGGTTGTAGGCCCGTATCTGTATGCACATACTGTCTAATAAAGGTTTTCCAAAAAAAAAAAAAAAAAAAAAAAAGAAGAATGCCACCTTCCACATTAGGAATTGCAGTTCGCATGAGTGTAGAGGCTCTAAAGGAGGTCCCATAAGTCTGGTAAGTACTATATTTAGATTCCAGACAGGGAAGGTGGGTGTCTTGGAGGGATCACTCTTAAGACGCTCCATAAAAGCTTTTATTGCTGGTACTCTTAACAGTGAAAGGTGTTGCCTGTTTTGAAGGTATTCTGCTATAGCGGCTAGGTGTAGCCTTATGGAAGAGTACGCCAAGTTGCATCTTTGAAGATGCAGCAGGTAACATATAATGTTCTGTATGGAAGCGTCTAAAGGGTTGATTTGGTTATTGTTGCAGTAAATACCAAATCTCTTCCATTTAGCTGCATTTCATGCTCTTGTGGTTGGTCGCCTTGCCTCTTTAATGATGTTCATACAGTCTGGAGGCAAGTTAAGGTATCCACATTCTAAGACTTCAGGAGCCAGAATGCTAGGTTAATCTGATTGGGATCTGGGTGTCTGATTTCTCCATGGTTCTGAGTTAGAAGATGGGGTGCGAGGCGCAGCCTTTGATGAGGAACTACTGAAAGTTCCAGGAATGTTGTGTACCTTGGCTGTCTCGCCCTGTGGGAGCAACTAGGATCAGTGTGAGTGACTGTTGCCGCAGTTTGCGTGCCACCAGCGGAATCAGTGGTGCTGGGGGAAAAGCGTACGCAAATCTGCCTGACCAGTTCATCGATATCGCATTGCCTTGTGACAAAGGAGGAGGGAACCTGGCGGTAAAGTACTGGCATTTTGAGTTTTCGTTTGTGGCAAATAGGTCTATCTCTGTGTGCCCCCACTGCCTGAAGAATGGTTGGAGAATTGGGGGTGAATCTACCAGTCGTGTAGTTGCTGGCTGTGCCTGCTGAGCAGGTCTGCAATCTGATTGTCTTTCCCTGGAAGGTGTTTGTAGGAAGGTACATCCTGACTATGGTTGCCCCCAACTTTTTGCCCTGTGTTTTAGCTGGTTTTGGACATAGTCGACCTGGGACCCTGCCAATCAGGACCCCAGGCCTACTGCTCTCTCTTTAAAATGGATTCCATGTACCCTAGGTGCATTTCCAATTGGTACTGGGCCACCCTATCAGACCCTGTAACTCAGGGCATGGGTGTACCCAGGGCTGCCAGGGCCTGCAGCATGTATTATGCCACCCCTGGCTGGCCTCCTAAATTTGACACAACTGGCTGCATGACAGCTGGGGCAAAGTCGTGTAATCACCCTTTGCTGTAGGTGTAGTATACCTATACCTAATCCTAAAATGGACACACAGATTCCTATCAGTCACTCCTATGGCAGGCCTTGACAATCCTGAAGGCAGAGTGCTTGGAATCGTGTGAGATGGTGCTCTGGCATGAGCTGAGCCTGTCTGCAGCTTGCGGAACCAAGTCCTAATAGCTGTTCCATGATATCGCATACCATATACTCTTAAGTGCATTATAATCCTCGCGGTTAAATGCTAACTTTGGTATTGCTTTATCAAAACATGTCGAGTAAGGTGTCATACGAATTGGAATACTAACCCCTCGCCAATTCTGGCGACGGGGTTAGCATTCCACCCTTCTAGAGGGACACGACATGTATGTAACTGTGAACCCCGGTTAAAGTTAACTGCAGCCTCAGCTCCACAAAATGGATGCTGCCACCACAGACACGAGTCTGACCCCCTGCAGCTGGGAGTCCTTCCAGCGAGGGGAGCCTGGACAAAGGGTTTCCTGTCAGGGGCGGTGCTAGCACCGTCCCAGACATGGTTTTGTGTATCCTGGGTAGGCAGGGCTTTTCAGGAAGGTGACTGCTGAGTGGCACCCCGGTGCTCACTACGCATAGGCCGGTCAGAACCAGTTCCAGGGGCACACCAGCCCCTGGCCTGGGGGAAGTCCGGCATGGGAGAGGGGTGTAACCACCCCCCTCCTGGTCCCACCCATAGGCAGGACCTAGTCACCGGGTCAGCCCCCTTTTTTAGTATAAAGATAGGAGCGGGCCCCCTGTTAAAATTAGATCATCTTTGGAATCAAGACACGACTTTCTACGAAAGGACATCAAGATTTCTTCCTCAAGATTCTCCCTTGTGGCTAAGGAGTAGTCACCCTGCATCAAGCGGGCACCATCCTAAAGAACCACTGCGGTCTGCTGCAAGTCCTTCATCACGAATCCGACGACCCAGCTCGACGAGACCCGGCTTCCCTGGCACCTCTGACCTCTATTCACCTCTACAGCAAAGCTGAGAACCGTGAGTGCGACGAGACCTCGAGGGACCGACGATCGCCAAGACTGCACGACATCTTTACAACAAGCCCACCGTGTCCTCCACGGGTGAGTGCTTTGGGGTCCGAGAAGCCCCAACCCTGCGCAGCTCCAGCACCCAAGGTCAGCCTCCCTGCATCTCCACGATCTGCGGGGGGCCCTTCTGCTGTTTGCTGTGCACCGCGTTGTTTGGCTACTAGCCGGCTGGCTGTGGCCTTCTGAACGACGCCCGACGACATCACTGCTGCTGGTCTGGTTGCTCCCGACTGGCCCTTGCTTCCTTCTTCAAGAGAGGCACCCCGGACCCTCCTGGTCCACTCCAGACGCCATTTTAGGTCCACCGCGTGGGCTTGAATTTGCCAAGGCTTTGTTGCCCAATCCTGGGTCCAGCGACGCCGACAGCTTCTATCTTCGTGGGACAGCTCGATCCTCCATCCTGGTCGCCGACAACGCCTCCTGGTCCGTGAGATCTCCGAGCACAGCGTCACCCACTCACCTTGTCGAGGTGGCTACCATCCGGTGCCCTCCTGGTGCCCACTGACTACTGGCTAGTAGTCTCGAACTTGGTCCCCTCTGCTTTCAGGTGTCATTTATCTTCGAGATCCAGGCTTGGATCCAACTGAACTTTCTTCACTGGTCACCGGCCAGCATCTTTTCTTCCGGCTCCTGGTCCGTCTACAAGGAATCCCGACGTCTTTTCAGACCTATGCAGCTGCAGCCCCTGGGCTAGGTAACTTCGGCATTTCGGTGCCCCAGCATAGCCTCACTATCTAAGGGTCAGGATCCACTGTCGTTTTCTCCCTACCAGGTCGGGTTCGCCCGAGAACACTAACTTTTCAATTTCTAGCTACCATAGACTTTTGTCCGCATCTCGCGTGAGAGTGCACACACTGCACCCGAGTCCCCTAGGCCTCCTAGAAGTAATCTAACGATTCCCTAGTCAAGTCCTAGCGATTCCAAAAGCTATTAGTACTGTACTTACCTGCTAGTAATTTCGCATTCCACTTTCAGAGTATATGGTTTTCCGTGCCCCTCGGGCATTTGTATATACTGTGCTAACTTAAGTATTTTTGTAAGAGTTTTGGTTTGTGCTTAGTACCCTGTCCTCATAAAGAGTACAGGGCTGTTGTGATCTTTAATAAATAACTGTTTATTTTCAGAACACTTGTGTGGTGTCCTTTCACTTGGTGTTCAAGGGGTATATGTGTGGTAAACGGCTGGCTTAACACGCCCTCTCGAGTCTTTAGCCTTAGACTGCTCGTATCCACGCTACTAGGATAGCTGGTCTATAAGGTTGACTTACAACCAATCATCAATAAGGGTTGTTGGACTGATACATAGTGTTCACTAGAATAGTGAGCACTGCATATCAGGCCACCTTCTCACAGTGTTCTGCCAGGAGAAAGATATGCTTTGGAATTGCCCACTTCCATGTGCTCTGCGCTAAGTGGGACAGTTGTGGAGAGTGTGTTCCTCCCTGTTTCTGGATATAGTACATTGCTGTCATGTTGTCCGTCCGGATCAAGACAGTCTTGCTGTACAAGTATTTTTGGAATGCTTTCAGGGCTAGGAATATTGCTAGCAAATCTAGTTGGTTGATATGCAGTTTCTTTTGTTTGTTTGTCCAGAGCCCTTGTTCTGTGTAGTGAAGGAGGTGGGCTCCCCAGCCTGTCAGTGATGCATCCGCTGTTGGGACTAGTTGTGGAACCGGCTCTTGGAACAGTCGCCCTTTGGAAAGGTTTTGTGGGTTCCACCACGGCAGAGAGTTGTGAGCGCGACTGTCTACAAACACTTGGTTTTTTAGTTGTCCTTGAGCCTGGTTCCACTGCTGTGCTAGGCATTCTTGCAATGGACGCATTTGAAGTCTGGCATAGGGGGACAATGAATATGCAGGAGGCCATCATGCCTATGAGCTGCATGAAGACTCGAGCTGGAAGAGAGTGTTGTGGCAGAAATTTGCAAATGAGGATCTGCATGCAGGCTATCCTCGCTGAGTTTGGGTAAGCCTTTGCCACTGAGGTATCTATCGTCGCTCCCAGATATTGTTGTATGTGGGATGTTTGTAGATGCACTTTTGGGTAGTTTATTGAAAACTCTAGTTTGTGTAGCAGCTGGAGTGTTTGAGATGTGTCTTTAGCACACTGTTGGTACGATTTTGCTTGTATAAGCCAATCGTCTAGGTACGGGAACACATGGATGTGTTGCCTCCTGAGATGTGCAGCTACTGTGGCTAAGCATTTTGTAAACACTCTTGGAGCAGTGGTCACCCCGAAGGGGAGAACCTTGAATTGGTAGTGTTGACCTTCTATTGTGAACCGGAGATATTTCCTGTGAGATGAATGGATGGGTATATGAAAATACACGTCCTTGAGGTCCAATGTTGCCAAGAAGTCAACTTGCTGTAGCAACTGGAGCACTTGCTGTAGTGTGATCATATGGAAGTGCTCCGACAGTATGTATTGATTTAGGGGTCTGAGGTCCAATATTGTTCTGAGGGAACCGTCCTTTTTGGGAATAAGGAAGTATAGGGAGTATACCCCTGTCCCTTGATGTTGGAAAGGGACTGGTTCTATGGCCCCCTTTTCCAGCATGCATTTCACCTCTTGTTGTAGCAGGGTGATGTGTTCTTTGGACATAGGACGGTGTCTGGGTGGTATGTTCGGTGGGGTAGAAGTGAGTTCTAGGCAATAACCATACTGGATAATTTTTCTCACCCACCTGTCCGTGGTAATTGGGTTTCAGACAGGTAGGAATTGTTGAAGTCTGCCTCCGACCGGTGTTAGGTGGTCTGGAGGTAGCGTGATTAAGTCACTGTTTTGTGGCAGTGGAGGCTCTGGTGTTGTTGCCTCCACGTCCTCTTCCCTTATTATTGTTGCCCCTATAACCTCCTCTGTTGGAGTTTTTCCTAAAGGAACCTTGGGTGTTGCCTTTGTATGAAGTTGAGGTCTGTGAAGTATTGCCTCGTGTAGCTGCTCTATATGAGGAGCGTCGAATGGAACCTCTGTGTTGCTGAAACTGCAATGCACCCATTGATTTCACAGTTTGTGTCTTTCTTAATTTTATCTAAAATGGTGTCGACTGCGGGGCCAAAAAGGAAGTCTTGATTGACTGGCTGGTTAACACCTTTGCTGCGGCGGCTATTCCGCCGCAGCGCTAACGGTCGCGGGGGGCGCGCGGCTCACCTGCGCGGGTGACAGAACCGTTCCGTCACAGCTCGCGGGTGAGCTGTGCTTGTGACGGAACGGTTCAGTCACGGCCCCGCCCGCTTAAGGAAACGCGCTGTGCAGGCGCGAAATCAGCGTCGCGCAGGCGCGGGAGCGGGCCGTGACGGAACCGTTTCGTCATGAGCACAGCCCACCCGAGGGGCGTGACGGAACGGTTCAGTCAATAGCGTCGAAAGAGTTAAGAATGGTGGACTGCACCTCATTCTTAAAGCCGGAAATACGCAGCCATGCATGTCGTCTTAGTAAAACGCTTGTGTTAATAGACCTGGCTACAGTGTCGGCTGCGTCAAGCGCACCTTTGATGGAGGCGTTTGTAATAAATTTTCCCTCCTGTAGGAGGTCATTGGCTTGGGCTTTAAAAGGCTCAGGCAGGTGTAGCATTAACCTTTCAAGCTGGTCATAGTGCGCCCTGTCGTAACGAGCTAGCAGAGCTTGTGTATTGGCAATCCTCCATGAATTGGAGGCCTGTGATGCTACCCTTTTACCTGAGGCCTCTAGTATTTTTGACTCCTTACCAGGAGGAGGAGCCTCCCCTGTTGTCTGTGAGTTGGCCCTTTTGCGTGCATTAGCCACTACCAGTGAGTCTAATGGTAACTGACCTCTGATGTAGGTAGGGTGTGTAGGGACTGCTCTATACTTCTTCTCAATCCTAGGATTGATTACACGTGCCCTGGCTGTATCTTTAAATATATCAGGCGCGTGTTTTAACACTCCCTTTAGCATAGGTAGTGTTTTGACGCTTTTTTTCTGAAGTAGGGAAGGTGTCAAATAAGAAGTCTTCTTCTACAGGGTCATTATGCATGTCTACGTTGTGGTACTGCGCTGCCCTGTCTATTAGTTGGTTGAAGACGATGGTGTTGTCAGTAGATGACTGCTTAGTTGGGTATGAAGAGACGTCAGGGATGGGATGGGTGTCATATGGGTCAGTTGGTTCCCCTCATGGTTTATCTTGAGGGTTAGGATCCTCTGGATAATCATAATCATGCTGTGGATCCTCCCCTGTGTTTCCTTCATTGTCCCCATAGTGAGAAGGAGAGTAAGGAGCAAAAGGTAGTAGGCATAGTGGGATAGAAAGGACTGAAGGGCCTAAAGGGAGAAGTCCCAAAGTCTTTCTTTTTTAGTGGAATGGGGGAATGAGAGTCAGTGTCCAGCTGCCTCTTTTTCCTATGCAGGATTGTGACTTTACCAGTCTCAGGATTTATATATATTTTGCCTGGTCGTCTGATGGATCAGGATGGAAGAGTTCTTCCTCCACTGTCCTTGGTTGGGTCTTAGACTTTTTTGGCTTTGGGTCGATAACACCTTCTGTTTCGACGACTTTTGGTGCCTTATTGCGCTTCTTTGGCTCGTGCCCTTTCTTCGGGTCGACCGGGTCTTTTGGTTCGACACGTTTCTTGTGCTCTTGGTTGACTGTCCTTTTCCCAGTCAATGGCTTTTTTGGGATCGACTGGTGTTTTTGGAGCGCTTGTTTTTGGTTCGATAGCCTTCTCAGGCCAGATTACAGGCTTCGATACGGCACCCTTTCCGTCGGCGACCTTCTTCGGTTCGGCGACTTTCGGCACAGCCGTCTTTTTCGGGTCGACGTCTTTCTTCGTGTCGGCGCTTTTTGGCTTGGACTCCTCCTTTGGCTCGACGGCCTCTTTGGGGTCGGCGCCCTTTGGCTCAACTGCCTTTTTCGGGTCGACGGTTTTCTTTGGGTCGACGCCTTTAGGCTGCACGGCCTTTTTCGGGTCGACTGTTTTATTCGGGTCGGCGGTTTTATTATGGGTCGACTGTTTTATGCTGTACGGTCTTCTTCGGGTCAACGACCTTTTTGGAATCTGGAACCTTCTTTGGGATCGCAGTGCTTGGCCCTGGGGTCTCCGAAGGCTTAGGTTTCGGTTTCGGAGCAGAGCCGGACTGCGGGGCTGTTGAATGTTTTTTTGGATCTTGGCTAAGGCCTTTTGGCGATGCCTCGACCGGAGCCTTCGGTAACGGGGTAATTGGTGTCGAGGGCAGTGTACTCACGATTTGCCCCAGTGGGATCTCGTCGTCGGAGTAGTCTTCGACGGTGACGATCTCTAGGTCCGAATCTGGAGCTTCTGGAAGTTCTTGGTCATCATCAAAGATGTTGTCTGGTTCCGGTGCCTGTCGTTGCATCTCTTGCCTAGCGACCCGTCGAATCTGTATGGTTTTCTTCGACCGGAACTGGGTACAGGCTGGGCAGGTTTCTTCTTTATGACATTGTGGGCACCTTTTGAACGGGCTCCTTTCCATCGACAGCAGGCCCACGTGGCATCGAAAAGGCCCAGCGGCCCGCGTTGACAACCAGTTCGAGATGGAAAGCTTGATCGAGTCAAGAAGTACCGAGCAAGAACAATGCCGTCGAAGTCGAAGGCCTTTATAAAAGTTTTGTTTCGATTCCGAAGTTGGAGTATAGGAATAACATCCGAACCCAATGACGGAAAAAAACAATCGGAGGATGGAGAGGATGCCCATGTGCACTGTAGTCCAGGGGAGGAGTCACCTATCTCGTGATTCTTCGAAGACTCTTCCAGGACAACAAGGTGCAATCATCCGGACCAAACACTAGGCGGCGATCTATGCACAGATATGAATTCAGCAGGCCACATGCCTCGAACAAAAAGTTTTAAGACCTTCAATGTAGAGCACAGTCCTTTCCTTCTTGCTCCTGCTTCACACTTTGCGAATTATCTAAGAACAGTCAACGGCAACCTTTAACACCTGCCTACGAAGCTTTCTGGTTGATTGAACAAAGCTTAGCATTTTATACAGGGCGCTAAAATTGATAGTGTCCTTTTTTATTACTACGAAGCAATGGCCTACATCGGGAAGGAGGATGCCCAGTACATCCATTTCTCTTCTGTTGCTTGGAAACGTGCATCTCATTTTAAGTTTCCACAGGCACAATTAGTCCTGGTAAAAGGACTTTGGATTGACGTACATTCTGTACGAATTACTCTATTTTTTAGGAAATTGTAAGGGTACTAAAATAGGCATTTTATGTGACTGCACTGCAAGCAACCGACTACTGGCTGCAAAATGCAGAACAGCGTTTAAAGACAAAGCATTCATTTGCCACACGCTGGAACACACCGGCAAAGTACGTTGTCCGTGGGGGCGTGGCCGCGGCGGCGATCGGAATGGCCGCCTTTCCGTGAAGCTCCTCCATGCGGGCTCTTGACAGCGGCGACTGAGATGTAAACTGCCATTCCTGTTCCCCACATCCTTGCGGATCCGAACACTGATGTCGCCCCGATCATCTGGGTGACTTGAGAGAACGCGGGAGCGGCCTGCGGAGTGTGCACGGCGGAGGAGAAGCGAGGCCTTAGGACCTCGGCGCCAATCTTCTCTAACTGCGCCAGATCACTGGTGAGTGCCGCGCGGCACCTGGTCGCCGGGCCTTCGCTCCTTCGGGCGTCTCCGGCGGGGTTTCTCGCGCGTAGCCCGTCTGCTTCGGGCTCCCGGGTGGGGGCTGCCGGTTCCCGGTACGATCTCGGCCCATTCGCCTGGGGGGTGCCGGAGCCGGGGCCTCGATTTGCGGGCCTGGGCCGGGTGCTAGGCGGCGGGCGGGGACTCTCGCGGAGGGACGGCGGGGGGGTGGAGGCGCGGCGGCTGGGTGGCCGGGAGGCGCTGCTACGTGATTTTCGGCGGCCCCGCCTCAGACGCACTCGTAGGGGTCATCGAACCCCTCCATTCCTTCTGCTCTAAGCGACGGGAGAGGGCCGCTCCCTGCTCCACTGCATACTGCGGGTGCATTCTGTTCTTTGAACCAGGCCTCGGAAATAGGACCCTTCTGAGGCTGACCTGGTCCTCATTCACCTCGACTGAGCCTAAGAAGTGGAAGCAGGCGGTAGTCCTCCCCCTTCAAAAAAAAAACAATCTTAGTTGGGAGCGGATGGGTAACCTACGTCCTATCTCACTCCTTCCCTATCTGGCCAAGGTGGCAGAAAAGGTAGTGAACCTTCAGCTTATGGCATTTGTTGAGCAAGCCAATTTACTCCACCCTACTCAATTTGGCTTTCGGTCCCACCATTCGATGGAATCGGCGCTGCTGTTGGCCACAGAGACCATCAGGCAAGGGGTAGATGAGGGTCAAACTATGGCCCTCATTCTACTAGACCTTAGTGCAGCGTTTGACACTGTAGCACATTACACCTTGCTACAGTGTCTAAACAATGGGGGCGTCACAGGGCCAGCGCTGAGATGGATTCAGTCTTTCCTCACTGACCGGGGCTTTCAGGTTAGACAGGGTGAACACTACTCTCGGTCATTCGATCTTGATCAGGGGGTACCTCAGGGTTCATCCTCGAGTCCCACCCTGTTTAACCTGTATGTTTCCCCGGTGGCCACCATTGTTGAGGGCTATGGAAATCAGCTGGTGTCATATGCCGATGACACACAACTGGCCATTTCACTATCACGGCGGTCAGCTTCAGTGCCTGCATGCAGGAGCTTGCCCCCTGGATGTCTGACAACTGCCTGAAGCTGAATGGGTCCAAAACTGAGGTGCTCGTGGTGGGGAATGGTCCGAGTGTGTGGTCATCGGCATGGTGGCCAGCCTGTTTGGGCTCTACCCCTATGCCTTGCCAACAAGCAAAAAATCTGGGGGTAATGTTTGACTCCGGTCTTACATTTGCTCCCCAGGTCGATCGAGTAGCCGGGATGTGCTTTGGCATTCTTAAAAGTCTACGAAAGATTCTAGATTTGCTCCCGGTTGGAGCAAGACAGACTCTTGTGCACGCCTTGGTGACATCTAGATTGGATTACTCCAATCTTCTTTACCTGGGAATAACAGCAAAAAGCCTAAATCGACTCCAGGTACTGCAAAATGCCACAGCTCGGCTGGTGCTAAGACTTCCTAGAAGATCTGCCTCTAGAGCCGCGTTAAAAACGCTCCATTGGCTCCTGGTAAGGGAGAGGATAACTTTTAAAGCTCTATGCGTATGTCACCGCATCCTAAATGGCAAGGCACCTAATCCCTTACGGTCCCTTATCACTCCCTACAGCCCAGGACGCAGGCTTAGATCTGCTGGTACCGGGCTACTTGTAGTCCCCAAAATACATAGGACCCGAATGGGAGGCAGATCCTTTAGATTACTGGCGGCGAGGAGCTGGAACATGCTTCCGACGGAGCTGCGTCTTGAACCCTCCGAAGTAAAATACCGCAGAGCTCTAAAAACACATCTTTTCCATTCAGGTTTGGTGTAGCCTCCCCGTTGTGTATGCTCACTCTAGCTTTTTAGCGCGGGGACACGCTGGTGTGCGTAATGCCATGCGTTTTATAAAATTCCAAAATAAAATAAAAATGAGCACAATTTGGTCGCTGAGGCCTATCTGTTGGTGGAACTGTCTGGAGCTTGGTTTTATTCTGCCGCTCTCCCCCATTAGCGTGCTACCCACACCGCCTTTTCCGACTCAACTACGCCCTTGGGGCTGCCGTGAGGATGGGGAAGAGAGATCCTAACCAGAGGAAGCTTAGCTTCGATAAGACCCCCCTTCTTGCTACAGACCCTCTGCCTGGTTCGGCAGCCGGAGCTTCCAACTCGACGGACTTGGGAGACGCCGCGGATCTTGTCGCCACCATGATGGGTGAAATGCGGCCGGCTTCAAGGCTCTTGACACCCGCTTCGACAGCCTAGAGCAAAAACTAGCGGACATGGGCTTCAAGGTGCAGGCCCATGACAGAAGGCTTGATGTGGCTGAATCACGGATATCAGACATAGAAGATGGCGCCTCAAAGTCGCTTAAGAGACTGGAGCGGGTTGAGAAAATACTTAAAGACGTGGCCATCAAAAACGAAGACTTGGAATCGCGTAGCAGGCGCAATAACATTCGTATTCTTGGCGTGGCGGAGACCACGGCCACGTGCCGGTTCGACACCTTTGTCGAAACTCTTCTAATCAAACTATTTGGCATAGACACCTTCACTGCGGGCTTTGTTGTTGAGCGTGCACATAGGTCTCTGGGGCCTAAACCTCGCCCTGGCCAACTACCACGACCCATTATCGCCAGAATCATGAACTTCCGCGACCGCGACGCAGTACTTCGTGCGGCACGCGAGACTGGGGAAATACAGTGGCAGGGCAGTAAACTGTCCTTTTTCCCCGATTTCACACTGATGGTCCAGGAGGCGCGTCGCAAGTATAATGGGGTTAAATCCACCCTCCGGAACTTAGGTCTGAAATATGGTATGCTGTACCCAAGCTAGGTTGAAGGTGGATGTGAACGGCAGATTCCGCATTTTTGACTCTCCCACGGAAGCGCAAGACTTCTGCCATGACTACAAGAAGCAGGGCTCATCTGCAACTTTTGGTTCAGCACCGAACACTCCACCTCGAAACGACACACAATCCAGTGCTGACCTTTTTGCTGAAACTGGCCAGGGCTGACCGCTCAGCATTAACTACTGTTGCACCCTTCTCGAAATGCTGTTAATTGGATGTGGTTCTTCCAACGTGTATTGACTGGTCTCTGGTTCGGAAACCACTTGTTGGGATGCCCGCCCGGAGTGGCGTTGCTACCCCCGATGGCGCGGGCCTTGTTGTGTATATTTTCTGGGGCTTTAACATTTTTTTTGGCAGCTATTCTGTTTCTTTGAATGGTTACTAATTTTTGTAATTTGCACTGTTGTTCAGCAATGGTCCGGGGATTGCCTCTCGAGGGATTCTGGGAGGCTGGGAGGTGGGTGGGGGATGGGTTGTGTTTTGTTTCTGTGGTCATGCATATTCGTGATTGGTTGCCGGTGTCATTGGAGTAGACTGTCGATTGCACACTTGTTGAAGAATATCTTTACTTTGGAGTTATGGCCAGGATAGGTTTACAGTCTAGTCCTTCCAGACTGACTCTGATGTCTTGGAACGTGCGTGGTTTAAACACCACAAGGAAACGCAAACAGGTGCTGGCTTATGCGGCGCGACATGGGGTGGATGTCCTCTTTCTGCAAGAAACTCATTTGGTGCAGCCGGACGTGGTCTCAGTGGCCAGAGGTTGGGGATCGCATAAAGTGTTTTCCTGTTAAAGTAGATATGCTAGGGGAGTAGCAATTATTGTGCACAAACGGGTCTCTTTTGTAGTGACCGGCTGCAAAACTGATGAGGGCAGATATGTGCTTGTTATGGGAGTGCTGTTTGGATATAAGATCGCACTGGTGGGAGTCTACGGCCCCAATGTGGATTCCCCGTCCTATTTCCAGGACCTGCTGATGACGCTGCTTCACTCTGACATGGATTTGTTGGTTCTGGGGGGAGACTTTAACATATTGATGAATCCTGACCGGGACAGCACTTCACCCTCTCCTGACTGCAAACCCAGGTCCCGCGCAGTGCTGGCGGAAATTTGCTCCCACTTTTCCCTAGTAGATATAGAGGCTAGACTGCACCACCACACACCTGAGTACACGCATCACTCTGGCTTCCACAATACAAGCACTAGAATTGATTATTGGCTCCTCTCCCCGGGAATTGCGGGCTGGGTGGATGGCCTTTCCACGTTACCTCGCACCCTGTCAGACCACTCTCCCATTGTTTTGACTTTGGCGGTCCCCAGGTTAGGGGGTACGAAAGGCAGTGGCGATTTCCCGGTAGGGCTCTGCTTGACCCAACTTTTAAAGAGGACATCCGCACCGCCATCGACGACTATTTCGACATAAACACAGGTACCTCCTGGGCCACGCTATGGGAAGGCTTCAAGGCTACATTACGTGGGGTTTGCATCACCAAGCGATTGGGGTCCCTGCGCGAGATTCACTCCACCTTGACTCGTATTGAAACAGATATCACTACGATCGAGAAGGAGATCCTTGAGGATCCCTCGGGGGACCGTGAGGCTAAACGCCTTGGGCTGCTTTTAGAGTTTCGGGACGCAGCAGACAGGGAGGTGAGGTTCATGGGTAAACACTACACTGCGCGGCAGTACGGCGAGGGTGACAGGCCAAGCAAACTTAGCACAAATGCTTCGTCCGCCACACCAAGCTGCTTACATTACCGAGGTGATTGACGCCCAGGGTACACAACTACATTCCACTCCCGATATATCCAACACCTTTTTGTCGTATTAAAAAACCCTTTACACTTCCACACTCACGGGGGAACACCGCAACCCGGGACCGTATTTGAATGAAATAGCCATGGTGTACCTAGAGAAAAACATGCAGGAGTTTTTGGCCATGCCCATTACACCGGATTTTATAAATGAGGCAATCGACTCCTTGCGGAGCTCTTCTGCTCCCGGCCTTGATGGCTACACAGCCGACTTTTACAAGGAATACAAGGAGGAACTTGTCCCTAAGCTTGTCGAGGTATACGCGGAAGCTCTGGAGGCGGGCGTTCTTCCACCTACGCTCCCGGACGCGGTTATTGTTTTATTACCCAAGCAAGGACGTGACCCCTCTTTGTACAGCTCCTACAAACCCCTATTCCTCAAACTTGGACTACAAAATTCTGGCCAAAGTCCTTGCAGTTAGTTTAGCGCTTCTCGTGGAAACTATCATTTCGCCGGCACAGTCCGGATTTATCCCACATCGATCCACTTCTCTAAATCTTCGGACACGGTTTTCTGTTTTACACAGAATAGAGCCCTCCACACCGGCTGCAGCAGTGTTCCTGGACACTGAGAAAGCGTTTGACACCCTGGAGTGGCCCTTTTTTTTGGTCAATTATGAGGAGAATGGGGATGCCTGCTATGTTTGTGGCGACGGTGGAGTTATTGTACTCGGCTCCCACCGCCTGAATAAGACTAAACGGCACCATTACTGAAAGCTTCACACTTTCACGAGGCACCCGCCAGGGGTGTCCACTATCCCCGCTCCTGTTCATCATTGCGATGGACCCCCTGGTGCGACATTTTCAAGAGAAACATCTCCACCGTGGGCTCCAGTTTCGCACCGGGCCACTACTGGTCTCGCTATATGCCGATGACACTGTTTTGTATGTTCGGACTCCTCAGTCCAACCTGGAGCCACTGTTGATGGAGATTTCCTGCTTTGGAGACTACTCGGGCCTTAAAATAAATTGGCACAAGTCAGTAATTTTCCCGCTCACCCCCTCCACCGTGCGGTGGTCCTGCTCGTTTCCTCTAGAAACTAGCACCGACTCCGTGAAATATTTGGGTGTACACATTCACCTTGACATGGTATCCAGTGTCCGATTGAACTACGGCTGCGCCCTTGATTTTTTGGAAGACCACACGGAACGCTGGATTCGCCTCCCACTGTCTATGGCGGGTCGGATTGCCATCATCAAAATGATTGTCCTCCCCCGGTTCTTGTATTTATTTAACAATATTCCGATCCCCCTCACTAAGATTTTTTTTCACAACTTCGCTCCTCACTTCTGTGGCTGATATGGGGAGGCAAAAACCCGCAAGTGGCCTGGCGCACATTGACACTTCCTTACGAACGGGTGGTTTCGGAGTACCAGATTTTTTTCTTTATTACCTAGTTGCACAGAGCTCGTACGCATACCCTTGGTTTCACCCAGATGCCAGGATTCCTCATCTGAGACCGGAGGCTGACTTGGCGCTCCCTGTGGCCCTCTCTTCCATCCTTCCTAGGGGACTCCCCAGAGACCCGCAAGACATACAGCTTGTCCACTACTTGTTGGGCTTGGGACAAAATTCGACACCTCTTACTCCTTGAGAAACTATACTCGCCTGCACTGCCGTTGCCTAACTCCCACTGGCTCCCCATTACAGGCGAATCAGTGGTACAGCGCACACTGTCTAAATATCAAATACACACTGTCGGGGACCTTTTCCCGGACGGCCATGCCTTTTCCCTTACGGAAGATCACCGCTTCACGGACAGGATGTTCATGGACTCATTCACGCTGACTAGACTTCGCTCAATGCTTAGGGCTGAATTCCCCACATTCCCGCTCCCTCCTGATGACACCCCAGCGCTCACATTCATAATACAGAACCTGACGGGGGCGCATGTAGTATCTAAGTTATATAAGCTATGTCTTGCCTCAGTTGCTTCACTCGACGCTAGGGTGCGCGCTGATTGGGAGGGCGACCTGGGTATCCAGATCACGGATGATCAATGGGCTGCGTGTTGTGCTACCACGAGAGAAGTGTCCATTAACACCAGACATAAACTTATACATTTTAAGTTCCTGAGAAGAACGTACCACACTCCCGCACTTGCCCATAGAATTGACCCCAGCAGACCGCACAATTGCCCTAAATGCAAAGCCCCACGGGCAGATTTTGCCCATCTTTCCTGAACTTGCCCGCAGTTGCATACCTACTGGCTGCAGGTGCACCAGGTTCTGGGGAAAATACTTGGCATGGACCTGCAACCCACCCCTGAAATTGCGCTGCTTGGTTATGTTGCCAACTTCTCGCGCCCGCTTCGAAAACTCGCGTCCATTGGCTTCCTTTTGCTAAACGTGAAGTGGCGCTGCTCTGGTGCGCTAGGCGCGCTCCAACAGTCCGCGCTTGGCTCCGTAGCATGGCTTACTGTAATGTTAACAGCGCTGAAAACTTCAAGATGGTTCCAACCGCTTCCAGACCGCTGGGCATTTGGGGGCCA
Organism: Lissotriton vulgaris; assembly: GCF_964263255.1. Taxonomy (NCBI): domain Eukaryota; kingdom Metazoa; phylum Chordata; class Amphibia; order Caudata; family Salamandridae; genus Lissotriton; species Lissotriton vulgaris. Next base: position 884,231,235 of record NC_141685.1, read on the forward strand.
TACCGGAAATATATTGCGAAGCTCGCTCAAGAGGCGCAATCCCAATCGTTTAACTCCATTGTCCCTGAGGGGGTGGGATAGGAAAGGCCACGCTACCATATAGGGATTACCTCCAGCGCTATTTTTCATTCGGTTCATGCATGCCCAACATTGCTAGGTCACAGAACTAGCTGCCCTGGCGACTTGCTGAATGTCCTCTGAAACGGCCTTAAGCGTTGCCTTTCTCACTGTGGGGCTCCGATGTCACCTTTGTGGAGTTTGACAGATGACTGGTCTGTACCGGTTAGTCTTGATGTTCCATTCTTACTGTGCCATGCTGAGAACGCATCAGATTCTTGTGCTGACTGATCTGCTCGACCGTGCTCGCAAATTTATTGTCTTGTATCATTCTTTGTACGTTGATGACCACTTTTTCTTCAGTTATTGTATGATTTCTCTTTTTCGTTTTATAAAAAAGCAAAAATGTACCATTACAATGTGTCATTCGGATAGTTTGCAATCCCACTGTGCTACATTTCATTATCGTTTGTTAAACCTACCAATACCTCTTTATATTTGCAATGTTACATATGTCTGTAATGATTGGATTGTTTTCTAGTGCAATAAACAGATTTACAAAAAAAAAAGTACGTTGCCCGTATATCTCTGTGAAAGAATCATCTATAGGAGTGATCTTTTTTATACATAGTGTTAGATATGAATGCAAACATTGCTTACAAATCGAACCACAAGCCAGTAACCTCCATAATGTTTCTTAGTAGTGGACAGATTATTTTGATTTATAGTTTTCGAAATGTCTGCCTTAAAAACCAATTACAAAATTCGAAATGACGTGCTATAGCCCAAAACAACCTTTCTCCCATTATTACGTATATTTCTGAAAATGCACTAAAATCCCCGTTGAACAGAGAAAACAGCTCTTGTGACTCATCAGCAGAAATTTCGACGTTGAAATGGGCCCAAAAAGAGGCGGATATATATTCGTTCTCCGGACAGAGCAGATTGTGAAACCTCATGCAAGGGGGGTTCATCTGAGAGCCACACCAGGTGAGGTCAGTCTTAGAAGCGGACCACGAGGAAGCCAAAATGAGGAAGCTGCTCCATCGAGAACGTGCCTCTGGGAGCCCTGATCCCTGCCTTCCAAACAAAAGAAATAATTGGCGAAGAGTTATCCTGGGTGCCAAACAAAGCGATTTAGGGTGTCCCGATGAGAGGGTGAACCGCTTGGCTCCCTCTCATTAAGAGTACAGTGCACACTAAATCACAAAGTCAATCAGGTGTAAACTACCACTGGAAAGCAGCCCCAGAGCAGCGCCTGTGCACGGAGATCATTTTCAAATAGGTACTGGCAGTCAAAAAAGGGAAGTGGAGCGAGCCTTGTTCTGGTTCCTCCCTTGAAGAAAGGGGGTGGGTGTGTATGAGTATCAGGGTCACCTGAACTCGAAGAACTGAGGCAAAAGACCTAAGAGACCTGTATACAAGGAGGAAGGTCTCCTGTAACCAGAGAAGAGGGAAAATGGCTACACTGACAGGGGAAAACATAGTTTTAGTAACCAATGAACAACAAGGAAGGGCGCTAGAAACTAGACAACAGGGAAGAAGGAATTTAGTGACCTTTAACACGAAATGTGTACAGTAACTAAACAAGGAGGGAGGGGGTTGAGGGCCCAGAGAACACAGAGGAAGGGGTTCAGTGATGAGAAAACCAGAACGAATGGCTCTAGTGACTGGAGAACAGAGAAGTGAGTGAACAGAAAAGAAAGCACTGCTCCAGTAACCGCAGAAAGTGGAGGAAGTAATTAGTGACCAAAGAATAAGTAGAAAGGGCTAAGGTGACCAAACAAAAAGAAGAAAGAGCTCCAGTGGCAGGAGAAGATGTAGGAAGGGCTCCAGTGGCAGGGGAACACCTTGGAAGAGCTCCAGTGACTGAAAAACAGAAGGAAGGATGTCAGTAAGGGAAGGAGAAGATGGAAGGGTTCTTCGAGCCAAAAGTGAAGTACATCAGCCAGGATAGCTCGACTCCAGTGGCATGGAGAGCACGGGACCCACGTCTGGGCATACCCGTCCACTAGGGGTGAAACATGCAAAAAGAACAATTGATGGACAGAATGCAGAACAATGTCATACATTCACCCCAGTACAGAGATCTGGGCCAAAATCCATCGTATTTTTGCTCATCATGCCGTTCCAGTTTGGACCCAGCCATATGCAAATCAGTCTTGACCCTGCGCCCAATGAGAACAGTCCAGCCCGAACTGCCAGGCCAGGTCCTCCCTGGACTGGAAACAAGCATCCTAGGACCGGTTTCGGGCTTTCAGCCCTCATTAGCCATGACAGCTTGACTCCAGTGGCATGGAGAGCACGGGACCCACGTCTAGGATGGCCGGGTGGACGTGATCCACACCGGTTTCAGAGACCCACAACGAACTGAAAGCAAATCCAAAGCACTAGTGGCCAACAAAAGGCTTCAACTGACCCGGAATGAGTGCGGGAGACAACGGTGCAGTCAGCGCTGCAGAGGTGAAGCCATAATTGCAAAAAAGGCAGTCTATGTAGGAACAAGATGATGCAGCTGAGCGAGTAAAGGGAAGGACCGCGGAGGGAGAGACTCGGAAGGCTTGCTGCAACATCTGGGAGGCTGGTGGAGCGGCGAAGATTCCCCGGGGGGGCATGCCACTGTGTTGGAGGAGAGCCTGGTGGGGGTCCGCTGCCTGGAGACATTGTACATCAGCGAGACCTGTGAGTATTATGGAGGGCCCGCGGCAAATCCCGAATGTACCTGCTGGGGTGAGAGTGACAGAGGCGGGGGAGAGTTCCCCCAGGATGGGTTACCGGCACCCCCAAAACAATAGACTCACTGACGCCAGTGCTTACCTTTTGGGCACCCGCGAGTGCCTGGGAGAGCATCCTGACCTTAACATGGCGGGCATATGACGGCGATCTAACAGCACAGGAGGCACAGAGGGGCTGAAGGAGAACCTTGTCATAGTGTCCAGTACATGAGAGTCAAGCAGCAATTTGATCCTCTGCATATGAGCAGGGGCAACGGTGCAGTAAATCACGAGAGACCACTTTGGCCCGACTCCAAAATGGCAGCCAAACTAGGGGATGGACAGAGTTCCAGTTAAGACACATTACATCCCACTGAGAATGAGGGCGAAATCACACTAACCGCCTACTATTCCCTACATTTACGTGAGCCTTGGGCCGGGTACCCACACTGACAGTGGGTGAATTTGCCTTTTGGACGGCTGGCGCAGACTGCAGTCGATAGGAGATTTCCCTGCACTGACCCTAATACAGAAACGGTCAGAGATACGATATCACCCCGCATAGTGTAGTGATTCCTTGGGGGGGGGCGACAATCTCCGCTGGCAGTGAGGCAGAATGGCGGCGCCCACCGCGCTGCCTACTGTAATGGGAGATGTGTCACAGCGTGCTTTCAGGGTCTGCGCTACACCTCTAGCACCTAGGGACACCAGGGGTGATCTTGTGTCCTTTTATGAACTAATGTCTGACCCGTTACCTCCCTACAAAGCTCTGTCGTACTCGGCACACTCTCGGTTTGGAAAAGGGTCCCAGGATGCCTGACCCCAACATGGCCGACAATGATGACTTCTTCCCCCTTGCTGAACTTTTACTTACTCAACCCTTTCAGGATTGTGTCTCACCTCAAGAAGACTTCTAGAATTCCTTCGGACCATGGCTCCCCCCCGCACTACTCTGACAATCCCCGAGTACACATGACCTCTTTCCTGACAGCGGAGTCCGAGCATTATGTCCGATGCCCGGTGGAGCTGCTCTGTTCAGCTAATGAGATCGGACTTGGTTCACCCCCTGACCGTCACCAGCCCAGCCAGACCTTGGGCACAGTTTCTCCCCTTCTCCCTGTTTCGCGCCCCCCCCCCCATCGTATTTCTGTTGTTCTGCTCTTGCCTTGTCTCCTTTCTATCCACCTGTCTGACCGATACCCATTGGAGCTTCCTTGAGAGCTATAGGGGAGGCGGGCCTTGGACTACCGCCCTGGCCGTCACCTGCCCACTCGGTCTTTGGGCTGACTTTAACTCTGTCTCTTATTCCATCTTCCCCCTCGTCCTTTCCCTTCTCACTTCCCCTTCCCTCTCTATTAGTCTCTCCTTATCGCACGTTAATGCGTCTCATATACTAGACCAGGAGGAGGGGAGGTCTCAGGCTCCCTGGCCTGAAACTATTACATGGCAGCGCAACTACAGTATGTGACCAGATGGAGTACGGAGGAAACAAATGGGATAAAGACTGTTAGCTGCGCTTCTTTGGGAGGAAAATCTCCTTGTGTGTTTAACAGCGGGTGACAGGCAGGAAGTGGGATGTCCATACATAGTGCAGCAAGTAGCCAAGGTATGGGCGTCAGTAGTCAAAGTGACTATGCAAAGACCCAAAACCATTTCAAATCTGGTGGCTACAACCGTTCCAGAGGATCAGACGGGACGTGTCCATAGCAGGATGCTGCAATGAAGGATGAGACACACTGGCGATCTGCTAAAACAGTTCCATTAGCTTTAAAGAGATGCAGGAAACATTTAATGTGGGTCCAGGTCAATTTTAACAATTGGCCAAATGAACCAGGACAATCAAAGAAATATGGACGTGCTTCCCAATTTCCCAGGAGATAACGCAGATGCTAGAGGTCCTGGAAAACATGAGATTAACTAGCCGACTGGTTTTACTCTTCTATGAAGCACTAAAAAAGAAAAAAATCAGAGTTCTGAAAGCGAGACGTAGGTGGGATGACAAACTGCAGGAGTCATTGATTAAAAGTGACTGGGAAAGAAGGCCTTGCTCGCAGGTACAAGATACATCAAAAAATAGCTGGTTTAATCTTGTGCATTTTTAATTGCTGCATCGCACTTATCTTACACCTTCAAAAGAAAATATTTACCAACCAGGACAGGTGACTATCCGTGGTCTTTGAGGGACGAAATGGAGTTCCTATATATGACCTGGAGCTGTATAATAGAGCCCAACTTGGAGGAAATAGTCCAGCGCCCGGAGAAGGTGACAAGCATTAGCGTAGACACAACAAGCAGACACGGCCTTCTGGGCATAATTCCGTAATCCAACAACAGAAATGTAAATAATAGGTTTGCTACTAGCAAAGAGAAAAATGTCTTTATGTTGGTTCTCCTCCACAGAACCTACAATACAAGCCTCAGTCAAAGATATGTCAGAATGGATCCTAGCAGAAGAAAGGTGCATGCAGTAGATCAGTGTAGTAAATAGACATGTAGAATCCATTTCAAAGTAGGAGGTTTATTCCAGATACAGCTTATACATCCACCTTCATCCAAGTTCAGCTTTCCTCTGCCCAACCACCACATACAGAATGCTGGCTAGCAAAGGTACAATAACAATTCCATAAGAACACTAACTAAGAATACTACAGTCAGGACAGATAATAAAATAGAAAAGACGATTTGGTGACATGTGCTGAGATGTTGTTGGAACAAAAAAATCCTGAGAGGGTTGTAAACGGGAATAGAACAGCAAAGGTAAGCAACCAAAAATACATAAGGGGATGAATCTGTCGTGTTAAGTGGACATGAACAGCAGCATTTGAGGGGTGAGAGCACCCCTGAACTGGAGTATGTCACTGATGGAAGGATTCAAACTTTGGTTACTGAGGAATTTCATACCACAGTATGAAGATTTCAGTGATAAGGGAGCTCGACTATGGTTTTCACTTCATGTACAACAGTCGCAAATGAAATGGGTATTTGATTATATGCACTCTGTTGTTATTGTTATGCTTATAATACCTGGAATATCTTCCAGGACCTCTAAAATCAATAAAGGGCTAATCATCAAACTCCTTTAATAAACAACCCCTAATATCAGAGAGAACAACATCCCCTAGAGACTTTCCATCAATGCATCAGCCTCAAACAAACATGATGGAATGATCAATGCAAAACCCAGGGATTGTCCACTTCTTAAAAATAAAAATCACGCCAGACAAAGGTAAACAACATGCTATCTGGTCATAACGCATTGGGCAGTACCCTATGTTTAAAAATACAAGTACAAATTCAAACATTTGCAATAATGTTTCAATTCAATCTAAGTAATAAAAAACAGACATTATCAACGCTACCTACAACCAAACAAAACAACAAAAGACGTAACCACGTACATCACCTGCCCACAAGTAATCTACTCATTTCTACTCTTTATACTTCTCCAGACTGCACCCTGTCACAATACTCCAAAAACACTACATGAAAATTAACCTGATTTATAGCTAGGGATTATTTGCTCTCCCACGTGTCTATTTCAATGACACCCATGTTCAAATCTTTGATAATCAGAACCTGCTTCAAAATGTTAACACTCTCCTTACACTCCCTCCTCTGCCCAACTTCGTACCTCTGAGTGTACCCTACTCTTATCACGTTTGGCACCTCACGCTCTACTATATTTCATTAAAACGAACTGCATCGCCTCACAAATGATAAACTCCTTCGGAGTAACCATTTCTGCATTCCCTAACCTACTCCCAACTCATCTACTCACCCTACTCCCATAAATCAAAGTTCCCCCCTTCTTTGTACCCTCTCCTTGCAATCTCAAAATATCTAACCTTCCCCGCACTACTAACCTCCCATGTTTTTCACCTGCATGAACTCACTCTAATAACTACACCTAACTCCTATTAACTTCATTCACCACTAGAAACTGGAGGAAATGCTTTTGTTTCTTCAGATTAACACAACAACCATAAAACAATACTTATTAACCACTGGACTGATCACGGATTTTGGATTAGAGAGTAACATGCTACACGTCATGAAGCGCTTCAACACCTCGTCTGGGGTAGTAAGCGGAATATAAATGCAGTTACAGTGCAATTTTGAGCCGAGCAGACAGGAGACACCAGAAATCCATGCAGGTAAGTGAGGCAATTCACAGTGCTCTCTCTCCCCCCTCCCCCCCCCCAGCCACTCCAGACTGTTTAGCATTCTCTCCTAATATTATGCATGTGTGCAGAGATGGAAAGGTTGATGATTTTGAAAGGAGGGTCTGCAATACTCTGCTTTGGTTTGCTTTTTGCAAGACCACACTGGAAGTTACATCGGCCTAGGTACTTCTGAAGAAAAACGAAAACTATTCCAGTACTTCACGGTCTGTCACAACACTAAGGAGCATTATTTCATTTCAGCAGCAAACCATGTGACTGAGAAAATGGTGTGCTTCTCCCTCGTGGTTCCATGGGTTGAGCATTCCTAAGCACTGCAGTGTTTTTACTTTGACCAGTGGACCGCTCCTGCCCTACTGGACAAAGTACACACACTAAGATTTGCCAAGGCTGTGTCATGAATGATTGTAAGGTGTGCCATTGTTTTTATTTTAATTTTATTGGATGCAGCTTTATGAGGTTCACAGTGTACGACCTTAACGAATATTTCGATGTTACCATGCCTTTTCTCCTATGGTTTATATTTTCGCACGTCAAATACCACGCTAGGGGAAACCAATCGAGCCTTACATAACTCACGGAGGAGCAAACTTTAAATGAGGTTATCTTGAACACAAATACTCCATAAAGTCACAATTTTTTACGCATGTCCTGAAGCAAATAACTTCGTTGACTATTATAGTTTTCAAAGTTGTGCCGGTTTCTGCTGCGGAGGGCGTCTCGAAGTTGGGTTTAGTTTACATACTGTTGCTTTGCGCTGCAGCCATGAGAGCCTGTAACCCCCAGTGAGGCGCTGCCCTCTGTTTCTGCGAGGCTCTGGTCTGGGCAGGATTCTACCCCTGATGTGACATGATCCCAGGGCACATGGGACATAGCTCCAGCTTCAGCAACGTCTCCGTTGCAGAGGTCAGCGGGGTTGTGGGTGTTCTATTCCCGCCGCTTCTAACGTAACACGGCCTTCTTCGTTTGCACGAGTCCTGGATTCATTTCACGAACCTGCTTTGAGCATTAAGGCAAATCACTTAACATATGCACACTGCCCAATTATGCAATTAACTGGGTATTACATCACCAAAAAGCGTGCTCTTTAGCTATATGTCGGCCAAAGGGCATGCCAACCACTTAGTATGGACGTATAAGCCATTCGGCACTCACGAAACGAATACAACAAACAGGGCACCAAGATACGGAGGCCCCTTCACCAAAGACAAAACTCTCAGAAACCAGCACTGACAAGGTCTAAAACCTCAAACTTCCCTCACAAACCGAACGGGCAAAGTCAAAGCAGCAGCAGTGCATGCTTCAGTCACACACAGCAAGTCAGCACGGGCAGTAGAAGTGCAAACTTAATTTACACACACGGCAGCACGAGCAACAGGAGAAAAGGCTCCCCCCTCACACACAGAACAGGTACAGCACAGCACACAATCCATGCATCAGCAGCGCTAGATGAATTTGTACAATGCTGGTATTACACAAACAGCAGGAATGAAAGTTTCGTCCACTTACACAGAATTGGCAGAGCAGGAGCTCAGCAGCAGTGCAAGCAATCCTTACTCTGAGAATAAACAAGCAGCAGTAGCAGGGTGTTTTTTTTCTTAACCACAGAATCGTCATAATAAGGACAGCATTACTGCAATCTTCGCCACACACACACAACATGTGCAATAGTAATGCCAGCTACCCTCACACATTCACAATCTTAACAGCAGCAGTGAAAGCTTCCCTCACTCACATGTTAGCAACAGCAGTACAAGCTTACCTCATTCACAGAATAGGTAAGCAAGGACAGCATCAATGCAAGCATCACTCACTCAGAAAATAGACACAGCATGGACAAATGCAATGCAAGCTTCCATCGCTCACAGATAGGCACAACAGGGCAGCAGCATTGGAAGATTACCACACTCACTGAGTAAGTACAGCGCAGGTAGCTGCAGTACAAACTTACTCAAAAAGTATAGAAAAGACATCTTCGAAAGCTCCTGAATATGTCATAATTTAGCAGACCCTCCTCCTCTAATGCACTATAGCTGCAAAACATGGGTAGCAGGACAAAGACCTACAGCTTATCACTGTTTATGTGCCAGGAAACCTCCTGCTGATCACAATTTTGACAGCACCATATAGTGTTAATGAACAAGCCCGTTAACTTCTGTAAAACCTTACTGGTAGGGACTCTAGCTGTAGATTATTTACCGTATGTTATTCTCCCGGAATCAGTCTGGATCTGAAAAATTTTGAACAGCAAGTCTGCCTGCTGGTAGATGGTGCTGACCGGCTCCACACCGATGGTGTCCAAACCAGTTGTGACGTGCGCAGTGCCTATTCAGGCATCACCCCAGCTAGCTGACCTCCGTTTTTGATAACCGTTTCCACACCAGAAGCACAGATAAAACAAACAATACTTCAGAAAAGGTTGCAGATAGTGGATTAATTTGTTAGCGAGCCCAGCCACAAACCTGTACCAATGGCAGGGATGTAAGTCTTTTCCAAAGGACGCTTGGCTGGCAAGATGACCTCACAGACCGCAAGAGGAAGGTCGAATACTCTCAACCGTTGCCACTAAACATCCTTGCATGAAGGTGGGGAGTATGCAGATTCAGGTGCAGAATCCTGCCCTGTGGCTATGACAGGAGTTTCTCCATCAGGAGCAAACTGATAGGAGAACAGGTGCTCATGCTCTAGCTTTTAGAGGTCCCACCACATGCTACATGACCAGGAAACATTGATGTTCCCGCTGTGGCCAGAGGTGCAGAGCCTACTGGCACAGGTCCCATGACCCACCCTGCTTGTTGCAGTATCACATAGCAGTGGTGTTGTCTGAACACTCGACCAGCTTTCCTTTGATGGAGGGCAGGGAAGCTTTCAATGCCAAACAAATTGCCCTTAGCTCCAGAAGACTGATGTGGAGCAGTCTTCGTCGGAGACCAGAGGCCTCTGATCTCCCGCTATCACCGATTGCCACCCCTGTCCAGAAGCAATGCTTTGGTCAACACCGTCAGCTCTGTGTAGAGAAGGCAGAGGGGTCTGCCACTGACCGAATCACAGTCCTGGAACCACCACTACATATCTTTTGCAGTCTCCCTAGAAATCTGGAGCAGGTCAGAGAGATTCCACTGATCCTACACCCACAGGGACTTCAGGTCCTACTAAAGAGCCCACATATGCTACTGAGCATACTTCAACAGCAGAATTTAGGATGCCTTAGACCCAGCAGTCTCAGTCAGTCTCACTGAAATCCAAGACTGAAGTGAAAACATTGGGATCATAGTTCGAATGGCCTGGACTCTCCGCTCTGGAGGGTAGTTTTAGAATCGTACTGTGTCCAGAATGGCTCAGATAAAAGAGAGCATCTGTGAAGGCGTCAGGGATGACTTCAGCATGTTGAAAGTAAACCCCAGAGAATGTAGGAAGTTCACCATAGTCTGGTGGCAGGTGACAGCTCCCTGGTGCGAACCCGCTTTCGGCATCCAGTAATCAAGGAAGGGGAAGACTGGGACCCCAGAACACCACAGGGGAGCTGTAACCACCGCCACATTCGTGGTAAACACCCCAGGGGCAGTGGGGAGACCAAAGCGGAGCACAGCTAACTGCAAATGCTCATAGCCCAATGTAAACGGCAGGTAACTCCAATGGGCTTGCAGGACGAGGATGTGAAAATTGTCGTCCTGCAAGTCCAGCACTACCAACCAGTCTCCAGGTTTGCACGCTTACAGTACTTAAGTGAACATGAGCATCATGAATTTCTCCTTCCTCAGGAAGGCATTAAGAAACACCTACTTGTCCGAAGTGAAGAATGCCATAGGGGCAGGTGGTGCCTGGTCCTGCCACCAGCTGTGCTGGTCTGAGGGTATACTAAAGAGGCTTGGAGGCAGCGGCTGCCGGGGAGGTGGCAGACTAGTCATAACTCTGGCTCTGAGCCCTATGGGATTTATGGGGGAGGCGTCCACTGCCAAGAAAAGGCTGGGAAGCCTATAGGCCATGGTGGCTTGGTTGGAATGGAAGAAGCTGTTAGGCCCTACTATAGGCACTGAAGGAGCGAAAAGAAGAATGCAGCTGGCTTGGTGCCATGATGAGCCCCAAGGACTAAGCAGTGACCCAACTCTACTTAAAGGGCTGAAGTGCCAAATTGCCCTTTGATGGCACTCGCCTGTTCTACAACAAGGCCATGTCGATAATGGAGCCTGGACATCCCCAGAGAAGCCAGTTTACCTCAACCAGGTGGGGTGGCGAGGCGGCGAGGCACCACTGATGAAGCAATGGCCCTGCCTAGCGAGCAAGTCAGTTGTGTCCAACCCGCTTCTTGTGTTAAACTTGGCTATATCCCTGCCAACTGTAATAGTCTGGGTGAGGATGGCTTGGGCCTCCTCCAAGACAATGGGCAGCACTTGTACAATTTGCACATGTGCACTGCCCCGCTCCTGGTGATCTAGCGCCCCGCTCTGGTGATCTAACACCCCACCCATCAGGCTGGTGGTAAATGACTCTACCTTTAAAGTTAACTGGTGCGTTCCCTATCACTCCACCGGGTCGGGTATCCAAAAAGCTGAATGTCTTCGGGATGAGGATTTTCTCTTCCACCAGCCTTGCACTGCGTTCGGTGTACACAGCATGCCTATTTAACCACTATATCCATCTCTGCCTCAGTGATAACTCCTTTTTTGGATTGTCTTTCAATTTTTATGTCAATAATATTCAAATCTTTCACTTTCTCCAAATCTCACACACCCCATCCTATAACTAAATCTCTCATTCTTTCAAAGACATAAAGCACTAGGTAGCTTTACAACCATTCATGCACGATTCATCCCAAAAATACTTTTCTACCTCCCTCCGACCACGCACCCATACTGTGGTGTGAGTCATGGGCAAAGAGCCAATCCTGAGACAACTTAAACGTCATTTAAAAAGAATATAAATCTATAAAAAAATATTGGTAAAGGAATATACTATTAAAATATTTGAACAATTGTTTTTTTATTCGAATATGGGAAACTGTATATTTTATGACGCAGCTGGACAGATTTTCACACTTTATGAACAGCCCTGTTGCACTCTTGGATGGAACTTAGTTCAACGGAGCTAATTCACAATAAAGAAACAATAATGGGAAGGCAAGATTATTTGAAATAAATGCACCATATACAAGACATCACACACAGAGCTTTATTTGCTATAAGGAAAGTCAAATGAACCTCAGACACCATATAACGCTGGTCTCACCGAATGCTATAAACATTGTGAGATGAACCACTCACACCATGAGACAAGACTCCAATCATCAAATATTCTAACTACTGTGAGATGTGAGATGCCCCACATACACTGTACGAGGCATCGCTCATGGAGATTAATATTATAACCATTGTGAGATCAGCCTCACACCATAAGTCCCAGACATTGCAAAATGTTATAACCAATGTGAGATGTGCCTCTCTCACCATACCAGACACAGCTCATTGTGCTAAATGTGTTAGTGAGTGCAAGATGAACGAGATACAGCCTAAACAACACTAGCCGGCCTGCTTCTAAAAACTAATGTGCCAAAATGTCCATATTGTGCTTCTACAACTCAGCGGGATGAGGAAAAAACCTGTACGAAATAATGCATTTATATGCGACGGGCAAAAAGTGTGCCAAGATCAAAATGTGCTATATTTTTTCTATGACGAAAACCTACTTCATGGTGAATGAAGGACTAGAGATAAGTCTTCATGAAACCAGAAGGAACATGGATTCCAAAGGGAGCATATTAATTTCAACGGTCAACATTTTTAATCTTAAAAATATGCTTGGTCTATTTTCAGTTAGCTACTCTAACTTTTTTTTTAATTTCTTGAATATATTTAGAAATGAGAAATTGTATGCAGGTTCATAACCAATGATTAAAATAACACCTTAAAACACTGGCCTACTTTGATAAAAATACTGTTAAAACCTTTTCATGTGAAAGAAAAAATCCGCCAAACTCAACTTTTGCTGCACATATATTGTACCAACATCATTGCTATAAAGGTAGAGATTGGGTCTTAAAGGTTGGGAACTTCGCAAAATTATAGAAGCCTTCAATGCAGTATTACCATCTATCAGGTTAATCGAAGCGCACACAGCCAAGCCATCCCTCAGTTCCATGAATCACGCAGAAAAAAAAGAACAGCTGTAAGAATTAGTTACTAGCTAAGAGGGGTAAGTAAGCACGCCAGGTGATATTGACAATCCTGTTCAGGGTGACAAGTCACTAAATAAATCTGAGCACAACCAACCCCCCGATAGCTATGGCGCAGAAAAGACAGACCTAACTTAGAGGCACTGTGTAAAGTGTTTATGCAGTACAAAAACAGAAAAAGTCGAAATGCAAAACAATAAAACTCCCAAAACGAATTAGAAAAATAGGACAAAACTGAATAAACAAAATAAAAACAAAAATCCAATGAGGAGAAATTATTTTTATACGTTTTAAGTAGAGACTGCGCCAAGAAGCACAATGTATCAATGACAGTCAGTGGCGGCATTATAGCAGGATCTAGGCGCAATTTGATACCAACCGCAGAGAAGCACAGGTTGGTTCCACCAACCAGGTTCATTTTGGGTAAAAGATTGAACCTTCCGGATTCGATTTTTAAACTCCCAATCTACCACCAGAGTACACTTCTAAAGCCCCCAGGGGAACCACTCAGACTCAAGATTTCAAGTGGAGGCCAGTCCTGGTCCAATTGCCACTGATCAGCTGGGCAGGTAGGAAATGCCTCTTTGAACTTGCTATATCCCTGTAGCTTTAACAGGTCAGCCGTATTATACTTGATTTCCACTGGTTTGTCCTGGGAACAAGAGAGTGCATGTCCAGTCCTCCAGGGTTCTTCTCAGCCTGTAGATTGCAGGATCAGTCCTCTTTTGATCTTCCTCAGGTCCAGGAGTTTTCTGAAGAAGGTGCCCGGCACAAGCTAGTGGGTTGGAATTAGACAAGATGCCCTAACCAATGGGGTAAAGGCTCACAGAGCCAACCCTTCACACTTTTGGAATTTCCAAGATGGGAGGGGGATATGGTGAGGGAGAGGGAGATGGTGAGGGAGAGGGAGATGGTGAGGGGGAGAGATCCTACTCTACTCCCACATCTAACACTAAAATCCAGCTTGAGGCAGCCTCTGTACTCACAACAGTCTCAAAGGCAGAAGTCTGGCAAAACAAAAGGCCAACTTAGGAAAAACATTATTTAATCGTAAGGTTCAAGCCTGTCAATATTGGGTTACTTTGACCAGGTTACAGGTAGACCAAGAGACATGCTTTAGCGCAGTGGGTAGGCACACCGAGTGCTGCAATCCAATGAGTACCATATACTAGAAACATAAAAGAAAATTAAATAAACCAATCATGAGTATACCAATTTTAACATGTTGAAAGGAAGTGCACAACTAGAGGCTAGCAATAGTAAAGAGCACCGCGTTCTAGAGCAAGAAAAAATAGGTCCGTCAACAAGTCAAAAAAAATCCCGAGATGACTCTCCAGAAATGGCACATTTTCAACAGCAGCTTTGCCAGAACACCCACTGTAAACGTCTAACAGCATAACTATCTTCAGCTCCCATGTCATAGGTCTGACAACAGCGCTATATTCAGCTTCCATGTTACAGGTCAGACAGGGCTATCACTTGAGGGCTAGATCTCGCCATTTTTTATAGGTGAGAAATTCTCTCTCTCTAGGTTACTAAAGAAGAAGCTTTCTTGAAAGCCATTCAATCACTACACTTCGCCGATAAAAAGAAACAAAAAAATCCTAACATCTTGTGGGCATACAGTATACTGAACACCTGTCGGGGACGTAAACATGTTTAGTACACTACTACATAAAAGGTCACGACCATAGACAGACTCCAGCCAAAAAAACAGCTTCCATGTCGTACCAGTGCTCACTCTCACGAGTCAAAGTCAACTATAAGATTAAAGGCGTCCATCTATATGTCCTGTTCAGGGTGTACGCGCGGAGGCCATTATAGACCGGGCCGAGTTTAAGAGTCTTTGTGCTGTTCACCAAAGACCATTTCTTAGCAGCAGCATCCTGTATAAACACCCCAGAGAATAAAGTGGCAGCACGGACAGAGCCATGTGCCACAATTATGTCGCGCAGTACGCACGACCCGCTTCATAAATATATTGTTGCTCTGAGATATTCAAGAGATCAGGGACTGAAATCTCAAACGAGCTAACTTCCCAGTATGAAAGACAAGGACACAGCATCCCGCGCCTCTATACAGGTTCATCCTGCAACAGTCTATATGCCATCCACACACCACTAGATCAAACCCCAGCGGACAGACTGACCATTTGATTCTCTTTTTTTTTTTTACGGTTTTTATACACGTACTTGAAAAGCACACTTACAGGGAAGATGTTACATAGTTGGTACTTGGTGTGGCCCCCTTTTTAGCTTGGTTATACAATTTTGGTAGGCTGTGTGTGGGGTGGGAGAAACAGAAAAAAAGAGTACATGGAAAGATTGAATAAGTAAAGAGAGAGAGAGAGAGAGATTAGATGGTACGTCACAGGGCATCCTGGATAACACAGGCTCATCACAGGAACATAAATACTGGCTGTTCAGTGCACTAAACTAATACCGTGACACCAAACATTAGGCAAGTCAGCATTTTCTGGTCATATCCACACAGCAGACTTCCATCCACTTTGCTATGTGTTACCACATATCAATGCTTGGCGCCTAGTGTGCATGTACATTTAGTAATTAAACAGTTCGGAGCACCATTAAATTGGATAATAAAATGTATTTGCCGCACTTGGAAATGGTAACAGTATGCTATAAACAGATAAAAACAAACAGTGCAAAGCCAATAGGTCAGCGGTTGGGTGCCAGCCTTCTAGCTTTGTCAATGCTCGTTTTGTCATGGACTGTTCTTATTCGGGAAGCTGCAGGGCCCTCATCAATCCAAAAAAATAAAAATATATAGAAGATTTGGCTAAAAGCATGAATCCTTTTGGGCCTCAAAAAGTCACATTGCGATAATAGTCCCTGGCACTGAAGGCAACCACTTTGCGAGTGGATGTGCTCCTTGTGAAAAGGCAGAATAGAGTCTCTTACAGTAAAGATGGCCAAAGGTTGAAGTGGGCTGACCCACTGTCCCATGCCGTCTGCTGCAGTGGGCAGAAAAAATGTGAAAGAACCAAATAACAGAGCCAATGGATGAGGACGATGGATTAAGAGGCTGACTGAAAGCTCCTATAGCAAATTATGCATATAATTTTAGTAAAACCAGGTGGTCTTGGGAACGCCAGACAAAAAGGAGGTGTTCTTTCCACAAGCTACTTTGGATTTGGCTGCCATGAAAGAGTAGGAGTTTGGCCTCTCTCACTCCTCCAAACTTTCAGAATTTCTGAGCTCTGGAGTGGCTACTTTGAAGAGTGTTCATTGTGCGCCAAGGAACAGCACTTTTCACTTCCTAAAACTCTTTTATGCTGATCTGATGCAACAACAGGTCTTTTATAAAACAGGGGAAGCAATGTAGGATGCCTACAGATGGCTGGAGTTCAACAAATGCTTTTTAGTATCCAACAGACTGAACATTAGACGTCTAGAACACTTACTCAGGTGATGCTAAAAGCAGATAGATACATGTAAGATCCTTTTTTATTATGATTTTGAGAAGTGGCAAGTTGGGTGGAATTCACCCTTTGCCCTCCTCTGCAATGCCTCGGGCCGAATGTTACACGTCAGACAACAGAGGAATGAGAATCTCGTTAAACAAGGAAGACTACCGACACCTCGCAGAGCACACCATGTTACAGAGCAGATAAAAGAGCTACATCCCCAATGCTAAAAGTCAAGAAAAATAGCCATCTATTGGGGTCTGATGTAAAGGTCCGACAGAACTACCCCTACAGCATAGTGGGCCTTAACCTTTCGACTTTAGAGGACCCCCACCCAATCTTTACTGAAATCCATGGACCCTCCACTGAATCATTATTGAATCCGGATACCCTCAATTAATCTTTACTGTAAGCCGAGGACCTCGGCCTGAGCATTTTCAGTGATTTGACAGCAAAACAATACGAAAAATACAGCAGCAAGCATTCATCAAACAAATACTCAAATTATGAAATATTTTATTTAAATCACAAACAAATATTTAAAAAACATTTTAATTGGAAAGTTGGGGCTTAGCGAAGTTCAACTGAGGTCGCCTATCGTTTATACTATATTACGTTTGACACAGTTGCATTGTTCGCTCATATCAATCTGAGGATACCAACTTATTTTTTAGACTCAAATTTCAAATCTCCACATTTAAAGAACCTATTAAAATATTCAACTGTACATTTTACTTTATTTGTACACTTCATTAATGTGTTAATATTATTTTGTATTCTAAGCAGTCGCTGAACTCGAGTAGGCTTCCCGGACCCCCAGGCCACAGATTAAGAATCACTGCTCTAGCTCCTAAAATAGCAGTACTATCTGCAAGTGCTGAGTTAGAGGTTAGACAAGACATATTTTCCTCATGCGAATATTGAAGATACAGTTGAAGTTGTGCCCTTCAGATCCCGTGTTGCAGGTCAGGTAAAATAGCTCTAACTCAAGGCATTTTATATAAGTCCTGCAGCAGAGCTATCTCTTAGCTCCCATGTACAGTTCAGGAAGAACCATCCCTCAGACCAAAATTACTGGTCAGGCAGCAAAGCCTTCTCTCAGGCGCGGTTACAGGCACAATAGAGATTAGCCTTCAGGGTTCGAGACATTGGTGGCACACAAACAGTGCTCCCGCCCTGCACTCAAAGCTTAGGGCCGCTCTCACAAATCCTTCACTGCTCCATCCAAAGCCAATATGGTTGCCCACTGATATACCTTTGCCTTGGTAACAGCCAGTGCCTCATATTCTCTCCCCAGTGCAAGAACCATTAGTCGATGACCGTAGTTCCCCCAGACTCTTCTCAAGTTAAATCTGCCAGCCCCTGCACCACTCATCTCACAATGGCACTCTTTGACCCCTCAGTCGCCACAGCGGACATCTCTGCATTTCTCAGACACAGCCCCTCACCTGTAGCTGGTAGCGGTAATCCATGCAGTACACGCCGTACATCTCGGCCAGGGCCCTTTACTGGCACTGGTTGATCAAGGGGGGCGAGGGTTCGAGACACAGACTCAGGGAGATGGGTTCAACACGGTTTGAAAAGAAAATGCACTAAAGCCTCCAGAAACTCGTGCGAATAAAGAAATGTGGCGGGCCGAGAGGAGGGGGCTACAATTCGGTGAAGGTTAGGGGGAACGGGTAGCAAGATCCGGTGGGGACGCCCACCCCAAGAAGCCTCAAGGGTGCAAGGATCCAATGTGGGGGCACACCAGGATTTGCTGCAGGGGGTCCTCTGGGGAAGAGTGGGTCGGCGAAGCAGAGCCCTGGGGTGTGGACCTACAAGGATCCGGTGCAGGGGGGCCTTGAGCAGTGTGCTGACTGGGTGGGGGAAGCAGTCGGATTCCCTTCTCTCGCTCGCTCTCTCTCTTTACTGACCTCGTGGGATCATCCCCACGAACAGCAGAGGCTTCGGTGGGTAGCTGAATGCAAGAGCTAAAGATAGAGCCCTTCGCCACCCCCCCCCTGCCCCCCCCACCCCGCTATTTGAAGGGAGTGGGGACAGGTGCCGATCAGGACAGGCCGGACCATCAGGGCCATAAAACGCACACTGCTGCAGGGCAGCCTTCTGTTACCACCCCACACCGCCCCCAATCCTCCAGGGCCCTCCCTTCTGTCTCTCCCACCCCCGCCCCTCCCTACAGGATGGACAGCTGCCAGGAGGTGCTGGCGGTGACCGTAGGGGGGGGGGGGCTTCGGACCCCCTCTCCATCAGCTGTTCCCATCACACTATGGCTGGTGTGTGGCTGTAGGGGGGAGGGGGAAGCTGAGTGATGTAGACAGGTGATATCAGTCATGTGCCTCCAGGAGACTGGGGACAATTACTATTATAGCTGCTGAGGCCAGAGTTCAGTAACCAACGAGTCAGCAATACTAGGGGAGGGGGAACCAGGAACAGGAGTAACAGTGGGGGGAATCCAGGGAGAACAACCAGCAGCACGAAGAGGGTCAGAAAACAGTGAGTAGTGGCGAGTCAGAAGAATCTCATATAAAAGTTACCGAGGGAGAGAGCTAAGATGCAGGTTGTGAAGAAGACCAACAGAGGGATAAAGCCTCGAACCAAGGAGAAAAACCAACAACACGAGCAGGAGGACGACGGTTAGATACCGGGGAAAGAGAATCAAAAACCAAGAGAAAAGTAGTCAAGGGAGAGAACTAGGAAGCAGGGGACATAGGCAACCGAGGAAGAGAGCATGGAACACAAGTTACAGAAACCACAAGCATTTGCAATGCAATAGGTCTCGCATTTTCGAGAGTTTGAGCTATAGGCATTGCAAATGACAATGCTTTTTATTTATGTGTTTTGAAAACGTGCAAGCGGTGTTTATAGTCCTTGCTTACGAGAAGCACGGCTGGCAGTAACTGCGCCTCTTTTACTACCAGCCTTGCTTCTATAAGTAGAATGTGCGTATTTACACACCGTTTGCAAGTTTTCAAAACACAAATAAAAGCTTAAACTCTCGCAAATGCGAGACCTATTGCGTTGCAAATGCTTGTTGGTCAAGAGTTCCATGAGAGTGCATGTGATGTCTCACGGTCTACCACGTATACGTCATTTTTCCCTCACTCTGTGTTGCTCACTTTAGTCCATGTGCTTCTCTCCAAACTCTCCATGTTGTGTTCATTCGTGTCCTCCCTGCCCCTTGTGCTTCACCCCTGCCCACTCCACATTTCAATGTCGCCCATTGATTCTTCTCCCGACCTCGGCCCTTCATGTTGCTTCCATCTCCCTCTTAGAGACATCTGTACATGCAGAGGCTGCAGCACCAGGAATTGTTTTATAGTCCTTAACTTTGGTGTTTCCACACTGCTACGTCCTAAAAACAGCCAGTAATAAGTGCTACAAAAATCAGTCAGTTTTACAAGTATGTTAGGGCCTGAATAAAGATAAAACATATCCTACAAAATAGGCCATTACACTTATCCATTGCAAAAAAACACAGTTGATGGACAGAATGCAGAACAATGTCTTACATTGACCCCAGTACAAAGATTTGGGCCTAAATCCATCGTTTTTTTGCTCTTCACACCACCCTAGGTCTGACACTGGCTATATGCAAATTTTATTTATTACATTTGTATAGCGAGTTATCACCGATTGGTCTCTAAGCGCTTGTACTTGGGAAACTGATCGTTTCAGAAAACAGACAACCAAGTTATATCGAACCCCAGGCTTCTCGAAAAAACACAGTTTTTAACATTCGCCTAAAAGGCAGTAGATTTGGTTCCTTCCGGAGACCTAGTGGTAGCTTATTCCAGGCTGCCGGCAGGGTAGTTGAAAAGGCACGTCCACCAAGGGTGGTCAAACGATAACGCGGGTTAACCAGAAGAGTATCCTCAGACGAGCGCAGGGTTCTTCTGGGGATATACTGCACCAGTCTGGCTTTAATGTAGCTGGGAGCATTACCAAAGACAGCCTTGTGTGCGATGCACAGACCTTTGAATAAGATCATCTGCCTGATGGGGAGCCAATGTAATTGGCATAGAAGAGGAGAGGCGTGCGTGCCTCTAGATTTTCCAAAGATCAGTCTGGCTGCATCGTTCATCACTATTTGCAGTCTCGAGAGTAATTGCTGGGGGAGCCCAACGTAAAGGGCGTTCCCATAGTCCAACCGCCCTAAATCATTGCAGACACCACCATCCTTAGAGTAGAAAAAGACAGCATTGAAGAGATTTTCCGGAGTTGCCTTAGGA
This sequence comes from Lissotriton vulgaris, assembly GCF_964263255.1. Taxonomy (NCBI): domain Eukaryota; kingdom Metazoa; phylum Chordata; class Amphibia; order Caudata; family Salamandridae; genus Lissotriton; species Lissotriton vulgaris. The sequence continues at coordinate 884,252,015 of NC_141685.1, forward strand.
GGTCAACGCATGTGCCTACCACCGACGACACTTGATCTTTCATAGATAGATTACCATCAATGTGGATGCCCAAACTTTTCACCACCCTCGCTGGTGTCGGGGCCCTACCCAACTCCTGAGGCCAGAGAAGATCGTTCCAGGGGTTGCCCGAGATGGTAATGGGCAACACTTCGGTCTTCTCTGGGTTGATCTTCAAGGAGTTGGAGGACATCCAGTTACTCGTGAACTTTAGGATGTTATATAACCTAGCTTGGGCTCCAGGGGAATCCTCAATTTGTATGATCTGTGTGTCGTCGGCATAGTTGTAAATCTGACACTCCATCTGATTTAGAGCGGCGATCAGAGGCTGTAAATATATATTAAAAAGGAGCGGTGAGAAGGCAGATCCCTGCGGTACCCTACAAGTTATTGCCGCTGATGTAGAGACCAAATCTGACAACTGGACCCTCTGCGATCTTCCCTGCAGAAATGAAGTTAACCAGCCCAGTGCGGTCCCCCCGATGCCCAGATCTCTCAGGCGTTTCAACAGTAGGTTGTGACTCACTGTGTCAAACGCGGCTGAGAGATCTAAGAGCACCAGGGCCCCGGGGATCTTTTTGTCAGCTCTATATCTTAGTTCATCCAAAATAGATACCATCACCAGCTCCGTACTATGATGTTTTCGAAAGCCTGCCTGATTTCGCTCTAACAGAGCGTTGGTCTCCAGGTGTTTTGAAAGGTGTGTCAAAACATGCTGCTCCATCATTTTGGTTAAGATAGGTAATTGAGAGATGGGCCTATAGTTTTTTAGATTTTTAACGTCGGCCCCCGGTTTCTTAAGCAGCGGTATCAATCTAGCTTCTTTGAACGAGGTTGGGACCTGTCCCATCTCTAAGGATCTATTGAAGAGAGTAAGTACATCCTCTTCCAATCCTGACATCGCTAGTTTAAAGACATTAGGTGGGCAAGGGTCTGCCTGAGAGCCAGAATTTACTCTCTCTGCTAGACTGACCAATATCTCCTTAGTAATCAAGGGTAGTGTGTTTATGAAATGGTGAGCATGATATGTAGTGGACAATCCAGAATTGGTGTCCGGGCTATTTCACTCTGGATGTCTTCAATTTTTCTTATGAAGAAATCCTGGAAGTTCTGACAGTCTACCTGGGAGAACTCTGGTTTCTGCTCTTTGATGTTTCTCAATTCCTTGAGTACTTTAAAGATTTATTTTTGCGGGACCCGGGCTGACGCTATTCTGTTCTCAAAAAACTCTGCTTTACGAGCTAATATAGCCTTTTTGTATTGTGCAATCTCATGCACATATAGGTTCCGGGTATTATTGTTATAATCCCTCCTCCAGGCTCTCTCCACCTTTCGAAGCCCCTGTTTCTTAGATCTTAGAGCTTTGTCAAACCAGGGAGCCCCCATCCCTCTATCCACCCATTTCACCTTTTTTGCTGGAGCAACAGCGTCAATGGCGTTCTTCAATTTATCAAGTAATTTTTGGCTGCCAACCTCGACATTCTCATTAGTTATATTTAGTTCGACAGAGTTTAATAGGTGTCCAACCAGCTCTTCCTTATTGATGTTATTCCATCTTCTTACCATTTTCCACACCGTTCTCTGTCCGTTCCCAACCTGGCTAATCTTTCTCTGACCTGTGATTAGATAGTGATCCGACCAAGCACATGGTGCAATAGTAACCTGGTCTGACAAGGAATCTGTGATCCATACCAGGTCTAATGTATGACCTTTGTCATGGGTAGGGCTCGGTCATATTTGACTCATTCCTAAGGCCGTTAAAGCCTCTTCGAGGTGAAGTGCTTGCCCTACCTTTGGGGAAAGCTCCCAATGAAAGTTGAAGTCTCCCATTATCATCAAATTCTCATACCGGGACCTGAGGTCATGTACGACCTCCAAAAAATGATCCAGAAATATTGGTTCAGCCCAAGGAGGACGATATATCAGTAAGATGACCCAACAGGTGGAGCCCATCTCAAATTTCACTCCTAGGGCCTCTGCTCCACCAAGATTTTCCGCGCAAATTCTTTCAATCTTCCAACCGCTATTATATAAAAACGCTACCCCCCTCCTCTCTTTGTTCCCATACGATTGAGGCAAATAGCCTTAAAATCCGGGGGGGAGAGAGGCTACCAGATCAGGTGTTGAGGACTCCTCAAGCCACGTTTCTGTGACCCCAAGGATATCAACGCTACCGTCCTGTAATAGCGAGAACATTTCTAAATTGTGCCTCTGTACGGAGCGAGTATTTAACAAACCGTACTTCAAGGTAATATCAGCCGTCCGAATATTTATCCTCTCCTTCGGCAGTAAGGACTTGTATAGCCCTTCCTGTCGTAATAAGGCTATGCATTCCTGGGTGGGTTGTACATCCACTCTTAAGTTGTAATAAGGAGGTTCTACCATACCTAATGAAATGGCATGGGGTTGTGGCCCCTGGTCCCGGCTGGTCGTGGATGGGCGTAGATGGGCTCGCCACTGGCAAATCTCCAGCGCGACCACGGCGCGCCTGCTGCGCGTCAACGCTGCGCGTAGGCATGTGGCTGGTTTAAATAGATGTCGTAGAATAGCCGCCTGACAGCTAGAACGCTGCCCTAAGATGGCGCCCAAAGAACGTCCCCACAATCCCCAAGATGGCGATAATGTTTGTGGCTGTGGCGAGAGACCCGCTAAAACAGCAGTGAGGGAACAATTTACAGTGCAGGTGAGCGGGCATACACATAAAAAGTTCCGTGAGAAAAGTAATATCCCACCTATTAAAATTTAACCTAAAAAATAAATGCCTTAAATAGACGCGCTGCAAGCTGGTATTAAGCGCTGATGCCCTCTAGTTTCAATACTTCTATGAGAAGCCTTCTCCTGAGCAATTCAATTTCGTTATGTACAAATCAGCCTTGACCCTGTGCCTCATGGGAACAGTCCAGCCCGAACTACCAAGCCATGTCTTTCCTAGACCGGAATCAAGCATCCAAGGACCGGTTTCTGGCTATCAGCCTTCTTCAGCCTGGATAGCTTGACTCCAGTGATGTGGAGAGCCTGGGACTCACGTCTGAGCATACCCAGCCCACTCGGGGTGAAAATTGCAAAAAACACAGTTGATGGACAGAATGCAGAACAATGTCTTACATTCACCCCAGTACAAAGATCTGTGTCATGTAGCGTAGACCATTCAGACTTTATTTCTTTTAAAACACAATGTTCCACAGCAGACGCGCGTCCATATGTAACTTCAACTACTTGAAAAATCTATGGCGAATCTTACACAAAGTATTTCGCATAGGGACAAACGCGCGTCGACTGTGGAACATTGTGTTTTAAAAGAAATAAAGTATGAATGATCTACGCCACATGATTTTCTTGGATTGAAAATGAGTGATCCCGCAAGAATATGGATTAGAGAAGAGTGCTGATTGCACAAAGGATAAAAGTTACTATATGTGATGTGCTCTGGTGTTTTTTTGTGAATGTGATATCTGTTGCACTCCTAGTGGACACAGAGTTTTGACGCCTTAGTTGGATGAGCGTCAAACACCAAAGTTGCCCTCATTACTTGATTTTTTGTATTTAGTATTTGAAATCTTTACAATAAGGGGACACTATTTGATGTGCAGGTCACAAATAACAAATCCACCTTCTTTTGTAGGTTATAAAATATCTTAAACAATATGTAGATGAAACCTTAGCTAAAGGGTTCATATGTTTAACAAGCCTTCGGAGGTGGGGGTGAAGAGGTGAGTCTCTAAACAGTCACAAGATTGACACCAACAGTTGAACAGTACTCATGACAGAAAATGCTCCATGACGCACCACAAAATAAAGGTGGCACAAGGGGACATCAACTGCAGTAAAGCCATTGTGACACTTGATATACATTCTGAAATGTCAAAGAAAGTCTGGTTTATAGTATAGTCAAGTGATTTGAAGTGCACAAGATCAAAAAGTGGTGAAACAGCGTCTCTATTTGCCCATCTATCGCAACCATTCCATTTCACTAATTTTTATCCAATCTATCTTCATAGACCATGAAGAAGGAGGTCTCGAAAAGGAAAGCCGTCTACTCATAAAGAAAATATCAAACTCTGTACGCAAGATTTAAAGTAGGAATAAACTTGAGAAATCGGAAAATGAGAAACCAGGCCTACAACAGAAACAATTTTTTAAAAGAGCACTGGTTAGAATTAAAGATTCTTGTACATCCCGAAGCAGTACAAAAAGTATTGATCACATCCATTTATAGCATCCTCGTGCCAATGCAGAAGCATTTCATTTTGCAATGCTTTTTGACGATGATGTTCGTGCAGTGACAAAGGTTAAATAAGGTACACCCGCAGACACATGACACCTGCGCACAAATGCATCAAGTCATTGCAGCGGCCAATCATGACCACCATGAATGCACTGGGTCATGATGGCGCGTCAATCTTGGAAAAGAAAATGCCAAGAAAAATATTAAAATTTGAGGAAAAAACACAGTTTGAGAACGGAAGGGCCAGACAGCAAATTGCAGCTACCAAGCCCTCCAAGAAAGACACACACACACACACACACACACACACAAATGATGTGAATGAAAGGAACAGGAGAACAGGAGTGAAATGGATGGGAAGTGTGGGAGTAAAGGTAGGAGCCACTAAGCATCAATAGCACCACAATGGAAGGAAAAGCAATGAAGATGCTGAGTGGAGGGTAGGTCAAGCAAGACAGGGAGAGGTGAGGTAAGCAGTGGCTGAGCTGGGGGGACGCAGGCGGCATAAGGGGGGAGCAGGGCACAGGGAGAAAGCAAGAAAACAGCAACTTCTATGGAGTAGTTACAGCAGAATAAATAAAAAAGTAAAAGTTCTTACCTACTGAGGACATCCCGAGCCGAGCGTGCGTGCGCATTAAGAAAGCGAAACTGCTTAAGGCTTGCAACAACGTCAGTTGCCTGGGGCATGGGCGGGGCATGGAGCGTGCTGCCGGAATTATGAGCTGAGGGAGCCCCGTGTGTTGGAGAAGCGAGGCGGGTGTCCACCCCGCAGGGGGAAGTCCAGCAGGAGCCCACGTCGCCTTCCTGAATGCCGCATGGTGCAGCCATAGCAGGATTTCAGGCAGGGCTCCTGTGAGCAAGACGGAACCCCGCATGTTGCTGCACCAGTGACAGGGTGAAGGGGCCAGTCCCCCCTGCCATTGAGAAGACCAGCCTTTGAGCAGTGCAGAGTCCCCACAAGAGCCGATGAGTGGGTTTGAGCAGGAGGTATGCTAGGCACAACGCCTGGACATGTGCACACGTATGGTGCGAGCAGGAGTTGTGATAAAGCCACGAGCCCTACACATGCACATCTCCTGTCTGTTAAGCTTCAGCAGAGTATGTGCACGCGTACGGCTTGCGGCTATATTACAACTCCCGCCAGCACCATACGCGAGCACATCACCTGTCCAGGACTTGCCATACGCGTGCACCTGTCTTGTCCCACTTCGCAATGCAAACCAGAAATAATAGATCTCGCCTAGGCGAGCAGCGCATGGCGCTGCATCGCTAGGCGAGACCTAAAAAATAGCACAGAAAACATGGAGGAGGCAAAGGAACCCTTAAGGAAGAGAGCCAGGAACCGTAGAGGAGAACTAGGAACACAAGCAACAGAGGAAAAGAACCCAGAACAGAGGAGGAGAACCAGAAACAGAATAGAGAGAGAAAGGTACCAGGAAAGCAGGCAGGATAAGAGATGCTGTGTAAGGAGAACCTCGAGTAAGAAGACATGTCAAGACATTGTAAAGGTTGTTCCCTTTATTGATAAACAAAAGGAACCTTTGCAACTAACAAGTAAGATCTTTGCGTGTTGGACAGTGGTCTCTACCGCTGAACGCACGCCACAGACTATTGCTCATTACAGAATGCCGTATTTAATTTCCTCCCGCTCCGGGCATGACCCCGTCTCCCTTTGGTAGATTGTGAATAAAAAGAGGCAGCAAACTTTCGTTTACTTCCCCTACCCCGGGACAAGATTAGAGAACCTAACACTGGACAAATGTAAATACGAGTGTTAATTTAATTTTACTATGCATGCTTTGTGATATTACTGGATCGTTATGCACGCGTAGGTAATCTTTTGGTTCTTCTAACCTTATACATACTGTATACATTCGCAGTCCTGTACTTAAGAACTGACAATGTTGTCATTACATATCAGTAAAGGCACACATTGTTTTCCACGCTTACCTAGATACTATCGGACACAAGCACGAACCTTTGGTTTCATGTAGTTTTGCAAGCTTATGTTGTCTGTCCATGTGCATGGAATGTCATGTCTCAGAAGATATTATATGATAGTCTGACATCTTGACAAGTACTTAGCACCAACTATTTACCGCCAGTACGGTCGATATCCACGGCATGAATGTGAATGTTCACTGGATATCACTAGCCAGCACTGGCAAAAAAAGAGGCATGAACACCGCTATTGGTATATATTGAATGCAATCGTTTTTATTTTGTATTTTCCCTTACAGGTATTCTACATTTTCATGAGGACACAAAATGGGCAGTCCTCTGTGCATGAGATACACTCCTTAGTCCGAGTGTGAATATGCTATTCACGCGGTAATTTTTTACCACTCACTATTTCTCACCTATACCCACTTTTTTGGAGAGGTCCTGAAGAAAGCCCGCCGCATTTTTTCCTAGGGCTTAAACATGTCGACCATCTGATAATACACACAGCTACACATAGTATCTGTAGCATATTGTCCACTCTATTGATTTTAATCATACCCCAGGTCTCCGAGAATAAAAGTAACTGGCAGTTCTCTGGAGGTATTTTTAATAGTAAATTCACGCACATAATCACACATCACATCACCTCAAAACAACCCGCTCCACTGTAACCAGGTGTCGCAGCACAGCCAGGTAGCATTCGGCTGCCTGGCTGGGACCAGATGATTAAGCAGGACACCAACCAGGTTGGTGTGTGAGGGTTTTATTAATAAACCTTAGAGGTGACACCACCGTACATACGTCAGACATTAATTTGCTTCTGGCCGTCTCCTTTTGTTTATCAATACATAGTTTGGGACACAGACGGCCGTCTTACAGTCCTAACTCTCCTCATTGGTTTTGAAAAGATTGTTCCCTGCCACAGAGGAATGAGAGTCTCATAAAAATACCACTAGGCTCTCTTTTCAATTCTTATGAAAGTTAAAGAAGGCTTTGAAAACAAAAAGCAGATCTTGAACAGCACCAGATCCTCGAAGAAGTTTAGGCATAATAAACTCTCTTCGCAGAAGTGATGACCACTGCAAGGTAGTCTTGCTTGGAAGACACGAAGGAATTCTGTATAGAATGAAGTCAAAACAAAACCGAGATGCAACTAGGAGGCAGAATGATCGAGGTCATGCAAGATTTCTGACAACAATAAATTACGTTATTTGATAGTGTGTGTCCCTCGTTTTTGACATCCTTCTGGGTCCCAACAACTAAAAGAGGTCTCTTAAATGTAACCTGAATGCGCCTCTCACTGGAGTTGTCAGCGAGTGGCAGGATACCGTTGAAGGAACAAGAGGAGATTAAACTCCATTGTCAAAATCTCACTACAGATTCTTGACCACTGGATTCCACATTCACTCGGTGGTGTCCTTCATGGTCGCCCATAAGTGAAGGCTTATACCTTAGGAACTAGGCTCTCAGGACTAGTGGAGGAGAGAGATGAAATAATTTTCCCAATTCCAACAGATGTATGAGTCTTTTCCCAAGATCCACTGTTGTAGCTTTGAGAGATATGGACAGAAAACCACAAAAGCACAACTGACGCAGTCCCATTACAGCTATGAGTCAGAAACTAATTATGTCTGCATCTGGATCTTTCGAGGTAACAGAGGATCAAAGGATCGAGAGATAAAACAGGCAGAAACTTCCAATACCGGCTCCCCAAGAAGACAGTAGTCATTGCAAAAGGCAGGAGGACAGGTCGAGTTGATTCTAGCATTCACCAGGGCAAGGTCGGCTTTATACAGAGGGCTTCCTAATGGTCTCCCCATATTGATGCGCAATAAACTTTGGAGAAAAGGCTAATAGGACAGTTCTTTTGCTTAGTTCAAACAGAACAGAAAGTGTGAATGAGCAGAGAGTCTCCCAACTCATAGAACGACATATTACATGAGATTTCCAGAAAAAAAGGTTTATATCTCTGAGTAGCACTTGGGCGCTCTGCCTGAAGTGGACGCAATGATTACTGGGGCTATATTAGTGTATGTGGTGCACCAGGCGAGCGGAGAAGACCCTCTAAGCGCTCGACAGTATGTCAGACCAAACCAACATACCAAAACAGTATATACAGAAATGCCTTATGCACACAAAAGCAATATCTTTTGCAGTCGTGTCTATGTCTAAAACACAGTTCTTACAAGCCAAAGTCAACACAAAATAAGCAAATTTCTTAGCACAGTATCGCTGTAGTTTCAACGGTTTAATGGTTCCACAACCAGCCGACACGTGTTTCGTCGCATTAGCAACAGTGTGTCCGCGAGACTCCTCAGTGCTGGGAAGGATACAAAAATATATACAATAGAACATCTGACATGATGTGTACAATTACAGTATATTCATACGGCATCCATTATTGTGTTTAGCCCAGGACGTAAGAGTCACTTGGTGAGATGTGCGTCGTAGTGTTGTAAAAAGCCCTGTATCTCAAAGGCGAGAGACGTTGTGCCCCATCCGTACAGATATTGCTTGTGTGTGCATAAGGCTTTTCTGTAAAGGCATATTACATGAGGACTGAAACCTGGTTAAAAGAGGTTGCATCTCATTTCTTGGAGAGAAGACAAGGTGCGTAAAACTATTCCGAACCAGAATACAGGAAATGTGACAAGCATATCCAGGATACTCATGTCAAGTTTAAGTGAGGATGCTGCATGAAGACCTATAGACCAAAAGAACAATTACTTTTCTTCGGTGACGCCTTATCAGTTAGAGACTATCTAGCTGCAGATTTCATACCATAGACTATTCCCCAGGGGTCAGACTGGATCCGGAAAATCTTGAGCTGCATCTCTGCGTGCTAGAGGGGCGTAGATTGGGTCCACATCCGCACCGGATGTGATGTGCGCTGTGCCTATATAGTCTCCTATTTGGGCACCACACCATCCCAGGACGAAGACAAGTTTCTTTTCAGGACATTTCTGTGCCAGAAGCACAGAGCCGCATTAGAAAGCTGATGGACCAGGGTGCAGACACGCGGGACCTACAGGGACTTTCTAGATAGAAGAAAGTGTTTGCAGAAGTGGGGCGGATGGAAGGGCCAGAATGGATCTGCGGCTAGATAGTCTCTACCAGATAAGGCATTACCAAAAGTAAATAATTTCTTCATCTGACAGACTTCTAGCACCAGATTCCTTACCCTAGAATAGATACCCAAGCAATACCTCCCTAGAGGATATTCTGCAAACAGATTAGATCAACAAATCCTGGAGGACCGAATCGGCAAAAGATCATTGCAACAAACCCGTCTGTTGAGGCAGCAGTGCTTGGTAAACGTGAGCAGAGATGTCTAAGTAGCGGCCTGCCCGATGTCCAGGATGGGGACCTCAAGCTAACACAGTGGTCGCAGCCTTGGATCTGGTGAAATGAGCTCCAAAGCCCCCAGGGGGTTGCTTCTTGGCCAATGCATATTAGAATTTAACGCAGAGCGCAATCCACTTGTAGACGGTCTGTTTCTGTAAGGCTTTTCCTTTATTTACTCAGCTGAACCCAACTAACAGTTAATCGTCCACCAGGTGTTCTTTGGTGCGATCAATGTAGAACAACCACTATATTTTTGGGTTCAGTCACTGAAGTCTCGCTTGCTCGTTAGAAAGGGGAAGTGGAGCAAAAAAAGGTCCATAGCATGATGCTCTGGCCAATGTGGCTGAACTGTCCATGGGCTCAAAGGGCGAGCACATACAAAATATTAGAACAAAACTAAGGTTGCATTGGGCCATAATGAAGGGTTTGGGGGGAAACATATGTTGGTGTCCTTTTAGGAAATGGGTCACAATTGGTGACTTGAACAGGAAGGGCTGGTCCAGCGACCATAAGAATGCAGATATGGTCGAAAGTTACACTTTAACTGTGCCGTATCAAACCCTTGCTGGGATAACAAAACAAACAATAAGACTACGGACAAAGGTGCAAAGAGGAGATCAACATGTTTGGCAGCACAACAAGCCACAAACTGGTCCTAATGGCAGGCACATGTGGTCTTAGTTGTGGGATGCCTGGCTGCTAAAATGACATTGCAGATTTCTGAAGAAAAGTCAAAGACTGCCAGCTGCCACTGCTCAATCTCTATGCCCTGTTGCTGTGACAGGAGATCCTCCCGAAATGTCAGCCTGATCGGAGGACGAATGCTCATGCTCAGGAGTTCGCAATAACAAACTCTTCATGCCCAATCTGGAGTTACAAGGAAAAATTGGGTCGAATTGTTACTGATCTTGATGAGAACTCTGGGCAGGGGTGGTAGGGTAGAAAGGCATACAGGAGGCCTGAATTTCAATAAGAGTTCAATAGAGCTGCCTTGGAAACTCCAGCGCGTAGAAGTGCTGACATTGCACATTCTTGGAGGTAGTAAATAGATCCACCAAACGTTCTCAGTCACGGAAGAGACCTGGCACCATCGAATGATGAAGACGACATTCGGAATCTGCAAGGCATCAACAGTTGAGTTTGTCTTCCCTGGAGTTAGCAGAGCCCGCTAGGTATTGTACAACCAGGAAAATGTCATAGCGTACCAGCCATGTCCAGAAGCGCAGAGCCTCCTGGCAGAGGGTCCATGACCCCACCCGCTCTGTTCATTGTAGTCCCACATTGTGGTGGTGTTGTCCATGAACACCTGACCTATCCTTCCCTTGATAAAAGGGAGTATTGCTTTCAATGCCAAGTGGATCGTTCTCAACTCCAAAAAGGTGATGTGGAGCTCAGACTCTGTCGGAGACCAGATAACTTTGATCTCCACCTGTCCCAGATGGCCACCCAACCCAGGAGTGAAGCATCCGTAACTACTGTGAGCCCTGGATGGGGAAGTAAGAGGTGTCTGCTGCTGACTCAATCACGATTCATCAGCTACCACTGCAGATCTTTTGCAGTTTGCTCCGATATCTGGAGAAGGTCAGAGAGATTTCCCTGTTGCTGCGCCCATTGGGATCGCCGGTCCCACTGAAGAGCCTGCATATGCCAGTGGGCATGTGTTACCAGCAAGATGCAGAAGGCCATGAAACCAGCAGCATCAGAGTCAGTCTCATAAAAATCCAGACTCGAGACTGAAACATTAGAATCATAGCATAAATATCCTGGACTCATCGCTGCAGAGGATAGGCCTGAAATGGCACCATGTCCAGAGTGGCTCGATCAAAGGAAGCGTCTGAGTCAGGTGTAATTTCTGCACATTGATAGTGAACACTAGCAAATGCAAGAGGTCTGCTGTGCAGCTACACCTATTAACTCCTTCTAGGCAGGTTCTCTTCTACTGGGTGCAATACGGAAACCCATCTCCCAGCAGGCAGGGATCCTCTTCCCCAGGCAATCCAGCAGCATATGCTACAGGAAGCTTGACCCACACTGTAATCTGGAAGGAGCAAAGTAGTCCACAGACTTTACCTCTGGGGCCCAGAAACTGTTCAACAAAATAGGTTTACAGTTCTTTCTCTTGCTACTTCATCCATGTGAATGTGAGAATCTTCATTTCTCCATAGGACTCACACCCCTCCTCTCCCTTTCAGATATTCTTATATATCAATCTCCTGGACCTTTGGCTCCGTTCCTCTCTTCGCTACCTGAAGCAGTCACAAAATTGGCGAGCACTGTCTCCAATTTTATTATCCAGGGGACCTAAACATTCACTTTGATGACCCTGCATCAACAAGTGCTTTAGAACTCTCCTCTGATCTTGCAGCCCTGCAACTCATGCAGAATGTATCCCAGGCTACTCATGTGAAAGGGCACCTTCTTGATCCTGTTTTTTCTAAACTCCAGGAGCTGCGCTGCTTGGGGCCTACACCCATCCCCTGGTCAGATCAGCACTTGATCTCTCTCTACTGGTCACCTAATGTTGTCATTCCTTTTGTCCAACCTACAAAAAAAACAGCTTGTTGTTGGCCAAAACTTCTGTTAGATGAATGGGCCTCCTTTTCAAAAGGTAGTATACCTTCTATCAATCCAGATCCTGAAGCAGCCAACATCCAATTCAATAATGGGATGCATAGGACCTTAGATCGAGTCCTTCCAAAAAAGACCCTCCGAATGAATCTAGGGCCTAACAAATCAGCATGGTATACTCATATACTCGTAAACTAAAGCAAATCTGTAAAAGAGCTGAGAGCCTGGAGAAAAGATTTCTCCCCCTCTAAGAAAAAGGAATATAGGGACAACATTAAAACATAGAAAACTGAAATGAAAGGGGCCCAAGCCTGCTATTATAACGTAAACATTTCCCGTGCAGCCAATTCACCTCGTGAAACTTTCCGTATTGCTAAAAAACACTTGCAAGCCACGCCGCCCCTGATACTCCCGAGCCAACATACTGTTGCTGCAACGAACTTGCGGAATACTTTCACAACAAAATCAAATCTATTCGAACATTGTTTTCTGAACCTCAGACAAACTTTTCAATTGAAGAATCAACTGCCAGGAGCGGGGTACATTCGCTTGGAGTATTTCCTCCCCTTGACAAAGAGGCATTCTTAACTATCTCTGCCCTTGTCAAGAGTGGATCACCCAGAGATCCTGTCCCTTCCTTACAGGTTTGATCAACTCTTCATTGTCCTATGCGATGGTTCCCTCTTTATGGAAAAAGGCTCTGGTAAAGGCCTTGTTGAAGGAGATTGGCTTAGATTCAGACTGCCTTGCGAATTACAGACCCATTTCGCTTCTGCCCTGGGTCGGAAAAATCACAGAGAAACAGGTCAATATGGCTCTCTCCAGGCACCTAGAAGTTGGAAAATTCCTGCATCCATCTCAAACTGGGTTTTGCCCTTCTCAAGGGACTGAAACAGCCTCACTGGCAGTCATGGAAGACTCCAGAAGGATTATTGATGCAGGTGGTTCTTTGGCCGTGATCCTATTCGATCTTAGCGCGGCATTCAATACGGTCAATCACCTTATCCTAATCCATCGACTCCAAAATCTGGGTGTGACTGGAGCAGCACTTGACTGGCTGCGTTCTTTCCTGGAAGGTAGATCCTTCCAGGACTTCGAGGGCGAGGCCATTTCAAGACCTAGGCCCCTTCACGTCCCTAAGCACCACTCTTTTTAATGTTAATATGGCCCCTCTTACTGATATCGTCTTACACTTTGGGGTGCAAATTATTACATATGCTGACGACACTCAATTGGTGGTGGCATTCAACCACAAAAGCAGTTCCCCTATCGTCCTTGGCCCATGCCTCGAGGAGGTGATGAGGTGGATGCGTCATTCCCATCTAAAACTGAACGGTGACAAGACCAAACTCATGTTGCTCGGTAATCCCTCCCCCCTCGAGGCCCCCTCCATGTGGCCAGCATGTATACGTCCTGTGCCTGCCCCCAAATCCGAAATAAAGAGTTTGGGTTTTTGTCTTGACTCCGAGCTTAGCTTTAAAACCCAAGAAAGGAAAGTTGTTGCTTCTTGCTTCTGCATTCTAAGAATGCTGCGCAAAGTGCTGTCTTTGCTACCTCCTCAAGCAAGAAAGCTTGTGGTCCAGGCGCTTATTCTATCTCGCTTAAACTATGGAAGAAATGCGTTACTTACCTGTAACTGCAGTTATCCAGTATTAGTGTCTTTCATAGATTCACATGCCTGCATCATTCCCCGTCGTCGAGACAGGAGCCTCCGGTATATAAAAAAGTAATGTCCTACTGACATACATATAAAGGAATAGGCCTAAGGATCTCACCTTAGTGTCCTATCTGCATCCTTATGTAGGAAGGACCAAAACAGAGTAGGCCCAAGGGTCCCACCTTGGTAGCCTATCTGTGTCCTTTTGTAAAAAGGACCAAAGTAAAGAGAACCAACCAATCAGCTACCACCTCCTTCTAGAACCTTCCTGTCAGGAGCCTCAGTCTCTCAGATTTTCGTACGCACCAAGCTAGTTAGGCGCAAACTTGTTAGAGAGATAGGCGAGTCCTTCCAGGGGAGGCGGGAGGGTGCATGTGAATCTATGAAAGACACTAATACTGCAGTTACAGGTAAGTAACGCATTTCTTATCCAGTACTTGGGTGCCTGAATCAGAGTAGCAAGCAATACATTATGCACATTCTGTGATGGTACATCATATACGAGTCTGTAGATAATACATATCACGCGACTGCAAATCACCAACATGCAATGTCATGTAGTTTCTAGGAAAAGGAAATGTGCATACCAGTAAAGGATGGAGGGATGTAAGAAGGCTCACCTCACTAGAACAGATGGCGAAGCACTGCTCTGCCCACTGCTGCATCCCTCGTCAGCTCAGTATCCAAGCAGTAGTGCCTGGTGAAGGTGTGCGGGGACTTCCAGGTCGCCGCTCTACAAATGTCCAGTACCGGTACTCCAGCAAATAGTGCCGCAGACGTGGACATAGCTCTTGTGGAATGAGCTCTGACTCTTGCCTCCAAAGGCCGTCTGGCCTTGTGGCAAAAAGTGATCGCTGAAGAAATCCACCATGAAATACTTTGTTTCGTAAGGGGCATACCTTTCCTTGGTCTACTAAAGGCAACGAAGAGTTGAGATGACTTTCTGAAGTGTTGTGTCCTGTCGATGTAGAATTTGAGACATCTCTTCAGATCTAAAGAGTGCAGGGTTCTTTCAGCTGCAGTAATTGGGTTTGGAAAGAACGACTTGAGCACCACTGGTTCGTTAAGGTGGAAGTCCGAGGGGACTTTAGGTATAAAGCGGGGGTTAGTTCGTAGAATGACCTTGTCCTCTCTGAATTGCAAAAAAGGGTCTTGGATAGAGAGAGCCTGCAGTTCACTGACCCTTCTGGCAGAGGTTAGGGCCAGGAGGAGGGCCGTTTTCCATGAAAGGAATTTGATGTCCGCTTTATGGATGGGTTCGAAGGGGTGCTTCATTAATTGGTGAAGGACCACGTTGAGGTGCCACGACGGAGGGATTGGTCTTGGTCGTGGAAAGGATCTGAATAGACCTTTTAGGAATTGTTTGATAAGTCTGTCCGCCCACAGGGATGGACCCTTGGAAGTTCTTGTGAACCTGGATATCGCTGCTAGATGTACTTTGATGGATGCATGCGCAAGACCTGATTGCGCTAGATGCAGTAAATATGGTAGCAGCTGCTGTGGAGTGATATGGAAGGGGTGCAGGCCTTCAGCCACACACCAAACACAGAACCGTTTCCATTTTAGTGAGTAGGTCTTATTAGTGCTGTTGGCTCTAGCCTTTGCAAGGACGTCTCTACACTCCTGCGGGATGTTTAGGTGGCTGAATTCGCGGTATTCAGGAGCCAGGCTGACAACTTCAGAGGGCTCAGGTTCGGGTGGAGAACCTGCCCTTGGGACATTGTGAGCAGGGCTGGATGTTGGTGTAGGCGAAGAGGTGGCCGGGCAGATAGGCTATGAAGTTCCGTGAACCAGTGCTGCCTCGGCCAGGATGGGGCGATGAGGATCAGAGTGCAGGGCTCAGACTTCATCTTCCTGAGGACTCTGGGTATCAGTGCAAATGGTGGAAAGGAGTAGGCAAACACGTTCCGCCAAGCGATGGAAAATGCATTCCCGAGGGTTCCTGGTTGGTGAAGCCTGCTTGCGAAGCTTGGGCATTTGGCGTTCTCTCTGGTGGCAAAGAGGTCTATCTGCGGGGTTCCCCACTCCGCGAAGATATATTCCAGCGCCTCCGTATCCAATTCCCATTCGTGGGATGGTGACCTCTCCCTGCTCAGGGCGTCCGCCAAGACGTTGTCCTTGCCCGGAACGTATTCGGCTTTTAGCGTTATTCCGTGCTCCAGAAGCCAATTCCAGACTCTCTGCGATTCTCGAGAGAGTGAAAGTGATCGCGTCCCTCCCTGTTTGTTCAGGTAGTGCATCGTCGTGGTGTTGTCTGTCCTGACGAGCACTGGGGAGTGTCGGATGCGTGGAAGGAACGCTTGGAGAGCTAGAAAGACTGCTCTTAGTTCCAGTAGATTGATGTGGAGTTTGGATTCCGACCGCTCCCCAGCCTTCTAGGGATGCGTCCGTTGTTATTACCTGCTGGAAGCAGGAACGGCAGTCCCTGTGACAGATGACTGGGCGACCTCCACCATTCTAAGTGGTTGACCATAGCTCGTGTGACATGTATGCGGTCCTCGAAAGATCCCGCAGCTTGTGTCCATTGCCTCGTTAGTTCCTCCTGGAGAGGGCGCATTTTGAGACAGCAGTGTGGAATGAGCATAATGCATGAGGACATCATGCCGAGGAGGGACTTGAAGGTGCGGACCGGTAGAGTCTTTCTCGATGCCACTGACGTGGCCAAGGAGAGGAGTTTGGTCTTTCTCTCCAGAGAGGGGAAGGCTCTTACGCGTTCCGTGTCCAGAGTCGCTCCAAGAAAAGTGATGACTTTGTTTGGTTCCAGTGCCGATTTCTCTCTGTTGAGGGTCAAGCCTAGGCGGCGGAAAATATTCAGACAGGCGCTGAAGGATGTGGCTGTGGCTATCGCAGACGGTGCCTTTACCAGCCAGTCGTCCAGGTATGGGAAAACCTGGTGACCCTGTTGACGAAGGAAAGCTGCCACAGGAGAGAGGCATTTTGTAAATATCCGTGGGGCAGATTTGAGGCCAAATGGGAGGACACGGAATTGGTAGTGGTCTCCTGCTACTGCGAACCTGAGGTACTTCCTGTGTCCCTTGAGGACAGGAATGTGATAGTAGGCGTCCTGCAGGTCTAGGGACGTCATGTAGTCACCTTCCTCCAGGAGGCCCAGGATTTCTTGTAGTGTGACCATACGGAACGACTGTTTCTTTAGGAACACATTGAGCGCTCGGAGGTCGAGGATTGGTCTCCATTTCTTTCCTTTCTTGTGAATTAGGAAGAAATGGGAGTAGAATCCTTTCCCTTTTTGGGTGTGAGGAACTCTCTCTATCGCTCCCTTTTGAAGCATGAAAGCGATTTCCTGAAGAAGCAGCCGTAGGTGTCTGTGGGACCGTTTGGCTGGTGGTGTCATTGGGGGAATTGAGACAAATTCTAGTGAATGTCCGAATTGGATGAGTTGTAACACCCACCGATCTGTTATTTTTTGCCAATTTTTTAGGAAGAATGTGAGTTTTCCTCCAAGTCTTAAAAAATGCAATGGTGGATGGACTGGCCATTGGGATGAGTCATTGGCGGTTGCCAGCAGGTCTTTTTTAGTTTTTTCCCCTGTAGTTTGACTTATTGTAGGAAGATTGACGTCCTGTCTGGCCTTGACGTTGTTGGTACTGTGTTTTGCTCTGGGTGTACGGGTAGGAGGACCTATTCTGGCAGGAGCCTCTGTATGCAGGTTGTCCCCTTCCTCTATTACCACGAAAGGACTGGTTCCTGAATTGCAGAGTTCCCAGAGCTTTGGCCGTATCTGTGTCCTTTTTGATAGTGGTGAGGGCCTCGTCAATTTTTTCGCCAAAGAGATGTTGGCCGTCGTAAGGCATATCGATGGTTTTTGTTTGTACTTCCTGACGGAAGGAGGTGGCCTTGAGCCAGCCTTGTCGTCTCAGAACAGCTGCACCTGCCAGCTGCCTGAAGCCAGTCATGGCGACGTCTATTGCACAGTCAATTAGCTCAGAGGCAGATGTTTGGCCCTCTAGGAGAAGCGAATGTGCCTCCTCCTTTAAATCCTCTGGCAGATTAGCTAGGTAGGGAGCGATGTCTGCCCAGAGTTGACGGTTGTAGCGGCCCAGAAGTGCTATTGAATTCGCCACCTTCACCGTCATTGCCGACATGGTGGAGAAGCGTTTCCCAATGGTATCTAGTTTCCTGCCATCCTCGTCAGGTGGCGTCGACAAAGGAGATGCTGGATTGCGCGAATTTTTCTGCGCCGCTTGTGTTACTACGGAGTCTGCTTTGGGGTGACCCGTGAGGCAAGCTGGCGCCGATGAGGTTGCTTTGTATTTTTTATCAAGCCTGGGCACTACCACAGGAATTGAAGCTAGCGTTTGCATTAGTTGTTTGCCTTATTTCCAGAGGAAGTCAATGATCGGGATTGACCTAGTCGTCTTTTTTGTAGGTTCCTTAAAATCGTAGAGGAAGCATTCAGTCTCCTGGGTTTCCATAGACATATGGAACCGTTAGGCCGCCCGCTCTATGAGGTTATGGAAACCACCAATGTCTACAGGTGGTGATTCCGAAGACTGTGGTTCTGGAGAGGCCGGGGATTGTGCGACGTAGTCCTGGTCTGCATCAGGGCCTGAGTCGTCGTCACGGACCTCACCTTCTTCTAGATCCCTCTCCTCGTCGTCAGACGAGAGGATGTCTTGTATTGGCTCCTGATCTTTAGAAAGTACTAGTGGAGGAGGCTTATGTCGAGGTACAGGCGCAGGTACCTGTGTAACTGGAGGTGCAGGAGTAGTGGTTTTCTCTGGGAACCGCTCTTTGTAGTCCTTTATGAGGAATTGCAAATCCGAGACAATGGATGCTGGTAGGCACACCATCGGTGTTACTTGTGTGTGCACCCGAGTATGGATAGTCTGTTATACGTGTTCCTCCTCTTCCTGTTCCTCGTCTGTGCTTTGGCACTTAAGCACCAAGTCTGAAGGACTAGTGGCCTGTGTATATAACTCCTCCTCCGACTCTTCATCTTGCAATAGGCAGGATGGGGTCAGTTGTTGCACCTTACTGGGTGACGTCAGGTCTGGCGTGATTGGCTTTTTCGTTATTTTGACTGTGACATGGGATGTCTGGGCATCCATGGTATGCAACAGTAGTTCACTCTTTCCATGTGCCTGCGGTCGTCGACGATTGTGACGACGGTGCCGCCATTGAAATTTCCTTTGTCGACGGTAATTTACTCTTAGTCGACGGTGTTTCCGTCGACGGTGTCTTCGTCGACGTGGTCCTCGCCGACGATTTCGTCGACGCCGATGGAATACTCTTCGTCGACGAGAGAGGCTTTGTTGACATCACTGTTTTCGTCAACGGAGTCGTTGTCGATGTCTTCGACGTCGATCTCGTCGTCGACGGCACAATCTTAGTCGTCAATGAGGTGACTGGGATGGTAGACGGCACAGGTCTACTCGCCGACGATGAAGGTGTCGTCCTCGTCGTCGAGGAAGATGCCGTCGTCGATGTCGAGACGGTTTTTTGCGCTGAGGTGACCATTGACTTTGTCGTCGTCGCCGAGATCAGCGGCTGCTTCCTGGAGACAGGAAGGTCCTTGTCAGACACTGGTGTTCTGCCCTCTGAAGGCTTTCTGGATGCCTTCTTAGGAGGGGTGTCTGAGGGGCTAGGGGAAGTAACCCTTGGCCTCTTCAAGGAAAACTGCGAAGTAGCAGAAATGCTCTCACCTTCTGAGACCAAGTCGCTTTCTGGTTTGTTCTTCAGTCTGTTTACCCATAGAAGTAGGCGTCCTTCTCGGTCCTTCAGGGTTTTGTTTGAGAAGGTTCGACATATCTTGCAGTCCTTGGCTTGATGTTGAGGGTAGAGGCAGTATAGACAGGTTTCGTGTTTGTCCTCTACATGGAGCCTTTCTTTACTGCAAGAAGAACAGGCTCTAAAGAGACCTTTTTTCTGGCTATCAGCCATAACAATAGAAGTTGGATAAATTCGTTTTTGGAAGAAAGAAGCAAGTTTCCTGAGGAGAACTCAGATGGGGACTCCCTAGCACAACGTGCGGTAGAAAATCTGAGAGACTGAGGCTCCTGACAGGAAGGTTCTAGAAGGAGGTGGTAGCTGATTGGTTGGTTCTCTTTACTTTGGTCCTTTTTACAAAAGGACACAGATAGGCTACCAAGGTGGGACCCTTGGGCCTACTCTGTTTTGGTCCTTCCTACATAAGGACGCAGATAGGACACTAAGGTGAGATCCTTAGGCCTATTCCTTTATATGTATGTCTATAGGACATTACTTTTTTATATACCGGAAGCTCCCGTCTCGGCGACGGGGAATGATTCAGGCATGTGAATCTATGAAAGACACTTAAATACTGGATAAATGCTCTTTATCGCGGTGCACCCTGTGCGGTCTTTAAGAAACTTCAAACCATGCAAAACTGTACCACAAGGATTCTTGAGAGGATTCCAAGCCGCCAATCAGCTAAACCTGCCCTTAAGTCTCTACATTGGCTTCCTATTCAGGAAAGAGTCCTCTTCAAAGCCCTCTGTACCACCCATAAGATGCTAGGAGCTCTGGGACCGGCTATCATTTCCTCCTTTGTCCAGCCTAACCAAGCTAACAGATGGTTATGTTCAAATGACCTCCACTTGGCATCTGTTTCCAGAATCAAGAGGGCCAGAAGTGGCGGGTGGCTCTTTTCCTACAATGCCGCTAAACTTTGGAACACTCTGCTGCTTCAGCTACATAAATAGCCTAGCCACACTGTCTTCTGCAAGGGGCTCAAAATCTGGCTTTCTCCAATTGATTTGCCACAGCTCAGTGCGGCCTCTGCCTTAGCGGAGGGATTTCATTTCATTTCATGGGGGATCCTGGAACAAAGTACATTTCAAGATGATCTGTATTTAAAACCCACATCCCTTCCCACTGCTGGCCAATTAGACCTCTGGCACATTTCAAATCTTAGAAGAATCCTCTAACCAGATACATGAACACTTCATGTTCAAAACATGCTAGGGCGGTGCACAAGAACTTCTTTCTTGGTCCGTGAGGGATTCTGGAAAAAAGTACAGATCCAGCTGGTCTGTATTTATACCCCAGAGTAGAACAATAAGTCACCCAAAATTGTTAAGTTCAAGTTTTAGTGCATGAACACTGCATGTTTAGGTTTGTGAGTTTTATAGAGCACATAGCTGCCCGCAGGCCTCCCAGTGCTATGGAGCAGGAGTGTGCATGATCCGAGGCTCAGCCAGGTTTTAAGTTTCTTTCTGAAGGCCAACTTGTCGAAGGTGTGTCTTAGATCTGCAGGCATAGAGCTCCATAGTTTCGGCACTAGATGCATGCATGATCTTCCTCCCTATCTGGATATCCTAATCCTGATGGTTTTTGCCAGGTGTTCTGAGGAAGATCTTGGAGCTCTTTCTGGTGTATAGGGAGTGATCAGGGCTCTTAGTAATGTCGGAACTTTTCCCTTTAAGACCCTGTGAGCTAAGCACAGCGTTTTAAACTTAATCCTGGCCTGCACTGGCAGTCAATGGAGCGATTACAGAGCCTTTCGTGCTAACTCGTGTCTTGGTGTGTTTCTAAGTTAGCTGAGTGCTGCATTTTGTACCACCTGTAATCTATTCAGCACATATTTAGGTGAGCCCAGGAAGAGAGAGCTTCCGTAATCGAGACGCGAGACCACCAGCGACTGTACTACGGTTCTCTGCGCCTCCTCTGGGATGAGGTCCAAGATTTATCAGAGATCCACAGGATTCCGAAACAGGTATAATCAGCAAGTACAAGGGCTACAGAAAACAGGGGTTCTTCCAGAGCTTGTTTTGGATAGTTGAGGTGTTGACGAAGATTAGGTTAGCTGCAGTAGGCTGAATCCATAAGGCAGGAAAAAGGAGTGTGTTAAGAGTGCTCCTGCAGGGGAACTTTAAAGGAAAGGGAGAAATTTGAATGAAAATGAAAAAAACAGTTACATATCACAAGTTTGGTACATAAGCTACTCCTGGGGCTCTAAATCGATAGGGGTATCATAAGGGCATAAGACAGATTTGCTTAATCATTGCTTGAAGGACCATAATGAAATTGCAAGACACATAAAAAGGTTAATGCAAATGAATGATTCAATACAACTTAATGAAAAATAAAAGCAATGACATTCTAAGAAACTTCTGAAACTCACTAATATAGCCTTGGTTAAACATGGAGACTTACCTGCATTCAGCTGTATATAGAGGGATTACCCCTACATTTTACGGTGCTAGTTTCCCAGTTACCTCCTTTTTCAGCTTTTGACATGGGTGTACCATTAGTCTTTCGCCAGTCGTGAAACACACATGTCAACAGTACATCCATGTCAAAAGTGTGACAAAAGGGTGACGTTCCCACCACTACCCTGTTTTGGGAGAAAATGAGTTGAAACACTGGTTGTTTCTGAGGAGAGTCGCACTACTGGCAAGTAAGGCAACAATATGAATACATACCTAAGGATATAAGGAACTTGAAGTAGGGGGGGTGCAAACTGTGCACAGACTATTGGGATCCCAGCCTTGACGAAGGCTGCTGACCCTACTGGGCAATCTGGTGGCCGAAACATGTTGATAAAAAATACAATAGGTAAGGGTAATGGATACTAATAATCCAGGTATACCAGAGCAGACTTTTTTTAATCCTGCCAGGAGAGATCCAGAATACAGATTGGGTGTCCACTCCCCGAGGTAGTTTTAGATTTTCTTGTGCTGTGAGGATCCTACATCCTGACAGGGCAGAAGAAAACAAGTTACTTACCTGTAACTACGGTTATCCAGTATTGGTATCTTTCATAGATTCACATGCCTGAATCATTCCCCGTCGTCGAGGCGGGAGTCCCACGGTAAATTATACACAATAGCAGTGCCTAAAAAATTTCTTGTAGTAGGCTGGAAAAGCCCAAAGGCCTAACTAGGCCTCAAAACTTAGCAGCCTATCTACATCATTATGTAAAAAGACCTGAAATAGTAGCCTTAGCCAATCAGCTGTCCTCACCCTCTAGAACCTTCCCAGCTCAGGCAGTTCTCCTCAGATTTTCCCAGCACAAGTGAGAATGAGTATCCATAGAAAGAACTGCCCTACCGGGAAGGAGGGTGGGTGCATGTGAATCTATGAAAGATACCAATACTGGATAACCGTAGTTACAGGTAAGTAACTCGTTTTCTTATCCAGTATTAGGGTATCTTTCATAGATTCACATGCCTGAATCAGAATAGCAAGCAGTAACATCATGTCTGTCGATAGAGGAAGGTGGGAGACAAAGAAAACATATATCTATCCCCACTCAACCAGGAAGGTAATAGAGTACAAACTTGTTAACATAACACATGCATCAAAACCTTCATAAACATCACTGATAGGACAGCATTATAAATACTTAAACTTTAAAAGAAGAATGAAAAATAGCATAAGCTATCCAACCTTAGTGAAGAAGATGCTGCAGCACCGCATCACCAACAGCTGTGTCATCATGAACCGCCGACTGCAGACGGTGATGTTCGGTAAAAGTGTATACACTTTTCCAAGTAGCAGCTCGGCAAATGTTCTCCAGCGTCACTCCAGCGAAAAGGGCCGTAGACGCCGACATTGTTCTTGTGGAATGCGCTTTGACCTTCCTTGATAAAGGTCTGTTGGCCTTGTCATGACAGAAAGTAATTGTAGAAGACAACCACCTGGCAATAGTTGCTTTTGTGACAGCTTGACCCAAGGTGGCTTTGCCATAGGCAACAAAAAGTAGTTTAGACTTGCGGATGTCCTTTGTCTTCTGAAGGTAAAACTTCAGGCACCTTTTCACATCCAAAGAATGCAAGACCTTCTCCGCAGGAGTTTTCGGATCCGGGAAAAAGGTTCTGAGTTTGACCGGTTGATTAATGTGGAACTGAGTTGGTACTTTAGGAATGAATTTTGGATTGGTTCTAAGCGTAACAAAGTCTTTAGAGAATTGTAGGAAAGGGTGAGTAATAATGAAGGCCTGTATTTCACCAACTCTGCGAGCTGAAGTAAGAGCCAGCAAGATAGCCACTTTCCACGTAAGAAACTTCAGTTCCGCTTTATGAATCGGTTCAAAAGGTCTTTTTAGAAGCTGAGAAAGAACTATATTAAGATCCCACTCAGGAGGAGGAGGGCGAACTGGTGGAAAAGCTCGGAATAGCCCCTTAAGGAATTGTTTGATCAAAGAGGATGAACATAAGGATGGTTTGTTTGAACTCTTCCTGAATCTGGATATCGCTGCCAGATGCACTTTAATGGAAGAAAAGGCTAGACCAGCCTTAGCCAACGACAGTAGGTATGGAAGGATGGCTTCAGGAGGAGCCTGAAGTGGATGAACATCATTATCTCCACACCATGAGCAGAATCTCTTCCACTTAAAACGATATGTTTTGATGGTACTCTGTGCACGTGCTTGCGACAATATCGCCCTGCAGTCCGAGGAGATGTTTAGGTCCTTGAACTCTAGGAAGTCAGGAGCCAAGCGTGCAAGTGCAGCGATTGAGGATCCGGATGATGGATTTGACCTCCCTCCCTTGTCAACATCGACACTGTCGGTTTGAGACGAAACGGAGTTGTTGAGAGAGCAGAAGGAGCTCATGAAACCAAAATTGCCTTGGCCAACGGGGAGCAATGAGGATGAGAGTGCAGTGTTCCCTCTTCATCTTTTGCAGCACCTTCGGAATGAGCGGAACCGGAGGATAGGCGTACGCGAACATTCCGGTCCATCTCATCAGGAGGGCATTTCCTCTTAACCCCCGTTCTGGGAACCTGCTGGCATAAAACAGGCATTTGCTGTTTTGTTGTGTGGCAAACAAATCCAGCGTCGGTGTCCCCCAAAGCCGAAAGATCATCTCTACTTGATGTTGTTCGAGCTCCCATTCGTGACAGCCTGTGAATGTTCTGCTGAGACTGTCCGCTAGAGAGTTCCGAACCCCTTGTACATGCTCCGCTCTGAGGGATATGCCGTGGCGCAGGGCCCATTCCCACATCTCCTGAGCTTCCAGCGACAGGGTGAGAGATTTCGTTCCTCCCTGTTTGTTTATGTAGAACATGCTGGTGGTAATGTCCGTACGCACCAGCACGGACGAATTCACAATTCTTGGCAGGAAGGCTTGTAGGGAGAGAAAAATGGCCCTTAGTTCCAAGCTGTTGATGTGCTTTTGTTGGTACTGACGAGACCATCTTCCCTGGATCTGAAGGCCCTGAAGGTGACCTCCCCAACCTTCCATGGATGCGTCCGTAGTCAGGGTGAACTCCGGAATGTCTTGGAGAAAGGTGAGGCCCGGCGACAAGTTGTGTGCCTTTGACCACCAAAGAAGAGCGTGTTTTATTTTGGCAGTTACTTTGATGTGGTCGTCGAATGATCCCTCGATTTGCTTCCACTGACGAAGTAGCTCTTCTTGCAACGGTCTCATTCTGAGTCTCGCCATAGGAATGAGGCTGATCGCAGACGAACACATCCCTAGTAGGGAAGCGTACATCCGAACTGAAAGTGACCTTCTTGCGGATATCTGTTTTGCAAGCTTTACGAGTTTGTTTTGTCGCTCTTGTGTCAGGTATGCGTTGCACTGGCATGTGTTCAAGATTGCACCCAGAAATGTCAATTCTTGACGAGGTTGGAGCTGAGATTTCCTCAAATTAAGGGTCAGTCCTAGATTCGAGAAGAGAGAAAGCGTACTCCTGACCGCTTCTATTGTTGAGTTTCTGGTTGGACCTTTCAACAGCCAGTCGTCGAGGTATGTGAAAACTTGCATTCCCTGGGACCTCAACAGTGCTGCCACTGGAGCCAGGCATTTGGTAAAGATTCTGGGGGCCGATTTTAGGCCGAATGGAAGCACTTTGAACTGGAAATGGACGCCAGCCACTTGGAACCTTAGGAATTTGCGGTGGTTCGGGTGAATAGGAATGTGGAAGTAGGCGTCTTGTAGATCCAGAGAAGACAAAGTCCCCTTCGTTGAGACAATTCAGAATGTCCTTTAACGTTACCATGCGGAAACTGTTTCTTTAGATACTTGTTGAGTTTGCACAAATCCAATATTGGACGCCACTCTTCCGAATTTTTCTCCACGAGGAAGAAGCGAGAATAAAACCCCCTTCCTTTCTGAGAAGGAGGGACTCGTTCTATCGCATTCTTGTGTTGCATCTTTAAGGCTTCTTTGAAGAGTAAGTGAAGACGAGGGGGAGGGGGACCCCTGGGCGGCGTTGTTGGTGGTTTCTGCAAAAACTCCAGAGTGTGTCCCTTGCTGACCAAATCCAGGACCCACTGATCTGAAGTTATCTTCCGCCATTGGTGGTAAAAAGCGGAGATTTTGGCGCCCACGGGAAGGGAAAGGTGAGTGGCTGACATCCGGCAAAGCTCACTGGCGCTTGTTGGAATCTCGCCCTTGATTACCTGAGCGTCGTTTCCCTCCTTGCCGAGAGAAAGAACCAGAGGCAGGCTGCCTGTAAGAAGATTGGTAGTAAGGCTTGTTGTAGGTAGATTGATACTGACGATTTTGTTGGTTAGAATAATTGCCTCTGGAGGAGTAACCTCGGCCTCTTGCTCCTCTAAAGGATCCCCTCTTCTATTGCAGGGTACCCAGAGATTTAGCTGTATCAGTATCAGTTTTAATAGCCAATAAAGCGTCATCAATGTGCTTCCCAAACAATGATTCGCCATCGAATGCCATGTCCAAGATTTTGGTTTGGACCTCAGGCCTGAAGGTGGTAGCCCTGAGCCAACCTTGACGCCGAAGCACAGCTGCTCCAGCTAATTGTCTAAAATTGGTGTTTGAAATGTCCAGGGCGCAATCAATAATCTCTGAGGCCGCCCTTTCACCCTCTTGTACAATTCTGCGCACCTCCATCTGATGATCCTCAGGGATCAACTCAAGATATTCCGTGAGCTCGGACCACATTTGTCTGTCATAACGAGCTAGGATAGCTAATGAATTCGCAGCTTTAATGGAGGCTGCTGCGTTTGCTGAAAACCTCTTTCCAATCGCATCAAGTCTTCTGCCCTCCTTGTCAGGTGGTGTTGAAATGGGAGTAGAAGAATTTTTGGATTTCTGCTGCGCAGCTTGGGATATGACAGAATCAGGTCGAGGGTGACCTATCAAACAAGCTGGAGTATCAGATGGTGCTCGATACTTTCTCTATCCTTGGAAGGACTGCAGGAATGGAAGCTGGAGTTTTCATTATGTTGAGGCCTTCCTTCCATATATAATCAATAATAGGGATAGCCCTGGTCACTCTGCGATATCCCTCTTTAAAGTCATGTAAAAAGCAGTCCGACTGCTCAACTGTGACGGCCAATTCAAACCTATTAGCAGCTCTCTGCATAATATTGTGGAAACCGCCAATATCTTCAGGTGGAGAATCTGAAGGACGGGGCGCAGGTGGAGAAGGCATAGGAATGACAATCCTCCCAAGGATCCACAGGTGTTTTATCCGGTAACTCTCCCTCTTCCCTGCTTTCTTCATCATCATTGGAAGAAGTGTCCGTATCATTTTGAGGAACTGGAGCAGTATTTTGCTGTGGCGACAATGAAGCCCTTGGTGACGGAGGTCTTGGCACGTCAACTGGAACAGGCTCTGGCGGTAATCCGCAAACATAGCCTGCAAATCCTGTATTAAGGAAGATGGTAAATGTGCAGTGTCCTCAGACCGAAAAGGTCTGGTATGAGGTGACTGATATGGCGTGGAATAAACGTCATGTGTATATTGATCATGGACTTCCTAATCATCATCCTCCTGATATTTAATATTTAATTGAGAAGGGTGACGGGCAATCCCAAAAGGACCGTCATCCTCTTCCCCTTCATCTGACTCCTCTTCCATGTATGTCTCCAAAATGTGCGAAGGCAAAAGTGGAGAAATATGTGAATAATCCTGCCTTTGATACGTTTTCATCTGAAAATGAGTGTATTGTATCTTTGCTGGAGGTGAACCGTGCAACAGATGAGCAGATGTGAGTGCGGAAGCCACTGTTACCAGGATCTCCGTCGACGGTCCAGTCAATGACAAAGATCTTGCCGTCGACGAGGTCGTCAATGGTGCCTTCGTCGACAAACCTTTCGTCGTCAGGACGGTCGATAGCATCTTCGTCGACGAGTCCCTCGTCGTCGGGACCGTCGATGGTGTCTTCGTCGGCGAGTCCCTAGTCGTCGGGACCGGCGATGGTGTCTTCGTCGACGAGTCCCTCGTCGTCGGGACCGTCGATGAGCCCTTCGTCGACGGGTCCGTCGTCGGTGTCTTCGTCGACGAGTTCTTCGTCGACGACCTCGTCGACGATGTCTTTGTCGACGAGCCTTTAGTCGAAGAGGTCGTCGATGATGTCTTTGTCGACGAGCCTTTAGTCGACGAGGTCGTCGATGGTGACTTCGACGACGACGAGTCCTTTGTCGACGATGTCTTCGTCGACGATGAAGTTGGCTTCGTTGTCGTCGACTGAGCAGAAGATTTAGTCGACGGAGCCGTCGTCGACGGAGACGTCGACGATGGCAACTTGGATTTAGTCAGCAATGGTTTAACAGACATCAACAGTGAGGTAATAGCTGAAGTAGTAACCATAGAAGTAGATGAGGAGGCAGAAGTCAAAGTAGTAGTAGATACAGACACCAGAGAAACAGTCTTAGCCTGGGTTGTACTCCCAGTTGAAGAAGCCGATGCACTCTTAGAGAGTTCTGAAGCTTTCTGAGAGGTTTTAAGTTTTTTCTTTCTCTCAGGAGAAGCACTTTCTTTGGATCTAGCTCTCTTGCTGGAGGTAGAGGCTTTGTCCTCATCAGTGGAAGAAGACTTCAACCACAAAAGAACCCTTGCCTCCCTATCCCTGATAGTTTTCTGAGGGAAGGTACGGCAAATTCTACAGTCCTTCACAATATGTGAAGGATGCAGGCAATAAATACAATCAGAGTGCTGGTCATCCACATGGACTCTCTTCTTGTAGCAGGTCCCACAAGCTTTGAAAAGAGCCTTATTTTCAGACATTTTAAGGAATAAAGATCAAAAAACTGAGTAGGCACTCAGGGAGACTCCCTTACACACGAAGTGCGGTGAAAATCTGAGGAGAACTGTCTGAGCTGGGAAGGTTCTAGAGGGTGAGGACAGCTGATTGGCTAAGGCTACTATTTCAGGTCTTTTTACATAATGATGTAGATAGGCTGCTAAGTTTTGAGGCCCTTTAGGCCTTTGGGCTTTTCCAGCCTACTACAAGAAATTTTTTAGGCACTGCTATTGTATATAATTTACCGTGGGACTCCCGCCTCGACGACGGGGAATGATTCAGGCATGTGAATCTATGAAAGATACCCTAATTCTGGATAAGAAATACTTTTGGCTCCCCAACATATGAGCAAACTAAAGTATTTTTTGTTCCACTCTGTACGTTGGTCTGCGGCAGAGTGTTGATGTGCACCCTATGATGAAGCATGACACGACTAAGTGTGAGGGAGGTCTTACAACACCAAAGGGTCTTCCACTGGGAGAACTGAGCAGCTCCTACGGAAGGATACAGATTGAATTCCCCTTCATTTCTATTGTGTGGATAAGTGATGTCATTACGGAGGACGAAGGGAAGTACCTCTCTTCCACCTGTTGTGCGTGTGTGTAAAGGAAAAAAACTTCTCCTACAAAATAGATTCTTATAATCTAATGGACAAGTTGCTTACCTTTGGTAACACTTAATCTGGTAGAGACCTAAACTAGCCCAGATCCCTTAACTTAGAATTTCCCAAACGTCACGCTGGATCCGGAAGACTTTTGCTCGAGCAATACTCTTGAGTGCCAGTAGATGGCGTCGGTCGGCTCCGCGCGGGGTCATCTGCACCAGGAAGTGACGTCCGGATCACCTATATTAGGTAATACCTCTGTGCGCTGACGTCAGTTACTTTTCACGACTTTCCACGCCAGGGGCGTGGAGCCATGAAGTGCACTGACAGTAGTGTGTTTAGAAAAACTAGGGCCCTGAGAAATTTTCCCCAGTGAAGGGCGGATAGGTGAGCCGTTAAGGAATCTGTGGCTAAATTATTCCTCTATCAGATAAGGCATTACCGAAGGTAAGTAACTTGTTCATCTGATAGAGACATCTAGCAGCCGACACCTACCCTTAAAATAGATACCCCAGCATTACCACCCCATGAGGACGGACTGCAGACAAGTTTATACCAGAAAGTTTGGTAGCACAGAGCAGCCATAAAGGCCGTCCCTGTGGACTTGACTGTCCAGGCAGAAGTGCTTAGTGAACATGTGCAGTGATGCCCACATTGCTGCCTGAAAAATGTCAATGACTGGAACTCCACATTGCAACGCTGTGTTCATAGCCTGAGTTCTAGTGGAATGAGCTCTTAAGCCTTCAAGAGGCTGTGCGAGTGTAGCAAATTTTGAGGCAGAGAACAACCCATCGCAAGATAGTCCTTTACTATCCCGCACCACCTTTCTTTGATCCACGTACGCCACAAAGTGTTGGTCCTCCACCCAGAACTCTTTAGTGCGATCAAGGTAGAACGACAGCGCTCTTTTTGGGTCCAGATGGTGGAGTCGCTCCTCCTTTTTAGAGGAGTGCGCAGGAGCATAGAAAGTGGGCAAGGTGACCGACTGCCCCATATGGAATGGTGTTCCACTTTCGGTGAGAAAGAGGACCTAATGCGAAGCACCAACTTATCAGAGAAGATGGTCAGGAAAGGAGGCTTAGATGACAGAGCCTGAAATTCGCTCACCTTCCTGTAAGAAGTTATTGCTACTAAAAAGGCTGTTTTGATGGAAAGCAGCCGGAGGGGGCAGTTGTGCAGAGGTCAAACAGAGCGCATATCAGGAAGGTGAGAACCAACTTAAGGTCTTACTGAGGCATGATGAATGGGGCAGGTGGGAACATATGTACAAGCCCTTAAGAAATAGGTTTACAATAGGGGATTTAAATAAAGAGTTTGTCTGGCAGCCTCTAGGTGGAGGACAAGGCCGAAAGGTACCCTTTAAGAGTACGCAGAGCCATGCTGGGCAAGGGTCAAAATAAAGAGAAGGACTTGGGAGAGGGAAGCAGAAAGAGAATCAATAGACCTTATGGTAAAATATTTTACCGATTTATGCCACCGGCAGGCATACACGGTCTTGGAAGAGGGACGCCTGGCAGCCAAAAATCACATCACAGACTTTGGGAGGAAGGTTGAATGCCGTCAACTGCCGCCGCTCAATCTCCATGCAAAAAAGGCATAGAGTTGACAGGTACGGGTGGAGGACCCTCCCTTGCTGCTGCGACAGAAGAGCCTCCAGAAGAGAGAGACTGATCAGAGGATCGATGCTCAGCTAGAGAAGCTCGGGATGCAAGACTCTCCGTGCTCGGTACGGAGACACAAGATGACTTGGGTCCGGTCGCTCCCGATCTCATTGAGAACTCTGGACAGGAGTGGGATGGGCGGAAAGGCGTACAGGAGGCCTAAGCTCCACTCAAGACAGAAAGAGTGGTCTGAGCGAGTACTGCCTTGGAAACTCCAGTGTGCAAAACTGCTGACATTGCACCTTCTCGGCAGAGGCAAACCGGTCTAACCAAGGCTCTCACCACTTCTAAAGGACACTATGTGCCACTTTCGAATGTAGACTCATTTGTGACCCGCTAGGCATAGACGGGCGAGTTTGTCCGCCCTGGCATTCAGGGAACCTGCCAGGTGTTGAATCACCAGGGCTATACCCTGCTTTTCCAGCCATGTCCAAAGACACGGGGCCTCTTGGCAAAGGGTCCAGGACCCACCCTGCCGTTTGTTGCATTACCACATGGCGGCTGTGTTGTCCGTGAACACCTGAACCAGCATTCCCTTGATGAAAGGAAGAAAAGCTTTCAATGTCAAGTGAATCGCTCAGAGCTCAAGCAAGCTGATGTGGTGTCAGATTCCGCTGAGGACAGAGTCCTCTGATCTCCACCTCTCCCAGATGACCTTCCCATCCCAGGAGTGACGCGTCAGTCACTACTGTGTGATATGGTTGGGGACAGGAGAGGGGTCTGCCTCTGACCCAATTGCGGTCTGTTAGCTACCACTGCAAGTCCAGTGCAATTCGCTCCCAGGTGCGGACCATGTCGGAAAGATTCCCCTGATGCTGCACCCACTGGATCTTTAAGTCCCACCGCAGAGCCCACAAATGCCATCTGGCATGTGTTACTAGCAGAATGCAGGAGGCCATGAGGCCCAACAACCTTACAGATTCTCACCAAAATCGAGGCTAGAGGCTGAAACGTCTGTATCGTAGCCTGAATATCTTGGATTTGCTGCTTGGGAGGATAGGCCAGAAACTGCACTGTGTCAAGAACAGCTCTGATTAAAGGGAGCGTTTAAGAGGGAGTCAGATGGTGACATTGGCACGTTGATCGTGAACCCCCAGAAAATGCAGGAGATACGCTGTTGTCTGGAGGTGGGAGAAGACAAGCTGGGGCGAGCTCTCCTTCAACAGCCAGTCGTCGAGATAGGGGAAGATTGGCACACCTGATCTGAGCAGATGAGCTGCAACCACCACCATCACCTTGGTGAACGCCTGAGGAGCGCTGGTAAGGCCAAAGAGGAGCACTGAACTGAAAGTGCTTGTGGCCTACCATGAACCGCAGGTAGCGCCAATGGGCAGGCAGGACGGGAATGTGAAAATAGGCGTCCTGCAAGTCCAACTGCAACGTCCAGTCTCCATGGTCTAAGGCAAACCAGACCTGAGCCAGAGTGAGCATTTTGAACTTTCCCTTTTGTAGGGAGTATTTGAGGGCTTGCAGATCTAAAATAGGACAAAGGTGCTTGTCTTTTTTCGGGACCAAAAGTAGCGGGAATAGCAGCCACTGCCTACTGCTGGCGCAGGAACCATGTTTGTGGCTCCCTTGGCAAAAAAGTCCTGAGTTCCTCCTGAAGCAAGTTCAGAAGGCACACCGTCAGCCAGTCATAAGTCGGAGGCATGGAGAGAGGGCTAGTCTTGAAGAGGAGGGAGTAGCCCTTTCGGACTATCTTAAGAACCCACTTGTTCGATGTGATGTTTTGCCAGTGGTAGATGTGATGGCTGATTCTGCCACCAACCGGCCGCTCATGACCTTGAAGGGCTGGATTAGGAAGGTTTAGAGGCTGTAGAGGGAGGAGTGAACTGCCTGTACCGTTGGCCTCACCCACAGACACGCAGAGGTTGCTGAACTTGCGCAATCTTGTGGCTGGGACATGGCTGGCACTGCAGAAAGCCCCTTTCGTGGCCACAAAAGGGACGAAAAGCAGACAGGGAGTCAGAGAGGCCTGAGGACTTGGCCGTAATCCGCAAGTCTTTAAAGAACTCCATTGCTGTGTCTACCTGGTCTCCTAAGAAACAGGTGCCCTCAAATGGCATGTCCATAAGGGGAGTATGGACAACCCCAGAAAAGCCAGGCTGAGCGTCGAACAGCCACCGATGATAACATTGCTCTGCCCAGCAAATCGGTAGTGTCAAGCCCACAACGAAGGGTGAACTTTGCCGCACCTCTGCGATCTGATAACGTTTGGGAGAGAAGGGCCTGGGCTTCCTCCGGGACCTGGGGCAGCACTTGCACAAGTTTCCCACAAGGAGTGGGAGTAACGGCCCAATAGGCATGTAGTTTCACTGACTGCAATGCAAGGCTGGCGAAGAAAAAATATTTCTTGCCCCATCTATCCAGCCTCTTGGATTCCATGTCCAGGGTGCGGAAGGGAACACACCTTGTGAGGTAGAGTCTTGGACCACCAAGTTCTCGGGGGTAGGGTGGTTGGTGAGGTATTTTGGGTCTCAGGGTGCAAGGCGAATGTCTTATTCACAGAAGCCCCTGTGCTGGGCTTGGACTGGGTTCCCAGAGGGACATCATTCAAGGCCTCGTTAAAGGGAAGGAGGAGCTCTGAGGAGGAGACACCCAGCTGCAGAACCTTGATCAAGAAGTCAGTCTTGACTTCCACCGAAGGGAGCTGGAGGTCCAGGACCTCAGGTGCCCTTCTCAACCCCATAGCATATGAATCTCCCTCCTCCATAGCCACGGACCCACTGGGAGGGCATCGGCGCGGGGGCAAGAGTAGCTGCTGCGGAACCTGACAAAGCCACCCTGAACCTCCTGGGCCTCGAAGGCGCGCCAAGATAGTCAGGTCAGCCAATTATGAGGCACATGGCATCAGAATTCTTTAAGCTGGGCGGGAGTCACTCCAGCTCCTGTAAAGGCAAGGAAGCATGGAGCTGACCCAGGCGCAGGTTTTGCAGAACGAGGTCTACAGCATCGAGATTCCTCAGTAACATCGGCCGACAAACAGGGAGAAGCTGAAGCTTCGACTTATTGTGTTTCTTGTGCCTCTTGCCTGACCAACTCGACGACTTCAAGTGGGAGGACGAGGACAAGACTCCCGGAGCAATGCCCAGACCTTCCTCACGACCAGGACTGGGACCCCCAGGGCATACGCCATGGAGCAGAGCGCCAGGCCGCAAGCAGCTTTAGGGACTGCTCCCTCAAGGCCATCAGAGCCATGGCCCAGCAGTCGGAGCGCAAGTTGGAGTCGTGGTCGCACTCCAGGCACCTGAGACATATTAAGTGTGTATCCATCACCGACATGGCATGTAGGCAGGCACGGCACGGTTTGTTTCCATAAGTCTTCTCCGCATTGAGAAAAAAACCTACACACCAAAATCATCGACAAAACTACAGAAAAATGCTCGTCACAAAGTGACAGAGTAGCTCTTCTCATGGATCTGCACTGGCTGGCGCGGAAATGAAAGCAGACATCAGTGCGCTGAGGTGACGCTTACATCACTTTCAGCGCAGAGGACACAGACGTCACACGGAGCCTACCAACGCCACCTACCGGCGCGCAAGGGTATTGCTCGAGCAAAAGGCTTCCGGATCCAGCCTGAAGCCTGGGAAATTGTAAGGTAAGGAATCTACAGCTAGATATCTCCATCAGATATTAAATTCTAAAAAGTCATTTTGGACCGTAATAGACTGACATCTACTATACTGCAACCACTAATCCGATGCTGCATCCCTGATCAAATATACAGGATCACAGGACGTACCACTGGTATAATATTCTCGATCCACCACACACAGCAATTCTGGCTGTAGACCCTTAGAGCCTTTTCAAACATAGCAAAGAAAACATGGTCTTCTATACAATTTTTCACTCCTGAATACTTGCCACCATCCACCAGTGGGTAGTCGCCAACTCCACTGTGCAAAGGCACGCTAGATAAATTCCAAACCTTATTGTCATCCACTCCAACAGCTTTCCTGAAAACCAGAGTGACAACTACAGGAACAGACCAATGTTGAGTTTCCTTCCCTAGATCCACTGATAACTTAATGTAAAGAGAATCGCCAACACAAATAACCGCAGCACTAGACATCCCTTTCCTTTTATTTCTGCACTCAAGCTTTCTCCCTTTGTAAACCGCAACTGCTCTTCTTATCATATTAGTGCCAATAACAGACCTAACCCCCAATCTTCTCCTTAAGCCACCAAGGAACTAACTTAGAACTGGGTTTATATAACAGCTCAAAAGGAGAAACACTAAAAAAAAATTCCTGGGAGGAGTCCTGAAAGAGTAAAGCGGTCTGCAAAGTTTTTCTCCACTCAATAACCCTTTTTGGTGCTAACTTTGACTTTCACTACCCACTTAAGCCGCTCAACCTGCCAACTGAAGTCTGGATGATAAACAGAAATCCACTGCTACCTTTTTGTTTTGGTCTATAAATCCTTGTGTGTTTTACACTTCACTTAGTAATTCTATGTCAGGACCAGAGGCAAGGATTATGCTCAGCTTTCTTTGTTCCTTTTTCCAGCAGCTTAACTTTAAATCAACCAAAAACTAGCATTCCCATAGTGCATGCAGTAAGGGACATCTCTGATCCACCAATAGGCAGCCTGCATGGTCTACGAGGGCGTGTGCTTCCTGTGCACTTTGCTCTTTGTTTTCCTGCTTCCAGCAGATAAGTATTCTTTCCCTCTGGCTTGTTCGATGCAAGGGGAATTAAAGGTATATTAAGTGTATTTTTTGAGTGTACACACGTTTGCTAGCTAGCGGTACGCTATCATCTGTTTGCACGTTGCTAAACACGTTATCAGGGCCGCGGGAGCGAATTTGTACTGTGCGCACGTTGGGAGAACAGGGAGCCCTCGTCTGCGCATCTCGTTGATCCGCGTCATGCTGGTGGGCGGCATCAACGAGTGCCTGACACAGCACCTGCGACCCGACACGCCACGCCACCTGACCCATCTGGAAGCCTTACGCCCACCGGTCTGTATTTTCCGCATTGCTTCTCCTGACACACATCGTGGTTCTGTATTGGAACGCTGCAAGGTGCGACTGAGTGTTTTCTTGCATAAGGAGGCTCACAGGGGCGGGCCCAGACGTCTAGGATACCTTTTACATCCCAGGGTGAGTCAGCCATTTAGAGGAGTCATTTCATTTCACGGCACTGCCAACCTGATATACAGTAGATTCCCTACTAGCGCATAGAGCACCTAGAGATACAGATGGCCTGCACGTGGCCCTAGCTGCAACAGGACTCGCGCTCGTCATGGAGGACGAATATACAGGAAGAGTTCTCCCGCTTGACAAGGAGTTCTGCAATGCAGTGAATGCTTCCATCCACCAAGTGGTGGCAGCTGCTATGGGCCCTTTTGAGCACCGCATAATGCAAATAGCATATGCTTGCCAGGCAGAACAGCCACCAGCGCACCCCGAAGTGTAAGAGTGCCCCAGGGATGAATATGGGGGCCTCTGAGCGGTTGAAGAGGGCGATCTTAGCCAGACCAGATGCAGGGTTGCAAGACACCACACCAGTGATCCCAGGGATTCCTAGTTTACACCAATATGTGGAGCACTCCTTAGGAGAATTTGCCGATGATGCAGGCCTCTACCGACCTTGGCGTCCTATAGGGTCCCCCTTCTCAGACATACCCAAGGGGTCAGAGGAGCTCTCTAGCATGTTGGACCCTGAGGGTTTAATTCATCCCCATTCCACGGAGTGGGTGCCCTCCTTTTAAGTCTCAGCGTTTGTAGAAGGACGCTTACGCAAACCTCTCGAGGAGGAGGTAAGAGCTTGCCTCAGAGCAGAATGGCCCGCACCGCCCTACCGGGCCAGGTGGCAACACCACCAGAGGTTGACCCAAAAATGGCCTCTTTCCTGCAGAAATATATTCAGGACCCAAAAAATGGGACAGACCGATTGTGGAAATCTTGCCAGGATAAGCTGTTAGATATAGCAGGCCGCATTACAAAGGTCTTTGAATTGGCGGAGGAGGCCTAACTGCCAGGCACCCCATTTTCCCCGGAAAGAGTTCAGAACTGGGCGCAACGCGCAATAGTCTTCCTGGGCAATGCTAATTGCGCCCTTTCTACCGAGATGCGACGCTCCTTTCTGCTAAAAAGTGGATCCCAAACTGGGAGACCTGGTTTCTTTTGAGGAGGGTACTGTGGCACAAGGCGTACTCTTCGGAGAACTGTTCATTAAGGAACTCACCAAGTTTGTCACCACTTTTACATCCTTAGATAAGGCACAGTCTTCCATGAAGAAGGTTTTCCACCCAAGAGTTTTTGTCGGGCCGGCTGTGGCAGAGGTCGTTCAGCCGCCCGCTTTTACACCGAAGGCCCTCAAAGAGGCGGCAAGAAGACTCAAGCAGACAGGAATTCTTCCAATCAAGACGAGGATACAGAGGCAGCTGTAGAAGAAACAGCCAGAGGCCAACCCCTGCCACATCAAGTGAGCATTTCCCCCCTTCCTCATTTAAAGCTGGGTGGCAGGTTGGCGGTTTTCTAATACAACCGGAGGTCTATCACCTCCGACGCATTGGTGTTACAGACCCACAAGGTTTTCAGATAGAGTTCTACAGCTCTCCCGTACAGGAGGTTCACCCCGGCTGCTGGTTTTTGCACACGATCACGTCAACCTCATAGATCAGGAGGTGGTGGATCTGCTGCAAAAAGGAGCGATTGTCCTAACACGTCTACTCCCAAAAGGCTTCCTCAGCAATATTTATCTTGTAGACAAAACAGATGGGGGTCAACAGCCGGTGATTAACCTAAGAGAGTTCAACCAATGGTTGGTCTACCGCCACTTCAAGATTGAGGGCATCCATCTTCTGTGAGACCTCTTCCTTTCCGACAACTGGATGGCCCGGCTGTATTTGAAAGACGCGTACTTGGCGGTCCTATCTTTCCCGCGCGTTGATGAGTTATACAGTTTCTGTTGAAGGATCAGGTGCACAAGTTTGCCTCCCTTCCTTCCGGGCTTTCTTCTGGCCTGTCGTGCTTCACCAAAGTTCTCAAACCAGTGGTGGCGACACTAAGAGCGAAGAGCTCACGATTCATCATTTACTTGGACAACATTCTGCTCTTAGAGCAATGTCCGCTACGCATCTCACAGCAGGTGCAGGGAACAGTAGACCTTCTCCAGAACATGGGGTTCGTGATAAATGCCAAGAAGTCACTCCTGGAACCATTCAAGCAGGTGACCATCCTCGGATTTGTCAAACTCAGTGACCTGCACCTGGAGTCTTTCAGCCAGGAGGTGACCAAGACTCGCAGGGAACTAAGGAGAATGCTTGTTCGTTCCTCCACCTCGTTGAGGTAGATAGCTTTGTTGGAAGGCCTTCTCGCCTCATCAATTCAGGTGATTTTCCCAGGACTGCTCCACTACAGATCTTTGCAACGTCTGAAAGACTCATCTACGCAGAGACCTACAATATTCCGCCCCAGGTGCCCATTACAGAAGAAGTGCGGGGGAAATGAGGTGGTGGCGGGATCATATGGAGGCCTGGAATAGCAGAGCCATATTTGGCTGCGATATAGACTTAGTAATAGAGTCCGACGTCAGCAAGTCAGGTTGGAGAGCTCATTGCAGAGATTCCTTCACAGGAGGAAAGTGATCCACTGAGGAAGGTCAACTCCATATCAATTGCCTAGAACTGATGGCGAGATCCTTCGCGATCCAGTGTTGGACGAAGGACAAAGCGTCTTGCAGGGTGCTCCTGAAGATGGACAATGTCTCGGCGGTCTGTGACATCAACCATCTCGGGACGAAGTCCAAGGCTCTAGGGGACCTAGCTAAAGATATTTGGACGTTTTGCCTCTTTCACAACATTTTGGTGACAGCGGAATACCTCCCAGGAGCTTCCAATGTGATAGCAGATTGGTGCTCCAGGAGCTGGTCAGACATAAGCCTGTGGCAACTACATCACCTGTTCTTTCAGAGACTCCACAACATGTGAAGCCCGTTCTCCATAGACCTCTTAGCGTCCCGCCTGGACCACCAGCAACCACGAATCTTCAGTTGGAAGCCAGACCCTCTAGCTACCGCGACAGACGCATTCCTCCAAGGTTGCGTCCAGGGAGAGGGGTACACTTTTCCCCCATTCGTAATGATGATGAGACTCACAGCGCAAGTCCGCAGGCAACAGGCAAAGGTAGTGTTGATTACCCCGTATTGGAGGTCTCAAGTGTGGTTTCCAATTCTTCTGAAACTTTCCTGGGATTCGCCAATCCTACCCCAAGATCCGTTTATTCTGAGGGATCTTCGGGCAACCCCCATCCTCCAGGCCACCAAGAGAGTGGGCAACCCCCAACCTCCAGTCCAACAAGAGTGAGTGCCCTTGGTGGTCTGGTGGATTTCAGGCATCGCTGGAGAGTCTCAGGCCTATCGAACGATGTTCAGAGGTTACTGGAAGCAGATTGGGCCGACAGCATAAGCAAGCGCTACAGATCAGCATGGACCAGATGGGTCGTTTGGTGTGTTCGGAACGACCAGGATCACCTGGGGTGCGAAGTGGTAGCCATTATGAACTTCTTCGCATCATTAGCGACCCAGGGCCTGGCATACCGCACTATCAATTCTTATAGGTTGGCAATCTCGCCAGGCCACATACCTGTCCAAGGGGCACCAGTTAGAGAACATCAGATGGTTTGCAAATTAATGCAAGGAATTTGCCTCACGCTTCCTACGGAACCCAAATATATGTCATTATGGGACGTCAATAAAGTTCTACACCTATTCCTATCTTGGCAACCTAATAAATATTTGTCCCGCAAGG
Organism: Lissotriton vulgaris; assembly: GCF_964263255.1. Lineage (NCBI taxonomy): Eukaryota > Metazoa > Chordata > Amphibia > Caudata > Salamandridae > Lissotriton > Lissotriton vulgaris. The sequence continues at coordinate 884,291,721 of NC_141685.1, forward strand.
AACGGTCAGCTAAACTGGCTATGGTTTTGTGCCTAGTTTCATGTCGGCGAGTGTCAGATGTTAGAGCTCTGGACATTTCCAGAAGGGTTTTCACCCCTGGAGGGGGGGGTCACCTTTCATATTATTTGTAGAACCAAATCAGATTCCAAAATGGTGTTCTATCAAGCATTTGATAATTCCCCAAAGTTGTGCATGGTCAGATGCCTCAAGGAATACGAGAGTATGACGGAGGAAACTCGTACACCAGGTGAACGCCAGTTATTGATTTCCCTAAGGAAGCCTTCCAAAGCAATTACACCACCAAACATAGCCAGTTGGATCTGATGGGTGATGCAAAAGGTAGGTATAAATGTCTCGCAATTTGACGCCCATTCAGTGAGGGGAGCAATGGCTTCAAAAGCTCTCTCATTGGGGGCAAGACTAGAGGATATCAAAAACTGGTCATCACACTATGTTCAAGAGATTCTACTTTAAACCAGTCATGGACATGGCGTCGTCGGTGGTGGATAAGCTTTGAACAAGCATAATCCTCGCCTCTGGTCCGGACATAGAATGACAAATTTCCTAGTAATCATGACGGAAAGTTTTGATTCTATTAACCCTTTCGATGCTGATGACGAGCTCAGCTCGTCATCACCCACGGGTGTCGTGTGCTGATGACGAGCTGAGCTCGTCATGGTGCCAGCAAAATGGCAATTTGCAGCACAGCACAAAAATCCCCACAGCAGCCATGTGGTTAAGGACTCTGAGGTGAGGATTATTCCTGCCAAAGGCTATGAGAGACCTGAATCATTAAGTCATACACCCATCAAAGTGGACCCCTGTCATTTGGTACAAGTATGTGCCTTTTGATACTGTTTACTCTTTGTTTGGTAATCCCACTGGGAACGGATGAGGTATATGCTTATTATTGTTCATAGTGTGATGTAATTGCACCATTATCTAGTGATGCTTACCTAGATTTTACTGGAGATCGAAGTCATTGGTTTGTCGCTCTGCTTTTTCCATGGTTCTGAGAGTTCCAAAGCAGACTGAAAAGACTGGAGGATAACATGGTCATAGTCAAGAAAGAGGAAGTGGCGCAGAAGGCACACGCGCTCGTAAACCATTCGGACTGCCTATTGGTGGAGCGGAGATTACCCTTACTGTATGCACTATGGAATGCTAGTTCTTTGTTGCTTTAAAGTTTAAGCTGCTGGAAAAAGGAATAAATAAAGTTGAGCATAATCACAGTCTCCACGTCCTGAATAGAAATTAAACTTTCCATTAGGATTACTGGGAAATTTTTCATTCTGCATTAAACCACTCACAAACTGCATGCAGCCTGTTGTCAAACAATTTCTGTAGATATCCATCATACAGAAAATATAATTAAAAAACCTACATTTTGCATTCTGATGTGACCTTTCTCAGCCTCTTAACTTCAGGCTACTTTAAGTAATAGTCAAATAGAATGATCTTGAAGGCTTCCAGACCGAGAATAAGAGCAAAGGGTCCAATCACCATGATTTTAAACTTCGCTGGACCACTCAAGTGTGACCGGTTGGGCCTACACTATATAAAACTTTATAGAGTTGTCACTGAGAGCATGCTACACACTCTCGAACCAATTTGTTAAACACGGAGTACATAGAAGGCCTTCAATAATCAATCATCTTTTGGTGCCAGACAGCCCTAATGCCCTTCATGGATTAACATGAATAACTTTTTCTGTAAACCGAAAGATGAAGTGATTTTGTTACCCCTCACCCATGCGCCAATATCAAAGAACAGTTTCTCCTGCACTCACAAGTACACAACTCAACTCATACCTGGCTTTCCTTAAGCCATACTGCGCCGTGTATTCCAATACCGCTCACATAATGGAATTTTTTCCCTCGCTTTCTTCCACTCCCCTTCTGTTATTGGACATTCCCTGAAACCCCCCACACACACACCCCAAACAACATCAGTCATAGTCTATTTAACTTTGCACTCCTCAAAGCACATGCTTGGTACTACTGGTGTTCTATGGTAGTGGTAGCATGGACATACAGTCAGCATGTATACTGGTTTTCCACAGTATGTATTTAATTGCGTACTGATACGCCTCCCGCTTTGATGATAGCCTGGTTAGCTGTGCTGTTTATGTTTCACCCACCACCATGTAACAAGTGATCAATGGTTTATTGTCAGAGCATAAAACGAATCTTGTGTCATCCCTCAGATGTTCCAACACACACAAGCAACTTATTTTCTATCATGGAGTAATTCCGGTCAGACTATCTCAGAGTTCAGGAACCATATGCAACAATCCATTACTTACCCTTTTCATGCTACATGAGCACTGCACCAGACCAACAACTGCTTACATCCATACCAACTAAAGACTCCTTTCTGGTAACATAAGGTCTCAAACATCGGGGGAGCTAGAGGGCGCACAGCAAGGTAGGGGTGCCGAGGTGCTGCTCTGCCCGGTTGAACCCTAATCGCCCAATCTCTGCCGCCAAATCACTGCATCCGTGTCTGCAGGAGACCTGCCCTGCCTGCTGACACATTCAGTAATGGAGTGGTGTTTGAGCCTATTAAGGGCGGAGAGGACAAGGGCAGTTTCCTGTTTGAGCCTATTAAGGGAGGAGAGGACAAGGGTAGTTTCCTGTTTGAGCCTGTTCGAGACTGGTCGGGACTAGGGCCAGAAATACTGCACAATATACATACCTCCTTTATGTATCTATATACTGTCAACGTACTTATGGATCTATATATTTATCACTTTCTTCTAATTTAGCATTTAGCATTTCCAATGCACTTCTCTATTTCTCAACCTATACTTCGCTCAATATATCTTCTAGCCCAACCTTCTGACTCATCTCAAACTTCTTTCTAGTACCCTTTCCAGTGCACTACCCGATCTCTCATCCTATACATCTATCAACATATCCTCTACATGCACTCTCTCATTTATCCCATACCACTACTATGATCCACAAAATAACCCTTTCTAGACTGTCCCCTACACTACCACTCATTGAATCATCTGACACCTCTTTTACTGAAACGATCCCCCAAAACAAACCTTTCTAAACTCTTCCCTCTTTTCTACCCCTCATGAAACCTTCTCAATCCAAATAACTGACTAACATATCCACCACTAAAATTACTTTGATGTTTCATCATACTAATTCAACACTAATCTGATGGGTTCCAGAGTAGCGTGCTACTTGCGCTTTAAAACCCCATCAGGGGTAGTAAGCGCTATATAAATACAAACCTCTTTCCCTTCACTATCCTGCCACCTACCCTTCTCTACCCAAATAAATGAATAACATATCCACTACTCAAATTACTTTCTATTTTACTATACTAATTTTCAACACAAATCCTTTATGGGTTCCGGAAAGGCGTGCTACTCGCTAGAAAAGCACTTCAACATCCATCAGGGGTAACTAGTGCTATATGAATGCAAACCTTTCTTCCCTTTTATCCCTCCGCTATCCTTCTCACTCCAAATAACTGACTAATATCCACCACTGAAATTACTTTCATATTTCACCTTACTAATTCACCACTAATCCTTTATGGGCTTCCGGAGTAGCGTGCTTCAACACCCCATCAGGGGTAACAAACGCTATATAAATACAAACCTTTTTTCCTCCTCTATCCTTCTGCTATCATTCCAAATCCAAATAACGGACTAACCTATACACCACTTAAAATGTACTTGCATGTTTCACCATACTAATTCAACACTAATCCTCTATGGGTCCCGGAGTAGCGTGCTACTCGCAGAGAAAGAGCTTCGACGCCTAGTCAGGGGTAGTAAGCACTATATAAATGCAATTACAATACAATACAATACATCGGACCCCTAGCATCGGCAGAGGGCTGAGGTGGAGACTCGGCGGCCCCTATTATCGGTGGACTCCTGTGGCGGAGTGCAGAGATGTGCCAGCGTACTGAGACTGCCTGGAGGTGCCCCGTACAACCCCTATGTTAACTGCCCCCGAAAAGAAGACACTGTGCTGGGACCGAGTTGCGGTGAGTGGGGGCACGGCCTGTCTCTGGCCTGCGGCGGCGGGTGTGGGCCAGGGCGGGGCTGAGGGGGGCGGTCACGGGCTGCGAGCCATAGCTCTGGTGATCTGCGCAGGAGGGCAGCGGCCCTGGAGTGGTGAGACCCTCCCAGCTCTTGGTGCTGGTGCTGTGCCCCACAATAGGGTGCTGAGACCTGCGTGCTTCATCTGGCCATTCGAGAAGTGGATTGCAGGGCCCGGAGTGCCTGTGCAATTGTCATGCACAGCGAGCACGTGTGGGGAGCAGCGAGGCGGAGAGCAGCCATTGTAGCCTCTTTCCTATCTAAGCCTGCGGCCCTGCATGGGAGAGGAAACTAGCTTTGGTCGGGTCTCTTGCATCTGAAGGAAGTCCTTCTCGTTAAACTGATCCTTTGCACCACATTCTGCGGTGGCTTTGCATTACACCTTAAAGTGCAGGCTCCAGGTCATATAGCCTGTGGATATCATCTGGGGTGCTTTGTGGGCCCTGAACATCATAACACTGTGTTGAGTCAGACCCCCCCATGCTGGTACCAGTGTGAAGGGCGGTCTGAAGCGGAGTCTGTGTGAGTGACATTGGAGTGCAACGATTTGTCTTTGCGTCGCCTTGGTGGGGGAGAACGGTGCTGCTCCCTACCCAGTCTTTATTACACGTCCCACTACAGTGGGGGGCCTCCCAGGACTCACAGTTAATGATTGACAAGACCAAAAAATCACAGCCTTGCATCACGTTTGAGGCGCGTAAAGCTAGTAAAGCGCACCAGAAGGTGGCTTCCGACTCGGGAGGCAGATCCGCAGGAGGATGGTCCATCCACGCTGGAAACCACATTGCTGGCAATGCAGCGCAGTGTTCAATCCATTAAGGGAACCATGGCAGCTGTGAACCATTGCTGGACCATATGTCATTGCAGCTGGAGAAGCAAAACACCAGGATGGGGGAGGTGGGACAACGGGTCTCTGCTGCCATGGATGGTCTAAGCGAGGTCTCGGGAAAGGCGCTAAATATGGGGAAGGTTTTGGTGCCGATATTTATTTATTTAATTTTTACATTTTTAGAGTCCGCTGTTACCCGGAGGTGTCCTGGCACTGACTGACTGACATTAGTGTGTGAGAGCTGAGAACTTAGTGTGTGAAAAGCCAGGTCTTTAAAGCTCTCCTGAATGATAGAAGATCAGGCATCTGTCTGAGGTTTAGCGGCAATGCGTTCCATGCTTTCGCAGCTCCCAAGGAAAAGCTCCTACCCCCCAGCGAGCTTTCCTGACTCTTGGGACAACCACCAGCCCCTGCTTAGCTGACCTAAGGGATCTTACCGGTATGTACCAGTGGAAGAGCAAGGTCATACAGTGGGGGCCAAGGCCATTCAGTGCCTTGAAGACCACGCACAATGATTTAAAGATTATTCTTTTACGAACTGGTAGCCAGTGTAGCTTCACCAAATCCCGTGCAGCCGAGGCGAGCTTGGGTGTACCTGTAATCAGACGGGCAGCTGCGTTCTGCAGAATTTGGAGCTTGTTAAGATTCCCCTGTTGAGCATTTAGCAGAAGGCTGTTGCAGTAGTCCTATCGGGACATCACCAAACCTGTTACCACTGTCTTCTTGCACTCATCCGCAAGAACCGGCAAGACTTTCCGGATGGTTTTTAGCACATAGTGGGTGTTTGAGGAAAGGGCATTTATTTGAGGCCTGAAGGATAGAGAGTCATCCACCAGTACACCCAGGTTTTTAACCTTCGTGACCGGTGATGGGGGGGTCCCCATTTCCTCTGGCCACCAGCGTGGGGACCAGAAGTTCTCTCTGGACCCAAACAGCATCACTTCAGTTTTTGCTGAATTCAGCTTGAGGCAGTTTTCAGCCATCCAGTTGCTGACCTCACGCATGCAACCTCGGAACCTATCAGCTGTGCTGTCAGTTTCACCCGGTAGCAGTAGAAACGTACACGTTAAAAAGAATTGGACTCAGGGAGGACCCCTGAGGAACTCCGCAGGGGAGCACAAAAGGGTCAGATTCAAAGGCCCCCAAAGCCACTTTCTGAGTCCTGCCGGAAAGGAAGGCTTGCAGGATTTTAAGTGCCTTTCCTTGAATCCCACAGGCCCCCAGTCGGTCCACCAGTAACTTGTGGTGGACCGTATCAAAGGCCGCAGACAGATCCAGCAGGATCAGGGCGGCTCTGCCCCCTGCATCCATCACCGTTCTTATGTTCTCTGCTGATTTAGTCAGTGCGGATTCGGTGCTGTGCCGCGCCCGTAATCCATGCTGCGACGGATCTAGACGATGACCTGCCCCCAGGAAGGTACTCAGCTGTGTGTTTAAAATACCCGCCATGATTTTCGCTGGAAGGGGTAGCCTGGCAATTGGCCGAAAGTTATTCAGATCAATCACTTCTAGGTTGGGATTTTTGAGCAGGGGTAGTATGGAAGCTTGTTTCCATCGCAAGGGAAATTCCCCGTTGTCCAGCATGGCATTGAACAACGGGGTAAGACCTGCGGCCATGGCCAAGAACGAGGACCTGGAAGCCCGGTCCCAGCGGAATAACATTAGAATTACTGGCATGGCGGAATCCACCAATGTGGGCTGGATGGAGACCTTTATCGAAAATCTGATTAGAGATATTTTTGGTGTGGAGCACTTGTCCCCCATGTTCATCCTTGAGATGGCCCACAGATCCCTAGCGGCACATCCTGTCCTGGACGCTCCTCCCTACCCCGTCATTGCGAGACTTTTGAACCACAGGGACCAGGATGCCATCTTAAGGATGGCTAGAGACAAAGGTACTATTTAGCATCAGGGCAACCCCTTGGCGTTTTTTCCCTGACTTCACGGTCACTGTGCAGGCGACGAGGCCGGAGTTTGGGGCTGTGAAGATGTTTCTGTAGTCCGATGGTATTTAATATGCCATGTTGTACCCTGCCCACCTCCGCATAGGTAAGGAGGGGGACTCCACAATATTTACAAACGCTAAAGCGGAGTTGAAACATGGTAAGCAGCTGAAGCTAGCATCCACAGCGGAGCGGGACGATGAGCTGTAGGGTGGCGGCATGGATTGGTCTGATTCCGGGCCTGGCACCTTCCTGTCGGAATGACTCAAATAGCTGCATCATTGTCTTTCTTTCTTGCAATTGTCCCTTTGCATGAGTGCAGAATGGCACTGTTGGGTTGCTCCATTTATGGTTTGGCCCTGGGTGTGGGAGTTGGCTTTGCAGAACAGGTATAGCGTTTTTTGGATGTTTCTGATTTGGCGCAGCGATTGACCTCATCAGCCACCTCCAGTTAGGAGGCTAGTAGTTCTCTGGCGCTCCCCAGATGGGAGTACCCTACATGCATATTTTGTTTTTTTGTCGGGTTTGTTTAGACAGGGAAGGGATGGCTTTAGCAAGTTGGGCTCGCTGAAGTAGGTGGGGAGTTGGCGGGGAGGGGTGGGATTGGGCTGTGTGGCACTATTCCTGAATATAATGACAGCCTCTCTCCGGCATTATGGTACTGTTGGCTCACTTGCGTGTTGTAGTCTATGGCTGTACGATCTGAATGAGTGGTAAAGTGAGGTTCCTGACTTGGAATGTGCATGGTTTAAACACCCCCAAGAAAATCCAGTCTAATAGCATACCTGGACTGGTTGGATATCCAAATTGCATTTTTACAGGAGACTCATCTCACTAATGCCTACAAGAAGAATGTGGGTGCACGCTGGGCAGGTATGAGGGTAGCTTCCTCTTACTCCACTTACTCACGAAGGGTTATGATACTAGTCAAGAAAGGGGTTCCATTCTCTGTTACGCACTCCGAGACGGATGAGCAGTGTCTGTAAGCATTGGTCCAGGGTAAGCTGGGGGAATGAATGTGTTATTAGATAATGTATACAGACCAAACAGTGATGATCCGTCCTTTTTTGTGGGTGTTTGTCGTTGCATCTCAGTTTCCCCCTGGGAGATCATCTGGGGAGGGGATTTTAATACTTGCCTGGATGTGGCCATGGATAGGCCGGAAAATTGGACAGTACAACCTAAGCCAGCTAGGGAGGTTCCATTGGGTCTAATTGAGGCGGGGAATATTCAGGAAGTCTGGAGCCTGCCACACCCTGGGATACGGAAAAGCACCTTTAAATCCGCTGTACATGGGACATGGTCCTGCTTAGATTATTGGCTGGTCTTGGAGGTCATATGCAAGTGGGTAATTAACCACATCAGTGCGGCGCAGATTCGTGCGCTGTGCTGACCGTTCTAATGAGCCAACGGACTCATGACGGAACGGTTCCGTCATGAGCACAGGCCAACCGACGCTCATGACGGAACCGTTCCGTCATGAGCATCGAAGGGGTTAATGTGCGCCACTTGATGAAAACACTCTCTAACCATTCCCTAGTTGTCCTTGAACTCCAGGTTCCTGCATGTGAACGGCCACCTTTCATGTGGCGCCTGCAACCGGCATCCTTAACTAACCCGGTGTTTAAGCACACTATCGGTGAGGCAATTCACAACTACTTAATGGAAAAAATAAAAAAAGTCTCAACATCAGGCTTGTATTATTTCTTTGCTTCGGGTTTTAAAAAGCAACATTTTGAAAACATGCCCAAACAAACTTCATATTTTTTATTAATAAATATCTCAATGAGCCAACCTTCTCAACATGGCCTTTGACAAATTCCAAGGAAAAGTTTTGTTTTGATTGTGGCACTAATGCTTCAAGTCTGAATTTGCACATCAAAATTCTTAGAGTCAAACCTTGCTCATACAATACCTTTGAAAGATTAGCATCATGTTCTTGTTGGCTCTGCTGAAACCGACATTTAATTTTGAAAAGTCACTGCTCTGGGACACAACTGAGTGTTTCCTTTCTCAGGCATTGGAATACAGACCCTGCACTGGCCAGACCCAAGGACATTCCACAATATTGAATCTTACCCTCAGGTGTAACAAAAGCCGTCTGCTATTTGAATTCCTCAGCAAATACTAATTGGCTGCAAGCGCCAACCAAGTCTAGTGGTGAAAAAATGTCACACCATCTACAGTTGAGATCATCTCATGCAGAATAAGAAAGGGATGTCAGTTGATCGTGATAGAATCATTCAACTGTGTAAGTCAATGCAAAGTCTTTTATTTATTTTTAACATGAAAGGGAATTTTTTTGATTGATTATATTGGCTCAATTATTCTTTTCTTGCAGATCACCCACCACAAAACCCTCTGGACTTCTCCCTATATTTCAATGTAGATTTATAACCCTGTACCCAACAGGCACAGCTTTCTAATTCAAAATGATTACGTTTTTGAAATCTTTGCACTCGCCCCAATTCCCATTTAAAGACACTTCGGTGCCCCAAGATTAGATCACATACATTTTTTTTGCTTTCTATTGTCAACTCCAGCCACCTTATACTCCTAGACCACAAGAAGTAACCACATTCACAGGAAAGTCCGTTCTGTGGTTTGATCTCTATGACTCTCAGTGGAAACTAACCTAAAATTGCTTCACCTGCTATGTACATTTTATCGCTGGAGCAACTACCACAAACATTCATTTCAACCCAAAAGTAACACAAATGAACCTGACCCATAACTAGCTCCCATCAGTCCTATTTATTCAATACACGGTTCATCTACTAAGGAGACATTCTCTTGAATCAAGTACCAAGCACTAAAGGCAATCATTAGGGACACACCCTTGCCATCAGTGTTAACACCTTCTGGAAACCCTCTACACTTATTTTGACCCTCTATCATATTTAAGACCATATAAGAATTAAACAACTGGAATTCATCCATGTTCACTTTGGACACTAAATTGACCTTCTTGCTGATATTCAAAAGATGACATTTCTTTCTGCACTTTATACAGCTAGGTGTTTTCTCTGTCCACTTTATTCTATTTTTGTATTTGTGAACCACATATTTTTGTTCATGACATGGATCCCAACGCCACTGTCTCCTCTTATCTATTGGATAAAGTGTTATGGTTTCTCCACACCCTTGGTACTATCAATAGCAGCATTTAATGTGCACTTGGTGCCTAATCAGACCTGTTCCTGTACTTTTTTTTACTATTCTACTTCATGGTAATTCAATCAAAATGAATCTGGTTGCATTTTATATGTTTGAAGTCACATGTTACAGCTGAAGACCTTCGAGAAAATACAAATTATTCTATACTTTCTCCCTCTCCATGTTTCCTAGAGTACAATTTAAATCTATCATTATCAGTGTTTAAGCTAGTTGCATATCGTAGCTCCATCTGTTTAAAAGTGTACGCGAAAGCCTCTATATTGACCGAATTAACCAAAACTGTAAGTCTTTTGAATTCTTTCAACCCATAGGCCCCTAAGTAAAGTTTAAGTAAAAGATAATGTCCTTTGAAGCGTGTACTTTCACTTTCCAACATTTACACATAGGCTAAAAATACATCATAACAAGTATCCCTATACATGGGCCGTTCGCCTGATGCATGCAAGAATACAGAAGGTATTACAGTGATAGGTATCATAAGTAGTAAGCATAGCTCTGCGGTCAATTTCCACATTCATGTACGGTATCAACCTACTTCATTACCTCCAGTGTCATTATCGGATACTGGAGGACATGTAGATGATTAATGCTGTACACAGTTTTGGAAATGGACCACAGAAGAGCAGTTTTGCGCAGCGCTGGACTCCATGAAGCTCGTGCGACGAATGCAAAACAGAGTGACTAAATTGTAAAACTGAACCTTTGGGAGGAAGTGCATCTTAAGTTATTAGACCTTTGTTGATTTCCGCCTTACGATATCTAGGAGAACCAGTGGATTGAGGATATTGCCATGAGGAAGCCTTTGTTAAGGTGAAACTCATTGGCTGCGCTTTTTGTAACATGGATGAAGAATCTCAATAAGAATACGCTACACTTACATCAAGGACCTATGAGATATAATTTGAAGTTGACTACTTTTTTGAAAAAATGGTGTTCCTTGCCTCTTTTTTGTGTACAATATTAATTACACACTGCCCAGCAGGATATGTGACCAATTTAGCTAGGAGAAAACAAACTAAAACAATAAAAGTAGTCTATGTAGTTTAACTAAGAATAACAATGGAGATCTGCAGCAAACTACTACTACCGGCAAAATGTTCTTTGTTTTAATGTCGCTAATGGAATAAACGCTTTTAAATATCAAAATCCATTTCAAATAGTTAAAAAGAGGATGATAATAAAAGGTGTGCCTATCATCAAATACTTCTAGACCAGATTACAGGCTTAGACATTACTTCACAAGGGGTACCCGTCATTGATAACTCATATAGCCAACAGACCAAAGCAAAATGGCTATGCCACTGCAGCATGCAAAGTCACATGAGGGAATGCATAATAACTAACATGATCTTATGCAATTGGAATATGCAAATATATTGGACTCACATGCCAAGAACATGTAGAGTCCAACAAAGCAGAACTCATACATATCTGTTGATCTACAAGCCCCAGGAGAGGGCAAGCTAAGAATCACTGCGTGTGAGAAGTTGGCCTGGTATGTGCTGTCCAGTAATTAAAGTGGGCACCTTGGACCAGTCCAAACAACCCTTATGGTGATTTAAGAGGTCAAAGATAACCTAGAAAGACATCCAAGTGGTAGCTGTGGAGAGCAGCATTCAGGCTTAGTCTAGAAGGAATGTTAAGCAGCTTGTTTTACCAGAAAACATGTATTGGTTAAATGAAAGGAGAACCACACAGTAGTTATAAAAATATGTATTTATTGTTATAACACACCTTAAATATCTCACAGTATCTGCTACACGCAGATAAACACAAAGCACACAAAACTGCAGCACAGACACAAACAAATAGTGGTATAAGAACCACAACTCGAGTCAAGACAGTTTCTAGAAGTTGTTGAATTGCTGGGACCCCAAGGAACCACCCAAGGTGAGTAAGTAGGGACCCCACGGAGGACAGGTGCAATGTAAGAACACAACTGAGTACTACATTCAATTCAATGGGAGAATCGCGGTTCCAGATTTAGTGTTTAAGAACCCTTCCCAGTGGATTACAAGGAAACCCTTTGGAACTTAAAAGGTTGGAGAGCAACCCCACCAGTGAATACCGAAGTACCAGTTACCTATCGCAGGGTAGCTGGGTGCATAGGGTCGGAGTGGCGTCGAAAACCGCTGTCGTTCTCAATGGGAGTCTTCAAAGAAATGCCACTGCTGGAAAGAAGAAAAGTGTCCGGTGGAACCCATAGATGGATTCTTGAAGGAAGGAACCAGAAAGCAGAAGGGACAGAGTCTGGGTCACTAGGGAGTGACCAGGGGCTCGGTAGACAAATGCCCACCGATGTAGAGTGCTTCAGGTGCGAATAAAGAGACCTTGACTCTGCAGCCACGGGGACCAGGAGGCGTTGAAGCTGTCCCACGAAGGATGTCCAGTGCCGAGGGGTCGGTGTCTTCCGGGAGCACCAACAAACCTTAGCAGCGGCAACCCACGAAGAAGGTCGAGGAAGGTCACGGTCTGGCCCAGTAAGGACCAGGAGACTCACCAAAGAAAAGGGAGTTAGGGTATGCCTGGAGCAACCGGAGGAGCCCAAGAAAATCAGTGTTGTCCCTCAAATGGACCCACAGGCCGAAGGCACAGGAGTCACGAGGGGACCTCTAGCAGTTTCACAAAGTACCAGCTTGCAGGGCACAGAGTGCGAGGAGGCCAAAGTCCTTTGTACGAAATGTGCGCAGGGTTTGGGGCTAACAATAGGCCAATGCACTTAGTTGGGGGAACGCCAACAAGCATATGCAATTGAAAAAGTATGTGCTGCAAGGGGGTTCGGGTTATGTGGTCCCCATGAGAGATACTGGCCTCAAACTCGGTGAGAGGGAAGCTAGACCTCAATGAATGTAGAAACCCACCTCCTGTGTTGCTGGGGCCTTCGGAGTCCACTGGAGCCCAGGATCAGCAGCCCAGTCAGTTGCATTAACGTGCCTGCAAATGCAGGGGAGTGACTCCTTCACCCCAAGGGAGATACTTCAGATGTCCTTGATGCTCCACATGTCCTACACGGAGCCTGTACCGTGCACGGGCACAGACGATGCGTTGGACGGAGAGAGAGACGAAGTCGGGCCCAGTCGAAGTCCAGAGTGTCCAGACGGTCGAAGTTCAGTGGTTTCTTGTTCAGAATCTTGTCCACGTCGAATCTAGGGTCCTACAGCCAGGGTTTGACAGATTCAGGGGACCCTCCCAGGGGAGGGTCAGGACAGAGGGGAGGCTACGCCCCGGTCCTTTGTCCAGTTTCGCACCAAAGCAAGAGCCAACGGCTCCCAGGACTGGTTTGAACTGGACTATGCAAAGGGACACCAAGTGTGCCGCAGATGCAAACTTTCAGGCACTTTGGAAGTGCAGCCACCCAGCCCCAATACGCTAAATCCTGTCTGGGAGGAGGTCACACCTCCCTGTGACAGGATGACTATTGTGCTGCCTTTCCCTACTCGAACTTGGCTCAGCAGTAGGCGGGCAGAAATGTGTCTCTGGTCGGTAGCAACCATTTCGTGATGCCCAGGTCGAGAAGGCTGGTACCGGAAAGACCAGTGAACCCACGAAGCTTGCTTCAGAAGGGTGGAATCATACCCCCCACACCGGTTCCGGTGTGGAGGTATGGCTCATAGGTGTTTGATACCAAACACGACATGTTTTGTTTCAGCTGTTTTTGAGATAGCATTTACCGCAAGGTTATAATGCACCTCTACCTATATGTCTGGCTGTGACAGACAACCCAGGAGAATGGTCTCCGAAGGCTGCAGAGGGGCTCTGCTCATGCAGGGGCACCCTTTCACATAAAACCCAGCTCCTTGTCTTTAGGATTGTTAAGGCCTGCTATAGGGGTGACATAGGTTTTAAGTGTAGTGCCCTATAGATATAGTAAACCTATATCTAAAGTAAGTGGTGCAAGCACGAGCTTACACAGGCTGCTATTGCAGGCCTGTAGTTCCATTTTGCATGGCCTCTCATGGGTGGCATAATACATGCTTCAGCCCATGGGAGGCCTCTGGGGTACCTATGCCCTGGGTACATGTGTACCATATACTAGGGACTGTCAGGAGTTCCCCAGTATCCAATCTATAGTGTACCTAAGTACATGCATAACATTTTAAGGAGAAAACATATAGACTGGGGTCCTGATTAGCAGGATCCCAGTCAGACTAGTCAAAAACAGTGTAACAACAAGCAAAAAGTGGGGGGTAACCATAAACAGCAGATCCTACTTTCCTTCACTCCACAAATTATGCAACGAAAGGAAGGACTTGAGGAGACGTGCAATACACCAGAGATGATTTGCCAGAATACCAGTTCACTTCAGCCTAGCTTCCTGGACTGCCAAGGAAGCGGACCTTCAGGCTGATGGCAGACGTCGGACTCCTGACAAAACTCTCGGACGCTCCCCCATGCTACTAACAGCTCCACTCATCATCGCCAGTGTGAGGTGGTGGATGAAAGAAAGTGGCAAGAAACCGTGGTCACTAGGGCGTAATTTGAAGAAGGAGGGCAGCAGAAGAACAGTCTTAAAGAGACCACAAATCCCACCAAGTGCTGTAGAATCAACTCCACACATGCCATATGAAGACACCCGCATTTTCACATGCCGGACGCCAAATTAACTGCAAGGCACACTCAGGGATGGAGTGTCAGAATGAATACTGCTTTTCACACTCCAGATGTAAAGCCATCAACAAAATGTTGTTCTGAATTATACAACCCCATAACTTAACATCCAGTTGACTCAAAGTCTTTCGCCCTGCTAATTTAAACATAACATGGCTGTTGTATTGTCTGAGAAAATGAGGAGCTTCATTCTCGTCTCTGGAATTATGTGGTTCTGTGACTGCTGTGATTTTAGCATAGTTATAGATTTGCCACATTATTAATCATCTTAAGCATAATATGCAGATTTTAACAACAAAATTGTTTCTAGCTCCACCGGGTCAAAAGTTACAAACAATATGGCAACTGGGGTTCCTGGGCACCAGGACGCTTTTCACAAAGGTTAACTGGTTAACTTTCAGTTGCTTACTGCTGTATTGGGTGTTAAATTGTTACTAATAAGGTGAACTCTTTTCCCAGACACGATTACCAGGTGAAGTAAAACTACCACAAAATGTGCAGTATTATTATGCTGCATATTTTGCCTTTACTTGCCACATAATTCAGTCAACCCTGCCGCATAATTTGATCTTACTCTGCCGCATACTTCCAGTGCCCCTGCTTAACAGAGAGTGCGGGTGTTTGAGCCCAGGCAGTGAGATCCTCTGTCATAATCATTAGAGTGACCACTGGCTGAAACGTTTGACATTTGATTTTTTTCCTTTTGAATCCACCATTAGACACAGTCCACAATATTGCTAGAGATAAGAATTTTCTTGAACTGCTGGTCTTGAATTTAATTCCAGAGCAGGGCCAGATGGAGCTGCACGTCTCTCACGTTCAGATGTGGATCATATGGATGCTTGTAGTCATGAGGCCTACGAGACACTGAAAACAACACGGTGAAGTCTGCAATCATGATATGAAGTTAGCCAATACTTGTCTGAATGCCTTCACATTCTATCTCCATTGAAGAGGTGCCCTTTCTAGAGAAATAACATGCAGGGCGGCTATCTACCCGAGGCTTTAGAAACGGACTAGATGAGACCCCTTTAAGTTTTCAGAGAAACTTAAATTGTGAATAGCATTGTTCACCAACTGCAGGTTTCTGGATGTAGCCTTCGGAGATCATGTCCTTTTCAGCCCATTGTTGTGGTATGGGTACATGTAAACTCCCTTTCTTAACATCCTTGGAGTGGAATGGAAGATAAATGGAAGATACCGGTTTTGAGCGCTGACATTCTATTGCAAACCTGAAGTAGTACCAATGATCTGTCTTTCTTGACTGTAATATTAACCGCATCGATGCGGCGGCTTTTCCCGCTGTGCGCGGCAAATTCGAAATTACCGCGTTACGTGACGAGCTGGCCTTGTCATCCGCGCAGGACAGGTAAGCGCGATGACGAGCCCAGCTCGTCAATAGCCTCGAAGGGGTTAAGGTAGGCATATTGGAGGTCTAAAGATAGAAGCCAGTCAATGTGGCTAAATATCTTCAGAATTTGTGGCTGTGTTAGCGTCTGAAACATGTCCACAAGGGTAAACTGTTTAATATTGTACACATTTGGAAAGTACCTGATGCCCCTGTGTTTTGGTGTGGTAGACACAATGAAGTACATGGAGGAGAAAAAAAATCATTTGTCATTCTCTTGTGAAACCAACTTGATAACTACTAGAAGCCAAATATTCTAATTCTCCCACAGCAACTATGTCACAGATTTCTATATATTAGATGAAAATTTTAAAAAAGACCGTTGGGGTTTAAGGAAAGAGCTTTTATTATCTACAGCATGGGTACTCAAAAACTCTCTCGGGGGGCCAAATTTACAGTGTGTTTTGTGGCTGAGGGCCACACTGCTGTTGGCGGGGTCAGTGGGGGAAGGGGTATGGCTAGAGCAACAAAAAAAAAACTGTGACCATGAGGTTGAACACAGGCCCCTGCAACGGACGCCTTCGTCTACTGAGCCACCAGACCTGGCAAACGCACATCTCTCGCTCTCTATCTCTCCCTCTCTCTCTCCCTCCCTCTGTCTCCCTCCCTCCCGTCCCAGTCCGCGTCTGTCCGTCCGTCCGTCCCAGTACGCGTCTGTCCGTCCGTCCGTCCGTCCGTCCGTCCCAGTACGCGTCTGTCTGTCCGTCCGTCCGTCCGTCCCAGTACGCGTCTGTCTGTCCGTCCGTCCCAGTACGCGTCTGTCTGTCCGTCCGTCCGTCCCAGTACGCGTCTGTCTGTCCGCCTGTCCCAGTCCGCGTCTGTCCCAGTCCGCGTCTGTCCCAGTCCGCGTCTGTCCGTCCGTCCGTCCGTCCGTCCCAGTCCGTGTCCGTCCGTCCCAGTCCGCGTCCGTCCGCCTCTGTCTCGATCTGTCTGCTTCTGTCTCGATCTGTCTGCTTCTGTCTCGATCTGTCTGCTTCTGTCTCGATCTGTCTGCTTCTGTCTCGATCTGTCTGCTTCTGTCTCTGTGTCTCGGGCAGTGCACATGTACTGTCTCTACACATCCCAGTCACCAGCCCAGAGACAGCTCCTCGTCACCAGCCCAGAGACAGCCCCCCCCACTCCCCCCTCTCCCTGTGTAATGTAAAAGCCAGCTTGTGGGGTTTGTGTCCCACCACTGGGCCTGGGGTCAAATCTGTCACTGGCTTTAATTCTGACTCTCACCCCTGAGCAGTCAGATCAAAGCCCCCCTTTGGCACCAGTCCCCCGAGTACTTCACAGGTCTTTAAAAGACCATTTAATTGTTAATGAGGCCTTGTTGTATTTGACCTCTTCTTAGCGCCCCTGCATCTCCACTCCGACTATGCCTGGAATAGCCAGCCCCCATAGAGCAGCAACCGGCAGAGTTTGCAGACACTTAAAAAAAAAATAACACAGGTAGGATGTCTGCAAGGTCTGCAGGCCGCACAGGAAGGCTTGCCGGGCCGCTGGCGGCTCGCGGGTCGTACTATGAGTACCCGTGATCTACCGCATCCACTAGTCTTGAGTGATGGAAAACCACTTTATGTAAGAAGGGGAATGTTCCAATGGCGGTACGCTCCAATGGTGACATGTTGGCAAACCATGCATATTTTTCAGTTGTACGCATGAAGGAGTCAATCTGAGCACCAGATTTGCACCAGGAGCAAAATCAACATATTATAAGACGCAATGGAGACAGATTATTGCTTCCCTACGAAAGCCTGTGAAGACTGATGAGCACCTTTTTGATGAGTTAAGAGCTCAGGCAGTCACTACCCCTCGTTTTGCTTTCTTACAAAGACTTAATCAGAGACTGTGAATGATAATGTTCTTAAGTAAATGCTAGGTGCTCAAGGTACAGTAATAAGAGTCTCAGGAAATGGTATGTAGGGGAAAAGAAATTTTGGTTTTTTGGGACTAATGCTCGCAACCACTCAGGGGTGGTATGCTTCATCATGGGCCCTTACCCACATTGGTAGAAATGCTCTGTTAATGTGGGCTATAACCCGGAGAGACAGGGGGGCTTCTGAGGTGGAAATACCAGCCACCATGTAACTGTGGGGCCTGAATCTTCTGGTGGGGTAATAAATCTAATGTGAGATGCAGAGGGGAAAACTATTAAAACTACCTACTGGTAGACTAACATTTTACTGGGATCTTCAGTAGGTAGAGTTAAAACAAACGGGAATTATTCTAGCCTCATGGTGACATTATCATATTTCTGGTCATTCGAATGCTCTAAATAGGTGCCTGCGGTTTCTTCAAGATCGATCATCTCTGAATACACCACTCAATTTAGAGGAATAAATAGTTAGTTAAAAAGGAGCGGAAACCACGAACGTGGATAGAATGGGGCCACGGCTCCTGCGCATTATGCAAATTTTTGGGGAGACCCCTGGATTGTATATGAACCCCCGTAAATCCACGTTGTGGATGCTTGGAGACCGGGAGGGATTGGGCGCCTGGGCATCGTCGATTCAGTTGGCGAATGGAGGACTGAAATATCTGGGCGTATTTATAACGAACGTACCCGCAGTTTCCTGGGAGCGCAATCTGGTTCCAGTGTGGGAGCAAGTGTGTAAAGATATTAAGACCTGGTCCTGTATGCCCCCGACTATCCATGGCAGATCAGCTATATTTAAGATGGTTGAGCTTCCCAGTCTTCTCCATCAGTTACAGACCCACCCCTATCCGATCTCCACCCGATGGTTCCGGCAAGTCAATGCGGCTCTTGGGCAGTTCTTGTGGGAAGGGGCAAAGTGCATGTGGCCCTGTGGACGTGCTTTTTTTCTACCTACTGTGGGAGACTTGCATCGTTGGACATTGTCATATTATCCAGGATCCCATCTGCTCGTACTGAATGAATGGTGGTATGGCAATAGGGAAGATCTGGCTTACATGGTCGAGCGGCGGCTTATAGGAGATCTATTGTTGCACAGGGTACTATACTCGGAACCGTTAAGCGGATCGTTGCCCTTGGCAACAAAGGTCGTGTTCCAGGTCTGGAGGCAGGCATTGCATAGGATGGGCTGGGGGAACACGCTGACGCGGGAGACTCCCCTCTGGGATAACGGGCGTTTGCCGCAACTAGCTGCCTTGCAGGGATTCCGGGGCTGGGATCATATAGGAAGATCGGTCTTGGGGGATGTTACAAGGGGTCCAGTCTTGAAATCTTTCCAGGACCTTGAGACGGAATTTCATATGCCAAGGTCCCAATTCTTCAAGTATCTTCAATTCCGGCACGCCTTGTCCCCCAGTCTGGAAGGCTTGGAGACCATAGCTGAGTTCAGCCCCCTGGAGGCCAAAGTTTTTATGGGAGATGTGAGAAGTTGGCCCGATATACAGCGTTCGCTATTCTAGCGACCATTATGCATCGGTCCAAACGACCCTTATGGTGATTGGTTGTAAGTCAACCTTAGACCAGCTATCCTAGTAGCGTGGATACGAGCAGTCTTCGGGCTAAACTCTAGAGGGCGTGTTAAGCCAGCTGTTATACCATCACATACCCCTTGAACACCAAGTGAAAGGACACCACACAAGTGTTATGAAAATAAACAGTATATTTATTAGAATCACAACAGCCCTGTACTCTTTATGAGGACAGGGTACTAAGCACAGAACAAAATCTCTTAGGAAAATACTTCAAGTGCACAATTAAAACAAGTGCCCGAGGGCACGGAAAGTTTAGCGGTCTCGGCGGACCCGATAAGGCAAGTCGGAAGCGAGGGACTCGGGACCCCAGAGTAAGGAGGCTATGCAGGCACCGAAATGCCGAAGTTACCTAGCCACGAGGGCTGCGGCTGCACAAGTCTTACAGGCGTCGGGGGTCTTCGCTGACGAGCCAGGAGCCGGAAGAAAAGGCGTTGCTGGCCGGCGACCAGTGATGAATAGTTCGTAGAGATCCAAGCCTGGATCAGTGATCGTTGATACCTGAAAGCAGAGGGGACCAAGTTCGTACTACTAGCCAGTAGTCAGAGGGTACCAGGAAGGCACCGGATGGCCGTCACCTCGACTAGGTGAGTAGGCAACGCTAGGCTCTGCAGTCTCACGGACCAGGAGGCGTTGTCGGCGACCAGGATGGAGGTGCAAGCTGTCCCACGAAGGTTGATGCTGTCGGCGTCACTGGGCCCAGGATTGGGCAACAAGCCTTGGCAGATTTGAGGGCCACGTGGTGGGCCTAAAATGACGTCTTGAGTGGATCAGGAGGGTCCGGGGTGCTTCTCTCAAAGAAGGAAGCAAAGGCTAGTCTTGAGCAACCAGACCAGCAGCGTTGGTTGTCGGATGTCGTCAAAGAAGGGCACAAGCCAGCGGCTAGTGACCAGACAACGTGCTGAGCAGCGAGCAGAAGGGCCCCACGCAGACCGTGGAGATGCTGGGAGACTGCACTTCGGTGCTGGAGCTGCTCAGGGTCGGGGCTTCTCGGACCCCAGAGCACTCACCAGAGAATTGCTTCGATGGTCGTGCTGATTAAGAAAGCGTGCAGGTTTTGATGATGGCTGGTCCCTCGAGGTCTCGTCGCACCCACAGATCTCAGCTGAGCTGACGACGTGGGTAGAGGTCAGAGGTGCCAGGGAAGCCGGTTCTCGTCGAGCTGGGCCGTCGGATCCTTGAGGAAGGACTTGCAGCAAACCGCAGAGTTCTTAGATAGTGCCCGCTGGTGCAGGGTGACTACTCCTTAGCCACAAGGGAGAAATCTTGAGAAGAGTCTCGAAGTCCTTTCGTAGAAAGTATTCTTGATTCAAAGATGATCTAATTTGGAAGGGTCCCCGCTCCGGCCTTTATCCTAAAGAAAGGGGTGGGTACATGACTAGGTCCTGCCCTAAGGGTGGGACCAGGAAGGGGGGTAGTTACACCCCTCTCCCCCTGCTGGACTTTCCCCAGGTCAGGGGCTGCGCGCCCCTGGAACTGGTTCTAGCCGGCAGATGCGTAGTGAGCACCGGGGTGCCACTCCGCAGTCACCTTCTTGCAAAGCCCTACCTACCCAGAATACACAAACCCTGTCTGGGACAGTGCGAACACCGCCCTTGACAGGAAACCCTTTGTCCAAGCTCTCCTCGCTGGAAGGACTCCCAGCAGCAGGAGGTCAGACTCGTCTCTGTGGTGGCAGCGTCCATTTTGTGGAGCTGAGGCTTCAGTTAACTTTAACCGGGGATCACAGTTACGTACATGTCGTGTCCCTCTAGAAGGGCGGAATGCTAACCTCGTCGCCAGAATTGGTGAGGGGGCAGCATCCCGATTCGTATGACACCTTTACTCGACATGTCTTGATAACGCGATACCGAGTTACCGATATGATACACGTTATCATGGAACAGCCATTGGGTCTTGGTTCCGCAAGCTGCAACCGGGCTCGGCTCGTGCCAGAGCCCAATTCACACGGTTCCATGCACTCTGCCTTCAGGATTGTCAAGGCCTGCCATAGGAGTGACTGATAGGAACTCGGGTGTCCATTTTAAGGTTAGGTATAGGGATACTACACCTACAGCAACGGGCGAGTACGCCACGTGGCCCCAGCTGTCGTGCAGCCAGTTATGTCAGTTTTAGATGGCCATCCAGGGGTGGCATAATACATGCTTCAGCCCCTGGTAGGCCCTGGGTACACCGATGCCCTGAGTTACAGGGTCTGACAGGGTGGCCCAGTTCCAATTGGGTAATGCACCTAAGGTACACATATCAATTTAGTGAGAGAACAGCTAGGCTGTGGGTCTGATTGGCAGGCCCACAGCCAGAGAAAAGTCGTAAACCAGTGAAACAAAAGCAAAAAGTCCGGGTGATCATAGGATTGCAGACCCTACTCTCCTACATGACCCCCCCCCCCCCCCCAAACGTTGGGACAATAAGCTAACCTTGACCAGGTGAGTCTTCTTGTTCTAAGTGGAAATACCTGGAGAGCCCATCTGCATTGCCATGATCAGTGCCAGGTCTATGCTCCACTGTGAAGTCCATCCCCTGTAGGGAAATGGACCACCTTAGCAGTTTGGGGTTTTCACCCTTCATCTGATTTAGCCATAGGAGGGGCTTATGGTCGGTCTGAATCTTGAAATGAGTGCCAAACAAGTATGGCCTCAGTTTCTTCAGGGCCCACACCACAGCGAAGGCCTCCCTCTCTATAGCTGACCAATTTTTCTCTCTGGGGGTCAGCCGTCTGCTTATAAAAGCAATGGGCTGGTCATTACCATCAAAATTCAGTTGAGATAGAACAGCTCCCACACCCAACTCAGAAGCATCTGTTTGGACAATGAATGGTTTGGAGTAGTCTGGACTCTTGAGGATAGGTGCCGTGCACATGGCCTGTTTTAGGTCATTGAATGCTTTTTGACAGCTCGCTGTCCACTGAACCTTTTTTGGCATTTTCTTACTCGTCAGTTCATTGAGCGGAGTCACAATCGATCCGTAATTCCTGACGAACTTCCGGTAGTAACCAGTCAGGCCCAAGAAAGCTCGAACCTGAGTCTGGGTGGTTGGAGGAGCCCAGTCCCTGATTGACTGTATCTTGCTCTCCAGTGGTTGAACTTGGCCTCCACCGACGAGGTGGCCCAAGTATACAACCTGTGTCTGCCCTATCTGGCACTTGGTAGCCTTGATAGTGAGACCTGCTGCTTGCAGAGCCTCTAACACTTTCCGCAGGTGGACCAGGTGATCCTCCCAGGTGGAGCTAAAGACAGCAATATCGTCAAGATACGCCGCACAGAAGTCATCCAGCCCAGTGAGAACGTGATTCACCAACCGTTGGAAGGTGGCAGGTGCATTTTTCAAACCGAAGGGCATCACCACGAACTGAATGCGGTCTTAGGCTTGGCGTCCTCAGCTAACCTGATTTGCCAATACCCAGCTTTCAGGTCAAACGTACTTAAGTAGTTGGCCGAAGCCAATCTATCGAAAAGCTCGTCTGCCCGTGGTATTGGGTGGGCATCAGTCTTAGTGACTGCATTGAGGCCCCTGTAGTCTACGCAGAACCTCATCTCTTTCTTACCGCCCGGGGTGTGAGGTTTCGGCACTAGAACTACGGGACTAGCCCAAGGGCTATCCGAGGGTTCAATGACTCCCAGCTCCAACATTTTCTGCACTTCACTCTTGATGCAGTCTCTAACGTGATCAGGCTGCCGGTAGATTTTACTCTTGACGGGCAAGCTGTCACCAGTGTCAACCTCATGGGTGCACCAATTGGTCTGACTGGGTGTTAGAGAGAACATATGCCGGAAGGATTGAAGAACCTGTTTACAATCCTCCTGTTGATGTTCGGAGAGGCTGCCACAGAAGACAACACCATCTACCGATCCATCGTCAGGATTCTGAGTGAGCAGGTCGGGGAGAGGGTCACTCTCCTCCTCCTGTCCCTCATCTATGGCCATGAGCAAGCTCATGTCCTTCCTGTCGACATACGCCTTGAGCCTGTTGACATGGAGCACCCTGTGGGGGCTCCGGGGAGTTCCCAGGTCCACCAGGTAGGTGACCTCTCCCTTTTTCTCCAGGATGGTGTAGGGCCCGGACCATTTGTCCTTGAGTGCTGCTGGGGCCACTGGCTCCAACACCCACACCTTCTGTCCGGGCTGATAAACAGTCAAGACAGCCTTTTGGTCATGCCAAGCTTTTTGGAGTTCTTGGCTGGCCTTAAGGTTTTCGGATGCCTTCTCCATGTACTCAGCCATCCGCGAGCGGAGACCAAGCACATAGTCCACTATGCTGGTTGCAGGCTTTTTGAGAGGTCTCTCCCATCCTTCCTTCACCAAACACAGGGGTCCTCTTACAGGATGCCCGTACAAAAGTTCAAAAGGGCTGTAGCCAACCCCCTTCTGTGGGACTTCTCTGTAAGCGAATAAAAGGCAGGGGATCAGGACATCCCATCTACGCCGAAGCTTTTCAGGTAGTCCATGAATCATCCCTTTTAGGGTCCTGTTGAATCTCTCAACAAGCCCATTGCATTGTGGATGATAGGGTGTAGTGAACTTGTAGTTAACACCACATTCCTTCCACATAGCAGTTAATTAGCTCGACATGAAGTTTGCACCTTTGTCGGAGACGACCTCCTTAGGGAAGCCCACTCTGGAGAATACTCCAACTAGGGCTCTTGCCACAACAGGTGCTGTAGTGGTCCTAAGGGGAATAGCTTCAGGATACCTGGTGGCATGATCCACTACCACCAGTATAAACTTGTGCCCTGATGCTGTTGGTGGTTCCATGGGACCGACGATGTCAATCCCCACCCGTTCAAAGGGCACCCCCACCACAGGCATTGGTATAAGGGGGGCCTTTGTCGTGCCACCTGACTTACCACTGGCTTGGCAAGTGACACAGGGCGGCAAAACTCCTTGGTATCTTCGTTCATGTGAGGCCAGTGAAAGTGCGAGACAAGCCTGTCCCACGTCTTCGTCTGGCCTAAGTGTCCTGCTAAGGGAATCTCGTGGGCCAAGGTAAGGAGGAAACCACGCTGAGACAAGGGGACGACCAGCCTCCTGGTCATGCCAGGCTTGGGGTCTCTTGCCTCAGTGTACAGGAGTCCATCTTCCCAGTATACCTTGTGGGTACCTGTGGCGTTCCCAGCAGCCTCAGCAGCAGCCTGCTGTCTGAGGGGTTCAAGAGAAGGGCAGTCTAACTGGTCCTTCCCCAGGTCCTCTCGTGTGGGTCCCCCTGAGCCCAGAAACTCAACTTGATCAAGCTCGAGTTCTTTAGGTTCAGTTTCCCGCAATTCCTGGAGGTCAGCCTCCTCTGAGACCTGATCCTCGACCTGGGGCAAGGGGGAAGGCGAGGCCTTAACCCGACTGCTCCTCTTCTTGGGAGGTGTCTGGTCCGTTGTTCCAGGATCCAGCACCTGTTCAGTGGGGCATCGTCTGACCTGTGACCTGGTCACAGCAAACACGTGTGCTGGCAAGCCTAACATCTCCATGTGAGTCCGTTGCTCCACTTCTGACCATTGTGATGACTCCAAATCATTGCCCAACAAACAATCCACTGGGAGGTCTGAACTAACAACAACCTTTTTCTGGCCATTTACCCCTCCCCAGGAGAAAGCAACAATCGCCATACTATGACTGGTAGTGAAGTTGCTGGCATTGGTCACCAGGAAATCTGTACCTGGCATGATCTGTCCACGGTCCACAAAGTTAGGCGTCACCATGGTGACGCTGGCACAAGTGTCCCTATAGGCCTGAGCCATTCTTCCATTTATTAAAGGCGTCTGTCGGTATTTGCCCAAAGTATTGGGACTGACATCAGGGGATATATCCACATCCCCTGTACATACAAGGACAGCCTGAGTGAGCGTACCAGCTAAGCGGTCACACCCCTCAGAACCCAAGGTTAACCCAACTAGTCCCTTGGGGGGCACACTACTACTGCTGGCTGTACTAGGGGGCACAGGTGCCTTAGGGGCTGAAGTAGCAGGAGTCTGCCCTCCTTTCTTGGTGCACTCACTAAACCAGTGAGTTTTACTTTTACAGTATTGGCACCACCTTTTCGATTGGCCTTCTTGATTCTTCTTTTTCTGGATAGCCTGACCCCCCCCCCCCTCTTTGGGTTGTTGGGGACCTGCCGAAGACTTCTGGTCAGTTTGTTCCCCTTTCAAATCTTTACCCTTCTGGTCTGCTTTCTTCTGACCACCCTGGTTCTGTCCCTGGTTTTGCTTAACCCTTGTTCTGACCCATCTGTCTGCCTTCTTTCCCAATTCTTGGGGAGAGGTCAGATCCGAGTCAACAAGGTGCTGATGCAACAACTGGTTCTGACAATTGTTTAAAATCTGTTCTCGCATGATCAAATTATACAATCCTGTGTAATCAGTAACCTTACTGCCCAGCAACCAGCCCTCCAAAGTCTTAGTGGCACAATCAACGAAATCAGACCAGTCCTGAGACTGAGTTTTCTGGGTATCCCTGAACAGCAACTTGTACTGCTCAGTGGTTAGGCCGAACCCATCAATCAGTGTGTTCTTCAGGATCTGGTAATTGGGACAGCGTCCTCGACTCTAGTAGTGAGGAGCTTATCTCTACCTTTACCTTCAAAGGAGAGCCACAAGATAGCTGCCCACTGACTCTGGGGGATGCACTGTACAGTGCAGGCCCGCTCCAAAGCAGTAATCCATTTGTGGATGTCGTCCCCTTGCTTAAAGGGGGGCACTATCTTATTCAGGTGCTTAGTGTCTAAACTCCTGGGTTCCCGTGGGGGGATGCTGCCACCAGTGGGAATTGTCCCACTCAACTCTTGCTCTCGAGCAAAGGCGAGTCTCTCTTTGGCTAGGGCAAGTTCTTCCCTCTCGATCCGCAGATCGACTTCCCTCTCCTTTGCTTCGTACACTCTCCTCTGAGGTGATGTCATCCCTCTTCGAGCAGAGCCTCGAGAGCCATTGGTTCGAGCGGATCTGTTAGAGCCTCTCGACAGAGACCTAACTCGTCCGTTCCCAATGTTAAGCTGGCCCGAGAGAGGGCCCAGGGGTCCCCTAGTACCAATCTCGTGCCGGCTTAAGTTGTCCTGAGTTAGCGGACTAACTATGACTGGACCTTTGTCTGCCTCGTCCCCAGATGTCTCTGGCTCCTCGTCCTCCTCCTCGCCCTCGGCGGAGAGATGGATAAGGTCAGGGTCACCTCGGGTCCCCTCGAGGGGAGGCATATCCACTTCTGGATGAGAAGGGTCGGTGTTACCCGCCCTCCTAGCATCATAAGTCTCCAAGAGACCAATCAGAAACGGAATGGTAAGGTTTGCACCCTGTTTTAACTTCCGAGATGTACAGATCTGTCGCATCTCGTGGAAGCTAAGTGCAGCATATCTGGAGGTGACCTGTGGAAGGTCGACTGACACAAGGGGAGACTCAGAGTTTCCTCCTTTGTCTGACATGCTGCTTCTAGTGTGGTGTAAGTGATGCACCTACCTACACTATGGGTTTACCTACTGATCCCTTGCTAAAAGTTGTAGCCAAGGTGTGCTAAGCCTTGAGGAGCTACAACAGCTGGTTCAGTAGAACTCAGAGTATTCTAAGCTAAGTTATATGTACCTGGAGTACTTATGTGATCTTTTCACAAGATATTCTTAGGATACGCGTGGTAAAACAACAGCAAGCTCAAATCCCAACCGCTGCCCACCAATGTGAGAAGTTGGCCCGATATGCAGCGTTCGCTATTCTAGCGACCACTATGCATCGGTCCAAACAACCCTTATGGTGATTGGTTGTAAGTCAACCTTAGACCAGCTATCCTAGTAGCGTGGATACGAGCGTCTTCAGGCTAAACTCTAGAGGGCGTGTTAAGCCAGCTGCTATACCATCACATACCCCTTGAACACCAAGTGAAAGAACACCACACAAGTGTTCTGAAAATAAACAGTATATTTATTAGAATCACAACAGCCCTGTACTCTTTATGAGGACAGGGTACTAAGCACAGAACAAAATCTCTTAGGAAAATACTTCAAGTGCACAATTAAAACAAGTGCCCGAGGGCACGGAAAGTTTAGCGGTCTCGGCGGACCCGATAAGGCAAGTCGGAAGCGAGGGACTCGGGACCCCAGAGTAAGGAGGCTATGCAGGCACCGAAATGCCGAAGTTACCTAGCCACGAGGGCTGCGGCTGCACAAGTCTTACAGGCGTCGGGGGTCTTCGCTGACGAGCCAGGAGCCGGAAGAAAAGGCGTTGCTGGCCGGCGACCAGTGATGAATAGTTCGTAGAGATCCAAGCCTGGATCAGTGATCGTTGATACCTGAAAGCAGAGGGGACCAAGTTCGTACTACTAGCCAGTAGTCAGAGGGTACCAGGAAGGCACCGGATGGCCGTCACCTCGACTAGGTGAGTAGGCAACGCTAGGCTCTGCAGTCTCACGGACCAGGAGGCGTTGTCGGCGACCAGGATGGAGGTGCAAGCTGTCCCACGAAGGTTGATGCTGTCGGCGTCGCTGGGCCCAGGATTGGGGCAACAAGCCTTGGCAGATTTCAGAGCCACGTGGTGGGCCTAAAACGGCGTCTTGAGTGGACCAGGAGGGTCCGGGGTGCTTCTCTCAAAGAAGGAAGCAAAGGCTAGTCTGGAGCAACCAGACCAGCAGCGTTGGTTGTCGGATGTCGTCAAAGAAGGGCACAAGCCAGCGGCTAGTGACCAGACAACGTGCTGAGCAGCGAGCAGAAGGGCCCCACGCAGATCGTGGAGATGCTGGGAGACTGCACTTCGGTGCTGGAGCTGCTCAGGGTCGGGGCTTCTCGGACCCCAGAGCACTCACCAGAGAATTGCTTTGATGGTCGTGCTGATTAAGAAAGCGTGCAGGTTTTGATGATGGCCGGTCCCTCGAGGTCTCGTCGCACCCACAGATCTCAGCTGAGCTGACGACGTGGGTAGAGGTCAGAGGTGCCAGGGAAGCCGGTTCTCGACGGGCTGGGCCGTCGGATCCTTGAGGAAGGACTTGCAGCAAACCGCAGAGTTCTTAGATGGGGCCCGCTGGTGCAGGGTGACTACTCCTTAGCCACAAGGGAGAAATCTTGAGAAGAGTCTCGAAGTCCTTTCGTAGAAAGTATTCTTAATTCAAAGATGATCTAATTTGGAAGGGTCCCCGCTCCGGCCTTTATCCTAAAGAAAGGGGTGGGTACATGACTAGGTCCTGCCCTAAGGGTGGGACCAGGAAGGGGGGTAGTTACACCCCTCTCCCCCTGCTGGACTTTCCCCAGGTCAGGGGCTGCGCGCCCCTGGAACTGGTTCTAGCCGGCAGATGCGTAGTGAGCGCCGGCAGATGCGTAGTGAGCACCGGGGTGCCACTCCGCAGTCACCTTCTTGCAAAGCCCTACCTACCCAGAATACACAAACCCTGTCTGGGACGGTGCGAACACCACCCTTGACAGGAAACCCTTTGTCCAAGCTCTCCTCGCTGGAAGGACTCCCAGCAGCAGGAGGTCAGACTTGTGTCTGTGGTGGCAGCGTCCATTTTGTGGAGCTGAGGCTTCAGTTAACTTTAACCGGGGTTCACAGTTACGTACATGTCGTGTCCCTCTAGAAGGGCGGAATGCTAACCTCGTCGCCAGAATTGGTGAGGGGGCAGCATCCCGATTCGTATGACACCTTTACTCGACATGTCTTGATAACGCGTATCATATCGGTAACTCGGTATCGCGTTATCATGGAACAGCGATTGGGTCTTGGTTCCGCAAGCTGCAACGGGGCTTGGCTCGTGCCAGAGCCCAATTCACACGGTTCCATGCACTCTGCCTTCAGGATTGTCAAGGCCTGCCATAGGAGTGACTGATAGGAACTCGGGTGTCCATTTTAAGGTTAGGTATAGGGATACTACACCTACAGCAACGGGCGAGTACGCCACGTGGCCCCAGCTGTCGTGCAGCCAGTTATGTCAGTTTTAGATGGCCATCCAGGGGTGGCATAATACATGCTTCAGCCCCTGGTAGGCCCTGGGTACACCGATGCCCTGAGTTACAGGGTCTGACAGGGTGGCCCAGTTCCAATTGGGTAATGCACCTAAGGTACACATATCAATTTAGTGAGAGAACAGCTAGGCTGTGGGTCTGATTGGCAGGCCCACAGCCCGAGAAAAGTCGTAAACCAGTGAAACAAAAGCAAAAAGTCCGGGAGATCATAGGATTGCAGACCCTACTCTCCTGCAGGAGAACTCCAGGATCGCAATATCTCCAGGATATATCAAATCCTAGTTATCCAATGCTCCTCCACACTACAGAAACTTCAGGAGGATTGGGAGGGGGGTATAGGCCACTTGGAAGAAGAGGGCTGGGCGGAGCCCCAGGCTGCACCGCGAGGGGCGGCCATAACGGTGCGTCTGCGCTTAGTCCAGTTTAAATACCAGTATAGGGCCTACTGCACACGAGCGCAATTGTGGAAGGCAGGGTTGATTGCCTCTCCTGTGTGCCTTAGATTTAACCGGGAGGATGGTACGCTGGTGCACACT